>NC_060145.1:349383678-350633678 GCF_021461385.2 Schistocerca piceifrons
ATATACAGATAAAAGCCACACTTAAATACTACTTTTCTACATAGTTGCCATTTAAATTAAGGCACTTATCTTATCGATGGACGAGCTTGGAAATTCCTTCGTCGTAAAATTCGGCCGCCTGCGCCTTCAACCACGTGGTTACCTCTTCTTGAAGCTGTGCGTCGTCATCAAAACGCTGCATAGCCAACCACTTCTTCATTGCTGGGAATAAGTGGAAGTCACTCGGTGCCAGGACTGTACGGCGGATGAGGAAATAACTGCCACTTAAAAGATTCGAGAACTTCACGAGTAGCATTTCCCGTGTGGGCCCGGGCGTTGTCGTGAATCAGCAAGATCTTTGAGCGCAACTTTCCCCTGCGCTTGTTTTGTATTGCTCTTCTGAGGTTGTGCAGAGTTTGGCAATACCTTTGAGAGTTTATTGTAGTGCCTCTTTCAAGGAAATCCACAAAAATCACACCTTTTCTGTCCCAAAAGAGGTAACCACGTGGTTGAAGGCGCAGGCGGCCGAATATTACGACGAAGGAATTTCCAAGCTCACCATCGCTACGATAAGTGCCTCAATTTAAATGGCAACTATGTAGAAAAGTAGTATTTAAGTGTGGCTTTCATCTGTATATAATAAAAAAAATCCAATACTTTATTTATTTTTAATTCCAAAACGTAATGTACTTTGTGGATAGCCCTCGTATTTTTAATCACAAAGGAGCAGGACAGCCGTGATGATCCTTCAAACTTAACACAATTTGCTCCCTTGTGGCAGAAAACGCTATCTTGCGGAGAATTACTAACTTCTGAATTTATTGCAACTACCGCCACCAAAAGTTATGGGCAATATCTTTATACAGGAACATCATTACTGTCTCTTTAGTATCTCCCGTACGCCCTCACAACGCTCATAAATTCATCAAGAAAAATTATAGTGAAACTAAATTAACGTTACTGCTAGTCTCAAGTGATTGTAAATATCTCCCCGTGCGAATAGTCCTTGGAAGGCCCAACAGTACCGACCGGATGCCGTGTCATCCTCACCCAAGGCGTCACCGCGTCCGGATATGGAGGGGCATGTGGCCAGCACACCGTTCTCCCAGCCTTATATCAGTTTACGAGACCGGAGCCGCTACTTCTCAATCAAGTAGCTCCTCAGTTTGCCTCACAAGGGCTGAGTGCACCCCGCTTGCCAACAGCGCTCGGCAGACCGGATGGTCACCCATGCAAGTGCTAGTCCAGCCCGACAGCGCTTAACTTGGGTGATCTGACGGGAACTGGTGTTACCACTGCGGCAAGGCCGTTGGCGATTGTTAATCTCGGTTAACCCAATTTTTTCGTGGCATTAGTAGTTTATTACCAGGCTTCATGCTCCGTTCTAAGACAACTGTGTTCTTGAATGATGAGTTTGGGGGAAAGCTTGCCTTGGACTGGGATAAATACCGTACTTTGTTTTCGTACAAACAATTGCGATTTTTACAGACATCCTTCTGTTACTTTACTTGAAAGTGCGTATGGCCTATCAGGCATAAATCGTACCTTCATTAACCAGTTTAGTGTTTTAAAAGTTTTAACAACGCAAACAAGAAGCAGGAAGAGTTGTTACCTTTGGCATTATCCCATATGCACAGAACGCAACAAACAGACATTTTAAAATTCATGTGCGAGCGGGTATCGAACTCTTATCCTGGTGTTAGTACAGGGTGTTGTTCTGAGTGAATCATTCCAACATATACTGGTTACTCGCCATGAAAGTATCAACGTACCAGTGCATTGGCCGCCCTCTCTTCTGACTCTCACGGAGACTTCCCACTGTGCTGCAGGGCCAGTCCTACAACACTGGGAGGAACCTAAAGGCAGCCGGAGAAGCTAAGGGACTTTGCAGCCTTAAAGTCTCTGCAGAACTTATATTGTGTGCGGAGTGGGAAAGAGAGAAGAGGCAACTGAAACTCTGCAGCCTTGAGTCGATGTCTGAGGCGAGGGCGGAGCCATAGTGGTTGAGTCTGAGAAAAACGAAGGCGCTGTCTACTGTCGAAAATGTGGCTTCATAAGCGACTAATCGCTACCGTATAGACAAACATAAAAACATAAGACTTTTCACAAGTTTGAAAATAGTTTTCATGATGAGCTTAATCTGTCGCTGTGTTTCGAAGGGCATATCTGCGTCTGATAAAGCGTCACTAGCAAATATCATATTGTAAAACTAATATTTATTTCCACTACGGCAGGTTGTAACTATTCTTCATCCGTTTGCGTCGATTTTATGTGGCCTGCTACGACTTCTTCTCCTGTGTCTTGCGTCTTCCTCTGCAATGTTTGTTCCATACGGGCCCCTTTAGCATCATGGAATTTATTACCTTTTGTATCGACAGACATATAGTCATAGCGTTCCTTCTTCCTTTCAGTGTTACGTATGTGACCCTTTACTTCCCTATTCTGCAAAAGACCCCTCATTTCATAATCTTTAGTCCACTTAGTCCTCAGAAAACTTCTATACCACAACATGTCAACATGTCAAACGCTTCAGGAATCATCTTTTCAGATTTTCTAATAATCCATAACAGTAACTAATTAAATTTCGCTATGGATGATGTAATATACAGCAGAAGGAAATTTATTCACGATTTATGTTACTGACACAATAATACACACATCTCCCCGCTTCGCAGAACTCCTGAAGATAGACGTTGACTGTGGATTTTGAATGACAGACACAGTCCATTTGACTATTCAGGAATGTCACGAAACCCGCCCGAAGATGTAAACAACCACGCATTAGCAGATCCTGTTAGACGGAAGAGGTCCGACAGCCGATCAGTTCCAGTCATTCCACCAGGAAGGGGGTACACGGCTCGTGTTGTCTGTAGTTCAACCATGCCTAGACGGTCAATACAGCGGTTGCATCGCGTCCGCATTGTTACTTTGTCCAAAAAAAAAATGGCTCTGAGCACTATGGGACTTAACATCTGAGGTCATCAGTCCCCTAGAACTTAGAACTACTTAAACCTAACTAACCTAAGGACATCACACAACACCCAGGCATCACGAGGCAGAGAAAATCCCTGACCCCGCCGGGAATCGAACTCGGGAACCCGGGCGCGGGAAGCGAGAACGCTACCGCACGACCACGAGCTGTGGCCTACTTTGTCCCAGAAAGGGTTCTCAACAAGGAAAATGTACAGCCGTCTCGAAGAACCAAAGCGATGTTGTTCGAACGTGGAGGAGATACAGAGAGACCGGAATTGTCGATGGCATGCCTCGCTCAGGCCGCCCAAGGGCTACTACTGCAGTGGATGACCGCTACCTAAGGATTATGGCTCGGATGAACCCTGACAGCAACGCCATGATGTTAAATAATGCTTTTCGTGCAGTCACAGGACGTCGTGTTACGACTCAAACTGTGCACAATAGCCTGCATGACGCGCAACTTCACTCCCGACGTTCATGACGGGGTCCATCTTTGCAACCACGATACCATGCAGCGCGGTTGAGTTGGTCCCAACAACATGCAGAATGGACTGCTCAGGATTGACATCACGTTCTCTTCCCCGATGAGTGTCGCATATGCCTTCAACCACACAATCGTCGGGAACGTGTTCCGAGGAAACACGGTCAGGCTGAACGTCTCAGACACATTGATTAGCGAGGGCAGCAAGGTGGAGGTTCACTGCTGTTTTCGGGTGGCATTATGTGCGGCCCCCGTACGCCGATGGTGGTCATGGAAGGCACCGTATCGGCTGTACGATACGTGAATGCCATCCTCTGACCGATAGTGCAACCATATCGGCAGCATATTGCCGAGGCATTCGTCTTCATGGACGACAATTCGCGCCCCCATCGTGCACATCTTCTGAACGACTTTCTTCAGTATAACGACATCGCTCGACTAGAGTGGCCAGCATGTTCTCCAGACATGAACCCTATCGAACATGCCTGGGACGGATTTAGAAGGGCTGTTTATGGACGAAATGACCCACCAACCACTCCAAGGAATCTACGGCGAATCACCGATGAGGATTGGGACAATCTGGCTCGAAAGTGCCTTGATGAACTTGTGGATAGTATGCCACAACGAATACAGGCATGCATCAGTACAAGAGGACGTGCTATTAGGTATTAAAGGTACCGGCGTATACAGCAATCTGGACCACCACCTCTGAAGGTCTTGCTGTATGGTGGTACAACATGGAATGTGTGGTGGTTTTCATGAGCAAAAAAGGGCGGAAATAATGTTTATGTTGATCTCTATTCCAATTTTCTGTACAGGTTCCGGAACTCTCGGAACCGTCGTGATGCATACATTTCTTGATGTGTGTAATTTCCAGTTGCCTACTTAGTCTACTCGTTGATTCTATACCATCTCATTTCGTACTGAACATGAAGCAATAAAAAAACATTTCTTAGAATATTCCGTTTACATATAGAATTCCGATTACAACAGTAGCATATACAGAAAAAATGAAATTTAGCCAAGAGTTAAAAATTTATAATCTCACTCTTAGACTTATCAAAATATCAGTCTACACGGACAAGGTCAACAAGGTACAGAAGCTTCATTACTCAGGTGAACAAAACAAAGTGGATCTACAATGTGTAAAAAAGACAGCAGCAAGCAATGGACTATTAATAATTAATAATGCAAATGCATAAGAACATTTCATTGTAAAACTAACTGAAAAATGGAAACTGAATTCAATCACAATGCCGTAGTTTTCCAGCCTTAGGAAGGAAAGAAGGCCTTCATATTACGTAACGAAACTCTTTTATAAATATAAAAACAGAGGTGTATGTAAGTTAAAAGCAGTTATTGTGATTGCAGCTATGCAGATAAAGGCAAAGTCGTCATCAAAACGCATATCGACGTTATCACGAAGGTGCTTCACTAGGAAATGTATTATTGGATGCGGTATGTACTCGGCTACCTCCGTCCTTTTGAACTGACTAATCCAGCCAGTTATAGAGGCACCTGCAATTAGACGTACTACATTGCTTTCTCAAGTCAGCAGGTGACTGGTGGACGTGAAAGAAGCGATAGCTGACTGCAGGTGGAAGTTTAGACTTCTTAATTAGCAATCTATCTGTTAACCACTGACACATTGAGGACGTAATATTACAGGCTTTAACACATGTTTCAACAAAAAATTAGCAGTATTTCGCCTATTGAGACACAGAAGATCCTCAGTGCCCAGAAACCGTTATGGGATTTCATGTACGAGATAATACCGTACAAGCAACTAAAGAACGTAAGAGTTAAATATTATCATATGTGTGGCGTCTATTCTGTCAGACATGTCCGACAGAACAGTCACCATATTAGATTCAGCGGCTGTATACAGGATGGTCAGAAACCATGTGAAAAGCTTGTGTGGACGTTGAAGGATAGGTTGTGATGAGAAATAATTGTTAAGAAAAAAATCGATGCGTTTGACGTTTCCGAGTTAATTACCATTGCAGTTAGCCAATCAAACTGTCGTGACCGAATTGAAGAGGCTAAACGTGTCGGCAAATGTGTTCATCATTTCTTTTCCTAAAACCTAACAAGGGAGCGACACAAGAATTGAACATGAGACGGTAGTAAGGATCGAAGCCAAGCCAAAAACTGAGCTGTCTCGTGCTCTTCCATCTACATTATAAGAACAGCTGTCACTAGCTGTATCTGGTGGGCCGCTTGAATGCTACCTTCAATGCTATTTAACTCGGGTACGAGGGAAGGTATCGAATTTTTCTTAACATTTATTTCTCTGTACAACCTACCCTGCAACATCTTTACAAGCTACTCAGACTCTTTCTCACCACCCTGTCTATTCATGATTTAATAAAAATACAGGCAGCTGCAACATGGGCATTGAATTAAATGCAATGGCGACTTGTGTAAATTTGTGCCGGACCTGGATTCGGATTAGGGTTTTCCTTTTACGCGCATGGTCGTCTTAATCGCTTCGGATACAGTACACGCTTTCCGCCGAACCCAAATTATCAATCTGTCGCAGACACACAAATACGTTCCACCGTTCATTATCCTTATTACTCACACGTTTACCTTACTCCCGGAAGAGTTCCAACATTATTTCCATCCGCACGGAAGTTATCTTACCGTCAAGACGCACGTATCCACTCTAAGCGACAGAAGTGATTCACCGTGGAGGAATTATCCCAATGGGACGTAAATCGGTATACGAGGGTTTGCCAGAAAGTAAGTTCTGATCCGCCGCGAAATGTAATTCACAGTGAAAACAAGAAGATTTTTTATTTTTTTATTTAAATTCATTTTTTTTTTTTTTTTTTTTTTTTTTTTTTGGTCTGCAGCTCGTTGTCTCTGGTAAAATTTTGTCTTCATAGCCAGCGTTTTCTTCTGAGCAGAGATGACACTCAGGGGGAGCCAATTACGGACTGTAATGTGGGTGATTAAACACTTGTCATTGGAAACGCTGCAGGAGCTTCTTCATTGCTCCTACAGTGAGCAGGCGGGAAGTGGCATGAAGAAGGAACTGCTCGTCAATTGTGTTATGTGGGCTGCATGACACAGGCGAAATCCCTGACTAGACCCTCGTACTTGGCGGGAGACGCTATTCCCTACGCATCTTTATGTGCTCACTGGTCACACAAAACCGGAAAGAGCGACGCGACACGATCGAGGGGCATACTAGAGACACTGCCCAACAAAACTCTGCAAAGCTTTAGCGGATTTCCCAGTGGTTTCCATTTCGCGACAGATTGGAACTTACTTTCTAGACAACCCTCGTATGTGATGTATATGTACACACAAACAAATGACAAAAATGTCTAAAACATTGAGTCATTTATTCAAGAGAAAGAGATTCACAATTTGAGTAATTCAATAACACGTGGGTCCAGGTGTGACGCTCGGGTAAGCTGTTTTTCGGCTTTGCATTAATTGATAGAGATGTAGGATGCCCTCCTGAGGAGTATTATTGCAAGTTCTGTCCGACTAGCGCGTTAGATCGTCACAATCCCCAAGCTGGTTGTAGGTTCCTTCCAATAATCTCCAAACTTCCTCAGGCAGGGACAGATCTGGGGACCTTGCTGGCCAAGGTAGGGTTTTCCAAGCACGAGAACAAGCAGTAGAAATTCTCGCCTTGTGCGGACGGGCATTGTCTTGCTGTAAGTGTGCCGCAGCTGACAACAAAAGGAGTCAAAAGCGGTCCTTCTATGAAATGAAATGGTATCCCAGATACTCATTCCTATTCTCGAGCTGTATTGCAGGCGACAGTCAGGTTTGGATCCCATTGCTGCCCGGCACGTCTATCGACATGTCTTCGCTGACCATCCGGGCTCACTTCGAAGCGGGACCCATCACTGGAGAGCATTCAATCAGACTCCAGGCCGGAAGCGCCCGACAGCATTGCAAACGGGCTTGTTGGTTTACACAGGTCAGTGGTAGACGAAGCAAGATATGCCGTGAGCAGAGACCCCTTTCTGTGAACCGCCTATCAACGGCCTTTGTGATTACTGAAGCACCACTTGCACGTCGTATGTATAATAATGATGAATCCGGTTCTCTGAGTGCCTCTCTGACGATTGCTCAGTCTTCACTTTCTGTGGTCTCTCTAGGTCGGCCGCTTTCTTCTTGACACTGCGTTCGGCCATGGTTCACCCATTCTTGCGAACATGGTCGAATAGTGGCATCGCTCTTATTCAAATGTCTAGTGATTCACCGATTACTCCAACCGGCTTCTTTGAGCGCAACTACACTTCCTCTCTCAAATACTGACACCTCTGTACATTTTTCACGCACCTACCTGCGAGGCATTGTTACTGACCAACTGAATACAAGGAAAGAAATTCGCAGTGGATTATTTCCTGGTATCGACATGTTTCCTGTTTACTATCTTTACCAGCTGCGAGGTGAATTGCACTGTTGCGTCACACAATCATCCATCGGCTGCCACAGTTTGCAGTTTTGCATTTTCCGTCGAAAGCTGTATGAATATCAATTTATGTTCAATAAACGTAACTCTTTCGTGGTGCGTCTTAATTTTGTCTTAGAGTTTGTTATTGTATGTGTGGTGTCTGTTCTGTCGCAAACTGACGAGCCTCAACGGATGGCCAGCTTTTATACACGTCAAGGCAGGTCTTGTTCATTGCTGCGTCCAAGTACGCTCCTGCGAAGTGCAAACCGAAGCGTCTCGAAAAGTCCGGTTACTGTCCCAATGCCCCGCTAATATACTGGCTGAACTAGTAGGTGTCTGCAAGGGCCTGGATTGCAGCATCGGGCCCCAATTTGAGCCCGCACCGCTACAATATATTTTGTATAGCTGAACATGTTCCTCCAGTATATTCAGCAGTAAATTCCCTATCGTTAGATGTACCCTGATTTTGTGTGGTTCTGTCAGTTTTACTGTAACACCGATACAAAACGCGATATCAATTGCTAACATCTTCCATAGAAGTCAGTGTAGGTTCCTCCGGCAATGAATGTCAAGAATCAATTACCTCCTCTAGACTGTTGCTGGTGGATAGACAGACAGCACTACTGTCAACACCTGTGACAACTCTGCTGATTACTACGTGAGGGTCCCTTAACGCCAGATGCGCCCACATGGCGCCTCCAACATTTTCATAGTTCCATATTGTAAGCAGTGATTTATGCATCGGGCAGATGCTTCTGAACGCAAAATCTAGAAAGCAACTTTCGATGGAAGGAATGAGGTCGCGCAGCGGTTAGCACGCTGGATTCGGAGTCGGGAGGACGACGGTTCACACCCGCGTCCGATCATTCAGATTTAGGTTTTCTGTGATTTTCTTAAATCGTTTCAGACAAATGTCGGAATGGTTCCTTCGAAAGAGCAAGACCGATTTACTTGCGCTCCGTCCCTGATGATCTCGATGTCGATAGGACATTAAAAACTTATCTCCTCCTCCTCCTTCTTTAGATGGAATCGCTGCTCAACAGCTGCTGCTCTCCGCCAATGAATAGGTGAGTCTGCTACATTTTGGGTCAGGTGTCCTCGATTTCAGTAACTGATATTTGGCTGTAACCCATGTCATCAATACGTTGTTTCCAGCAGCAACTGTCTTTCACTGCAACTGTCTTTCCCAAATGAAGGTACTCACCCGTTACTCTAGCCATTGTGATACCTTACAAGAACTCAGTAACGGCACAGTTTCAGGGAGAGTCTCAAGTTTAAGGTATCCACGACGTGTCCACTGTTAAATGCGTTAACATAAAATTGTTGGTCTCCCCCACCATACCCCTCGCCAGTGCTGGACTGAACTGTCAGTAGTCAGTATAAATATCACGATCACGATGGTGCGGTCTTACTTTGCTGGTACCAAGCAGGGTGCCTTTATACTGTGGTTACATCATTTTGTGTCACGTCGAATTCCAGTGATGCACCATAAAACGTTTTAATGATTGGCTAGGCATTAGATTGACTACATTTGTGTGAGTGCGAACGCATTAATGAAGGAAAAGCAGTTAATATGGGAAGCATCCATAAGTAACAAATAAATATGTTACACTTATTTTCCTTAAAACAAGGAAACAGAATTATTTACCAGTCCATATCAGAGCGTTTGGACTGGGTGGAAGGTTTTTTGTTCATTAATTATTACATTTGGGGTCCTGAATGTAATGGAATGATTTTGTAAAAGGTCTCATCGCGCAGGTGAGTGAGATGGCACGTCCAGTGAAGTGACTTGTTGTGTTGTCATGACAGCAGGTAACTTTAACTGCCCGCTTGGCAAGGATTGGCTTGGGAAACAAAAGACTGTTAGATGGTAGATTCCTAGGTACTTGGTGGCTTAGGCCTAATGAGGTGCTTACCTGCAGCGCATGGTAGCATTTCAGTCGTCAAATGACCATCATTATTAGATGATACACGTTGTTATCTCGGATTACTGTGCTGTGGAGCCTTCCACAGAATGTCTACAGACGTGCAAACTATATGAAAGGGCATATGTCCTATAGACCTACAAATAAAAACTAGGGCTGTCATATCCACCGGCCGCAAAGAGAAACGAAAAATACACAAAATTCTTGGGGAACAAGCAAGAAATACGTTAGGCATAAAGAATTTATTATTTACAGAGTGGCAATGGATATGGACTTTCTTAGACACAGGAAGGAAAAACTGCAGACAACCTTGTAGATGGGGCCACCACAGCTGTGAGTAGTCATTCTGATTATTAATAACCGCTTCAGCTGTGTTTAGTCATTTCTTATTGTCTCACTACCAGTTTCCTGGGACTAAAACCTAGATCTTCAGGTGAACATCTTTACAACAACGATTCCAGAAGGAATAACAACCCTCAGATATACAATGGCAAGCTAAATTATTTTAACATTTAAAAAAAAATATTAGAAACTTTTACATCAGAATATTAAAATGTTAGTACTCAAGTGACTAAAACATTTGAGCGGGAAAGCTCAGATATTTTTCACCCGACATTCGTCGTCCGTCAGAACAAAACACCGGTAAAAGGCGGTAGGTCATAGAATAAAACAGCCGGATTCCAGTATTGTTAATGGGTCCTAAACAAATCCTACCGTAGTGATCCATTGGTAAGGAGAAAGTAGATGTAAACTGTTAAGACTTAATGTTGGGCCAGAATGAAAAATCAAGAAGCGGTTGCCACAAAATGGAGGGTTGTTCTACCTATAAAAACCGTCAGCTAAATAGCTATTGGCGGAAAAACAGAAATTGGTATGCGCACTTACCGTTTCTGCGATCTATACGGAACCGCGTGCATGAGACGCGGCCGCGTACTGTGTTATACTGACAGCAAGAAAGTAAACAGCTTGTTTGTGTACGGCTCATCCACGCGCTGGTGACGCGTGGACTCGACCGAATGAGTGGTGGACTTCTGGGGATTACACGGATGGTGAATGAGAACAAGGAATATTGGGATAAAAACTGTGAAAACTTTCTTTAAACACAATCTGTAGAGTATTAATATGACAATGATAGCTGACATATTTTTCGTTAATAACGCCCGTTAGTTAGGCTAAAGCTAGAGCGTCTAAGAGAAACTTCAAGTGCGTATATGACAGCAACGAAACAGATCTGCCGGCAATGTCCACTGAAAATACCTTAAAACTTTAAATACATTAAAAATTTTTTAAGTCATTGATTCGTAAGAGTGTTTTAAAAATTTTTCACTTTGACAGTTAGAAGGATGCAAGAATGTAGTGAATTTTGATGCCTAATAAGAGTAGACAAAATTTAAGAATATTTATAAAAAAAATTTAAAACATAATTGAAAGGAAGACGTGTAAAATCTAAGATATTGAGTCGAATGAGACACCGTACTGTTTTGGCAAATTTCAGTTGCTAAGTTAGTTAACATAGTCCTCTGCAATTCACCGATTCCCCTTTACCTCAACCTTCTCATGTCCCTCACTCCCCCCCCCCCCCACCCCCTCCTCACTTCATCTCCCCACCTCCTATCCATCCGCCTTATTATCTTAGGTTTTCTCCACGCCTTTCCTTCAAGTATGTTTTAAAAAAGTTTTATAAATTTTGTTAAATTATATGACCTACCGCTCTCAGCGGTATTTTGTTGTGACGGACAACGAATGTTGGGTAAAAAGATTCAGAGATTTTCCACTGTAATGATTTAATCCTGTGGGTACAAACATTGTGATATTCTCATGCAAAAGTTTCTAATATTTTTAAAAACAATTATAGTCTTGAAATAATTTCCCATACCAGTGTATATGTCATTTTTAATATTCCTTCTGGATTTATTGTTATACAGCTGTTCTCCTGAACATGTGGCTTTTAATGCCACGAAACTGGTAGTGACCCTATAATAAAAGGTGAAATACAGCTGAAGCGGTCATTAAGATCCATGAAAGAAGAAATTTTTAGTGTGTTCCTGGTGCAAACGAAAGGCTTAAGATACATTTTGAGTCAGGAATGGAACTGATCTACTGCCCTGGCGGACATGGGCCATTTCCTACATATCAGAATAAACTGGTAAGAGAGTAACGACCAGTTTTGACTGTCGCGCAAACGACACATGGGACCATGACCTATGAAAATGTCCCCCAGTTTGAAGACATGGCAAGGAATGCTAGGTAGGTTTTGAGAGGCAGTACTCATTACAAAATAATTAGAGTAAAGGAGAACTTTGAAACCCCAAACCACCTAGCTGACACTGCCTGCGAAAAAGCAAGGCTTAACTGTAGTCAACAGACATCACAGAGAAGACGAAAAAAGGCTGTAGACGACCCTACGGAACAAGAACGAAGTCTGATAGATCTGCGATCGCTTGGTCGAGTAACGGATGCGCGAAGGGAAATGGCCGCGAGGGTACTTAATAAGACCGAGAATGATCGGTGGAAGATTTCGCACAAATAGTATATGACTGAATCTCACACTGCGTCCCTCATCCACTTCCCTCCTCACACTCTTCTCACAACCACCTGCCACCTCAAACCCTCTCCATCTTGGTGTCTTGTCACGGTCCGCTCGGCTTCCTCCATCGGAGGTTCGAGTCCTCCCTCGGGCATGGTTGTGTGTGTCGTCCCTAGCGTAAATTAGTTTAAGTTACATTAAGCAGTGTGTAAGCTTAGGGACCGATGACATCCGCAGTTTGGTCCCATAAGACCTTACCACAAATTTCTTCTCCACCTTCGTTCAATGGCCACATCACACTCTAGATCCTCATCCTTTTCCACCTGCCCGATAGCCCTCTGCACGTCGCTCCTACACTTACCATTCTCTCTGACCATGTCCTCTTCCCCCCACTCTCTGTCAATTTACTCTTCGTCATCTCTCTATCCAGCTGTTACTCCTATCTTCCCTTCTCTCACTGCCCATCTTCTCCTCCACTCTCTCTATTTCCTGCTCCCCCCCCCTCTACCCCCCCCCCCCCTCTCTGTCTCTATCTCCTCCTCTACCCCTTCTTAACCCATCTGCTCCAGCCCTCTCAATCGATCTCCCTCTCTATCCATCTCTTCCTTCCCCTCTCACACTGCCACCCCTTTCTCCCTGTCCAGCTGTTCATCCTCCTCCTTCTCATCCATCTCCTCTTACCCCTATATCTCTGTTCATCTCTGAGATGGAAGCCGTGGACCAGCTCCATATTAGCCTTAAAGAACATGGCAAACCACCAAGAAACCACACTCAGTCTGGCCCATGGGCTTTATTTAATTCACAGCGCGGTTGCAATCCAGATCAGGCCCACCTCCCTCTCTCGCAAGCTAGCCTGCTGGCATTATGTGATCAAGTCCAACGTTCTCAATTATTTGTTGAATGTATTCCAATATCCGTCTACAGCATTCTTGATGTATTAACGTATGTTCTATTCCACATGTTCTATTCCATTCCATGTATTGACTTATGTGCTGCTTCTGAATAGCATCTGTTCTCTGCGATTTAGTTGCTATCGAGCAAGGAAACTGGTATAAACTCCGCCTGTTGTGTGTTGCAGTGGTGACGGTGGACGTGCAGGCCGTGGAGGGGCGCAGCGTTGAGCTACCTTGCAACGTCACCCCGCCGGGCCACGACAAGCTGTACATGGTCTTCTGGTTCCGCGACGACGCCGGCATCCCTCTGTACAGGTCAGTAACAGCGCCAAACGTTGCTCATCGCACACAGTGCTTGCGAGCAGATACAGAAGTGTTTAAATTAAGTAAGAAGTTTGTTGGAAGTCACTCTGAGTGCTCTCATTCTCAAGATACTCTGTATGATTTGCGAGCCATGAGTTATTCTACCTCTAGGGACAAACATATTTTCTAACTTTAATACCTGAATTATTGTTTTAAACATTTAACGTGATATTATACCTTCTAATTGAGTCGATTATGGCACAATTTTAGAATTTTAACGTTCTCTCAATAATCATATGAGATACCGAAGGTCAATTTTTTGTGCCCCTGTGAGCCGTTAGACGGAGACGGACAACCTGTAACTGGAAAAGGTGATTTTAATATTTTAGTAATATAGAAATTGTTAGTTACGACATCGAGAGCAGGAAGAAGTTACTGCAACGGCAGGCAGTAAAAACAAACAAATTAGTAAGAACAAATTATATATTTTTGTTCATATAATAAAAAACTGACAGACGAACACTATGGACAACAATTTGTCCATCATTAAAATTAATGCGTAGAAAAAAGGTTTCTGATATTCTGGTTACAAAAAATTGCCAAGTGCGAATACAACTCGCAATATTAGGGTTCCCGCACCAAATTACGAATTCCATTCCATTTTCAAATTATAGTGTACATCCGTCCCGGGAATCGAGAATCTCGACGAATTTAGCCAATTATCGATATTGATGCTGCCAAGATACTGGTCCTGGGAATTCCATAAATTTCGAAAATGTTTTAATTTTTAGTTTTAAGCCTAATTTTTGTGTAATTTTGCATTTACAATTGCAGTTCCTGAGATAAATGGGTTTTAACAGGTGTATATCCACATAGTTGGATAACAAACAAATTGTGAATTTTCGGATTTTATCCTTTACTTTTACTGTGAAGCCTTGCTTCTTTCCAAATTTCATTATTCTATGTAAATAGCCCGTATAGGTTTTGATGAGTGATTTTGCGAGTACCAAAATATGTGATGTAAATAACGATATATTTTGACTGCACTGACTTAAAAGCTAAAATCCTTTACACTGCCCAGAGACCATAGGACTTAGGATGTGCACGTCTACCCGTTCAAGAGGAATAGGCCTTTATAGCCGGACAGACAGATGTATAACAAATGATAAAACAAAAAATATTTTTATAGTGTGATATGCGAGTAATTACTTATTAACAATTTTTGCATATTTTCCTTTACTTTTACCGTAAAACTTTGCTGCTTTCCCAATTTCTGGATTCTAGGTCAACGGGAAGCAACCAACACTTTTTCAGAAGTGAGTTTGCGAATATCAAAATATATAACATAAATGGCCGTATCTTTTGACTGCATTTAATTACCAGCTTAAATCTTCTACAGTGCCAGACTAGTTCTTTGCATGTAGTGTTAAAGTTAAGTTTATACTTAAACCGAAGTAGACTGACAAACAGCCGGACGGACGTGATCCTGTAAGTGTTCGGTTTTTACCGATTGTCGAACGGAATCGTAAAAAAATATTTGCCACCCATGTGATCCTGACTACCCGACAGCATTCACAGACCGAACACTTCCCCATGTGACACGTAAAGGATTCTGGAATGGACACTGTGGAAGTCTGTTCGCTGCCTTTCATCGGCAGACCGCCTCCTTCGTTTGACTACAGCCTCCTACGACAGCAGCGGAAATCGTTCGGAGCTCATTGATCGGCAATTTCGCATGCCCTGTCAAGCTCTGTTTCCTTCAGCCGGCCCACGCCTCGCTCATAACCTTCCTTGCTAATGCCGAAGGTAACTGGAGGCAGCGCACTAATCGGCAACTCCGACTTAATATCTGACTTCACCGGAATAGAGCGGAATGTGACGGAAGACGTCCCCGTCAGATGATGGATTGTCCATACTAGATGGAAAGGCAACAGAACGCCCCATCTCCTAGTTCAGTACCAAGACGTTATGACATGTAAATAGTCTATACGGGTTTGCGGGCGGATAACGTTGGACAGTTTCTCCGAGGAAATATGGTGGAATTTGCACAACGTCAGCCGTCGGCAAATCCGTGAAGACTATTTACAACATATCCGCCGGGAAGAGTCATATAAGGTTGTGACATAGTTACCAAAAGAAGAAGTCGAGTTAAGGAAGTGGTGATGATAAAGTTTAATAAACGTCGAAGCAAATATTGCAACGTATGTTCTTGACATAGTGTGTATGGTAACCTGCTGGGAAGGGAAACAACAGATAAATGTCGTCCAAACATTTAGGAACATCGTCGTTTATCTCCTGCAGAAAATAGACGATGTTTCAGAACCAGTGTCAGTCAATCCTACAAACGGTAGCATTGCTCAAAACTGTAAGAAAAATTTCTATAACGATATGTCCGGAAACCGATAACTGTTGAGATGTGGACCGTTGAAGACCAGCATTTCATGGCCTTTATTATATATACTAATGAGACCGGATTCTCAAAGAATGACATAGTAAATTTCCACAACACGAGAGCGGCGGCAAATCAACTCCACGAACAGTTATGGAGTTGAAGCACCAGCCGACAGACACATAGGACCACACACTTTACCAATAAGATCGGCAGGTGCTGTGTACCAACGATTTCTGAGCAATGAATTACAAGAGCTATTGGAGTATGTTACCACCGGAAAAAGATAACGTCCTTTGTTTTATACTCGAAGGGCCACCACCACATTTTCTGTAGATCGGAAGACAGCAACTCACCGCAACGTTTCATGGACGATGAGTGGGTCGGGGAAACCCAGTGTTATGGCCTACCTGTTCCACTCGATTTGGAGTTATGGAGCCATTGTTGAAACCTCAACCCACCGAAAACGTCCAGACGTTACAAGAGCGTGTGAACAATGTATGTGACGGCATCCCAATGGATCCGTGTATTTGAAGCTGTACGAGTTGAAGCACCAGCCGACAGACACATAGGACCACACACTTTACCAATAAGATCGGCAGGTGCTGTGTACCAACGATTTCTGAGCAATGAATTACAAGAGCTATTGGAGTATGTTACCACCGGAAAAAGATAACGTCCTTTGTTTTATACTCGAAGGGCCACCACCACATTTTCTGTAGATCGGAAGACAGTAACTCACCGCAACGTTTCATGGACGATGAGTGGGTCGGGGAAACCCAGTGTTATGGCCTACCTGTTCCACTCGATTTGGAGTTATGGAGCCATTGTTGAAACCTCAACCCACCGAAAACGTCCAGACGTTACAAGAGCGTGTGAACAATGTATGTGACGGCATCCCAATGGATCCGTGTATTTGAAGCTGTACGAGATCCACTACGAAGAAGGGTTGAAGGGTGTGTCAGGATGCGTATAGTGTCTCTTACGAAACAGAAAGATGGGAGAAAGAAACCAGATTGGCCCAACAGGTCTGGATTTCTGGACCTCTCATTATTGTAACTTGTCTTCCAGTTTTCAACAGTATTGCCTCCTGTAGAAATATGTCACAATTTTTAGACACCCTATATGTAGTCCACAACAAAATCTTGTGCACCAGTAAAAGTTACATACAATATTCAATATGTTAAATTCCAATAACGTACAACAGTAAAGCTATCTTCTTCGAAAGTAAACATTATGGGAACCATGGCTGTAGTGAAAATATAAGAATTATAATTTTAAATAAACTTTAATGAACCATAATTCTGTCTGTCTGCTGTTTTAAATTGTAACAGTTGCGATTTGCATGAAAAGGCTATGAGACGAAGAGGTCATTTGGATACACTTACAGCGTATAAATTACTAGCATCAGTAAAAGTTCATTTTATAAGAATTTACAGAGTGTAGAGATACCTGCTTAGGCAAGTAGCATTCACTTATGGGGAACATAATGTACATGCATTACTATTTTCGCCAATTGGAGCTAATGCATGTATACATGAAACTGAATGAATTTGAGAAGACGCAAACTTGGAACCCAATATATCAGATCCATCAATAGTATATGGCAACCACCCCATATTGCCATATCGACGCTCCTTTACCTCCAAACATCAGTTTAATTAAAGCACCACCCAAAATAAAATCATCTAAAAGCTAGTGCAATATTACAGCTAATAGTACATTGACAATTGTGCTACCTTATACAATTCGTTCTCTTTTACGTATGTTAAATTTCACAGCTTTTTCTCCAAGAATCAAAGAAAACTCTCACAGAAATAGGTATAACTATATAATAGACCATAACCTGTAATTGTACGTATGACAATTATAAAATTCATAAAAAATTATTAGCTGTAGAGATTAACATAGGGTTGGAAGAGAATATGTTTAAAAATGGCTAACTTCAAATAACGTAAGCCTACAAATATATATTTTGTGCTTCTATGTCCGCAAACCTGAAAATTCATTTAAAACTGTTTATAATACAGTGATTACAAATGTTTTACAAAGTGACAATTGTAAATAAAATAAAGGGAAAGGTTTGTGGAATAACTTTAGCCGCGCTTTTGTGAGGAGTATTCAATTTCTGTTATGCAGCGTCTTGCGCTGAGTAACAGCTCGTGAATACTCTATCACACTATGACCAATAAAAGAGAATGGTGTAGTGAATAATTAAGCTTTTACACCGGCTTATGTAAAAAACAAAATACAAGAGGAAGTCAGTACAGCAATGAGAGTAAAATACAGAATGGCATGGCATTATCACAAGACGTTTTGTGTCGTCGTTGCCGCTGTAGAGTCTTGTTCCATGGGGAAGCAAGGGAGAAGACGTTATTTGGTGGTTGGTATCCTCTTTCTACAACACACCTGCACACATTTATTAACAGGGTATTAACAAGGACAAGAATCTACTTAGGTTTAAGCCAGTCCATTTGTTGTGGTACAATGTCTTCTGTAATAGTCCCCCTAAGCCTCACTGCTGGTGAAGTACAAGTCCCGCTGTAAACACTACACTCTTGTAGCCAGTGACATGAACTGACAGACGCCAACTAGAATAGTAACTGAGCTAGTAACTGGCCCGACTGCGACTGACTCAGCTGACTTGGTAGAGACTGTGACTGACTGACTGCGACTGCAACTCTGACTGCGACTTAGTGGGTGACTATCTGTGACTGACTGAGTGCTCAGGTGCACGGCGGCGATCTAAGTACTTGTGGTTGAGAGAGTGTTGGCGGCGCGTTGCTTGCGACTTTGTCTTTGGCCTCTCATCTGATAGGCACGCTTGATTCAGCGCCTGTTATCGATCTTTTTGCAACCTCTTTGCTGACCGGTGTGCTGGCGGCAGATTACGTCAGCACATTCCTCCCCGCCCCTCCACCCCGCGAAATGCTGCACCGTTGTCATGTAGGGAGGCTGCGAACGATAACGGAGAGGGAAGCAGTATGCTGGATGTAGAGTTAAGCTGGGAGCCGTGACTGTGGAGGATGGCAAACTCCCAACTGTGCCCCGCCATCTGGCTTGCGAAGCAACACGAACATCCTCTAGAAAACGTCTGCCAGGGCACATGTCTAGGCGTGAGGGCGTGACCTGGGGCGAAGACGGGGACGGCGCCGTTAATGGCGGGTCCAGCTACATCGGGTTGGCGAGCGGGATCGGTGGGGACAAGGGCGCATCGTTCAAGAAGAATACTGTGTAGTGGCAAACTATAGTGTGTCGCCATCTACCGAGGCCCTATGATGGTGGCAGAACTGCAAGTGATTCGTAAATAGACTGAAAAACCAGTTCTTAGTGAAATCTATTTATTCTTTTAGTATTTCTTAAGAAAATTATGTTTTACTCTGAAAAATCTTCAGTCACACAAACATAATTAATAGCAACCCCTTAGGGGCGCTGTGCAGAATTTTAAGATAAGTTTGAATTTCACCTAATGTGTGATTGATTCGTAAAATATGCCTTTTTATACAACCTCCAGTGCTGTCATACACCGGCCGAACATGGTGACTCCACTCCTCCACTGTACTTCACACGTACAAATCCCTGATCTGCCCCATCGTTTGTTATGTAAATATTCCAAGGATCTCTGTCCCTCCAAATTTCTACACGTCCTCCAGATGCTCGAATGCCTTGCTCTCCGCCTTGCTTTCTGCATCCGCTTACCTGCCTCTAGAGGGGTCCTTTACGAACAGATCGAATTCCCACCTCTCGTCGCTCACATTGAACACCTCCGGATGACCTACACCATCTGTAAACTGGACTTCAACAGTCCTATTGTGTCCCCTCTCTAATTCAAGTTGAACTCCCGCCTCTAGCTACACATCCCACTAGCCCTTCACCTACACACCCTCCCTCACCCAGACCACGTACTTCGCTCCGCCCTATACCCGTCCTACCAACTCTAAATCCATCCTACCGTATCCATCCGCAAGGGCTCCCTCCTCCTCCTCCTCCCTACCATACCTCATCTCAATCTACAGCTCCCAATACCAGATGACTCATTGTTTGTCCCCCACAGTCACTCCTGTCTTGTTGCCACCTCTTCTCACTTCGTCATCCTCACCACTCCACTATCTCCCTTCACAACAACTCTTCGTTCATCTAAAATCCAGCGCCCAATGCAGGTTCTTTACCAGTTATAGTGAAACTTCCTGGAGCTCCTTAATGGCCAGTGTATCTTCTTTCGTATTCAGTGTTTCTTTCAAGTGTTTAGTGTTCAAGTGTTTCTTAAGTGTTTATAACTGTGAGGTCTGCCCACAATTTTATATTTCTTTTTGACCAGTTCATGCCGACAGCATTACATTATTTACATTTTTTCAATTCGTGCACCTTTTAAATTATTTTAAATTCATAGTACATGAGTCTCCTTGGTTTTATTTTTTAGCATGTTTGTTGGTATTAAGTTCTAGTGACTGAAAAGTGGGTTACTTTTACCGCTAGCAACCCCTTCCCCACCCCTCTTCCTCCCATATGAGACGAGGGGGATGAAATAACAATAAAGAAAAAAAGCTGTCATATGTATGTTCTCTAAAATGTTTTTATAGGACCTATCAGTCTGTTCTGCATAAAATTTCTCGCTGTCACCACACTTAAAGTGAAGTCAGGCGAGATAAGTGTGAGGACACAGCAGTTTATACGATGAAGTGTGGTGACTGCAAGAAATTTTATGTAGGTCAGGTTACTAGGTCCTTCAAAAAACATTTTAGAGAGCATATGTATAGCAGCAATGGAGGCTGTATAAAAAGGCATCTTTTACGAAACAACACGTTACGCGAAATTCAAACTAATATTAAAATTCTGCAAAACGCCCTACGGGTCTGCTATTAAATTACGCTTGACGATGGGATTTTTCAGAGTAAAACTAAATTTCGGTCAGAGATGCTAAACGAACATATATACTTCACCAAGATCTGGTCTTTCCATCTATCTATGGTACACTTACAGTTCTGTTTTCATCCTAGGGCCTCAGCAGATGGCGACGCGCTAGTTCCCCGCTAAACAATATTTTTATTGTGCTAAATGCCGTACAATTTTGTATTTTACCCTCATGGCTGCGCACTTTTACGTGGCTTCCTCCTGTCTTTTGATTTTTTTACACAAGACAAATATACAACCATTCACTCATAGACCAATAGGGGATTCATAAGCGTTATTCAACACTAGACGCTGCGCTACACAAAGCGAAAATTTTCACAGCATCGCTGCTGAAGGTGTTAGATAACGATTTCTGTTATTTTATTTAATACAGATATTTTATAAAGCGTTTGTAGATATAAGATTATAAACAGCTCTAAAATATTGTTCCGTATATCAAGATTAACCTTCTTTAACCCTTCACCTCCCCATACTCCGTTCTTTAATAGCGTTATGGCAGTTTTCGATACTTGTTATTCACAGAATACAGTTTTAGGACCATAGAAGCACAGAAAATATTACACTGAAGAGCCAAAGAAACTGGCACACCTGCCTAATGTCGTGTAGGGCCCCCGCGAGCACGCAGAGGTGACGCAACACTACGCGACATGGACTTGACTAATGTCTGAAGTAGTGCTGGAGGGCGGTCCATAAATCCGTAAGAGGGGGTGGAGATTTCTTCTGAACACGTTGCAAGACATCCCAGATATGTTTAATAATTTTCATGTCTGAGGGGTTTGGTGGCCAACGGAAGTGTTTAAAATCAGAAGAGTGTTCCTCGAGCCACTCTGTAACAGTTCTGGTCGTGTGGGATGTTGCATTGTCTTGCCGCAGTTGCATAACGAATGGACAGAGGTGATCAGACAGGCTGTTTATGTACGTGTCATCATTCAGAGTCGTATCTAGACGGATCATGGGTCCCATATTACTTCAGCCGCACACTCCCCACACCATTACAGAGCCTCCACCAACGTGAACAGTCCCGTGCTGACATGCAGGGTCCATGGATTCATGGGGTTGTATCCATGCCTGTACACGTCCATTCGTTCGATACAATTTGAAAGGAGACGCGTCCGACCAGGCAACATTTTTCCAGTTATGAACAGTCCAATGTCGGTGTTGACGGGTCCAGGCGAAGCTTAAAGCTTTGTGACGTGCAGTCTTCAAGGATACAGGAGTGATGACGACAGCCCATATCGATGATGTTTCGCTCAATGGTTCGCATGCTGACGTTTGTTGATGGTATAGCACTGAAATCTGCAGCAATTTGCGGAAGGGTTGCACTTCCGTTACGTTGAACGATTTTAAGCCGTTGTTGGTCCCGTTCTTGCAGGATCTTTTTGTGGCCGCAGCTGTGCCGTAGATTTGATGTTTTACTAGATTCCTGATATTCACGATACGCTCGTGAAATGGTCGTACGGGAAATCTCCACTTCATCGCTACCTCCGAGATGCTGTGTCCCATTGCTCGTGCGCCGACTACAACACCACGTTCAAACTGACTTAAATCTTGATAACCTGTCATTGAAGCAGCAGTAACCGATCTAACAACTGCACCAGACAAGAGTTGTCTCATGTAGGCGTTGCCGACCGCAGCGCCGTATTCTGCTGTTTATATATTTCCGTATTTGAATACAGATGCCTATACCAGTTTCTTTGGTGCTGCAGTATATGTACGTTATTTGTGGTTAGCAGCTTTTAATGACATTCCCTTTCCTCCCTTTGTTAATCTATATAACTGATATGTTTTTCTAACTTTTCAGTTGTCATACGTACAATTACAGCTTATGGTTTGCTATATAGTGATAGCTATTGCTGTAATAGTTGTCTTGGATTCCCGGAGAAGAAACTTATAAACAGAACATATCTGAGCAATAACGAATTATGTAAGATAGCACAACTGCCAATGTACTATTAGCAGTAATATTGCATTAGTTCTTACATGATTTTATTTTGGTTAGTGCTTTAGTTAAACTGATGTTTCGGGCTTAAGGAGCGTCCATAAGGCAATCTTGGATGGTTGTCATACGCTATTGATGGAACTAATGTTTGGGTTCCAAGATTGCGTTTTCTCAAATTGTTTCAATTTTCTGTATACATACATTTCCTCCCATTGGTGGAAATAGCAATGCATGGTTACCATCTGTTGCTCGTAAGTAAAGGCTACTTGCCTCAGCTGGTGTCTCTAGACTCTGTAAATTCTTATGAAATGAACTTATTCTGATGCTCGTAATTTATACGTTGTAAGTTGTAAAGCCCCCCCAAGAACCATGACCCTTGTCGTTGGTGGGGAGGCTAGCTTGCCTCAGCGATACAGCGATACAGCGTACCGCAGGGGTACCTGTTGAGAGGCCAGACAAACGTGTGATTCCTAAAGAGGGGCAGCAGCCTTTTCAGTAGTTGCCGGGGCAACAGTCTGGATGATTGACTGATCTGGCCTTGTAACACTAACCAAAACGGCCTTGCTGTACTGGTACTGCGAACGGCTGAAAGCAAGGGGAAACTACAGCCGTAATTTTTCCCGAGGGCATGCTGCTTTACTGTATGGTTAAATGATGATGGAGTCCCCTTGGGTAAAATATTCCGGAGGTAAAATAGTCCCCTATTCGGATATCCGGGCGGGGACTACTCAGGAGGACGTCGTTATCAGGACAAAGAAAACTGGCGTTCTACGGATCGGAGCGTGGAATGTCAGATCCCTTAATCGGGCAGGTAGATTAGAAAATTTAAAAAGGGAAATGGATAGGTTAAAGTTAGATATAGTGGGAATTAGTGAAGTTCGGTGGCAGGAGGAACAAGACTTTTGGTCAGGTGAATACGGGGTTATAAATACAAAATCGAATTGGGGTAATGCAGGAGTAGGTTTAATAATGAATAAAAAAAATAGGAGTGCGGGTAAGCTACTACAAACAGCATAGTGAACGCATTATTGTTGCCAAGATAGACACGAAGCCCATGCCTACTACAGTAGTACAAGTTTACATGCCAACTAGCTCTGCAGATAATGAAGAAATTGATGAAATGTATGATGAGATAAAATAAATTATTCAGGTAGTGAAGGGAGACGAAAATTTAATAGTCATGGGTGACTGGAATTCGACAGTAGGAAAAGGGAGAGAAGGAAATATAGTAGTTGAATACGGATTGGGGGTAAGATATGAAAGAGGAAGCCGTCTGGTAGAATTTTGCACAGAGCATAAATTAATCATAGCTAACACTTGGTTCAAGAATCATGAAAGAAGGTTGTATACATGGAAGAACCATGGAGATACTAAAAGGTATCAGATAGATTATATAATGGTAAGACAGAGATTTAGGAACCAGGTTTTAAATTGTAAGACATTTCTAGGGGTAGATGTGGACTCTGACCACAATCTATTAGTTATGAACTGTAGATTAAAACTGAAGAAAATTGCAAAAAGGTGGGAATTTAAGGAGATGGAACCTGGATTATTTGACTAAACCAGAGGTTGTAGAGAGTTTCAGGGAGAGCATAAGCAAACAATTGACAGGAACGGGGGAAAGAAATACAGCAGAAGAAGAATGGGTAGCTTTGAGGGATGAAATTGTGAAGGCAGCATTCGATCAAGTAGATACAAAGACAAGGGCTGGTAGAAATCCTTGGGTAACAGAAAAAATATTAAATGTAATTGATGAAAGGAGAAAATATAAAAATGCAGTAAACGAAGCAGGCAAAAAGGAATACAAACGTCTCAAAAATGAGATCGACAGGAAGTGCAAAGCTGCTAAGCAGGCATGGCTTGAGGAAAAATGTAAGGATTTAGAGGCATATCTCACTAGGGGTAAGATAGATACTGCCTACAGGAAAATTAAAGAGACCTTTGGAGAAAAGAGAACCACTTGTATGAATATCAAGAGCTCAGACGGAAACGCAGTTCTAAGCAAAGAAGGGAAAACAGAAAGATGGAAGGAGTATATAGAGGGTATATACAAGTGTGATGTACTTGAGGACAATATTATGGAAATGGAAGAGGATGTAGATGAATATGAAATGGGAGATACGATCCTGCGTGAAGAGTTTGACAGAGCACTGAATGACCTGAGTCGAGACGGCCGGTGTGCCCGTGCGGTTCTAGGCGCTTCAGTCTGTAACCGCGTGAACGCTACGGTCGCAGGTTCGAATCCTGCCTCGGGCATGGATGTGCGTGATGTCCTTAGGTTAGTTAGGTTTAAGTAGTTCTAAGTTCTAGGGGACTGATGACCACAGATGTTAAGTCCCATAGTGCTCAGAGCCATTTGAACCATTTGAACCTGAGTCGAAACAACGCCCCGTATACAACATTCCATCAGAACTACTGACGGCCTTGGGAGAGCCAGTCATGACAAAACTCTACCATCTGGTGAGCAACATGTATGAGACAGGCGAAATACCCTCAGACTTCAAGAAGAATATAATAATTCCAATCCCAAAGAAAGCAGGTGTTGACAGATGTGAAAATTACCGAACTATCAGTTTAATAACTCACACCTGCAAAATACTAACGCGATTTCTTTACAGACGAATGGAAAACGTGGTAGAAGTCGCCCTCGGGGAAGATCAGTTTGTATTCCGTAGAAATGTTGGAACACGTGAGGCAATACTTACCTTACGACTTATCTTAGAAGAAAGATTAAGGAAAGGCAAACCTACGTTTCTAGCATTTGTTGACTTAGAGAAAGCTTTTGACAATGTTGACTGGAAGACTCTCTTTTAAATTCTAAAGGTGTCAGGGGTAAAATACAGGGAGCTAAAGGCTATTTACAATTTGTACAGAAACTAGATGGCAGTTGTAAGAGTCGAGGGGAATGAAAGGGAAGCAGTGGTTGGAAAGGGAGTGAGACAGGGCTGTAGCCTCTCCCTGATGTTATTCAATCTGTAAATTGAGCAAGCAGTAAAGGAAACGAAAGAAAAATTCGGAGTAGGTATTAAAATCCATGGAGAAGAAATAAAAACTTTGAGGTTCGCCGATGACATTGTAATGCTGTGAGCGACATCAAAGGACTTGGAAGAGCAGTTGAACGGAATGGACAGTGTCTTGAAAGGAGGGTATAATATGAACCTCAACAAAGGCAAAAGGAGGATTATGGAATGTAGTCGAATTAAGTCGGGTGATACTGAAGGAATTAGATTAGGAAATGAGACACTTAAAGTAGTAAAGGAGTTTTGCTATTTGGGGAGCAAAATAACTGATGATGGTCGAAGTAAAGAGGATATAAAATGTAGACTGGCAATGGCAAGGAAAGCTTTTCTGAAGAAGAGAAATTTGTTAACGTCGAGTATAGATATAAGTTTCAGGAAGTCGTTTCTGAAAGTATTTGTATGGAGTGTAGCCATGTATGGAAGTGAAACAGGGACGATAAATAGTTTGGACAAGAAGAGAATAGAAGCTTTCGAAATGTGGTGCTACTGAAGAATGCTGAAGACTAGATGGGTAGATCACGTAACTAATGAGCAGGTATTGAATAGAATAGGGCAGAAGAGGAGTTTGTGGCACAACTTGACAAGAAGAAGGGACCGGTTGGTAGGGCATGTTATGAGGCATCAAGGGATCACAAATTTAGCATTGGAGGGCAGCGTGGAGGGTAAAAATCGTAGAGTGAGACCAATAGATGAATACACTATGTAGATTCAGAAGGATGTAGGTTGCAGTAAGTACGGAGAGATGAAGAAGCTTGCACAGGATAGAGTAGCATGGAGAGCTGCATCAAACCAGTCTCTGGACTGAAGACCACAACAAGAACAAGTTGTAAAGAAAGAACGAGAAAATAAAAAAAATCGTTGCTTCATGCACCCTAACACCACACAGCATGCTCATCCAATGTATCGTTCTCGACCACTCAAAAGATGTGTTGCACATCGTTGTGTAGAGAAATACATTTTGTGGAACATTGAAAAGTGCTTTACATGAATTGTTTACTGATGAAGTTGTTTTATAATGTGTAACGATGGACACAGTTGCAAAGTAACAAATGTAGTGGGTACCACATATTCAGCCCCATCTAAAGGTTTGGTCCACTTGACTTCCAATTTGTCCCTTGGTAGGAGTTTGTAGTTGTCTCGCGTTCCAGGATGTTGACGAGATAAAACGTATCTAATGAACAGTTTTATATGATCGACATAACACTGACAAGCTAGAAAGCCATATGCTATTCATTATACTATGTGTCTAAACTTATTTTCATCTCTTCTGTTTCCAGTTTTGTTTTCTATTTTGTAGCCTTGAAAATGGTAGGATGTCGAAACGCGTAGGGTGATTTTGGAAATAATTAAAAGTTTGGTGAAGACATCAGAGCAGTTATTAAATTGAAATTGTAACCTTACATATCAGCATGCACCCACCATTTACGAAAAGTAATTGAATCATTTATTTTTAAAGTCTGGCTGGTTGTTGCGAACACAGGAAAATTCCAAAAATTTTTCTTACTTTAAAAATCATGACGCCTTAATGTAAAGCTTTACTAAAGTACTAATGGAATGCAGAGGTAGCATAAAATGCCTGCCAGCCGGTATGGCCGAGCGGTTCTAGGCGCATCAGTCTGGGACTGCGCGACCGCTACGGTCGCAGGTTCGAATCCTGTCTCGGTCATGGATGTGTGTGATGTCCTTAGGTTAGTTAGTTTTAAGTAGTTCTAAGTTCTAGGGGACAGATAACTTCAGATGTTAAGTCCCATACTGCTCAAAGCCATTTGAACCATAAAATGCCTTCTCACCTTTATATTTGATTTAATAGTCAAATTGGTTCGTGGACTGACTGCATAATTTTCATATTACATCTTATATTTTAAATTAGTACTTTTGTCTTCAAAATATCGATAGATTCCTATACTGTCACTTTCGATACTTTTCTTCCGAGGTATGAATATAATTTTGGGTCTCAATGATTTTTGGTATCGATACCAAATATCATATCAAATATGCAACTGGGACGCCCCTACGATCAGTCCTGTAGGTTGATTCCTTAGATTTTTACTGAGATGAAAGTGAATGCGTTGTAAAGCATTACACCGTACAAACTGAACGTAAATAACAGCACGTCGTCTTATGTCTCCATTGCCAATGTCAGCCGAATAACGAATAAGACTAGCCCGAAATATAATAAGTAATAATGAGTGGAATGCCGAAGATAAAAACAGAATGACACAAATTATACAAGAATTTATAATTCTCCCTCTCAACGAGAGCTGTCTATTGGTATGATGAAGCCAGTGGCGGATAGATCAAACAATACTCCATGTGATCAAGTGAGGAAGAAATAATCACACTGATAATGGTCAGATCGCAAGTCAGTAATGTAAGTTGATGAGAAATGAAATGAACAAGAAGTCAAAAGAGGTAAAGTCAAATTGGATGACAGATATATAACAAAAGTTGAGAAAGATGAGATCATAGGAAAAACTGACAAGAATAATGAAAGACCAAACATATATTCGGGTAAATACAATGCGCAGAGTCTGATAACTAGCAGACGAGTGAACTGTAGCCACCAGCTCAATCTCATTGAATAGACATCTGAGCGTATGTAAATTAGTTTGGGTTTGCATCTCTCATAGACCACAAGCAAAACTCTTAGTTTGCCTTTGACGCTACTTCCGGATGTGATCAGCTTCTGATTCAGTGTTTGCAATTAACAGTCTTGCTTCGGTATCACAACTTGATCAGTCGTATTATGCCTAAACGCTGCGTTGGGTGTGCAGGTTTCCAGCCTCAGGTCAAGAAACGTAATTCACTGTTCGAGGTACGGACTCAAAATATGATAAAAGTTAAAAGAGTGAGCCAACTATCGCTCATTGTAGCTTCAGTCTTTCCCAAAACTGCACGACAGTAACGTAGAATACAATGGAACATTGCAAATCATTGGCGAACCGAACATAGTTGTGGTCCCCGAAAGTATATTGTACCGCATAAATGAAACTGCTCTCTTGAAAGTCACTAGAGAGACCGCTTTCGCAGTGACCAGCGCTTCGTAAAATCTGCATTCAGAGTAACTTTACAGGCTGAAGAGGTCCTACCTATTACAAAGGCTGTGCGACGTTACGCAATTGTCTCAGTTCAGTTAAATAATTCGAAATAGAAGTGGAAGTTTCATAACATTACGAGACTGAGGCTGTTCACAATATATCCACGAAACAGTACAATACCTAAAACACCCTAAATCTGCTGAGAGTGTAACTCTTCTCTTAAGGTTGAGGTGGGAATTCCGTCACTTACTGAACCCCAAAAGATTAGAGTTGTCCCTGCCAAACCTAGTAAATGCCGTAAGTGATTTGGGGAAATCATGGAAAACCTATAGGTGGATATATGGGCCGCTATACGAACCTCTGTCTCTCGAACACGAATCTGTGTCAACAACTGTTCCATTTCGCTCGGTCTCGCAGCTATAGTGTTCTTTCTCGACTGCACCTTTGAGGCGTCTAATCACTGATTTCGTTTGTGCTCCCTGTATGTAAACATAGATTTAATATCTGTAGGTTTTGCCGGTCAGGAAGCTCGAAAAATTTTCTGATAAGCCACAGGCAAGGATGTTCTAATACCACATTCAGTACAGTAGTTCGTATCGATACCAATACTTAAAACTGTATCAGTACTTAACGATGTACGATAAGGCTACTGATATCGCAATATTTACTGATTTTTATACATTTTTGTGCATGCTTTGACAGAAAAGGGCCGATGAGGAATACAAAGCGAAATATGGGGATTATGAAGAGTTCGAATGAATAATTTTGAATGTATAATTAACTACAAACGTAAACAGTAAAGTACTAATATTACAAACAAGAACAAAAGTATAGGCCTTGACGTAAATTTCCTTCTACAAACTCTTGCCATTCTTTCAAGCAGAACTATAGTCGTAAGTGAAAAGTCATGTCTACTTCAATCATTTTTTGTGATATGCTCGCTAAAAGAATTGACCTTTTTTTACATCCTTTTGTCACAAGTATTTCAGTATTTAATCGAAAGTACCTTGCACATACTTAAAATTACTAGTGCATGTTGTTTTATTATTATACTGTATGATCAGTACAACCTACAAATGGTACGTAGTTTTCACTACTGCAGCTGTGCATCCTGTATGACCTAGAGATACGGCATAGATTTTTATTCTCATTGAAATTGTAGTAAAAGAAAGGTTGTTATCCCTTCCCCCCTCCCCCCCCCCTCACACACACACACACACCCACCGCAGACCATTCGGTACATCCAAACAGATAGTTTTATTATTTTACTTGCGACACTACATGATAGTTGGGATATTTGTGTTGAATTCCGTTCGCTTTAGCATCATGAAACAACACAAATTACAGGCCTTGCAGAAATCGAAACCATTCTTTCGGATGAATAAACGAAACTATAACCATAAAGAATAGCGAGTGCAACGCTCGTTCCTATCTGAATTTTTAAATAACTAATCGATGAGTTTCACCACGTGCGTAACGAAAACATCATCACAGTGAGAGCAACAGCTTAGGAGTACATTAGAATATGTTTGTTACGCTTGGATCGCGTAACGATGAAACAGCTTTAATACAGTAGCGGATTTCGAAATCTAAGTCAAGCCTTAAGGTAACAGACATTTATTTGCAATTAATAACTAAGGTAATTCACATAAAATTAACACAGAGCGAAAATCTCTAAAACATCAAATGAAATTACAATACGCCATAAACGCTGTGCGGAGGTATCAAGTTATATGCAACAGCGTACACAGAAAACACAAAACGAACTTCTCCTATGGCCAGTTCAAGAACTGAAAGTTAACGAGACAAAAGGAGGCCAGGAACTGTAATCAACTAAGCAACAGAAGGAAATAAACAGCGAGCTATCTTTCCTTGGAAGGAACAACTCAATGATGTGATCGGTGCTCAACACGGCGATCCTCCGTCCTTATGGTAAGACGTGGTCGGCCGGAACCTTGACGTAGAGTAAGACTGCCCTCAAATTCCCATGCATTCCTACACTGTGCGACTGCTACGTGCGAATTTCCCACAAATCTGAGTACTATGCGGCCCATCCAGCCGAACAATGGACACCCACAATAAGGTCCATTCCGAACTCTGACAGGTGCTGACAACGCCGTCTCACACACCTTCGCGGAATCCACGTGCCCCTCACAGTGACTACTCAATATTTTGCACTGTTCATTCTCCTTATGTACCATACCAGGCGTTCTAAGATGACCGAAGATGAAAAGCGCTAATGTATTATGTGGCTATTCTACCTGTCATGGACGCATTCAATTGTTATCATTTACGTCCCCACTGATTGTGTATAGGTGTACGAAAACTGACCGTCTTCTCCGTGCTCCATTACTTTTGTCAGGCGGTGTATAATGTTTGCTTCGTGAGCCAGAGCTGGGCAAAGTATCGTCTCGGTACCTGCTGTAACAGCTAAATTCCTCACACATGCCATGTGTGTAACGCAATCCCCTACTTCCGACCTAGTGCAAGCGACCTTGAGAGGGGCGCTGGGCAGTCTCATTCATTTGTGTAGTTACATGTTTGTGAAGAACACCACCGTGGACACAGCTTGATTATTTCTACGTATAATTAAAAATTTGTGACTACCCCGCCTCCTCTCCCAGTGAATGCTACCACCACTAAAGCGCATACAGTGGGGAATCTGTTAGTTACAACGTGTTTTGACCGCAGCAGAACGGACCGGTGAAAGGGCTTCCGGCTTCCGGCGACCAGGCAGGGCTGCGACTATACATTACACGGTTCGCGCGGACGAGCAGCGACAGGCAATTTTCAAGTACACTTGGCTCGGGCAGGCGGGCTGCGCAACCGCAGGCTGGCGCCGCGTGGCGCGCTGGCGTCGCGTCGCCCTGAAATGTCGCCGGCGTGCGGCCGCTCGGAAAATGCTCTGCCGAGCGGGGGAGTCCCCGGCGCTGCTGCCACCGCGCGCGATGTGGGCGTCGGGGAGTCCCCGCCAGCTGCTGCCACTGTGCGGGCGGGGTGGGTGGTTCCCGGGGGACGGCTCCTGTAAAAATGAGCAAGACACATGGCTGTGCAAGCAGAATGCAGCCGCCCGGGCCATTGTTTCCTTCGATGTAATTAAATTTCCGCCTTGTTAAGCCGACCTCTTTGAACCACTGTGTCATTAGTTCTTTTGTGTACACAATTAAGGCCGTCCTGGGAAGAACAGCAGAAGAAAACAAAGTGGGAGGTCTAGTCTCTGTACGACTCCTGCCGACAGTCTCGCCAACCACCTACCTGTGTTTACAAAAGAAAGGAATACAGTTCCTGTGTTCTGTTCTCTTTTGCATTCATTTGGTGAGGTCCCATTCAAGGAACAGTATTTCTTTCTACCTTAGAGCTCCCTGGAAAAGCATAGGTATTATACAGGAAAAGCGTGTCTGTTGATGTCAATGTTCATACCCATCTCTGCAGCTAACATCTCTGATACAACCTGTTGCAATGATATTAGGCCCACAATTATGCTTCGAATCCTGGTTATGGATGAAATCTCTATTGTACTTCACTGGCTGTACACTCAGTGATCACCATTCTGTGAGCCTGCGTCCTACCTAAAATTCCATATTGCTCTTCAGGGTGTCATGCAGTAACATGATGTGGCAGTGGTGATACTGAACCTACTAAACTAGCAATTTATTTGCCGGAAGTGGATTTCAACATCACATTCTGTAATGCTCAGCACAGAGACAATAGTAAATTGTACCTAACTCACAGCCATTGTAAACACCTATAATAAACAGTTACATGTAAGAAACAAAACTCACCACTCGCGATGAAATGCTGTTGTCCACAGACGAAGAAAAAACTTTACGTTTACGACTGCAACCGCCTCTCAGTATCCCCATCCAAACGTCAATGCTACATTTTTACGAACATACATAAAATAAGTCAAAGTATCTAGTAATGTATCACTGGTACTGGAGCATAAATGAAACACACACGTAGGAATTCGGAATAAAGATTGATAAAATCATCTCAAATAATGATTTCACCGTCTCATTATTGTGCCACCGCTTACAATATAGTAGAAGCTAATATCGACCAATAGTATTACGCAGACTTCTATGATTAGAGACGTTCCAGTATTTTACATATGCGTGAATATCGATATATTTCCGATATTCATGCTCTCATTATCGATATAAAGTATTCGAGAATATCATATGTGACTGTCGCATATCGCAGTGCGACATCTTTCATTTTCTGTCAATATTTAGCAGGATGGTCTTAGATCCAGTTTGTCAGCAGCAGCAGGTGGTCAATGGGTCTCATTAGGAGGAATAAGCATCCTCGGCGATTTGGGCAGCTTTTGCAGAGTGGCTGAGCCTGGTTCGTGCTTTTGTTGGTAGAGCCGATGCCTACCGTCAGGCAGAGGACACTGTCTACGCCACCACTGTCATCCCCCAAAAATAACTGAGGATGACTTCCTGCATTTTCCATTCATACATCAAAGGATGCAATGCCATGACACCGCTCGACCATCGTTGTAAAGTCAAATGCACTCACCCCAAAATTCTGTTGTACCCAATTGAATGTGTACCCCCACCACCGTGCTTGGTGCGAAGAGGCAAATCGATTGAGGAGACACTGCTCCAGAGGAGAACCAAACCGTGTTTGTGAAAGTGCTTTTTTATCCCTTGAATAGCAAATTTCTGTTAGATTCCCTTGTTTTTTTCGATGCTGTGATGCGTGGAATTGAAATGCTTGCCGAAAATAAAAATCTGTGATGTGTAAACAATAAATATACTGGCTGAATTTGTTACCAAACAGTAATTTTTGCAATGTTATGGGCAATACAAAGAGGTACCAACTTTTTGAGACCTGCAGAACTCATCTCACATTGTTGTATTTGAAGACTAGCAAAGAATTTCCAACAGAAGAATAGCATGCTGATCAGACTGAGCGATTACGTGGATTAACGTGCTCCACCCTTGGAGAGCACATGACATGAGTTAACAAGCCACTGATGTTGGGTACAGATGCAGTGCGGTAGCGTAATGTGTAGAGTTTCCGGCTTGTCCAATGAGGTGCGTAGATTCGATACTGGTCGATTGTAAATTTTGAACTCGTTTGTTCTTGTTCAACTTTCGTTGTTGATAACTATTTTCATTACGTCGGCAACACAATATTAGACGAAAACGAAATGGAATACAAATGATTTCACATTTAGCGTGCAGCAGTCATAGAAAAAATTGATTTAATATATTATGTTTTATAATTTTCAGGTATCTTATAGCCGACCGGAGTGGCCGAGCGGTTCTAGGCGCTACAGTCTGGAACCGCGCTGCCGCTGCGGTCGCAAGTTCTAATCCTACCTCGGACATGGATGTGTGTGATGTCCTTAGGATAGTTAGGATTAAGTAGTTCTGAGTTCTAGGGGACTGATGACCTCAGAAGTTAAGTCCCATAGTGCTCAGAGCCATTTTGGTATCTTACAAACATTGGTAATATAAATTCTTTTTGTACTAAGAACATTACATTAATAGGTCTACGTCTCGTTACTGTCGTACGCATTTATCAATAAATTTAAGGAGATATCTACGTCATTAACATTTTGCTACGTTGATTCTTCATATGTCAATGTGAAAGCCATAAACCAGCATGTAACCAAAATTCTGTAATCTCCCTTATTTTTAATCGTATAATAGACACATTTAGGTGCTGACAAAAATAAAATATAAAAATTAAATCATGACTAGTACAGGCCCTGGTACCAAGGCATGCCAAGCTCAGTTACCTAGCGAGAACAGAATCTGTTTCCTTAATAATAAATCTCATCGTGCGCTTTCCACGGATGATTTATGGCTCGCCGGGGTGGCCGAGCGGTTCTAGGCGCTACAGTCTGGAACCGCGCGTCCTCAACGGCCGCAGGTTCTAATCCTGCCTCGGGCATGGATGTGTGTGATGTTCTTCGATTAGTTAGGTTTAAGTAGTTCTAAGTTCTAGGGGACTGATGACCTCAGCAGTTAAATTGGTTTCAAATGGCTCTGAGCACAATGGGACTTAACATCTGAGGTCATCAGTCCCCTAGAACTTAGAACTACTTAAACCTAACTAACCTAAGGACATCACACACATCCATGCCCGAGGCAGGATTCGAACCTGCGACCGTAGCAGTCGCGCGGTTCTGGACTGAAGCGCCTAGAACCGCTCGGCCACCGCGGCCGGCTCTCAGCAGTTAAGTCCCATAGTGCTCAGAGCCATTTGAACCATTTAAGTCCCATAGTGCTCAGAGCCATTTGAACCATTTGAACCATTAGAATGAAAGTTACCGGTGGATTATTTAAAGGAATGTCGCTTCTTACAAATTACATTGAGAATAAATGATGAAAAAATTGTAGTCTCCGAGAAGCATCGTCAGGTGCCCGAGAAGCATCGTCATACAAAGGTGGCAGTGTACGCTGTGAGTACACATTTGTAAGAATACTGAGGTAATGCTGTTACCGTTTACCTCCCTCTTTCTCACGTGTGAACACGAAGGTGTTGCCATCCTGGATATGTATTCCGTTCGTTTCAAGAATAATAATGCAACGTTTGCCAGCTGCTCAGGGGATTGACACTGGCCTTGGAAGTGCCCTACACTTACCATAGTGTCACTGTAGTATCACTTTCTGCAGCGAGTGCCTGAAAAGTTAGAACTTTGAATTTTTTATGTGAAAACCATTGAAGTTTTTTTAAATAAAACAAACGTTATTAACATTCTACATATTTATTCTTCGTGTCTACGTATCTACAGCTCTCTGCCGCTTAAATGCCTCCGAACTGTGGCTGTGTGTAACATACCTACGTCCGAGGTGCAATCGAGTTTCGAATTCGAAAAGTTCGTTCACAAATGGAGCAATCTCTCCTTCAGCAACATAATGCCAAACCACACGCATGCGCTGCGACACATGCATCAATCCGACGCCTTGAGTTCGCTGTCGTCGATCATCCTTCATACGGTCCCGACTTGGCCCCATCCGATTTTCATCTAGTTCCGAAACTTAAGGAACACCTTAGAGGACCTCACTCTGACAGTGACAAACTGGTACAAATAGAGGTGAGCTTGTAGCTCCATTAATAAAGTCAAACATTCTACAGTGATGGTATCGAGAAACTGGTCTCTCGTTGGGAGAAATGTATTCGTCGCGAGGGTGACTATATTGAGAAACATATATATATACAGGAAGAACAAAACCGTAGAAAGTTAATATAATCTGTTTTATTTACATTGCTTTAGATTTATCACGTGAAAAGTTCGGAGAGATTACTTTTCAGTATGCACTCGTAATATGTAACGTTAGTGCAAAATTTTTACTTGAGATTTGGTGAGAGCTATGTGTAAAATTTCGAGTGAGACATGAAAGAGATATCGTTCATTCTGGATAACTTCACAAACATTTAATTACAGAAATGAGTAAGAATTTTCAGTGCTATCAAGGTTGCTTGAACTATGTCGGAAGTCGCAGAGTGCGTTATGTAGCTCCTCACGTGCACGGAATTCTGTTGCTTCAGCGGCTACCGATAAACACTGCCTGACAAAAACGTGAAGCCCAGGGAGACATGGTCAGATATCAACGTTAACGCCGTTGGTCGGTATGTAAATGATCATAACTGGAATTTTCTGTGAGACGTAGAACAATCACTAGACTGTATTAATGTTGTTAGTGTTTAGAGATGTTTTGAGGGTGGTAGGATATACACGGGGCGAGAATAGCGTCGGATGTTGCGTGATCACTTGTGAAGGACACACAGATACCGCCTACTTAGGTCAGATGACGTTATCTGCACGTGACACAGAACGCAGTGGATCCTATTTTGGGTCTCCGTTTGGCCAGCTGGCAGAATCATTCAGTACTTCGATTTGTTGGGCATTTGGATGTGACAGTGGCCCAAAGTAAGATTGCGAATGTGAGGGAAGAAATACTCATCGTCAAAGTTCCGCTCGACCACGCCTGACAACAACACTGGAGGAACACCGAATTGTGTACCAGGCTTAGAGTAACCCCTCCACAACTGCGCCTACTGTCCGAGAATAGGTAAGGGTCTCCCTGCAACAATGCGTATCCCATCGCGCCATTGGTCGGAGTCTAGCAGCTGCCTTACTAAGGAATTTTTACGTAGGCTATCGTTGAATCCACAATGCAAATGGCTGCGATTGATGTACTGAATGAACTGGAAACATAGACTGTTTATGAATGTCGTCGCGTCGCTTTCAGTAATGAATCGGTGTTCTGCACTACCCTGAATGACCATCCTAAGCGAATATGGTGGTCAACTGGGGAATAGTCCCTGCTTCTAATGTTTTGGAGAGGCACAGCTGTGTTACTTCTGGCATCATGAAGTGTGAAGCCATCAGGTACTATTTGAGGTCACAGTTGGTAGTGATGAGGGAACTGAGAGAAGTTTGACGTCAAAGTGGTAGTGCACGATCGTCCCGCATTGTCAAGAGTTACCTGTCAGGTGACAGAATCGTGGTGTCATTTTCCAACAGAACAATGCCCGTCTTTACTCGGCACGTGTGTCTATGAACCGTAGGAACCATTGAGATAGCCTACTATCCGGGTTAGAGAGATTCCCACAACTGTGCTTGAAAGAACACATGTGCGGCAAGTTCACTTGTTGAAATGATTGTAATGTCTAGCAACGACCAGCTACAACCGTTGTGGGCCAGATTTCTTCAGGAGAAGATTCGACTGCTTTATGGCATCCTTCCTATCCGAATTAGTGCGAGAATGCCCCCATGGGGTACTTTATCATATTGATAAGTGAGCTCATCCTGCCATGTTATTTGAAAGTTAGACTCGAGTCACTGAAATAACCTCGTTTGTTCCCTCAACCTTTGAATTTTCATTTCGTTTCCTCACCTTTTTTCAGGCTGTGTACCTACACTTGGCTGTGCTGGGTTGGTGACCTGTTGACGTGTGGCAGGCAGTGATGTTAGTTGGTCGCCACGTCTCGGCTTCATTTTGTATCCAACAGGCTCATATGAAACACTACTCGATAATCCCCGATGTATTGTAGAATCTCTTCAAAATCTCGTTTTCCTTATCTATATAATAGCTTCGTTTTCCTTAAAATTCTTTGTGTGGGTCCAGGTCTCCGGTCGGCACCACCACGGTTGGCTGCTTTCGTATATCCTACCCATCAGCCCCAGTTATTCTAAAAAGATCATCTCTGCTTTCTTTTTTCCATTCCTTAACCCGTTGGTCTTTTGGATTTCGTCGCCAACCTGCCGTTGGAGTGTTTCGTAGTCACTATCGTTCAAAACAGCATTCTATGCCGTCCCAAAATATGACAGTCTCGTCATATTTCTTGCCATTTTCCTAAAATTCTGTCCTGGCCAGCAAGGCATGGCGACTCTTGCCAATGCTAATGCGTCAGAAAGACATGACCTTGGTTGGTAACTACACTACAAATTTACACCGTCTATTAAGCAAGTTCCGAGAGTGACTTTTTTCTTGGTGTATAAGTGAAGTCAGCTCACTTACCTCGATGGGCGCTTGAACTAAAATCTCTGAACAACAAATATGCATTCGACCTGTTAGTTGTGAGCGGACAGTGTTAAGAGATGCGACCGTACTGCGTCAATATTGTTGTGTGAAAAAACGTAATAGAGCCATATCTCTGAATAAAGTGTCCAGGATATTCTCCAGAATGTGTGAAGAAGAGAGTAGTGTTTGCGAAGTTTGTCTCGCACACCTTGACTCTCGAAAAAAACTACAAGTGGACGCGTCCCGTGACGCAATGGACTTTTCTGTAATTTATACGTGGTTGTATGAACGCTTTTTGCACCGTACTGAAGTCGGGGGTGACTGCGTAGGACACCAGAAGCGTTACAATAATAATCTTCACATTTCTCTCATTTTTACTACATTCTTGAAACTTTTTTTGGATTGACGGGAACTGTCCATTAGGGCTCGTTTAATTCTCAAAAACAAATATTACGTAGATGTCACAAGATTCTTCGTGACATCAGAAGCAAGAATAAACGATTTTTTTTACCTGGAGACGAACAGTCAGTCTGTTACGAAACAAAGTAAACGGGCATAATTCAAAATCGTAATTACGCCACTTTACGACTAGTTTTGCCTTCATTGTTGGAATATTTCATCCTGGCCACGTTTGACAATCCACTCAAATGTCCACGTAACAGCAATGAGGAATTTAAGTTCGTTGATGTGACATCAATGGACTAGGACCGGCCGTCCATCTTCCGAGAAGGAAGTTGTTGACATATTGACGGGATAATACGGAAGTGGCTGGCGCTGCGTCAGTAATCGGCAACATGATCAATAGCTCTTCCACGGGCACTAGAGACCGCGTGATCTGCAGCAACGGCATTTAGTAGGTCTCTTATTACAGTCTTTTTGGACAGGCTATTTTTCCAGAACTCCACAAAGGCCTTTCTAGAGTTCTTAACCGGAGACTGAAGATAGCACTCTTTGGCCTACACCAATTGCACAGTTAAGCAGGCAAAACAGATAAGTTACGGTCTTCCTTACCAGTTCTGTTCTTTGTAGTGAGACAGAATAAGTTTTTCTGGTGGGGAAAAAGTTAGTAAAGCTAGATATACGGAGTAAATACCATCGTTGAAAATACGTGGCAGAGAAGAAAGGCGTTCGGTGGTTCCCACTTCCAGTTCTTTGAGTGACGGAGATAAACTTTCAGACGTGAAAGTAACGTCGGACGTAACCGAAGTAAGTGTTATAGAGCCATTAGGTTTTACATTGCGTACACATGACGTAGTGGGTAACGACATAAATTCCATGCTGCTTTCCGCAGACGATGTTGCTGACTATAGAGGTGCTGCTTTTCATCCTACGTCCGAGAGAGCTCTTGAGTCGCACGCGATAACGCGATACAGCCTGTATAACAAATCAAGGTTTGTAGAAAGGAAGATGACGTGAGCACTGAGTTTGTCGTGACAACATTCTTGAACAAATATTTCAGGTACGGGAGTAACCGAAGCGTCCGATTTGACCCGTGACATAGTTCAACATGGTGCCCATCGCCATTTTGGCCTTACGCAATGTGGCTACCATGACGTTATACTTGAAGACTCGAAGGGACAATAACAATCCAATTAATAAATGTAAATAAAATAATTCGAAGAAGAACATGAAACTAACGGGACAATCGCGGGAATTAAGTGTTTTGGGAGGGGACAAACAATATAAACTGCATTCCTAATATAAAATACGTACCAAACAGAAACGTATTCAAATTTCTAGTGAGCCCAACATTACCAAAATTCACGAAATCATTATCGCTGACTTCACTTGACGTATGGAGCTTAAACAGAGTTTCCGGCATCACGAAACCGCAACTCACTGTGAAGACTTGGATAGAAATCTTCACTTGGTCTATTAGAACGAAGTCGATGATATCAAAAATCTATGAGTCGTTCTAGAAACTGGCACTGATGATTTCAGTCCCAATTTTTGGAACGAGTTCTAGTTTCCTATCTTCAACTGCATAGTTAGAATAATCTCCACAACAGGAAGAAAACCAAACCCGCTGTACCTTTTACTATCGAAAATCTTACTCAGCCAAAACAACTACAACGAAGTCCACGATACCAAGAAACCAAACTTTGCTGATCTAACTTATATAAGAAAAACGTAACGTGAGTGAAATAGCTAGAAGCATCTACAGAATTCCCATTAATTTTATGTAAACTCTATACCTCGAATGAAGAAAAGACTATACAAAGTAGTAATAACAATTTATTAACATAATTTTCTGTTCGAAAACAATGCATAAACGGTTACATAAATAAAACCCTCGTACTACGCTTCTTACAATTGAAAAAAAAATGTGCACACACCCACCCGCCCGCCCGCCCACCCACCCACCCACCCACCCACCCACCCACACACACACACACACACACACACAGACACACACACACACACACACTAGAAAACAAAATCACCATAACTAAACAAAACAATATCACGAATGCCAGCCTATGCTTCTGAAAGCAGGCAACCAACCGAATAAATCGCCAGTATCATTATGGCGATAATGGCATATAAAGGTTGTTAACAAAAGGTTTTGAGAACTTGGCGTTGTAGTGAAACTAGTACTGACAGAAAATTCTTAAAAACGATGTACAGTACGTTGCGCCGTCTCCGCATTATTCAGCATTGAAGACAGCTAATCATGACGTGCGCAAATTCGAGGACCCTGCCAGGGCAGTCACCAAAATTGTTTTTCGTTTGGTTTCCACAAACCTATGCAGTACAGCAATTTAGCACGTGCAAGTACATGAAAATGCGTGCCTTTACATGACTGGGTAGCCTTAACGCTCAACAACTGGAAAACGCTGCAATTGTACTGAATTTTTTCTTGTTAATATTTCCTCTGCTCATCCTAACTTACAACACCGCTTCAAGCTTTTCACAATATTTCTGACGACTCTGCATACTCGTCCCTGAACCCAAACGCAGCAATTTTGGTTAACTTCATAACTTCCCCACATACACGGCAGCTAACCTACTCGTCCACCAGACCCTTCTACTGGAATACCTTATCTTTCTCGCCATATTGTCACCCATTGTGCATGCAACGAAGTACTAGTGAATTTCCTCGCAAAAACAAATACAAAGCAAATATTAAGTCGCCATCCAACTACAGTACAGCACGCTGAACTAACAATTCACAATTCCCATACAAACGTGTAACCAATAATTTTTAACGCTACAATAACTCGTTTAAAACCCTTCAAACACACAGTTACACTACGAAATATACAAGAAATATACAGCGCGTGATAAACAACATTACACAAGCTCGATCACGTACTAACGATACTGAAAAGCAAATTTGAAACATCGACTTTCAACACGAGAAAGCGCCACAACATTCTGCAAAACGCCCTCTTCAAACACGACTCATTTCAAATACGCTGTTAACGGAGATGCCACATGATACAACACTGTTAAGGCACGGATTAAAGCCGATGACAGGTTTTACATGTTTCGTTTGGCACCATGGATTTCTCGACTTGTCAGAATTGTAAGTTTTTACGGACTTGGTCTGTCGTCAACGGTAGTATTTATCTGGAGACCATTTGGTATTTTATACCATTAGCCGAATTATCTCATGGATACGTCATCATGTCAGATGTTACCAGAGATGAAAGACATCGACCTAATCCGTGGGGGTGTAATTAGTGGAGTTATTACGAGAAACGTGAAGCCGACGTCCGCTGCGTCAGCTGTCCCAAACATTAGCTTCAGGTGAAAGTGTTCTGATCAAAACCGACACATCGCATCATTCACGGGTGTACTAATGTTCCGATACTAGTCTAAACCTAACGTGTAAAGAAATCTCGTTTCATTCGTAAGTGGACTTTTGAAGCGGTATTTTCTTGTATAAACATGAATTTTGATTTTACTGTTTATTTTTTGTGTAATGATTTTATTTCTGACATTTAATTTTAGATTTCCTGTCAGTACAACATGAAAAGCTCTCTGGGTGAACACTGTGAGTAGAAAGAGGCTGTGGTTTATTGTACCAGATTTTCTTTCAAGTATGTTTAGTTGTTAATCAAACAGTTGTTACATTTTCAGCAGCTTCCACGTGTGTACTTAACTATACAACAAAATTAACTCAAGTTACTTAATAAAGGAAAGTCCCTGATTGCTTTGCAGTTAGGTTCCATTCACATTATGCTGGTGAAGTATCTCCACTTTTACCAATCGTATACAACACGTTGCCCAACGAAATGTTCGTAACTAAAGCCTGGGAAGTAGTAGAGGTCGTACCAGTTCACAGAAAAGAAAGTGGGTTACTGAATTATGCGTCGACTCAAATAATTCATTTTTGTAGCAAGATTCTGAAATAAATACTGTGTTCCAATATTATAAAATACCCCGAAGGGAACGGTCTATTTGCAGATACACAGCACTGATTCAGAAACTATTGTACTTGTGGAACAACTCACTCCCGATTCACATAATTAAAGAGTGTTATCGAGAGGAGATCTCAAGTTTATTCAGTTTTTCTAGGTTTGCTAAGGGCTTTAGAGATAGTTCATTACATGTGGCCTCTAATCAAACTACGTGCCTATGGTGACTGACTAGATTCGTGATTTCATGTTATAAAGGTCATAGGTCGTAGCAATCTTGTGAAACTGATGTTATATCTGGGATTCCCTATGGAAGGGTTATAGATCCGCTGCTGTTGTTAATTTACGTAAATGATTTAAGAGACAATCTGAGCAACCATCTTAGACTGTTTTCAGCTCATGCTGCCGTTTACCGTCTACTAAAGTCATCCAAAAATCAACAAGAATTACGTAACGGTTTCGACAAGATACCTGTATGATCGGAAAAGTAGATTTGTAGCACCCTCCAAGTGTTCTATTAATAGCACGCAATTTTCATCTTCTCTACAACATTTTGCGTGTTGCCCCATGGATTTCTCGACGAGTCAGAATTGTAAGTTTTTAAGGACTTGGTCTGTCGTCATCGGCAGTATTTATCTGGAGACCATTAGGTATTTTATAGTATTGGCCGAATTATCTCATGGAGACGTCATCATGCCAGATGTTACCAGAGATGAAAGACATCGACCTAATCCGTGGGGGTGTGAGTCTAGTTAAATCGACTGCCTTCAAATTTGTGTGATTTTTCTTTTCACCAAAATTTAACGACATATCCTTAGTACTCATGAAGAGAAACCGATTTTTTTTATAAATATTTTGTTAAATTTCTGTAACATGCAACATTACACAAATTTACAAGTTGTCATTTCAACAGTATGTATGGCGGTTTGTTGCTTGAGTTGAAACATAAGCAGAGTGTGTTCACGCGCACGTATCCTTATTACAAGACAGTCATCGATCGGACAAAAGAATGAAAAAAAAGTGCCTACAGCGACGGCGTGAACTGCGGTATAACGGAAGTTTGGTGTGGTGCCCCTCGTTGGGTGGCAACCCGCCAAACGGCAGTGTGCGGCGCGCGGCGTGTGTTCCGGAAGCAGGCGCCGGCGTCAGCTGTCGCAGATATGGCGCGCAGCCGACCACACCTAACAAGGCGTGTGTGTGTGTGTGTGTGTGTGTGTGTGTGTGTGTGTGTGTGTGTGTGCAGCCAGCAGTTCCCCACGCTCTGCCTCCCAACAACGTGTCCTGCTGCGTCAACACTTTTCAGAGCTGTTCAAGACTTTTACTACCACACACAACAAGTAACGGATGGCGTGAGATGCACGTGTTAGTTCTCAACTATTGCCGTTAACCGACAGACTCGTCGTTGCCGACCATTGATGGAAGGTACCGAACAAATCTTTCACGTTATGCAACAGTATGCTTTACATCCAACATAATGATGAATGTTGTGATTATTAAATTTCTCTGAAGTATATTTAAAATCAGTTCAAATGATATATCAATACAGCACAGAGATAATGAAATCCAGTAATTGATTTAAATTAATCTATGTTCTCCAGAATAAAATCCGTTATCTACTTGTGGATAAAAATATGTCCACATTTTGAATCTATGTGTTGTTGTCGTCAATCCGAAGATCGGCTTGATGCAGCTCTCCACACTAATCTATGCTAAGCAAGCCTATTCATCTCTGCGTAACTACTGCAACCTACATCCATATGAAGCTGCTTTTTGTTTCAGCCCTTGCTCTGCCTCTACAGCTCTTACCCCTCACACACCTACTTTTAGTCCAGTTTGCGAAATAATTTTCTTTTTCCCACAATTCGCTTCAGTACATCATCGTTAATAATTCAACATAACCCATCTAATCTTTAGCATTCTTCTGTAGCATGACTTTTCAATAGGTTCTATTCTCTTCCTGTTTAAACCTGTTACTGTGCACATTTCACTTCACATCTGAGACAAACAACTTCAGAAAAGAATTCCTGACACTTAAATTTACGTTATATATGAATAAATCCTTTTTTAGAAATGTATTTCTTCCTATTGCCAGTTACATGTTATGTCTCTGTTCTTCGGCCCCCATCTGTTATTTTGCTGTCCAAATGGTAAACCTGATCTAATACTTTTAGTGATTCGTTTCCTAATTCCATCAGTTTTGCCTCATTTAAATCATCTACTCTCCCCTGACTTTGTTTTATTTTTTTATGTTTCTTTTCTAACCACTTTTCAAAGCTACATCCATTCCGCTCAGCTGAGTCCTTTGCTATCTCTAACAGAATTACAATGTCGTCAGCAAACAACAGCCACTTTCATTCTCTTTCCAAATTTCTCCTTCCCGACCTTTAGTGTTTGCGCAGTTTAAAGACATAATAGTATCAGTTTATTGTCCATCCATAGTCTGTACTCATTAGACTCTTCATTTCATTCAAGAAGTCCTATAATTAATCTTCACATTCACTGAGTGTAGCAAAGTCATCAGCGAAATTCATCGTCGATGTCATTTCTCCCTGAATTTTAATGTCACTACTGAATCTTTCTTTTATTACTTGGATGTATACGCTGAACAGCAGGTATGAAAGACCTCATCTTTATCTTTCGCTCTTTTCGATCTGACCACCTCGTTCTTGATTTACGATTCTTGCTATTTCCTCTTGTTTCTTATACACATCACGTATTACCCTCATCTCTATGCCTTACTCTTACTTTTCTCAGAATTTGACCATCTTTCACAGTTCTAAACTGTCGAACGCATTTTTTAGGAACAAATCCAATGAACGTGTCTTGATTTTTCTTAAGCCTTGGTTCAATTATTATCTCCGATGCCGCTACCTTTCCGAAAGCCAGACTGACATTATCTAGGTACTCGTTGATCATCTTTTCCGTTCTACTTTATATTATTCTTGTCAGAAACTTGGACAAACGAGACGTTAAGATGATGGCGTGATAAACGTCGAACATATATGCAATTGCAAACATCGGGATTGTGTGGAAAATGATTATCCTAAAGTTTGGTGGTATGTCTCCTGTCTAATGTAGTTCACACAGGCCGGCCGGTGTGGCCGAGCGGTCCTAGGCGCTACAGCTATAGTTTTAAGTAGTTCTAAGTTCTAGGGGACTGATGACCTCAGATGTTAAGTCCCATAGTGCTCAGAGCCATTTGAACCATTTGAACCAGTTCACACAGCAATGTGAACAGCCTATTTGTCGCAACATTTTCTAACAAATTTACAAATTTTTACGGAATGTTTTCTACCGCTTCTGCCTTATTTGATCAAAAATCTTCCAATTTGTTTAACTGTAACTCTATCTGACGATTCTCTATACCTTCCGTATCCTTTCCCATCCATCACGTCATCAAACACATTAATTTCACCAAAGGGGTTTTCCACTTCTCTGTATGATGACTCAGTCCTTCCGACGACGGTTCACTTTTCGTTATCTTCGAATTTTTATTACAGCCTTTGACTTACCTTTCCTTAACTTCGACTTAATTTCATTCCCGAGTGACTTACACCTATAATCATGTCTTTCCCTGATCATCTCTGAAGTTTCTTCTGTCGTTGATCAGTTAAAGTATTTCTTCTCTTATTTAAGAATTCTTCTTCGTTAATAGCCTAGAACCTATGTTTGTCTACCCGAATTATGTGCTAGCCCTGTTCATTGCCCTTTGACTTAACTGCTTACGATGGACTACAGTGGTACTTATTGTCACAGTATCTATAACCTTAGAGAACATCAAATGCAGTCCTTTACTTTTCACATTAATTCTTCTGGACGATTCTGTTAAACTTCATATTACTTTTTATCGGTACTAAAATCTGATCCGAATCTGTAACATCTCCTGAGTACGCATTACAATCAAATATCTTTCTGACCACGAATATGGAATCTAGAATATTCCTGGCTCTCTGGGAATTTTCCAAACCTTTTGCAATTTTTAATAATGTATTCCTATTTACCAAATGAAATTTAAGGAGAACCTAGTTACCCTTCTTCCTCTTTCATTCTTACTGCCAAGTCTCTATTTTCCCGTAATTCTGTCTTCTATTCCTTCACTACTACCACATTCAGTTATTGGATTAACCTCTGCTTTAACATACGTTGTTACCTGTTCAGTGTCATCAAACACTTTCTTCTGCTTGTGACATCGATATGTATATATGAACTAGTCTGGTTATCGTCGGTTTGCTGTTGATGCCTGTTCTCAGTAGCTCAGTCCCTGTGCGCCTCTCCTATTCATTACTAACCCTGCTCCCATTGTACCGTTTCCTGTTGCTGTTGATTTCACTGAAGATAAATACTAATCTTTTTTTTTTTTTTTTTCATTTCACTAGACTGACACAAACTGGATCGAAATTGAGCCTTTGCCCTTGTCTTTCCAGATTCTTCCTCTAACACGTTTAAACTTTTGAAATTCCATGCCTTGAGTCGTAGGATATTCAGTTTTTTTTCCTCATAGGCACCGCTTCGTTTGCAGCCCCTCCCGGAGATTCGAATGATGGTCTAATCGGGATAATTTTGACAATGAATTAATCAAAGCGACATTTTTTTTCAATTGCAGGCCACATGTGTTGTGGATACGTATTATGTTCTTTAATGCAGTGTTTTCAAATGCTTAATCAATCCTCATGCCGTTGGTTAATGCTGGTTCTTCAGCCTTTTGTGGGCAGTTACCTTTCCCAAAGGGCAAGATGTTGCCTTGAAACTGTGTCCGCTCCTCCCCCCTCTTTCGGAAGGTTGGTGGCAGAACGAGGGTGATTACTTATAACACAAGTCTTCGTCCACCGTTGGCAATACGTTTTTATTCAAAATCTAGGTAATGGCTGTGATGAACTCGAGAACCTGGTCGTTTTTATTACTAGTCAAACCCGCTACCCTTTTTTGACTTCTTTTTATCATATGTTTCTGCATTTTTTCCGTTTCTGGTCCCATGTCACATGATTCAGATTCCTTCCATGGGAATTTCACTCGGTTTCTATTATTGCAAAGCGTTGCCAGTCCCCCGATCGAATACGCTGCCATCATCCTAGACCACGAGTAGTTTAAGCAAAACTATTGGAAAATAAATCCACTACATTTGTACTACATTTAATTGTAAAACAAACCATCGATCACTGATTTGAAAGTGCTATATATCCTTCCAGTTATTACAGGTACTTCACTCTTAGAAATACCTGCCCTACCAACTTGAATAATTGTCGATTATAAATTTAGTCGACCTGGTCTGGCGCAGTTATAAACAAGTCAATCCGAAATGGAATACACTACGTTACAATTAAATTTCAGTTGCTTTCTATGAAAACCTACGAAGGTATGGTACATAGTGCCGCTTGTTCGATGGCGTTTGGTGCGCGCCTCCAACGGATCCACGTTAGTTTTCCGGAACGCGATGCTTTCCTGGCGGACTGGACGTCGTTTGTAGCACACTCGCGTAAATTTTTGTTTTTCATAATTACTAAAAAGAATCTTCACGCTTTTTACCTTTCTGCCAATACTCATCAGCCATTTAAGATTCTTTATCTCCCCTCTTTTACAGATTTAAAATAATATTATACAGGGGTATAAAAAGAGGTATGTAATCGCAAAGTTACCAAGTATGGAAAATCTGAATTTTAAAGTACACGAAATAAATCATTTTTTGCATCTACAACTAAGTATTTAGTCTGTTGCTAAGGTTGACTATCCACCTAATCGATATTTCTGATTTTTAAATTATTTTAATTTTTCATTTTGATATTTGGCAGTAACGTTCAAGTACAGCTCATTGTGGACCACGTGCCGAGCAGGATCGTCACGCCAGCAGAGGTTGTTTCCGGCTGTGGAACGTGATCTGCTCTTCAGTCTGGAACCGTGCGGCCGCTACGGTCGCAGGTTCGAATCCTGCCCCGGCCATGGATGTGTGTGATGTCCTTAGGTTAGTTAGGTTTAAGTAGTTCTAAGTTCTAGGGGACTGATGACCTGAGATGTTAAGTCCCATAGTGCTCAGAGCCATTTGAACCATTTGTCAGTTTACTGAATTGTCTTTCCTCGTTCTTGTGCCCTTGTCCCGCATTTGTGCAATGTCGGCGTAGGTATTAACTTGGCACGGGTAACTTAAGGGGTGGCCGGATGGCCTTCCTGTCACCATCCTCTTACCTCCCAAGACGGAATATGTGTGCCCCAGCTGTGTGGGTCTTGTATTATTCATGCGAAAGTGAGCGAAAGTTTTTTAATATTAGCGAATCGTATAACTGAGGTGGAGCTAGGGTACCAGCCCCGTTTTCAGGTAGTGGACTGTGGGAAACCACCTAAAATCTATGTCCAGGCTGGCTGGCGCACCGACACTCGTCGGTAATGCGCGGGGAGTATTAGAACCGAGGCCGGCATACCTTCCCGTACTGGAAGCGGCGCTTTAACACACTTGGCCATCTGGGCGAGTGATGCCCCTGCGTTATTAACAGAAAATAATACACTGTAGGTTACAAAGCTAATCAAATTGTCCTGTTATAATAAGATTGGTAGTACTTCTCATCCTTCTTAGTAAAAGAAGTACCTACACCCGACAGAACGTTAACTACCAACCCCCTTATAAACAATATGTTGTTAGTCGAATGGAAAAACATCATTGTCTTAAAAAGCAAAACATAATTTAAAAGGCAGGAATTTTAATGGAACACACAGGTGCAAGCCACAGCTACAGATAAAATTTACAAATTTTGTTTTCCACTGATGATATAAATATTTCAAGACGATATGGTGGACAAAGCTGCTACGATTAAGTCAAAAATAATATTTATGTGTTCGGTGTTTGCGAGGGCACGCTGAGCACATACGACGGGCCACAATCCGGAATTTACTTTTTACTTTCATCTTCACTCGATGTGAAATTGTGTGTCTGTGCAGCAGCTCACCCCCAATGGTAACCAATATTTGCCGGCCGAAGTTTGCAACGTGCATCACGAATCACGACCACAAATTTCGCGCGGGCACAAACACGGCAGTGTTTGCCTACCGAAAGCTGCGTATCTCTGCAGCTATCACGCATCGGGGCGTAAAGTGCGTAGCAGCACGCAGTTTTGTGAGCTCCGGCCGTGACTAAATTCTACCTGCATATTTCCCATATCGTATTTGTACAACGAGCGAATTTTCCCTCTAGCATTTCCGACTGATTGCTTTGCGCATTGCAGGATATTGATTTACCTATGAGGAGTATCGCATGATGCGTACAAAAGAGGGAAGTGCAGGGTGATTATAATTAAAGTTAAAATTTCAAAAGGCTGTAGAAATAACACCACTGTTTAGAATGCCGTCGAATTGCAGCGGAGTATTATCGGAGAAGGGGGAAAACGTACGGCCAAGGAAAAATAAATTATTACTAAATGTAGCAATATATGGCGCTGTAAGCATCATAATTTAACAATGGTCGACTACAAAAGACAAATGAATCATACAATGCCTAAGATGTACGTTTGACGTTAAACAAACTGTACTACTCAGTGCGCATGGGTGTACAGGTGTGATACTGTTAGTTACGTAAGCCCATCCACCACAGCAAGATCATATCACATCGGATGGGAAAAATCGGTTTTTAATTGTCCAGAGGCCATACGCCACATAAAAAGCATCACTCAAATAGGTTTTTAATTGTCCAGAGGCCAAAAATCGCGTAAAAAGCATCAATCAAAATCAAATCGGATTACTGATTTCCGTGTGACTGGCGCAAAACATATTCAATATGCTGTCCACCGTTTCCTGCAACAAGTTGAAATTGAGAAACAGCATGTTCCACAACTGATCGAAGAGTTTCCGTGGTCACGTTCAGAATGCGTCGCGCAGTATGTGTCTTCAATGCAGCTCAGTTTGTAATCGAAACACTAAACACAACATCTTTCCGACAGCGCCACACCCAGAAGTCACACCCATTAAGATCAGGTGATCGGGACGGCCAGGCTGAAGGCAAATGGTGGCTGATACTTCTAGCACTTCCGAAATGGCACTTCAGCAGCTGCTTAACTGGATTTGCAATGTGCGGAGGTGTACCATCTTGCATAAAAATTATCCCATCCACACATCCACTCTTTTGGTGAGCTGGAGTGACGTGGTTGCGCAAAAGATATTCGTAGTGCTTATCAATGACGGTACAGGTAACAGGACCGGAAGCACTTGTCTCTTCGCAAAAATATTGCCCTATGATACATGATGCCGCAAACACGCGCCACACAGTGACCTTTTCAGGATGAATTGGTAGTGGCTGATTTGCGTGCGGATTTTCCGTTGCTCATATTCGACAATTCTGTGTATTGACATATCCTGTGAGATGGAAGTGAGATTCGTCTGTCCACAAAATCTTCCACTGCCCATAATTGTCCTCTTCCACACGTGCAAGAAATTCTAAAGCAAATGTCTCTCTTGCTGAAAGGTCAACAGGAAGCAACTCGTGCTCTTCGATAATTTTGAATGCCTAGCAAAGAAGGAAGTTTCGCAGGATTTTACGCACCGGGTATGACCAATGTTCGGGCAATTCTCCGTGCACTACACGTTTGCACACCAGTACTCGCCTCCCCCTGCATTGCTGTGGCCACTGCTTCCACTGACGTCGAATCATTTCGTTTCCTCCCTCTACCAGGATGCACACCAAAACAACCAGTCTTTTCGAATCTCCGCATCATTTTCTCCAGAGCAACGGAAGTCATGGGACCGACGCCTTTTTTCAAACCCTTCAGTGTCCGGAACTTCTGCAGAGCGACGTGTGCACAGTCATCATTCTTGTAATACAGCTTTACGAGCAGAGCGCGATCCTGCACTGAAACAGTAATGGCGAACGTCGCGGACGCGAAAGGAGGAAAAGCCGTGTACCTGGCTTTTGTATACCAACTTCAGTGGGTCGTGCGCATGACAAGTGTTTTCATTTATGTATTCTGACACATACAGTGCCATCTATTGATCAATTTCCACTATTTTTTTCTTCTGCCATACTCTTCCACCTTCTGCAATAATATTCCGTTGCAATTTGACGTCATTCTGACCAGTGATGTTATTTCTACAGCGTTTTGAAAGTTTAACTTTAATTACAATCACCCTGCTAATCGGAAATGGGGATACTTTGATTTTAAAAGTGCCGACTCAAATGTTGGAGCCAGGTGCTTAGTAGTTTTGAAACATGCAGCTGTAAAAGTAGTTTGATGAACATTGGACACTTCCCATGATTACTAAGTCAGTACAGAAAGTTACACGTTCTTATGGTACACCACGTAACTTTTATTTGTATGCTGCATCCCACTTCAAAGTGACACGGACACATGACACTATTTTTCAACATCGTCATCAAGTCTCTGTGAACAACTAGCGGGACGTTCTAACAATCGTTTAATTTCTTGCCGATAGAAATCCGCTCCTTTGTGACGGATCCATTCAGAGATCACTGTGTGAATGCCATTACCGCTGGAAAGCCTCTTCCTCCCGCCCCGAACCCTACCCTCTCCAAATATTCTTCCTCGATTGTCTGCACATTGTCGTCCATCCCGATTAGCACCAAGCACGTCTCTGCGGCAGGTTGACACAATTTCACTAGGACTGGACACGACATTGCATTTGGTGTACATACCATCAGAATTTTACCGTGAATATGTGTGCAGTTTAGAAATTTTACGCACAAAAATCGTACTGTACCCCGTACTTCAACTCTGGAGTATGTATCCAGATACAGCATCATATCACGCGTACATTCTGAAGCATTTGTTATACGTACTGCCGCAGAACTGTGTCAGCACGATGGCAGGAACATGTACTCTCTTTTTGTCAAAGCGCCACTGTCGATGCGCATTGGTCCTAAGGTGAGACGACGTGTGGGACTTACTTCTGAAGTACTTATCGTTATTGTTATTTGCGGCAGACGTTGATGCCAACCATTTCACTGATAGGAGGGCCATTAGTGTCAAAAGATGTACAATGCGGAATGACGCCACCAGATGTGAAAGTATCTTAAAGGAGCTCTGACGACAGCTACCGTTCATAATACAAATATGCTCTGATCAGCCAGAACAAAATGACCACCGACCTACTATCAATATAAACACGTCTAGGCGATAGCAGCGTCACCTGGTGAGGAATGGGTACTAGTCACATGCACGGTGCATGTAATATCAGTGAGCATGCCGTCCGTGTGCAGAATGGTGAATGCACGAGATCTGTCTGAGTTTGACCGAGGGCAGATTGTGATGGCCCGGAGACTCGGCACGAGCATTTCTGAAACTACACGACTTGTAGGTGTTCGCGGAGTGCTGCGCTGACTATCTTCAACATGTGGCGAAACCACGTCCAGACGTCGTTCGGTTGGTTCACATGGCACTATGGGACTTAACATCTGAGGTCATCAGTCCCCTAGAACTTAGAACTACTTAAACCTAACTGACCTAAGGACATCACACACAGCCATGACCGAGGCAGGATTCGAACCTGCGACCGTAGCGGTCGTGCGGTTCCAGACTGAAGCACCTAGAACAGCTCGAACACAAAGGCCAGCGTCGTTGGGTTGGGCGGCCACCCATCATCACAGATGTCGGACGTCGTAGGCTGGGCAAATTGGTGAAACAGGACAGTTGACGAACTGTGGGGAAACTAACATCAGACTTTAATACCGGGCAGAGTAGAGGTGTGTCTGAACAGACACTGCACCGAACACTCTTAACGACGGATCTCCGGAGCTGACGACCCATGCATGTGCCAATGTTTACACCATGGCATACGCAGCTACGGCTGAAATGAGAACGTGACGATCCCCACTGGACATTGGCGCAGTGACAGAGTGTTGCATGATCAAATGAATCCCGGTAGCTTCTTCATCATGCCGATGTGAGGACGCGAACCCGTCTTCTTAAAGGGAAACAGTGCTTGATAGACGTGCTGCGGGACGGAGACCAGCTCCATTAGGCTTTGGGGAATATTAACGTGGGCATCAATGGATCCTGTGGAGCTCCTGCAAGCGCCATCACGACCAAGTAGTATCAAACACCGGCTGCAGAACACATACACCCCTTCATGACGATCATGTTCCCAGATGGCAACGGCATTTTTCATCAAGATAATGTGCAGTGTCACAAGGCCAGGAGTGTGTGGAGTGGTCCGAAGAATACAGTGGCGAGTTTCAGTTGATGTGATGGCCTCTCATCTTGCCTGATTTGAATCTGAGCGAACACATCTGGGATCAAACGCAGCGTCGGAGCTCATTGCCCAACTCCCCGGAAATTACGGGAACTGCCTGACTTGACTGTGCAGATGTGGGGCCCACTCCAGCGCGACATATCAAGGCATCATTGCTTATATGCCAGAAAGTGTCGCCGGTGTTATCCATACAAGCTTTAGACGTACCGGCTGTTAGGAAGGGTGTCTTAATGTTCTAGCTGACCAGTCTATGTATATAGGGGAAGGCTGGGTAAAGTGGCCACCTTAAGGAAGTTGGTTCCTTCTGATATCACGTCATAGTTATGCGTATGAAATACGACTTTATATATTGTACAAATTCTGTAAGTGTAAAACAAATACTCCTTTTATTGCTGAACAGTGTGCTTAAGTGAAAGTCTGCAAAATGGTAGGAAGGACAGGCAGGTCAGAGACAGCGCTGTAGCATACTAAGACTCAGGTGAAGTTCAATCTCGTTTTCTAAGGCTTATGTTTGCAAGTTCTCTTCGAAAACTGTGTAACCAAATCCTTGCATACTATCTTTTTCTCTTTTTGTGAGTAGGTGGGGTAGATTACTCTGCTCAGTATGCTGAAACGTTAATGGGCGTAAATCACTTAGTCGTCTGCCATAACGTCTTCGTTCCATGTGAAAAATATGGTCAGGGAGTAGTTGTCCTTCCTTTCGGCTGAATACACGTATGAAACTCCCTAGACTTTTTTGAAGAGTCGTCAGTAGCATCATGGATTTTTTTTTAAGAATTCATATTTGAAGTTTGACTGCTGAAGCAAATGACATATTTTCTTTTCTTACACACTCCAATGCCTTTTCTATAGCCTGGGATTCTTATGATCGTTGTAACCACTCTCTTAAATAATTTGATGACATCATAAACCTTAATACAAGAACGTACTTTCTCACCAGATGTTAGCACACTAAAGCCATTGCTTACTTATTTTATGAACCACTCTCATTATGAATTCCGTAGCCTATAAACAAGGTAAATGTGGTGTCTTGACTCAGGCGAATGGCCACTATGCCAGAGTGGACGCTGTTACACCGGATGTTGTCCAAATACGAAATTACTTAACGTAGACAAGTCATAAAAATCTGGTTTGTAAGGCGAAAATCTGAGGTTTTACAAGAATGTAGGAATCAACTGTCCCAATAATATTTTAACACTCGTACATACAACTGAATTTATCACTTACCTTTCTACAGATGAAAAGAAAACAAAAAGTATTTCACCGCATCTGAGCACGAGCAACAATCGCCACTAAAATCACTGATAAAACCAAACAAACGTCTTTGGATAGTTTTAAACTTTCCTCACGAGGCTGGCGCATTCTCCAAGAGAATAGAGCCAAAACGTTGTTTGGCCACCTGTGTAATTGCTTCCAGAATGAAATTTTTCACATTAAATCGGAATGTGCACTGGTATGAAACTGTGTGTCGCTGGTGTGAAACTGTGTGGCGGACCGCGACCCTGACTCGTGACCTTTGCCTTCCGAGGGCAAATTGCTCTGCTGACTAAGCTACACAAGTACGGCTCACGACCCGCCTTGCCAGGACGTTTCATATCAGCGAACACTTAGCTGGAGAGTGAAAATTTCATTCTGGAAACATCCCTCCAGGCTGTGGCTAAGCCATGTCCCCGCAGTATCCTTTGTTCTAGGAGTGCTAGTCCTGGAAGTTTCGCAGCAAAGCTCGGAAGGTAGACAACGAGGTACCGGCGGAAATAAAGCTGTGACGATGGGTCGTGTGTCGTGTTTGAGTGGCTCAGTCGGTCAGACTGCATTAGTGGCACGGCTCGGACCTGTTGTCCCGGCCGCGGGCGCGTGTGGAAGAGGACGTGTTTACACGGCTGACACTCGCGCGTGTTGTAGCCTGAGTGGACAACAATGCCACATAATCTTAGAAAGACTGCACTCCAATTTATGTTTGACAACGACTATGCCAGATCCATTTTTTTTTTTTTTAGGGAAGAAATTCGTTTACCTGCTATAGACATAACTGGGATACACCTATCAATTGTAAGCAGTACAACGTACGTCAAGATGTTCGAAGAGGCTGCAGGTGAAAGAACTATCGCCACTGCTCGAAGAGGATTAAAATTTTCACACTCTGATGACCATATTAGTAATGTAACAGTACCTTCTTCAGGCTTGGCACTGAGGGTCATTCGGTTCTCTGAACTGTCGTTTGAGGTACCAGAATCGGTGGTTATTGAATCTCTGCGACCAAATGGAACGGTACTCAGTCATACATCCCAACGCTGGGTGAGTTTTAGCACCCATCCCTTGCTAAACGGCGTCCGACAGGTGCGGATCCTCCGCAACAAACGTATCCCTTCGTATTTATATACTTGAGGATGTCGAGCTACTATGTTTTCAAATGGTTCAAATGGCTCTGAGCACTATGAGACTCAGTCCCCTAAACATAGAACTACCTTAACCTAATTAACCTAAGGACATTACTCACATCCATGCCCGAGGCAGAATTCGAAACTGCGACCGTAGCGGTCGCGCGGATCCAGACTGTAGCGCCTAGAATCGCTCGGCCATTCCGGCCGGCTACTATGTTTTACGATGGTCAGCTGCTGACATGTTATGGCTGTGATGGAGGAGGACATAACCGCTACGAGTGCATACAACGCCGTGTCATGCAACTGTCACGTGGAGAAGCGTCACAGCGAAAAGTTACTATGCAACTGCCAGTGACGTACGTGTCGGTGGCTCGGAGGGTGGTGTTGCCGATTTCGGAGCGTGACACGGACGTGTTGATGCAAGAACAGACCGTGTGGCCGTGCGGTTAAAGGCGCTTCAGTCTGGAACCGCGTGACCGCTACGGTCGCAGGTTCGAATCCTGCCTCAGGCATGGATGTGTGTGATGTCCTTAGGTTAGTTAGGTTTAATTAGTTCTAAGTTCTAGGCGACTGATGACCTCAGAAGTTAAGTCGCATAGTGCTCAGAGCCGAGCCAAGAACGGACCGAGTTAGGGGAACATCGAGGTGACACGGAGGATGTCTCTAAACCCTTCCCACGGCAGATGAGGGAGGCACCTTCTGCTCCCTCACAAGTAGCACGCGGCGTGGAAATGGAGGTCGAAACTGTGGGGGCAGCAACGGACCAACGATCGCCCAATGAACAATGTGAGACGTCACCTACCGCGAGAGAGGGCAGAGCCCGCAAACAACGATCGCCGAAGCGTCGCAAAAAGCGTCCCCATAGTTCAAGTGATACGTCATCCCCTAGTCTAGGGGACACGAAAGCTATTCTATCCGAAGAGAGGCGTGACATGGAGGACGATGTGTCCCGGCAGCCACATCGAAATGCAGCAGAGAATGTCTTTGTGACTGATGACTATTGTGACTGGGCAGGACCAGTCGAAAGGATACCGGAATTAGCATCCCTACTTCACGATGGCTCACTTACAGGACGTACACTATAGGACGAAAAGAACGGAGGGCATCCATTGGCAGGCAACACTCTGAGCATGAATAGTGCACTAAAGACTTTGACGTTTACAATGACATGACAGCATGTCGACGATAACGAACCAATCATGTAATGTGGGAACAGGGAACTTTAAAACCACTCGAACGCTTGCATAGATGCGAATTTTCCTGAACATGACTTACGCCACAGACATTGATATTCTGCTGGTGCAGGAGACGTGCATTGCTGCCTTTCCCGACGTGTGTGGCTACAACACTTACCAAGGGCCGACTGCAGACGTGGCACGGCTATATTAGTGAAGGGATTCCGGTGTGTCACCCCTATTATCTCCTCTCGGCCTGGGCTTTGGCGATGACAGTGAGCGGCATCCGTATTGTCAATATCTACGTACGGTCCAGATGTGACAACAGAAGGGCGCGTGCGCTGTTCTACGCGGAGAAGACTGCGCCTCTATTCTGTGACAGATAAGATCACATCTTGGTAGAAGGGGATTTTAACTGTATTCCCACACCGAAGAGTGTCTCTTGGTGAGGTCTATCTGCAACAGCATTGAAGCACTATGCCTCGTCGACGTGTGTATCGTCAACGCAGCCACCGCATGCCTGTCTACAAACATATTATTAGCCTCGAGAATAATAGACTCTGCAGGCAGCGGCAGGCGGAGGTTATCCCGTACGCGTGCTGTAGTCTCCAGCAGCACGCGTACCCTGGCGCGCCGGCTTGGCGCTGAGCCAAGTCGTTGGCGGTGGGGGAGGGGGGGCGGGGGAAGAGGGGGAGGGGGGGTTGTATCACCGACTCGCTAGGCGCTCAGCGGGCAGTGCGACACACACTATGTTTTCGATTTTGTTTAAAATCTTGCATACTTGAGCCCCCGGTTCGCGATGTGCGCTCTCCGGTTGCTAAAGTCAGGGATCACAATTTATTAATAATTATAGTAACAAAGTAACATCTCCAGTAACAGTTCCTGCTGTGCGCTGCACACAATCTGCCGAGACATGACTGACACTAACGGACGCGTGGGAAAAGATCCATGGGCATCGTGAGGGCTACAAGTTTTTTACTAGCCACTCGGCGAGCGGACTGGATCGGATTAATGTTTCTGACGGATTAAGAGATCACATATTGGTTGCTGAACATTGGCCCACAGTAAGATGTTACTTATTGTATGTTCCTACTCCAGTCTGGACGTGTTACTTCTCGAAATAAAGCTATTAATTTTTCGTGAACGATTCAAGATATCTAGACCAGGTTTTCGTCAATTGACAGTACGCAGAGGAGAACGTTAGTTTGGCGGGTCGTCAGGCGCAGTTATCGTACACACACTGAAGCGCCAAAGAAAGTAGTATAGGCACGCATATTCAAATACAGACATATGTAAACAGGCAGAATACGGCGCTGCGGTCGGCAATGCCTATAAGAGACAAGTGTCTGGCGCAGTTGTTAGATCGGTGACTGCAGCTACAATGCCAGGTTATCAAGATTTAAGTGTGTTTAAAAGTGGTGTTATGGTCGGCGCACGAGCGATGGGAGAAAGCGTCTTCGAGGTAGCGTTGAAGTGGGGATTTTCCCGTACGACCATTTCACGAGTGTACGATGAATATTAGGAATCCGGTAAAATATCAAATCTCCGACATCGCTACGGCCAGAAAAAGATCCTGCAAGAACGGTAACAACGACGACTGAAGAGAATCGTTCAATGTGACAGAAGTGGAACCCTTCCACAAATTGCTGTATGTTTCAATGGTCAGCCATCAACAATTGTCAACGTGCGAACCATTCAACGAAACATCATCGCGTACCCTTGATGACTGCACGACATAAAGCTTTACGCCTCGCTAGGGTCCGTCTTTCAAATTGTATCGAGCGGCTGGACGTGTACGGGTATGGAGACAACCTCATGAGTCCATGGGCCCTGCATGTCAGCAGGGGAATGTTCAAGCTGATGGAGGCTCTGTAATGATGTGGGGCGGGTGCAGTTGGAGTGATATGGGACCCCTGATAGGTCTAAATACGACTTTGACAGACGACACGTACGTAAGCATCCTGTCTGATCACATCCGTTCATGCCCATTGTACATTCCGACGGACTTACGCAATTCCATGAGGACAATACCACACCCCACAAGACCAGAATTGCTACAGAATGGCTCCAGGAAAATTCTTACGATTTTAAACATTCCGCTGGCCACCAAACTCCCCAGCCAGACACGAGCATTATTGAGGATATCTGAGATGCCTTGCAACGTGCTAGTCAGAAGAGATCTCCACCCCCTCTTACTCTTACGGATTTATGGATAGCCCTGTAGCTTTCATGGTGTCAATTCCCTCCTGCACTATGTGAGACATTAGTCGAGTCCATGCCAAGTCGTGTTGGGGACTTCTGCATGCTCGCGGGAGCCCTAAACGATGTTAGGCAGGTGAACCAGTTTCTTTGGCTCTCCATTGTATATTAGAAAGCTCTTGGAAAGACGAGTATAGTGATAACACTGGTTAATGTTGGAGTTCAATATTTTCTCAAAAGCATCCGAGAAATGTGCTGAAAGTGAAAGGCAAGCCGGCCACAATCGCCTATTGGAGTAGCTCCCGCTGGTTAATTTATGTACAGTATACTAGATTTGTTAAAAAGCGACTTGACTGTTTTAGTGTTCCGAACTACCTTGTTTTGTATTTTGTTGGTTGTGTGATAATTTGTTACGACTTTGTGTGTTTTAAACAGTTTTGCAAGTTGATATGAGATGTTACAGAGAAATGGCACGGAGATGTATTTAGATTGATCTGCTATTGACGGCTGCGCTGTTGATGCTGTTTGGTTGGTTTTAATCTTCTCATCTAATTTGTCAACTATGGACAAGGTATTAATGTTCCTGATTTATCATTGTGATGTGGTATGTCCTTTTTTGAAGGAAAAGTGATAGGTGTAAAGTACCTAGCCATGTTGCAGGAACGAACTTTACCAGCAGTTCACCAACAGTACCGAGATGAAGATTGTTTCCTTTTCTCTCTTTTTTTCAACAAGTCGGTGCACTGTCACATTAGCAACGAGACGTGCGCTAATTCCTGGATGAAACATTGTTCGAGAGGTGGATAGGGCGCCGAGTAAGTGTTGAGTTTCCACCCACATCTGCGACATAACGCCGTTCGACTTCTTCCTGCGGGGAACTCTGGAAGACATCGTTTACGCCACAAAGCACGTACGCTGGATCACAAGAGAGAGGCGACACTAATTGCCTGTGAATCCATTCCAATGGCAACCATAATATGTGTGTGTGTCTGTTCGGCAAAGCTGCAGGCGCTGTACTGCTGCCGATGAAGGACATTTTGAGCATTTTCAGGACTCAAATGTCATCAGCAATGCCGTGACCAACCACGGGACTTAAAAATTTAAAGTTTTTGTTATTTTTGTTTGAGTAATTGAAGTTCCAATAGCTTAAATCCCTTTGTGGGCACCTTGCATCCACACACACACACACACACACACACACACACACACACACACACGCACGTACCCTGCCCGACAATGAAAGGAAACCACCGAGAAGGCAATGAGCGAACGAAATGAAACTTCGCGGATTGAGGGTGTATGCAAGGTGAGTCACGAACTATTGCCACCTAGAATAACTCCGAAAGTACGATAGGAGCTGAAACGTTTGTCGGACAAAAGTTGCATAGGACATCGGGGACCATAATATGACGTTGGTTTTTTGTTGCTAGGTGGGGTCGCTTCAGAGATATGAAGATCGACTTTTTTTTTTTAAATGGGATGCTATGGTTTGGTACTTATTTTCTGATAACGGCTATCGAAACGAATCCAATGATGTGTAACAGTAAGGTCTTTGAAGGTCAACAAAGGTGAAATAGGTGGCATGAACATCCATTTACTGAATGTGTTCGAAGCGATGACCATTGGTATCAATACAGTGCTGAAATCTTCTTATCATGGATTGAGTGGTATTCCTTATCACTTCGGCACTTATCGAAGCAGATGCTCTGACAATCCTCTCTCGTATATCGTGCAAATAGTAAACATTTGCCAAATACGTCGTATCCATCTAACGTGTCATTGACATGCAAACACCATTCCGTTTCACAAGGCAACACTAATAGGAACGGTAAGACTAGTACCGTCGAATCAAGCGAATGTGAATGATGCATTCCTTCGAAGAACATGTCTAAATGCTTCTCATTCACAGAGAATGCCAACGAAATTCAGTGAGAGCTACAGACTTATACGCTGAAATATATCCTCAACGTACTCATCCTGCACGTCGTACATTTAAATATGTGTATGATAAATGGAGAACAACTGGATCTTTAACGCATCGGAAACATATCCGGCAAAGGAAAGTAACTAACGAGGAAACGGAAATTGGTACTCTTGCCACTGTGATTCGAGATCCTTGTGTTGCTTCGCGTCAAATCGCAAAGGAATCCGGTATGAGTCAGAGTAATGTTGTTCGTGTTCTGCATCGCCATAAATATTATGCTTACCGTATCAGTCTCCACCAACATTTAGCTGATAGGGATTGTGTGCGTCGCACTGACTTCTGCCGATGGGCTCAACTTTAGATTCATAGGGATGACACATTTATTAATTTGATTTTATTTACTGACAAGGCTACATCACGAACCATGGAAATGTTGATTTGCATAACATGCATTACTGGGTGACTGAAAATCCATGTTGGCTGCGGCAAGTTGCACACCAAAAACCGTGGTCGGTGAATGTATGGTGTGGGATTCTGGAGGACAGGATTATAGGCCCCTATTTCATTGGAGGAAATCTCAATGTTAGGAAGTACACCACATTCCTGCAAGAAACATTAGGTCTGTTATTGGAAGAAATACCTTTAGGAACAAGGAACAGAAAGTGGTATCAACACGATGAACATCCGGCACAATTTTCGCTGATTGCTAGAAATGAGTTGCAGAGATTATAGCATCCCAGATTTTTTAAAAAAGAACTGACCTTCATATCTTTGAAGCGACCCCACCTAGCAACCAAAAACCAACATCATATTATGGCCCCCGTTGTCAAAATAAAAAAATAAATAAATAAAAAAAAAGAAAAGGGTTCAAATGACTCTGAGCACTATGAGGCTTAACATCTGAGGTCATCAGTGCCCTAGAACTTAGAACTACTTAAACCCAACCAATCTAAGGACATCACACACATCCATGCCCGAGGCAGGATTCGAACCTGCGACCGTAGCAGCAGCGCGGTTCTGGGCTGAAGCGGCTATAATCGCTCGGCCACAGTTGTTGTGAGTTGATTCACATATGTATTTAACAGTTTCTATACGTACTAGAGAGCATTAACAGTTTGGTGAAAGAACTGTATTACGATGCATACACCAGATATTACGCATCAAACACCAGTTTTGAAATTATGCAGCAGCTCTTCAAAATACTGATGAAGGTTTTCTGATACATGATTACGCATGTTCTATGAGTTCAAAAAAAAAATAACAGACATAACTAGACCACATCAGAAAAAATTAGAAACTGAGAACCCAGAAGTCCTGATTTCGCTTCACTCCATTACTGGACGCTTCAACTTACGCACAACTCTAAAAGTTGTAGAGATACGGGTGCAGTACCTTTGTCATAATATTTCAACAAGACGATGGAAAATGCACATATAAATAGAAGTTAACTTACGTCAGAATTTGTTTCAGTCTTTTCTTCACTCATTTTATTATGGTGAAAATCTTTTCGGATAGTTCTGGCTTTTACTCACTACGAAGCTTCGGCACTAAATTTTGGGCTGCAGACTTTTCGTGAGATTTTAAAAAAAACACTACTAGTCAAACTCTTGCAAAAGCAGTCCTGCACACGTATTCCGGGAATTGTGTTCCGCATAACACTCGATAGTGAACAGACACTGTTTCACTGTGAGAAAAATTTTTGTAACATTCAACTGGGCGTCTGCTTTTGTCTGCCACTAAAACATAATTACACAGTGAAGTGCTCGGAACAGACAACGCAGGAGATGTTAATGCGTAGATGTCTGACAGCAATTGATTGGTGCATCGTAATCACCGTTTGCAGCATTCTCTGTGAACGGCATTTCTCCTGTTCATTAACAACCATCAGTGTCATGTCAGTGTTATAAATATTTCCTGGGGGAGTTCTAGTTGACCCAGCCAGTATATACACGGGGCGTTTGCAAAGGTATGTCCGATCGAGCGCAAAATGGGAATCACTGCGAAAATACGGTGAGCTTTGCACGGATGTTTTGGGCGGTGTCTTAGGTAGGTCACGTCACTCTTCTGAGCGCACAGTGCGCGTGCAAAAATGCCTAGAGAAAAAGTGTCTCCCTCCAAGTATGGGTGGATGTCGTGATATTTCGCCTGATCTCACGCAGTCTGTATTACGTGTCATGTATTTCCTTCTTCATGACAATTCTCGACAGCACACTGTAGGGGCAACGAAGGCGCTCCTGCAGCGTTTTCGTTTGAAGCTCTTTGATCGCCCACAATAAAGCGCTGACGTGGCTCCCTCTGATTTTCATCTGTGCTCACATGCACCACTGACTACGTAGACAACATTATGTTACAGACATTGAGATGCAGAATAGCGTGGAACATCAGCGGAACGCACAGGCGGCTGCCTTCTGTGATGAGGGTACTGGAAAGTTGGTACAACGCTTTGTGTATGTCCGAGCGGCGGCTATGTCCAGGGTGGTCCGTTGATTGTGACCAGGCCAAATATCACACGAAATAAGCGTCAAAAGAGAAAAATACAAAGAAAGAAACTTGTCTAGCTTGAAGGGGGAAACCAGATGGCGCTATGGTTGGCCCGCTAGATGGCGCTGCCATAGGTCAATCGGATATCAACTGCGTTTTTTTAAATAGGAAGCCCCATTTTTCATTACATATTCGTGTAGTACGTAAAGAAATATGAATGCTTTAGTTGGACTACTTTTTTCGCTTTGTGAAAGATGGCGCTGTAATAGTCAAAAATATATGGCTCACAATTTTTGTCGAACAGTTGGTAACAGGTAGGTTCTTTAAATTAAAATACAGAACGTAAGTACGTTTGAACATTTTATTTCGGTTGTTCCAGTGTGATACATGTACCTATGTGAACTTAACATTTCTGAGAACGCATGCTGTTACAGTGTGATTACCTGTAAATACCATATTAATGCAATAAATGCTCAAAATTACGTCCGTTAACCTCAATGCATTTGGCAATACGTGTAACGACATTCCTCTCAACAGCGAGTAGTTCGCCTTCCGTAATGTTCGCATACGCACTGACAATGCGTTGACGCATGTTGTAAGGCGTTGTCGGTGGATCACGATAGCAAATATCCTTCAACTTTCCTCACAGAAAGAAATTCGGGGACGTCAGATCCGGTGAACGTGCGGGCCATGGTATGGTGCTTTGACGACCAATCCACATGTCATGAAATATGCTATTCTACACCACTTCAAGCGCGCGCGAGCTATGTGCCGGACATCCATGATGTTGGAAGTACATCGTCGTTCTGTCATACAGTGAAACATCTTGTAGTAACATCGGCAGAACATTACGTAGGAAATCAGCATACATTACACCATTTACATTGCCATCGATAAAATGGGGGCCAATTATCCTTCCTCCCATAATGCCGCACCATACATTAACCCGCCAAGGTCGCTGATGTTCCTCTTGTCGTAGCCATCGTGGATTTTCCGTTGCCCAATAGCGCATATTATGCCGGTTTTTCCCACGCCCGGGTTCCCGGGTTCGATTCCCAGCGGGGTCAGGGATTTTCTCTGCCTGCTGATGACTGGGTGTTGTGTGATGTCCTTAGGTTAGTTAGGTTTAAGTAGTTCTACGTTGTAGGGGAATGATGACCATAGATGTTAAGTCCCATAGTGCTCACAGCCATTTGAACCTTTTTATGCCGGTTTACTTAACCGCTGTTAGTGAATGACGTTTCGAACGCGTGCAAAAAATCTGTCATCGTTCAGTAATTTCTCTTGTGCCCAGTGGCAGAACTGTACACGACGTTCAAAGTCGTCGCCATGCAACTCCTGCTGCATAGAAATATGGTACGGGTGCAGACGATGTTGATGTAGCATTCTTAACTCCGGCGTTTTTGAGATTCCCGACTCTCGTGCAGTTTGTCTGCTACTGATGTGTGGATTAGACGCGACAGCAGCTAAAACACCTACTTGGGCATCATCATTTGTTTGCAGGTCGTGGTTGACATTTCACATGTGTCTGAACACTTCCTGTTTCCTTAAATAACGTACCTATCCTTCAACGACCCGGACCCTTGGATGATGTCGTCCAGGATACCGAACAGCATACATAGCACACGCCCGTTGGGCATATTGATCACAATAACCATACATAAACACGATATCGACCTTTGCCGCAATTGGTAAACGGTCCATTTTAAGACGGGTAATGTTTTTTTTTTCTTTATTGTTATTTGAAAACCTGTACAACAGGCAGGCTGTCAGCAGCACGCTACGCTGCTCTTCAGCCATAGAATACACAATGAGAAAAAACAGTGAGAAGACACATAAGTTACAGAACGGTGGGCAATAAAACAGTAGACACATAGAGACAAACACGGAGCCGTTCACACTCGACGATAATCCACACTGCAAACTGTTGATACGACGCACAAACACTGAAGATGGCGATGGCACAGGTGAACGATGGAGTGCGACGGTGAACACTAAACACTAAACACGACGACACACACGAGACACTGATGGCGATGATCTCCGGCGCGCGAAAGTCCATGGAGCGTGTGCGAGTCCGGGGACCTGCCAAGAGAGGAGGAGGGGCGGAGGAAGAGGGAGAGCAGAGATGCCATGGGCAGAGGAGATAGGGGGAAGGGAGGAAGGGGGAGGGGAAGCCCAGGGGAAGAGGATGGAGGAAGGGGGATGGGGGGAAAAGGAGAGAGAAGGGAGGGGGGGTGCCTAAAGGAAAGGACACAGGAAGTGGGGGAGGGGAGAATCAAAGTTGATAGGAGGGGTAGATGGAGGGGAGGAGGACAGCATGAGGGAGGGGGAGCTGGCGGAAGCCACCTTGGGAGAGGGTAAGGAGGGTGGAGAGATGGAGACCGGGTGGGACGTTGGAATACGGGCGTGGCAGCGGGCGGGGGTGGGAGAGGATGGGTGAGACAAGCAGATGAGGAGGATCGAGTTTGCGGGAGGTGTACAGGATCCGTATCCTTTCAAGGAAAAGGAGGAGATGGGGGAAGGGGATGAGATCATACAGGATCCGCATGGGGGAGGGGAGACGGATATGATAGGCGAGGCGGAGAGCATGGCGTTTAAGGATTTGTAGGGATTTATAAAAGGTGGGGGGAGCGGAGATCCAGGCCGGATGGGCGTAACAAAGGATGGGGCGGATAAGGGATTTATAGGTGTGGAGGATGGTGGAGGGATCCAGATCCCACGTACGGCCGGAAAGGAGCTTGAGGAGACGGAGTCGGGAGCATGCCTTGGCTTGGATGGTCCAGAGATGGGGAGTCCAGGAGAGGCGACGGTCGAGGGTGACGCCAAGGTACTTAAGGGTGGGAGTGAGGGCGATAGGACGGCCATAGACGGAGAGATAGAAATTAAGGAGGTGGAAGGAAGGGGTGGTTTTGCCTACAATGATCGCCTGGGTTTTGGAGGGATTGACCTTGAGCAACCACTGGTTGCACCAAGCGGTGAACTGGTCAAGATTGGATTGGAGAAGGTGGTGGGAGCGCTGCAGGGTGGGGGCAAGGGCAAGGAAGGCGGTGTCATTGGCAAACTGGAGAATGTGGAAGTGGGGTGACGGCGGCGGCATGTCCGCCGTGTACAAAAGGTACAGAAGGGGGGAGAGGACGGAGCCTTGGGGCACACCGACAGAGGGGAAAAAGGTGTAGGAATCTGTTTTATGGATGGTGACATAGGAAGGACGGCGGGAGAGAAAGGAGCCGATCAGACGGACATAGTTAATGGGAAGGGCGAAGGTTTGGAGCTTGAAGAGGAGACCGGAATGCCATCCGCGGTCATAAGCACGTTCGAGGTCCAGGGAGAGGACGATTGCGGAGTGACGGGAATTAAGCTGGTCAGAAAGGAGATGAGTGAGGTGAAGGAGAAGGTCGCTGGAAGAGAAGGATGGCCGAAAGCCACACTGCGTAACGGGAAGGAGGTGGTGCTGGCGGTGATGCTGGTGGATGCGTTGGGTGAGGATAGATTCCAGGACCTTGCTGAAGACTGAGGTAAGGCTGATGGGATGGTAGGAGGAGACGGCGGATGGCGGTTTGCCAGGTTTAAGGAACATTAGGATACGGGAGGTTTTCCACAGGTCGGGGTAGTAACTAGTGGACAGGACTACATTGTAGAGCCTGGCCAGGGTGGAGAGAAAAGAGACAGGAGCTTCACGAAGGTGACGGTAGGTGACACAATATTGACCAGGAGTGGTGTTGCATTTTATGTGGGATGTAGCAATGAGATCCTGTGTAGTGAAAGGGGTATTGAGTTCCGTGTGTGCAATGTTGTCCAAGTACTGGAAACCAGGAGCGAGGGGAGGGACAGAGGTGTCAGTTCGATCGCGGACATCCGGGAAGAGGGAGTAATCGAACTGGGGATCATCGGGGATGGAAAAGACATCGGAGAGGTAGGAGGCAAAGTGATTGGCCTTACTAAGGGTGTCAGCGAAGGGGTGATCATCATGGAGAAGAGGATAGTAGGGGGAGGGTTTATTTCCGGTAAGGCGACAGAAAGCTGACCAGAACTTGGACGAGTTGATCGGTAGGGTAGCAGTTAAACAGATGCATGTCTGTCGCCAGTCCCAGCGTTTCTTGGCCACGAGCAAATTACGAATGTGTCGCTGGAGTTGCCGGTGGCGTCGTAGTGTGTCCGGGTCACGCGTGCGGAGGAAGGCACAGTACAGACGGCGGGATTCATGGAGGAGGAGGACGGCCTGTGGGGGTAAGGTGAGACGGTGGGGGTGGATGGCGACAGTATGGATGGGGACCTCCACGGCCTCAGACAAGGTCTGCTGGAGAAAGGAGGCGGCATGGGTGACATCGTCGGGGTGGTGGTAGGTGAAGGGGTGACTATCGACCTGGGTGGAGAGGGTATCCAGGTAGGCATTCCAGTTGGCACAGGAATAGTCATGGACATACTTTGGGGGAGGGTCAGTACGAGGGTTGGGGCGGGGGCGACGACCGTCTGATACGGTGAGAAGGACAGGGAGATGGTCGCTACCAGTAGGCTCCAGGACATCCACCGTTATGTGGCCAAGGAGGTTGGGGGAGGAGAGGATAACATCGGGAGGAGTTGGATTTGGGACGGGTGTGCTGGGGGATGGGGATGAGGTCGCCTTGAAGGGAGGAGAGTAACCGATGGCACCGCCGTAACTGGGCAGCGGAACGACTGTGGATGTTGAGGTCGGCGGCGATCATGTAGGAGGAGAAGGTACGGTCAATGTGGGAGAGGAAGTAGAAGGGAATAGGGGCGTTAGGGCGTATATAGATCGTGGCGCAGGTAACAGTGTGGGAGAGGAAGTCGAAGGGAATAGGGGCGTTAGGGCGTATATAGATCGTGGCGCAGGTAACAGTAAGGCTGGGGAAGAAGAGACTGAGGATCAGGTGTTCGGTGGGGTCGGGAAGGAGAGGTTGGAGCCGAACGGGGATCTGGCGGTGGTGACCAATGGCAACTCTGCCATGTGCATTCGGGAGTGGATTATCGGAGCGGTGAAGGAGGTAGGGCAAAGTGTGGACGGTGTGGTGGGGTTGGAGGAGGGTTTCATTGAGGAGGAAGGCATCCACGCAGTGGGTGGCAAGGGTGTGCAGGAAGAGGTTCTTGTTGGCAGGAAGGGAGCAGATATTGTTGAAAAGGATACGGTGCTGTCGCACCATGATAGGGATTTATATGAGGGTGTCAAGACGGGAGAAGGTGAAATGGGCCTGGTTGTTGAAGTAGGTGGCGTACATTTTGAGTTGGAAAATGGAACGGGTGGCAAGGGAAATCTGTTGGAGGGTGTGGGGGCGCTGAAAAGGATGAACATTCTGAAGGATGATGGTGAGGAATCGGATTATGTCCTCAGCGGTAGGGGGCGGGCGAAGGGAATTGGTGGGAGGGGTGGGGGCGTCCAGAGGACGGACAGGGACGGTGAGTTCAGGAGTGGTCGGAGGGGCTCTACACTTTTGGGAGTAGGTGGGATGGGGGAGATTGCAGGTATTGCAGGAGGGAGGGGATTGAAGGTTAGGGCACTGCCGGAGGAAGTTCGCTTGCCTACAATGCGGGCAGGTGGCGGCCTCGCGGCGCTCGGCTGTTGGGTGTGTGTTATAGCACGGACACCTCTGACAGCACAGGGATTGAGGAGGGGAATGGGAGGGGTCGACCTTGTAGCGCTGGTTGAAGAGGAGGGCACCCTCCTTCAGGAGACGGTCAATGGAGGGGGCATCCTCGGAGAAAACCCGCATAAGACGGGTGGGGCCGGCCGAGTTGAAAATGCGGTGGACTGCCTGCACCTCCAGCGTGGGATGCGCCTCGAGCTCCGCCAACACCTCCTCCTCTGTGATCGTTGGACTAAGCCGAGTGATCAGAGGCGGTGAGGGTCAGCGGATGACGCGGGGGTTGGGGTTGGCGGGTAGGAGACGGAGAAGGAGCAGGGGTGAGGGAGGCGTTGGGGCCAAAATGGGTGATGGGGAGGTGGGAGAGGATGTCAGTATGGAGGGTTGGGCTGGGGGAAGAGATGAGAACAGAATCCCGTCTGGGAGTGAGGAGAGAGATGGGGGCACCAGGGAAGTGTTGGTGGAGGAAGAGGGAGAGATTCCGGGCCTCGAGAAGGGAAGGATCGGGATGGGAGAGGAGGTATTTGTATAAAGAGGGGGGGGAGGAGGAGGAGGAGGAGGAGGAGGCGGAAGGAGCGGGGCCAGGTGGGGAGACATCCATGGCATTCTGGGGCCGGTAAGGAAGACGGGGCGGGGCCTTTTTGGGAGCGGAGGAGGTGGTGGTGGTGCCACTAGGGCGTTTAACGGCGGCAGAAGGGTGGGTGGTGATATGAGGGATGGGAGCTATAGGGAGGTGACAGGAAGGGGCAGGCCCGGCGTGGACGCAGCAGTCGGTGCCAGAGATGGCGACAGTGAAGGCGACGGCGACAGTGGTGGCGGTGACGGCGAAGGCAATGGGGAGAGTTGGGCAGGGGCAGTGGCCCGACGGGCCACCACCCTAGCTGGAGCGGCAGTGACAGGCCGGGCGAGTGGGGGGCAAGGATCAGAGGGAGAGGAGCGGGAGGAAGAAGCTGGAGAGGGGGCGACAAAGAGCGAGGGCGAAGGGAGAGTGAGAAGAGGCGGGATGGAAAGAGGGGGGTGTGACTGGGCACACCATGTTATGGTGGTGGTGGCGGCGGAGGGGGAAGTATAAACGATGGCTGTGTGGTAGTGGTGGTAGTGGTGGTGTGGGCTGACATGACGACAGGGAGAAACAAAAACGCACAGGACGGAAAAGAAAGGACAAAAACTGGGGACAGACGAAGACGAAGATGGAGACGGAGACGGAGGAAGACGAAGACGGACGAAGACCAGAGTCCCACGTTGCTGGCGACGGCGACGGCGGGTGGCAGGAATGCCGCAGCTGCTGCTGCTGCTGCCGCGGACGGGGCCGGGGCTGCTGCTGCTGCTGCTGCTGGGCTGGCTGGCTGGCTTCTGAAAAACCTAGCACTTCGATTAGTGCTGGAATGGCACAATCGAAGGGCGGTAACCTTGCGGAGTACCGTCGGAGATGTGGACGGGTAATGTATCACGAAGCAAATACCGTCCGCACTGGTGGAATGCTACGTGATACCACATACTTATACGTTTGTGACTATTACAGCGCCATCTATCACAAAGCGAAAAAAGTGGTCCAACTAAAACATTCATATTTCTTTACATACTACACGAATATGTAATAAAAATGGGGGTTCCTATTTAAAAGGAATACGCAGTTGATATTCGTTTGACCTATGGCAGCGCCATCTAGCCGGTCATCCATAGCGCCATCTGGTTCCCCCTTCCAGCTGGACGAGTTTCGTTCTTTGTAGTTTTTTCATTTGATGCTTATTTCGTGAGATATTTGGCCCGGTCACTATCAATGGACCACCCTGTAAAGAAGTAACTGGAAGGTATAGGTAATCGTTGAAAATGAAATGTTTCTGGTTGCTATATTGGCTTCCATTTCGCGATCGACCGGACCTTCTTTCCAACTAGCCCTGGTATATTGACTTGTGGATAACGTTCGATGTTTCGCCGGACTCGCACACGTTAAGCGGACATTCGCGCGCCGGAGATCATCGCCTAGTGTTTGTGTGTGGCGTCCTGTTAGTGTTCCAGTGTTTATTCGTTTGTGCTCCAACGTTCGCGTGTGCCATCTATCTTCTCTGTGTGTGTCCACGTGCCTGAACATTCTTATCTTGGACTCTGCTCCCGTGAACGGCTCCGTGTGTTTTAATTTTGTATTAGAGATGGGCAAACTCGTTCATCCTTGGGAATTAGTTCACTGCTGATCGTTCTTTTTTGGGAACCGTTCATTTTTACTCGTTCACCGTTCATTTGTGCTTGGTATATGGTTCTTATGACAAACTGAAAACTAGTAGTGTAAGTGACTGAAGGATGGAGGGCACCAAGAGGGGGCATTTGCCTCCCCCCTGGAGTATAGAGTTTTTATTCATGACAGAATTCTTATACACTTTTAGAAGTAATTTCTGTGATTCTGCAGAACCTCTCGTTTAGCCAACCGTAGCCTTGTGTGGCTGATCGCAGGGAAATAATATAGGGTGGCGCACGGAAAACCGGCCCCGAGTACAGACTGCTCGCCAATTACGGACGATGTGTTGTCCGTTACGAGCAGATACAACAAACAGACAAACATGTAATAATTAGGCAGTGAAGAAATAACAAGCTAATGCAAGCAACAACGCGACGCGCATGGGCTGTAGCTCATGTATTCTTGTAAACCTGTTGGTGACTGTTTCCCAACTTAATAGACCAAAAGTGTCTTGTATAAAATTGTTCGTTTCTACTTCCACTACGTAGCTATGCTACGTTGTAAACAATAATCGTTTACACCCTATATATACTTCATGTTGTCTCTGAGTTCGTAGGCGAAGTAGAGACTTTATGGAAGCATAAAATAAAATGTGGTTTTCTCATGCTTGCGTCACACGCTTAGTAAAAATTAGGTTTTTATGTTGCATTATTAAAGTTAATACAGCAATAATAATAATAATTAAGTTCGGAGTAATAAAGTTTTTGGTTTGAAAGCTCCTTCTGAGCAAATGTTTTTGAAATAATAAGTAAATACGATTTTATGGCAATCTATGTCTTATACTAAAATGTAGACTTTCACGGCCGGAAATATCATGTCCATTATAATTATCCGGGCTGTTATGCCGTGGTCGGTTGATGAATTCTGTGTCGATTCCCAACGTTTCGTCTCCGACTGCGGGAGATCGAATGTTTCCTGCCGATATTTCAGAACTGTTTAAGTGTTGTTTGACGACCACATACTTCAAGTGAAATGAACAGTTTTATGAGCAAACGGATGGCGTGGCTATGGGAAGCCCCCTACGTCCCGTAATTGCAAACTTCTTTAAGGAGAAATTCGAAGAACAGGCCTTAGGTACTGCCAGCAAAAAACCAAATGTATGGTTCCGATACGTGGATGACACGTTTGTGCTGTGGAGACATGGTAGGGAGGAACTAAGCCGGTTCCACGAACATCTGAACAGTATAAACTCGAGAATTCAGTTTACAATGGAGGAGGAGGTAGACGGCAAGTTACATTTCCTCGATTTGCTTGTTTTTAGAAACGAAAATAGTAGTATGGGCCACTCAGTATACCGCAAACCCACGCACACGGACCGTTATTTGCACCGGGATTCGAACCACCACCCACAACAGAAGCGGGGTGTTATCAAGACGTTAGCGGACAGAGCTAGAAATATTTGTGAACCTGAGTTCCTCGACGCTGAGATGGAACATCTCCACAATGCACTAATGAAGAACGGATATTCGTCCGCCGAAATAAAACGTGCGTTGAGGCACCCACGCAGAAATCATACTGACGTACAGGCTACTGCAAAATCTAAGGTTTTCCTGCCGTTTGTTAAAAATGTAACGGAAGGAATAGGGAGGATCTTGACGAAGCGGAATATTACCGTAATTTACAAGCCCAGCAGGAAGATACAGGAATACCTTAAGCCTGCCAAGGACGCTCGCAAACCACTGGCAAAAGCTGGAGTGTATAGGATCCCATGCAGCTGTGGTGATGTTTATGTGGGTACCACTAAAAGAACTGTTTCTAAACGTTTGGAAGAGCATAAGGGAAATTGCAGAAGAGGAGAAACGGAACGATCAGCTGTTGCGGAGCATGCTTTCCAGCCAGGGAACCACAATATTCGTTTCGAGGAGACGCGAGTACTAGCTGCCACAAGCGGACATTACGAAAGGCTGTACAGGGAGGCAATCGAAATCGCTAAACACCCTAATAACTTCAACCGTAAGGAGGAGGGTGTGAAGTTAAACGGCATATGGATGGTGTTAAAGAAGAAATGTACCACCCGCCCACTACTGGATGATGGCAACGGCGATCGACGGCGACGGACAGCGACCAATTGCACTGATGTTTTGAAAACACGTGACTTCACGCCGCGGCGTGGGAGCGCGCGGACACGGAATTTAGCGGCAGTCAGTAGCGAGCCAGTGGGTGTGTTGGACCTTCCATTGAGCTACGCAGTCGGAGACGAAACGTTGGGAATCGACACAGAATTCATCAACCGACCATGGCATAACAGCCCGGATAATTATAATGGACAATCTATGTCTTTTCAAATGTAGAGGCACCGCTTTTACTACTGAGCCAAAATGACCCACAAACCACTTTTTTTTTTCAAAGATACCAAACTAGCAGGTAATGGAAATTAGAAACACCAAAACTTAAAAATAATTAGAGCCTTCCTAAATGGAATGTTTTGTATATGAAAGATACACGAAAATCGTTTTATATGAGTTTTCTTACACTAAAAACTAAGCAAATTATTGAAAGTTAGCTGCTAAATCAAGTCGATGAAACCAAAAAATGTATGTATAACAAACAAAAAAAACTTTCCTTATTATAAGTATGTCTTCTGCTGTTCATCGATATAATGAAATGAGCTGATATGCCCTTTTCTTACCTGAAAAGACATACCTATTAGATACAACGTAATTTTTATGTAATTTACGTAACTATAAAATACTTTTTGATTACCGGTCGTGGACGCTGAATAGCCAGAACCAAGTGCAAGAACAGTTTGGAACACATGTAAAATAGGCGACCGCAGTGAACGAAACGAACAACTGGATACTGAACTAACTAGGAACAGTCGGCAGTGGAACTGAGACAGGTGGACATGCGGAGAACGACGAGTGCGGCCGAGGGAGACCGAGACTGAGACGAGCCCGCGACCGAGGCTGGAACGAGAACTGCCGAAGTGACCGCTGCGAGCGAAGTGAACTATGAACCGATCGTTCCTCGTTCCCGGGAACTATATGTAGACCGCCGCGACCGAAGTGAACTATGAACCGATCGTTCCTCGTTCCCGGGAACTATAAGTAGACCGCCGCGACCGAAGTGAACAATTAACGGATCGTTCCTTGGAATTCGTTCCTCGGTCCTTTTGTTCAGCTTGGTGAACCGTTCCTCTGCACCCGTTCGTTCGCGAACTACCCATCTCTATTTTGTTTGTCTACGTCTGTATATCCATCCTGTCTGTTCTGCGATTCTCTTCTTTTGTATCATTACTTTTATCTGTGGCCGAAGAGCGGCGTAATCTGCCGCTGCTGGCCTACGTGTATCAGGTTTGAAATTAACAATAAAGGAAAAAAAAGTTCGATGTTTCGCTAGGCTGTTCGCGAATTATGCTGTTATGTATTTAGCAAAGATGCAAGAAATCTGTAGCGAAATACATGAAGAGCTCCAGGGCGTATGGACAGAAAATTGACACTCAACGAAATTAAACCCAATGTAATACGCTTAAATAGGCGGTAGGATCAATTACACTGAATTACACTATTGCCGATACACAGATGGAAACAGAAACATACCTAAAATTTCTGGGTGTAACCATCAGGACAATCCTAAAGCGGAACAACCACAAAACTAATTGTATGAAAAGCATATCCGAAGATTCCGAAACAATGAGCGTTATTGTCCATAGAACCGCAAACCCATATAACAATTAAGTGATGAATGCTTAACTTTTGGTCGTGAGTCTGAGATCCTTACTAGGTAAGAGTAATAGAGTAGCGTTATTTATGTTTTAGATTTCTACTAAATTTTGTATAAAATCTACAGAAACAAAGAGTTAAAAACAGTAGTTCCAAGTAGGAAATATGAGGAATTGTGAAAAGTTGGGTGTCGAAGAATAGGCGGCGATGGTGAGAACGGACGAATCGACATCAGAAATTTGTCCGGAAAACAACAGGTAGTTTGTTATCTGTTACATCAATGTACAGTATTCATCAACAATGAGCACTACTGCAACATACTTCGTTCTGAACTGTCGCGGAACAAGAATGAAATGATATAAAAATAACAGGAATAAAATAAACGAATAAATCATTAGCAGAATATGTGATGAGGAAGAAATTTAACGCCGCACGAAACATTCTTAACTATAGCGCGAATGAAGATTCTGAAACACTATATTTCGAATGTGCGTTTGCTGTGGCTTATCACAGGTAGGTGAATGTTCCACTTAACGTCAGAATACTAGAACTGTGGGTATTGGAAGTATTAGTAAAAACGTCAGAGTGCTAGAATTGTTGGTATCGGAAGTATCAGTAAAATGTGAATCTCATAATTCCTTCATCTACATCTACATCTACATCGATACTCCGCAAGCCACCCAACGGTGTGTGGCGGAGGGCACTTTACGTGCCACTGTCATTACCCCCCTTTCCTGTTCCAGTCGCGTATGGTTCGCGGGAAGAACGACTGTCTGAAAGCCTCCGTGCGCGCTCTAATCTCTCTAATTTTACATTCGTGATCTCCTCGGGAAGTATAAGTAGGGGGAAGCAATATATTCGATACCTCATCCAGAAACGCACCCTCTCGAAACCTGGCGAGCAAGCTACACCGCGATGCAGAGCGCCTCTCTTGCAGAGTCTGCCACTTGAGTTTATTAAACATCTCCGTAACGCTATCACGGTTACCAAATAACCCAGTGACGAAACGCGCCGCTCTTCTTTGGATCTTCTCTATCTCCTCCGTCAACCCGACCTGGTACGGATCCCACACTGATGAGCAATACTCAAGTATAGGTCGAACGAGTGTTTTGTAAGCCACCTCCTTTGTTGATGGACTACATTTTCTAAGCACTCTCCCAATGAATCTCAACCTGGTACCCGCCTTACCAACAATTAGTTTTATATGATCATTCCACTTCAAATCGTTCCGTACGCATACTCCCAGATATTTTACAGAAGTAACTGCTACCAGTGTTTGTTCCGCTATCATATAATCATACAATAAAGGATCCTTCTTTCTATGTATTCGCAATACATTACATTTGTCTATGTTAAGGGTCAGTTGCCACTCCCTGCACCAAGTGCCTATCCGCTGCAGATCTTCCTGTATTTCGCTACAATTTTCTCTGTATACTACAGCATCATCCGCGAAAAGTCGCATGGAACTTCCGACACAACAATATAGTTCTCAAGCTGCCGAAGAAAAGTATCTCATCAAGAGTAGTGATTTTTACACCCTGCAGTACGTCCTTCGAGATTATGTCGATGAATAACGAGATCCTGTAAGAAATTTTAGAAACTGTCACCAGAGAAGATCAAAATACAGTCACAATCGAGTCTCTTGTACGGTTTCAGTTTTAGAAATAGGTAATTCTTTTTCTATACGAAAATATATACATATTATTTTACGTATGCATTGTAAAAATGAGTCCAGTTACACAACAATGTACATGTGGGTTTGGGATGAGCTGCTACTGTCTGTCGTATGTCACGCAACGGCACGTGATTTTGGCAGCGGCTGTTTCGAAAGGTTGTTACTGAGTCTCTGACGTCAAGTAACTTTGTCATTGATCTTTCAACTTCTCTGTCGGTGGATATACCTGGAACGATTCAAGGTCTACTGAATTATAAAACATGGATGAATTCACGTACAGGCAACAGGAATAAACGTCTTACACCACGTAGCGAATAGAGGACAATCCCTTGGTGAACGTCACAGTAGGCGCATCTCTGAATGAATCGCCTCACAATTTATCGTATTTGGACTTTGATCTCGCGTCCACTCGTTAAATCAATACCGAAATAACATGGAGTATGTGTCAGTGGCACACTATTCAGCTCAAAACATGTAAAAAAAAAGTGTCATATTTCTTTGCGAAACGCGTGTTTGCTTTATTTTTGTAACTCATGCATCAATCTGTTAAACATACAGTATTCTTAAATTTTTGTTCCGATTGTTTCACCACGGATAAATGAGTTGAAACAGAATGTAGCCCATTAGTTTACTTCCAAAGGTAGTAGCTATCTATTCTTTGCAGATTCCGTTGCCTAAACGTATCTCCTGTCTAAATTTACTGAATTACATTGAATTATTCTGCTTCTTTTTCAGTTAACGAACATGTCGCTGACAAGTTTTGCGATAATTATATGGAACGAGTATATGTGAGATGAACAACAGGCAACACGAATTTCGATTCCGTGTCTTTTTCTTCTCTTACTGCATTGTTAACTATTTTTCAATGATATTCACGTCGTCTGATCGTTATCAAACACTTTAAATATTTTATTTATCATCCTCATGTCCTGTTAAAGTCTACATTTCAGGCACGAAGAATCTGCAGTCCGTCTTATCTTCAGCGCTCTTTAACAAATGAATGTTCAGTATGTTCCTTAAATATGTCTCAGATTTAATTCAAGTGCTTTTTTTTTCCTTCGCACATTAAGCACTATCAATCTTACAAGCTTTTTCATATATCTCAGTCCATCCTGAAAACCAATGACAACGTCAGAAAACACGGTCCAACACAGGTATCCTCACGCAAACATGGCAAATAATATAGGACGAGAGTGTAGGTCTGAGAGGTGAAATAGTGGTTACAGCAGAGGGTCAAATAAAAAAAAAAAAGCCCTGTAGCAGTCGCTGGGCATCATGTGAGATACTGAATTTAGCTGCCGCCTCGGGGGTAGCTGTGGCGGTGAGTGGCGTGTCACATGGGACACCTCAGGTGCCGCTTGTTTTGCCTACCATCTCTGCTTCCGAGACACCTCGCAGTGCACCCTAGACTGTAGATACGCTCTCACAGGAGGCTGAGTGGTGGCTGGTAACCCATGCGCGTCGCTCGAGGCGGAGGGCCAATCGCCTCGCCCACTTACCCTGTGAGTGGACAGGTGGCCGCTCCTTCAGCAGGGCCCGAACAGATAAACAGGGGAACGGGTTCACTAGTTATTGAGAGCGCCAATGTTAAGCGCGTTATGGAGCCTCTTAGGCAGACAGCATTCAGGACCTGGAAGAAAGCCAATGTGCATTCAGTATGGCTGCCGGGGGGCTTCGTCCGAGATGTGGAGGCAGCCTTGCGTGCGGTTATCGACCGTGCAGGTGCAGTTGTCTGCATGTTGTTTTACACGTCGGCACCAACGACGCCTGTCGCATGGGTTCTGAGGCGATCCTCAGTTCGTACAGGCGGCTGGCGAAGGTGATGAACACTATTGACCTCGCGCGCGGGGTGCAAACAGAGCTTGCAATTTGCATTGTCTTTTCCAGAACTGTCAGCGTCCTTTGGTTTCGAGCCGAGTAGTGGGTCTCAAGCAAAGGCTTCGTCGATTCTGTGACGGTCAGGGGTGCAGATTTCTGGAGCTGCGTTTCGTGCGGGGATTTGTAGGGCTCCCCTTGATAGGTCAGGGGTGCACTACAAAAGGAAGCAGGTACTCGGGTAGCACAGTACGTGTGGAGTACACATGGTTTTTTAGGCTAGGCTGTAGTTTGAGGTGCTCTGATGAACACTCGCCGGTCGATACGCAGCAAGGGAAGTCAAACGGCGTTCAGAATAAAATCCCTTCGACTGCCACAATTTTATCAGTAAACTATCGAAGTATTCGTAATAAATTTCCCGAATTTACTGCCCTCCAGGAAAGTCTTCGCGATCAAATTGTTCTTGGGACCACGGCTTGGCTGAAAGCCGAGGTGGAAAGCTCCGAGATATGTAGTGAGTCGTGGAACGTATATCGGAACGACCGATTACGGGGCGTAGGAGGGGGAGTGTTCATTGCAGTTGACAAAAATATTGTCTCCCTTGAGAACGAAGTGGAGTGTGATAGCAAAGTCATCTGGTCGCGTATAACAGGTGTAGGTGAAACTAAGTTAATTGTTGGATGTTTTTACCGGCCACCCAATTCTACTGTGACATTTCTACAGGCATTCAAAGAAACTCTCGGTCAATAGCGCGTAAATACATAGATCATGCAATACTAGTTGGAAGCGACTTTAACCTGCCGAGTATAGACTGGGAATATCTAAATATCTTTGACCTTTTAGCCAGAAACAGACCGGAACTTACCCATCGACAATGTCAGTATAGAAACGGGGATTAGCGACCATGATGTCATTATAGCAACTATTATTACGAAAGTTAATAAATAGCTCTGAGCACCATGGGATTAACATCTGAGGTCATCAGTTCCCTAGAACTTAGAACTACTTAAACCTAACTAACCTAAGGACATCACACACATCATGCCCGAGGCAGGATTCGAACCTGCGACCAGCTGGCGAAAGTTAATAAATCATCAAACAAGGTAGGAGAGTGTTTCTGATAAATAGAGCAGATAAGCAGTTATTAACATCTCACTTAGTCAGTGAATTGGCATCACTTAGTTCCAATAAGATGGATGTACAGGAATTATGGGAAAACTCTAAGCAGATCGTAAATCGTGGTCTGGAGAGTTATGTGCGTAGTAAGTGGATAAAGGATGGGAAAGAGACACGATTGTTTAATAACGAAATTCGACGGATGCTGAGGAAGCAGAGGCTGTTGCACTCTCGGTTGACAAGGGAACGCATGAACGACGACACGCGAAGGGTACTAGAGATTTGTGCGTTTGTATAACAATCTACGCGAAACGCACACATCTACTACCGTCCCACTTTAGCAAAAGAAATGGCAGAGAAACCGAGAAAATTCTGATCGTATGTAAAATCGCTAAGCGGGTTTAAGACTTGCTTTCAGTCCCTTTTTGAAACGTCTGCTGTGGCAGTTGAAGATAGCAAAACGACAACCGAAGTTTTAAATTTCACGTCCAAGAACTCGTTCAAACAGGAGAATCGTACAAAACATACCGTCATTTGACCATCGGACGACTCCCGCATGGACGACATACACTCCTGGAAATTGAAATAAGAACACCGTGAATTCATTGTCCCAGGAAGGGGAAACTTTATTGACACATTCCTGGGGTCAGATACATCACATGATTACACTGACAGAACCACAGGCACATAGACACAGGCAACAGATCATGCACAATGTCGGCACTAGTACAGTGTATATCCACCTTTCGCAGCAATGCAGGCTGCTATTCTCCCATGGAGACGATCGTAGAGATGCTGGATGTAGTCCTGTGGAACGGCTTGCCATGCCATTTCCACCTGGCGCCTCAGTTGGACCAGCGTTCGTGCTGGACGTGCAGACCGCGTGAGACGACGCTTCATCCAGTCCCAAACATGCTCAATGGGGGACAGATCCGGAGATCTTGCTGGCCAGGGTAGATGACTTACACCTTCTAGAGCAAGTTGGGTGGCACGGGATGCATGCGGACGTGCATTGTCCTGTTGGAACAGCAAGTTCCCTTGCCGGTCTAGGAATGGTAGAACGATGGGTTCGATGACGGTTTGGATGTACCGTGCACTATTCAGTGTCCCCTCGACGATCACCAGTGGTGTACGGCCAGTGTAGGAGATCGCTCCCCACACCATGATGCCGGGTGTTGGCCCTGTGTGCCTCGGTCGTATGCAGTCCTGATTGTGGCGCTCACCTGCACGGCGCCAAACACGCATACGACCATCATTGGCACCAAGGCAGAAGCGACTCTCATCCCTGAAGACGACACGTCTCCATTCGTCCCTCCATTCACGCCTGTCGCGACACTACTGGAGGCGGGCTGCACGATGTTGGGGCGTGAGCGGAAGACGGCCTAACGGTGTGCGGGACCGTAGCCCAGCTTCATGGAGACGGTTGTGAATGGTCCTCGCCGATACCCCAGGAGCAACAGTGTCTCTAATTTGCTGGGAAGTGGCGGTGCGGTCCCCTACGGCACTGCGTAGGATCCTACGGTCTTGGCGTGCATCCGTGCGTCGCTGCGGTCCGGTCCCAGGTCGACGGGCACGTGCACCTTCCGCCGACCACTGGCGACAACATCGATGTACTGTGGAGACCTCACGCCCCACGTGTTGAGCAATTCGGCGGTACGTCCACCCGGCCTCCCGCATGCCCACTATACGCCCTCGCTCAAAGTCCGTCAACTGCACATACGGTTCACGTCCACGCTGTCGTGGCACGCTACCAGTGTTAAAGACTGCGATGGAGCTCCGTATGCCAAGGCAAACTGGCTGACACTGACGGCGGCGGTGCACAAATGCTGCGCAGCTAGCGCCATTCGACGGCCAACACCGCGGTTCCTGGTGTGTCCGCTGTGCCGTGCGTGTGATCATTGCTTGTACAGCCCTCTCGCAGTGTCCGGAGCAAGTATGGTGGGTCTGACACACCGGTGTCAATGTGTTCTTTTTTCCATTTCCAGGAGTGTAGAAATAAGCACACCTGGCGTAGAGAAACAACTGAAAGAGTTGAAAGCAAATAAACCACCAGGTCCGGATGGAAACCCAGTTCTATTTTACAAAGAGGTCTCTACGGCGTTGGTCCCTTACCTAGTTTTCATTTATCGTGAATCTCTCGCCCAGCAAAATGTCCCAAGCAGCTGGAAAAAAGCGCACGTGACTCCAGTATATAAGAACGGACCCGCAAAATTACAGACCAATATCCATAACTTCGGTTTGCTGTAGAATCCTTGAAAATATTCTCAGGTCGAATATGACAGACTTTCTTGAGACTGGGAAGCTTATGGCCACGAGTCAATATGGTTCTAGAAAGCATTGGTTCAAAATGGTTCAAATGGCTCTGAGCACTATGGGACTCAACTGCTGTGGTTATCAGGCCCCTAGGACTTAGAACTACTTAAACCTAACTAACCTAAGGACATCACACACATCCATGCCCGAGGCAGGATTCGAACCTGCGACCGTAGCAGTCGCACGGTTCCGGACTGCGCGCTTAGAACCGCGAGACCACCGCGGCCGGCTAGAAAGCATTGTTCGTGCATTTTTCTCGCATGGCATATAGAGAACTATGGATTACAGGGGCCGGCCGCGGTGGCCGTGCGGTTCTAGGCGCTTCAGTCCGGAACCGCGAGACTGCGACGGTCGCAGGATCGAATCCTGCCTCGGGCATGGATGTGTGTGATGTCATTAAGTTAGTTAGGTTCAAGTAGTTCTAAGTTCTAGGGGACTGATGATCTCAGATGTTAAGTCCCATAGTGCTCAGAGCCATTTGAACCATTTTTGGATTACGGGGAACAGGCACATCCCTTACTTCTAGATTTCCGGAATGCCTTTGACACGGTGCCCCACTGCAGGCTGTTAACGAAGGTACAAGCATATGGAATAAATTCGCAGATATGTGAGTGGCTCCAAGGATTCTGAAACAACAGAACCCAGCATTTTGCTCTCGACGGCGAGAGTTCGTGAGAGACAAGGGTATCATCAGGACTGCCCCAGGAAAGTGTGATAGGACCCCTGTCGTTCTCTATATACATCAATGATTTTGCAGATACGGTGGGCACCAGTCTGCGGTTGGTTGCGGATGATGCTGTGGTGTGCGGTAAGGTATCGAAGTTAAGTGACTGTAGGAAGGTAACAGACGACTTAAACAAAATTTTCAGTTGGTGTGATGAGTGGCAGCTAGTCCTCAATGTCGTAAAATGGAAGTTAATGCGGATGAGTAGGAAGATCAAACCTATAATATTCGGATACAATGTTACCAGTGTCCTGTTTGATACAGTCAAGTCGTTTAAATATCTGGGCGTAACGATGGAAAGCGATGTGAAGTGGAACGAGCGTGTGAGAACTGTGGTAGGGAAGGCGAATGGTAGAGTTAGGTTTATTGGGAGAATTTTCGGAAAGAGCGGTTCACCAATAAAGGGGACGGCATATAGGGCGATGGTGGGATCTATTCTTGAGTATTGCTCGAGATTTTGGGATACTTACCAGCTCGGATTGAAGGAGCACATCGAAGCAGTTCAGAGGCGGGCTGCTATACTTGTTACCGGTAAGTTCGAACAATACGTAAGCGTTACGGAGATGCTTCGGGAACTCAAGTGGGAATCCCTGGAGGGAAGACGGCGTTCTTTCGAGAAACGCTATTCAGAAAATTTTGAGAATCAGCATTTGAAGCCGCCTGCCGAATGATTCCACTGTCGCCAACATACACTGCTAGTAAGGACCACGAAGATAAGATTGAGAAATTAGGGCTCATATGGAGACGTAGACACTGCATGCGAGTCGTACAGAAAGGGAAATGCGGAGCGCCACGTACCGTACGGTCGCTTGGGGAGTATCTACGTACTACAGATGTATTAAGAGTTCAGAACAAAATCCATTTCTAAGTAAAGACTTAATTCCCGTCCTGCAGCCATAATCACGTCGGCAACCTTTTCACGTGAATCTTCTGAGTACAAACGACAACTTCGACAATGCACTGCCCTTTTAAACGTCGTGAACGATATACTTCCGCCATCCATATACACTATGTGATCAAAAATATCCGGACACCCCCAAGAACATACGTTTTTCATATTAGGTGCGGTGTGCTGCCACCTACTGCCAGGTACTCAATATCAGCGATCTCAGTAGTCATTAGACATTGTGAGAGAGCAGAATGGGGAACTCACGGAATTCGAACGTGGTCAGATGATTGAGTGTCCCTTGTCATACGCCTGTACGCGAGATTTCCGCACTCCTAAACATACCTAGGCCCACTGTTTCCGATGTGATAGTGAAGTGGAAACCTGAAGGGACACGTACAGCACAAAAGCGTACAGGTCGACCTTGTTTACTGACAAAGACTGCCGACAGTTGAAGAGGGTCGTAATGTGCAATAGGCAGACATGTATCCAGACCACCACACAGGAATTCCACACAGCATCAGGATCCACTGCAAGTACTATGACAGTTATGCGGGAGGCGAGAAAACTTTAATTTCATGGTCTAGCGGCTGCTCATAATTCACACGTTACGCCGGTAACTGCTAAACGACGCCTCGCTTGGTGTAAGGAGCGTAAACATTGGACGATTGAATTGCGGAAAAACGTTGTGTTGAGTGGCGAATCACGGTACACAATGTGGCAATCCAATGGCAGGTTGTGGCTAAGGCGAATGCCTGGTGAAAGTCATCTTCCAGCGTGTACAGTGCCAACAGTAAAATTCGGAGGCGGTCGTGTTGTGGTGCGATCGTGTTTCTCGTGGAGGGGGCTATCATCCGTAGTTGTTTTGCGTGGCACTATCACAGCACAGGCCTACATTGATGTTTTAAGCGCCTTCTTGCTTCCTTCTGTTGAAGAGCATTTCGGGAATGGCGATTGCATCTTTCAACACTATCGAACACCTGTTCATAATGCACGACCTATGGCGGAGTGGTTTCACGACAATAACATCCCTATAATTGACTGGCCTGCACAGAGTCCTCACCTGAATCCTACAGAACATCTTTGGGATGTTTTGGAACGCCGACTTCGTGCCAGGCCTCAACGACTGGCATCGATACCTCTCCTCAGTACAGCACTCCATGAAGAATGAGCTGCCATTCCCCAAGGAACTTTCCAGCACCTGATTGAACGTATGCCTACGAGTGTGGAAGCTATCATCAAGGCTAATGGTGGGCCAACACCATTTTGAATTCCATCAGTAGCGATGGAGGGCGCCACGAACTTGTAAGTCATTTTCATCCAGGTCTCCGGATGCTTTGGTCACATAGTGTATCTGTACATGCATACCGCTGTCCCATGACATTCCTTTTTCTTTCTTTTTTTTCACCTTGGTTTACTTTCAACTTCTGCACCAACCTTCACGTCATTAGCGAGCGCAACCTCTGGACCTAATAATAAACTTCTTATGCTCGTAGACATGTGCTGCTTTCCATCACTAGGGCTGGAGGATGAGCGTGAAGGGCGGAGAGGGAGAGGGAGAGGGAGAGAGAGAGAGAGAGAGAGAGAGAGAGAGAGACGGTGAGTGAGAGAAAGAACTGCACTGACAAAATCTCTCCTGCCTCGCTGTCTTCGGTACTATGGGAAGGCAGAAAACCCACGACACGCGAACCCTGCGCCGTCTGTTGTGGTCGATACGTGCTATCTGTCCGTCTGTCTGCGTGGCGGCCTGTGGGCGCTGCACACCTGTCAGCGGCTTCTGCCCCGCCCCATTAGACACTGACACTTTTCCGCCCACTACTGGGGCGCTGGCGTGCCTGACTTTCCCGCACAATGCGCCCATTGGCGGTCACGAGGACGGCCACCAATTACGCTGTCGCCCTAACGAGGCATTCACAAATGATCCATAGCGGCCTTTCCGCCTGTTGACTCATCAAGCAGTGTTTTTTCATCTTGTTCCGCCATCAGGCGGCGATAAATAGGTAATCAAATGCCTACAGAGTCTTGCTTTGTCGCCATGCTGTAAAAATCCTTTTTGTTCCTTTGATGGACGTAATGGTCAAAGCAATTTGGATAATGCGTCCCCTGCTTTTTACCCACACTGTGTCAACATTTTCACTTAATATTAGCATCTACAATTTGTATTCTCTTCTTATTATCTATCAGTTTTTTTTGTCGTTGATCTTCTGACTAGTTTGACGTCGCCCTCATGACTTTCCCTCCTAAGCACTTGACCCTTACGTCTTAAGTTATTTAGTAGATGTATTCCTATTTCTGTCTTCCTCTACAGCCTCATCTAGTATCACGGAAGTTAATGCTTTATGTCCTTACACATAACCTATCAGGCGTTCCCTTCAGCTTGTCAGTGTTGGTCACATATTCATCTCCTCGCCAAATCTGCGGAGAACCGCCTCACTTTTTACTTCATCAGTCCACCTACTTTTCAACATCCCTCTATACTTCCGCACTTCAAACTATTCGATCCTCTTCTTTTTCGGTTTTCCGGCAGTCCTGTATACGAATGATTTATCCAGACACCTTATACGTTCATGATGCATTCACCTTAGAACGGTTCACCAAAGATATTTACAGTCCTCTTTTTCTTGTGATTTTGTCCCACACCAACGTAGGGTCGGCCGGATGTCCTTCTTGTCGCTACACCGCTATTCACCTCCCTCTCCCCAACCCCGGCACGGAACATATGTACCACAATTTTCCGCCTGTGGTGCTATTTATGTGAAAGTGAGCGAACCTTTCTAAATGTTGGCGAATCATGTAAGTGAGGCGGGATTTGGAATCGAGTCTCATTATTCACCTAGTGGGATGTAGGAAAATGCTTGAAAACCACGTTTAAGCTAGTCAGTACACCGACCCTCGCCGTTAATCTACGGGGTGGATTCGATCCAGGACCGGAGATTCTTTCTATGCCTATTGTCCGTTATGAAGTAAAATTTTGAGCTGTAAAGAAATTTGTGGAATTTTTAGATGCCATGTATGATAATCATTACTTCCTTTTGGATTTGTTAGTAACTGATCTACGCTGATGTGAGAATTTAGACACGTGAGTGAATGGATTGTTCATGCCCATCATCAGCCTTGTGAGAAAGAACGGCCCCGATGTCAAACTGAGGCAGATTTGTTATCCGGATAATGTGTGCTGATGAGTCATAGGTCGTCAGACAAACCGCTGACTTTCGATAATGTTCTATCTTACAAAAAAATCTCCTAATACTGCTGCGACCATTCATATTTTGCGCCTTTCTTGCGTAAATTATTAAGGGGTGTGGCCATCTTGGTGACACTTGTGGTAAATCTCTGTTGATCCATCATGGACAGGGAACATCAACTGGTTAAGTAATTGTCAATATCAATTAAATTATTCAATAGCCGCGTAACTAAGATGTTACTTTATTTTATTTTGACGACCATTAGTTTCGACATTCCACTATGCCATCTGCAGGGCCCATATGAACTCTCAAAATAAACGATAATGCCATACAACTCCATATCTCCCTGTATTTCCTGAATTCAAATCGTTTTACAAGTGCTTCATTTGAAGAATGCAGTTGTGAAACGGTTTGAATTCATGAAATCCATGAAGACAGTAAAATACGTGTCGTTGCCGGTTTGTTGTCTGGGCTTTATCCCCAAATGGACGTCAGGGTTTGACTCCCGAGGCGGATGACGAAAAAGATTTCATGATTTCTGATCGCACTTACAATGAACAAGAACGCTGCTTTTTCGGAATCCGCATCACTTTAATCAGAACAGAATATGCACTCCTTTCCTCGAAATACTGCTGTGCTGCATCTGAAATTTTTCCTATTGTAGCACCTTTTCGAGAATACGATTTATTAACTCAATGCCTGTACACAAACTTCTTTATCGGTTGCATATGTTATTATTACACCACACACTAACGATTTAGCAAATGATTGTTTACAGTTTTCATTTTCACAGAAAATTAGATACGAGCTGGCCTTTTGAGATCAGCTGACTCATGTGACTTCTTGCGACAACGAAATATTTCGAGCCTAGCTGCAACAATATGTGTTTCCTGGAAATGCTTAGAGAGCAAACTATTGCGTTCAGAAAAATCTAATCGCTCATGTATACAGAAAGGACGTAGTTTCTGCAGAATATGAAGTACTTGGGGCCTGCAGATAGCAGAAATACTTTCTGTTTAACAATGACGGTTATGATACTGACTTGAAAATAGAACTGCAGATGTCTTAGTCTTCTGTATAAAATGGCGTGAATGGCAGGGATGCATGTGGCTTGATGACTTGCTGTACTATAAGCTGCTGCTTTTGCATAATTTGTGCTTGTCGTAGCATCTGAAGTCACAGCTGTTGTTGCCAGTTTCATAAACTCCGGCACCATGATCACTGAACGTCTTCTATGATCCTTGCACACAAAACAGTACTAAATCTGCTACGGCGCAAAACACTCTTTCATTTCTCAGAAAAGATGGATACTCTGTAATCACCTGATTGTTAACAATTTCAGTAGATTTTGGGCCGTCATAAACTGTAGACCACATCGAGAGAATACTCCAGATAGTCCACTTCCAGAACGAATCCGTTAGTAATTCGAAGAACAGCAATCTAACAGCTGCAGTCGAAATCGAGGAAGGCCGCGAAAGTACTACATAAGCGAAGTAGACATATGAGGTGTCTTGCAGCCATCTGGCGTCCAAGTTTCATGTCCAGCTTAACGCCAGTGGCCAAGGCCATGCGACAGTTCACTGCTGCTTCTTACTGCCTGCTGGAGGAGTCACTGGTAACGGACATCACAAGGTATCGACCTTGCTGTCCCATGAAATATAAATTCTCGTAATATTTGCAGCATACGTCTGAATATTTTCCTTCATTCACAAATCTTGTGTGCAGTCAGTCCCATGTAATAGCACTGCAGGTTTTACTTATATTAAACATCAACATCCATATTCAACTGTATTGTACAGACTAAATGGGAAGCTGTACTTTTCTGCAGGGCCTGTGTTTTCATAGTTTGCTATGCAGAATTCTTCAGAAATTTATACCTGTCTGAAGGATATTGCATGGTACACTCTATAAAGTCTAAAGACACAGGCACTGCTAAATAGTATTACATGCATATGCAGGCCGTGACAATAATAAGATTCTCCCTGTGTAGGAATCACAGAAATTATACACGTGCAGGACGTAGACACACAATGGCATATGAAGGTTTGGGCTAGTCCAAGTGGTTAAGGCAAATAAAGTAGGAAAATCGGACCGAGTCCAGTTCTGACACAAATTTTCATATGTCACCAATAAATTGTGTAGCCAAAGTATAATCGCATTCATAACCGTGAATACGTTTTTGCTATTCTTCTGAATGGAAAGAGTTACATTTGACGTACAGTTAGAGAACTATTGCTCGCAGCTGAGGAAGGGGGCGAGAATGACATGCTTGCTGACATAATCAGGAGAACGCTGGGAAAAACTTCTTAAATGAATGCGTGTCCTTGTGTGATAAAAGGCAGCGTCATGTAACTTCGTCCGCAGCTCGTGGTCTTGCACCAAGCGTTCTCACTTCCCGCGCACGGGGTCGCGGGTCCGATTCCCGGCGGGGTCAGGGATTTTTCCTGCCTCGTGATGACTGGGTGTTGTTGTGTCGTCTTCATCATCATCATTCATCCTCATTACGGTCGGAGGACGGGAATGACAAACCACCTCCACTAGGACCTTGCGTAGTACAGCGCTGCGGGTCTCCCGCATCGTCTCCTACCCTCCTCGGAGTATGGGACCTCATCATCATGTAACTTCAATGAGAGTCACCACGAAACAATTTGACTGGTCAGACAAAGGATCCAAGCTGCCCAAGGAAATTATAAAGTGGGTGCTTTATGCTACCCTGGCAGGCTGAGCCTAGTATAATGTCTGCTTTCGTTATAGCTGCTTATTCTCAAAGCCAGGTATAACATGTCTCGTATCGTCCAATGGCACAGGCCGACAAGCGTAATATGAATATTGTTATGCAGTGTTAAATGTTTATGTGCAACAGAAAGTATATGACTGTCTAAATTATTGAATCTTACTGAATTCATGAAAGGAAGCTGACTGTAAGGAAATATATTTACCGATTCTGCAACATGCGAACTACTTATGTTCCTGAGTCGCTTTCTTTGTCTGAAGAACTATGCTGCAGCTGCTATAAAACAAGTAAGTTCTTTGTTACCTTGAGATGAGCTTCAATGGATTGTGTCGATCCTTTTTTGAGATACGTTCTTGGGCAAATGATTATTGAACTAGGAGAGACCTATACTTATTCCCTTTGATTATCACTTGTTATTTCCTCTGTTGTATTGCGGCACCAACTATTACCAAATGTTTCTTTTTATCTATTGCAGAACATGTTTTCTCTATGTTGCACTATGTCAAAGGTAAACTTGTGCGAGTAATTCTGTATTCAAAATTCAGCACTATCTTCTGTCCTCAGTACTGTGTCTGAAAACTGTTAATTATCTCACTATCTCTTACATAATTCGATCTTCCTCGCCACTGTTCAGTCTGACATCCAGTCCCGAATTTCTCTCGTCCCAAACTCTAATCCACCATTACCCTCTGGTCACAATTGCCTTGCTTGCTGTAGCTCTACAGGGATACATCTTCTCTGGTCACGCCAGTGGATGAAGTCACATGCAGTATTTTCCTTTATGTTATGTTATGTTAACCGGGGACCTAGAAACGACGGAGAGACTCCGTCCCCGCCGCAGCCGCAGTGGTCCACAACCCCACAACTACCGCAGTCCACTGTACCTACCCGCAGCCCCACACCGAACACAGGGTTATTGTGCGGTTCGGCCCCCGATGGACCCCCCCAGGGAACGTCTCACACCAGACGAGTATAACCTCTATGTTTGCGTGTTAGAGTAATGGTGGTGTACGCGTACGTGGAGAACTTGTTTGCGCAGCAATCTCCGACATAATGTAGCTGAGGCGGAATAAGGGGAACCAGCCCGCATTTGCCGAGGCAGATGGAAAACCGCCTAAAAACCATCCACACACTGGCCAGTTCACCGGACCTCGACACAAATCTGCCAGGCGGATTCGTGCCGGGGACCAGGCGCTCCTTCCCGTCCGGAAAGCCGTGCGTTAGACAGCACGACCAACCGGGCGGGCCAATATTTTCCCTTACTGCGACATATGTCTTCACATGATTTAGAGATAAATATAATACTCTTCAAATAATTTCGTTTTCTGAGTGGTACCTTCTTCTAATCGATCTCCTAAGCTCTTTGGGGTTTTGCTTTCGAGTTAATTACTGTGATACTCTACCTATACAAAGTTTACCTGTTCGTCATTGGATGGAACGGAAGATGACGTCGGAGGCTATTGCAGACATGGTCATCTTACAAGATGTGTGAGCACACCAATACAAACTATGCAGAATCTTAGACGAGACATTCTCGTAGTGTGGAAGACAGTGCTACATCTACATCTACATGCATACTCCACAATCTACCATACGGTGCGTGGCGGTGGGTACTTCGTACCACAACTAGCATCTTCTCTCCCTATTCCCACTCCCAAACAGAACGATGGAAAAATGACTGCCTATATGCCTCTGTATTTTATCTTTGTGGTCTTTCCGCGAAATATAAGTTGGCGGCAGTAAAATTGTACTACAGTCAGCCTCAAATGCTGGTTCTCTAAATTTTCTCAGTAGCGATTCACGAAAAGAACGCCTCCTTTCCTCCAGAGACTCCCACCCGAGTTCCTGAAGCATTTCCGTAACACTCGCGTGATGATCAAACCTACCAGTAACAAATCTAGCAGCCCGCCTCTGAATTTCTTCTATGTCCCCCCTCAATCCGACCTGATAGGGATCCCAAACGCACGAGCAATACTCAAGAATTGGTCGTATTAGTGTTTTATAAGCGGTCTCCTTTACAGATGAAGCACATCTTCCCAAAATTCTACCAATGAACCGAAGACGACTATTCGCCTTTCCCACAACTGCCATAACATGCTTGTCCCACTTTATGTCGCTCTGCAATGTTACGCCCAAATATTTAATCGACGTGACTGTGTCAAGTGCTACACTACTAATGGATTATTCAAACATTACGGGATTCTTTTTCCTATTCATCTACATTAATTTACATTTATCTATATTTAAAGTTAGCTACCATTCTTTACACCAATCACAAATCCTGTCTATGTCATCTTGTATCCTCCTACAGTCACTCAACGACGACGCCTTCCCGTACTCCAACCCTTCAAAGGAGATAATTTGGCTGATGTGCCAGAAGATAGGCACCGCTGCTTGGCCGGTTGTAAAACATTTCAAAGTCATGTGGTCCACTGCAGCCCAGCCTCAACTGCAACGTCCGATTTTCAAAACTTAAACGGTCTGCCTTTCTCTGAGGTGCAGCACAAAATTGTGCTACTGCTGTGAGATTGACAAACAGACCACCTGGTGATGACAAGAATTGAAGTGCGTGTGTTATTTCGTTTCACGATGCAAGGTTCCTTTGCACATGCGTACACCAGCCGAGCGACTTTCAGGTAAAATATCTCTTCTGTACCGGAATATACACGGTAGATGTACGAGTACAGGTTATAGACGCATGGTGGACAATGTATGGAAGTGTGTGTCTGGCTGTGAGACGTGCACTGATTGCGAAATGGTAAGGCGACCATTCGAGATAAGCGGGAAATCCTTGTTCGAGTCCGCGTCCGGCATAAATTTTCGTTGTCGTTACTCCATTCTGCAGTTGATGGTTGTTTATTTTCACAATTGCGAATACTTTTAACGCATTAAATTGTTCCAATAACAATCTGGGTGCTGATGATACACTTACCTCAAAAAACTACCTAAAATGTAGTAAAAGTAACTCTTGAAACCCAAAACTCCAGATATCAGACACTCAGCACGGTGCCAAACGTTATATGTAGGTAGAATATCAACCAAAACGCCGATTTAGTTCGTGCTCTGTGGTATCGCCCAGTAGAACACGCGTGAACGGTAATTATGTAAGGATGGGGTTTTGTTTTTGCTTATTCTAGAATTGAGAACAAATGTGTGAGGTGAAATGACAAGTTTAATGTCGCACTGTTTCTCACCAAATTACAGCTTTTCACACAGTTTTCATCTCGCCAGCATTAAAACAGCGCAATGGATAACGCATCTTGCCAACATCAAAAAGTGAAATAAGTTTATATACTACGACGTTAAATGTTAACTCTCTGAAAGAACATTAGTTCTGAACACAATATTATGAAAGTTTAATGGGAAGTATCTTTCCATTAATCCTACGCACAATAATATGAATGTTTAATTGGAAGTTTCTTTACAAAGTTCCTCCTACACATACGTTACGATGTTGGTCAGTACAACGAAAATCGTCCGATTCCGGTTCAAAGTTCGGTACTATTTAGGACGATAATCAAATCTACGGTGGATGGTTAGCCATATGACAAATCTGAGTGGAAGATTACCCAAGGCCGCTCGAGTTTACAGTGGACGCAAGCTGGTGAACCAACAAAGTTTACGTCTCTGCACACGGTATTTACCTTATGCTGCGATGTGCTGCTGTCTACAAGGCCGCTCTCTCCCACTGAAATTCCTACATAACTAATCTGGCCTTTGCTGAACTTTGCAGCAGAAACTTTCCCTATGTTTCTTGTTATGAGAGAAAACATATACTCAGCCGTAATCTTATTATGCGGCGATATATAGGTGTGTGGTTGGAGCAGTATGCACATTATAGTGCCCTCTCAGTTCTCGCAAGAACAATTAACAAATTTGCCTGGTTCGTTTTTCCACAGTTGGAGCTAAACGTTGCTACAGCTAATTCTTTAGCTGGAGAGCAGCCGCTGTGAATGCAGTGTCCACACAAATTTCTTCTGTGCATTGCACGGAGCGTTAAGCGCTCTGTTCTGCACTTGACGCCAGTTCAGAGAAGAGTCCGCCTGAAAAATTTCTGTCTTGTCCTACTCATGACAGAACTGCCTCCCTCCACTTGCGTTCCTTTTTCATGTCATAGGTTTTTTCGACCAATAGGAGCGTTCCTCTTATTCTGTAGAAACACACTCTACCAATTGCAATGTCCCTTCTATCAAACTGCGTCGAAACTTCGGAATTTTTCTCCTTCCTAGTGCGTTTACGCCAATCGGACGTGTTGTGCCCGTTCTAGACGCCTTAAGTACATTGACCTTTTCATGTGTCACACTCGCTGGACGAAAATGCGTCACACTTTTGTTCGCATCCCGTTGGAATTCCGCAATGGAGTTTTCTAATGCTTCGTCTCTGCCCTTGTGCAGATGCCCCTCTACAGGCAGTCCTCCGGCTTTAATCACCTGGCTCGGGGACGCTATCCTCCTTCCTGCCGTTGCTGAGCTGGCTTTTCAAAACTAAAAGCGACTCGACTCATGTTCCCTGTTCTACCTTCCGCTCAAAGACATTCTTTGTATAGGACTGGTTTGTTAATTAGCGTTGATTGACCATCATCCCTTTTTGCATTACATATTGATTGGCAAATGTTCTCATAACTGTCGATTTACGATAGGTGTCATCTTCCTCTTTTCATTGGGATTTGTAGAGGTCTCATGTAAGGCGCAAATCTGACCATTTATTCTGCCACCTTACAATTAAAAGTATCAGTAGAAGTACGAAGCACAGGAAAAGTGGAAAATCGTGTCTGTGAGAACGACAGTTTTGTAGACCTCACGTGGGTGAATTGCTAGAGCGTGAGGTCGTTCCACCAAGAGTCCCGTGTTCAAACCCCACTGATTGCAAAAATGTTAAAATGTGTGTGAATTCCTAAGGTATCAAACTGCTAAACCATTGGTCCCTAGACCTACACACTACTTAAACTAACTTATGCTAAAACAACACACACACACATGCCCAAGTGAGGACTCGAGCCTCCGGCGGGAGGGGCCGCGCAGTTAGTGACATGGCGACTCTTAACCGCGCGGCCCCTCCGCGCGGCCCACTGATTACAATTTGCTCTAACTGCTTACAAGCGAAACTGTTATAAGGGCGAAATTTTCCTCACATGTAAAAGCATTTTTCGGAGTTTGTAGCAATGATGCTTTGTCACTCTGCTGTCGCTTCGTCAATTGAAAATAGCGAACCTAGAGTACATTTTTACGGATATGTGGTGTGTTCTGTCGGACATGTGCTGCAGAATAGACGCCACTCGCGATGAAGCAGCTAGTGCATTTGTAGTTTCACAGAATAAACATAAACAATCGGAACAATAGAATAAATAAACAATTCCATCACACGTGTGGAGATATTAATAGTCCCATACAACAGTTTCACGCGTAATACAGTAAAAAAAAAATTGTCATCATTGGGGTATGAATCCAGGACCCTGGGTACGACGATGTAACACTCCACCATCTTCCCCAAGTAAGCTATATGGATTACTTACTCACAGTTATGCTTTTTCTGTGCTTCGTAGTTCCGGTGTTACTTTCAATAGACGTTAAGCTCGTTCTGCTGGTCGACGTTCTAAATCGGAGTTCTGTTTGATTGTCGACATACAACGTTTGGCACCGGTGTCAGTGTCTGACATCTGAAGGTTTGGGGGTGAGATATTAACTGATATAGTGGATAAATTACAGACTTTTTTAAAAATTCTTCTGAGTGATGGAGGAATATTAGTTGTAACACAATGTTTACAGTAAAAGGCGCAAGGTGGCCTCTGTTTTAGAAGTTAGACTACTATAGTAAGTAGTATCCTAACGTGTTGATTTTGTGTAACTATGCCTTATAATCAGAAAACTCATGACCCAATAATAATTTTTTTAACAGATTCTGATTTCGTGAATACGAAAAAGAATAGTCACAGTAGCACACATTTAAAATAATTCGCGCAACCAGTAACTGGCAGGAGATGGACGTGTAAAATCCGATGATAACTGCAGTGCGTACTAGTGATTAATTTCTAGCTGAACTTGTTGTAAAGGGACTGTGGCCCTTGGTAGTGCTCACTTTGCTTTTACATGAAAGTGACTAACTACCGACAGCACCTCTCCAAATCATTTGAATACAGACACGAATCAAAAAATTGAATTTGTATGAACGATCATGAAATTCTGAAGGGGACAGTGCCATGTTTTAGGCAAGTATGAAAACACGAATACTCACTCTGTAGAAAACACTCGTGCAAAGAAGGAAATGTTGTTCTATATTAATGTGAGAAAATTTGTGTAAGAACTGCATTAATTGCAGTACTTGTATTCACTAATAGGCAACAGGGGATTGCTTGCGTCGAACTACGAATGCACACTAAGTGCATATAAATCTGCAGTAAATGATGTAGGAAAGTAGAAATGAATTCACAGTACAAGCAAGAGAAAGGTCGAAATTCTACATCTACATCTACGTGATTACTCTGCTATTCACAATAAAGTGCGTGGCAGAGGGTTCAATGAACCACCTTCAAGCTGTCTCTCTACCATTTCACTCTCGAACTGCAAGCGGGCAAAACGAGCACTTAAATTTTTCTATGCGAACCCTGATTTCTCTTATTTTATCGTGATGATCATTTCTCCCTATGTAGGTGGGAGCCAACAGAAAGTTTTCGCAATCGGAGGAGAAAACTGGTGATTGAAATTTCATGAGAAGATCCCGTCGCAATGAAAAACGCCTTTGTTTCAATGATTGCCACTCCAGGTATCATGTCTGTGACACTATCTCCTCTATTTCGCGATAATACAATGCGAGCTGCCCTTCTTTGTACTTTTCCGATGTCATCCGTCAGTCCCACCTGATGCGGATCCCACACCGCACAGCAATACTCCAAAATAGGGCTGACAAGCGTGGTGTAAGCAGTCTCCTTAGTAAATCTGGTGCACCTTCTAAGTTTTATGCCAATGGATCGCAGTCTTTAGTTTGCTCTATCCACAATATTATCCAGAGATCTCAATTATCCACGGTTTGCATCTTGATTTCCACGAAAACATAGAACAAATTACGTTGCTAGAGGAAATGGTGAAAACGAGTGCATAATACTTCGGACTGAAAGACAACAATGTGATTCAGTAACCACCTTACAGTTTTAGCAGAACACGTAGACTCTGAACCTCTGTAATATAAGGGGCGAGCAGAACGCATCTGTTCCAGGGCGTTGTTGTAGCGTATATACAACGTATCCCATACCGATGCGGATATATAAGCACAGATATGTATGCAAGGGATTAGTGTGGTGTACGGGTCTATCTACCGTACGTGTTTTAAATGCGGTAAAGTGAACTATGGCGCCGTTACTATCAAATATGTCCAAACACGACCAACATGCTGTTACTCTTTTCTTTACTGCCGAATCGGAGAATGAAGAATTTATATGGGGAAAAATGTCTGCAGAAAATCACCGTTGTGGAATGTTGCGACAAAGGGTGCTGCTGCCTCATGATAACGCACGTTTCCGTATTGCAAATGTCGTAACGCAGAAGTTACACAAAGTCAAGTGGGACACACTCGGCCACCAGTACTCCAGACCTAGTCTCTGTGCATGCGATTATCACGCCTCCAGTCCACTTAAAAAAAGGCCTTGGAAGGTCGACGATTCATACGAGGATGTGCAGCAGGCAGTTACGAATTTGTGCAAGCAGCAGTACAGCAGTACACCATGTTTTACCAAACGGGGTTCAAACTGGTGCGGCGGTGGGATGTTACCTCAATGTTTGTGGCTACATTGCCTGATTGACGTACCAATTCTGGACTGTATGGACTTCGAACGGAAACTTTTTCATCGCTCCCTTATATATCGAGTCAGAATATAAGTTCACTCTCGTAATTCATCGCAAATTGAGCACGCGAAATAACTGTAAAATCAACCGTGAAATACGAATATCACACGACAGAAGTGTCTCAGAACCTTTCGTATTTGCAGTCATTGCAAATAACTGGAACGATCCCACCAGATATTTCAGCAGCAGCCGCCGCCTCCAACTGCTAAAGCTCTTCGCTCTAAGTGACAGAACAAAAGAGTTTTCAAGTGACTCGTAAGCATTATCCAAACTAACTGCCAGTTTTGCTATGGGATGGAAACATGCAGAACGCATCAAAGGTAGGCATGCTACCTTGCAATGACTCACATAAACACGACACTAAGAGACTACACTGGATTTCAATGCTGGTTACCGAAGGGCCTTGTGAAAGTTTCCGTAGGTCAGATTGCAAGTTAACGAAATGAAAATTGTAGCAAAAATTTGAAGCACCATCGAACACACTACTTAAAAGGGCAGCTTCTGCCACTCTAAAACTTATGTTTTGTGGAAGTAAAACGCTTGTAATGATCTGAATAACATCCCTGCACCTGGTGCACCTTTATGTGTTGTTCAAGTGTCGCACAGATCTGCAATTATGATACAACCAATAAAAATACTTCGAATTAATTGACCTTTAACATGAGAACCAAAAAAATTCATTACTAGAACGTCAAAGGAAATTTGGTGTATACGAAGCAAATGAATAGCGACATTGGAGCATAATGGTTTGTATATGACAGCTACGGTCGCAGCTTCGAATCCTACCTCGGGCATGAATGTGTGTGATGTCCTTAGGTTAGTCAGGTTTAAGTAGTTCTAAGTTCTAGGGGACTGATGACCTCAGATGTTACGTCCCATAGTGCTCAGAGCCATTTGAACCATTTTTGAACAGATAGTAAATTAGCTGTGATCCTGTAGAACCATCCATTATGATATTTAGGGATAATAATCAATAGACAGCATTTGGCGAGCTAAACCTCAATGTGCTTAAAATAAAAAAAATCAATGAACAGACTCATAATTTGGAAATTATAGTAACAAGTATGTCCTGAGCCTTCGTAATTGCTGAGTCTTCTTCCTAAGATGGTCTTATCAAAATAAACTAAAGTTTCTTCATTAAGCAAAATAAATAACTATGTATTATTCTGCTACGAACATGAAAAATAATTTTGCATTACACGACATCATCGTCATGTTCGCGATTGTGTCTATTTCCCATTTATTGCGTGCCTTTGTCCATTAGGCGTTTGCGAAAGAGAACATCCTTTCGACGTTGATACTATGGCCTCTACTTGCAGAGTAATATTCTGCCAATCTCAATAATTCGGAATAAAATTATTCATTTTGCTGTGATTTGGAGTAATCTGCCCACTCTTCTTGGACCAAACGCTTTTTAAAGACAGAGTCATCATTCTTTGCTGCATGAATTACGTGAAATTTAACTACTGATGGAAGAATTTACTGTCAATAAACTTTCCATTTCTTCTACACAAAGTATATACGGTATCTGCTGCATGTTCCCAGGCTGGAACATCAACTAACCTTATCCACTGAAAGTGCTTTAATTGAGTGCTATATTCAGATGTCCCGGATTCCACGTAGCCTTTGCAATTACCTGCGTATTTTTCATGTCTGCCATAAATTCTTCCACCTATTTATGAAGTCTCTCTCATGTTCGCCATGAAATTCCTACAACTTTGACTGGAGAGAAGGTTTGCTCCATCTCATCACGGGAAGGAACGTCGCGCGATTGTGGTGGGGAGGATCAGTTTAGCATCGACTCACTGCCACTTTTTACAATACTTTGCATCGCTCGTCCTGCGCGTGTCGTGCCTGTGATACTGAGTTTTAGGTTCGTTCGGTCTACGAAGAAAATAAAGGAGACACAAGTACAACATTAGTTAGTGTAACTGCTTTGTGCATCCTTATGATATGTAGCCTTATTCCTCATTATACAGGGTGATTCAAAAAGAATACCACAACTTTAGGAATTTAAAACTCTGCAACGACAAAAGGCAGAGCTAAGCACTATCTGTCGGCGAATTAAGGAAGCTATAAAGTTTCATTTAGTTGTACATTTGTTCGCTTGAGGCGCTGTTGACTAGGCGTCAGCGTCAGTTGATACTAAGATGGCGACCGCTCAACAGAAAGATTTTTGTGTTACTGAGTACGGCAGAAGTGAATCGACGACAGTTGTTCAGCGTGCATTTCGAACGAAGTATGGTGTTAAACCTCCTGATAGGTGGTGTATTAAACGTTGGTATAAACAGTTTACAGAGAATGGATGTTTGTGCAAAGGGAAAAGTTCTGGACGGCCGAGAACGAGTGAAGAAAATGTAGCACGCATCCAGCAAGCATTTGTTCGCCGCCCAGGAAAATCGACTCGCAGGGCTAGCAGAGAGCTGCAAATTCCACAATCAACTGTATGGAGAGTCCTACGAAAAAGGTTAGTTATGAAACCTTATCGTCTGAAATTGGTTCAAGCACTGTCTGCAGCTGATAAGATTAAAAGAATCGATTTCTGTGATTTTATCCTTGCTCAAATGGAAACAGATGAATCTTTCGTTTCAAAGATTGTGTTTAGTGATGAAGCAACTTTCCACACTAACGGGAAAGTCAACCGTCACAATGTCTGTATATGGGGCACAGAGAATCCGCGGGAAACAACTCAGTATGAACGTGACTCGCCTAAGGTGAACGTTTTCTGTGCCATTTCAGCCAATAAAGTTTTTGGTCCCTTTTTCTTCGAAGGTGCTATTGTAACTGGACTACAGTATCTGGAGATGTTAGAGAATTGGCTGTTCCCTCTGCTCGAACAAGAAGCACAACAATTCATATTTCAGCAGGATGGAGCGCCACCACATTGGCACTTATCTGTCCGAAACTACCTGAACGTCAACTACCCGAGGCGATGGATCGGCCGCCAGGCAGCCCGTGACAGAGCACTTCATCACTGGCCTCCAAGAAGCCCTGATCTTACCCCCTGCGATTTTTTCTTATGGGGGTATGTTAAGGATATGGTGTTTCGGCCACCTCTCCCAGCCACCATTGATGATTTGAAACGAGAAATAACAGCAGCTATCCAAACTGTTACGCCTGATATGCTACAAAGAGTGTGGAACGAGTTGGAGTATCGGGTTGATATTGCTCGAGTGTCCGGAGGGGGCCATATTGAACATCTCTGAACTTGTTTTTGAGTGAAAAAAAACCCTTTTTAAATACTCTTTGTAATGATGTATAACAGAAGGTTATATTATGTTTCTTTCATTAAATACACATTTTTAAAGTTGTGGTATTCTTTTTGAATCACCCTGTACTTACTTCCCGCTCTTACGCACTTAGTGTAGAACATGCCTTAGTTATGCGTTGTCTGTTTCATCGCTTAAAAGCCAAGCAAAAGCCCAACAGGCCGGACTTGAATATATTTGTCTGGAAGCGAAAGTAAAGATCAGGATATATGCAATCAAATCCGGACGCCAGGCAATCCCACATCCACACCCACTCTTAACTTCCTACGCGTCTTTCTCTACAGGCGACAAAAGCTCATCCCACTCCCTAATTAACGGGACATGACCGCACCACCTGTGATTTTGGGTCCATACATCGTAGCGATATTGATATCTGACTGCAAACAAACCCGATAGTATAGGCAGTGCACACTTGCATCTTGGTGTTCGACTTTGGGGTAGCCAGTACAAATTATTGCGATGGAAGAAATTTTCACTTCCACTATTTGGCAGACAAAGGAACAGGAGGTGGTAGGGTAAGGTTCCTGATCACCCGTTTTTGGAGGACTGCCATGGATTCAGTTTCAATCCTGTTCCCTCATTAGGTGAAGATGTGAGACATGGCTAGTGATGACCCACCCATCAGATGGGGACCTCCTATTCGATACGAGTAGAGCGAGTGAGACCACTGTATCTCAGTCACCTAAGCTGACTCGTGACAGTTGCAATGGGCTGTGCTGCAGCATCGTGCGTCTGCCTCAACCAATAACCTAAAGCAATTTTGTAACCGTCTCTATGACAACGGCTTAGTCACATCTCTGTAGACTGCTACTGTTTTCGCCTAAAGCCGTCTGCGCTTCACAGCTGAACGCTGGCCAAAGCGCTGTGAGCTGTCAGGTATCTTCTTACACCTTCTCGGCTATGGGTTTCATCCTCTTGCTTCTCTCATCCTTACACATCACAGTATACACAAACGAAATACAGTCACCTACACTTAACACATACAGTTAAGAAACGAATGTGAAAGTTGTATTGTACATAGACGAAAAAGCTGATTTCGACCAAGCGGCCAACAGAGTGCATTATGACTGTTTCGTTGCTTCTGTCTTGTTCTTTTTAAGTCCAAATCTGTGTCGATGGGTGGTGTCATCTCTTCACTGTGTAGTTTTATAATGCCATACCTGGCTTCACTGGCGAACAAAATAAACGACTCAAACCTCCTTACAGTACTGCCAATTTGACTTCACAAGCGGCAGAAAGCAACCTTCGGGTGACAATGACACTTACATAAACACATTTCTCTTGCAGGTGATGTGGATACAAATGCAGGTGCTAGGGGCACAAATAGAGGTAGTAGGATTACATAGCGAACACAATGGAGTCACGGCTTGAGAGCCACGACACTCTATTGCGTGCTGGACTTGCCTGGCTATCGGGTACCGCTCCTTGGTAACGGAGATGCCAGTTCTTTTACTGGCTGATAGTGGTAAAAGGTACCACGGACCGACAGATACTGTTACTTTCGTTTGGCAACTACTTTAAAAACTCGTGATGTTCCAAACTGGTGACACTCACGAGAATCAAGGAATGGACTGGAAAAGCGGCAGTTGACAAATTTTTATACATTGTATAGAAAAGAATGCTCCCTCAACTGGTGATCTACGCATGCTTGGATTAGGTGTCACTTCCGAGGTACAACAGCCAAAAATACAATAACTTTTACAGGAAATCTCCCCCCAGTTAAATCTAATTCTAAACGAAAATGTCCACTGTTCAAATTGCCGTCAATGCGAACAAGAGGTGGACGATACGTGTAACCAATGGCACCCCATACCATCACGCCGGGCGATGGCGATGACGAATACACGCTTCCAATGTGCGTTCACCGCCATGACGCCAAACACGGATGCGACCATGATGATGTTATAAACAGAACCTGGATTCATCCGAAAAAATGACGTTTTGCCATTCGTGCACCCAGGTTCGTCGTTGAGTACACCATCGCAAGCGTCAAGGGTAACCGCAGCCATGGTCCCCAAGCTGATAGTCCATGCTACTGCAAACGTCGTCGAAGTGTTTGTGCAGATAGTTGTTATCTTGCAAACGCCCGCATCTGTTGACTCAGGGATCGAGACGTGGCTGCACGATCAGTTACAGCTCTGCAGGTAAGATGCCTGACATCTCGACCGCTAGTGATACGAGGCCGTTGGGATCCAGCACGGCGTTCCGTATTGCCCTCCTGAACCCATTGATTCTAATTTCTGCTAACAGTCGTTGGATCTCGACTAACGCGATCAGCAATGTCGCGATACGAAAAAATGCAATCGCGATAGGCTACAATCCGATCTTTATCAAATTCGGAAACGTGATGGTACGCATTTCTCCTCCTTACAGGAGGCATCACAACAACGTTTCACCAGGCAACGCGGGTCAACTGCTGTTCGTGTATGAGAAACCGGTTGGAAACTTTTGTCATGTCAGCACGTTGTAGGTGTCGCCAACGGCGCCAACCTTGTGTGAGTGCTCTGAAAAGGTAATCACTTGCATATCACAGCATCTTCTTCCTGTTGGTTAAATTTCGCGTCTGTAACACGTCATCTTCGTGGTGTAGCAATTTTAATGGCCAGTAGTGTATCATTATTAGTCACATAACTTCTTCCTGTACAGTAATCGTTTTCTTACAGTTAGTTATGAAGATATAAAAATAAGTCATAATGGTTGTCTTGCATATTATGTGGACTATCAAGTCTCAGTATCAGGCCGCGCTTTGAGTACTAGTTCTGCACGCCGCCTGGTTCTTGCTTTGGATTACACACCACTGGCCGAGTGCACCAACTTCACTTGAAAGTTAATCACGGCTGAGTTGGCATTTAATCCTGTTCAGTGCAAAATTCTGGTGCACCGACCTCGATCAAAGTTAAACAAGGGAGATAATCGCAGCTAAATTTGATCGTGCGTCATGCCCGGTTTTCTCCAGATGACAAGGTTTTATAAGCGCAATACAAAATGTCGGTGCTTTTCGATGTTATGGATGGCAATAAGGAAGAACTGTTATACCTCGTCCTTTACAACGTGCCCGAAACCGTACTGGATGATTGTGGAGAGGGGAAGTTCTATTAAAGATAACAGTGAAGTCTCATACGATTTCGTCTGTCGAAAAAAACAGTGTAGTGGTTGTTAAATTAAATTAATGATATTTTAAAATTTACTGCTGATCTGAATAATCCTATAGGCTTTTTATTACTTCGAATTAACTGTCTCTCTCGTCTGCAGGAACAATTATCACTGCTAGATCTATGATAAGGAGAATTTTTACATATCGAGAAGACGAAAAACCACTTCGCCAATCTGTACTATACATAATAGTGGTACACACCTGTTGACGCTTGAGCCAACGACCCAGAAGTATCACACATTGTACAAATAGCCAAGAATATGTGTGACTAAAAAGTATCAACAAGAACATCTTCAAAAACTTTGTAAGCCGAGATCACATTAATAAATATTTATTATTGACGACTGGTTTCGACAGTTGAAACTGTCATCTGATCTCTAAATAATTTTTGCTTATGAATTGTGTTCCATTACGATTTTATCACTCACGCCATGTCGTTGTTATCGCATTATGGTGGAGAACATAACGGCGTCGCATGACTGATAAACTCGTAATGGAAGACGACTTATAACCAAAAATTTGTCTGAAAGAATACACGACATCCATATAAGTATATAGTTCTGGCAATACCGGCCATGACCATCTTCTTCTGTGCGGATGTACACATATTCCCCGAACTCTTACGGGACTTGGTAAGAATGTCTTCCACGAGTAATGAGAATGTTGCGGCGGGACACTACGAGTGTAGTGTGTGGACATACAAGGTGAGAATGTAGGTCTCACAGGGGGCGTGCGCGAGATAGCCCCTGCAGTCGCACTATGGTCTGTGCCCTCGGTGGCTCAGAGGGATACAACGTCTTCCATGTAAGCAGGAGATCCCGGTTTCGAGTCCCGGTCGGGGCGCACATTTTCACCTGTCCCCGTTGGTATATATCAACGCCCGTTAGCAGCTGCAGGTATTAATACACTCCTGGAAATTGAAATAAGAACACCGTGAATTCATTGTCCCAGGAAGGGGAAACTTTATTGACACATTCCTGGGGTCAGATACATCACATGATCACACTGACAGAACCACAGGCACATAGACACAGGCAACAGAGCATGCACAATGTCGGTACTAGTACAGTGTATATCCACCTTTCGCAGCAATGCAGGCTGCTATTCTCCCATGGAGACGATCGTAGAGATGCTGGATGTAGTCCTGTGGAACGGCTTGCCATGCCATTTCCACCTGGCGCCTCAGTTGGACCAGCGTTCGTGCTGGACGTGCAGACCGCGTGAGACGACGCTTCATCCAGTCCCAAACATGCTCAATGGGGGACAGATCCGGAGATCTTGCTGGCCAGGGTAGTTGACTTACACCTTCTAGAGCACGTTGGGTGGCACGGGATACATGCGGACGTGCATTGTCCTGTTGGAACAGCAAGTTCCCTTGCCGGTCTAGGACTGGTAAAACGATGGGTTCGATGACGGTTTGGATGTACCGTGCACTATTCAGTGTCCCCTCGACGATCACCAGTGGTGTACGGCCAGTGTAGGAGATCGCTTCCCACACCATGATGCCGGGTGTTGGCCCTGTGTGCCTCGGTCGTATGCAGTCCTGATTGTGGCGCTCACCTGCACGGCGCCAAACACGCATACGACCATCAGTGGCACCAAGGCAGAAGCGACTCTCATCGCTGAAGACGGCCCGTCTCCATTCGTCCCTCCATTCACGCCTGTCGCGACACCACTGGAGGCGGGCTGCACGATGTTGGGGCGTGAGCGGAAGACGGCCTAACGGTGTGCGGGACCGTAGCCCAGCTTCATGGAGACGGTTGCGAATGGTCCTCGCCGATACCCCAGGAGCAACAGTGTCCCTAATTTGCTGGGAAGTGGCGGTGCGGTCCCCTACGGCACTGCGTAGGATCCTAAGGTCTTGGCGTGCATCCGTGCGTCGCTGCGGTCCGGTCCCAGGTAGACGGGCATGTGCACCTTCCGCCGACCACTGGCGACAACATCGATGTACTGTGGAGACCTCACGCCCCACGTGTTGAGCAATTCGGCGGTACGTCCACCCGGCCTCCCGCATGCCCACTATACGCCCTCGCTCAAAGTCCGTCAACTGCACATACGGTTCACGTCCACGCTGTCGCGGCATGCTACCAGTGTTAAAGACTGCGATGGAGCTCCGTATGCCACGGCAAACTGGCTGACACTGACGGCGGCGGTGCACAAATGCTGCGCAGCTAGCGCCATTCGACGGCCAACACCGCGGTTCCTGGTGTGTCCGCTGTGCCGTGCGTGTGATCATTGCTTGTAGAGCCCTCTCGCAGTGTCCGGAGCAAGTATGGTGGGTCTGACACACCGGTGTCAATGTGTTCTTTTTTCCATTTCCAGGAGTGTATAATTCTAATTTTGTTCTATGCGGCTGCAGGTCAACATGTTCGAAAGAACAGACACTATATCCATATAAACAAAATTGCTAGGTGTTGAGGAATATGGCTATCGTAGTAAGAAGAACAAGCTTAAAAATATATCATGCTGCTCACGCATGAAATTTATGTTTATATTCTCTTGGTTTCAGTGAAGTAAACTAGAGTTACACAAAAATTTGTAAGTATTATTTCGTGAATAAGTTGTATCTTAAGTCACCGAATCAGTGGCATTCAACTGTTTTTATATTTATTTCACGATCATTCATGTCTCTTGATAATGTAGTCAAGCTTGGAGCGAACACTGTAATAACTGTTTCTTTAATTAAAACCATACGGCTGGCTTTCTCGCCGCTACGGGCGCTAATGTCGATCCAATTGTCAGGCACTAACAATTTTCAAAGGAGTGAGTGTCGCGACCGTATATGTTAGACTTTGCAGTATCCGATCCATATCCGTTAGTCTTTTTCAAATAATCTCTCAGTTCTCAAAGTCGCTATGCTTTCATATGGTCGCAAGACAACGTGACAGGCATTGCCCAGAACGGGTTAGCTTTGCTGTGTCCGACGATCCCTTGGCCCGCGTGCTTGAGCGTTAGGTTAGAATGCCTTGCGGCTTGCCAGGGACGTGGCACTATGTCCACTGTTCCCACTCTTCCGCCGGAGACCCTTACCCAGGGAGATATTTTCCTTAAGGTCAAGGAAGCAGGATATCCACATGCCCCCTTCCGTCTACTACTGACATGTATGGAACTTACACACTTCTTTAAATGAGCCATCACACGATCTGTGAAATTTTACATAAGCACGTTTCACCGTAATAAACAGGTTACTGATTGGAGCGTATGATCAATTCAAAAGTGTCTGGGGTACAAGTTTTATTTGTTGGTTCACCTCTACATTGCACTTCAAATGTCTGCTTACGAGCTATGTTAGAACTAACTGACTAACGCCCTCTTGTAGAGAAGAGACGTAATGAGAAATGTGGCTGTAGTAAAATTGCGAAGTTCATAATCTGAAACATCAACCAGTGAGCAACATGGTCTGAAAAAGATTATTTATATCAAGTCATTGGCGGTTTTGAATTATTACAAAGCCTGCTTCTGACCGCTTTTATGATTTCCAGTTGGGACCGCGTTTTGTGCCTGTTATTTGTTTAATCATAGCCATTCACTAGAATGCCATATTAGAATTTGTTGTACATAATTTAACTTTTCTTTCCGAACTTTAAATTAATTTCGCCAAAGGGCAATTTATCCGTACCCATGTAGTCTATACAGTATCTGTAACTTAAAATGTTTACTACTTTTACGTCTTTCAAGCTATTGTTTTTGTACTTACGTCAAGCTAAGCCACGTTTCGTGAATGTTGAGTGTGCTTGATGCCTTAAAACAGAATGGCGCGTGTTAAAGAAGTTTCTATAAAATTTAATTACACTCACACTGTGTGCATGCAAAAATGTTTGAACAAACACAGACGAATTCGTCACACAGACTACCTAAGTTTTCACCATATATAATGCTTTATTAACTTCAAAATCATTTCGTATATGTTTCTGTGAAGGACAGGAAAGGAAAAACAAGATCTGCAGTAAGTTTTACATACATTGAAGCAAAAACGGTTTCTTTATTTTAGCACTCGAGGCCACTAAACTACAAAACTTAACACGAAGGAAGCTCAGAGATTGAAGTCCTACAAAACGAGAGCTCACAGGGAAAGCAAAGACATCTTTAAGACCGGCCGGAGTGGCCGAGCGGTTCTAGGCGCTAGAGTCTGGAACCGCGCGACCACTACGGTCGCAGGTTCGAATCCTGCCTCGGGCATGGATTTGTGTGGTGTCCTTAGGTTGTTAGTTAGGTTGAATTAGTTCTAAGTTCTAGGGGACCGACGACCTCAGCAGTTAAGCCCCATAGTGCTCAGAGCCATTTAAACCATTTTGATCATCTTTAAGAGGCATCTCAAGACGCATTTGTAACAAATCCGAAACTGGTGATAGTTTGCGTTAAATGAAATTTTTAAACCATATTTTGGTTGGTTGCTGTTTAAATTGCAAAGCTTACAACGAACTACAATCGAACAGCGATAGAGATGCCATTTTTATTGTCACAACAGTTCCCAGAAGACTCTCGGAAGGCGCTGCATGAGAGGGTGGAGCAGCAAAGAGCAAGGGGGCATAATTGAGCGGCGAGGAGCAGATACATCAGTCTCCTGTGGGGCACCTGGGGGCTTTGTGGGGCAGAGGGACAGAACGGCAGTTACACGGCCGGCGATTCATTACGTCAAGTGGTCCCCAGGGACTGGCCTCGACCTGCGGCCCGGGACACAACACGGGCGGCTTGCGCCGCGCAGCAGAGCGGGACGCAAGTCGGCGCTGCCGCACACTGCTCCTCCCGGAAGTCCCGAAGACCCCTCCCGGCTCGGAAGCTCAGGCGGCCCAGTCGATCGCGGGGTCGATGAGATTTGCACCAGGGTGGTAGGGCTGCGCCGGTTGACCCGCTGGCAGCGGGCATTAATAATTCATGCGGTGCCTCCGCCGGCCGAGTCGCCGCTCTTTATTTGGCAACGACGGACAATAAAAACAGCGCTGCCGCTGGGCGCCCCAGTGAACACAATTACTGCGCTCTCCGGCCGCAGCCGCGCAAAGAACTCACTCGGGCCCGCCTCTCGTTGACTCAGCCACTCCCTTCCCTAGAGCCAACTCGTTGCTATGAAATGAGAGCGGCATGAGGCCGCATCGCATCGCTGGCACGAACAGTGGCTCATCGTTGCGGAAACTCAGTGCCGCCTCTCTGTGCTGTAAGAATAATCTCCGGCTGGAGCGAGAAAGCTTCCGTACCTCGCTGCTCAATATCACTCTTTCGTGGCATGTGATATCCTGTTCCATACCATCTCTACCAGAGTTGTAGCCTCTCCCTGATGCTCTTCAATCTGTATATTGAGCAAGCAGTAAAGGAAACAAAAGAAAAATTCGGAGTAGGTATTAAAATCTATGGAGAAGAAATAAAAACTTTGAGGTTCGCCGATGACATTGTAATTCTGTCAGAGACAGCAAAGGACTTGGAAGAGCAGTTGAACGGAATGGACAGTGTCTTGAAAGGAGGGTATAAGATGAACATCAACAAAAGCAAAACGAGGATAATGGAATGTAATCGAATTAAGTCTGGTGATGCTGAGGGAATTAGATTAGGAAATGAGACAAAGTAGTAAAGGAGTGTTGCTATTTGGGGAGCAAAGTAACTGATGATGGTTGAAGTAGAGACGATATAAAATGTAGACTAGCAATGGCAAGGAAAGCGTTTCTGAAGAAGAGAAATTTGTTAACGTCGAGTATAGATTTAAGTGTCAGGAAGTCGTTTCTGAAAGTATTTGTATGGAGTGTAGCCATGTATGGAAGTGAAACATGGACGATAAATTGTTTAGACAAGAAGAGAATAGAAGCTTTCGAAATGTGGTGCTACAGAAGAATGCTGAAGATTAGATGGGTAGATCACATAACTAATGAGGAGGTATTGAATAGAATTGGGGAGAAGAGGAGTTTGTGGGACAACTTGACGAGAAGAAGGGATCGGTTCGTAGGACATGTTCTGAGGCATCAAAGGATCACCAATTTAGTACTGGAGGGCAGCGTGGAGGGTAAAAATCATAGAGGGAGACCAAGCGATGAATACACTAAGCAGATTCAGAAGGATGTAGGCTGCAGTCGGTACGGAGAGATGAAGAAGCTTGCACAGGATAGAGTAGCATGGAGAGCTGCATCAAACCAGTCTCAGGACTGAAAACCACAACAACAACGCCATCTCTCTGTGCATCCACATCTACGTATGCAAAATGTTACGTGACTGTTCTTCCAAAACTGTCCCGCAACTAATATAAAATGAGGACAAGTAGACGCATCATATAGACATAATTAATCAACAAAAATGGTTCAAATGGCTCTGAGCACTATGGGACTTAACTGCTGTGGTCATCAGTCCCTTAGAACTTAGAACTACTTAAACCTAACTAACCTAAGAACATCACACACATCCATGCCCGAGGCAGGATTATAAACTGCGACCGTAGCGGTCGCGCGGTTCCAGACTGAAGCGCCTAGAACCGCTCGGCCACTCTGGCCGGTAATTAATCAACACCGAGAAATGAAACGCATATCAGTGACAGCGGTTCTCAGTAGTTAATTAAGGTAATTTACACTTTCATTTGCGATTTCATGGTTTATATACGTATGCAGGCAGTCTGAAAGCACATTTCGATGAGCTGCTAGCGCTTAAGCCGTCGGCACACGGACCGTGCATCCGAACGTTGAGCGTTGAGCGCGCCTAGTTTCTGACGTCATAGCGCGGAATAGCGCGTTCGGGAGTTTTCCGAACGTGCAGAACAATATCTGGCATGTCAGATATTCTGAGCGTGCGCCTGAGCGTTGTCCAATCAGATGGCACAACGCCACCTACGTCACACGCACGCCGTCCCCCTTCAGAACCGAGTTGTGAGGCGCCATATTGGCATTCATTTCAAGCCTATACGTACATATGCCGCTTCTGAGCACCAGAAAATTGAGAATCACTGGAAAACCCGGTGTTAGTTGTGTGATTCGTTCCAATAAAATAATGAGAAACATCATATTCGTGGCAAAAGAATTATTGTAGCTTGCGTATTATGATAGTACGCTATTTGAAGGCAGCGACACACTGAAGATCCACCCAAAATGCATTGTTCTTGGTACAGTTTGTTATAATTAAATTTCAGTTAGTAACATAATTACCCACATTAACGTTTTTAGCAAGAGTAATGCAATATGATTATGTACAAGGAGTGTGTTGCTGGTTTAGCGTAATGAGTAGTGCCTGCAAGGTAGCTCAGCGTCTTCGGTCAGATGGTTAGCTGCCTTCTGTAATAAAAAAAAAAGTTAACCGATCAACGACGAACTTAAAACGGGTGTCTTAAGACGTCCGCCCCGAGCATATGCAACGAACGAAAGCGAACAAAATGAGATTAAAAAAAAGGGTTACCTGTCCTCTGTAATAAAAGAACTGAGTTAATCGATCAACAACGAGTCTAGACGGATGTCTTACGACGTCCGCCCCGAGCAGATGCAACGAAGAAAAGCGAATAAAATGAAATTTTTTTTAAAAAATGGTAGCGCCTCTGCCCGGTAATGAGTTTTTGTTGGGCCGGTGGATCGCGACTTTACACTTCCAAATTTTTTTCCTAACATTCGCGTTTTATTAGGTTCTGATGCTTTATTATTAGTTTAATATAAGTATATGCTATAATATTTGATGTTATGTAAATATAAGTTCACCTGTTTTTGAGTGGTGACTTTGTTCGATTGGCTTAATCTACAGGACAGCTTGAGCTACTTGTATAAAGATATTTTGTTCCTTTTTCTTTTACGCTTCGTAATTCATATGTTGCAAAGATTCTGCTACTGCGTAGGAACAGTGACCAAGTAAGACTGACTGACCTTGGGGTTTTACTAAAATGTGGGACTTAGGAAATAATGTTTATCTTATGCGGAGAAGTATTCCAAATATGTATCGCACTGTTTGTAATGGAACTTTTATAAACCTGTGTCCTTATTGATTGGATATGGTACTTTCCTTTTAGTGGACGATGGAGGAAATGTGCATTTTAATACAGCTAACTTGTGAATTTTACGTGCGCCCGTTGAGTAAACAGTGTGATTTACGAACTACAAACACCCCTCAACTGCCGCTGGAGTGCGTTGCGATCGCGTATGCCACGTTGGGGCCCACGTACCGTATGCACAAGTCGCATTGTTCCTCAGCATTCAGCAGCACGTTGAACTTGGCACGCTCCACGTTAACGCTCGACAGCACGGTCCGTGTGCCGACGGCTTTAGGCGCGCAGCTGGATCACACAGCCGAACAGGGTGGCCAACCACCCATGCCCCCCCCCCCCAAACACACACACACACACACACACACACACACACAGGGAAATTCTGAGAAAGTCGCGCCAGCAGAGATGCAGGTCAATGCCACTGACTGAGTGGTGCCGGGTGCCCCACAGGCAACATAGCTCTCCTCTGGCGTAAGGCCTCCAACAGCGACTGTCTTCACGGCATTGAGGTGGTAAGAGGGAAAAGGATGTTTTAAGCAAGGAGAGGAAAAGCACTATTGTCAACAAAATGTTGAAATCTGTTTCTTTGGAATGCACTGGACGCCATAGATGTCATCTAGAAAATGGAGTGAGGTCCTGTAGTTTGCGACTTCTTTGTAAATGTGGGACACCGATGAGTGCTGGTTCGACAAAACTTAGATGCTTACGCAGCTCAAGAACTGCCAGTAAATGAAATAGAAATTAGAGAGAGAAACTCAACTGCGCTGCCGAAGTTCCACTTCATTGGCCACAGAAAGAGAGTGAAATGCCTTTTTTCATCACGAAATGGTAAGAAGTGCGTTAATGGTTAACCGCCTTAAGCAAAGCTTGGGGATGGGGACCAACAACTTTTAAAGAATCTTTTCAGTTGTTGGCGCTCAGGATATCCGTATCCCTGTCAATCTGATTTAACTGAAGAATGCAAAATACAGAAATACGAGTCTTTCTTTTTGCAAGCAACAAGATCACATCTCTGGGAGTCTTCTCCAACAGATTGTAGCTCTGGAAATTTTTGACACTGGGACCCTTCACCGTTAGACATCTCCTCCATTAGCCTTTATTGCCGCCATCTCAGAGTAGATGAGATTGGGGGTCTACAGACTAACTTGAACTAAGTCGCCAGAATCGGTCTTTGATGGGCCACCAATGACGGATTCTGTAATAGTTCCATCTACAGATGGATACGTTGAGACCGAGTTGTGATAGCGAGATAATATGTAAGGACAGTAAAATCATTTCATACTATTTCAACAACTTCAAACTTCTCTCTGAAGATATGCTTTGAGATTTGTGTGAGCAATAAGTCTTCAACAACGACCATAGATGCAATACATTCACTTCACTAGTGCTATCTGTCTTCTGTACTAACATGACGAAAATCACGGTACAACTTCGCAAATGGAATGGTTTGATTTTGACACGCGAAAGTTAGAATCTTATCCCCGACACAAAAGTGAGATGTGCCTAGGTTTTATATACACTGAAGAGCCAAAAAAAGCTGGTACTCCTGCCTAATATCGTGTAGGCCCCCGCGCGCGCAGACGTGCCGCAACACGACGTGGCATGGACCCGAGTACGTCTGAAGTAGTGCTGGACGGAACTGACGCCAGTAATACTGCAGGACTCCCCATATATCCGTAAGAGTTCGAGGGGGTGGAAATCTCTTCTGAACAGCACGTTGCAAGACATCAATAATGTTCATGTTTGGGAGTTTGGTGGCCAGCGGAAGTGTTTAAACTCAGAAGAGTGTTGCTGGAACCATTCTGTAGCAATTCTGGACGTGTGAGGTGTCGCATAATCCTTCTGGAGTTCCCAAGTCCATCGGAATGCACAATGGACATGATTGGATGCAGGTGATCAGACAGGACCTTTACGTACGTGTTGTCTGTCAGAGGCGTATCTAGACGCATCAGGAGGCCCATATCAACTTCAACTACACGAGCCCCACATCATTACAGAGCCTCCAGCAGCTTGAACAGCCCACTGATGACATACAGGGTCCATGGATTCATGAGGTTGTCTCCATAATCATACACATCCATCCGCTCGATACAATTTGAAACGAGACTCGCCCGACCAGGCTTCATGTTTCTAATCATCAACAGTCCAATGTTGGTGTTGACGGGACCAGGCGAGGCGTAAAGCTTTGTGTCGTGCAGTCATCAAGGGCGTACACGAGTGGGCCTCCGTCTACGAAAGCCCATATCGATGATGTTTCGTTGAATGGTTCGCACGCTCACACTTGTTGACGGCCGAGCATTGAAATCTGCAGCAATTTTCGGAAGCGTTGCACTTCTGTCACGTTGAGCGATTCTATTCATTCGTCATTAGTCCCGTTGTTGCAGGATCTTTTTCCGGCCGCAGCGATTCCCGATATTCACGGCACATTCGTGACATGGTCGAACTGGAAAATCCCCACTACATCGGAGATGCTGTGTCCCATTGTTCGTGAGCCGACTATAACACCACGTTCAAACTCACATCTTGGTAATCTGCCATTGTAGCAGCAGTAACCGATGTAACAACCGCGCCAGACACTTGTTGTCTTCGATAGGCGCTCCCGGCCGCGGCACCTGTTCTGCCTGTTTACATATCTTCGGATTGGAATACGCATTCCTATACCAGTTTCTTTGGCGCTTCAGTATATGTCATTTTAATAAATTCCCTACAACGTGCTGACATTAGGAACGTTGAGCGATTCTCTTCAGTCGTCGTTGGTCCCTTTCCTGCAAAATTTTTTCCAGCCGCAGCGATTTCGGAGATTTGATGTCTTACCGGATTCCTGATATTCACGGTACAGTTGTGAAATGATCTTACAGGAAAATCCCCACTTCATCGCGACCTCGGAGATGCTGTGACCCATTGCTCGTGCGCCGCCTATAGCACCACGCTGAAACTCGCTTAAATCTTGATAACCTGCCATTGTAGCAGCAGTAACCGGTCTAATAACTGCGCCAGACACTTGTCTAATATAAGCGTTGAAAACCGCAGCACCGTATTCTGCCTGTTTACATGTCTGTATTCGAATACGCCTGCCTATACTAATTTCTTCGGCGCTTCACTGTATAAGCACTGTTGCTTGTCAGATGACCTAAGAGGTACTTTACTGTATTAAAGCTAATTCATTGTGATACTTGTTTCATCTAGTAATCATTTTGTTAATTCATTATTTGGGAGGGAGTCTAATTGGTTAAAGTCCAATAGCAGGGCTAGTTAGCAAACATATAGACCACCCAACCCTCGTCAACCTACAATGAGTGCTCTATAGCTCACACCTAATTGTTTGGTAGAGGGCTCATAGAACCGCTTTCAGACTATTTCTCCACAATTCTGCTGTCGAACAGCACACAGGAGAGATTAACACCTAAACCTTTTCGTGCAGGATCTGATTTTTCTCGTTTTATTAGGATTGTCATTCCTCCCTTTGTCAGTTGCAGCCAACAAAATATTTTTGTATTCGCAAGGCGAAGTTGTTGATCGAAATTCGTGATAAGATCTCGCAGCAACGAGAAAGCATTTGTTTTAGTCATTGCCGCCCCAATAGTTGTGCTGCAATACTCCAGAAACGGATAGACAAGTGTAGTGTATGCAATTTCTTTAGTAGATGAAAAGCATGTTTTAAGAATTGTGCCAGTAAAATGTAGTCTTTAGGTTACTTTCCACACAAAATTTTCTGCGTGATAGTTCCAATTTAATAGAACTTGTTGGTACATGTAATACCGAGCTCCGTAACTCAACTGACAACCTTTAAAGTTGTGTGTATTATCGCGTCACCTCAATTTAACGTAGGCCTATTATTTAGGTACTCATCTAGAGGACCGCACAGAATTGATTGTTTCGGTTCAGTTGTCACATTTCGCACCAACCAGATATCTTGTTCTAATAATTTTGCAATTCGTTTTTACTAGGTCGGCAAAAAATCTAAGAGGGCTGCTGAGACTGTCTCCTCAGTTGCTTGTATAGGAGTAGAACACGTCCTATAACAATTCCCCAGGGAACCCAGATATCATTTCTGTTTCACTCGATGGCTTCCCATCAGTTACCTTCTGACAGGAAATCGTCAATCCAGTCACTGAGACGACACTTCACAGGCATGTACATTGATTAGGAGCCACTTGTGAGGAACGGTGTAAAAAGCCTTCTGAAAACAAATAAATATGGACTCAACTTTAAAGGTTAAAGGCGCTGCAGTCTGGAACCGCAAGACCGCTACGGTCGCAGGTTCGAATCCTGCCTCGGGCATGGATGTGTGTGGTGTCCTTAGGTTAGTTAGGTTTAACCAGTTCTAAGTTCTAGGGGACTAATGACCTCAGCAGTTGAGTCCCATAGTGCTCAGAGCCATTTGAGCCATTTTTCAACTTTAAAATCTCCTCTCGATAGCACTCATCACTTCCTGTAAACAAAGAGAAACTATTGTTTTTTCCCTACATTTCTACATATTATCACATGTTACGGTCCAGTGTAGGAGAAGAATTTAGTTTGGTTACGATCACGGTTTCGGCTCAGACTAAAAATCCATTCTCGGCCGACATTAGTGTGAGGGGAGACAGAAGATTGGGATCCGTACACGCCTGTATATTCGCCATTGTTGTTCTACGCCTGAGGCGAAACAATAATGGCAGCAGTGTGTCATGCACGTAATAACATTTCCTTGGTATCCGAAATAATGACAGTTACATAAAATGTCATCGCCGGGGCTGGCCGATCGGTTCCAGGCGCTACAGTCTGGAACCGCGCGACCTCTGCGAAACGTCATCAGATTTTCACTGTGGTTACCATTTCGCGATCGATCGGACCTTACTTTCTGAATAGCCTCGTACATGGAAGCATATCAAGAAACTTAACACAACGCTAGGAATTTATATGAAGCTTATATTTTCTCATTCACTTCACTAAACTCACCTTCATTGCTCCCAAAATACGGATTACAAGAAAAAGTTTTAAAAAGGAGACGTAGTTTCCTTCAACCGCTGAAAAGTTTTCCTCTAGATCTAGGGTACCCAACCGTTTAGCTTACCTGCGCCACAATGGAGTACTTTTCGGATGCACATAACATACTGAACACTAATAATAAAGGAAATGGTCGGAGGTATATTGTTAACACATACAGGTAATTTATAATTTATTAATTTATGGCTCTTTATTAAAAGAAACAACATGGAATTATGGGAGGCTAATGTATCAATATCATGTTCGACTGAAGTGGTTGCAGTTCTCAGGTGTTCATCTGAAATTTCTATTCTATTTTTGCTGTTTGTGTGTTTTACTCTTGAAAATATCTGTTCACAATTGTACTTGCTCCAAAACAAAGCCCATATATGTAACGCTCGAGCGTGCAGCAAGGGATGTTTGTGTCTGGGAGGGTATGATTTGTAAAAGTCCAGCAAAGGTACATGATCAGTTGCTGGACGTCAGACTGCAACTCTATGCATTCCATCTGAAAATCATCTGACATCGTATCTTTATTGTCTGTAAAAAGTGTCACACAAATACAAAAAATTGGATTATTTTTTTCGAAAATTCTGAAATCGATTTCCGAATTGTTGCATCAAAACGTGAAGTATGGCTCCGGGTTTCATTCCTTCTTTAGGGTTATGTTTGGCCAACACAGTGAAATGGAAAACAAAATGCTTGCATTTACTTGTGCTTGCCATGATTTCCTTTTCTAAAATGCGTTTACTGTTTGAAACATTGGATTGATTAGTAGGTTTCTACTTTGAACACCCCTGCTTAAGTCACCTAAATGAGCAGTCAAACGTATCACAAATACTAAATCTGCCAAGCAGTTTCCATCGCCCAGTTCTGGCAAAGATTTTTCTTTTGCAATCATAAACAATTTGATTTCATTAATTATACGATAAAACCTTTTATAGTCTGCTCTCGACTTTCCACCTTATTTCTGTAAAATATAAGATACCACTATACTCAGCATCCAAACTCTTGAGCAACTGGCGCAGATTTAGTCCCACCATTTTACAGAATAACCACAGAACTTCCTTGTATATCGATAAATTAATTTCATTATTCGTCTCTAAATCCTTAATTTCACAGTTGCAATGTTGTTTCCTTAGACAAGAGACGAGCGCGTCTGAAGGATAGGCCAATTAAAGACCTACACTCCGAGGGTTTAAGTATGTTAAGAACGGGATGTACTAATGACGGAGTAGCGTCGTGTAGCGGGAATCTCAATTTGGAATTATTCAATTTTCATAACTTTACATAATCGGAATTTTATGGAATTTTATTTTGTTACCAACCATGTCACATATGCTCAATTCTTGGGGTGCACTGTACTTGCTGTGGGCGTATACGGCCAGCAGACTGCGGGTTGGAGATCCCTGCACTAGATACTTCAAATCAAACTATAACTTAAAACATACTGATGTTTGACAATTCGCGTTACAACTGCATATAACTATACCCACCAACTCTGAGATGGACAAAACATTTTGCGAATTAGGAATTCAACTAACGATTTGTCCCGTGACTGTGTCGATCTTTGCAATTATTGCGCGTCAGATCTTGACGTCGTAATCGGTGACATTTGGATGCTTTAATGAATCGAATGGCACACACATAACATCATCATTATATCTTATCATATGTAAAGCAGTTATTAAAAAGTTTTTGATGTGAAATCGTCTGTCCACTCGTCGGCTGAGCTTACTTGTGTGACACAATGTCGTCAGATTTGAACTGCTAACAACTGCGAGACTAATAATGTATAAACAACGATTGAGCCCACAAAGGACAGATCATGTCTGCGAGTGTTTGTCCCGCAGTATTTGTTTTGCCTGTGAGTTCAACTTACTTGTGTAGGCGCATTCGCACGGTTATTACGAACTAGCTTTGTGTAAAATTATACATTCGTGGAGTATGGAAACGCGTTTAGCTAGGACATTGATTCAGGTGTCATTCTCTTTGACTTCTCTTCACATTCTGCCGCTCACATGCAAATACAATGATGTTTTCAGCTGGAGATTTACACTATTAAATGAGCCAGTAACTCCACTAAAGAAATTTTCACTTTCATATCTTCTTTGGCTTTGTTACTGTGGTGTGCATACTGTAAGACCTTCGGTACACACACCATCAGATTATTTGACTTGTCGCTCTAACGAAGTAGGCGAGTGTCAGCAATATGTCTCGTGGTCTTATTGTGGCGTGTTTATCTTCTTTCGTTAGGTCAGACGACAGAAATGCCACTTGCACGCTTAGAATACCAGATTGACAGTGACCAACTTTAAACAGAACTTGATTAATTTTCACACACATTTATTAAAATAATAAAAAGCATAGACATTACATAACTTGATTCTGGATGCTGTTTACAATTGACAATCTGAAGTTCCTTTCGTCTTGGTACATTAATCTTATTCTCACACATCTCTGTTACTTGACAAAGTGTCTATTCATTTATCTTCACAGCTATGTACAGGAATATGGTAATCTTATTAGGCGCAGACTGAAACTCGACTATAGACTGGTACAGACAAATGCAGACTGGTGCAGACTAATGCAGACTGACTAATCAGAGATCTGTACACTCGTTATAATACCTAGAGCGTTCAGGTATCACTGCGCGAGTGTGATCCGCGAGGTGAAAAGGTTCTACGTTAGCAGCAATCTAATTCACTGCGTGACATATTAATGCGCGGATCGGCGGAAGCAGAATTTGGTCCATCTCTAAGGCAGCGCCATCTCATAGTGCGGAGACGGACGAGCGCTGCGCCTGCGCTGTTGTGCTTAGTGGGGCGCGCTCCAGTGGGAAAGTTGTGTACACGCTGACTACACGGAACTATGTACACAACAGTTACCCTGTACAACTTCGAAATATTGTTCAGGTACTGATTTTCAGTGAATGAAGTTTGTTTCCCAGTTTCTCTTTGTTTCAATTTACAGTAACATATTTAATATTGGCAGTCCATTTATCCCACTCATTTTCATATTTTTCATGACAGCAGTGTCAGGAAAAGCGACTTTGCACCCATTACAACTATTTGTATGTGTCGCCGGTAAACTTTGTCCAACAAGAGAAAAGTTTCGAGTTCTGTTGCTGCTCTGGGTGCTGATTTTTGAATACAGGGTATTTTCACGGAAAAAGGCCCTTCACAATTTTTTGTTCTTTTATCTTTTGAAATTTTACATTGGTTGGCTGTGAAATAAATGCAATGTCACTAACTTTAAGGCAGCCAACCGTCCTGGATTTTGCCACATGGTTCTTGTAATCCTGCATTGGAAGACTTAACAAAAAACTCCTTCAGAGCACCTAACACATCCCGCATGTCTCATAGTCCGCTAATTTTCACATTCCACCCACCACATCTCACCTTCACATGTCATAGGAAGTAACAGTCAAGTAATCAACACAGAATCTCTGTGTGACTATGTGCAATAGCTTTCATTGTCACGTGCAAGTGAAAGAGAAAGAAATATAGCATACAACTGTTTTAGGCAAGGTGAGAAAGCGCCAGTACAGCTCCTGTGAAAAGTTGACGGATTAGTCTGTTATGTGTGGGATGCGGAGGAGAAGTTATCTGGTTCTGCTTGGAGCGAGAATGGGAGAGGGCAAAATGCTGACTGGCGCCAGCAACCTACGGTTGCGCTTTCCTCGTACCAGGCAGCTGCTACCGAATAAATTTCACAGATGTAACAAGCATTCTTGAAAGCGAATTATAAAGGCCCTTCATCTTAAAATGCAGTTCTTATTTGTCGAAAAGAAAATGAGATTGAAGTAAGTGTGTTGTAATACAACGTAATTAGCATAACAAAAATAACGAACACTGTTAGCTCCCTGAGGTTGGCAGCGATTATTTGGAGTTTAAATTAGTCCGCGCGGTGACACGAATTTGTCTGCTTGTGTCTGGCTCGCCCAGTTTCTTGAAGTAATATGCTTGTATTACTCATCAAAGCCGCCGACAGCGAAAAATCGAAAGTGTAAGTTCACCCAATACCTGCAAGAAATTTCTGTTTTGTACAGAAGTGTTCAACACATTCTGCAGTATGGTGAAATATATGCAAAGGCATGTTTTCCGTAATTCACGGCGGCAAACACGATAAATAACGGCATTTGACGAGCATGGAAAAGCGCTGACAGCTGTTGGTACATCGTCGTCACTGTCAACTTACTCGCGATGGCAAAAATACGGCGAACATGCACCTGCATGGGGCTGAGTTTTGTAAGCCTCCCACTCGGTGAGTCAAAATCAGCGATTTAGATTGGTAGAGCGCATTACTAAATTAATTTAAAAATGCCTCGGACCTTTGGAGGTGACGGAGTCCCACCTCTAACTGACAAACCAGGGACTCCTAAGATACGACTTGGCAAACAAATGGTAATGAGATGGGGAGCTATTAATATCAATGGGGGCTACTCTTGGAAGAAGGTAGAGCTGGCAGAGGCTGCAAGTAAGATGGGGCTGGACGTTTTAGCTGTTAGTGACATTCGGGTAAGGGGTGAGAAAGAAGAAGAAGTGGGAGAATACAAGGTCTACTTGTCAGGAGTCAAAGCAGGAATAGCACAATGGGGTGTAGGGCTTTACATCAGGAAAGAAATGGAACCCAGCGTAGTTGCAATAAGGTATGTAAACGAACGACTGATGTGGATAGATTTGACAGTGTCTAGCAAGAAAATTAGGATTGTGTCAGTATATTCGCATTGTGAAGGGACTGATCAAGATAGATAGTTTTTATGAGGCACTCAGTGATGTAGTTGTTAGAGTAAAGGACAAGGACAGTGTTCTGCTCATGGGTGATTTTAACGCCAGGATTGGAAATCGAACAGAAGGGTATGAAAAGGTTATGGGTAAATTTGGAGAAGATATGGAGGCCAACAGGGACGGGCAGCAACTCTTGGATTTCTGTGCCAGTATGGGCTTAGTAATCACAAACTCCTTTTTTAAACATAAGAACATTCACCGGTATTCTTGGGAAAGCAGGGGAACCAGATCTGTCGTTGACTATATAATAACAGATCAGGAATTCAGGAAGGCTGTGAGGGACACACGTGTATTCAGGGGATTCTTTGATGACACTGATCATTATTTAATCTGCAGTGAAATTGGGATTGCGAGCCCGAAAGTGTAGGAGGTCAGGTCCATATGTAGGAGGATAAGAGTGGAGAAACTTCAGGATAAGGAAATCAGGCACAAGTACATAACAGCGATCTCAGAAAGGTACCAGTTAGTTGAATGTAGTCAATTACAGTCATTGGAAAAGGAATGGACAAGGTACAGGGACACAGTACTAGAAGTGGCTAAAGAATGTCTTGGAACAGTAGTGTGTAAAGGTAGGATGAAGCAAACAGCGTGGTGGAATGACAGTCAAGGCAGCCTGTAAAAGGAAAAAGAAGGCGTATCAAAAATGGCTACATACTAGAACTCAGGTAGACAGAGAAAGTTATGTTGAAGAAAGAAACAAAGCCAAACAGATAATTGCAGCATCCAAGAAGAAATCTTGGGAAGATTTTGGAAACAGGTTGGAGACATTGGGTCAAGCTGCTGGAAAACCATTCTGGAGTGTAATTAGCAGTCTTCGAAAGGGAGGTAAGAAGGAAATGACAAGTATTTTGGACAGGTCAGGAAAACTGCTGGTGAATCCTGTGGATGCCTTGGGCAGATGGAGGGAATATTTTGAAGAGTTGCTCAATGTAGGTGAAAATACGATCAGTAATGTTTCAGATTTCGAGGTAGAATGGGATAGGAATGATGATGGAAATAGGATCACGTTTGAGGAAGTGGAGAAAATGCTCAATAGATTGCAGTGCAATAAAGCAGCTGGGGTGGATGAAATTAAGTCGGAACTCATCAAGTACAGTGGAATGTCAGGTCTTAAATGGCTACACAGGATAATTGAAATGGCCTGGGAGTCGGGACAGGTTCCATCAGACTGGACAAAAGCAGTAATCACACCAATCTTTAAACATGGAAACAGAAAAGATTGTAACAACTACAGAGGTATCTCTTTAATCAGCGTTGTGGGTAAAATCTTCTCAGGTATTGTTGAAAGGAAAGTGCGAATATTAGTTGAGGACCAATTGGATGAAAATCAGTGTGGGTTTAGGCCTCTTAGAGGTTGTCAGGGCCAGATCTTTAGCTTACGACAAATAATGGAGAAGTGTTGTGAGTGGAACAGGGAATTGTATCTATGCTTTATAGATCTAGAAAAGGCATATGACCGGGTTCCTAGGAGGAAGTTAATGTCTGTTCTACGAGATTATGGAATAGGAGGCAAACTTTTGCTAGCAATTAAAGGTCTTTACATGGCTAGTGAGGCAGCAGTTAGAGTTGACGGTAAACTGAGTTCATGGTTCAGAGTAGTTTCAGGGGTAAGACAAGGCTGCACCTGTCTCCATTGTTGTTCATATTATTTATGGATCATATGTTGAAAACAATAGACTGGCTGGGTGAGATTAAGATATGTGAACACAAAATAAGCAGTCTTGCATATACGGATGACTTAGTTGTGATGGCAGATTCGATTGAAAGTTTGCAGAGTAATATTTCAGAGCTAGATCAGAAATGTAAGGACTATGGTATGAAGATTAGCATCTCCAAAACGAAAGTAATGTCAGTGGGAAAGAAATATAAACGGATTGAGTGCCAAATAGGAGGAACAAAGTTAGAATAGGTGGACGGTTTCAAGTACTTAGGATGCATATTCTCACAGAATGGCAACATAGTGAAAGAACTGGAAGCGAGGTGTAGCAAGGCTAATGCAGTGAGCGCTCAGCTACGATCTACTCTCTTCTGCAAGAAGGAAGTCAGTACCAAGACTAAGTTATCTGTGCACCGTTCAATCTTTCGACCAACTTTGTTGTATGGGAGCGAAAGCTGGGTGGATTCAGGTTACCTTATCAATAAGGTTGAGGTTACGGATATGAAAGTAGCTAGGATGATTGCAGGTACTAGTAGATGGGAACAATGGCAGGAGGGTGTCCACAATGAGGAAATCTAAGAAAAACTGGGAATGAACTCTATAGATGTAGCAGTCAGGGCGAACAGGCTTAGATGGTGGGGTCATGTTACACGCATGGGAGAAGCAAGGTTACCCAAGAGACTCATGGGTTCAGCAGTAGAGGGTAGGAGGAGTCGGGGCAGACCAAGGAGAAGGTACCTGGATTCGGTTAAGAATGATTTTGAAGTAATAGGTTTAACATCAGAAGAGGCACCAATGTTAGCACTGAATAGGGGATCATGGAGGAATTTTATAAGGGGGGCTATGCTCCAGACTGAACGCTCAAAGGCATAATCAGTCTTAAATGATGATGATGATGATGATGATGATGATGAGTATTTGAAAAAAGTTTCAGTACGCGAAACTAAGTGCAAGGCAACTGTAAAGAGTGGGTGATTGCACCGTATTCTTTAGACAGCCTGATGAAAGAACCCAATGGTGTCCCATTTACCTGTATAGGGAAAGTACAGATGTTTCAAACCATAAAAACGTCAAAAAATTTCCCATGCTAGTGTAGTATTTTCATCCTACAACTGGAATTAACATCGAAATATTAGATTTACCTGGCGAAACTGCACGCGTTATATATGATTCTTTAATGGAGATTCTTGAAAAGCGCGACCTTAAAGAGAAAGTGATTGGAATCTGTGCTGATAATGCCAATACAAATTTTGCTGGAGTTCACCGTGAAGGGCAATGTAACGTTTTGCTCAGATTCAAAAGGGCTTAGGAAGAAAAATAGTTGGTGTGGGGTGCGCAGTACACATTGCACACAATGCTATAAAAAATTAGAAGAGTTGTTGCAAGTGCACGTCGAATATATTGTTATGAAGATATATTCGTTCTTTCATATACGTACAGTGCATGTAGAAGCTCTCGATGATTCTTGCGAAAGGCGGAATGCAGTACAAAATAAATTTTTGATATGGTAAAACAGTTGAGATGCTCTTGAAAACGCATGTACCACTGAAAGCATACTTTTTGTCCCAAGAAAAACTATCGGCATTCTTCTCTAACAAATGCTCGGAGCTTGGCTGAAATTCATATATTAATCATTTGGATTTGCAGCTCCTTGTGTTTACCGTGTTTTCAGTTAAAATTGTAGGATGCGAGGTCCGACAGTTGTGTAAAACACCGTTTCAAACTGCATTATTTGACTATTTAGTGAAAATATTGGAAGGAGACAAAATTAGCTTTACACAAGTTTACCACTTGTTTTTCGATGTGAAAAACAAATACATTACCTCTTAGAAAACGATTGTATTCCTCCTCTGGACATACGAAATAACTTAAGTAAAGTTTGGGGGGGGGGGGGGGGGGGGAAATTGACAGAATTATTTTACGGGGCATATACGTAACTTCTCTCACAGCTGCATCTAGTACTTAAAGAAATATTCATCAGTACAGTCAATTCGGAACATGTAATGGGACTGAGCTGAAACAGTGCCTAAAAAGGGCTGGCGTAGAGCAGACTTACCATGATAATAGCAGAAGGTAACTTGTTCGACGAAGTTAACCACGTCTCAAATTACGTGGACCACGATGTTCTGAAGAGATGGGAAGGGATGAAAAACAGTATGGAGCAACGGTGGCTAGAGGTGTTCGAAAAACTTAACGAACGGCAAATAAACTGTCTGACCATCGTCCAGTACCTGCTCAGTTTGCCAGGGACGAACGCACTTACCGAACGAGTAATTTCGTTGATGAATACCATGTGGAGGTTGAAAAATCGTCAATTCAGACTGAAGCGCTAATGTAATGCTCATTGTAGCATTCAATATGGAAACTCGTGAAAATTTTTATGAAATTCCAAATCAATATCCAGAATTAATCAAAGATGTCACTTACGTCAAAAGTATGAATTTAAAAAGAAATGAACATATTCGTAACCTATGTTTCATTTCTAATTTCCTTGCAGCCGAAATACTCAAGTCACTTATCCTCAGTCCCCACCCACATCCACAAAACGTCCCACACTGCGTTTTTGTAAAGTTGGCCACTTACCTACCTTTACACATCTCTCTGTCCTTACTGGGTGTAGCTCACAGTCTGAAATACCGTTTCCACAACAGTCTACATCAATGCTTCTACTGTTTCCACGACAGTCTACATCAGTGCTTCCTCCTGTTTATTTTATTGCATTTCGGAAAATTTGTCTTTTCAGGCGAAACATCTGCTTCACTTTGAGGACTGCTGTTGAACTGCATTATTAGATCAAATAAATACACAAAAGTTCAAGGCTGAATTACAGACGGCATACTCGTTAGTTTTCGACTTTCCATGTCTCTAGTTTCCATACATTTTTTGTTGGTCTACAAAATTATAGATTACACATCAGATATGGAAATCAATAATGGAAATGAATAATGGAATCAATAATAATCAATGATCAGTAAAGTTTATACTTAAGAGAGAAATGTCACGGACTCCCCACCTGGAAGCGATGTTTTTGTTTACACTTATCTTCCTGGTTTGAAAAGGAAAACTATACCGGATGTAGGTAAGCAACAACGAGGTGCAATGTTTTCGACGAGGATTCGAACCTGCGACCGCAGCGGCGTCATCTCATCGTACAGGGGTTAGCATTCTGTGGTTACACAGACAAAAATCCAAATTGTAGTGCATTGCTAGAATTAGCTGCAGAAGCTAACTCCGAAATGACCTCCTGGCTTCGGAGTACAAAGTATGGATGACTTTTACAACACCATTGCGACCAGCACGACATGGCAGTAGCTCAGTCAGTCTAAGCACTCCAAAATAATGTTCCAACTACGATATCAAGACTTGCCACACCCACAGAAATCCGCAAAGAAATTCATAAGAGGAAAGGAGGCTCTGCACTCGGTCTTGATAAAATCACACACATGCATCTCAAAACATGCCCAGAAAAGAGAGAGTGCCGCTATGCACGAAGTTAAGCTACTTTTCCTGAGCTTGTAAACTAGCCAAACTAACCACAATTTCCAAATCACTAAAAGACCGAAAAATCCACGCCGATAATAAACCCATGTGCTTACTACCAACCATGCCCACACTATTTGAAAGGATAATCCTGGAAAGAATATAAACCGCCCTTCTGGAAGACAGAACCATGAGACCAGAGCTGCTATTCGGCTTTCAGCAAGAAGTCGCAGCCAAGCTACAGGTACTTTGACTGATCATATCGCCTACAACATGAACATAAAAACTCCACCCCCGCCGTCTTCCTGGACTGCGAGAAAGCCTTCGACGAGGTGTGGCCAACAATGTAACCTGGAAAATAATGCAACAAACTACTATTCCAAAAACCTACGCCAAACGCCTTGACGATTTCGTCTCCAGCAGGCAATTCGTGGTCGAAGTAAACGGCAAACGCTATTCTCGCAGAACACTCCACGCAGGGAAACCGCAAGGAACAGTCCTCTCCCAAATGCTATTCAACATTTATGCCAACGATATCCTTAGCATCGAAGGCGACATATAGCCCAATTCGTGGACAATACTGCCTTTTTCACAAGCGGCAAAAGACACCCGGCTAATACCAGGAAACTTCAACGTCAACTCGGTACAGTGGAAAACTGGAGCCGCCTAAACAAGATGACACTCAAGACAGCAGGGGGGAGAGCCGTCTATTTCAATAACTTACCACCAACACATCATCTCGAAGAAAACCAAACCGCTCAACCTTCCTAAAGCCCCATTGCCACCCTGGAAGAGCTAAAATATGAGACAAGAAACCAAGAGGACCCTATATAAAACAATGGCCCTCCCCACCATGACCTACGGCTGCACATCATGGGGAACAGCCAGCAAAAGGAAAAAATACAAACTCCAGACAGTCCAGATTAATGTCCTTCGATGAATTTTAGACGCTCCCATATGGACAAAAGTAACAACCCTTCACAAAACCTTGGACCAGTAGAAACCAGTAAAGAAGTTGGCCATAGCAATCTACAAAAATCTAGACGTTTATAAAGAAAATAGCAGACACCAAAGAAACATTGGCACAAGCCAAAACAAGACGTGGCACAAACAACGACTCCCATGCAGAATCAGAAAGCCACCAACCTAAAGGCAGGCTCACTAACAGCAGAAGATACCACAGTATTATATATAATCATATAGGATATGCTATTTACTATTTCATCTTAGAAGAATGAGGCGCCAGACAAATTTATATTTATACAACCACTTACAATAGAATATTTACTAACTCATGTTAGAAGATTAGCACATCAGTCTAAGTCATGTTGGCTCTGGCTCTGAGCACTATGCGACTTAACTTCTGAGGTCATCAGTAGCCTAGAGCTTAGAACTAATTAAACCTAACTAACCTAAGGACATCACACACATCCATGCCCGAGGCAGGATTCGAACCTGCGACCGTAGCGGTCGCTCGGTTCCAGACTGTAGCGCCTAGAACCGCACGGCCACTCCGGCCGGCTAAGTCATGTTGGATCATAGACACAAACCAAGAGAACTAGGAAACATTGACTTGTTGACAATAAAGCTAAAAAGCACATGGAAAAAATACAAAACCAAAGCCTGATCGCAACGAGGCATAGACCGCCACCTATGACGGCGGACTGGCGAACTTTTAAGTTCGAAAATTCACGATTTTGTCCCCAAAAGTTTAAATAAAGAGTGCCACCACAGCACTAAAACCGAATCACGCCACAAAACAGCAAGTCAAAGCGACGAACCCGGTGGAACTGATCTCCAACAAAATGACACATAAAAACCATGTCGCAAGGGAAATTGAACGATAATGCTATCATGCATGTTCATGAAAAAGAAGGAATAAACTTGAACATTTACACTGTGGCGAAGATTTACATGAAACGATGCGCTGATCGTAGGAACACGTTCTTAATGAGTGAGAGAAACAACACAAAGACCTGAAAAAATGAAAAAACTTTATGTGGAGTATGGATTACATTTTGTAATAATTAAGAAGTGTGGAAAAAGAACGTAATAAACGTTAGTTTGTTTATCTTTACCAAGTGTTACTCATTCTTAAATACTTACAATTGGATTTTCAGAAGCTTAGTTTTCAACATCTGTGAACAGTGTTTAGAACATCCGCAATGATTATGAAATGCCGGTGCCCCTGCCACAATACTCTGGAGGTTGCACAATATAAGTATTTTGTATGCTCAATATTATTCCACAACCACTCATCCCAACGCCCAATCAATTTAATTTCTGAAATATCCTGTCCGTTGTTAGTTTAGTATTGTTGTAAAGCTGCGTTCCATACCACTGTCACCAATAATACCATCATATGAACCGCGGAAACAGTTGAATATATCCGAATGTAGTACGCTTTAAAGTTGGTGGAAACAGTGGAAATATTTACATTTACAGATCAATGTCACAAGCGGTCGCGCGGATCCAGACTGTAGCGCCTAGAACCGCTCGGCCACCCGAGCGGCTAGTACACAGCTGGACTATCCAACACACACTACTGCTCTCTTCAAAATGCAGTCTCTTAGAAAGAATATAATATTACAGAGGTTGAAGACATTTATCAAATTCGAAACTTCACTCACATTTATTGTCAGGAGTTCCTCAAAACCGTTGTGACGAATAGGTCGGCCCCTTGTGTATTTCATGTTGTGCAAATCAAATGTCCAAATGGCTCTGAGCACTATGGGACTTAACATCTGAGCTCATCAGTCCCCTAGAACTTAAACCTAACTAACCTAAGGACATCACACACATCCACGCCCGAGGCAGGATTCGAAACTGCCACGGTAGTGGTCGCGCGGTTCCAGACTGAAGCGCCTAGAACCGCTCGGCCACAACGGTCGGCTCATGTTTTTCAGCGTTAGCCAAACAGTTCTTCCTACTCATCCGCATTAACTTACATTTTTCCACATTTAAAGCTAGTTGCCATTCATCACACCAACTAGAAATTATGTAGGCCGTCTTCTGTCTTCCTACAGTTATTCAACTTCGACACCTTACCGCATACCACACCATCATCAGCAAACAATTGCCGATTGCTGCCCACCCCGTCCGCCAGATCATTTATGTATACAAAGAATTACAACGGTCCTATTACACGTCCCTGGGGCACTACTGACGTTACCCTTGACTGATGTACGTTCGCCGTCGAGGACGACATACTGGGTTCTATTACTTAAGAAGTCTTCGAGGCATTTACATGACTGGGAACTTATCCATGCGCTCATACCTTCGTTAACAGCCTGCAGTGAGGCACCTTGTCAAATGCTCTCCGGAATTCTGGAAATATAGAATCTTCTTTGTGCCCTTGATTCATAGTTCGCAGTATATCATGTGAGAAAGGGCACTCTGTGTTTCGCACGTACGATGCTTTCTAAAACCATGCTGATTAGTGAAGACACCTCTCGGTCTCAAGAAAGTTTATGATATTCGAACTGAGAATGTATTCAATGATTCTGCAGCAAACCGAAATTAGAGATATAGATATATGATTTTGCGGGTCCGTTCTTTTACCCTTCGTATTTACTGGAGTCACCTGCCCTTTTTTCCAGTCGCTAAAGCATCCACTCGAGTCCTGCCCTGATCCGCCACTGTCCAACTCTTACTGGCTGAAGGTCATCCCCACCAAGAATAGGATATCGTACATTGTCCTTAAGCTGTACGGATCTGATATGATTCAAATGCTTTCCGGAAAACTGGAATCTGCCTGCTGCCCTTGACCCATAGCTCGCAGTATATCATGTGAGAAAAGGGCAATCTGATAGCACTTCCCGGATTAAAATAATATATTACAATAGTATTCAAATAAAGAAATGTCATAAGCCTTCCATTACACTCAGATATAAGTAACAGTTGGTTCATAAATGAGTAAGCCAGCATTATTGCGCAACTGTGCTTGCGATAAATGGCAACAGACTGTTCTTAAGTATTGTTTAAAACAATTGGTTACGCCTCCTTGACAGAAACGTCTTTCGACACTCCTTACAACAGTGGTATCAGCTAACACAAGCGATTGACCACTTTTAAATTACCTTGTTTTTAATAGCACTTGGAGTCAACGTTTAAATAAAATGACAGGAAAAACAGTAAATGTTTATCAAATAACGAAAAATGTATGACAATGTGTGAGGTATTCAAGCTGTATACATTGGCTGTGTTAATATGAGGAATACGATGTATATAAATGACGTCATAGTCAATAAATAATATAGATACAGGCACGTAGCTTTCAAGGACAATAATTATAGTGCTGTCATCTGAGCTATTCTTCGTTGAAAACGCATGAAGCAATTAAAAGTTTTTAGAGGGGCACTGTGAAAATATTTATCCGCTATGAAATATTAACTTAGATAGCTCTAAAGATATTGATACATTGTTGTGTCACTGAATGCTTCTCATGTATCTGAGATAGCCGATGTATTCAGATTCGAATTAGTATTTGATATGAGTTATTGTCGAATCACAAAGGGCTGTAACTTAATCATCTTTAAGAGTACCTGACACTCCGACATTTCCTGAAGCATATTCTGCACAAAGGTTAGGCTAGCTTCCGCCATCCACATCTCAGCTTACGGATTTTCTACACATCCGTTAACGCAAGTGGCTTTTCCTGTAGCGGCCGTGGCGGCCCGGCCGGCCGCGTCCTGCTATCGGCCCTGGGGCTGCAGAAATTCTTAAATAAATTCACGTTACCCAGTACCAATTTTAGGTCACCAACTAGCTTGCCTACATACGCGTAATGTTACGTTGTCTTGGTTACCACTCAAGCTAACACTTGTTGTTGTTGTTGTTGTTGTTGTGGTCTTCAGTCCTGAGACTGGTTTGATGCAGCTCTCCATGCTAATCTATCCTGTGCAAGCTTCTTCATCTCCCAGTACTTACTGCAACCTACATCCTTCTGAATCTGCTTAGTGTATTCATCTCTTGGTCTCCCTCTACGATTTTTACTCTCCACGCTGTCCTCCAATGCTAAATTTGTGATCCCTTGATGCCTCAGAACATGTCCTACCAACCGGTCCCTCCTTCTTGTCAAGTTGTGCCATAAACTCCTCTTCTCCCGAATCCTGTTCAATACCTCCTCATTGGTTATGTGATCTACCCATCTAATCTTCAGCATTCTTCTGTAGCACCACATTTCGAAAGCTTCTATTCTCTTCTTGTCCAAACTATTTATCGTCCATGATTCACTTCCATACATAGCTACACTCCATACAAATACTTTCAGAAACGACTTCCTGACACTTAAATCAATATTCGATGTTAACAAATTTCTCTTTTTCAAAAACGCTTTCCTTGCCATTGCCAGTCTACATTTTATATCCTCTCTACTTCGACCATCATCAGTTATTTTGCTCCCCAAATAGCAATACTCAATTACTACTTTAAGCGTCTTATTTCCTAATCTAATTCCCGCAGCGTCACCCGATTTAGTTCGACTACATTCCATTGTTATCGTTTTACTTTTGTTGATGTTCATCTTATATCCTCCTTTCGAGACCATCTTCATTCTGTTCAGCTGCTCTTCCAGGTCCTTTGCTGTCTTTGACAGAATTACAATGTCATCAGCGAACCTCAAAGTTTTTATTTCTTCTCCATGGATTTTAATACCTACTCCGAATTTTTCTTTTGTTTCCTTTACTGCTTGCTCAATATACATATTGAATAACATCGGGGAGAGGCTACAACCCTGTCTCACTCCCTTCCCAACCACCTGCTTCCCTTTCATGTCCCTCGGTTCTTATAACTGCCATCTGGTTTCTGTACAAATTGTAAATAACCTTTCGCTCCCTGTATTTTATCCCTGCCACCTTTAGAATTTGAAAGAGGGTATTCCAGTCAATATTGTCAAAAGCTTTCTCTAAGTCTACAAATGCTAGAAACGTAGGTTTGCCTTTCCTTAATCTTTCTTCTAAGATAAGTCGTAAGGTCAGTATTGCCTCACGTGTTCCAATATTTCTACGGAATACAAACTGATCTTCCCCGAGGGCGACTTCTACCACTTTTTCCATTCGTCTGTAAAGAAGTCGCGTTAGTATTTTGCAGCTGTAGCTTATTAAACTGATTGTTCGGTAAGTTTCACATCTGTCAACACCTGCTTTCTTTGGGATTGGAATTATTATATTCTTCTTGAAGTCTGAGGGTATTTCGCCTGTCTCATACATCTTGCTCACCAGATGGTAGAGTTTCGTCAGGACTGGCTCTCCCAAGGCCATCAGTAGTTCTAATGGAATGTTGTCTACTCCAGGGGCATTGTTTGGACTCTGGTCTTTCAGTGCTCTGTCAAACTCTTCACGCAGTATTGTATCTCCCATTTCGTCTTCATCTACATTCTCTTCCATTTCCAGAATATGGTCCTGAAGTACATCGTCCTTGTATAGACCCTCTATATACTCCTTCCACCTATCTGCTTTCCCTTCTTTGCTTAGAACTGGGTTTACATCTGAGCTCTTGATATTCATACAAGTGGTAACACTTAAAAAGCAGATTTCACAAAAGAAGCATATTTTTCACTGTATTTCACGTTCTACCTATGTTTAATTAAATATTCTCCTAAGCAGCAGAAGGATTTAAAACTTTATTTTCTACCTTTAAGACAAATTAAGATTGGAAAATTCAAAAAGATGCTTGCGTACCTATTCAACTCCTTTTTATACGCAGCCAAGTTTAATCACGTGTAAGAAAATGTCATTTACTCTTCTAGCGTTGTAGTTGTGGACATAAGTATCTCTTGTTAATCTGCTGTCGATTATTTATGCGAATTTCACTTTGTGGAAGTATGTATAGAATGTATATCACTTTCAAGTGACGCCTACTGTAGAACATTACGTGTTAAACTCACTCTTCGCTACTTCGTATTCAACACTCGCTCTCTAAGAGATGAGTAAGTAAGAAAGCTATGGAAAGTTGAAGACTCTTTTTTAAATTGACAAACTTTCCTGAACCTTAAGTTACTGAGGCTGCATACCTTATCTGTGTTTCATATAACATGTATAACGACACCAAAGGTGAAATTTAATTCTCGAATCTGCGACATAAAACTATAAAAGCATCCAAGTCATTGTGCATTGAATTGTATAAAGTGAAATTTTAAGGAATTTACTTTGCAAGGATGGACTTAAAGGTGCGTCGGCTACTGCAGGGAAGTATCGACTTTTATTTCAGCCACTGTTAACTGATGTAATAAATGTAGAGAGTTGGAAGATTACACAGACAAGCAATAGAAATGACAGTACATTCGTTCGATTATATCCCTAATAGCGTCTTTGAGAAAAAGTTCGAATTAAGGTCAATGTCGGGAATTTTCTTTGGAATTTTTGGACATATTTTGAGAAGAAAAATATGGAATAGAGCTTGATCGATTATAAACTGAACAATATAATCTAGGTATCTTACAGAGACTGAAGAATCTGGTGTTAGATAAGAATAACAGCAAGAAAAACACGGCTAGAACGGCAGTGAACTTAAGCAAACTAACGTCGGTCAGGTAAACTGTAGATTATCAGATATGTCTTACAAGAAAAACAAAAAGCAAAGTTAGCAGATGGTTATCCTTGATTTTCATTACAGTGAAAAGAAAGATTTGAACGAATTCATGCATTCTTAAAAAATCAATCTAAAAATTGCAATTACTAGGGACAGGCTCTATGCATCTTAAATTAACTCGCCCAAACGGTAACAGAAGCTGTAATTCAAGAACCGGTAGCGTTGCGAAGATGTTATGTTACATTCTTACGAGTGTAATACAAGTATGTTCTGCAATATTTGATGCTCTTTACATACAGTCTGACCTGAGAACGAAAGGTGAAATAAATATTTAGTGACTTCCGAGTATGTGGCTAGGCAGGAACCTATGAGGGCAGCCTAACTTGCTGCGACTGAAACTAGTAACAATAGAATTCATATTCTTCCTTCTCACAAATATTTGGCTCTTTATCTCTGAATATCTCCGCCTTTCAAATGTGTAGTTATGCGAGAGCCTAAGAGGACAGCGGGTGAAACGGGGAGCATTAACATTCATATTCCTCCTTGTCACAAATATTTCACTGTTTATTCGCGAATGTGTGGCGATTTCCGGGGGTGTGGATAGACACGAACCTAAGAGGACACCTGTAATTGCTGCGTCTGAAACTAACAGCAATAAAATTCATATTCTGCCTTATCACTAACAATTCGCCCTTTATTTCCGAATTATGGAAATTTTCGAATGTGTGGTTAGGCTGGAACCTAAGAGTACAGCTTTAAATGGCGCAACTAAAACCAGCTGCAGTAAGATTTGTATTTTTTCTTCTCTTAAATGTCTGTCTCATTTACTTCCGAATATCCAGCGACTTTCGAATGTATGGTCAGGTAGGAAACTAAGAGGACATTTTAAATAGCGGCGAGTGAAGTGAGGAGCAATAATATTCCTATTCTTCCTTGCCACAAATTCGATAGCCAATCTTGCGGTCGTCGATATTGCGCGTGACGTCGAAGTGACGTCACGTTTGCGGAAATTGTGGAACAAGCATTACCCGCACATCGCCTACATAAAACGACGAATGTCCTGTGAAATTTGAGCAATGCTGTTTATACACTGCGCTAAGTCCGAGTATGTAACAAACATTTGCCCTGGTCACGAGTATTCGGTTATTATTAAAAGGAATGGTGAACAAAATTAATTCTACAAATGCAAATCGTAGTACTTGCAAAGAGAAAAAGTTATTTTTCATAGATAACTAATGCAGCGTCAGGTGACATTGGAGGTAATGCAGGTTGGAGACATAAATTCTGTTCTGCGAATCTGAATAATCACCTCATAGTCATTCCTACTTACGACTGGTACAACAGGCTCCACTCAAAGGATTGAAATCTTATAGTGATACATTACAGTGTGTAATCAGAAATAATGTCAAAGAACGTGAACACTGAATGGATATGGTGAAAATCACAGCTTAGGAGGACATGGTGAAAAGTAAAGCCTCCGAATTTTTAATGTGAAATTTCTTAAAGGTTTTTACATAAAAGAAAATTTATTATCAGTACACATCTTTATTCTTCATACATACAAATTTATTTCTGAACCTAGTCACGCCGGCGACGAACACATTTCTGCCAACGAAAGAACAGTTTGTTCATGCCGTTGCTGCAGAATGTTTGATGACGTACCCACAAACGCACCTTTGCATGCACCGCTTCATCACTGTGAAAATGAAGCCCTCGAAGGAGTTCTTAACGCTTTGGAAGCACTTTAAGCTCTGATACAGACGCTGGGCTAACTCCAACATAGCACATTACAGGTGCAGATAGACTCAACTTTTAACCTTCTATGCAAGTTTTCTGCGGTTATAAACTCGATTACAGCATGCTGTTTGTAACGCACTAACATACACTCCTGGAAATGGAAAAAAGAACACATTGACACCGGTGTGTCAGACCCACCATACTTGCTCCGGACTCTGCGAGAGGGCTGTACAAGCAATGATCACACGCACGGCACAGCGGACACACCAGGAACCGCGGTGTTGGCCGTCGAATGGCGCTAGCTGCGCAGCATTTGTGCACCGCCGCCGTCAGTGTCAGCCAGTTTGCCGTGGCATACGGAGCTCCATCGCAGTCTTTAACACTGGTAGCATGCCGCGACAGCGTGGACGTGAACCGTATGTGCAGTTGACGGACTTTGAGCGAGGGCGTATAGTGGGCATGCGGGAGGCCGGGTGGACGTACCGCCGAATTGCTCAACACGTGGGGCGTGAGGTCTCCACAGTACATCGATGTTGTCGCCAGTGGTCGGCGGAAGGTGCACGTGCCCGTCGACCTGGGACCGGACCGCAGCGACGCACGGATGCACGCCAAGACCGTAGGATCCTACGCAGTGCCGTAGGGGACCGCACCGCCACTTCCCAGCAAATTAGGGACACTGTTGCTCCTGGGGTATCGGCGAGGACCATTCGCAACCGTCTCCATGAAGCTGGGCTACGGTCCCGCACGCCGTTAGGCCGTCTTCCGCTCACGCCCCAACATCGTGCAGCCCGCCTCCAGTGGTGTCGCGACAGGCGTGAATCGAGGGACGAATGGAGACGTGTCGTCTTCAGCGATGAAAGTCGCTTCTGCCTTGGTGCCAATGATGGTCGTATGCGTGTTTGGCGCCGTGCGGGTGAGCGCCACAATCAGGACTGCATACGACCGAGGCACACAGGGCCAACACCCGGCATCATGGTGTGGGGAGCGATCTCCTACACTGGCCGTACACCACTGGTGATCGTCGAGGGGACACTGAATAGTGCACGGTACATCCAAACCGTCATCGAACCCATCGTTCTACCATTCCTAGACCGGCAAGGGAACTTGCTGTTCCAACAGGACAATGCACGTCCGCATGTATCCCGTGCCACCCAACGTGCTCTAGAAGGTGTAAGTCAACTACCCTGGCCAGCAAGATCTCCGGATCTGTCTCCCATTGAGCATGTTTGGGACTGGATGAAGCGTCGTCTCACGCGGTCTGCACGTCCAGCACGAACGCTGGTCCAACTGAGGCGCCAGGTGGAAATGGCATGGCAAGCCGTTCCACAGGACTACATCCAGCAACTCTACGATCGTCTCTATGGGAGAATAGCAGCCTGCATTGCTGCGAAAGGTGGATATACACTGTACTAGTGCCGACATTGTGCATGCTCTGTTGCCTGTGTCTATGTGCCTGTGGTTCTGTCAGTGTGATCATGTGATGTATCTGACCCCAGGAATGTGTCAATAAAGTTTCCTCTTCCTGGGACAATGACTTCACGGTGTTCTTATTTCAATTTCCAGGAGTGTAGTTGCGTTACACACCGCCACCTTACACAGTACAATTCAGAGTGCTATAGCGGCAAAAGGTTGCCATTTGAGTTACTGAACAGAGAAAGTCGACCGTCTAATATACATGGAGGAATTAATTTTTAGCATGACCTCGTACATTCATACTGTTTGTATGTCTTGTAGGTTACTACTTTTATACAGATTACCATTCCACATGTTGAGTTTTGAGGACATCTGTTTGTTGGTACGTACATTGGACAGATGTTATTAAAAAAATTGATTCACTACGTTGATTACTCGATAACATTAAAAATTAGCCATCTCAAGCAGGGATGAAATGTTCTCTGTGAATGCGGGTAGGAATGTGCCGATTACATGTTCGATATTATCTGTGGCGTCTTTTGACAAGATCTCAAACTATCTTTTCCTGGGGAATGCATAAGAAACACCAACATGGAGTTTCGACAATATTATAATAGAGCGCATGGGGACATTTCATTTAGTTAGTAGGCTTTGCCTGGCTTCTGATTCTAAGTTTCATGAATACCACTGCCAGGTGTTACATCTCAGAGCATATTTCTTCAAAAGCGTTAGAAATTGGTGACAAGATCAGTCACAATTTCTTTTACAATTTACATCTGTTTTACAATCCGGGGGCATTGGACCTGGATTATAGGATGGGTGAGGCAATGGTTTCCAACCCAAATCGGCAACAAATTCCATTGGCAAAACATCCACGAGAATGACATCAACGATATCATGACTTGCCGGAAGAGTTTACCACCTCGATTTTTTTTTTTTGTGGTTGCTGGGGGTGACTGCCATTTTGTTTTCTCCACATAAAATGATACGTGACAGAAAGGCCACCCCACTAACACAAAACTGTTTGAGCAGTTCTAATCAAATGGCTTGACTTTCAATTTTGTCGTCTGTTATAAGCAGTAGTGGAATCTATCTTGAGCAGACCTTGTAATATTCAGTCTCGGTTATACCACACGCACATCTAATGCTCACCGATAGCCCTAGAGCCATCTGCTTGCTTAACTGAGCGTCAGCCCCAGTGATGATCTCGGATGTTCCGTCCCAGTTCCATTATATACGATACTTCTTTCTTGAACTCAGTTATCTACGCCTCACCTTACCAAGACAACTTTTACTCAAGACAAAGGCAGTATACAATGTCCTCCAATTAGGTCGTCCACCTAACCCTATTGAACAAAAGTTCCCCCAGGTTGACTAGCGTCATGTATGGCGCGCGGTGTTCGCCTGTTACCTTGACACTAATGTTCAATCTGTCTGGTACCTAACTGCCAATGGTAAGCAAATCAACCAATTTCGCCTTCATCGTATCCACCTCGCCCAATCACCTCTATGTTCCACGTGTGGAGTGCCAGACAATGATGAACACCGGTTTGTTTGCGGACCGGCGGCGGAGGTTTGGCACTTGGTTCGTCGTATTGTGGCTTTTCTAACGCTGGACATTCCGGATCGGATTACTCCCCTTTCATTATTATTTCCGGAACGTGACTATTTTCCTCGGACAAAGACCAATGCTGTGAATTGGATTCGCAGACATGCTATTCACTACCTATTTGGACAAACTGTAGACTCTGTACTTGATTTTTGGACATACTTCAATGACCCTCATTATGTCGTTGTCCGTCACCCAAAATGCAGACAACTTTTCTCAAACTTCCTTGGGAGTGCTTTCCACGACCCGCCTCGCAGCTGGAATGTGTTAAGCCAAGAGAGAAGAAGGTTTCCTGTTTCAACCAATGAACATTTCTGAACAATTTAACGGAACACATCAATTTCGAGAAGACGTGACTCAACATATTACCAGCGGGGCGCAGAAGGCCTCTGATCAATTACACAACAGAAAAGAAAAAAAAAGAAAGGAAAAGAGAAAAAAATAAAAATAAATATAAAAACAATAAAAATAAAAATAAAATTCAGAAAAAGGAAGATTTTGTTTTCTTTGTAAGGATAGCCCTAACCTCGATTTCCCTATTTCCCCTGGTATATAGGTAGCTCTCTGGAGTAGGTTTAGTCAGGAGCCAACGCCTGAAGTGGACCAGACATTTTTTTGTTATAGGATGAAAAGTGGCGGTGGCACTTAGGTTTTTTTGTAGTTCTAAAAAACAGAAAAAACTACACATTAGGTTAAAAAAATAAAATAAAATAAACTGAGTGGTAACGTGCTTGCCTTCCATGCAGCGGGCCCGGGTTCGATTATTGGCCGGGTTGGTTATTTTCTTCGCCCATGGACTGGGTGTTGTGTTGTCCTCATCATCATCTCATCACCAACGACGCGGAAGTCGCCCAATGTGACGTCATGTGAAATAAGACTTGCAACACGGCGGCCGACTTCCCCGGACGGGCCTCCCGGCCAACAATACCATACGATCATTTCATTTGAGCCCTAGAGCCAACGGTCAAATTACTATGTGGTGGCCCGAACGAATAATGACATCCGTGCGCTTCACTGTTTCGAACAGTGGTTTTGATAGAACGTTCCGAACTTGACAGATCATAGAGCTCAGATTCTGCAGTTTTCTGGCCCTTTCACTCTCATTAAAAATCGCCTATCAGTACTTCCGTCAAGTGTTCATTACCATACGCTACACACAAACTTTGAGACAAATTCGACGTGATTATTTTTTCTGGCAACAAAGAGTTCAATAACAACACGTTGCTTGTAATAAGTGTCTAGCATAGACCACATTTTGATGGTTAACAATGGCTCTGTTAACAGTGGGAATTGTTCGAAAACTCGCACCTCAGATTTGAAACACTTAAGATCATTTCTCTTGTGCGTACGTACAGGTACTCTGTTCATCACCTCAGTACCTCAATAATTGTTGCACGATCCCATATTGAGGAAATTTCTACCTGAATGAGGCCAGAAAGCTTAAATACATTAGCTTTAAAACACAATTTTATGTTCACAGCTCTGTTGGTCATTTTTTGCCCAATGCTAAAGACAGCACTCCAGCATTGGAAAAAAGGGGAAAATACAAAATCACTTGTAATTGTGGGAAATTCTATATAGGTCAGTGTGCCAGGGCAATATACACCTGTTTATAGCAACACAATAGAAGTTGAAAATTTATCAAGTAGACTCTACATTCGCCGACCACCTGCTTAAAGGAGGCCAGAGTTACAAGATGCAGCATGAAGTCCTGCATCATATACATAAAGGGAAGAAGATGAACTACCTTGAAGTAATGGAAATTAATAAACGTATGTTAGTTTCCCAAGCTTAATACTGAATGATCAGATACAGTTCTCTTAGTCGCCATTTCTAACTGCTGATACCACTCATAATACCAGTCAGACCTCGCTGTAAATTACCCCTTACATTCACAAGCCCATTTCTTCCTTTACGCCACTTATTATAGTAGCATTTTTTCCATTAAAAAATCTTACTTAGTGTAATCACAAATGTTTCACTCACTCGTTTAATCTCATTTTCATATCTTACCTGCTTGTAATATTGTCCCGCTAAAGACAAGTTTATTTTCTCTGCCATTCCCTTGGAACGTGTCGCCAAAGTTCCTTGCTCAAATTATTTTCTTCTCAGAACAGTTGTCATAATTTTTATATCGTTCATTATTTTACGTGTCACGTATTTTGTCTTATTTCAATGATTTTACACATTTTAACTGAAATAACTCCTTTCCTTTTTTGTCCGAAACCAAACATTAAGCCGGCTGGTGTGGCCGTGCGGTTAAAGGCGCTTCAGTCTGGAACCGCGTGACCGCCACGGTCGCAGGTTCGAATCCTGCCTCGGGCATGGATGTATGTGATGTCCTTAGGTTAGTTAGGTTTAATTAGTTCTAAGTTCTAGGCGACTGATGACCTCAGAAGTTAAGTCGCATAGTGCTCAGAGCCATTTGAACCAAACATTAAGAACTGTTGTCTTTGGAAACAAAATGCGATATTCTGTAACGCACTAGTTTGCAATCTTTGATCCTGCAATATTTCACAGCCACACAACTGTATTTATCTTTCTGATGACTGCGTAAGCAAGCGAAAACGGGTTTGTAGCATAATAAATAATGTAGAAAATTACACCAATGTCGTGGCGCGCTTCATTCGTAAGGTAATCTAACTGTTTGCGACCGACAGCTCATAGGATTTTTTTTTTTAGTATCATCAGCTCATAGGATGTATGAAAAACCACAAATTCCCTCCTATTACTTCTATACACCCTGCTGAACTAGTCTGGTCATGGATTGTCACTTTCTTTCATGAACAATCAACCGTCTCCAAATGAAGTGGAAAAGTTTCCCAAGTTTCCGTAACACGTTAGTCAAGCGTATCGATAAGTAAAAAGTCAGTTGCTAAAAAATAATTATTTTGGTTCCATCAGAAACAAAAACGTGAAAGCCGAAGCCACGCGAACAAGACAGCATTTAAACTGCTTCTCAACGTCTTACACTCCTGTTATGGAAGACAAAGACGACTTTCCAACACCAGGCTAAACCACTGTGGCGAAAATGTGCTGGGTCCCCATCAGAAGGTCACTGCACATAACTCCCGGGTGACTTTCCATGTAGTTTAACTTTTATGGGTGATAATACATGGCTTGTTATTCTAACTGTAACTCAGAAACGGGGCATATCATAATAGCCGTTTAATTGACATTTCATAGAACGAATGAAAAACTACAAATGACCTATTATTTCTTCTATTTCTTTGTGAAGTTCTTAGCAAAAAATTGTCCGTGTATTACTCCACCTAAAAGTTTACCAAAAATGGCCCATATTTGGTATCAGATACATTTATCATAGATATTACTTTTAATTCTGAGCCTTGTTCTTAACTTTAATGTTGCACGACACGACATCCACTCTAGTTCTAAAACAAAGCGAAAGTCTGCCTTAGAAATTCATGCATCCCTGCTAGTCCATAAATGGTGGGGAGGAGAACAGCAACTACACTTATAAGCACTCACCTTGAAAATTTTTGCCCTTACAAACAGCTGATTATTGATCAGTTTCATCTACCTCTTCTGCTATTGATGCAGTTACTGTGAGAGGTATAGTTCTCTCTTCACTGGCCTTTTTACAGTATCAACAGCTGCTTAACTATCTATTAAACTGTTTGTTACCCCAAAATTTGCTACATGTGCAGGACATGCCTCTTCTCGCATTTCTCCCTGGTCATTAACGTATCACGCGTCTCCTCCAACCTTTCCCTTAGTTCCCTAAATCTTTCATGAATTATAAGAGAGGACTTCAAAAAGTAAGTTACACAATACCATGGCATGATAAGTAACTTCTTATCGAGCACTGCACTACTCTTCAAAGTCGTCACGGAGCCAACAATCACCCATGGTGTGGACGTGCGCGTATAAAAAATCTGTGACTGTTGCAGTTAAGTTCCTGGACATTGTTGTCTATGATGCAGCGCCATTTCACTCATACGCTGTGATGCACATATTCAATATACTGCAGCAGAGATTTGTCTGCAGGAGAACCAGAACATGTACTCCCTTCTAATTGCTACTTTTTTTGTGCAATGGTGTTAGCGTCGCATGACATGTGTAACTTACTCTTTGAAGTATTCTCGTATAAGTTGCTACTTTATGTTCTAACTTTATTTATAGGATGTGGGTTCCGCCTTTTTGCAAATACACTGGCTTATCTTTTTACCGAAACATGTTTCAGCACCCTTGTGCCATTATCAGTGCGTTTTTTTATCTATTGAAAAACTGTGAAAAGTGAAAATATTTTAGGTTACAATTGACTTTACAACTAAGGCCTAAAGAAACTTTTTGTTATTTTTGCTTCTTACCGTGATTTGACATTACGGGGTTTTGCAGGATCAACTCTGTAGTGTCCTCCATTGATAGCTTGTTATCTGCAAACCAAACGATGTAAATGTAAATTTCATCAGCGATTTAACACATCCCTTGATTTTTCAAAAACGTGAATTTTTGCGTATCAAATTTTTTTGCGTGTGTATTTGTTACTATTCATGTTTTCTTGTGACTGATCCTTCTTCTTTTGGGTTCCGTGGACATTGCACACACATATTAATGTAATTTATTTCTTTATAAATGACTTTTTGCTTCGCGAGATGCAGTGAGCACTATGCTGTGTTTCCTAACCCCGCCGGCGTTCATTTGTTCCCGAGAGAGTTTAGCGCCGAATTTGAATTTTGTTTACGTTTCTCTCTCTTTTTGTGCGTGTATGTGTGTGTGCCTTAGCTGTTTCTGTAAAGTACCTTTAATGTGTCAAATAATGTGCCTTTACAGAGCGTAGTGTTTTCATTTAAAACGTGTTTGCCTCCTGCCATTGCCTTCTGTGTGTGGAAGTTCTCTTCTATTGTCAGTTTGCGGTATAGGCCGTGGCTGCTTTTCAGTATTTATGAATCTGTTTGGGTGGTGGTTATGGGCTGTTAGATCGTCAGCAAACGTACTATACGTGCTGTTACGTTTTAGGGCTTTGAAGTGTTCTGAGTCTCTTTTTCTGAAGTTTCTGAAAATTCTTCCTGTGTGTAATGATTGACAAGTGTGGCATGTGAATTCATATTTGCAAGAAAGGGGGAACCCGTACCCTATAATTTAACTGCAAATGTGGAAAGAAAGCAAGAGAGCTGCAGATTCAAAAGATGAATATTTATTTATCTATTTTATGTGTTCAGGACGTGGGATTATTACGATACTGGTAGAACGTTTATAACATGTAGAGTTTAGTTACGCACAAGGTATCCATGACAGAGAAAATTGAATAAAATAAAAACGAAAGCAGTATTAACGAAAATACAAGAATTAATACGTTCATCTAGAACTTATGAAGTCCGCAGCTCGTGGCCTTAAGGTAGTGTTCTCGCTTCTCACGCACGGTGTCCCGGGTTCGATTCCCGGCGGCGTCAGGGATTTTTCCCTCCCTAGAGATGACTGGGTGTTGTTATGTCGTCTTCACCATCATCATTCATCCCCATTACGGGTTTCCCGCATCGTCCCTCTACGCTCCTCGCAGTATGGGACCTCATCATCATCAAAAATTATGAAATACAGACAAAACAATAAAAAAACTAGGTCATGCTCCTCACATTGAGAGCAGCGCTCAGAATTCGGCGACCTTGACTACTATTTTATTAGTAGGTCACCATACAGGCAAATGGAACCACCACTGCTGAAGCTCTGTTCAGTGTCTTCTACGTCACATAAGGCAGACGTGAGCCTGCTGCTATACTCTGTTTATCATAAGTATAAACGTATGCAGACAAACACCAACGTGATGATTTGTCAGAAGCAGTGGCACACGTACACTGGTAGTGCTACGCTATTGGTTCTACTTACGTATTAGATACCTTATTAGTAAGTTACGTGAAATAAAACTTTAAGATATTCTAATGTATTAACAGTATTTGACAGAGTAAAGTTACAGATACACATTAGATGTATGGCGGAATCGGTAGCGTAGTAGATGGATAATCTGACGCAGCTCATGGATCGCTGGGTGAGGTCTCGCCTTGGTTATCCGTTTTTATTTTCGTTCAATTTGAAATACCAGCATTTCGTAATTGTAAAATTCATCATCGTTTTTATGAATAACGTGCGTCTTGATGTTCCTAATTACATATTTCACGCAAAATTCCAGTTTTCATTGCAAATTTAAATGTTTGATTATCAATATTTTATGAAAGATTGTTAATAAAGGTTGATTAAATTAAGAAAATGTAATAATTTAATTTTAGGACAAAAATGAAAAACCAAATACTCTTTGTTTAGAATGTGTCCAATGTGTTATACCACAGATGGAGTCTCACACGAACCATAGCGATAAGTGTCGTAGAAACGTGGGAAAAAAATTATTTTCGCAGCATCGAGCGCATCATAAAATTTTTGCATTTTTAAATTTGCCACTGAGCCATTGCAATATGAACCCAACAGAACTCATCAGGAGCCAAGTTAAGGGAGTTATTGCGAGAGATAACAAGACTATTTAGCTGCCACACGTATTGGAACAAGCGCACGCAGCTTTTCCACATGACACTGCCGAACGCAGGCGTGATATAGAGCCGCACGTCATACAAGAAGAGGAGAAAATACGCCGCCTGAGTAGCTTCGCAGATTCTGTTGTTGATCGACGTTTTATTAACGTAGCAGATGACAGTCCCAGAAATGAAACGTATTTCTCGTATTCGGATAAGGGAGTAACTAACAGATCACCAGACGACTGACTGCAATTAATAGCTTCAATGCTCGAACAGTCCACGGGTACACTGCCGGTACATAGTGTCCAACGGGCAGAATATTTCGGCGATCAGACATGTCGCCATCCTCAGGTGCGCTGACGAATGGAACTCCTGAGGGCGGGCGGCCGATTTAAATCCCCTCCCCTCGCGGGCCGCTCTCTTCGCCGTCCGCGCCCGCGCGCCGGCGGTCGCGAACAAGTGGGCGTCGGAATCTGTCGTAGCGTCGATGTGCTTCCTACGTCCGCCCTGGTCGCCAGTTCGTACTTCTTGCTGAGAGTCTTCTTAATTACATTCAATGCCGGCTCCCAAGCCTTGCTGAGGTTGTAGCCGCAATCTCGGTTGATAAGATCTTCCCTGGTGCGAATTTCTATAGCCTCCCTTATAACGCTGTCCCAATATTTAGAGGTTTGAGCCAGGATCTTGGTACGCTCATAACCGATCTCGTGTTTCTCGGACAAACAGTGCTCTGCTACTGCCGATTTATTTGGATATTTCAGTCGAGTGTGCCTTTGAAGTTCTCGGCAACGATCTTCGACGGTGCGTACTGTCTGTCCGATATGTCTTCCCACAGACACAGGGAATTTGGTATATGCCGGCCTTCCTCAAACCGAAGTCATCTTTCACACTTCCCAGTTCGTCAACGTACCTGACGATGGCGACATGTCTGATCGCCGAAATATTGTGCCCCTTGGATACTATGAACCGGCAGTATACCCGTGGACTGTTCGAGTAACAAATACGCCAGGAGAAACTGAAGAATCACAATACCTTCAATGGATTCATTGTTCAACAATACCGTGAAATCCCTGTAGTTTGCTTTTGCATCACACCTAGGTCGCTCAAAAAAATTACTCCGTGTTCAGGCTAGGGATTTTCATCATGTTTATTTATAATTATAGAGTACTATGTTAGGTGGCAACGAGAGCATTTTATGCTTTACGTCAGGTCGTCTAAGATGCGTCCCGTAGTGCTGGAGTTCTGCCGAATATTATTTCATTCTCTTTAAAAATTACATTCGAAGGTATATTGTTTCTCTGCTCGTCCCTTTTTACGTCTGAACTGCAACAGCTCACATCACTGCAGATTAGTAGGACCAGGTGGCTGGCAAGAGCAAGTTAGACGCGCTGGTAAAGGTGTTGTCCCTTATTATTGCTCTGTGTGCGTGTATAGTCCGAGCCACGGAGGATGGCGGTTTTGCAGGTCGAGAAGCGGACTGAGGTTGCGTTAATGCTGGTTCCAAGCGACAGTCGCATACCCTTGGCTTTGCGCTTGGTGTGTGTATCCTGCAATTAGGTCTCTCCCTTTCTCGTGTAGAATTTGGCGCTTAACGTCACTATCAACCATTTACAAGTAATGTAATAAAAATTCACTAACTCACTACGATCGCTCTTGATGCTTGCATTGGGAATGAAATTTAAATCAGAGCCCTGAGAACACTGCTTAACACTCACTAGCTGTCAGAGAATGCGTGATGTGGTTGCGTAGAACGAGCCTAAATTCGACTCCAACTATAACACAGCATAAAACATATCCTTATGATCGTACTTGACTGTAATGGAAACAGCTTCGCTTCCGTTCCACATGAAACGAAATTCAGTGAGATTCGAGCAAACGCGGAAGAATACATGGGGTAAAGTTTATCAGGTTTATTCTTATGATGAGCACAGCATAGTTCCATTTTGGCTTTTGTTCAGTGGGCTTCGAACACAGAAAGACGCTAATGTTCCACTCGGTGAGTTAAGGGAGATGAAGGGATTGCAGTAGTTTTCTGAGAGATGCTCGTTCTTGGTCTGCGTCTTGGCCGTTGAGGCTCTTGTCCAAATAGAGGAGGTCTGTAGTCACTTTCCAGTTTGTTCTTCTCCACTTCCTGAGCTTATTTCGTGCCGGTGGTGCTATAATCATAATTTGATATGGTTTGCTGGTAGTAAACAGACGGTCAAAATGTCCCCAATCTCGTTCAAAGCTGTACCAACCGTTTGACATTCATAGAATTTTGCCAGGCTCGTGCAGAACTTTCTGCTGCGGGGATACATAATGCCAGGTCCGATGTTCGATTTTGGTTGAGAGCACTAGGCGGTTCCTGTAAGTTCACGGATGATGTTGTTCCTTGCAGGCACTTCGAACTTTATTCTGTCGAATGTAAGGGAATAGTCTGTTTCGACTCCTTGATATTTGTGAGTGTCGTAGTGGAATAGTCGTTCTGCTGTCCAAGTGAGGTTCGTTTGTCCTTTAGCTTCCCTGTAAGGTGAAATGAACAAACCCGTGTCTTTCTAGGCTCTGGCTTCAGATGGTTACCATCACAGAACTTGGCCATGTCTTCGAAAGCTCTTACCAGCGTTATATCAACGCCATCAAATATTCTGCCTCGGTTAGCAATTGTTATATCATTTGCATAAACAAATGCCTGAAATGTATTGGCAGCTGCTAATATGGCCATCCATCAGTTGTAAATAGAATGGAGACAATAAAAATTTGTTCCCGACCAGGAAGAGAAACCAGATTTCCCGCTTTACACGAGAGGTCGTCTTAACCTCTTTGTTTTGTTTTTGATATTTTTTTTTTTTTTTTTTTTTTTTTTTTACTGTTCGTTGCATTTATTCGGGGCGGACGTCTCACGACACTCGTTCTGATTCAGAGTTGATCCGTTCACTCAGTTTTTTATTACAGAGGGTAGATAACCCTCTGACTGAACACGCTGAGCTACAGATCCGGGAACCGCTTCGGCTATTCGTACACGGTTCAAGGCCAGACCCAAACTTACCTATGTCGTCAATCCTGCGTCACAACCTGTACCCGTGCACGCATCATGATGTAATTCCCATTCAGAGGATAACATTTTAATCGGAAGTTGTTGCCTGCTATAGGCGCGATATACGATATTGCAGAGCCTGTATTGTTAAGAAGAGCGATGTAATGTTCCTTCGGACATTCATGCCTGTCCGATAGAACAGCTCATCATTCTTCTTAACCACACAGGCACTGTAATATTGTATAAATAAATAATGCTTTAGTTACAAAGGTAAGTGGTTGGTCATTTGTGTACATGTTACACAACTGCATGAAGAGTACACTCCCCTGAAGGAGAACTCTCTACCGAATCTTTTTGTTTTGCAGTGTCTTAAAATCTCCTTTTTTCATCCAAAATGGAGGAGGCGTGTCAGGCAGTTGTGTGATCAGCGAAAGCCGTATCTCTAACTTGACCTATTCCATAAACATTCTCGATATGTTAGATCAAATTAACGATTTGTCCACAGAAAGATCTACATCTACATCTACATTTATAGTCCGCAAGCTACCCAACGGTGTGTGGCGTGCCACTGTCATTACCTCCCTTTCCTGTTCCAGTCGCGTATGGTTCGCGGGAAGAGCGACTGTCTGAAAGCCTCCGTGCGCGCTCTAATCTTACATTCGTGATCTCCTCGGGAGGTATAAGTAGGGGGAAGCAATATATTCGATACCTCATCCAGAAACGCACCCTCTTCCTGGACTAAGCATGATAGCTCTCTAGTACCTCATACATATGTCAGAGAAGTGAAAATGGACGAAAGGTTTGTTTGAGCCTGCTTTCTCTTTCCCCGTATTTAGAAGTGCTACTACTTTGGCTTTGCACCAGATGTAGGGAATTTCCAATTCTGGTGTTCATAAGATTGAATATACCCTGTTTTGTAGCAGGTCTAAGTAGTTTAGTTTTTTCTGTTCGCAGTTCCTCTTGGCTTTCAGGTTTATTGTTCTTCATTGGAGTTAATATCTGCATTTCTTTTAACATAAAAGGAGTGCCGAGGTAATCTTTCTCAGCAGCATACCTCAGGAGTTTGGCGTTTATAGTATTTCCATTAGCCTTACCATTCGGAGGTAACTGATAAGCTAATTGGTCAAGCGCCGTCTCCCAGAGATCAGTAGAAACAGTAGGTGCCTCATTGAAAGAAACTCGAAACAACATTGAGAGAAATTCCAAAGCTAAGAATTATCTGCACCTCTAAATTATTAACACTTGGTCAAATGCTGTCGCTGTGTGCTACAGCTAATTTAATCTCTTCTGCTGCTGTTCTGCCTGCGCGACAATTGTGAGACTGGCAGCCATCTTCCGCACGTAGGACGTACCATCGTGTAGACTCTGCTGGGCCAATTGCTGACGGAAGTCAAATTTCCACCATCATCACGATTCACACATATCCAGTGCAAAATCCTTTCCATCACGCACCCTCCCATCTTCATTTCCGCTCAGAGCCTTTTTCTCTCGTCCTTCCTTCCACAGCTTCTTCAGTGCGCGTCTTCTAATTCTGTATACCACTTTCTGCCCCCACAAGTCACCTGTAGGCGTTCAGTAGCGCTGTAAATCTGGCACAGCATTCACTAACAAGCACTCCCGCTTTACAGCTGTTGACAGAACTAAACACACGTATTCCAAACCCAAAGTTGCGGCAAGTCTCAAAGCATTTTCCCGGAAAAGAGTACTGCTTGTAGCTACCTCTTTGGCCAGTCAAAAACTTCTCCAACACTTTGGAAGCCTGTCAACTCTTTTTAAATTGTACCTAGGTGTTCATACAAGATTATGCTATCCGGTTTCTGCCCTCAAAAATGCCCTGGACAATGAATACCACCCATTAATAAGGCAATGTGATTTCAAAGTTAAAGTTTACGATATGGCATCGCTTACGCAAATCGGGGACAGGGTAAGGGGGAGGTGAATGTAATATAACTGAGTTTTGAACTAGAAAATGGGCCACATACTTTGTAATGTACAGCGTCAAAGTGTATTAAAACTGGGCCTCCTAGGCCCTCTTTGTGCCGGAGAAACATTTTTGCCATCTGTGGCCTAGATTGCCTGATTCTTCTGACTTGGCTCTCAGTCACTTCTTCCTCTTTCATTTGCGTCGGAAGCATTTCCAGATCGATGACGCGGTGCTTTTCTAAGCAGAACGTTCCTCAAGAACCAAAATACCGATTTCTCAGCCAAGGTCTTAGCCATGTTTTTCAAGGTTGAGATAAACGTGTCACGTCGAAGATTGAAGGGTCAACTTATAGGGAAGGTCTAAAACTATCAGCAACTTTCACCGTCGGCGCTTGACATTTTCGGGGCTGTATGAGAACGAACTATCCGCCTATCTACTGGCGACAGTTCTGTTGCTTATACGAGTTTAGGTCTGGCGTGACTACTTTGGATGCTGCTTCTCTGCAAAGTCGGGTATTAATTATTTTTATACAAGGGTACTTGTGCGAAGCTTTCGCACTTGTAAAGTTTCAGATAACGACAATATTTAGAATAACCGTAGTCGTTGGGATAAGAACAGTTGTGGGAATGTAGAGAAAACATCTTTAAAAAGGAGGCAAATGATTAGAAATAATAAAGATGAATTTATGATACCTTCTTGTGTATTCACTCCTGGCCATTAAAATTGCTACACCACGAAGATGACGTGCTATAGACGTGAAATTTAACCGACAGGAAGAAGATGCTGTGATATGCAAATGATTACCTTTTCAGAGCATTCACACAAGGTTGGCGCCGGTGGCGACACCTAAAACGTACTCACATGAGTCGACCGGCGTTGCCCGGTGAAACGTTGTTGTGATGCCTCATGCAAGGAGAAGAAATGCGTACCATCACGTTTCCGACTTCGATGAAGGTCGGATTGTAGCCTATTGCGATTGCGGTTTATCATATCGCGACATTGCTGCTCGCGTTGGTCGAGATCCAACGACTGTTAGCAGAATATGGTATCAGTAGGTTCAGGAGGGTAATACGGAACGCCATGCTGGGTCCCAACGGCCTCGTATCACTAGCAGTCGAGATGACAGGCATCTTATCCGCATAGCTGTAACGGATCGTGCAGCCACGTCTCGATCCCTGAGTCAACAGATGGGGACGTTTGCAAAACAATAACCATATGCACGAACATTTCGACGACGTTTGCAGCAGCATGGACTATCAGCTCGGAGACCATGGCTGCGGTTATCCTTGACGTTGCATCACAGACAGGAGCGCCTGCGATGGTGTACTCAACGACGAACCTGGGTGCACGAATGGCAAAACGTCATTTTTTCGGATGAATGCAGGTTCTGTTTACAACATCATGATGGTCGCATCCGTGTTTGGCAACATCGCGGTGAACGTACATTGGAAGCGTGTATTCGTCATCGCCATACTGGCGTATCACCCGGCGTGATAGTATGCGGTGTCATTGGTTACACGTCTCGGTCACCTCTTGTTCACATTGAAGACACTTTGAACAGTGGACGTTACATTTCAGATGTGTTACGACCCGTGGCTCTACCCGTCATTCGATCCCTGCGAAACTCTACATTTCAGCAGGATAATGCACGACCGCATGTTGCAGGTCCTGTACGGGCCTTTCTGGATACAGAAAATGTTCGACTGCTGCCCTGGCTAGCACATTCTCCATATCTCTCACCAACTGAAAACGTCTGGTCAATGGTGGCCGAACAACTGCCTCGTCACAATGCGCCAGTCACTACTCTTGATGAACTGTGGTATCGTGTTGAAGCTGCATGGGCAGCTGTACCTGTACACGGCATCCAAGCTCAGTTTGACTCGATGCCCAGGCGTATCGAGGCCGTTATTACGGCCAAAGGTGGTTGTTCTGGGTATTGATTTCTCAGGATCTATGCAACCAAATTGCGTGAAAATGTAATCACATGTCAGTTCTAGTTATGACCAGTAGTGTATCTTTTTCTTGATCATGCAGTAACACTTCAGCATCCAATATGACGTTTTAATTTATTACCTTACTACCGATTCTGTTCACAGTACAATTTGCAGACGGTGGCCACATACACCTCTGAAAGCACGAGAGCTATTCGCAAACCACAATGAAAATAAAAAAAGTTTTATTTGCACCAGTTAGCTACATCATCCGGCTACTTCTCTACATAGTCGGGCCTTTGTTGAGACATTTGTCGTAGGCATTGTACTAACATTCCTATATCCTCGTCATAGAAGGCAGCCGCCTGTTCTTTCTTCCAAATCTCTATCCATCTTTTTGTCTGTACTAAAATGTAGTCTTCGCAGCGCGCGGTTCCTGTGAGCAGAGACTTTCCATTGACGACGCTGCAGGTGCGCCATGCAGAGAGTGGCCAGGAACTGTCATGAAGAAGGTAATGCATGACAGTCACGTTTCGTGCGCTGTACGAAATCAGACGAAATTTCTCACAGGCACTGATGCTTAGTGGGAGACACTATTTTCTACGCATATTTACGTGCTCACTGGGCACTTAGTCCTGAAAAGAGCAACGTGACGCGATCTACGGGCACACTAGAGGCACTGTGGCTTACATCACGCGACTGATCGTACCTTACTTTCCAAATACCTGTAAAGATATGTCATTGTAAGACACATAGTTCAGGAGATATGACGTCAAAGCTTTGAGATGCGTGGAAAACTAGGTTTTGCTTAATATGGAGTGCAAATTACCCAAGTTTCACCCAGTGTTAGCGACTTCCAAGGAACTTCTTCAAATTTTTTCTCGCTTAGATGCTTAATGTCAAACATTTAACACATTAACTCATTTGTGAAGCCCTTTTATGCCTGGGATTACGATTCTGTAAAGAACCATAGTTTTGTGGCGGTGTTCGTAGCGACAATCACTTGGCTGTAGAAATGGCTTACGAAGTCACCGCCACACTTTTAATAGCAGGCCGACCGGTCCGCTGGAACAGTAAACAGAAAGATGAAAAACCAAACACTCTGATTAAATAAAAGTCGGTACTTATCTTTATTGATAAAGATACAGAAACACAATAGGGAACTCCGTGTCTACAGAGATCTGTCTAGTTCGAGTCGGAGCGGCTAGGTCAGCGTCAGCTGACGACAAACAACAACTCTACTGCGATGAACACACAACTGACTAACAAGTACACAATTCGGTGGCGAGTATACAACAGAGCGGCGAATACAGAACTGTCTTAGCGCTCGCGACTCCAGCGCTTAAGAAGCCAGAAGCCAGCGGTGGCGCGCGCAGACTTGCGGCGATTTCCTGTATCGCTGGCGCTGCTTATACGGACGGCGTTCGGACTTCGATGCTGCCAACCTTTTGGCAGCGGGCTCGGTTGGCATTACTGGCTAGGACATAACACATAGGTCTATGGTAATTTACGAAGACGCTGTCTCTGCCATGGTATAGCTCGAAGTACTGCATTACCGATGCCCTGTCCGAATACTTGGAAAGTTCTTAAGATAAATGCAAGCGCTGTAAAGATACGTTTCGTAGCCCCAGAGAAAATAGCTATATAGGTGAATGGAACACGTTTTATACGAAACAAATATTAACACATGGAGGTAACGCGTGGTGAATTTGTGAACGGAGTAAGGGTGTAAGATAATGAATTCGTGAAGACCAAATGTATAGTAACCATAGTGTAACGCCGGCCGGGGTGGCCGAGCGGATCTAGGCGCTACAATCTGGAACCGGGCGACCGCTACGGTCGCAGGTTCGAATCCTGCCTCGGGCATGGAGGTGTGTGATGTCTTTAGGTTAGTTAGGTTTAATTAGTTCTAAGTTCTAGGGGACTGATGACTTTAGGAGTTAAGTCCCATAGTGCTCATAGCCATTTTTATAGTGTAATATGTGAAAGATCAGCGGCTGTCAATAAAGAACGTAGTGATATTTAAAATCCTTCTACACAAGTACACGGTGTGAAGGAATTCTGTTACTTTTGATGCAAAATATGGGTGACGGATGAATCAAGGAGGATGTAAGAAGCACATTAGCATAGATTATCAGTTCATTCCTCATTAAAAGAAAGTTATTAGTGTCAAACACGGTCCTTATTTTGAGGAAGATATTCCTGATAATGTAGGTTCACAGAACAGCATTGTATGCAAGTAAATAATGACTGTCGGATAGCCGGAAAAGGAGCGTTTGATATGTGGTCCTATACATGGGTGTTTAAAATTACTTGGACAGATAAGAAATGTGGTTCTCTGCAGAATCGGCGATTAAATGATGTGGAAAACATCGAGAAAAAGAGGGGACAGGATGATAAAGTAAACCTTCGCTGTTTGTCTTTCCGCGACTGTCTCGCTTTCTTACTTTCCAGGGAAGTGCTTCTGTTACCATGACGACAATAACATCGGACTTCTTCTCGTGCTGCAGATGTTTCTGCCGACTCTTGATGTATGAATATATAATGGAACGGCTGGGACAAAATGATGAAGAAAAAAGGTTTATCACTTACTACATTTACAGTGTTCATGCAGTGAAATTGCCACATCAGACATGTCTCTTAGGAAAAAAAACGGATACAATTTCAATGTAATATGAGTGTATTATTCAACAAAAATGAAATTTGATCCATTCTTTCCACTATGTTAGCCGCTAATCCACAATGCAGGACTGTCAGTAGAAACAGACTTGTTAGGCACTGTGGAAATTATTTCAGTTCACGAAGTGTTGAAGACACTGAAAAGCAACTGAACTTACCGCATCAGTTAACACAGAGCAAGGTATCAGCGACCATAAGGCTGTCATAGGTACTATGACTATGGTTGTTACAAGGACTGTTAAGAGTGGTAGTAAAATAGTTTCGCTTAGCAAGAGTGAGGGGATACAAATTGCAGAGTATCTGAGTAGGCAACACTAAGTAGTGCTGAGGACAAACATATGGGGCGCAAATGGAAGAAATTTCAAATAATCTTTCAAGATATCCTAGACAAGCATGTTCCGAGAAAGGTCTTAAGGGATGGGAAAAACCTATCGTGGTTTAATAGCCGTGCAAACAAAGAGGGCTTCATCGCAAATTCAAGAGGATTGAAAACCCAACTGACAAATAAAAGCTGGCGAAGCGAAAATGAGCGTAAGGAGAGCAGTGAGAGAAGGGTGCAACGACATTGAAAGTAACATATTGTCAACCGATCTGACTAAATTATAAGAGCTTGTGGTCTTACGTAAAATCTGTAAGAAATTCGGAATCATCTACTCGGCCACTCACTGAGCATACAGGCACTGAAACGGAAGATACAAAGAGAAAGCCAATATACTGAATTCGGTCTTCCGAAATCTTTTCACCGTGAAATATCTTAATACGGTCCCTCCTTTCAATCGAACGTCGAAATGGCAGATACTGAGGTAACCAATTGCGAAACAAAAGGGAACTATAATCGCTTAATAGCGGAAGGTCCTCAGGATGCTATGAGGTACCTGTAAAATTCTACAGATATTATAAAGCAGTATATCGTAGTTTGCTGGAGCAACGAAGTTTACTTATCGACTGGAAATAGGAGCATGTCATTCAAGTTTTCAATAAGGGCAGTAGGACAATTGCATATAATTATGGATCAAATGGCTATGAGCACTATGGGACTTAACTTCTGAGGTTATCAGTCCCCTAGAACTTAGAACTACTTAAACCTAACTAAACCTAAGGACATCACACACATCCATGCCCGAGGCAGGATTCGAACCTGCGACCGTAGCGGTCGCGCGGTTCCGGACTGTAGCGCCTAGAACCGCTCGGCCACTCCGGCCGGCACATAATTATGGACCTCTATCGTTGATTTCAATCTGTTGTAGAATTATGGAACTTGTTTTATGCTCAAGGATTATGACTTTTTTGGGGGACGAGAATCTCCTCTTTGAAAATCGATATGGATTCCGCAAACAGAGACCTTGCGAAACTCAGTGCCCATGAGATCCATAGCTCTGCAGACAACGGCGCTCAGGTAGATGCCGTATTCCTAGAATCCAGGAAGACATTTGACATCGTCCCGCACTGCCGTTTAGTGGCACATCTTGCTGAAATGCTGAAATGTGAGCCCAGGATAGCTTGCCATGAAGAGCAACAAAACGGGGCGTAGAACATCGTTGACATGCCGCTGTGCTGTAAGGGTGTCACGGAAGACAACCAAAGCGGTCCTGCTCTGAAATGAAATGGTACCCAGACCATCAGTCCTGGTTGTCGGGCGTTATGGGCAACAGTTAGGTTGCTATTGCATCACTGTCCGGGGCGTGTTCAGACACCCCTCGACGATCATCGGGGCTCAGTTCGAAGAGAAGTCAATTCTAAGTCAAGCCACTGAGATTCCAGGCCAGATGTGCCCGACGCCAGTGCTAACGGGGCGCCGTGAGCTCAGCCCCTGTTCTGTGAGGCACCTACTAATGGTCCTTGTGTTCAATAAAGCAGCAGTTGCACGTCAATTCGATGATAATGACGAATCCGGGGCTATGGGTGCATCTGTGGTCAGTGCTCGTTCCTTACGTTCTGTCGCTTCTCCAAGTCGGCCCTTCTTGACTCTGCGTCGGGCGATGTTTCACTCATTCAGACCAATATTGAAGAATAGTGACAACGGCCCCAGTGAAATTTCGAAAGACTCGCGCATCACTCTACACGGCTCCTTTGAGCACAGCTACACGTCCTCTCAAAAGCTGAATCTGCTTGTATTATTCACACACCTGTCTGCGAATCGACCGCGCGGAATTAGCCGAGCGGTCTAGGGCGCTGCAGTCATGGACTGTGCGACTGGTCCCGGCAGAGTTTCGAGTCCTCCCTCGGGCACGGGTGTGTGTGTTTGTCCTTAGGATAATTTAGGTTAAGTAGTGTGTAAGCTTAGGGACTCATGAACTTAGCAGTTAAGTCCCATAAGATTTCACACACATTTGAACATTTCTGCGAGCCATAGTTCTATCCGATCGAGCACACGGAACAAAATTAACAATGATTAAATGGCCTGCTATCGACATGTCCACTGTTTACTATCGTTGCCAGCTGCACGGTGAAACTGTGCTGCAGCGCCACACATTCAACCATCGGCCGTCAAAGTTTACAGTGGTACATATTTAGGCGGTAAGCGTATGAATATTTGGTTTTGTCGAATTTGTATAACTCCTTCGTGGTGCGAACTTATTTTTTTCGTCTTGCAATGTGTAACACAGGCAGTGTGCTTCCACGATATAAACACAGCCCTGGCTTACCCTTATCACGCCTTTATAGCTGCGGCGACGACTTTTTTAGCTCTATTGTTACCCTCTCCACGTGACGTCAAAGCAAAGACACGGAAATAAACATCTACCTCTGCAACCGACTGGCCCACGAACAAAATTTGAATGAAAACCCTTTTTCTTAACAACCACCGCAATTTTGGCATCCACACATATGATAAAAAAAGAATGTACTTCCATCCCTACCGCTCCCTCTTCCATTTCCACCTGCCCACTACAGCTCTACACCTTCCACCTGCCACATGCATTTCCCCCGCCTCCCCTAGGAAGTTATAAGCCCCACAGTGCTGTATGTGTGTATGTACTGAACGTTCCACGTCTTCTCCTAAACCAATGGGCCGATTCCAACCGAACACATACCAATTAATCGCTGTGGGGTAAGAACCACCTACATATTAAGGGGAGGGGGTGCGGATGAAAGAGGAATGTAGCCCACTAGGGGTAAATTCCCAGACTTCATTAATCCAGTATTTGAAAATGAGAACACTTAATTACCTGGAAAAAACGTTACACGTACTTTCAAACCTTTTCTCGCTGACAGTCTCCATAAAATGTTGAACGAAAAAAGTTTATCGCTTACTACGTTTACAGTATTCTTGCAGTGAAACTACCACATCAGGCATGTCTTTAATCTTTACGTCTTTACTACTAATTATATTCGCGACACACTTTGCAGACAATATTCAAACATACTACTGAATGTACCGGCAAAATTACATTACAGTATGACGGATAGCTCAGAAGATACAACATAATAAACACCGAATGGCTCTTAGCTCTATGGGACTTAACATCTGATCTCATTAGTCCCCTAGACTTAGAACTACTTAAACCTAACTAACCTAAGGACATCACACACATTCATGCCCGAGGCAGGATTCGAACCTGCGACAGTAGCAGGCACGCGGATCTGGACTGAAGTGCCTAGAACCGTTCGGCCACAGCGGCCAGCAATAATCACTGAGAGTCGTGAAAACCTGCCACATCATTCATGACGTTTAAATTTATGACTTCTTTGCTAGTAACTCTATTCCCAGTTCATCATACAGATAGTATTCACATATGCCGATTAATGTACCTGCAATGTTATATGATTGTACAAACATAGCTCAGGAGATATGACGTCATAAACATTGAGCTGCGTGGAAATAAAACTGTGGCGTGGAATTCGCTAGAGATATCGGTGAAATATGTCTAATATATGTGAAAAATGTCTGACATGTGCGAATGCCACCAAAGTCGCGAATAAAAACCTCCTCCTAAGGCGCTGGATCGATTTCAACCGCTTGGTATGCATATTATTTGCTATGTGGAAATAAATACTGTGAGGGTAAGAAACAGCTACCTCCTACTGGATTGGGCTGGGCTGATAACGTGGAGAGAGAGTGGTGGGAAGAAAATATCGACCGATACAGTTGGGAATGGAGGAGATAGACACAGATATGGCGGAGGGGGAGGAAGGGGATAGAGAAAGAGGGGGAGATAGACCTTGTAAAGGGTCAGATAGGTGGAGGAGGAAAGAGTAGGCGGTGAACACGGAGACAGACGAGAAGGAAACAGACGGAGCTGGAGGAGCATGTTGTCAGAGGAGGGGGGGGGGGGGGGAGGAGCGGGCACTCAGAAGTGGAAGAAGGAGACGGACGATGGGGGGTGGGGGAAGAGGAGACGGAGAAAGCAGGAAGAAAGAGGATCAAATGGCTCTGAGCACTATGGGACTTATCACCTGAGGTCATCAGTCCCCTAGAACTTAGAACTACTTAAACCTAACTAACCTAAGGACATCACACACATCCATGCCCGAGGCAGGATTCGAACCTGCGACAGTAGCAGGCGCGCGGTTCTGGACTGAAGCGCCTAGAACCACTCGGCCACAGCGGCCGGCCCGGAAGAAGGAGGATATGGATTGATAGAAGTGGATAAAATACAATTCTGTGGAATGTCAGGTACTCAACTACATTTTAATAAAGGTAATTTATGCTTATAACATAATTATTCAGACATCACTGCCTATAGTCCAGTCCTTCTCCATGGCATTGATAGCTTCGGAATATCGCGCGTAACTGTTTTACTGAATGAGTTTTACATATAAAGATTGTATAAATGCTTAGCATACAAGTAGTGTGCTTGTGACTGGTGTCATTCGGTTTATAATTTCGCCGGCAGTCAGAATTCGTGACCTGAATTTAACTGTCGAGATTTATAAATTGCTCCTTCTTTGCATGGGCTGGATGTAATGTTTGCCTTGCCCTCACCAAAGTCTGTAAATAGTCATTGGAAAATCTGTGACCTACAAGCGGACAATCGCTAAGAGATTAAGGAATAACTTCAAAGCACATGAGAGTTCGTAGAGGGTAGAGTCTGTAGGGGAAGACAGAGCTTGGAATGTAGCCGACAAATAGTTGAGGATATAGGATGCAAATGCTGAAGAGGTTGCCACAGGAGAGAAAGTCTTGAGGGCCTCATGAAACCAGCCAGAAGACTGATGTCACAACAACAACAAAAAGTTTTACCAAAGTCTGACTTCAGTGAAGTAGGGTCTCCTGCGAACGGGGCCGGCCGATGTGGCCGAGTGGTTCTAGGCGCTTCAGTCCGGAACCGCGCTGCTGCTAGAATCCTGCCTCGGGCATGGATATGTGTGATGTTCTTAGGTTAGTTAGGTTTAAGTAGTTCTAAGTGTAGGGTACTCATGACCTCTGGTGTTAAGTCCCATAGTGCTCAGAGCCATTTGACCTGCAAACGGGAATGATATATCACTTTCTTCTAATACTTTGCACGCTTCGCACATCCAACGACCCAATGATAATCTGCTGGTTGGATGGGAACTTGTCATTTCTGTCCAAATACCACCATATGTAATCACACATATCTCATGAGACACAGGTGTTTGCGCCTCAATAGCTCATGGCACCGTCAGCAGAAAAACCAAAACTTCTTTGCAATATTCAATTAACTTACCGTTTAAAAGACTTACGTAGAATATTATTTTAGAAAATGGTTACTCTTCCTGAATATTGTTACGCCATACACACCACCGCGAAGACAGTGCCGCTCCTATTAATTTATTCAGGGGAGACTCGGCTAAGTCTGCAATCTTTAACGACGCCTACGAGCGCGGCCCAGGCCCTGGAAGCTGTCTCCTCAGGGCGCTTCGGAGCGCCTTTTATCTCCCTTCTTTATTCTTGAACTTTTAATGTCCACCCGCGAAACTTTTGCTGCAATTCGGTAAGCCCCTTAGCGCGACTTGAAGGTAAGCTGCTTCCTCCGCGCCGTCGCATTCGCGTCTCGACTTTCTGGGCGGCGTGGCGAATGTTGCGGTTCTCGGCCACCCTTCTCTTGCCTATTAGTCAGCAGCTGCGGCACGTCAGCGCACAAGCCTGTCGGACATTGCAAATGTTGCATTAATCTGACGTAATGGCGACCGCATCTGAAACCGTATAATCTGGGGTGGCAAACATCTGTACAGTGCGCATCTGTACCCACATGATGTGGTTGTTTGGGGTTGAGGGAAGGAAACTTGTAACTATGTAAGACCCTGAAAATGTAAGCGAATAAAGTAAGACCCTCTTCCTTCATCCACCACGACCACAGAACGTTTGTTTTATGTGCTTTACGTAGAGGTTAAGTTCGGGCATGCTACAGGGTTACGTATTGGGATCATGGGTGTTGTGGTAGCATACTGATAACTTTGCAGGCAATATTAATAATAACCTCAGCCATTTCGCGGATGATTAAGTGTCATATAACAAAATGCTATATGAAACAAGCTGCATGAATTTCCAGACAGCTCATCATACGAGTGTTGGAACCTTAATAGTGGCAACTATTTATTTACAGCTCGTACAAAATAGATACACGTTTCAAAGATTTACCAGCATTGTGATAACCCGTGGCCAGCGATGTGGAAGTCGTAGGATACTCTCAGCAGTGCCAGTTGTGTTGACAATTCGAGCGGCGCCGTCTATTGCCCGACGAATTTGTAGCAGTTATGAAGCGAATGCGGTGAAGTGTTTCCTTCAATTTAGGAATCGAGTTGAACTTACTAGGACTTAAGTCAGGGAAGTGCAGTAGGTGGTATAGCACTTAGCAGCCCCATGCGTCAAACAAAATATTAACAGCTCGCACTGTACATGCTTGAGCATTGTCCTGCAAAATGATGGTCAGGTCCTGCAGAAAGTGACATCACTTCTGTGTCAATGCTGTTCATTTTTTCACACAACCTACGACCGTCTTAGAAACAGAAGTAATGACACTTTCTGCAGGACCTGACCATCATTTTGCAGGACAATGCTCAAGCACGTACAGTGCGAGCTGTTACTAATTTATTTGACTGATGGGGCTGCTAAGTGCTATACCACCTACTGCACTCACATGACTAGAGCGCTCGTAAGTTTATCGCGATTTCTAAACTGAAGGAAATGGTTCACGGCATTCACTTCAGAACTGCTACAAATTCGTCGGGCAATAGCCGGCGCCGCTCGAATTATCAACACAACTGACACTGCTAAAAGTATCCTATGACTTCCACATCGCTGGCAACGGGTTATACACAATGCTGGTGACTACTTTGAAGGTCAGTAAAACTTTGCAGCACGTATCTATTTTGTACGAGCTGTGAATAAATAATTGCCACTATTAAAGTTCCAACCCTCGTATTTCAACATTATGCAGCTTGCTTTAAATCAGAAATGTCTAACTGGGCACTTCACAATACGAAAAAAAAAACATATCATCCTACGTCTACAATATCAGTGAGTCAAGTGACATCACTTCTGTGTCAATGCTGTTCATTTTTTCACACAACCTACGACCGTCTTAGAAACAGAAGTAATGACACTTTCTGCAGGACCTGACCATCATTTTGCAGGACAATGCTCAAGCACGTACAGTGCGAGCTGTTACTAATTTATTTGACTGATGGGGCTGCTAAGTGCTATACCACCTACTGCACTCACATGACTAGAGCGCTCGTAAGTTTATCGCGATTTCTAAACTGAAGGAAATGGTTCACGGCATTCACTTCAGAACTGCTACAAATTCGTCGGGCAATAGCCGGCGCCGCTCGAATTATCAACACAACTGACACTGCTAAAAGTATCCTATGACTTCCACATCGCTGGCAACGGGTTATACACAATGCTGGTGACTACTTTGAAGGTCAGTAAAACTTTGCAGCACGTATCTATTTTGTACGAGCTGTGAATAAATAATTGCCACTATTAAAGTTCCAACCCTCGTATTTCAAAATTATGCAGCTTGCTTTAAATCAGAAATGTCTAACTGGGCACTTCACAATACGAAAAAAGAAACATATCATCCTACGTCTACAATATCAGTGAGTCAAGATTAAAATCAGTCAACCCATGCAGATATCTGCGCTTAACCGATTTTAGGGACATGAAATAAAACGATCGCAAAGGTCTAGTAGATAAAGCAGGCAGTAGGCTTCGGTTCAGGGACAGAATACTAGGTAAATCACTCTATTAACGAGATTGCTTACAAAACACTCGTTCGACCTATCCGAGAATTTTGGTCATGTGTTTGGGAACCATACAAAACAAAATTAACGGGGAATTTAGGACGCACGCTACCCAAAGAAAAGTATTCGGACACCCCTATGTAATGCGGAATGGAACACTAGATGTCACGAGGGGTGAACGAGCTAGCTTAAAAGAAGACGGGGTATGTTGTGTTGACAGCAGAGAAGCAGTTCCAGCAGATTTTTTCGGTAGGCAGCAATAGGTATAGTCAGTACATAGAGTCGAGAAATATCACATTGGTAACAGATCCATGTGGGATACTTCAATCCTTCCAAAGGTGCTTAAGGCGACTGTTGTGATGGTGAAGTGGAAACCATACTGACAGACAGGGACCGCACATCATTGCGAAGGTTTACTTCCAAAAATTCGTATGAAATTAGCAGGGAAATCACTCGTTAGTTTCAAAGTCCTACGAGCAGTACAGCTATCACAGTGACTGTGCGTGGGGAGTTAAAAAGCATGGGATATAATGGTCCAGTAGCTGCCCATGAGCCACACATTTCTGTTACCATTGCTATGTGAGGCTTGAGATGGTGCAGACAGCGAAACCATTGGACTGTGGATGACTGGAAACGAATGATTGGTAGTGACGGAAAACGCCATACGTTGTGGCATATCGGTGGCAGGGTTTTTTGGTTTGGCGGATGACTGGAAAACGACAGCTGTCATCATACGCGGAAGGATGTGTACCTTTTTTACAGCACGGTGTACAATATTTTTTTTAAGGACAGTCCGGAGACGATTATTGTTTGTATCAGCAAGGCAGTGCACCCTGTCATAATGCAGGATCTGTGAGCCAATGGTTTGTGGACAATCACATTCCTAAATCCAGTGAGAGACCATTGGGATGAATTAATCCGCGTTCACTTGCTTCAGACCGCAGCGTTCATCACAGTCTTCTCAGGTTTCGCCTTATGAAGAAGCTGGGCTGCCATTCCTCCATTCAGACTACGCACTGAAAGCGTCCCCAGAAAAGTGCAAGCCTTTGTAAAGATGTAGGGTCGGCGTACCTCTTATTAATATCCATTAGTGGTTGTCCGGCTACTTTAGGTCAGAAATCGTATGGATAGGACAGCACGAATGTCCCTTTGATCCATGCAGAAGCGTCGTGGAGATGCTGAATACATGAGCTAGCAAATGCTTGAAGATAGAGGCGAACTATCCTGTGATGGCGTACTTAGTAAGTTTCAAAACAAACTTTAAGTGATGGATCTAGGTATACCCTACAGTATCCTACGTATCACTACCATAAGGTTCACGAAGACAGGATTGGACTTACTACAATGTGCTCCATACATCAAAAGAGCGGAAAGCCATAATAACTGGTAAAACTGGAACCATCATCTGCCACAAATTTTTAAATGAACACACCAGCATTGCTATTTAAATACGACTCAGGCTTCGGCCTTTTATGCCATTTTCAAGTGACTGAGTTTATGTCATTAACATATATTGCACGACATCAAACTCAAAATTGGCCCTCAATTAAAAAGTATTCTCTCCCCAGCGATTAGTTGTAATTCTATGTAAAACATCCCATTCCAGGATCATACCAGCCCTCGTGAATAATTATAGAACTGTATATCATATGCAAAATATTTTTTATTTATTTAAACAGAACTTACTAACGTTATCAGGCTCTCTCTTATGTTGGACCAGGGTTTCACACATTATCTTTTCCTCGTCACAGCTACCTATGAAATAAAAATTTTAGTGATAAATGGTATTGAAATCAACTGACTGTCTGAAGTGTGTATGTGACGAAACAGTACTGAATATGAAATAATAAAGTTATACTAACAATAATTGCACTACTGCAGATTGTGGCACTAATGCTGATAATAGATATAATAATAATAATAATAATAACATTGAAAATAATAACGTTAATGATAGCGGCAGATATAAAAAGTATTGAAAGTTGGACAAAATAGATCTTTTTTTATATAGCCTGTTCTGGGTAAAGAAAATTTAAGGAGACTCCACCAGCTGACAATACTGGCATGCGAGGAAGATATGGTTGGAAAGAAGGATGTAGAAGAATAACGACTGCCTACAGGGATAATGATAATCCTTATTTTTCTTTAGTAGATATGTCATTAACTGTCTACTGGAGCTGGGGATGTTATTCAATAGTCTTGTGTAATGCTAGATATTATTGCAGAGCAGGGTTCCCGCCAGGGAGAAGGACATCGAGAAATGGTCTGATCGACAGAGTGAGACAGAAGGCATCTTGCTCTCAAAGGAACGGGTGTTTCTACCGTGTTGTTCAGACAAAAGCGATAACGTCGAGGAGAGGTATGAGGATATTCGTTGGCAAGACAGTAGAGAAGACAGAGCGTATCGAAATCTCTGTTCTTGTCTGCACACAACCAGAATAGCTGTGCATACGATGGTGAAATATGATCACAGACTCCAACATCACACATATAACTAACACATTCATAACCAGTTCTAGGCTCCTGAGCTTTCCTGGGAAAGGCCTTGCAAGAGAACATCGTTGAAATTAATAAATTGAGGTATAAATGTTCGAACAAGTTTCTTGTTCAGATCAAGAGGAAATATTTCCAGAATGAGATTTTCACTCTGCAGCGGAGTGTGCACTGATATGAAACTTCCTGGCAGATTAAAATTCTGTGCCGGCACACGGTTGCATGGGGGCTTAATTAAATAGAAATGCAATAATTTTAGTAGCTGTGTGGCCGGTTACGAAGTCTCGTAACCGGTTGGCCCTGACTAGTATTAGCACGCAATCTGACTGCATAAAATAAAAATAAAGAATGACAAGGAATTTCCATTAACACAATTGATTAATTAAGTCCCCTGAAACTATAAAAGCTACGAAGCAACAAAGCACAAGTGTAACTGTTCTGTGTGTGGTAGTGTGACTCAACGTACATGTATCTGGCTCGGTTCTTTCTCAATACGACAAAATTTTTTAAACTACATTTACAATGAACTAATTGAAAAAAACCAGAATTACAAGTCTAATGAATGAACACGAGCCAGATGCCTTGTCGACTGTACCTGTGAGCAAGAGGCATTGTCATTAAAGAAAACTGTAATACCTTTTTACCTCATGATATATTGACGAAAATTTTCCATTACACCAGCATCATAAATCAAAAGCTCATCTCCTCAAATACACTCTGACAATTGCAACTTCTTCCATCTATACATTAAACCAACCGAACAGCATCTACTCTCTCGCCCAACGGAACAACTGCCCTCGACGTCCTCTGAACTACTACTGCACCAGTGGAGGCGGCGGAATAATAATCTTTGGCGCAATCTCTGGCGCTGTGACTCAGTGTAGCCACCTTTCAACGGTTCTAATCTGCCAGGAAGTTTCCAGAAAGAATAGTTTTTTTTCTGTTTTATGGGGAATGGAGAAAATGCTGATGCCTTCTTGCACATTGCAATTATGTGTTCAGTCCAATTTAGATTATTATCTATTATTACTTCCCTTTTCTGAAGGAAAGAAGCTGACATTTATCACATTTAGGGTTAAAGGTGCCAAGCATTGGCGATATTTCGGGCTAATGAGCCTAGAATAAGTAATCACTACCACTTCGGTTTTGGACTGGTTGAGCTTTAACTCTATATCCTTCGCCCATTTTGACAGTGCACACAGGTCGGTGTTGAGATTCTAGATAGCTGTCTTCAGTTTTGTTGACTTGCACTTAGATACGACTGGAGATCATCAGCGTACATGTGGTATTCACTGAAGTACAAAAAAGGTGACGCGTCATTTATGTACAATGAAAAGAGTATGGGACATAAACACCGAAACCCGGGGAACGTCTGATCCTACCTGCCTGCCTGTATTGTGCCTCTATGATGCTGGGTATGGTGCACTGTTAGCGAGACGGCAGATATGAGCGAAACTTCGGGAGAAATTTAAAATGATAAGTTTGGCAAGTAAAATTTCGAAGTCGAAGGTGTAAAGGCTTTGCTGAAGGGTACGAAGCACATGATAGTCGCCTCTTGCGCATCCATGGCAAGCTTCAGGTCATCTGTTACCTTTGTTAAGGCAGAAGGTGTGCCGCGATTTTTACGGAAACCTGATTAGTGTTCATTTAGTAAGCTATTTGTAGGTAGGTAGTTTGTTAGCTGGTCGTATACTATATATTCTAATGCACTGGATAGTGCAGAAACACTACAAATAGAACGGCAATTAGAGGGCGCAATGTAACTTCCTTTATTGGTACTCATTTTCTGATAGTGGCTGAACTAGTCCCTGTTTCCAGGCCTTAGGGGAAACACTTGCGGTTAAGGGGTAGGTGAGGGTATCTTTTATAGTCGGCGATAGTGGGTTAATAATAACCATCACTTGATCTGTGATGGCTTCATGTCTAGAAGATGCTGATCTGATACCAATGACGGCAGTTTTCACGGTACTGCAAGTAAAACGCTTTACAGAGAATTTTTCGTAACTACTGTTGTCTACCCCCCATGAAGTAATCAGTGAACCTCTGTTCCGTTTGTGATTCAGTTATGGTAGTAAGTAATGTGAAATACCAGTTTAATTCTTTCGCTATGACAGTGGGATCAGCTCCAGCTTTTACTTTGCCTATACGAAGACACCGCCGATTCTTCCATACGACAGGCTGTCGGTTTCTGTTATTCGTTAATGTGTGGGCATGCCTGATTTTTACATTTCTCACAACTTGACTGTTTGTGTTCCGCTTTTGCTTAAGATCAATGTGATCTCCAGGCAAGGAACGTAGTTTGTGTGCCAGATGTGCAGAGTCTCTGACAGCCATGAGCTGTTTCAGTTCTCCAGTTAGCCAAGATGCAAGTTTCCTATTTATTATTCCGGCATTAAGGGGAGCGTATTTGGCATATACTAGTTTAAGTTTTTTTGTAAACCCATGACGTTTTTCGTTTTTGTACCAGAAGGGAATAAAAGGCGTCTCCCAAACTATTTCTTACGCCTCAGTTGCAAGTTCAGATAAATTGATCCGTTTGAAGTCTCGGCAGGTAGTCAGTTACGGTTTCTTTCTGGGACATACTAGCGAGTACATCATGAAACTTACGTAAAGGCCAGACATGCCTGGTGCAGATATTTGAGAGATACAAATTATTCTGTTTGAGGATTTTGGTGCAAATATATCTATGAGGGTGTGACTGCTGTTCATGTGTTGGGTATGAGAAAGCTGAAGTAGCGACACATTTGAAGAAGAAAGCATGCACTTGATTTTCACACTGGGAGGACTATTGTAAAAATTTAAGTTAGTTTCACCAGATATACACTACTGGCCATTAAATTTCACGCAATTTGGGTGCATAGATCCTGAGATATCAGTACCCAGAACAACCATCTCTGGCCGTAATAACGGAATTGATACGCCTGGGGGCCGGCCGTGGTGGCCGAGCGGTTCTAGGCGCTACAGTTTGGAACCGCGCGACCACTACGGTCGCAGGTTCGAATCCTGCATCGGGCATGGGTGTGTGTGATGTCCATAGGTTAGTTAGGTTTAAGCAGTTCTCAGTTCTTGGGGACTGATGCCCTCAGAAGTTAAGTCCCATAGTGCTCAGAGCCATTTGAACTATTTTGATACGCCTGGGCATTGAGTCAAACAGAGTTTGGATGGCATGTACAGGTACAGCTGCCCATGCAACTTCAACACGATACCACAGTTCATCAAGAGTAGTGACTGGCGTATGGTGACGAGCCAGTTGCTCGGGTGACATTGACCAGACGTTTTCAATTGGTGAGAGATCTGGAGAACGTGCTGGCCAGGGCAGCAGTCGAACATTTTCTGTATCGAGAAAGGCCCGTACAGGACTTGCAACATGCGGTCGCGCATTATCCTGCTGAAATGTAGGGTTTCGCAGGGATCGAATGAAGGTAGAGCCCCGGGTCGTAACACATGTGAAATGTAACATCCACTGTTCAAAGTGCCGCCAGTGTGAACAAGAGGTGACTGAGACGTGTAACCAATGGCAGCACATACCATCACGCCGGGTGATACACCAGTATCGCGATGACGAATGCACGCTTCCACTGTGCGTTCACCGCGTTGTTGTCAAACACGGATGCGACCATCATGATGCTGTAAACAGAACCTGGATTCATCCGAAAAAATTACGTTTTGCCATTCGTTCACCCAGGTTCGTCATTGAGTACACCATCGCAGGCGCTCCTGTCTGTGATACAGTGTCAAGGGTAGCCGCAGCCATGGTTTCCGAGCTGACAGTCCATGCTGCTGCAAACGTCGTCGAACTGTTCGTGCAGATGGTTGTTGTCTTGCAAACGTCCCCGTCTGTTGACTCAGGGATCAAGACGTGGCTGCACGATCCGTTACAGCCATGCGGATAAGATGGCTATCATCTCGACTGCTAGTGATACGAGGCCGTTGGGGTCCAGCACAGCGTTCCGTATTACCCTACTGAACCCACCAATTGCATATTCTGCTAACAGTCATTGGATCTCGACCAATGAGAGCAGCAATGTCGCGATATGATAAACCGCAATGGCGATAGACTACAATCCGACCTTTATCAAAGTCGGAAACGTGATGGTACGCATTTCTCCTCCTTACACGAGGCATCACAACAACGTTTCACCCGGCAACGCAGGTCAGCTGCTGTTTGTGTATGAGAAATCGGTTGGAAACGTTCCTAATGTCAGCACGTTGTAGGTGTTGCCACCTCCGCCAACCTTGTGTGAGTGGTCTGAAAAGCTAATTATTTGAATATCACGGCATCTTCTTCCTGTTGGTTAAATGTCGCATCTGTAGCACGTCATCTTCGTGGTGTAGAAGTTTTAATGGCCAGTAGTGTATGTTCGTATATCAATTCGAGACTTGAAACAGCAGTTTAGAAGAAGGCGAACCTGCCTACTTTAGGTATCACAGAGCGAAGTAGAACCTCCAGGCACTGCTGCAAGGTCGGCGCGCTCCTCCCGTCCACAATAAGTTATGCGGGGGGGGGGGGGGGGGGGGGCAGGGGGAAGCGAGGCGAGGGGCAGGGGGAAGTAAGTGGGCGGAATGGTTATTGAAGGCCAATGTGATCGTCGAGTCGACTACCAGTAGTATTCGATGGATAATGTAGGGAATTTATTAAAACCACATACACTGAAGCGCCAAAGAAATTGGTATAGGAAAGCGTATTCAAATCCGGAGATATGAAACAGGCAGAATAGGTGCCGCGGTCGGGAGCGACTATGGAAGACAAGTGTCTGATGCGGTTGTGAGATCGGTTACTGCTGCTACCATGGCAAATTATCAAGATTTAAGTGACTTTGAACGTGGTGTTATAGTCGGCTCACGAACAATGGGACACAGCATCTCCGATATAGTGGGGATTTTCCAGTTCGACCATTTCACGAATGTGCCGTAAATATCAGGAATTTCTACGGCAGGAAAAAGTTCCTGCAACAACGGGACCCATGACGAATGAACAGAATCGTTCAACGTGACAGAAGTGCAACCCTTCCTCAAATTGCTGCAGATTTCAATGATGGCCCATCAACAAGTGTCAGCGTGCGAACCATTCAACGAGACATCATCGATATGGCTTTCGGAGCCGAAGGCCAACTCACGTACCCTTGATGATTGCATGATACAAAGCCTTATCCCTCACCTGGTTCCGTGAACACCGACATTGGATTGTTGATGACTGGAAACATGTTGGCTGGTCAGTCTACTTTGAAATTGTATCGAGCAGATGGACGTGTACATGTATGAAGACAACTTCATGAATCCATGGACCCTGTATGTCATCAGGGGACTGTTGAAGCTGGCGGAAGTTCTGTAAAGGGCTGGGGCGTGTGCAGTTGGAGTGATATTGGACCCCTGATACGTCTAGATACGACTCTGACAGGTGACACGTACATAAGCATCCTGTCTGATCATCTACATCCATTCGTGTCCATTGTGCGTTCCAATGGAATTGGGCAGTTCCAGGAGGACAATGCGAAACCCCAAAAGTCCAGAACTGCTACAGAGTGACTTCAGGAACACTCTTCTGACTTTAAACACTTCCGCTGGCCACCAAATCCCCAGACATGAACATTATCGAGCATATTTGGGATGCCTTGCAACGTGTTTTTCAGGAGAGATCCCTATCCCCTCGTACTCCTGCGGATTTATGTTCAGCCCTGCAAGATTGATGGTGTCTGTTCCCTCCAGCACTACTTCAGACATTAGTCGTGTACATGTCACGTCGAGTTGCGGCACTTATGCGTGCTCGTGGGGTCCTACACGATATTAGGCAGGTGTAACATTTTGTTCCCCCCCCCCCCCCCCCCCCCCCCCCCCATGAACCATGGACCTTGCCGTTGGTGGAGAGGCTTGCGTGCCTCAGCGATACAGGTGCAACCACAACGGAGGGGTATCTGTTGAGAGGCCAGACAAACGTGTGGTTCCTGAAGAGGGGCAGCAGCCTTTTCAGTAGTTGCAAGGGCAACAGTCTGGATGATTGACTGATCTGGCCTTGTAACAATAACCAAAACGGCCTTGCTGTGCTGGTACTGCGAACGGCTGAAAGCAAGGGAAAACTACAGCCGTAATTTTTCCCGAGGGCATGCAGCTTTACTGTATGATTACATGATGATGGCGTCCTCTTGGGTAAAATATTCCGGAGGTAAAATAGTCCCCCATTCGGATCTCCGGGCGGGGACTACTCAAGAGGATGCCGTTATCAGGAGAAAGAAAACTGGCGTTCTACGAATCGGAGCGTGGAATGTCAGATCCCTTAATCGGGCAGGTAGGTTAGAAAATTTAAAACGGGAAATGGATAGGTTGAAGTTAGATATAGTGGGAATTAGTGAAGTTCGGTGGCAGGAGGAACAAGACTTCTGGTCAGGTGACTACAGGGTTATAAACACAAAATCAAATAGGGGTAATGCAGGAGTAGGGTTAATAATGAATAGGAAAATAGGAATGCGGGTAAGCTACTACAAACAGCATAGTGAACGCATTATTGTGGCCAAGATAGATACGAAGCCCACGCCTACTACAGTAGTACACGTTTATATGCGAACTAGCTCTGCAGATGATGAAGAAATTGATGAAATGTATGATGAGATAAAAGAAATTATTCAGATTGTGAAGGGAGACGAAAATTTAATAGTCATGGGTGACTGGAATTCGAGTGTAGGAAAAGGGAGAGAAGGAAACATAGTAGGTGAATATGGATTGGGGGACAGAAATGAAAGAGGAAGCCGCCTGGTCGAATTTTGCACAGAGCACAACATAATCATAACTAACACTTGGTTTAAGAATCATGAAAGAAGGTTGTATACATGGAAGAACCCTGGAGATACTAAAAGGTATCAGATAGATTATATAATGGTAAGACAGAGATTTAGGAACCAGGTTTTAAATTGTAAGACATTTCCACGGGCAGATGTGGACTCTGACCACAATCTATTGGTTATGACCTGTAGATTAAAACTGAAGAAACTGCAAAAAGGTGGGAATTTAAGGAGATGGGACCTGGATAAACTAAAAGAACCAGAGGTTGTACAGAGATTCAGGGAGAGCATAAGGGAGCAATTGACAGGAATGGGGGAAATAAATACAGTAGAAGAAGAATGGGTAGCTTTGAGGGATGAAGTAGTGAAGGCAGCAGAGGATCAAGTAGGTAAAAAGACGAGGGCTAGTAGAAATCCTTGGGTAACAGAAGAAATATTGAATTTAATTGATGAAAGGAGAAAATATAAAAATGCAGTAAGTGAAACAGGCAAAAAGGAATACAAACGTCTCAAAAATGAGATCGACAGAAAGTGCAAAATGGCTAAGCAGGGATGGGTAGAGGACAAATGTAAGGATGTAGAGGCCTATCTCACTAGGGGTAAGATAGATACCGCCTACAGGAAAATTAAAGAGGCCTTTGGAGATAAGAGAACGACTTGTATGAATATCAAGAGCTCAGATGGAAACCCAGTTCTAAGCAAAGAAGGGAAAGCAGAAAGGTGGAAGGAGTATATAGAGGGCCTATACAAGGGCAATGTACTTGAGGACAATATTATGGAAATGAAAGAGGATGTAGATGAAGATGAAATGGGAGATATGATACTGCGTGAAGAGTTTGACAGAGCACTGAAAGACCTGAGTCGAAACAAGGCCCCCGGAGTAGACAATATTCCATTGGAACTACTGACGGCCGTGGGAGAACCAGTCCTGACAAAACTCTACCATCTGGTGAGCAAGATGTATGAAACAGGCGAAATACCCTCAGACTTCAAGAAGAATATAATAATTCCAATCCCAAAGAAAGCAGGTGTTGACAGATGTGAAAATTACCGACCTATCAGCTTAATAAGTCACAGCTGCAAAATACTAACACGAATTCTTTACAGACGAATGGAAAAACTAGTAGAAGGCAACCTCGGGGAAGATCAGTTTGGATTCCGTAGAAACACTGGAACACGTGAGGCAATACTGACCTTACGACTTATCTTAGAAGAAAGATTAAGGAAAGGCAAACCTACGTTTCTAGCATTTGTAGACTTAGAGAAAGCTTTTGACAATGTTGACTGGAATACTCTCTTTCAAATTCTAAAGGTGGAAGGGGTAAAATACAGGGAGCGAAAGGCTATTTACAATTTGTACAGAAACCAGATGGCAGTTATAAGAGTCGAGGGACATGAAAGGGAAGCAGTGGTTGGGAAGGGAGTAAGACGGGGTTGTAGCCTCTCCCCGATGTTGTTCAATCTGTATATTGAGCAAGCAGTAAAAGCAACAAAAGAAAAATTCGGAGTAGGTATTAAAATTCATGGAGAAGAAATAAAAACTTTGAGGTTCGCCGATGACATAGTAATTCTGTCTGAGACAGCAAAGGACTTGGAAGAGCAGTTGAATGGAATGGACAGTGTCTTGAAAGGAGGATATAAGATGAACATCAACAAAAGCAAAACAAGGATAATGGAATGTAGTCTAATTAAGTCGGGTGATGCTGAGGGAATTAGATTAGGAAATGAGGCACTTAAAGTAGTAAAGGAGTTTTGCTATTTGGGGAGCAAAATAACTGATGATGGTCGAAGTAGAGAGGATATAAAATGTAGGCTGGCAATGGCAAGGAAAGCGTTTCTGAAGAAGAGAAATTTGTTAACATCCAGTATTGATTTAAGTGTCAGGAAGTCATTTCTGAAAGTATTCGTATGGAGTGTAGCCATGTATGGAAGTGAAACATGGACGATAAATAGTTTGGACAAGAAGAGAATAGAAGCTTTCGAAATGTGGTGCTACCGAAGAATGCTGAATATTAGATGGGTAGATCACATAACTAATGAGGAAGTATTGAATAGGATTGGGGAGAAGAGAAGTTTGTGGCACAACTTGACCAGAAGAAGGGATCGGTTGGTAGGACATGTTCTGAGGCATCAAGGGATCACCAATTTAGTATTGGAGGGCAGCGTGGAGGGTAAAAATCGTAGAGGGAGACCAAGAGATGAATACACTAAGCAGATTCAGAAGGATGTAGGATGCAGTAGGTACTGGGAGATGAAAAAGCTTGCACAGGATAGAGTAGCATGGAGAGCTGCATCAAACCAGTCTCAGGACTGAAGACCACAATAACAACAAACAGTTTCTTTGGCCCTGCAGTGTATTTTCAAAATGAAAAAAATCAAGAATTATTGTGGGTCAGAATGGACGCAAACGTCTTAGGAAGATTAAATGAGTGTCTGTTGAGTAGCTGCATTTGATAGCCGTTGAATTGTGAAACGTTGTGGTTGGACCGCAAGGTGGCGGCTCGTGCACCTACTTCCGCACAGTGTTGGAGCCCTGTAGTGAGCGTGCTGTGTGTTTGTGGTATTGCAGCTTCGACGTGCGCGGCAAGCCGCTGGGCCAGGCGACGCACTGGTCGGATCCCGAGGTGTTCGGCTCGCGCGCCTTCTTCCGCACCGTGTCCGAGCCGGCCGTGCTGCGGCTCGAGGACGTGCACCTGCGCGACGAAGGCGTGTACCGCTGCCGCGTCGACTTCCGCAACACGCCGACGCGCTCCGCCAAGTTCAACCTCTCCGTCATCGGTGAGTAACTGCCACCGAGGTCACACACACTAGGAGTACTCTTACACTATTGGTCTAGCCGTATGGCTGACCCGATGGAATGCGAGATTATTGAGCACCTCACCAGCGAGGTTGAAACCCAATGCACCCGACTCAAACTTGCAGCCGGAGCTCGGTGACGAGAGCTGTGTGCAATGGCGCGACCTGTTTGCGAAACGTATTTTGAAGATGAAATGCTCCTTTTTGCTATTAGAAAGAAAATACAGCTAGCTATTTATAATCGCGGTGGATATTATTCGGCTTACGGATTGTCTGTATGCAGTTCTACTTCATTCGGAGAATAAGAAAATTTCCAAGCCTGAGAAACGTTGCGTAGTCAGAGTTACCGAGCTGAAAATTTTGGGGGCGTAAGTATCCATTCCTAGGCAAAACATCTTAATTTCGTAAAGAAAATTAAACTACTGCGATAAATTCTTTATACATTATAAACGTCCCGGTATCACTTCAAAGCAATAATAAATATGAAAGTAGAATACGCTCATAGACAGATATTTAGGCAATAAAATACACTACTGGCCATTAAAATTGCTACACCAAAAAGAAAATTCAGTTGATAAACCGGTATTCATTGGACAAATATATTATACTAGAACTGACATGTGATTACATTTTCACGCAATTTGGGTGCATAGATAAATTAATACCCAGGACAACCACCTCTGACCGTAATAACGGCCTTGATACGCCTTGAGCTTCAACACGATACCACAGTTCATCAAGAGTAGTGACTGGTGTATTGTGACGAGCCAGTTGCTCGGCCACCATTGACCAGACGTTTTCAATTGGTGAGAGATCTGGAGAATGTCCTTGCCAGGGCAGCAGTCGAACATTTTCTGGATCCAAAAAGGCCCGTACAGGACCTGCAACATGCGGTCGTGCATTATCCTGTTAAAATGTAGGGTTTTCCAGGGATCGAATGAAGGGTAGAGCCACGGGTCCTAACACGTCTCAAAAGTAACGTCCACTGTTCAAAGTGCCGTCAATACGAACAAGAGGTGACCGAGACGTGTAACCAATGGCACCCCATACCATCACGCCGTGTGATACGCCGGTATGGTGATGACGAATACACGCTTCCCATGTGCGTTCACCGCGATGTCACCAAACACGGATGCGACCATCATAATACTGTAAACAGAACCTGGATTCATCCGAAAAAATGACGTTTTGCCATTCGTGCACCCAGGTTCGTCGTTGAGTACACCATCACAGGCGCTCCTGTCTGTGATACAGCGTCAAGGGTAACCGCAGCCATGGTCTCCGAACTGATAGGCCATGCTGCTGCAAACGTGCAGATAGTTTTTGTCTTGAAAACGTCCCCATCTGTTGATTCAGGGATCGAGACGTGGCTGCACGATCGGTTACAGCCATGCAGATAAGATGCTTGTCATCTCGACTGCTAGTGATACGAGGCCGTTGGGATCCATCACGGCGTTCCGTATTACCTTCCTGAACTCACCAATTCCTTATTCTGCTAACAGTCATTGGATCTCGACCAACGAGGGCAGCAATGTCGCGATACCATAAACCGCAATCGCGATAGGCTACAATCCGACTTTTATCAAAGTCGGAAACGTGATGGTACGCATTTCTCCTCTTTACACGAGACATCACAACAACGTTTCACCAGGCAACGCCGGTCAGCTGCTGTTTGTGTATGAGAAATCGGTTGCAAACTTTCCTCATGTCAGCAACTTGTACATGTCAGCACCGGCGCCAATCTTGTGCGGATGCTCTGAAAAGCTAATCATTTGCATGTCACAATATCTTCTTACTGTCGGTTAAATTTCGCGTCTGTATCACGTCTTCTTCGTGGTGTCGCTATTTTAATGGCCAGTAGTGTAATTAAAGAACTTATGTAACTAATGTGTTATGTCACTAAATTCAACAAGAAATCTGACCCAAAAGCACTATAAAATGAAGTAAGTGAAGTTAGATACATAATCTTTTTATACGTTGTGATTTGCGCAGTTACGGTGTCTGTCAACTGCCTGATACTATGCTCTTTCCCTGTTTGGCGTAGCAGGTTCTACTACACGTAATTTGTCAGTTTTGCGCTTGAAACAGGGGTCTTTTTCCTATTGAATATTGCAACTGAACATAGAGTTACACCAGTGTCTTTTTTTCTTATCCTGAAATGAAAATATGGTGTTTTCTCTACTACAAATATTTTCGTTTGTCTTTCTCTTCCAAACTGGAGATAGAATTAGAAACTATTCGTGCTAAAATAGAAATTCTCCATGAATTTTAATTACTTACGTTTGGCTTAGTATAAGATTTTCGAAGCCTTTTGGTCACGTTGTTTACAATAACGCCTCATACCTTTTCTTGCACTGTTGCTGACTTTGTCTTGTTTCGTCCTGCGGAAACCTTGTATATTATCTGTGACCATTTGGACGTATCTGCAGTCGGAATCAATTTAGGAATATGTTTCCACTGAGTCTTTTTACAGTTTTTTACTTCTGAACTATTTTTAGTGGATGTTTATCCAGTCTAGCCTCCCTTATTCACCAAAGAGCCGATCTGTTGAAAAATTATATCGACAGGGTGTTTGCTCTTGACATTTTACATGAAAGAAATGAATTTACAATCACCATCGCGAAAATGTGAAATGAAACTTTATTCCACAATGTCATTTTCTTCCTGTCAAAAGGGAAGAAGTCCATTAGCTGGTCGGTGTGGGCCACACCAGCCTTGTTTTGTAACCCAAAACAAAGGAGTGTTTCATCGTCTCTGACTTTGCTAATTTAGTTCTGATATTGTTATTGGATGAAGTCATTTTGTCGTCAAAGGGAGGATATTCCTAGTTTCCTCCATTTCACAAACATCAAACAGTCTCCACTGCAAAGAGAAAGTTAATTTAATTGTTTCAGCTTCTGGATACTTAAATCTTTAGCTATTCCTCTTTTGTTTTTCAGTACTACACTATAAGGAAATCTTGAAATTGTAATATATTTTTAGAAAGCTGAGAAACGACCAACGTTGCCCTACGTATCTCATCTCTTTGCAGCCTAATCTATGGGGAGTAGAAGGTACGGCCGCATTGATGTAGGAAATTGTATGTCTTACCGGATTCCTGATATTCACAGTACACTCGTGAAATGGTCGTACGGGAGAGTCCTCACCTCCTCGCTACCTCAGAGATGCTGTGTACCATCGCTCGTGCGCCGACTACAACACCTCGTTAAAACTCACTTAAATCTTGATAACTTGCCATTGTATCAGCAACAATCGATCTAACAACGCTTGTTGTGTTATGTTGGCGTTGCCGACCGCAGCGCCGTATTCTGCCTGTTTACGTGTCTTTGTACTTGAATATGCGTGCCTGTGCCAGTTTCTTTGGCAATTCAGTGTATAACTTCACGGGTCTAGAGGGTGTAACATTACCTAAGTGATAACAAACTGGAATCAAATTTACATAAAACGTGGCAATATAAGCCCACTAAAAGTACGACGTGGCAGTTCCTCTGGCTTATGATGATTCCTTTCGGTAGGATGTTATAAGGCTGTTGTATCTTCTCCTGAGCCAAGCTGTCTGATATCCTGAGTACTAGCACTGTAATGGAGTTGATGTCCGAACTGTTGCCAACATTTTCTATTCATAACAGATCGCTGGATATTGCTGCTGATGGGAGTACCTGAACATCACTCACATTGGTCAAACAGACGCCTGTCATGCACGGACGAACAAAGTGCTGTTGAAAAAAATCACCACCATATTGTCGCGTGATATCCTTGACGTACTACTGTGCTTTCAGAGTTTCCGCAGTCACTAATATCACTACCATTATCTGAAGTCCTACCCGATGGAACACACATCATGACGTCAGGCGTAACAACGCTGTACCTCTCCACAACACTCGTATAATGGGGCCTGCCACCAGATCACCGCCATACTCGACGACAGTGGTCGTCCAGGGTAGCGAAGAACCGTAGATCATCGTTGAACACGGCGCGACGCCTTTCATCACCAGTTCATCGCTGTTAGTGAAGGTGCTTTCGCAAACGCAGCAGTTTGTGTTATGGCGTAAATGATATCCTACACATGGGCTGGTAATTCCACAATGCGGTTGCTGCTAGTCTCCAGCCAACCGTGGAGGATAACACAGAATGTTGCAGGGAGTCATTACTTGTTCACTGATTGCAAGCGTCGATGTCAGTGGGATACAATGTGTTCGGTGCACTACAGGGCGACCTTGTCTTGCGGTGGTCAGACGTCGTCGACAGGAATCATGACGACGAGTGTGGTTCAAATGGCTCTGAGCACTATGGAACTTAACATCTGACGTCATCAGTCCCCTAGAACTTAGAACTAGTAAAACCTAACTAACCTATGGACATCACACACATCCATGCCCGAAGCAGGATTCGAACCTGCGACCGTAGCGGTCGCGCGGTTCCAGACTGAAGATCCTAGAACCGCGCGGCCGCACCGGCCGGCGGAGAGTAAGTATGCCCTCACACTCCCATGTGGTCGAACACCGGGTCGTTTTCATACCTGAACTCCCCACACATCTGGATATTGCAGACTTCGACCAACCGGCCGAATGGAGTTCCTCAGTGAGGTCCCTTTCAAACTCTGTCAAGTGATGAGAAGGCTGACACGCGCGAGTATGCGGCATATCAGTGACCACTCAATATTCTACCAGACCTAATAACAATATTGTACACGAAAAACGCCAATGCACTCTGGTGCCCGGTCTACATATCATAGAGAAGTACGACTTTAATCATTTTCAAACCCGGCTATGATGTGTACGTGTACGGTGTTACATTAAGATCCCCCCAAACCTTCTAGGCGCTTCAGTAGTTTTTTTTCAGCCAGTACAGAACGAATTCGTTTAGAATACAACTTATCTGGTTGTTATGACTCAGATGATAAAAATATGCGGGAGTAGTTAAACTGCAACGCCAATGACCAAGAATTTGAGCAGCTACGGGGCGTGGATGTATGGAATAATTTGTGTTCGGTGGAGGAAAAGAGTGGAAACGAGGCGATCGAGGGATCTGTTAACATCCACAATGGGGCACTGAAACACGATGATGCGTTATTAGACACGCGCTGTGAGGCACTGAAACACGTTGAATTGTTGTTAGACCAGGCAGGCTAAAGTTCGTTTCACTGCACCGATAATTTTACTCTCCGGAAAATGAGAAACTTGGTCTGGGAAAAGTAAACATGGTTATTTCCCGTAAGTTAACTGACAGCTAGTGATACGAAATACAGTAAATTTGTAAATACGTAATTAGTTTCCGGCTAGTAACGTGCAAGTAATTAGTGGGTTTCCAGATGTTTTGTAGATACAGTAAATCTTAATTTCCAGAATAAACCGCGTGTATTTGGGACCGTCGCTGTTTTCCGCGTTCTCATGCAGCGTCTAATCCGCGTTAACCCTGATAATCGGGACTTATTGAACCGACCCGCTCCATCCGCGTAACCAGGATAGTTAGCGAATAGGCAAAGGTCGGTTACTTTGCATACCCCCAACCCTCCCCCACACCACAATCACTACCTAGTCCTCCAAACGCATTCTTTTGTCTGATTATCATCGCTGATTACTCTGTTTGTTCATTCATTGAGATGAACACGACTTAAGAATCAGAGAAAGATACACGTTTCTCTAATTATTCTTTTTTGTGTCATGATATTCAAAATAATACGAATACAGAACCTATCTCTTGCTGTGTATCTGTATTTCGCAGGATATCTTGTTTGAAGAAGCGATGCTTCCTAAACTCGTACTGATTCATGGGCAGACGGTTTCCTCTGGAATATTCATTATATTCGAGCTGACAATATTCTCAAGGATCCTGCAGCAGATCAAAGTAAAAGATGTTGATCTACAATTTTCCGCACACGTTATTTCGCCATTCCTATATACAGTAATAAACTGCGCGTGTTTCCACTCTCTTGGGACTAAACATGGCCTATGCAACGGATCAGCGCTGCAGAGTTCTCTCTGTAATGAAATTTGTGTCCAGCGCCTTGTTCGTTTCCCATTGACTTCTTGTGCTCTTTGGTTCTTTGATACCAGCGATGTTTATTTCTATGTCATCCACTGAAGAGTTTATGTAGCAGTTGAAAGATGCTAATTTTGAATAATCTTCTTACTTCAATCATTTTCACTTACATGTGGGACCTGAGGCTTCAGTTTTATACTTTCTGTCTTCTGTTGATGCAGCAGACCAACAATTCTCTTCGCAATTCTACGTGGAACGTTATATTTTTACTAAGATGCAATGCTGGAAACAGATAATATGTTTAATTCATAGTTCTCGACATAGATGCACGAATTTGTAACAAATTTTGTTTATCGCCATTGCACCTAGCAGGTGCTTGGAGGTTGTGTGTGTAATTAATATCACCTGGCAATGAAAGGTCCTAAACCACTCCTATGAGTTTCTCGCTTATACCGTTCCGTTTTATCAAATTTCCAGGGAATTAACAACGAGATTTTCATTAACGTGGTGGCGCATTATCTTTCTCATGTTCTACATCTATATTTATATGAACATGATTACTCTGCAATTCGCAATTAAGTGCCTGATAGAGGAGTCATCGAACCACCTTAATCTGCTTCCACCGTTGCACTCTCGAACAGCACGCGGGAGAAGCTAACACTACAATCTTTCCGTGTAAGCTCTGATTTCTCCTATTTCATTGTGATGAACATTTCTTCTCATGTAGATGGGCACCAACAAAATGTTTTCACTCTCTGGAGAGGAAGCTAGAGATTGAAATTTCATGACAATGATCTGCAGTAGTGAAAACCGCCTTTGGTTTAATGACTGCCATCGCAGTTGATGTGTCATACCCCTGACGCTCTCTCCCGTATTTCTATTTCGTGATAATGCAAAACGAGCTACCCTTCTCTGAACTTTTTCGACCTCCTTCGTTAGTCGTATCTGATGGTGAATTCAGCCCGTACAGCAATACTCCAGGAAAGGGCGAACAGTAATAGCGTAAACAGTCTCTTTAGTAGACCTGTTACATTTTCTAAGTGTTCTGCCAATAAATTACAATCTTTGGTTTGCTTTCTCCACAACATTATCTATGTTATTGTTTCAATTTAAGTTAATCGTAATACTAATCCCTAAATGTTTAGCTGAGTTTTCAGCTTTTAGATTTGTGTGATTTATCGTGCAACTGAAATTTAGCGTATTATTTTAAGAGCTCATGAGGATAATTTTACACTTTTCATGATTTATAGACAATTGCCACTTTTGCAATTTGTTTTGATCATCTGACGACTTTACTTTGCGGTAAATAACAGCAACAGCAAAGAGCAACTTCTGCAAAAATTCTAAGAATATTCCTCAGATTGCCTCCTGAATCGTTTTTGTAGATCAGGAACAACGGAGGGCCTGTAACACTTCGTTAGGGAACGCCAGATATTACCTATTTTTTACTCGACACCTTTCCGTGAATTACTTCAAAATGTGACCTGTCTGACAGGAAATCACTAATCCAGTCACATAATTGAGACGCTATTTCAGAGGCACCCAATTTAATTAGAAGTCGCTTGAAAGCCTGGAAATCTAAAAATATGGAATCAATTTAACGTTCCTTGTCGATAGCATTCATTACTTCGTGAGAATAAAGAGCTAGTTGTGACGGTATTTTCTGAATGCGTGTTGGCTGTTTCATCTAAATCACATCTATACAAATACTCCGCAAGCCACCGTAGGGTGCGTGGCGGAGGGTACACTGTACCACTACTTGTCATTTCCTTTCCTGTTCCATTCTTAAACAGAGTGAGAGAAAAACGGCGGTCTGTATGCCTGCTCAGCTTCAAATGTCGGTTCTCTAAATTTTCTCAATAGTGTTTCTTGAAAAGAACGCCGCCTTCCCTCCAGGGATTCCCATTTGAGTTTCCGAATCATCTCCGCAACACTTACGTGTTGTTCGAACCTAGCGGTAAATAGCAGCCCACCTCTGAATTCCTTCGACGTCTTCCTTCTGTCCGACCTGGTACGGATCACAAAACTCGAGCAGTACTCATGAGTATGTCGCAGCAGCGTTCTAAATGCGGTCTCCTTAACAGGAGAACCACAATCGTTCTCATCGAGGTGATTCATAGTGTTCGAGCACTTTATGTGTTCCAAAATCCTACTGCAAATCGACGTTAGTGGTATGGGGTTGTAATTTAGTCGATTACTCCTGTTTCCTTTCTTGGGTAGCGGTGCAACTTGTGCTACTTTCCAGTCTTTGGGTACGGATCTTTCTACTAGCGAACGGCTATATATGATAGCTAAGTATGAAATATTGTATCAGCAAACTCTAATAAAAGGAACCTGACTGGTATAAAATGTGGACCGTAACTCTTACCTTTAGGCTGCTTCATTAAATTACTCATGTTGCCAGTTATTCTTGATTCGAATTATGGAGTAATTACTTCTTTTCGTTTTGTGAAAGCATTTCGGAAAACCTTGCTTAACAACTCCGCTTTAGTGGCGCTGTCATCAGCAACATCGTCATTGTTATCGCACAGTGAAGGTATTGATAGCGTCTTACCACTGCTGTATTTTAAATGCGACCAGAATTTCTTTGGATTTTCGATCAAATTTCGAGATAGGGTTAGTTTTGCCATGGAAACTGTTAAAAGCATCTCGCATTGAAGTTAGCGTTAATTTTCAAGCTTTTGTAAAACTTCGCCAATCTTGGGGATTTCTCTTATTAATTTATAGATCTGTCAATTACTGTTGATACTATTTCTTTGAGAAAAGAGTCAAAGGATACCATCGACAGAAATTGACAGATCTTCACCAAATAAATTAATAAGAGATGGTACTGTTCCCCCATGGTTCACAAAACAGGTTGTAATCTCCCCCTTACTAATCGACCTATCCTGCTTGCGATATAAAATCTGACCGTGGATCGCGTGTATACTTAATGGAATTTTTCTAATTGGATAAGGCTATCTTTACCGAAGAAGTAATACCGATAAGTAGAGGGAAAGTGTACAACAGATCTTTCTGATAGAAAATTCTACTAAAAATAAAAAAGTAATTAAACCGAACAGGGCTAAAATTTGGAAAAATGAAAGTTATTTTGCGCATTCACTCACGAACAACATTGGACAGAAAGGGGTACCACTGATCATGAGTTCAAAAGTTACAATAACGAACGAAAAGGAAATAATTACGTTCGCCAGCCCACTAGGGCGATTTACATCCAAAATCCTCCACAAGAAGATGGGAAAGAAAAACATTTATTATTAAACACTGACGTGGCCACTGAAGGTTGTCACATTTTTTGGCACTAATTTTAGGGGAGTATGTAATGATAAAGAAAACTGAGAAGTCACTTTTGCGTTAAGTTTGGCATTAAATTTTGAAAAAGGCAGTCCAGTAATGATTTGAAAATATTCACTTAAATAGTATGTTAGTATTGAACTTCGTTACGTGCACAATGACTTTCAGACACCTCAATATAACGTCATCAAAGAAATTTAGAGAAAGGCAAGCACTTTTTACTTTGCAGTTACTTAATTTTCAAATTGGATTTCATATTATTGTCTGAACAACTGAGCCTTTTTTTTTACTGAATTGAACAGAAATAAATTCTAGAATACGTACCAAACCAAACAGCCATGTGCTTCAAGCTATATGCAAAATAAATAAAACTTCCGCACTCTTAATTTGTGCATTTTCTTTAGATTTGGATTTTTTCCGTTGATAGATTCTCAAACTTCGGTTAGCATATAAGGAAAAAAGGGAACATGGACCCTGCTTGGTAACAATGTCTGGGGGCAATGACACAATCGTCCTGAATTTAACTGATTATTATTTAAATAAAGTACATTAATCAAATCACATTCAGTTGTACTGCTGGTTTAGCCGTTAATACTTCTACCAATGAACAGTCATACTTCAGTTCTGTGCGTGCGACGACGAATTTGTGTTGCTGGAACTGCTGCTGTTGTTGAAGACGGTAGCATCTTGTGGAGCCACGGCTAATTACAGGAACGGGCAGTCGTAATTTATACAGCGTCTTCCGCCCGTCCACTGTCCTTCTCCATGCTACTAGTCATCTGGCCGGCGCGCGTACATGATGCCGCCGAAATGGTACTCTCTACTGCGAGAGCGTTAACACCACACACCGCACACTACAAGCGCTGGAACCCGTCTCTCGCTCTCTCCGCGCACTCTGCCCAACAAAAAGATTTTACAACGCACAAGCACTGCTATTATCGTTGCTAGTCGATGCAAATAAAATTCCTTTGGTTTTTTCCCAGAGCTTATAAGTTTCACAGTAAAACACAGATAAATACTATGAAACGTCAACAGATTTTTACCTAAATGTACACATACAGTGAGGCAATGTCCTTACTTACTAAAAGAAAGCATTCAAATCACAAATATTTACATACAATTAAGAAAAAAATTGTATATCGGTAGCAGGTGCCACGCATCCTGCATTTTCGGCGTTACAAGGTCAGAACACTATTGCAGAAGCAACGAAAAAAGCATGTCATTTTTACAAGAACTCAAAATCCCCAAAATTGGTGAAGTATTACACAAGCTTGAAATTTAGCGCGAACCTCATTGCGAGAAGCTTTTAACAGTTTCCACAACGAAACCAACTCTATCTCGAAATTTGGTTGAAAATCCAAGGAAATTCTGGTCGTATTTAAAATACAACAATGGTAAGAGGCGATCAATACCTTCCCCCTCTCTCCGCCCCCCTCTCCCCCCCCCCCCCCAACCACCGATCCCGCAGAACATACATCTAAACGCCACACATACATCACCCAACAAAAATTTTACCGCCTACCTTTTCCTGTATGACTATTTGCATAGTTAGAGTGAGGCCGCTATTTGCCGACGGCAACTAGCGGCGCAAATAGCTGTGTACCCAGTCGCCCCGGAGACTTACAGGCCGTTGTATTGTATTGTCGGCCTCAGACATAGCCATGGCAACTTTCAGTGTTCAAAAAGCGCTACGAGGAGGCAATTAGCCGTGGACGACTGGTTGCGCCGCTACGCAACCTATGAGCTAGAGTTAGCGTACGGTACGTCAATTTAGTACAGGGCCGGCCACAAATTCTGCACACATGCGGAGCTGCGGCACATGTGCAACTTCCTGGTCACAGTGTGCAGTGTTACCAGACGTGTGAACAGGGGAATGGAGCCGTCACCGCTCGTTCAGAGTATGTCTCTAAGCACAGATGCTCCGCTTCGCTTTACCCACCAGTTGGGATACACTCTACCTGGATCACTCTCGTGCTCTTTGCGCAGTATCCAGTGCAATCAAGGGAAGGTATCGTGTTATTCAGCAGCCCTATCAAAAAAAACGTCGTGGTTCTAAAACAAAACTAAAAATATCCCGGTTTGGTTTAGCGTCCACATAAAATACCTAAACGCCTTTCATGACAAAGGTATCAAACATGCCTTTCAATAATTAATAAAGGATAATTTTTAAGCCAGTAAGTGTACCTTGAACGACAGATTTAACACCAAATTTTTCAGATAACAATGTTCGTCTATGTAACGTGGAGCAGTACGAGGAACAGTTAGTAAACAAAAATTTTATGTTAGAAGAAGAAAACCGAAACATGTTTATCATTGATGATGAGAAACGATTAACTTAAAGCCGGACACAAAATCACGGCACATCGATGAAAGAAAGCAGTTGCGAAGATTTTCGGCACTAATATCGATCGAAGCCTTGAGTTATTCATTTTCATTATGGAGGAAGATCTTTCACACACGTAGGGAGATCCGAACATGGACATCACTCCCGCAGAATAGTGATGCAACCGTGGAAATTCTTGGCGTGGAGAGTTTTCGTAGAATTCTTTCGTACTTCGCACTGCAAATAAGTTGTCATTGAGCCATGTACTGCACTGCAGGTCGCTCAGTTCCATGTGTAGATGATTCTGTGCGCCTTCGACTGATGCTGCAAACGGTCGCGCAAAGCAGCGAATGATAGGAGACACATTCATATCGTCTACAAACTGCTCCTTAACTATCACTATTATTGATACTTATTCTTCAAGTCTAGCACTTCTGTGGACCAAATGAAGGGTAAAAAAATGTGCAGTGTTTTCAGACAGTATTTGGCTCTCCCAAAGAGTAAGCTTCCTTTCGAAAGCATATACTTTTTCCAACATGTCAGAAAATAAATTATTTTCTCCTTGCAAACTGATGTTCATGTGAGGCAAAATGTCCACGAGAAATGCAGGGTCTAATATCAAGCAATGGTCTTTTAATTTCTGTTAACTCTTTCATTTCTCATTTAAAAAATGCACTGCGACCAAACGTAAATCAAAAAGTCTTTTCATTATTTTACCTCGACTGAGCCAGCGTACTTCGGTATAGTAAGTTATGTCGCTGTACTCCTCTTCAAGAACTACCGAAAATGGTGAAGCCCTTATGTTTTCAGGTAGTTTATAGTACACACAGCAAATTGTACGACTTTTTCTAACGTTACTGATTTTGCAGGAAGCACCTCTCGATGTAGAATGCACTGACTTCCACACAACGTCTGCTCTGTGCGCCCTAGCTTTTGGCGCATCAGTGCTATGAGTCCTCTCTGATTCCCTCGCATTGCCGGTATTCCAGCCATGGTCACTGAAATTAACCGATTTCAGTTCATACCGGCATCATCAATCGCTTGCTCGGCAGCTTGGAGGAAGTCTACACCTAGTCCGTTTCAAAGGCGATATATTCAAACGGTTTCCGTTACACGCATAGCGTTATCGACAGGTCGTGTGTATGTATCACTGCTTGAGCTGTGTCTGCAAGATCTCTTGCTTCATCCAGCGCAACAGAGAAAGCAACAAAAGTCCTTAGTTTTATTTATTAAATGCCTGTGAACATCGCAGGCCATAACACTTACATGTCGTGTTAATGTTTGTTTGTAAAGGCCGATTTCTTGAAACCTGATAACGTTCTGGGGGCACAAAAGTTGTGCAGCATCAGTAAGGCAGTCTTTTATAAACTTCCCTTCGGAAAACAGTTTCCCTAATCTTGCTATTCATAACGTAATTTAGAAAATAGCCCGCAGTGCAGATGTACTGTGATTGAAAACAGTAAAATAGATACGAATGTAACACAGGAAACGACGAATTCAAGAAGTTTCACTTATTATGACTTACATTAAGAACCTGTTGATGTGCCTCATCCATTTTCTTAAGCGCACTTAATTTGGCTTGTCCTTGTTCACTGTACAGTACACTACACATGTCTTTATGAAATGAGTTGTAGCGTCTTTCATTCGTGGACTTGCGCTGACCGCCTGTTATTCGACGGCACAGTAAACACTGTGTTTTCACCTGCTGCTGAAAAGAAGAATTGCAGGTCGCAGTCGTGTTTAACTGACAGAACACAGACCTCCCGTCCTTTGCTCTTTTACAGAACTCGGCATTTCTCAGTACGTCTCGCGTTATTCTACAGTCGCCAGAGCGAAGTAAGAGTGTATGTACTTTGGTCCTCCTGGTACCGCGCAAACAAGGAAACGGAATCGTCTCCGTTCATGTGGTGGACGTGTCTGGTCACATATGTCATTGTTCAGCTTTGTCCGCTGGCTGGGATGTGTATACCTGTGGCGCGCTTCCATGCTTTCGTAGAGTATGCATCATTTACCCAGCCCTGCCGTAGCGTGTGTTCTCAAACCTCCAGTAAATTATCTATTAAAATATAGACTGCATTGTACTTGCCGAAGTGCCATACGATAAGATCAATTTTTAAGAAGTACGGAAGTACAGCATCAAGTAATATTGTGCGATTTAACATATAAAAGTGCACTGTTTGTTATTTTATAAGTATACTTGTTTAAATAAATGCTCAGATGTTTGTTTTCATCTATATTATTTACTACTAGTCAAGTGCGAAATATAAATCGAAAGAAATAAAATAAAGACTATGGTTCGAGTTACTTTAGTGTGAAGACCAATTGTTGTTTTAGAATGAGATTTTCACTCTGCAGCGGAGTGTCTGCTGATATGAAACTTTCTGGTATGCCACAGGCTGTGGCAAGTCATGTCTCCGCAATATCCTTTCTTCCAGCAGTGAGAGTTCTGCAAGTTTCGCAGGAGAGCTTCTATGAAGTTGGGAAGGTAAGGGACAAGGTATTGGCAGAAATGAAGCTGTGAGGACAGGGCGTGAGTCGTGCTTGGGTAGCTCAGGTGGTAGAGCACATAACCGCGAAAGGATAAGGTCCCGAGTTCGAGTCTCGGACCGGCACACACTTTTAATCTGCCAGGAAGTTTCAATTGTTGTTATGCTGAACAACCTTTATTTAGTAGTCGCATAAGGAAATTCTGAGAAGGGTTCACAGGGGGATAGGGGATATGATGAGTGAAGATCAGTTTGGATTCAGGAGCGGATTTGAAGCAAGAGAGACGATTGTGGCAGTTACATTGACGGCAGTAATCGAAAAATGTTCCTACTCGTGCAACCTTTTCAGATTTAAAAAAAGTATTTGAGAATGTTATCTGGAAGAGACGTTGAAAGTGCTGAAGAAAGTGGACCTGAAATACAAAGATATAGAGGTGAAACTATACCAGTACAGGAACTAAGTGGACGTGACTAACAATTTCCATAAGAAACAAGAAACAAAATTTAAAAAAGGCTGAGACAAGGATGTGCTCTATCTCCTCTTACATGCATTGCTTACAGCAGTAATCAATAGATCAAATTCGCAAGACAACTGAGCAGATGATACTGCTGTCGTCGCGGGGATGAAGGTTGATCTAGGGACTGTCCTCAGCTCATCAGCGTAATGTAAAGGATTTTCCTACACCAGTACCGTATTAGAGTAAAGAAGAGAAATAATATATTAAGGGTTTTTTTGAGACGAGTGTCATTCAATAAATATTACCTCATATATATTAACGATAGTTAATCCCAGATACCGCAGAAGCCGAAATGTTTGCCTGAGCAGAACAGTAAAGGGGACCCCACACCAACACGGAGGAGACCCTGCTAAACATTACGACCAGAACTTGGAAACAAACACTTTACTGCTATGACTGGTTCTATAGCTCGTCAATAGAAAACTTGTTTGCTGTAGGAGGGGTGCCAGGTTCGATTCCTGAGCACGAAAAAGATGTCTGTGTATAAGAATGATTATCTCTGACCAAAAAATGCTCACAAGAGCTAAAGCCTATCAGCTATCTGTTTCAAGGGATGTCAATACATGACAGCTAATTTATCAACGACACATAATGCACCAATTCGTTCTTCGCATTTGGCAGTATTACACAAATGCTGCCATATCCTCGATTGCAGTAAAGAACAATGAATATGATGAATATTATAAATGATGTTCCTTTAAACCCTTGTTATAGACTGAATATCTCTAAAATGCATTTTTCATAATGCAAATGTTCAATTGCCTGTCCGCCTTGGATGCATTGATGTAAGCGCTTCTCGGTATTAGCATGGGCACCTCTCAACATTTCCGCAAGTACTGAAGCTAAAGCATGACGTATTATTCCTTTTAACGGTTCTTTACCAGTTCGGTTTCGTAAACCCTGGCTTTAAGTAAGGCGATCTCCCTGGTCGTCAAATGCAACCACCACGACCATTCGGAGTACACATTTTTGAGATATGTCCTAACCCCTCTACAGTAATTACAGTAATGGGGTAGTGCACCATCGTGCTGAAACCAGTGCCTCATAGCTAACTGAGTTGGGATATTTAATAGGAGATGTCTAAGTTTCAACTCATTCTGTAAGAATCGTCTGACAGCCAACTACACTGGTCCAATGATGTGGTCTCCTAGAATACCCCATCATATGTTAACAAATCAGTGCGCTTGCATGTAATGTGATCGTAGCCAGTGAGGATTTTCAGGAGCCCGGTAATGTAGTTTGTGTCTGTTGACAGTGGCATCATTGGCGAAATAACATTCATCTCCCCATAAAAAAATGAAACGGTAGTGTGGCATTGATGACCGCGAGGCCCCATCCGTGGAAATTCGGCCGCCGGGTTGCAAGTCTTTTTCAGGTGACACCACATTGGGCGAATTGCATGACGATGGTGATGAAAGGATGATAAGAACAGCACAACACCCAGACCACGAGCAGAGAAAATCTCCAAGCCGGGTGAGGGGGTCGAACCCGGGCCCGCTGCATGGTTGGCGAGCACGTTATCACTCACTTAAGCAAGCGGATGTCTCCCCATAAAATCTGCCTGATGAAATCCGGATTTACGGCTATTTGTTTTACGAGATCTTTGCAGGGCGATAACATAAATTGGTTCAAATGGCTCTGAGCACTATGGGACTTAACATCTGTGGTCATCAGTCCCCTAGAACTTAGAACTACTTAAACCTAACTAACCTAAGGACATCAGAAACATCCATGCCCGAGGCAGGATTCGAACCTGCGACCGTAGCAGTCGCGCGGTTCCGAACTGAGCGCCTAGAACCGCTAGACCACCGCGGCCGGCGACGATAACATATAGCTGTTGGTGTAGGTGCAACATAAAGGGATACCATTTTGATTGCTCCAGAATCCTTCGTACCAAAGACCTTGATATCACCAGGTCTGCTGCAGCTCTTCTTTGTCATCATTACGATGAGAAATAGGTATTATTTGGCGAGATGTAATTATTATTATTATTATTATTATAGGTTCAAATGATAGCACAACCTAAATGCAATAGCACGATAACACTTTCGTTTATACTGCATTGTATTCACACGTTATTTTCATGTGGATGTGCTACAAAATACTCAAAAGCATGTCGAGCAACATTGGGTGCGTCGCCGATTGGTGTTACCACGACACGTTGTACCGGGAAGGCTTGTTTCTTAAACCGGTCTCTGTACCTCTAAAAACAAGTGCAGAAGATGGACATGACCTTGACCTTGTGAATACAGCCTTCGAGCCTCAGTTACCCTGTGGTGCGTCTTCCTATAGATCAGTATCATATCAGTGTAGACTTCGCTACAGTACATGGCAGTTACTACCTGTTTGACTGTAAGACCTGTCTAACTACAAACAGACGGACACGCGGCCCCATCAGAGCGGAACCAAGAGGAAAACTCACAAATGGCGCTTGTACGCGCTCTTCCCCTCTGGAAACGAGTGAGGAGGCAACCCTTCTTGCACTAACGTGTGAGGTAATCATAAAACTACAGAGGACGGTTTGCATGGGCCACCTCGGGTATATACACAGGAATCGCAGTGTAATTTCCGGATGCTTATCCAAGGATTGTGCTGCATTGCTACCAGTACAACTATTTCATTAGCTCCTCCTGAAACACGTTTATTTTGTTTTCTTTTGGCAATCTGTACATTGCCATCAGACACAAAGGCATTCACAACTTTATAAAAGAATGAATGAGAGCGGACTTTCTCTGGAAAACGCTCGGTGTACAAGGCAACAGTAGCTTCCACGTTTCTCCCGCATTCTCTATAAATCAAGATCATTTTAATTCAATATTTTAAACATAGCTCACAACGGTTTCACGTAGTAAAATTATAAACAGCCGACCACTTGCAATAGATAAAGAAATTATTTACCTACGTTTCGACAAATATTCTTCTGAAGAAGACAAATTTATATTTGTCGAAACCTAGGTAAGGAATTTCTTTATCCATTGCAACTGGTCGGCTGTTTATAATTTTATTATTTCAATTGTTTCTTCTGTGGTTGCAACATTCAACTTCCACTTGCACGTCTGTTGTGCAGATGATAGGTAGGTGAGCAGGCAATAAACACTGCGTAAGTATTCTAATGTTTCGAGCCGCTATATATTCTACATCTGCACGATACGTGAGCTCTAGTCTCAGTGCAACGCCTGTGATGATACTCTTCGTTCGCTACATGGCACCGGTGACGCGTCGAATGTTTCCCTGTTCGATATGTAGGAGGAATCCAAAGTTGTGAATGGGGTTTCCAATTAGAAGTTATGAAATAGTACCTTCGCGACATCGAGGTTGGGCCACTAAGGAACAAGACCTAAATCACGATTGAGTTTCTATTTCTATTCCTACGATTACAGCGCCATCCCTGGCGAAATGAAGAAAATGCTTCAGACAAAACGTATGTAGATTTTGACGTAGAATCGTAATCTGCAGTATAAAACGGGAGTTCCCATTGAAGATTTCAAAGTTTCCCCTCATCACCCACGCATGGTATGGTGTGGGGATCGAGTGTGTCCCCTTCCGAGACAAACAAATTGGGACTATAATTTTTCTATTTCGCTCAGTAGTTTTCTATATATTTCAATGTATTCAGTTAAAATGAAATATGAAAATTCTCTTCAGGTTGACGTGACTTTTACAAGTGTGTGAAGTTTCTAAGAATTCGAGAGGTGGCAAGCCGTTGTGGGTAAAGTGAATTAGAGCGTCAGGATGTGCTGAACTGATTCCATGAACGGAAATGTTCGGGATGCCCCTCCACTGCCAGTTATCCCGAAAACTGTTCGTTAGGGACAGCTCGGTCCGCAGTAAGAATAATCAATTACATTTCAAGATAACAAGAGCGAATAGAATTGTTTCCTTTCGGATGGGCCTGTATGCATTTTCACGTTGTTGTCTGTGGGCACTGTGGCAGACTTTACGAAAGCAGTATGTTGATGCTTGAAACGTTGCTGAAACAATTGGACAGCAAATGTAATAGTGTATTTTGTCACTGCAGCTATTTTTATGAGAAAGGGCAGGGAAATAAAACCTGGTCCGTATTTTCAATACGTGTTTCTGGCTTCTGGAAAATTCAAATATCGTAAAGAGCCACAGAAAACATCTTTGTAATTTGTAGTATTGTATTCAGTATTTGTCTCGGTAAATAATGTTCCTTGCCACAATTTAGTGTACATTTGATCATTAATGTGACTAACATATGAAGTATGGAAATTACGATTCACACCCTAGAAAATTGCGGCATATTCGGAATAAAAAGCAAAGTATACGTCACAAGCAGAAAGTCTCTTACCGCAGGACCATACAATTCACACACAGTTCATTGTATTAGAATCGTTTATCTTAGGATTTCCCAGAGGGTTTTTACCATTGATGAGTCGTTAACTGCCATTTAATTGTAACGAGACGTACCACGGGCGACGTTTGTAGTAGTAGTAGTAGTAGTTCAAAATGTGTGTGAAATCTTATGAGACTTAACTGCTAAAGTCATCAGTCCCTAAGCTTACACACTACTTAAACTAAATTATCCTAAGGACAAACACGCACACACATGCCCGATGGAGGACTCGAACCTCCGCCGGAACCAGCCGAACAGTCCATGACAGCAGCGCCCTAGACCGCTCGGCTAATCCGCGCGGCGGTAGCGGTAGTAGTAGTAGTAGTAGTAGTAGTAGTAGCTTTATTCATCCGTAGATCTCTTTTCACAAGGATATAAGACATGTCAAAGTATTTACAGATTTAGATCAATTCAAAATAAGCTAATTCGTACATACATATGTTTACAGACTTCTAGTTAGAGACAATCATTAGATTTACTCCTGGTATACAACACTTTCTTTTACAAATAACTTATTAAATAATGTAATGCCACATTTTTCACTCATATAGCTTGGGGCTAAGTATTTATAGAATGGAAAAAAAAACATAAAGTGAGGGTGTTATGTGGAAAGTTCGATATTTTATTATCATTATTCTTATTATTTATTTGTATAACATTTTTTATCAAACCCCAACTCTGTTTTAGCTAAGTAATCATTCAGTGTATAAAATGTATTGCATAACAGGTACTTTTTAGCTGCCTTTTTAAATAACTGTATTTTGGCAATTTCTTTTATCTCTTTTGTGTGGCAAATCTTTAGGGCGCCATTGCCTCAAAATAGCGTTCTGTCATGATACGACAAATGTAATACAGAAACAGAGAAATACGATGAAATCCAATGTGGCAGCTCCAAAGTAGCAAACGGGGGACGCCACGGGACCTAGCTTGAATGCCGTGAAATGCTATTGGTTACTCTCTCGTCCGGCTGACCTGTCCCTAATCATAAGTCTCCCGAAATGGAATGCGGTGAAACGCAGGTCAGCAATACTTGGATCTGCATCTACTGAGTCCGCAGCTCGTGGTCGTGCGGTAGCGTTCTCGCCTCGCGCGCCCGAGTTCCCTTGTTCGATTCCCGGCGGGGCCAGGAATTTTCTCTGGCTCGTGATGACTGGGTGTTGTGTGCTGTCTTTAGGTTAGTTAGGTTTTAGTAGTTCTAAGTTCTAGGGGACTGATGACCATAGATATTAAGTCCCATAGTGCTCAGAGCCAGTTGAACCAATTTTTTGCATCTACTGATGAACACTGGCAGTGCGTGTGAAATAATTAGATCTTTATCACAGACCGATGTAGGTGACGAAAACATATTTAGCTTGAAATTAAAAAAAAAGTTAAACAGTCACTGCAGTGGTATCACCGATAATCAGAAGGAAAGAAAAAATTCAAGGCAGCTCCCTCTGCTGTCAGAGTTACGATGAAATTTTTATGGCATAATGATGGTGTCATTCTCACGGATGTGTTACCAATAGGGTCAAGCATTAATTCAGAGGTGTATGTGAAGACTCTGAATACTCTCAAGAACAGTTTCTGACGTGCTCAGTCTGACAAGGATCCAAAAGAAAATTTGTTACAGCAGTATAGTGCACTCCCACATGCGATTCTCAGAAGCCGGAAGCACACCAAAAAAAATAGTTCAAATTGCTCTGAGCACTGAGCACTATGGGACTTAACATCTGAGCTCATCAGAACTACTTAAACCTAACTATCCTAAGGACATCACACACATCCATGCCCGAAGCAGGATTCGAACCCGCGACCATAGTGGTCCCGCGGTCCCAGACTGTAGCGCCTAGAACCGCTCGGCCACTCCGGCCGGCCCGGAAGCACATCACGAAGCTTGGTGGCGCCTCATCCACCCTACACCCCTGACCTGGCGCCATCGATTTTCCATCTGTTCGAGCCACATTCCACGTGGGAGACTTTTTGAAGATAATAAGAGCGTAATAATGTCTTTTAAATTCTGAAGGTGGCAGGGGAGCGAAGGGTTATTTACAAATTGTACAGAAACCGGGTGGCAGATGTAAGAGCCGAGGGGCATGAAAGGGAAGCAGTGGTTCGGAAGGGAGTGAGACAGGGTTGTAGCCTATCCCCAATGTTATTCAATCTGTATATTGAGCAAGCAGTAAAGGAAACAAAAGAAAAATTCGGAGTAGGAACTAAAATCCATGGAAAATAAATAAAAACTTTGAGGTTCACCGATGACATTGTAATTCTGTCAGAGACAGAAAAGGACCTGGAAGAGCAGTTGAACGGAATGGACAGTGTTTAGAAAGGAGAATATTAGATGAACATCAACAAAAGCAAAACGAGGATAATGGAATGTAGTCGAATTAAGTCGGGTGATGCTGAGGGAATTAGATTAGGAAATGAGACACGTAAAGTGGTAGATGAGTTTTGCTATTGGAGGAGCAAAATAACTGATGATGGTCTAAGTAGGGAGAATATAAAATGTAGACTGGAAATAGCAAGAAAAGCGTTTCTGAAGAACAGAAATTTGTTAACATTGAGTATAGATTTAAGTGTTAGGAAGTCGTTTCTGAATGTATATGGTGTGTAGCCACGTAAGTAAGTGAAACATGGGCGATAAAAAGTTTGGACAAGAAGAGAATAGAAGCTTTCGAAATGTGGTGCTACAGAAGAATGCTGAAGAATAGATGAGTATGTCACATAATTAATGAGAAGGTATTGAATAGAATTGGGGAGAAGAGAAATTTGTTGGTAGGACATGTTCTGAGGTATCAAGGGATCACCAATTTAGTATTGGAGGGCAGCGTGGAGGGTAAAATTCGTAGAGGGAGGCCAAGAGATGAATACACTAAGCAGATTGTGAAGGATGTAAGTTGAAGTAGTTGCTTGGAAATGAATAAGCTTGCACAGGATAGTGCAGATGTAGAGCTGCACAAAACCAGTCTCTGGACCGAAGACCACAACAACAACATCTAAGCAGATTTAGATGAATTTTAAAATGGTTCAAATGGCTCTGAGCACTATGGGACTTAACTGCTGTGGTCATCAGTCTCCTAGAACTTAGAACTACTTAAACCTAACTAACCTAAGGACATCACACACATCCATGCCCGAGGCAGAATTCGAACCTGCGACCGTAGCGGTCACGCGGTTCCAGACTGAAGCGCCTAGAAACGCGCGGCCACTCCGGCCGGCAGATGAAATTTACTTTCTGAGAGAATTGAATACCGAAGTCTCGTCGGAACAAACGCTTTGCGATAAGTAGAGTTCATATTGACAAATAAATTTACGACGTAGTGCGCAGAAGCGGTAGTTTCTTGTTCATCCATTGATGGATGGAATGGACTAACAGATTGTGGGTGAGATAACTCGTACTGGAAACGGCTGTTTATGAAAATAACTGCTGTGTTTTAGCAGGCAGATTACTGTCGAAACTGTTCCATAGTACGCAGTAACTTAAAAAAGCAGTTATTTCACTACATCATTTTGAGAAGTACACGACAAAATTTGTCCACGGTTATGCTTTAAAAGTTAAGCTTGGCCTTCTTTCTTTTTATTACGAGAAAGACTAAAAGAAATACGTTGCAGTTTCCTTGTCCCACCGTTAACACCAAGTCTACAGGAAGCACGGACACGTCTTTGATGGTACAATGGACAGCACAGGTGTTACGTCTGACGCAGATTACGCTGTATGTGTGTGAATGAACGGTTTGCTACGCATCGGTGGTACTCTTCAAACTTCCGTGTGTTTTAGCTTACTTAGTTTCCTGCTGGTAATAAAAAGCAAGTTCGTGTTCTTAAGCTTGGTTTCTGACTGACAGTTGGCAGTCTATGTTGTTCATAATAGTAACCCTACTTGTGGGTGCGTTCCACAAATACTGTGAACTCATAATCCATATATCTGACCACAGCCCTGAAATGTATGAAAAAGATCAATCAGTAACTTGCGCAACAGAGTCTCTAGGCGCACCAGCTCGCATCTCGTAGACTCATACAGTGAACAACTTGCTTGATACGCTGCAAGAAAGAACATTTATGTTGCCGCGTTCAACACAGCTCAGTGTCAGGTCTGTTAGAAACAGGCGAAGCAGTGAGCATGGCAAACACGGACCGTAAACGGTGGAAGATTATGCAGAGGGTACATGATATCAGTAACAAGAGTTTCGAATATACAATTAGTCGGAAATAAAAAAGAATTAGGATTCAATCACAATGCAATCATACACAACGCCAATTACTAAAGGCACACAAAGCGTAACCACTTGTTACCGAAAGTGCAAGTTTCGCGAACTAATACACTAATTATGAATATCAGAAGTATCGCAAAATAAATTGAGGATGGACATAAGAACGTAGAAACAAGAACGTCGATGGGGCCCAGAACGTATGTCGAATTACCTGTTGATAGTAATGCACGTTAAGATTTTCGGAAACAAACTATTTTAAATTACGGGAATGTAACACGAGCAGAATTTCGCTTTACTTTTGACAGGTAACCCAAGAATTATGAAACGTCAATGGCCTTTGGTGAAAGATGTATAAGATAATTTCGTTGCCCGCAGCCTGCAGCGTAGTGCATCTGAAAGAGCTTTCTCTATTTCACAATCGCCGAGAAGATGCGGGCTAACACAAGAGTTGTATCCGCCTCTCCACGCAAGCGTAAGCTTTCGTCACATTCTCTGAGCAGGTTGAGAAAACAGAGTTATAATAAAAGTTTTTCTAGCACCACAAGTGTTTCCTGCCTCATGAATGCAGATCCCGTCAGGGTATCTATGGTTCAGTAGATGATTCGACTTCTGATGGATGATAAAAAGTGTGATACCTTTGAATACTTTGCAGACTTCCGCGTTTAGCCATCTCTGTAACAGAACTTTAGTGCAGAGTGTTTCAAATTGAATGTGGGGGTTTTAAGGCTTTGTAGCATTTATTACGTTCAACTTACAAATGAAGGATCAATTCAGACGGTCAGTATGAGCACCATTCATCACACATCGAGTCGATATGCGAGTTCTTTCCTAAACTTGATTAGTGTGTCTGGAGTAATTGTCACAACAATGCTGTTCCTAAAGCCAGTAGATCGTATGGTAGCGTAGGTCCATGTACGTGATCCTTTATGAAATCCAAATGTAAAAATCGTGTGTGTGAACGAAGAGGTCATGCGAAGCAAGTTCTTTCGTCCGGCGCCTTTTGGACGATCTAGTGATCGGGTACAGCGTCACTTAACCAATCGTATACTGAGTTACGCCAATGATGCGGTACATCATCTTTCTGCCTAATAAAGTTCCGTGGCTCAGCTTCTTGCAATTGAGGAAAGTAACATAGCTCTAGCGCGTCAAAATAAGAAACACCAGTTACAGTAGCTTCACCGAAAAGGAAGGGCCCGTAACGTTTTCGCCAGGACATGGCCCATAAAACCTTCAATTTATGGAAGTATCGTTGCAACTGTACCATTTTCTGACACACAGATGCTCACATTATGTGTGTTCACATTTCCACTTACGTGAAAGGTCGATTCATCGCTGAATACGGCACGATGAAGAAAATCTTCAACCACGTGCGGCAACATTTCGCTTACAAAGCTGGCACGTAAACCGTAGTATGTAGGCTTTAGAGCTTGTAACAGCTATAAAAGATAAGGATATAGCTGTAGGTGTCTCCTTAAAAGTATCCTCACGGACATCACTGCAATTGCTTATTCACGACTAGCCTTCCGAACTCATTTCTTGGGGCTACGCATGAAAGACTCTCATTCGTTCTACAGGTTCTTCAGTTACTCTTGGTCGTTGCCTACTCTTCGCTTTGCACACAGGTTTTAGATGCTCTTTCGTTTGATCTATTATTTATAATTGTAAGTTGAATGTAACAAATGTTACATAGGGTTAAAACCAGTGGATTCATTTTGAAACACCCCGTATATTTCCTTATTTCATTTAGAGATGGTAGCAACAAATATTCTGCTTAAATTTAAAAGCGCTGCAATTCAGAAAAATATTATCAGTACTGTATTTAATAGTCTTCGTGTTACATTATTACTCTGCTGCACATGTGATGCCTGTCGTCTGGACTCCGAAGTCACTCTTGGGTAATTCCAGCTACTGGCAGAGGAGGTTCAGGAGACCAGCCTTGCTCTAGGAGTTTCAACGAAGCTCACAATTTGCAGCATTATTCCCAAGATTGATCCTGGTGCTTTGATGGCCTTTTGGTTCTGAGTCTACTGGAAGAACTGAACCAGAATCTTCGAAGGCACTGTGACAAGCAGCGCTGCAACTTCCTGGACTTGCGTCAAAGGGTTGAGAACTGTAGGTTTCCTCTAAATAGGTCAGGTGTGCGCTACACATCAGAGGCTGCTACTCAGGTAGAGGAATGTGTGTGGGGTTTAGGAGACTCTCGTTCCAATCCAGATAAAGACAGCTGCAGGAAACCCAGAAGTATGATAAAAAGAAATCCCAGTGGTAAAATGCCAAAGCATTCGCAACAAACTGCTAGAGTTGGAAGCGCTCATGAAAAGGTGTGAAGTTCACATAAGACTAGGTACAGAAAGCTGGTTGAAACCTGAAGTTGATAGCAGTGAGAATTTTTGGGGAAATTTATGTGTACATCGAAAGGACAGGCAAATGGGAAATGGAGGGAGTGTCTTTGTCGCAGTAGACAACAAAGTCAAATCCACAGTTGTAGAAACTGAAGCTGCAAGTGAGACCGTTTGGGCAAGAGTCAGTATCAGGGGTGGGCATAAAATGATAATTGCATGTTTCTATCGCCCAAAAGACTCATCTCTTGATGTAACCGAAAACTTTAGAGGAAACTTCGAACGTAAGTTCCCCAATCTTAAGGTAATCAACGTTGGAGACTTTAAGTATCCGACAATTAACTTGAAAAATTACAGTTTTAATAGTGGTGGACGTGATATGACATCCTGTGAAACTTCTCTGAAAACTCACGATGGAAATATATTGAAGCTAAAGGTAACAAATAGACCTGACCTCTTTGAGGATGTCCACATCGAAACTGGTAACAGCGAGCATGACGCAGTTGTGGCAACAATAACTACCAAAGTGCAAAGGACAACTAAAACAAGCAAAAACATGTATATGCTCAGTAAGCTATATAAAAATCAGTAATGCTATATCTCAGGGAGGAACTTGAAACTTCCAGCACAGGGCAGGACCATGCAGAGGAACTCTGGTTCAGATTTAAAAGAACAGTTGACCATGCACTGAATAGATACGTACCCAGAAGAACATTTTATAATGGGGACCACTGTAAAGAAACTTCTAAAGAAACAGAGATTACTGCGTAAGAGATGTAAAACAAAGTGACGGCTACAAACAGACTCTGAGTGAAACGCGTCTGGTTGTCAAGAGATGGATGCGTGACTACCTCAAGTGATTTTTCACAGAACCCAAGGAAATTCTGCTCGTATGTGAAGGTTGTTAGTGGCACCAAAGTTAGTGCCCAGTTCCTAGCGAATGAGACGGGAACTGAAACTGAGAGTAGCAAAAGTTGAAATGCTTTATTCTGCTTTCAAATGTTCCGTTACAAAGGAAGACCCAGGAGAATTACCTCAATTTAATTCTCGTGTCACTGAAAAGATGAGTGAAGTAAGTATTAGTGTCAGTGATGCTCAGAAACAGCTGAAATCATTAAGATTGAACAATGATCAAGGTCCAATGGAATCCCTTCATTTGCGGCTGAATTAGCCCCCCACCTAACTATAATCTATCGTAGATCTGTCGAACAAAAAAATATGCCAACTTCTTGGAAAGAGGGACAAGTGACACTAGTCTATAAACAGGGTAGTAGAAGTGATCCACAAAACTACCGTCCAGCATCCTTGACATCAGTATGTTCTTGAAATACAGAACATATTCTGACCTAAAAAATAATGAGGTATCTTCAAAAGAATGACCACTTCATTGCAAACCAGCATGGATTTTGAAAACATCGATGATGTAAAAGCAAGTTTGCAATTTTCTAACATGATATACTGAAAGCTTTGGATCACGGCATGTACATGCATTATTACTTGATTTCCAATAAGCATTTGATTCAGTACCGCAGCTACGCTTATTGTCAAAAGCACGACCATATGGGTTAAGTGAAATTTGTGACTGGACTGTAGAATTTCCGGTGGGGGGAACACAGCATATTACGTAGTACGGAGAGTCATCGGGAGTGGCCCGGGGAAATGTGTTGGGAACCTTGCTGTTCATGTTGTCTTTGAATGACCTTGCAGACAATATTAATAGTAAAATCAGGCTTTTTGCAGATGATCCAGTTATCTGTGATGAAGCTCTATCTGAAAGAAGCTGCACAAATATACAATCAGATCTTGATATGATTTCAACGTGGTGCAGAGATTGCCAATCCGCCCTAAATGTTCAGAAATGTAAATTTTCACCTCAAAAAACCAAAAATGATAGTATCCTATGACTATAACATCAATGAGTCATTGCTGGAGTTGGCCAACTCATACAAATACCTGGGTGTAACACTTTGTAGGGATGTGAAATGGAATGATCACATATATTCAGTAGTGAGTAAAGCAGGTGGTAGCCTTCCGTTCATTGGTAGAATACTGGGGAAGTGGAATCAGTCTACAAAGGTGATTGCTTACAAATCACCCGTGCAACCGGTTGTAGAATATTGCTCAAGCGTGCGGGACCCACAGCAGGTAGGACTAACAGCGTACATTGAACGTATATGAAGATGGGCAATGCAAATGGTCACAGGTTTGTTTAATCTTTGGAAGAGTGTCACAGAAATAATGAAGGAAGTAAACTGGAAAACTCTTGAAGATAGACATACACTATCCTGAGATAGTCTATTAACAGAGTTTCAAGAACCGGCTTTAAAAGATTACACTAGGGATATACTACAAACTCCTACATACCACACACATAGGGATCGTGAGGATAGGATTAGAATAATTACTCCAAGCACAGAGGCATTCAATCAAGCATTCTTCCCCCACTCCATACGCGAATGGAACAGGTAGACACCCTAACAACGGGTACAATGGGACGTTCCCTCTGCCTTGCACCTCACAATGGTTTGCAGAGTATAGACGTAGATGTAGAAGTGAAATTAAATTCAAAGAAGTACCATTACAACCAGTTATAAATTAAATACAATTTGAAACAGAAGCTTTTGACACTAACATAGATTTTTGTTTTCAAGATGGGAAACATTCTTAAAACTGTAAAGAAACTCAGGTCTTCTGCATTCATCACGTCTTCCATGACAGGAGACCATCCACCTCAACACCTGCACGACTGATGAAGTATGGCTTCATTGTCCACACATATGTAACTAGTTTTAACAATGTTTAGATACTCCATAACTGAAGAATTAACAATATCATCCAAATAGCTTTAATATACGAGGTGTGGTTAGAAAGTTTTAAGAATAGATCCGCTATTACTTACTGGTTTGGTGGGCAGGTACACGGAGGGTGGGGAGTGAGTCATTGCTCTATTCTTGAACGCCCTCGGACAGGAAACTGCGTTTTCTTTGTTCAGTTCGTTGTGGCGGATGGTCGAGTGCATGTCTGTTACGGCTTGTTGCCGCATTCTGTCTGTGTGAAAATGGACGTAAAAACGGAGCAACGAGTTTGTGTGAAATTTTGTTTTAAAACCGGGAATCAGCTTCTGAGACTTATGAACTATTAAAAACAGCTTTTGGAGATAATTTTATGAGCCATTCAAATGTTTTTGTCTGGTTCAACAGGTTTAAAGATGGCCGCCAATCATTTGAAGATGAACCATGGTCCGGCCGTCCTTCCACCTCAAAAACGAATGAAAATGTTGTGGAAGTTCTCGACTTAGTGCACTCTGATCATAGAATTAGGGAGATTGCTGATGAGCTTAATTTAAGTTACTATGCAGTTCAGTCAATTTTAACTGAAGATCTGAACATGCATCGAGTGTCCGCAGAATTCATTCCAAAAGTGTTGTCAAGTGGCGAGAGACAATACCGACTTGAAGTGTGCGAAGAACTGATTAATTGGACTAAAAATGACCCAGATTGGTTAAATAGGAAATTACAGGTTACGAATAGTTGGTATAAGGAATGATCCTAAAACCAAAGTGCAGTCGGTGGAAGACTCCAGATTCACCATGACCGGAAAAAGCACGGCAAAGTCAGTCGAAGGTGAAGACAATGGTGATGGTTTTTTGGATTCTACCGGTATTGTGCATCACGAATTTACCCTTGGAGGACAGACAGTATTAACTTGTAATACTTAAAATGTGTCGTTGAGTGTCTGCGCGAAAAGGTGTGGATGAAAATGCCTGCATTGTGGAAAGACAGGAGTTGGGTGCTACACCATGACAATTGTCAGGCTCATCGTGGCTTCTCCATCGTTGAATTTTTGACCAAATTCAAAATTCCTATGCTTCCACAACCGCCATATTCCCCTGATTTGGCCCCTGCGGACTTCTACCTTTTTCCTAAATTGAAATTTTCACTGAGAGGGAAGAGATTTTACCCGATTGAGGACATCCAGGCAAATACGGAGAGTGTCCTTAACACAGTTCAGGAACAAAATTTCCAGCAATAATTCTAAAAGTGGAAACACCGTTGGAATCGGTGTGTTCAGTCAGAAGGAGATTGTTTTCAAGGAGATGCATCACAGTAGCATGTAAGTACCACCATTATACAATTACAAGCCCATTCTTAAAACTTTCCAGTCACACTTCGTATTGTACCTCAATTAAAAATGCAGAACCAGACTTTCAAAACTACCGTTAGTTATTGTATGTTAACGTCGATTACGGTAGTTTTCCTGGTAGATTTTATCATTTAAGATGGTATCGACGTCACCAGTACATTATGTGTGTCGCATGCCTAATGGGCGCTACCTCATTTCGATCGTTTTGTCTGCGTATGCGATCAGTGTCTTAGTAGACTCCCCAAGAAAACCGGAAGCGGTGAACCGTCTAAAAATTGAGTGTGGACATATAAAAGGCCGCGTAATTGAAGAAACCATTTTGTTCTGCACAATTATCGACCTGACTGTTAGTTATAAATTGTCATTGATTGATTCAGGCTTGATTCGAAAATTGTTGAATTGTAACGTAGAGAGATGTTGGAGTAAAAACAAATACAAAATTTTGATTTAGCATATGGAGTTAGAAAACGCAATTTCCTCCAAAAAAAGGTAAAATAAAGAAATGCTAAACAAAAACGTATCAAACATCGATTCAGTATTTCGTCGACCTTATATATATATATGTTACTCTCTCTGCTAAATAACTTTCGCATTTTTCAGTAACAGTAAACCCTTGTCTTTGATCATGCTGAAGAACGTTCTATTGAGTTTTGTTGTGTATGTGCATGTAAACTGGACTGGCATCAGAAGCAACTGTTTTGGTTGCTTGCATTACGCGAGCAACTATTTTTTTTACTTGTATAATGCATAATGAAACATACTGTAACGATGTCAAGTACACAATGGGTAACAATGAACGATGTGCAGCTCTAATTGTGTAGAAACAAAAAAAAATGAAAACAAACGAAAAGCAGTTCTCTTCTCGCATATTTATTTGTTTCTTTCCCTACCGATGTTGCTACTCTACGGTTAATCCTACCATCTACTATGTCATTTATGTGCTGTACCAGAACTACCGAAACGTAGGTTTGGTAGAACAGAGCTCTATGTAGAACTCGTGGTATTTACAGACTCTCAACAAAGTACAACCCTATGTCTCGTAACAACAAAAGAAAATGCCAGAACCTGGTTGTGGCGGTCTAGTGCGTGGTCCTTCACGTGTTTCTAAAATCGGTCACTCGAGTGCAAAATGGACCAGGAAACATCGTGTGTTCCTAGGTACACTATCCTTCAGGTAAAAAAAACCCTCCACTGCTTGAGGCGTAATGAAAGTTAGTGTGATACATGCAGCCAACACGGCTATCTTCCACCGTACTCGTAGCTACATATTCTTCCCTAGTACACCAACTGGATGTGCCGATTAAAATGTCTAGCAAATGATTGACTCGCTGAAGCCCACGAGTGTAGTGAGCTATGCTGTCGTATCACCGTGCGCGGGTTTTTTCAGCTCAAACGCGCCAGAAAAACATAGCCGCTGCTCTGAACAACATTTCTGGAGTGGAAGTTTTTTCTCGCGTCTCCCGCCTACGTTGAACAGCTCGTGGGTGCCAACATGTGAGTGTTTGCCGCCAGTTTCTCCATCCCACTCCGGACGCACCCTTAAACGCACCGTCGTGTTTTCACTGCCGCTGGTGGCTTGTTATCACTGGCAGAGGGTGCTACGAATGCGGGCGAACGCACTACTGCGTTCCGATGGCGTTCCCCCGTTTTTCAGCTCTTCTTTTTTTACGGGCGCCCTCTCGCGGGCATTCATCATGCATGACTTTTCTGTATTCAAACATTGTTCCGACCGCGCCCGGGCCGCCTACGCGAGTGCCATCGGTTTTCGATTAAAATGTCCGCCGCGGAAGTTCCCGGCGACAGGTAACAGGGTGAAAATGCGGCGCAGCCGTCCCTTCTGCTGGCGGATACCTACGATGCGTCCATCGCAGTTATTTGTTTTGTGCTGTTCATTTGAGCAGTGCGATCAAATTTCTGAGCCCGTGCAGCGCACACATCGTACTCCACACTTCGCATTCACGAAACTCAATATCCTACATTCAGCGGTATCGTACGTTCCTGGAAATGCACAAATCGTCTTCTTTTTTTATTTGCTTCATAGTCAGAGGTTAAGCTTGTCCTAATCCAGAGATCCCTTTTCACATTAGCAGCTCCATTCCTATTGCTCCTGGTAGCAAGCATCAGGAAGCTATACTCAGCTGTATTTGCTTATTGTACCAAAGACAACCATAATTACTGAAACTTGTTTTTATTTGTGTCACACGCTATAATATATGAGAGTTGACTGAAAACTAATGCCTCCACCTTCGTAATTCCTTAATACACTACTGGCCATTAAAATTGCTACACCACGAAGATGAGGTGCTACAGACGCGAAATTTAACCGACAGGAAGAACATGCTGTGATGTGCAAATGATTAGCTTCTCAGAGCATTCACAAAAGGTTGGCACCGGTGACGACACCTACAACGTGCTGACATGACGAAAGTTTCTAACCGATTTCTTATACACAAACAGCAGTTCACCGGCCTTGCCGGGTGAAACGTTGTTGTGATGCCTCATGTAAGGAGGAGAAATGCGTACCGTCACTTTTCCGACTTTTATAAAGGTCGGATTGTAGCCTATCGCGATTGCGGTTTATCGTATCGCGACATTGCTGCTCGCGTTGGTCGAGATCCAATGACTGTTAGCAGAATATGGAATCGGTGGGTTCAGGAGGGTAATACGGAACCCCGTGCTGGATCCCAACGGCCTCGTATCACTAGCAGTCGAGATGACAGGCGTCTTACCCGCATGGCTGTAACGGATCGTGCAGCCACGTCTCGATCCCTGAGTCAACAGATGGGGACGTTTGCAAGACAACAACCACCTGCACCAACAGTTCGACGACGTTTGCTGCAGCATGGACTATCAGCTCGGAGACCATGGCTACGGTTACCCTTGACGTTGCATCACAGACAGGAGAGCCTGCGATGGTGTACTCAACGACGAACCTGGGTGCACGAATGGCAAAACGTCTTTTTTTCGGATGAATCCAGGTTCTGTTTACAGCATCATGATGGTCGCATCCGTGTTTGGCGACATCGTGGTCATCGCACATTGGAAGCGTGTATTCGTCAGAGCCATACTGGCGTATCACCCGGCGTGATGGTATGGGGTGCAATTTGTTACACGTCTCGGTCACCTCTTGTTCGCATTGACGGCACTTTGAACAGTGGACGTTACATTTCAGATGTTTTACGACCCGTGGCTCTACCCTTCATTCGATCGCTGCGAAACCCTACATTTCAGCAGGATAATGCACAGCCGCATGTTGCAGGTCCTGTACGGGCCTTTCTGGATACAGAAAATGTTCGACTGCTGCCCTGGCGAGCACATTCTCCAGATCTCTCACCAATGGAAAACGTCTGGTCAATGGTGGCCGAGCAACTGGCTCGTCACAATACGCCAGTCACTACTCTTTATGAACTGTGGTATCGTGTTGAAGCTACATGGGCAGCTGTACTTGTACCCGCCATCCAAGCTCTGTTCGACTCAATGCCCAGGCGTATCAAGGCCGTTATTACGGCCAGAGGTGGTTGTTCTGGGTACTGATTTCTCAGTATCTATGCACCCAAATTGCGTGAAAGTGTAATCACACGTCAGTTCTAGTATAATATATTTGTCCAATGAATACCCGTTTATCATCTGCATTTCTTCTTGGTGTAGCAATTTTAATGGCCAGTAGTGCAGCTGGCAGCATAGGTAGACGGCAGGTACTGTTTTTTTTTTTTTCTGTAGCCTCTTCTCTACAGGTCCAGTTGGCGGGAAGCCTTAGCATTGAACGGTTGTGTTGTTACAGTGTATGGAACCCTGCGCAGACAGTCTGTCAGTTCAATTTAAGCAACGTGCAGTCACTGAATTCTTGACAGCAGAAGGCGTGTGACCCCAAAGGAGATTCATCAGAGACTGATAGTAGTTTATGGTGATTGTGTTGATGTGAAAGGAAAAGGGAAATGTTTTCCTGCAGCATGATAATGCCATACCACACACTTCACGTGCCACCACAGCAGAACTCCATAGACTGAGTCTCACCACCGTACAGCATCCTCCATACAGTCCAGATTTAGCACCGTCTGACTTCCATCTGCTCCCGAGAGTGAAAGACAATCTGCGGGTACATCACTATGCTTCTGATGAAGACGTTGAGAGAACTGTGAGACTGTGGTTGTGGAAACAGTGTGTCGACTTCTTCCGTGACGGCTTCAGAAAACTTGTTCATCTTTGGCAAAAATGTACCCAACTGGCTGGTGATTATGTGGAAAAGTGAATATTGGTTATTAAAGATCGCATTCTAAGGTATATTTCTGAGATTGATTTATTAAAGTATCCCCATCCAAACCCAGTTAACGAAGGTGGAGGTATTACTTTTCATTTAACCCTCATATATATATATATATATATATATATATATATATATATATATATATATATATATAGAGAGAGAGAGAGAGAGAGAGAGAGAGAGAGAGAGAGTGCGCTGAAAGGAATAGGAATGAAGAAAATCAACGTACATCACCGCTTCCATCGCATAGATTCAAAACGAGCAATCTATACTGCTGATGGGCGTAGTTCACTTAGTGGCACAGTTACAGCTGTGCAGAAAATATCAGGTAGTAAATTCTGTGGTTTTTGCGGGAAGGCAAGAAAAACGACCAACATATCAAAGCACCGACCACATTTTACTACCTTTGATTGTCTGTTCTGTGGTTGTGATGTGGTTGTTACTGTAGTTGTTGAGATATGAGCATTTGATGTGGTTGGCATCGCATGGGTGATCCGGACATCTTACACGTCTTTAGCACCAATGTACTTTTCAAAAGAAATTTCGAAATTATTCTGTAACGTTCTCGAGCGTTTAGGAACATTCTCGAATCTTAACAAATGTTCTGGAATAAAATTTGAAAACGTCACATATCGTACTGATCCGCACATCGGCAAAATCGTCTTAATGGAGGAGTTTTGACGCAGTAAAGACAGAAGAATAACTCATCCCAAAAGTGTGTCAGTTTGTAACAGAGAGAAGATGGTTGTGTGAACGAAGAAGTTTAGTAGCAAAGATTGACTTCGTTCGACAAACGAATCGGCGAATATTGGATACGATGCCAGAGGAAGATAATATATTTAAATCGATTGAGACAGTGATGAGGCAAGACGAAGGTGTAAAGTTTCCAACTAAATTCCTATATTCACTCAGTATTCCAAAGAAGCCGTAGCAATAATGGTTCCAAACGGTATCATAGAAACGAAAGTATTAACCGAAATAAAGGCAAATCAGTATTCATACCACAAATTCCTTTCCATTCCGACATGTCGAAATCTGCCATGAATTATTTTGTACAAGAAGAATACACCGAAAGAAAAATGATGTCAAAATCTTAGTCGCTAATCCACAGTGTAAGTATCTTTTTTAAAAAAAATGTTGAAATTTGCCAAATCCGTAGCTCGAAAGGCAGCTGGCGAAATCTACACTATTGCCACGGCTGTAGCAGACAGAACAAACGCTACATGGCGGACACGTAGCCTTGATTGGCGACATATCGGTGAAACATAACACGCCTCGACCCGACCATAATTTGTATAGCGAATTTCAGTTTCGGTTGATAGCGTCTCTGATACAATTGTTGCCGGCCGCGGTGGTCTAGCGGTTCAGGCGCTGCAGTCCGGAACCGCGGGACGGCCACGGTCGCAGGTTCGAATCCTGCCTCGAGCATGGGTGTGTGTGATTTCCTTAGGTTAGTTAGGTTTAAGTAGTTCTAAGTTCTAGGAGACTTATGACCTAAGATGTTGAGTCCCATAGTGCTCAGAGCCATTTGAACCATTTTTTTTTTTTTTGATACAATTGTTCACAGACACCATTCGCTGTAATTCGCAGCTAATTTAATATCTTTAATAATTAGTCGTTGTCGTTGCGGTATCGGTAAGTGTGAAGAACGGAGATAAATATTTTTTTATGATTCTTGCTAATAGCATCTGCGTTTGTGCAGGTTCCAGGGCTTCACAGTAATGTGGAATCCAATTAATGTTTTCAACTTTGGAAAGATGAAATACGCAGAACGTGGTATGCAGTCGAAATCGCCACCTCTCCTGAAGACCTAAATGTGTGTTACTTACTAGTTAATTTCTTGGCCATTAATTTGAATGACGCCGACATTTCGTTAGAAATTGTGTAAACGTTATAAGAAACAATGTATATCTCGGACAATTCAGTCAGTTGCGGTTCGAACGGTGATTGCTGTGCTAATTAAAGTCCACAACAAAAATAGAGTACCTTTCAAGTCTAAGGAGAACACGTACAATAACAGCTTTCAGTGACAACGAAATGGCTGTAAATTGGTTGTTTGGGGAAGGGGGGAGAAAATGCTTAAACTTAAGCAGTGTGCTTAGCCGTTTTCGTTCCCTAAAATCTGAACTTGTATTAATAGAAGAAAGGTTAACAGAAACTGCGAAATATGCTCCAAAAAAGGAACTCGCCGAAGTGTGAAACAAGAACTATCCGAAAGATTTACACCTACTCGTGAGAGATAGTGGACCATTACCGAGCAAGATCTATGAGAATGGATTGCAAGGGAGATGAATATTACTTATTTCCGGGCTTGTTAAACAGGAAACTATACGACAAAGGAAGCCGCAAAATAACGAAGTTTACTTCAAGTAAACGTGTAGAGGAGATATCATTAGTAGGCAGTATTATAGAAAAATCGGTAGCTGACGTGAAGACGAAGCTTCTTTCTATCCCATAAAAGCTGCGCACAAAGCCAGTCAATCAGGTTTTGCAAGTCACAGTTTAACATTTAGATCAAAAAACGTCATTGTTTCTTGTGCAGTCAGTGAACGCAGTGAAAATCTCGAACAATGAGAAACAATAATTTTCAATGTAGCATCATGCATTTTCCAGAAAATAATGCATTGGTTTTCTTGGACTCTTGGCCTAGACATAAATACATGTCTTTTGAAAAGACTTTTGATTCGAATTGCACCCGGAACTAATAGTGTATTCACCTTCGCGATAAAAAATTTTTTCAGAAAACTGTCGGACATTATAATTTCAGGTAGCACTTTATCATTTCATGCTTACCAGCAGAACAGTATTATTAGTCATTTCTGTATTGCCACATTCTACGAATCTGATAAAGTAAGCCGGGTACAGAAAAAAACGTGCAGAACAATAGCCGCGACTATTTCTTACTCCATTCTGTGTAAATGAGACCAGTAATTTCTGTGAAATGGCTGAATGCATTAATGTTTCTTTTAACTGGTGTACCTGGTGTATGGAAAAATGTATGGTTACGTCATCGAATAGACGCTTCATATATTTGTGATGGCTATAGGAAATAAACAGGGAACTCTTTCATTGTTAGCAAAACATATATTGCTCAAACAGTATCATATGAACCATGCTACCGGAATTATTATAAAATATTTAGTGTCAACAAAGAAAACTCCCGTTTGATGGGTGTCGTGTGATGTGTATCATAATATACTGTCTTGATTCTCTTTCCTCTGCTGGTCGCTTGTGTAACAATTTCATCAACAACAGTTCAACTGTCAATATGAACTTTCTTTCCGCTTGCCGCTCTTATTTTACGACCCACCACCTAATTAGTTACGGTGGGTCTTTATTGACCTCTTAGCCGCTGCGACCGATGTAAGAGGCCCTGATGCGATTGCAGCTTCAACACCAGTACCCATATCCGGTCGCACCGTCGCCCGTGTCCCGCCATGTGGAGGCGGGTCTTATTTTGATCTTATTTTGTTTGAATCTCTTCAGTTCTTTGATTTTATTTCCATTTTTATTATCTTTTGTTTTTCTTAGTTTTGTTTCTTTGGCAGCTTACCCAAGACCATGTAACAAAAAATTAATAAAGTGTTTTGAAATTCAGAAGTGAAGAAGAATAGGATGAAGATAGGAAAGGAAGAAGTTCCAAGTCCCTCCAACGTGGGGCACTGAGGATGAAAGCCTTGGAATTACGCGCAAGCCGTTGATCGTCAGGCTCCAATACCCTTTAATTCAACCCTTATACCAGGAAGATCTATGCTATACTAGGGCTACTTCTAAACTAATTACACTATTTACAGGTTTAAGGTGCCGTGTTTGCCAACGGCAACTGCGGCGGTGCTCCGACACTGTTTATGTATATGTATAATTTTAGATCTATTCCAGTACTGTCCACTTTGTTGGCAACTGCAAGTTACTCAAAAAATTAATGCTTTGAGACATTTGTTGTTTCGTTTACGTTTTTAAACTTAACGTGTGCGCACTTTGACCTTTGCGCAACGCGGCGGTACGTCCTCTTTTCGCGGCTGAATCTGTTTATTTACCGTTTCGCGCGTTAGTACTGTAAAAACAAATGCTGCAAACAGTCCTTACTCCGGACAAAACGATAACATTTTTTAAAATACTTACGTTGCTAAAATTCTGAGAGTGCACTTTTTTGGTGTGTTCCTCCGGCGTGAAAACTACCAGATTAAGTCTCGACATATCAGATTGGACCATTCCCAATATTAGTGGACAGTATGACTATTAATATTACACAGGAGCAAAAATTCAAATGATACAGTGTGATTTAAAAGACGTGCTGCTTGCACAGGCAACTACTATATAGCGAGTTCATGTTTTGGACAACACAAAAATTATTCTGTTTTACATACGAAAGAAAAACACAAAACGTGGCTTGTAATACTATAATAACAAACTTTGAATACGTTACGTCAAATGCAAATGATGTGACGAATTAGAATTTTTTTCTATTTGAGACAAAAATTAAAAAGCAAAGACCAAGTGAAGGAAGTCACTTTCAGCTAGAGTAAATAACTATTTTTTGATGTGATATGCGCCAGTTACTAGCAGTATCACCTGTTGATTTAGCTAGGAATCATTCGCAGGTGCCTAATGTGACCGTTTCACATTCACCAAAAGCATTCGTAACCGTATCTAAAGCCGTCGTGCGGGCGAAATTACAACCTAACTGGCAAATGAAGCGCATTATTTCAAGAAACATCCAATAAATGCTAGGTAACTCCTACCTTTTAAGGCATAGAATATTAAACCTTTCGCACGAATAAGACAATAAAATTCCTGACAGAACTGCAAATTATCTTGCAGTTCTTGTGTTCAATGATAAGAACATAGGGAGGGTGAAGATATTAGAGAGAATGGGCTTTAAGATACGGAATTTCACTCGAGAAATCTCGAGAAAAAAGTATTTACAGTGCCTCTCTGCAGTTGGAAAGTCAGTTGAAGACCTTTTAAAGAAAAGAAGGCACAAAACAAGAAACCTGAACAGAAGCCTTGAAGGGAAAGGGAATTCTGAGTACAGATCTGGGCGTTCTGAAGAGGTGACAGAAGGGAAAACGATAGCTGAGCTTTGAATTGCTCTTCCTGATAAGTATGTTTCTTAAAGTATTTGTACTTTTCTCATAAAATCTAGAATCAAAGTCTAGAATTATGAAATTTTTAGAGTATTTCTAAAAGCCCAGTAGATGTCTCAAGAATGGATTTTGAACTTCTGACAGTAATCTGAAATATGAGCAAAGTGCTTGAAATTTTTTATGAATTTTGCATTATACTTAGAAAATTATAATAAAAAAATTATTAAAATTATCCTATTTAATGCATCGAAAAAACCCTCGTGAGAGAAGCTTACTGTATACAAGTAGAATAGACTGAGGAAATTTTGAAAAAATTTCATGAATAGGATCTGAGAAAAGGGTACATATATCATTTAGAGTTGTGCACTTTTGTTGAAAATGCTTCACCAGTGTTTTTCTTTAATTTACGCGAATCTTGTCCTCCTTGTTTGTTTTAAGCTTTTTGTTTCAAGCTTCATTTGCTGCTACCTGTATTTTATTTTTAATGCAAAATATGAATGTTTCTTTGTGTGTGTTATTAGTCTTTATTGATACTTTCTTTGCAGGTACACATTATATTCCGCTGGTTTTTTTTACGTAATATTGTTTACCGACAGAGAAACATTATTTTTCTTTGTTCGTGTCCTTCGTTTGAACACTTACACAAACTTACGTGTTATACAAGCTGCCATCGCTGATATTGATATTAATGTAATTGACAATATTCCGAAGACCACATGGAGCGTTTAAAAACAAGCCTCGATTTTCGTTCTGTTTCCTTTCAATTATTATTTACTGCTCAGTAAACACCAGTTGACTGGAACAAGCGATAGCAGTATATTTAAGTCTCATCGTGGTATTAAATAGATATTTATATTAAAAGAATGTCATTCTGCAGGCCTGGGTGGCCGAGCGGTTCCAGGCACTCCAGTCTGGAACCGCGCGACCGCTACGGTCGCAGGTTCGAATCCTGCCTCGGACATGGATGTGTGTGATGTCCTTAGGTTAGTTAGGTTTAAGTAGTTCTAAGTTCTAGGGGACTGATGACCTCAGAAGTTAAGTCCCATAGTGCTCAGAGCCATTTGAATCAATTTTAGAATATAATTCTAGTAGTATATAGTTAAAGATCATTAGTGTCTTCATCGCTCTTTCATTCCTTAGAATCTAATGACTGTAAGTTTGATCGCTCAGATTTCACACATACCAAATTAATATTTCGTTAAAATATGTCAGATGATTACTTTATTTCTTTGGCTTGTTGCTTAGTATGATTCTTACTTAAGTCTTAATTAATTTAGTTTTGTTACTTAAGTCCTGATTAATTTAGTTTTCTGAGACTCTGCTCAAAATTGCTAGATTATCATGACGCCATGTATTTGCGATTTGTGTTGGTATAATACGAAAACAGTCACTTTTAACATTCTGAAACGATTAATTTTCTATACCAGTAACTAATTTTCAAGCTACTGAAAGTTCATCATCAGATAAAGATGTTACAGAAACAATATCTGGACCATGAGTTGTGTTCATGGTGATTGATCTGCCTCATAGTGTCTATGATAGATTCATTCTGATAATGTATATTTCGCTGTTTATATACACTCGTGTACAATATTTGATGCAATTGGTTTCACACTCATTCACGATAATGGACTGTGAAACAAAAAACCGGTAAATACAGTATATGTGTGGGTATAAACTGCTAAACGTACATTACCTGAATGAATCTGTTGTACACTCCTGGAAATTGAAATAAGAACACCGTGAATTCATTGTCCCAGGAAGGGGAAACTTTATTGACACATTCCTGGGGTCAGATACATCACATGATCACACTGACAGAACCACAGGCACATAGACACAGGCAACAGAGCATGCACAATGTCGGCACTAGTACAGTGTATATCCACCTGTCGCAGCAATGCAGGCTGCTATTCTCCCATGGAGACGATCGTAGAGATGCTGGATGTAGTCCTGTGGAACGGCTTGCCATGCAATTTCCACCTGGCGCCTCAGTTGGACCAGCGTTCGTGCTGGACGTGCAGACCGCATGAGACGACGCTTCATCCAGTCCCAAACATGCTCAACGGGGGACAGATCCGGAGATATTGCTGGCCAGGGTAGTTGACTTACACCTTCTAGAGCACGTTGGGTGGCACGGGATACATGCGGACGTGCATTGTCCTGTTGGAACAGCAAGTTCCCTTGCCGGTCTAGGAATGGTAGAACGATGGGTTCGATGACGGTTTGGATGTACCGAGCACCATTCAGTGTCCCCTCGACGATCACCAGTGGTGTACGGCCAGTGTAGGAGATCGCTCCCCACACCATGATGCCGGGTGTTGGCCCTGTGTGCCTCGGTCGTATGCAGTCCTGATTGTGGCGCTCACCTGCACGGCGCCAAACACGCATACGACCATCATTGGCACCAAGGCAGAAGCGACTCTCATCGCTGAAGACGACACGTCTCCATTCGTCCCTCCATTCACGCCTGTCGCGACACCACTGGAGGCGGGCTGCACGATGTTGGGGCGTGAGCGGAAGACGGCCTAACGGTGTGCGGGACCATAGCCCAGCTTCATGGAGATGGTTGCGAATGGTCCTCGCCGATACCCCAGGAGCAACAGTGTCCCTAATTTGCTGGGAAGTGGCGGTGCGGTCCCCTACGGCACTGCGTAGGATCCTACGGTCTTGGCGTGCATCCGTGCGTCGCTGCGGTCCGGTCCCAGGTCGACGGGCACGTGCACCTTCCGCCGACCACTGGCGACAACATCGATGTACTGTGGAGACCTCACGCCCCACGTGTTGAGCAATTCGGCGGTACGTCCACCCGGCCTCCCGCATGCCCACTATACGCCCTCGCTCAAAGTCCGTCAACTGCACATACGGTTCACGTCCACGCTGTCGCGGCATGCTACCAGTGTTAAAGACTGCGATGGAGCTCCGTATGCCACGGCAAACTGGCTGACACTGACGGCGGCGGTGCACAAATGCTGCGCAGCTAGCGCCATTCGACGGCCAACACCGCAGTTCCTGGTGTGTCCGCTGTGCCGTGCGTGTGATCATTGCTTGTACAGTCCTCTCGCAGTGTCCGGAGCAAGTATGGTGGGTCTGACACACCGGTGTCAATGTGTTCCTTTTTCCATTTCCAGGAGTGTAGATACCACGGAGCTGGGGAATCACCACGAACACAGCGCGTAGCTGCACTTGGTCCAGATAAGAGGTAAATGAACGTCGTGTGGTGCCACGGAATGGTGCAACTCTTTCAACTGCACGTAACTTCGTCAGCTCGCGTGTCCTTAATTCCAACAGCACCCGGATTTCCTCGAAGTTCTGACCGGGCCCAACCATGTTTAACTTCATTGGTCGGGTTACCAATATGACAAGGCGATTGGTACGTCCAGAAACTGTTCTTATGGTATTTTTATCTGAAGATGAGCCTGCAGTGGCTTGAAACCTAGTTAGTGATACAGAAAAGAAGTGTTATCAGACTTTAAGAAAAGTTACTGGTTGCACATTATACCGTAGTAAATGGTCAATTTGAATCACAGTTGCAGTTCGCCATCGACAATCGATGTAGCAGAGACATGGTTTTCTCTTCTCCATGTAGTGAACAAATATTGAGTTGTTTTCCACTCATTTGTTTTCACTATAAGAGCAATTAGCTATATTCCCGTTCTATTGGGTGTTGTTACTGCTTCCTACATTCATTCGAACCAGTTTAGTATGGTCAAGCCTTGGTTCCCTATAAAATTACCAGCCCCCACCCCCCTCAGACTTCCCATCACTACCAAAATAACTGTTTCTTGATCGTGAAGGATATATCTTGCCAACCTATCACTTATATTAGTCAAATTTGTGCCATAAAGCTCTTTTCTCCCCAGTTTTTCACTGGTTACTCCATCTGGTTTCCAGCATTTATTGTAGTACTACATTCCAAAAGTTTCTATGCTTCTTTTTCCTTCACTGTGAATCGTCCATGTTTCACTTTCATATAACACTACCCGCAACAAGAAATATTTTAGGGAAATACTTAATAGTGAAATTCATGTTATATGTTCACATAGCCGCCAATTCGGAGATTAATTTTCACCGCATATATACACTATGTGATCAGAAGTATCCGGACACCCCAAAAAGCATAAGTTTTCCATATTAGGTGCATTTTGCTACCACCTACTGTCAGGTACTCCATATCAGCGACCTCAGTAATCATTAGACATCGTGAGAGAGCAGAATGGAGCGCTCCGTGGAACTCACAGACTTCGAACATGGTCGGGTGATTGGGTGTCACTTGTGTCATACGTTTGTATGCTAGATATCCACACTCCTACACATCCCTGGGTCCACTGTTTCTGATCTGATAGTGAAGTGGAAACGTGAAGGGACACGTACAGCACAAAAGCGTACAGGCCGACCTCGTCTGTTGACTGATAGAGACTTCCGACAGCTGAAGACGGTCGTTTTGTGTAATAGGCAGACTTCTATCCACACCATCACACAGGAATTCCAAACCGCATCAGGGTCCACTGAAAGTACTATGACAGTTAGGCGGGAGGTGAAAAAACGTGGATTTCATCGTCGAGCGGGTGCTTATAAGCCACACCTCATGCAAAACGACGCCTCGCTTGATGTAATGAGCGTAAACATTGGACGATTGAACAGTGGAAAAACGTTGTATTGAGTGAGGAATAAAGGTATACAATGTGGCGATGCGATGTCAGGGTGTGGCTATGGCAAATGCCAGATGAACGTCATCTGTCAGTGTGTGTAGTGCAAACTAAAATTCGGAGGCGGTGGTGCTATGGTGTGGGCGTGTTTTTCATGGAGAGGGCTTGCACCCCTTGTTGTTTTGAGTGGCACTATCACAGCACCGGCCTGCATTGGTGTTTTAAGCACCTTCTTCTTTCCCACTGTTAAAGAGCAATTCAGGGATGGCGATTGCATCTTTCAACACGATCGAACACCTGTTCATAATGCACAGCCTGTGGCTGGGTGGTTACACGACAGTAGCATCCCTGTAATGGACTGGCCTGCACAGAGTCCTCACCTGAATACTACAGACCACCTTTGGGACGTTTTGGTACGCCGACTTCGCGCCAGGCCTCACCAGCCGACATCGATACCTCTCCTCCCTAAGAAACCTTCCAGTACCTGATTGAACGTAGCCTGCGGGAGTGGAAGCTGTCATCAAGGCTAAGGGTGGGCGAACACCATACTGAATTGCAGCATTACCGATGGAGGGCGCCACGAACTTGTAAGTCATTTTCAGCCAGAAATCCGAATACTTTTGGTGACTTAGTGTAGGAAGGATTCTGTCATTGAGGATATCAACTTATTGCAAAATGTCGTATGTGTGCACCAGTCAGAGTTTTCCATTGATAAACAGTCCAATTACAAATATTTAATGTTGGAGGTAGGTCCAACTCTCACTCCTGTCTGAAACTTCAGGGAAAGAATGCATTGCTCCATCGCTAACACGAGAGCGCAAGAGCTGCACATGGTGGCAGAGACTCTAATGAAGGGCGCACTGGCAATGGAGTAAAGCGGGGGAAATGAGCAAGCATGAGGAGGAAAAGGCTTGCGAGAAGTTTTGCTGTGTGATGCGATTAATTCGCATGCAACGATAGTGAAGATAAGCGGCCCTTTGCACAAGCAATCGTTAGTTCCTTGCCTTCTGGCATGAGATGTTCGGTGCTGTACTTGCTATTACAATGTTTGTACTGTTTACCGTGACGTGCAGGGGATAGGGTGTCACCACAAAAGTCATATTTACAGGGAAATGTGGAAAGGGAGTTTAGTAATGCCATATCACCTGTCCGTGAAGAAAAACTGTTTAAAAATTTAAACAACATAGTAACTGGGTACACATACAAATTTTAACTAAACAAAACTAGTCACCCAGCGGTGTTATTGAATAAGGGCGTAATCAAAATTGAGAGCATGGTGTTTGCAGGAAGAAAAACAATGGCGAGCAGGGCTCCCTTCATATGCAACAACTGTTCACGTGTTGGCGCGGCTTTTCTCCAACATTTAGCAGCGGCGCCGATCGAAATGGACAGAAGACGACTGAGCAGCGGCTCTATCGATGTCGAGATACTGGCTTCTCTATAGCTTCCCCGTTCACATTCGTTCGTTACGCAGCTCACCCACCACGGGGCTCTGGCTACCAACACAAGCGGAGAAGACCTCAGGTACTTACTCCACATAGTGCGCTACCGTGCGCAGGCTAAGAGCAAGGGCCTAACACTGCGTGCAAGGCGCGGCCACGTAGTACACACACAGCGGACACGCCTTGTGTGGTCTGCCCTTGGCGTCGGGCTCACGGAAAACCTTGTACCCTTACACGTAACAGTCACAGTTTGCGTCATTTTCTGTTGCCAGGACTTTTTGAAGCAGCTAAGCAGCAATCCTATGTTAATTTGTGAGAAAAGGTTAACTGCAGCACCTCGAACCTATATTAGATACTAAGCGCTACAGGAAATCTTCAAGGCCTTGACACAGAGATGTTTTTGTATTATTTAGGAAACACTTAACAATGAAACGTCGTATGGCATTTTGTTGGCTGGGATATGTCAATGGGTTTGCTCAACCTCCACGTCGAAAAGGGGTTCTTTCTCTGCTCACAGTTGCAGCTTTCCTTGTGGACGTCTGAGAGTTGTGTCGTATGTATAGCTGTAGAGTGTGGCTGAGTACAACAGATGCGTGTAGACTGTATTACTATGTTTGTGTTGTGTATGCTTTTAAGACAAGGAAGAGGGGGTAAACTAGTGGCGACACAGCCCACTACTCTTGAACAGCACCAAGCCGACTGCGGAGCTTAAGCCTCTGACTACCAGAAAATCTGTACAGCGTTGCCTACCAGGCCTCTCAGGTCAGTGGTGTGCAAACACAATTTTTATACTTTTACTGGTGGGCTTTACTGTTATTGCAACTTTGCGCAGGCTGTACAGACAACAGCGGACTGTTCCGAGCATACAGGTCTGGCGACCTTGTAACATAGAATCTGATTTTTCTATCCTTCTTCTCTACACAATAAGCAGATCTCCTTTCTGTTAGTTGCTTTCCCAAACTGATGATGAAAGTCCATCGTCTAATTTTTTATTGGTAGCCAGATCATCCAAACTACATGTGCTTTCACTACACTTACATAGACCATGTTGAGGAAAACCACCAGTGGCTAGTGCTTCTTTTTTTTCTTCACATTTTATCATCGTCTCTTCTGGTCCACGGTATCAACGCCGTCCTTTGTGGCACTGCATGTTACGGTAAGTAGAAAAAGAGAGGGAGAGAGAGGGTGATATATACGTGCGTATGATAAACCTTTTTCCCTCGAAAATTTCTTTCCTTCGTAACTTTCATTTTTCGCACAATTGTGACTTACTTCATAAATTAGGAAGAGTCATAAAAATTTCACTAAAATAAAACGTGTAATTACTAACAGAGAAGATGTTCAACATCACAAACGGGCCTCTGTGGCCTGATGGTTCGTAAAGAGTTAATACAGACATATCACCATGAAGTTTCCCTTCATAAGGCATTGGAGAGAGGTGTGGTATTTAACCCAGGACTTTGGCGCAAAGGCTGGTGATCAGGATATATACGTTATCGCTCCACCTCTCCTTACCGGACAATTACTGCCACTAAAAGTTTCATCCAGCACCTTGATTTGAACGACCTTATCCGCTAGTTGAGCGTCACATCATAGGCGCGCGAAACGACCCCGGCTATGGAGGCGGGTATAAGTTCATTTGTACTGCAGTGTCTCGAAAATTAGTACGTAGTTTCCCACGGGGTCTCCTTGCCAGCTGAGAAAACATTAGAAGCTTAACTCTCAGACTGCCAGACTCCGTCTAGAACAGCAGCTTACGTCATACCAGTCAGTTCAGATGCCATGCTGTAACGGATGAATCAAATTCATTTCGTCTAATAAACGCTGGATGTAGAGTAATTTCTGGAATCGTTACCAGTAGCAACCCTCCGGAAACTGAACGAACTTTTGCTCTTATAATTTTTGCACCAATAATTCATCCCTGGTCTACCCTTGTAATTGAAAACCACAGAGCATGACTGTGTCGTTGATTTTAATCTGAAACTTTCGCACGTGACGGGAATCTGTAGTGTGGTGTAGCAGTTTTGCAAGCTTTAAGTCGTATAAGGAGAGAAACAGAGAAGTTGTGCCACATTGACAGGGCACAAGGCTTTTGTCATAAGGTTCCTGGGAAGTTGTAGTTTCCCCCGCCTCATTGTTTCAAACCGCGGATGCTGGGCGCCATCCAGTCCGAGTCACTCTTGGTGCAGTAGTAGGCAAGGTCAGGTGCCTCCATCAGACGCTGTGTTCTGGTACAGATCCAGGCACGTCAGTATAGGTTACCCGTGATTTCCCTAAATAACTTAAGGTAAATACCGGGATGGTTCGTTTGAAAGGCCTTTGCCGATTTCCTTCTCTATCCTGCACTAATCCGAGCCTGTGCTCTGTCTCTCATGAATTCTTTGTTCTCAGGACGTTAAACGCTGATCTCCTTCTTGTGGCAAATACTTTGGCCTGGTTTTTTCGTGTGCACTAATTTTTCCGGTTTATGTGGAGGATCGTGTGTTCCCAGCCGAAATATTGCCACGTGGTGTGGCAGTACGAGCGATGTTCAATAAGTAATGCAAAGCAGTCCCTGGATGATGGAAAGGTTATTGATACAGCAGTACATTGGTTCCGACGTTGACAAGTAGAAGATGTCATACGAGCATACAGACCCTCTCAATAAGGTGCCATAAGGCCGTCGCATTGAACGCATACTATGTTCTAAACACGATTTTGTAGCCAAAGTATTGGGGAATAGTATGTTTTGTTGGAATCCTGAATAAAACCAACCCACTTTCGGAAAAAAAATTGTGTTGCATTGCTTTCTAAAGCCCTTCACACAGAGCGACCGTCTTTCTGAACCGATAGTAAAGTTAATTCATAGGAAATATATATTTGTAGGCCAAATGGCCCTTTGTGGGGACTGAGCCTTCTGCTTTGGTAACGGATATTAAATTCTTGTGCCTTCAACATGTAACATATTAACTAAAGTATTACATGAATAATTCGTGGACTTACAAGTGGAACGAATACTTACATAAATTAGTAATTTCCGCCCAGTTAATTAAAGATCAGTTTAATGCATGTTTATGAATTTGTGCCTGCCCACAGATGAGGACCCATCCTCTATGCTGACTTGACAGTAATTCATCAGGTGTTTTTCTATAGTGGTGAATGTATTTTTCATTCTTTATGATGTATTAGAGCGAATGTAGGAATGATCTGTACTGCGTATTCACCCAGTGCATTGAGGCATGCATTTCCAAAGCTTTCGTGTACCACGTGATGTTGTGAACAGTCATGAATGAGTACACAATTTGACATTTATTAATGTCTCTGTATTAGTGGGCCCATGAGATATTTATATCATGAGATGGGACTATTAAACTAATTATGTCCATCACTTGTGCTAGCAGTGAATCGTTTTATATTGTTAATAAATCCACGAGTAAAAGATTAAGTAGTCCAGTCTCCAATACTGCAGACGAATCACAAATACTCATTTCAATTCTATGATTTTTAACAATTACGTTACCCATTGTATAGCAGAAATGTTTCATCCATTAACCCCAGCTAGCATTAATTATCATGTAATTCTGATATTAACTGACGTAAGGATTGCTTCAGCTTGATGAAGTATGAAAGAGAAATAGGCAGCTTCCAGTTAACGATCAAAGTAACCATCTTACATCCGACAATCCAGCCCCAAACGGAGTAGGTAACTTACAATGTGACAGAATTGGATGCAGAATCAGGATGCGAAGAGCAGGTTTTTCGTACCACAAGTCGTCAACACGTATGGGACAAACGAAGTCACCAGTGCTGCAGCGAGGTGATTTCACAGTTTGGATTTGTAGAAAGTTATCGATGTATCTTCGTCGATGTTTTAAATAATCAATAATAATTTTAAAATAGTCCTTTAGTAAAACTAGTTATCAGAACCGAGGTTTTTGACTTTGTGCTTCGACTGAAGTATGTCAGTTGATGCAAAAGATCTTTTCTAAAGAAGTGTCCGAATTAAAATGAGCAATCGGGCTTCATGGAGTTAGTTGATGGAAGTTTTCTCCATATAACTTAGTACGTTAGTGTGAACAACAGGTGGTTCTGACTTTCACAAGATGTTACTGCAGCTAGGGAAAATTTCTATAAGAGAAACCAAATCGGAAAGGTATAAACGAGATTTTTTGTAACAATATAGATCGTTACAAAAATCTCATATGTATCTTTCCGATTTACTTCAAATTCTTACCCGTTTACGTATAAACGTTAATTTTTAATAGATATGTGAAATTGTGAAATGTTGTTAGCAAACCGAAAGTTGTGTTTATAGCTTATTGATTTATGATTAGAATACTACTACGGAATCTCAATTTGCAATAACAGTAAACAAGGCTCAAGGTCAGAGATAGAGGGGAAAAGGAGATGGACAAATGGGTGGGAGGATGTGGACACAGAAAACTAGGAGGAGATAGACAGTAATGGACTGAGAGAGAAGGAAATAAGAGGGGGCAGGAGGAGATTGAGAGAAAAGGGGGAGATGGGCAGAGAGAGAGGGGGAGAAGCTGATGGATAGAGAGGGGGAAGGAGGAGGAGATGGTCAATGAAAGGAGGAGGAGGTGATGAACGGAGACAGGGGAGAGAAGGAGATAAGGACGTATATCCAATTCCCACTCATATTATAAACGTGTGCCTTCTCTTTTCTTTCTTTATTATTTAAGCAGAGAGAGCCACAGCAAAGAGCGGATGGGTACAACAAGTGTTGAATAAACTATCATTATCTAACAAAACACAGCCCATGCACGAAATATAACCTGTTTCAATGAACCCTTTTCATTCGCCAGCAATAAACTACAGAATAAATGAACTGAAGTACAGTTTTCCACACAGACGAAACAAAGAGCGCAACACAGTCACTCTTCTCTTAATTCAGTAATGGAACTTCGCTTGCAGTCAGCTTCCATTTGCAAAAAAGAAACGAAAGGAGATGCAGTAAATTTGTTCAGTGCCTGCTCCAGCTATGAAGGTAGCCCCTGATTAGTTTGCGCTGGCGATGAACTTTCGCGCCGCGGATGGATTAAGACTATGAGGCGGTTCTTCCGCTCAGGACGAGTGCTCCCGTGATTAATGTCCTCCGGTAACAAGTGAGACACCCCTCCCAGTCTCTGCCCTTTTATTGCGTCAGCGTCCCACTGCAAAATATACACTGCGCCAGGGAACTAATTTGCTGCGAGTACTCTGCCGACAGCTGCTCTGTCCACTCATTAAATGAGGCGGTCGCACTGCAGTTCTTAACCGCTCTAGAAAATATTGGACTGGCGGATAATAAAAAGTGGACGTAAGGAAGGGCGGGAGGGGTAGCCTGTCCTGCCGACTGCTAGGACCAGCACCATCCCTCAGCAGAGCCACTTGTATATTTTCCCTATCTGGCCCTCCCACCCCGGCCCTGGAACCCCAGCGGGTCACAACAATCGCACCATAATCCTGTCGGGACGCACGCACGCGGCGCATTCTGCAGCATAATCTGCCGTTCCCATTCCGGGCCGCTTCCCGGCCGGATCCAATTTGGTGGTGATCCCTTCGTAAGTGCTGCTAGGGGACTCCTCCCGCGAGCGCGGAAGTGCGCAGATCTGTCCCGCAAAGCAGGGAACCTTCAACTTCGCTTTCCTGCTGTGAAATGTACTCAACTTTCCCTTGAGCAGCATTGCTTATAGGCAATGTCATCTTTCCGTAGATAGGCCTATATTTCATATCAGATCGAGGTTTTCGAGGCTTTAGGACCGATTACAGTAATCCACACATCAGTTGTAGCTGTTCTTCCCCAACGGAAGGCAAAAACTGCCGAGAAGAAGGAGAGAAATAGGTGTTGGAAATAATGATTTGCCTAGATCTATGTCAAACCGGCATAGCGACGAGCTGTAGTCATGAATGTTTTCTTTCTTTTTGCGTGTATGTATCTATGTATGTGTGTGTGTGTATGTCTGTGTGTGTGTGTGTGTGAGTGTACTTGCGGGGGTGGGTAGGGGGGGGGGTGCATGAAAGGAATCTCCGTGGGACAGTACTGTAGCACACGGCCAAAGGAGCTGCAATAGACTGGCTGCTTGTCAGCGGACTGCGGTTGTTCGCAGAGTACTGATTAAGATTTAAAATTAAGTCTCGTAGACATTGCATAAAAATTGTTGTGCAGCAATTTATTTGTAAGTCAATGAGATAACACATCAAACATAATGTAGAGAAATGTACACTTAACAACGCTCAATGTCCAGCGACGAAGTGATGCTGTGCAGTTTCATGTATGGGGTTCGGGTCCTTAAGTGGCCCAGTTTGGAATCAGAGAGACGATTTTGCTGCGGGACATTCCAGAACGTAGCATAAGTCAAAATATTAAGACAAATTCCAGTTCTAAGATTATATACCACATTTAGTTTGTAGAATGTCACTTGGAGATACGTAATTACGTTAAGATTTTTAATAACGATATCTGAAGACAAAGGTTACAAAATTTGCAAATATAGGAATTGGAAACGTACAGTTATGTTTTAATATCAATTACGTGTAGACAGTGAAACAAAAAATAAGTAGAAATAGAAATATGAGATATGTCTGCATTTGAAAGTGATTGGTAAAAATAGTAAGAATAATGGTACAGAGTATCTGCTGTTAATATTTGTCAGCCAATAATAAGAATAATGGTTAAGAGTATTTGCTGTTAATTATTTGTCAATAAGTTTTCATTGTGTAAGACGGTAGTACGAGTATATATCGATGTATAAACGGAAAATTGTATCTGGGGAATAATTGTACCTGGTAAACTGTATGAACATTCACACTTTGAAATTTATACTTTACACATGAATACCATTTCACATTTGTCCAGAATATAGGTCATATCGTAGGTTCGTTAATTGAGCAAAACTTGCGATAGGATTGGACTTGTAGATTGAGAGGAAATCTCAGGGATAGTTTTGTTCAAATCAGGTTGTAAAGAACTTGTAGTACAGATTGACTTCACAAACTTGTTTCGAAATTGTAATGTAAACTTGTGACACTATTTTAGTACCCGAAAATAGTGTCAAAAATCTACATTGATTTTAAGGTAAACGAAATTCCTCTAGAAGCTGTCGATGTCTCTACAAATTATGACTTTCATGCGGTCCACATGATGATGTGTTCTAAGACGAATGTTCAGTATTTCACAAATGGTTTCATACGTGCTTCGCTATGCTCCGTGACTCAGTACTGCACAAAAATTATTATATACCCGCTTAGTGCAACGATAGCTTTTAGGTAGAACGGCTACCGAAGTGCATTAATATTGGTTGTGTTTAATGTAGTTACCAGGACTAGTAGCGTATTCAACGGGCTTCAGTAGCATCGGGTGTTGAGGAATCACTGTTAAGGACACGGATACACTGATTGATGCTGTGAAACACAGTTATCAGAACCTGGCACAGTTTGAAAGTGGCTCCACGGTGGGCCTTCATTTGGCAAAATTGTTGAATCCTGCAAGATCTATATTTTTGGAGCATTCGGATGCAACAATGTCCCTGTTTGGACTGCATCGGAACGTCAGGGCAGGCATGCCCTAGTCAAGGCTCTGGTCGACCGCGTCCGACCACCATAGTGGGAGGATCTTCGTATCCTCACCAAGCAAATCTCTTCATGCCATCCTAGAACCCGTAATGGATACTCTCCATCTTTCTGTGTAATCCAAAAATATTGGTCGGAGACTAACAGCACCCGGAATAGGCAATTTCCTTCCACACTTGGGCTACCATTAATATCACGAGTAGCTGCGTTTTGAGAGGACGTATTCAGTGATGAACCTCACTTCTCCGTCATCTCGGATGACCATCGTCGACGATTATGACGGCGACCTGATGTAGGTTCAACTTTTACAATGTTTTGGAGTGACACAGTAACTGCGTCAGGGCGTGGGGGCCATCTGGTATGGCTTCATGTCGCGGCTAGTAGTGGAACTCTGAGGGCAGAACGATACATCACGGACATCTTGCGACAGTATGATGGTGCCAGTTTTGAACTGTAGAATTCTTGTTTACACATGGTACGTGTCTGTATGATCTGTGTGTTTCATGTTGAGATTCTCCTATGGCCAGTGAGATCCTCACAACTCTCCCCGATAGATGTGGAGGACCAGCTCGGACTTAAAATTTGTCCGAGGGCCAGTGTCCAGGATATGAAGCAACCGTTACAACAGCAGTGAGCCAATTCGCCTCGGAGGGGGATACAATTGCTTTATGACAGCGTTTCCAACCGAATTATTGGTACTCCTTGGCCAGAGTGGGTACGACGTCAGGCTGATAATTGGAATCGTAGTGACAAGTTCTTTGTAAATATGAAATCACTCAAATAGCATCACATACTGTATCAAATTTCGTTTTCGTATCTCCTCCTCTTTTTGGGTGCTTCACTATTTTTGTATACATTCCCGTGTTTGCGAAAAGGTCGACTACTGTTGGATGAACCTCTTTTTTATTTCAGACACAATCATATTCGATGACACAATCACAATCGGTTTCTGCATACACTGGCTATTTGCAGATGCTATTGGTCATAGGCTATATTGATGTCTGACAACGCACGTCATCAACTTTCTTGAGCGAATGCCACCACGACCCGTATCATTTTAGATGCCCAATTTAGGCCGAAACTAGCTATGATTGTGTTATAGAACGTGATTAAGTCCGAAATAAAAGATCGCTCACAATACGTAAATGATGGATCGTTTTCCCGTTGACAATGCTCTTGGTCTGTTGCGTGCTGAAGCAAGCTTTAGAGTTCAACGGTCCTGTCAGTAAAGTTGCCTACTCCTGTCCATAATAACGTCCTTAACCGCAAGTCTACCCACGTAAAACCCCTCTGGTATAGCTAGCCGAATTCCCGAAGACGTGGAGTCCAAAACATTCTTTAACATTTTAACTTTTTTTTTGGAACATTAGTCTTCCGACTAGTTTTATGTGGTCCACCACGAATTCCTCTCCTGTGCCAACCCTTCAGTGTCAGCGCTTACAACCTACGTCCTTAATTGTTTGCTGGATGTATCTCAATCCCTGTCTTCCTCTGGTTCTTATTCTCTGCAGCTCCCTCTAGTAGCATCGAAATTATTCCTTGCTGTCTTAGCAAATGTGCTATTGTCCTGTCCCTTCTTCTTGTCAATGTTTTCCATATATTCCTTTCCTCGTGGATTCTGCGGAGAAGCTCCTCTTTTCTTATTAGTCCACCTAAATTTCAAAACGTTCTTCTATAGCACCACTTCTCAAAGGCTGTGATTGCCTTCTGCTCCGGTTCTCCCAAGGTACATGTCTCACTGCCATAGAATGCTGTGCTCCAAACGTACATTCTTAGAAATTTCTCCATCCAGTTACCACCAATGTTTAGTACTTGTAGACTTCTTCTGGACAAGAATGCTCTTTCTCCAGTGCTAGTCTGCATTTTATGTCCTACTTGCTTCGCTTGTAATGGGCTACTTTGCTGCTTAGGTGGGGGAATTCCTTAACTTCACCTACTTGGTGATCATCAGTTATGTTGTTAAGTTTCTCTTGTTCTCACTTCTGCTACTTCTAATTATTTTCGCCTTTTTCGGTTTGTTCTCAGTCCATATTCTGCAGTCGTTAGAGTGTTCATTCAATTCAACATATCCTATAACCATTCTTAACATTTACTCAGGACGGGAATGTCTTCAGCTGATCTTAACATGGATATCCTTTCGCCTTGAATTTAAATCTCACTACTGACCCTTTCTTTTATTTCCGTCACTGCTTCTTTGACGTACAGACTGACAAGATCGCATCCCTGTCTTGCATCTTTCATACTTCGTGAGCTTCTTTCTTAGTCTTTAGTTCTTACCGTTCCCTCTTGGTTCTTATTCATATTGTATATTACCCTTCTTTCCTCATAGGTTACACGTATTTTTTTTTTTTTTATTTAGAAGATCTTGCGCCATTTCACATAGTCGAACACTTTGTCTAGGTCGACAAATCCTATCAACGTGGCTTGATTGTTCTTCAGTCTTGCTACCGTTAACGACGGCAACGTCAGAACTGCCTCTCTGGTGCCTTTTGCTTTCCTAAAGCCAAAATTATCGTCATCTAATAGCTCTTCAGTTTTCTTTTCCATTCTCCTGTATATTATTCATGTCAACAACGGGGATGCGTGAACTGTTACACTAATTGTGCAATAATTCTCGCACTTGTCGGATCTTGCATTATTGGGAATTGTGTGGATAAAGTTTTTCGGGAAGTCTGATGGTATACCACCTGTCTCATACGTCCTACACACTAACTTTAATAACCGTTTCGTTACCACATCCTCTAACGATTTTACCAATTCCGATAGAAGGCTTTCTATTCCTTATGCCTGCTTTGATTTTAAGCGTTCCAAAGCACTTCTAAATTCTGATTGTAATATCTCTTCCCTATTCTGTTATGTCTTCTTTCACGTCATCATATAGGTCGTGCCCCGAAAACACTCTAGCAGTATTAAATGATATGTCACACAACTGTTCTGTATGTGTCGTTCTTCTACATCTACATCTACATCCACACTCCGCAAGCCACCTGGCGGTGTGTGGCGGAGGGTACTCTGAGTACCTCTATCGGTTTTCCCTTCTATTCCAGTCTCGTATTGTTCGTGGAAAGAAGGATTGTCGGTATGCCTCTGTGTGGGCTCTAATCTCTCTGATTTTATCCTCATGGTCTCTTCGCGAGATATACGTAGGAGGGAGCAATATACTGCTTGACTCCTCGGTGAAGGTATGTTCTCGAAACTTCAACAACAGCCCGTACCGAGCTACTGAAATCTCTCTCCTGCAGAGTCTTCCACTGGAGTTTATCTATCATCTCCGTAGCGCTTTCGCGATTACTAAATGATCCTGTAACGAAGCGCGCTGCTCTCAGTTGGATCTTCTCTATCTCTTCGATCAACCCTATCTGGTATGGGCCCCACACTGCTGAGCAGCATTCAAGCAGTGGGCGAACAACCGTACTGTAACCTACTTCCTTTGTTTTCGGATTGCATTTCCTTAGGATTATTCCAATGAATCTCAGTTGAAAGGTGGCTACACTGAGCCACTGCGCCAGAGATTGCGCCAAAGAGTATTATTCTGCCGCCTCCACAGTGCCTGTTAAGAACTCGTAGCAGTCAGTGCTTGTTAAGAACTCGTAGCAGTCAGTGCGTGGGCAGAGCTCGTAGAAGTCAGTGCCTGTTAAGAACTCGTAGCAGTCAGTGCTTGTCGAGAGCTCGTAGAAGTCAGTGCGTGGGCAGAGCTCGTAGAAGTCAGTGCCTGTTAAGAACTCGTAGCAGTCAGTGCATGTCGAGGTCTCGTGGTAGTCTGTGCTGAGATGTTGTAGCAGAGAGTGTTTGTTGAGATGTGCTATTAGGCAGTGCTTGCTGAGATGTGATATTGGAGAGTTCTGGTTGAAAAGTGATAGTAGAGAAACGGTGTGACATATAATGTAAGGATTAGAGTGATTTTCATCAATATAAATGAGGTAACTAACTCCGTTTCTTTTTATTTCAGTATCTTAAATAATGCGTCATTACAGGTTCAGTCAACAAGCATCTGGCGTGTGTTCTTGTATTAGAGTTTAATTCTGCTTTCCTTACGCAATTACAGTATTTGTAATTTTCTTTTATCACGTCAGTAAAATTGGTATTTAAAAATTCTTGTCTTGTTGAAGAAGAACCGTGCCAGATGTGCGTTGAGTCATACTTCCAGATACAGAACAGTTATACTTATGCTTTGGTTTCGTAGGTTTCATAGTTGCTGGGGACTTAATTAATTAATTGTGTTAACGAAAATTTCATTTCATTCTTTGTTGTTTTTCTTTGCAGTCAGATAGCGTAATAATACTAGTCAGGGCCAACCGATTACGAGACACAGCGTAAACGGACATAACAGCTACTAAAAATCTAAAAATATTTTCAATCATATTTAATTAAGACCCCATGCACGTGGCGACCGCTGCTTCGGATCGTCCCTTGGAATTCTTCTGATTGTAAAAATAGTAGACCATAGTATTGTTGTAGTAATTTGAGTTTAGTAATTGTAGTCTGTATTGAATGTGTAGATTTGGTAATTAGCATTCTTCTAATGGTATTTTTCAAAATGTAATTTTTATTGCCTTGTATCGTGTTTGACAATTTAGTGCAATTATTTCAATTGTTCGTTAATCGTGTTTGAGGGAAACATTTCGTGTGAATGATATTGTTGATGATAAAGTGTCATTGTGTGTAATTTTCATATAGTGACGAGTTTTGTATATTTTGTAAATGATTACGCGGTCAATGAAACAGGCAAAAATGATGAATAGTCAGAATAACGAAATTGTTGACATGGCGAACTCGCCAACACAGGATAACAGTAGGATGAATAATGGTGTTGAAAACAATTTAATAAGCAGGGAAAATAGTCCGGAACCATTTCAAACTTTTTCACAATCAAAAAATTTTCAGTATCCGAGATTAACGACAGAAGATTCTGGAATAGTATCGAACTTAGATAGCTTTGCAGCTATGACGAAGGAAACTGGTTTCGTGGGAAATGTTAGCGGTGAAAAGAATTTTGAAACAGTTACTATGGAGCAGTTGATGAGTGCAATATTAAATTTGGGATCTGAATTAAGAGCAGTGATAAGAGGGTTAGGCTCACAAATAGGAACAAGTAAAACCGAGATGGAAACAATGGAAACACAGTTAGGCTCACGATGTTTCAAAAACATGAAAGATGAATCAAAGAAAGAATTTAGAGAAGAAGTACAACCGATTTTGAATGCTCACAATAATAGTTTAATTTCAACAGAAATCAGACAAGAGGAACAGGACAGAGGACGGGAAGAAAAAGATCGCGTGATAGTACAGAAATTTTCAGAGTTATATTTACAACGCGCACACGATAAGGAAGAAATATTTGAGAGAATCGAGGAATCCGTACCAAATGACAGAATAAATAACTTAACACAACAATATGAACAGTTAACTACCAAATGTGTTAATACTGAAACCCGAGTCGCGACACTTACGGAAGACGTGTATAAACAGAAAGAACGAATAGGTGATTTATCGGAAAGAGTTGAGGAGATTTCAGACAAATTGACAAATCTTAGTTTACATGGTGACAGAGATTCGGATGATACAGCTCCATTACCATTTGCAGAAGCCGAAGAGTACCAGAACATAAATAAGCATGTTGAAAATCAGGGAAAATTTAATGAACGCGTGAAAAGGGAATTTGAGGCATTAAAAAAGCAAGTCAAACAAATTGAAGGCGAAATCGTAGGAAAAGACGGCAAAAGAAATTTAGAATCACAGATACCAGAGGGGTTTGAAGAAAATAATTTGTTTCATTTACGGGATGCAACAAGAGAGCGCCAGGCGCGCGAACTTGACAATAATCGACATTGGGACTGGGACAGACGCGGTAGGTCTTTGTCGCCACGAGGCGAAAACTTTGACTATAAACATTTTTTGACTGTTCGGAAATTTAAGATCTTTCGTAATTCTAAGAATGACATACATCCATGTGCATGGTTAGATCAATTTATGTACGCACTTCCGCCAAATTTGCCACTGAGTCACAAACTGGAAATTATGTGCGGCTATTAATGTCCTCAGGGGATTCACTACTCTAAGTGAATATGTGCCGTAGCGAGCATAGGGCCCCGAGCTGTAGTGGTGCTATTTCTCTTTTAGTTTTCTGTACCGTTGCCTACTCTTTTACTATTCTTTGCATCTGTCAAACCAATTCTTCGACTATCAATCTATCAAGTGAGTAAGTAAACAATTACCAGATTTGACTAATTTAGCCAGAAGTGATTTCGGAAATTACCATGTGGAGTTACTGTACCTTCAGCAGCATTCATTCGTAGTTTAAACGAAATGTTACCTGTTTATCTTCGTGACAATATTACTTCATATGTTGACGATATTCTTATTGCTAAACATTCTTGGTGTGAGCACAACAAAATTTTGGATTCATTATTACGTATTTTTGCACGAGTTGGCATTACAGTGAACTTGGAAAAATCTGAATTTGGTCGTTCACAGGTGAAATTTCTCGGTCACATTATTTCTACAGAAGGTATTCTTCCTGATCCAGAAAAATTAGACGCTATTCGTAATTATGCTGTTCCTACTACAAAACGTGATGTTCGTAGTTTCCTTGGTGTCTGTAATTTTCTTAGACGCTTTGTTAGATTGGACGATTTGGCCACACCTCGTTTTTGCGATCTATCAGGAAAGTTCTTTTTAAAAGAAAATCGGTTGACAACTCTGTTTGGTTAGTTTGTATTCCTGATGAGTGGGTTAATAAGCTGATTTGGTATACGCATTTCAGTTATGCACCCTTTGGTCCCAGAAAATGCTTTCATAAATTACGAGAAAATTGCTACTTCAGTAATATGGAAAAACGTATTAGATCTGTTCTTGCCAAATGCAAATTATGTCAAAAGGCTAAGCCGCCAACAGTTTCTCACAGAGCACCGTTGTTTCCTATCATTCCAGCGAAATTAAAGGAGATGGCTGCAGTCGATTTGTTCGGTCCAGTGGTTCGTTCTACTAATGGTTTTGCGTACATTTTCGTAGCAGTGGAGTTGACATCAAAATATGTGTGTTTTACACCTTTACGCAAAGCAACAGCTCGTTCAGTATCTAACGCTTTTATCAAACATTTTCTTAAAGAAGTTGGTCATGTTGATAAGGTTATATCAGATAATGGATCACAGTTTCGTTCTAAAATTTGGCTTCGTACTCTACAGCGTCGTAAAATTAAAACAATCTTCATTTCACTTTTTCACCCTCAATCTAACGCTTCAGAGAGATGGACGAAGGAAATCAATAAATTGTGTCGTCTTTATTGTCATCAGAATCACAGAACGTGGGATCAGTATCTTCATATTTTTCAAAACATTATGAATGAACTCTCTAATGATTCAACTTCTTTACCGCCTATACTGGTATTAACAAACAAAGCACCGACAAATCGCATATCTGAAATCGTTCATTTTCCGCCTTCACGGAAACTGCGGCATTCTGAAGTTGTCAACCTGGCTCTGCAAAATATTGCATCTGCGGCTGCTAGAAGAGAGAAATCAGCTAAGCGTCCTGGTCGTTTAAAAATCTTGTCAGTTGGACAGAAGGTGTTAATTAAGTCTCATCGTTTATCTCACAAAGGAAAAGGCTTGTGTCGCAATTTTTTTTTGCTTGATAACGGTCCATATAGAATTCGCAAAATTATTCATGATAACACTGTCGAAGTAGAAACTCTTAAATCTCGACGCTCTAAAGGAATACATCATATATCTAACGTAAAACTTTTTGTGGAATGACATACTTTAGAGAAACCAACAGCTACATGTAAACATGCAGAGAATACAAGGATACCGCGCTGTGTTTTGGCGGCGGCATATACTCAAAGCAACAGTCAAGTCTGCGCGCCGCACAAGGCAGTCGTTGACCGCGAACAATTGCTTCCTACGTCACGCGCCTACAGCTGATCGAGCGCTCAGTGCGAATGCACTGACAGCCGTAAACAAATACACAGTTTAATTTCTCCGACTAAATTCAGTATAAAGCTATAGTGCCTTGATGAATTATGTTATTAAGATTCAGTATTTTTCAGGATACTGTTCTATAAAATATTTACGAACTTCAGGTAAATTCTGTGTGTCTCCGACGTTAAGAGGACTTGCTATCGAGAAATTTTCAGAAAGAATGTAATTTCCAAGAAGAAACTAATAAACTAAAACGGTAACTATTAATTGAGTTCATTTTTCAGGTAACATATTTCCACTTAGGTACGTACTTTAGACGTAATTTGCTGCTCGCGATTACGTGATTCATACTTTGTGCTAATTTCATGTTCTATGAATTTACTTGTGAAGCGAAGTGCTTGTGTACGTTAACTGATTTTGACAATGATTATTAATGAACTGGGTTGTAACTTGTGTATATTTTGCATCGCTTGGCTGCACTGCTTTTTCACTGATGTCATATTTTTTAATTATGTGCCTGCTGTGCTTATTTATTTAAATTATAATTGTCACCTGATTTATTGTGCTGATGTGGTTAGGTATGTAAGTTATACTTTGTGATTTATCTGCTTGTGCCTTCATTTTTACTTATTAGGAAGACATATGAACATTTATTTGCTTATGCTGATATGATGCTAATGACCTGTTTGCTGCTATGCGTATGGATTGCATATTTATACATTTCTGTTTGTTGTCATAACTACTGTTTAATTTGGTGTATAGAAATGCTGATATACTGTGTATGAACATAGAGTTTAGGTCACACTATTGTATTAATTACAGATTGTTTGCTTGGCAGAGCCTCGTTGTAAGAATTGTGCTGCATACACTTGTTGACATTCTGTTCTCTACTGGTATATTTACTCGCTATTGCTTGTTTTGCTTACGCTCAGTGCCTTATATTTTTAAGATAAGAAAATGAACTGCTATAATTCGACGAACGACATTGGTACAAAAAACTTCGTTGAAGTCACATGAGCTGGAGGTTTTATGGAAGCTGTATAACTTTATGCTAATAGGAAGGAAGCTAACGACATGACATACCATTACTAGGTTTAGACCATTAACAACTACTACACTGCATTTTTCGTGAGCAATTGAAATAGGAAGTGACACTTGACACAAGAAATACTCCACATGTTTGCTTCTGCCATAATTCTTGAAGTGGTGTACACACTGTGAAATATTATGATCATTCACATTCCGTAATCATACTTAATTACTGAGAGTTATTCGAACTAAGTCTGTTAGAGGTCATGTATGCATTTCTTTTGTTTATAATTCATAATGAGTAGAAGATTTGGCTCAGATGGATTACACAGAGGTTGTGTGTTGACAATGTGTCTTCGGATTGTATGGGATGATGAGGTTTGCATTAGGATTTTATCTGTACTTGTTCGAGGAGACTGACTAGAGGAAAGAGTTGTTATGGAAGTGAAATGATATTGGTAATAAGGTTTACATGTATCGACGTATTGAAGAGGTATTATTGAGGTATAGAGATTATGTGAAGTTGATGATTATTGGAGTTTTGGTGGATAAGAGGTAAAGTAAGTAAGGAGCATATATTGGCAATAAGGTTTATATGTATCGACGCATTGAAGAGGTATTATAGAGGTATTATTGAGATTATATGAAGTTGATGATTATTGGACTTTTGGTGGATAAGAGGTAAAGTAAGTGAGGAGCATATATTGGCAATAAGGTTTATATGTATCGATGTATTGAAGAGATATTATTGAGGTATTATTGAGATTGTGTGAAGTTGATGATTATTGGAGTTTTGGTGGATAAGAGGTAAAGTAAGTGAGATGCATATTTTTTTGTTGGTCTTATGGAACAAGGAGGATGAAGATAGCAGACTAGAACACTAAAGTAGAAGGAAGATAGTCTATACACACACTTTGTTAAATCACTAAGCAGTATATACTTTTTTTGAAGAGAGGAAGTATTTGCATATCTTGGCCCACTGACAGTTGTTCAACAACAGTACATTTGATCTGGCTTGGCAAACATTGGTCTTGACATGATGACTATGACGTTGACCTAACTATTATTGACTGTTATACATTGCTGCCATTACTACTTGGTACACATGATGAACATCAGATTTTGACAGAATTGCATTTACACAGTTAACACTATTCAGTTACACAGTAGTACTTAATGTGGATGAAAGATGAGTGAGTGTGTTTTGTGTGTTTTCGTTTCCTAATCTTACCCACCTATCTCCTAAATATTATTTTATTTGTTTGTAGTGGCTTGCACTGACACCCATAAATATTATAGGTTTACTGATATTTGAGTATTTGTAATAGTTAATATGAAAATTATCTGACATCATTTGTGTGTTTGTTATGATTTGTATGTTTAGTGTAAAAGCATTTGTATGTGCATTAAAACTATTGTTCATGCCTGAACTGTCTGATTACTGAAGGTAAATATTATGAACTGTTACCTGCACTTTTTCAACATAATGTGTGACACTTAGGAATGATTAATTTCTGCTGATGAACTGTGTGATCAGTGATAGTGAATATTATGGACTGTTACTTGTACTTTTTCTACATGATTGGTGCCACTAGGACATGTTTAATTTCTGCTGATGAACAGTGTGATCAGGGATAGTGAATATTATGGACTGTTACTTGTACTTTTTCTACATGATTGGTGCCACTAGGACATGTTTAATTTGTGCTTATATACTCTGATGAACAGTGTGATCGGTGATAGTGAATATCATGGACTGCTCTCTGGACCTGCTCATCATTGCTAGGTGCAACTGATGGACTACTTGTATGGAAATGAAGTCACTTGTTGCTGTCTGCACCTACTCAACATTGCTGGGTGCAACTGATGGACTGCTTCTACTGAAATGATGTCACTTGTTGGTGTCTGCACCTGCTCAACATTGCTGGGTGCAACTGATGGACTGCTTCTACTGAAATGATGTCACTTGTCGGTGTCTGCACCTGCTCAACATTGCTGGGTGCAACTGATGGACTGCTTCTACTGAAATGATGTCACTTGTTGGTGTCTGCACCTGCTCAACATTGCTGGGTGCAACTGATGGACTGCTTCTACTGAAATGATGTCCCTTTTCGGTGTCTGCACCTGCTCAACATTGCTGGGTGCAACTGATGGACTGCTTCTACTGAAATGATGTCACTTGTTGGTGTCTGCACCTGCTCAACATTGCTGGGTGCAACTGATGGATTGTTTCTGCTGAAATGATGTCACTTGTTGGTGTTTGCACCTGTTGACCATTGCTGGGCTGGAATTATCAACTATTTTTTTTTTGAATAATTAAAAGAATTTTATGTGAACATTTGTATAAACTGATTTTTTGTGTATTGTGGAAACTATTATGTAAAGCCACATGTATGAAAAGAAGTTGTATTGCTTACTGTATTTCATATATTAGGTTATTGAAAGGTCAGTGCAAAGCCAAAATTTTAACTAATTATGTTATATTCAGGTATTAATATTATCTTTTATTTTTGTCTGTATTTTTCTGGACGAATTTGGTGGTATTTTCACCACCAATGCTGGCAAAAATACCATCAAATTCTGGCCTGTGGAGGAGGGGCATATGAAAGGTGGCTACACTGAGCCAATGCGCCAGAGATTGCGCCAAAGAGTATTATTCTGCCGCCTCCACAGTGCCTGTTAAGAACTCGTAGCAGTCAGTGCTTGTTAAGAACTCGTAGCAGTCAGTGCTTGTCGAGAGCTCGTAGAAGTCAGTGCGTGGGCAGAGCTCGTAGAAGTCAGTGCCTGTTAAGAACTCGTAGCAGTCAGTGCTTGTCGAGAGCTCGTAGAAGTCAGTGCGTGGGCAGAGCTCGTAGAAGTCAGTGCCTGTTAAGAACTCGTAGCAGTCAGTGCATGTCGAGGTCTCGTGGTAGTCTGTGCTGAGATGTTGTAGCAGAGAGTGTTTGTTGAGATGTGCAATTAGGCAGTGCTTGCTGAAATGTGATATTGCAGAGTTCTGGTTGAAATGTGATAGTAGAGAAACGGTGTGACATATAATGTAAGGATTAGAGTGATTTTCATCAATATAAATGAGGTAACTAACTCCGTTTCTTTTTATTTCAGTATCCTAAGTAATGCGTCATTACAGGTTCAGTCAACAAGCATCTGGCGTGTGTTCTTGTATTAGAGTTTAATTCTGCTTTCCTTACGCAATTATAGTATTTGTAATTTTCTTTTATCACGTCAGTAAAATTGGTATTTAAAAATTCTTGTCTTGTTGAAGAAGAACCGTGCCAGATGTGCGTTGAGTCATACTTCCACATACAAAAAAGTTATACTTATGCTTTGGTTTCGTAGGTTTCATAGTTGCTGGGGACTTAATTAATTAATTGTGTTAACGAAAATTTCATTTCATTCTTTGTTGTTTTTCTTTGCAGTCAGATAGCGTAATAATACTAGTCAGGGCCAACCGATTACGAGACACAGCGTAAACGGACATAACAGCTACTAAAAATCTAAAAATATTTTCAATCATATTTAATTAAGGCCCCATGCACAGTCTGGCATCTGCTATACCGACGATCAACTTTATATGATCATTCCATTTTAAATCACTCCTAATGCGTACTCCCAGATAATTTATGGAATTAACTGCTTCCAGTTGCTGACCTGCTAATTTGTAGCTAAATGACAAGGGATCTTTCTTTCTATGTATTCGAAGCACATTACACTTGTCTACATTGAGATTCAATTGCCATTCCCGGCACCATGCGTCAATTCGTTGCAGATCCTCCTGCATTACAGTACAATTTTCCATTGTTACAATCTCTCGATATACCACAGCATCATCCGCAAAAAGCCTCAGTGAACTTCCGATGTCATCCACAAGGTCATTTATGTATACTGTGAATAGCAATGGTCCTACGACACTCCCCTGCGGCACACCTGAAATCACTCTTACTTCGGAAGACTTCTCTCCATTGAGAGCTACCGTTTCCCAGGATCCTCTCAATAAACCGAAGTCGACCATTCGCCTTTCCTACTACCAACCTTACATGCTTGTTACAGTTCACGTCGCTTTGCATCGCTACGCCTAGATATTTAGGCGATGTGACTGTGTCTAGCACCACACAACTAGTACTGTGACACTGAATTAGATCTTTACACATTCAAACCAAGCGAGGGCTATTCGGAAAATAAGGAACGATCGGTCGCTAAATGAAAACCACATTGAAAATCTGATAAATTTTTGCACAGATGTGTTGGGCAGTATCTCTAGCATATATCTAGATAGCGTCACGTTACTCTTCTCGGTACTGAGCGCACAGTAAAAACATCTAGAAAATAGTGTCTCCAGCGAAATGAAGGTGCCTGTCGAGGGATTTCATGCAACTGCAGATAAAATAACTGTCATGCAGTTCTTTCTTCATGACAGTTCCCAGCCCTACAATTCAGGAGCAATGAGATCGGTCCAGCAGCGCTTTCGATGGAAGGTGTTTGATCACCCGCCATACGGCCCGGAGTTGGCTGATTTTCATCTCCGCTCAGATGAACGACTGGCCATAAAGACAACGTTTTGGCACAGACAACGAGCTGCAGTGCAGCGTAGAAAATTGTCGGAGGCAGTGGTCTGTAGTCTACGACGAGCGTACTGGAAAGTTGATAAATGCTACGACAGAAGTCGAAGTCGGAGTGGCAACTATGTACAGAAGTAACAGGAAGGTGTAGCTAACTGTTGCAAATGAAACTATTCTGATTTTAACTGTTGCTCTCAATTCCTGTCTTTCCGAATAGCCCTCTTAGATATTCCGGTATCCTCCTACAGTCTCTCAGCGACAACAATTTGCCGTACACCACAGCGTCATCAGCAAATAGTCGTAGTCTGGTGCTCACTGTAGGCTATCCGTCAGTTCGTATATGCGCATAGAGAAAAGGAGCAATTGTATCAGATTTGTCTGGGCAACTCCTGAAGATACCCTTTTCTCTGATTAATGTTCGTCGTACATGACAGAAAACTGTATTCTATGAATTAAAATGTTTTCGAGCTGCTCTGATATCTGAGTACCTATATGTTATGGTAGGGCCTTCGTTAACATTTTATAGTGAGCCATTGTATTAAATGCTTTCCGGAAAAGAATGACTGCGCAACCTGCCTGTTGCTCTTCTCCACGGTTCGTAGAAAATCGCGCTAGAAAAGAGCAGGCTGAGTTTAGCACAAACGATTTTTTGTAAATTTATCCTGATCTCTGGACAGAAGCTTCTCTCTGTCGACAAAATTTATTGAATTTGAATTACTATATGCTGAAGAAGCCTTCATCACACTGACGTTAACAATAATGCTCTTTAATTTTGCGGGTCCGTTCTTCTGGCGTTTTCATGTATGAGAGTTACCTACACTTTCTTCCAGTCACTCGGAACCTGCGTTTGGTGAGAGATTCGCGATAAATGCAACCTAAGTAAGCACTTGAGACGTAAGGATACGGTACGTTACTTCTTTACAGAGCAACACACCGGCCGACAAAGGCCCTTGGGTGTAGGAAGTAACGACTGGGGAAACATATTAACGCAGACGCTAAAGATTTATTTCCATGGAAGCAGATTCTGATGTGTGAATACCAATGCCGAAAGTGCTCTCTGTAAAGCCGAACTGGGTTTCCATCCGGACTTTCCGACGCATTTGTTTTCAAGTTGATTTTGATGTGTGAACTACGGAAGTGAGACGTAGTTTTCCGCTGAGAAACACTCATTTACACTCACTTACTGCTGCGTCATGTATGTTCTACGATTGTACACCATTAGACAGTTCCAGAAGACAGATGAAGATATATAGAGATTCGCTGCAGTGTCCACCAAACGTGTACTAGGCGTCAGCCTGGTCGAAGTTTTATTTATCACCTCGAGAGAATGAAGACAAGTATTTAATTATTTATTTACCTGCAAGTGCAGGTAGTCATGTGTGGTGAAAACTGAAATCTCCGCCACACAGTACCGTAGAGCCGCTACATTCGCCGAAAAGTTATGGTGTATCCCGGTTCTACTTTATCAATGGGCTTGAGGCACATATTTGCCAGAGACGTAACTATGCTGGTGAAACCAGGAGAATGACCGGGGCCAAGAAAACAAAGCGCCTCAGACTCCCAGAGGAAAACAGAAATATGTTGCAAGAATTAAAAGGAAAAGGAAGAATAAAAAAGGGAACACACATCTTTTCTGTTGAAGAAAGTGCGCAGCACGTCGATGAAATAGCCGGCCAGGGTGGCCGAGCGGTTCTAGGCGCTACAGTCTGGAACGGCGCCACCGCTACGGTCGCGGTTCGAATCCTGCCTCGGGCATGGATATTTGTGATGTCCTTAGGTTAGTTAGGTTTAAGTAGTTCTACATTCTAGGGGACTGATGGCCTCAGAAGTTAAGTCCCATAGTGCTCAGAGCCATTTTAACCATTTTTGAACGTCGATGAACTGGACTGTAGAAGTGGGCTCTGAATACCAGCTGGAGAGCTTTCAGACCTTTCAGACAGTACCAACAGGATACATACAGCTGAAAAGTAAAGTACGAGCGCTTAGCTTCCGCTAAGTTCAGTAAGCAATGTCCTCTGAAGAGTAAGAGCGATCTACTCACATTAATGTGACCACCGCCTGCGTTCAGTGTCAAAGAGCATTAATCACTCATAGACGGCAGAAGGGAGCATATAAAGCGTTCCGGCAGCGGAGGGGGGGGGGGGGGGGAGACGCGAGGAACAGTTGAGTCACTGACGTAGTTTATTTGTCGTCGAACGGCCAAAATGATTGGCTTACGGGCGAAGGGTGGAAGCATTTCCGGAACGGCTAACTTTGTACACTGTTTCCATGACGCTGTGATTAAAGTTCGAAAATGGCTCTATTCAAACCGTGCACTACGGGACGTGTGGGACAGGGATGCACGATGGCCGTGGAAATGTGTACGCGCGTGAGCGCCGAGATGAACCAAGAGACCACCAACAGCGTCTCGCGAACGATTGTTGAGGGAACGTTCTGCGTACGGGCCACTGCAGCAGGTGCTTGGTTCATACACCCTGGCTCACTAGTGTGCATCTGCAGGAAAGGCTGGAATTTACAACCCAAGACCATAACTTAACGTCCTGTGCGTCCAGGTGGCCTTTTCAGACTCCATCTGACAGGAAGTAAGTACCTTGAACAATCGGCAGCAGCGTCCAGACCGCAGAAGGGAACGTTATGGTCTGGCGAATGTTTTCGTGGCATTGCCGGGCCGACCTCTTAATTCTGGAACGCATGATGGATCAACACAAGTATGCATCTGTCCTTGCGGACAATCCACGCCTACATACAATGTATTTTCCTCGATAACGTGGCGTCTACCAGCAGGACGCAGCTTTCAGCGTACGTGCGAGGTTCGAAAAGCACCACGATGTATTTACCGTAGATCCTTGGAAAGCAAACGTTCCGCATTCAAACCCAGACGGGAATCTATGGGAACACCTTCATTGCCAAGCTTCCGCAACCGAGAAACCTAGAGCATCTGGCCACGACACTGGATTCGACATCTCTTCTCATCCCTGTTCGTAATTTCAAAAAACCTCATTGAGTCTCCCTGCACCTACGGGCTGCAAAAGGTGGTTATTTAGGCTTCTGACAGATGGTCTTATTAATGTGACTGGAACGTGTAGTACGCGTGTTTTCTTAGTATCCTACCAAATGTCTGCCAGCTGTCTCGTAACGGCTAACTGCATCATCCGCAAGGGTTCTCAGGTTGCTGTTAAAACTTTCTGCCAGATCATAAACATTCAACGTGAATTTAAAGGATCAAATATCATAACACATTTTGTAAGCAGGCTGTTTAGGTTATTATGTTGGTAACGCCACGTAGCGTTCTGTATGAAAATCGCTGACTGCACATTGTTCGAATACTTGCTAGTGTAGTGTTGGATGTGAACAGCGCGTAGCTTTGGGCAGTTAGAGGTGAGCCGCCTGTAGTAGTGGATGTGGAAAGACGCTGTATTGCAGTAGTTCGAGTAACGAAGATTCTTGTGAGGTAAGTGATTCATGAAAGGTATAGGTTATTGTTAGTCAGGGCCATTCTTTTGTAGAGATTACTGAAAGTCAGATTGCGTTGCGCTAAAATATTGCGTGTCAGTTTAGACATGTTCAGAATAAGTAAAGATAAAACTATCTCAGTACTCTGTCTTTCTCAGCTGTTTCAGTATCAAATAACGTAAGAGTTTTCCAGCTCTGACATTCTTAATTTTCAAAGGGGAAGTTCCAACTTGTCTACGGCCGGCTTGATGTTGCGTGTTCATGTAATGACAACTTTCTGTCTAAGATATGATGTGACCAACCTACCAAGAAATCGTTCAATTTCGTTTGATACATCTTACCACCGTAGTTTCCTTAAAAGCTTCAAGGGCTGTAGGTTGTAGTAGCTACGCAGAAATGAAGTGACTTGTATAGAACACACAAGCTTGGAGCGGTGCGTGAAACAAACGATTGGCCAGATACACAACTCCAGGCATCGATATGTTTAATGATGTACAAACCAATCGCCATTTCATGTTTTGACATTAGGGAGAATAATGAGACGGTTATATTTTGTTTCACATTACACCGTTTTCATAAAAAAAATCTCTGCTCACTCGGTAGCTGAGTGGTCAGCGCGACAGAATGTCAATCCTAAGGGCCCGGGTTCGATTCCCGGCTGAGTCGTAGATTTTCTCCGCTCAGGGACTGGATGTTGTGCTGTCCTAATTATCATCATTTCATCCCCATCGACGGGAAAGTCACGGAAGTGGCGTCAAATTTCTTGGTAGGGAGGTCACATCATAGTTTGGATGGAAAGTCGTCATTACATGAACACGCAACATTCAAGCCGGCCGTAGATAAGACTTGCACACAGCAAACGGCCTACCCGACGGGAGGCCCTTGTCACACGACGACCATAAAAAATATTATTACTTAATTTACTCTTTGATCCAAGTAGTGAGAGAGTAGCTTGAGCAACGACATAGTCGTCACTGGAGGGGGGTGGGTGCTGACTGTGATAGAGAAAAATTGGACTATGGTTTCAGGGACTTGAGCAAGTGGGTGGGGGGGGGGGGGGAAGGATATGTTAGGCGTGAATGACTGCATGAGTCCCGCCATAGGTATATGCCCTGTAGGCCAAACAGACAGTAGTCAGGTATCCACATACAAACAAAATTTAAGTTCGTAACTTTATTTATACTAATTTGTAGGTAAAACTCTATGCTGAGCCCTATTAGCTTAGCGGTTACATGTATGCTCATAAGCGGACCCGAACTGTTAGTAATTTTTGTATCCGGCAACGCAGCAATTCACAAGGTTTCAAAATTGAAAGTTTCTAGGGTATGTGTACCACGTTTGCTTTCGGTGAGATATTAGCTGGTTTACATTACCCTTAGTTACTAATAGACTAGTTCCCGGAAAAAGACGGAAAAGAATTTTTCTTAATTTATTCTGAAATTAAAATTTTTCTTTCAACAATGTGGGCCTCTGGAAACATGAAACGGTGGTCTAACAGTAAAACAGCACAGAAAAATTTCAAAAAGTACAGCTACTGTAGAGAGCGTCCCAGGAGTAACGCTCTTTATTTACGGATGTGACAGGAACGACCATTCGAAGCAAAAAGGTGTAGTTCATAATGGCTTCAAAACGCATATCATAAGAGCTGTGAACACTTCTTGAGCTTATATACTGTGGAACAGATTGATCTTACTTTATGCCCTTTGCTTTCCGTCTTTTCTGAGGAAATAATATTAACCAAAACGAGAAAAAATGTCTAGTAAACACGGTATCTAAAATACATTCGTGGGGAACTATGAGCAGTTGTTCAGTAGGAGAGATAGTGTTTCACGGTAGCGAAGAGGACCAAGTCCTCATGGCTCTTACAGTGTGCATTTTATCGCCCGTGTTTACTAGACTCTTTTGCTTCGAATGATCGTTTCTCTCATTTCCCTAAACATTTAACATTCCTTCTGGGCCTTTCTGTATATTGTGAAATAGCAGCGAAAAAAGGAATCTTCTTCGTTCTCGAAAAACACGGTAATCTGCTTCCCCACTTCAGACGCTGTCCGTTTACGTAACTTCTTTATAACGGCAGCTCGTAATTTTTTTTTTTTTAGCTGGGTAGGTAACACATTCTTAGCAACACCGAGGACAATTTCGCTAAGAGCGACTTGCAAACAAGGAACGGTTCACAACACACAGACAGTATTATCGCTTCTGAAGATAGAAATACTAAATGGCGGGGAAATAGTGATTACACATAGAGTCAATTTAAGGACGTGATATGTCGTCGTAATGAAACAGAGCAGTACACTATAAACAACACAAAGCGCTGTTGCTGGGAAACGAATGACCTCACAGATTTGTAGCGCCCTCCTCCCCCTCCAAGAGACACATACCCACGGAGATAGGAATTTCTACCCAGTAATAAAACCAAATTATTTTCCGTCCGAATACCGTCCTCCTTTTATCTTCAGTCCTCTGTATGTTCCTCTCTTGGCTATGGTATCTGCGAGGCTTATAATGGGACCAAAATCAACCTGCCTTGAACTCATAAACCCATACTACATTTTTCCTATTCGCCAAGTCCGAATCATCGTCCAGATGAAAAATAAACTGACAGCTATAGAATCTGCTTCGCATATATCGTGTACGGGTTGAAACATGAAGAGAAAGACAGCAAAAGTCTCACACTTGAAAGTCACCTCTAAAACTAGTTTCGAAATATCTCCAAATATTCGCTGCTATGAAAGTTTAATTCAATCAGTCAGGACGATCGTCACGGAAAATCCAGCTGCGTGAGATGACACAAAAGAAAAACGGAACAAAATCATATTGACTCAGAGAAACTGTCAAGGAATATACGACTCGGGAAGACTCAACATTAAAACTGAATATTTAACACAGGATAAATGGGAACAGTTCTTGCAAAAGGAAGAGCAAAGCAAGAAATGGAACTTGGAGATATTTAAGCTGCCCCGCTTTTAAACTAGAAGCGCTTTTAAACTTCATCGGCCGTCTGCTGCAGCAGTTCGGCTGTTTTCGCCTATCAGCTCTACGAAAGATGCAAATGAAAGTGTGGCTCTCTTTGCTTTGCTCTCCCAATGCGAAAGGTTCGAGGTCGAAATGATCCGCAAGTAGCAATCTATACCGGCCAAAATAACTTTTGAATTGGACCTACCATCAGCTGCATGCTTTATTACACAACTGTGCTTCTTTTAGCATAAAACTAGAACTTATCTAAATGAAAATGTTGTAGGGTTACGTGGGAGTGTACAAAACAAAATCGCTCGTCTGGTAACGGAAATCTGAAAAGTATTATCTCTCTTAGCTGGAACAGTAAACCCTAAAGATTCGTAAGACTGCAAAGAATTTCAGTTCATGCCATGGGTCTGTTAATAGTCTTCATAAGCATAAAATTAATCTATGTGAGCCGTTGGACATACGAATACGCAAAACATCTAGTGTATAGAACAAAAACCCAGTGTTACCACCATCTGCAGTCTGCAACGTACATTTTCCCCATCTTTTCGTCTATGAAATTAGCAAATTCCATTCACGCGTTATGTGGTAGCTGACTACAGTCGTTAACATGGTATCGACAGCGGGGTTTTCGAGTATCGGTCAAATGTGTATGTGAATGTGTGTACTCATTTTTACTTGTAATTTTCGTAGAACATAGTGTCATAAAATTTTACGTTTATTTGCTTATAGTTCTCACTACGTCGCTGATGCCATTCTCTGTGTTTTTACACTATTTATGTCAACACTACGTTGACTTTAGTTAGCAGCGTTCTTCAAGTACATTTGTTATGTTTCTCTTAACAGACTTTCAGTGATTTTCTAAAAATGGATGTTTCGTATGTCCCCTAGCGTTTAGTTAAGTTCAAACGACTGGCAGACAAATCTGGTGTTCGAATTTGCTACGCCAGCGTTGTTGAGCTATATATATCTTTGGATCAAATGGTTGAAATGGCTCTGAGCACTATGGGACTTAACATCTAAGGTCATCAGTCCCCTAGAACTTAGAATTACTTAAACCTAACTAACCTAAGGACATCACACACATCCATGCCAGAGGCAGGATTCGAACCTGCGACCGTAGCAGTCGCGCGGTTCCGGACTGACGCGCCTAGAACCGCTAGGACACTTCGGCCGGCACCTTTGGATCTTTGAGACCGTAAGTTATATGTGAGCTTCGGCACAAGCATCTGCAGAGCGACTGTAATATTGATTTTTACGCAAATTTGCTTGTGGACCCTGTCCTGTGTGATATGATGTGTACCACCACTCGGTACTTATGAGTCTCTAAAATGTTTCAAAATGATTCTGCTGTTCTATATTTATCTCATTTACAAATTCTATACGGTATAAGCTACTTTTCCCCCAATTCAAGTAATATATTCGTGAAGTTATGTATTCGTATATGTAATCTTCTCGGTACTAAATATTGTATCCTGATATAGTTTCCAGCCGACGTTTTGGCACTGTCCTCCTTGTTATGACGTCTGTTAAACAGAGCTGTTTTTGCTACAATTTTGAAATATTATTTTTCAACTGTGTTCTCTATTAATTTCTTCTGTGTGTGTTGAGAAACAATCTTTGAACAAAACCAGCCACTTACTAAGAAATACATTTAACAGCGGCTTAGTGTTAAGTAATGTCATTTTTGAACTACTTTTTAGATTAGTTGGAATTTGACAGCGAGTGGGCTAGACTGCTAACTCCACCGATAGATCAGTAGGAGCATGGCATTGCTGGCTCCCACTGTGTTGCACTACGTGGAATATGTTGCCAGTGAAGATCGTAAAAGCATGTTAACATGCAGTATTGCGTTATTTTGTTGAAAGACACCGTTATGGAGCCCTTGAAGGTAGGCTGTACCCACCGGTTCGAAACCTCAGAAATGTAACAGCTGCTGTCCAAATTACCAATTACGCGAACGGAGAGTGATCATGTTGTGTACCCAGTATCACCGCATACCATCATGCAAGATATTGAGCTCGTGTGACGATGACGACATCAGTACTACAACGATCAATGTCCACACACAGACACATCGATCATGTTGCTGTACCCAGAACCGGGACGTGGTGCCATCTCTGTGCGAATGTCGTCGAAGGGCGAACGATTTTGAGTGCGTTTCTCTATAGTACTGCGTCAAGGGAAGCAACAACAATGGCCGCTGTGCAGAGAGTCCGTGGCAGTCAGGCGTTGTCGTACTTTCCTAGTGATACTTGTCTTGTAGCAAAGAATCCCATTTCCTGTCCCAGTGTACAGGGTGGCGCACGAAATGTGTTACCATTTTATTTTAGAATATAAACTTTATTGTGAATACAATCTGAAAGGAACAAATACTACAATGAAAAGCCGTCCATGGAGATTTGTTCTAACTCATCACATGCTCAATATGTGCACCATTTCTTTTCCTAATTTCCTTCAAACGAACACTGAAGTTAGTGATTACCCTACGGCACATGTCTTCCGCAATTTCATTGCAAGCTTGGAGAATAAGCCTTCTGAGCTCTATTAAATCACGTGGACGTTTCGGGAATTTTTTTTCTTTTAGGTACCCCCAAAGAAAAAAGTCACATAGATTGAGGTCTGGACTACTGGGGGGCCAATTTTGTACGTCATTGAAGCGACCTGGAAACCTGAGTGAAATGATCCGCATGTCGAAATGCTCGTGTAATAACTCTAACACAGTGTTTGCTGTATGTGGCCTTGCTCCATCTTGCATGAACCACTGCGTGTTGAAACGCAAGGCAGTAGCAAGAAGCTATGGAATAAAGCTATTGCGAAGCATGCTCAAATAACGCTCGTTGTTCACAGTTTCTTCAAAGAGAAAAGGTCCAATAAGCCCGTGACTGGAAATTGTTGCCCACACTGTAATCATCTGAGCATAATGTTGTAGTTCATGAAGCACTTGTGGGTTTTCAGTGGCCCAAAATCGTACGTTTTGTTTCTTAACCACACCGTCTAAATGAAAATACGCCTCGTCTGAAAACCAAACGTTGTTGAGAGTTTCTTCCCTATCCTCCGCCCACTGAGCAAACAGTAGTCTCTGCTGCTTGTGATCTTCAGTGAGCTTCTGTGCATGGGTCATCTTGTATGGGTATATGTGGAGGTGACTTATAAGAATGCGCTGAACGGAGCGTCTGGATATTCCCAGTTGCACTGCTGCATTTATACATGATTTCCCGGGACTTCTCTGTACAGCAACTCGTACAGCTTCAATATTCTCCGGCGAACAAACAGGCTTAGGCCGAGGGCGCTTCGCTTTCAATACTGTTCCTTCCTGTACAAATTTATCGTAGAACCTGTGGATGGTCTTCTTGCAAGGGAGCCATCGTGTGTTAAACTGTTGTCGAAAACGCCTCTGAGTCACAACAAGACTTTTCGTTTCATGAAAAAGTAACACAACTGCCGATCGTTGCTGTGTCGTCAGTCTTCCATTGTCAGCCATTGCTGCTTACTAGTCTCCTAGCGGCAGTATTGTGAATTACACGTCATTTCGTAACTCATTTGTTTTTCCAAGCTCTGCTGCTACTGCTGTAGAGATCCCAGCGGTATATCTAATGTGCGTCGTAAATTGTGTAAGAAAGAATTGGTAACACATTTCGTGCGCTGCCCTGTACATGAGGTGGCTGTATAAACCTTTATGGCCAAGTGAACAATATGGTAGTCCTCTCGGGCGCTAGTCGCGTAGGTGGTAGAGATTCACTGCATAGAGCATGGTCTTATGAATCAGTCTAGTCCATATTCACATAACAGTCGTGAGATCTCGACCGACGTGGTCAGCAATATCGTGAAATGATATCCACATTTTCGATAGAGCACTGTCAATTCTGAACACGGTGGTGAACGTTTATCTGTCTTGCATCTTCTCGGAATCAAGCAACATTTGAATCCGATTTCTGAATGAGAATTCCGCTCGGTAATCTTTCCTTACATACGGAAATAGGCGCCGATACTCCGAACTGCAAGGGGCGTTCAATAAGTAATGCAACAATTTTCTTAAAGCAGGTTGGTTTTGTTCGTGATTCCAATACACGACACTATTCACCGCTCTTTTGGATACAAATCTCTGTTTTTCAATACAATGTCCGTTCAATGCAACGTCCTTAAGCCACATTACCCGAAGGGCCTTTATGACGCGCGGTACGCCTCTACTGGTCGACGTCGGAACCAACGTCTTGCTGCAGCGTCAGTAACTACCGATGTACTGCTTCCCGCGGACTGCATCTTTTAGGTGGGCCGAACAGACTGAGATCCGGCGTGTATGATGCGCAGACTTGTATGAGGCCTTGCGTTTTCACGGAGAAGGAGAAGTTCGTTTGTCGTCTGTCACCTCGAATGAGAATGTCTGCACGTTGCAACATTGCAGGACTGTCTGTGCGGCCAGCTGACACGCGGGAGATCGGACATGTTTGCACTGTCTTGTTGCGGCGATGATAGACGCCTCGCCCAACACACACCGAGCGTTTGGTTCCTGCCAGATCGCCGTAACATTTTCCAAGCCCATATTAATATCTTCGGTATTCTGGTTACATATCTATATTCGGAACCCACCTCTGTTACAGACGTTATTTTGTGGGCCAAGTATAGAGCCACCACCCATCGTAACTTGAAAGGTTCCTTCTGTTTAGTTATGCATCGTTACCTTTTTGTATCTCTCTTCCTCTGTTTCCTTCTATCTATGCTAGAGCGTGCCGGATGTGTGTGTGGCCAAGTCGCCCCACTGACACGTGCTTGCCCGCTTCATACATTGCTCGGAAAGATTGAATTTAAGGGGCCGGCCCGACGTTTAGTTAAATGATCTGATGATTATTATGTTAATATTGCGCAACGGATAACGCGGGGGAGGGCTCAAACAACGAAGTGGGCAAGTCAGTAAAGGCCATGCTCTATCATGATCTAGAAGGACACCGGTTTGTTGGTAACATTGCTCTCTACACAGGACTGGGGCTTGTAATGATCATTAAATTCATGACACTGCTCTCGACACAGGACTGGGGTTTGTAATGACCACTATATCCATGACATCCAGTTTAAAGGTCATTTATTTCTAGCTTCCAGAAATTTTACATACTTAATGGAAATGGAAATGTCGTGTGGCTAGGGCCTCCCGTCGGGTAGACCGTTCGCCTGGTGCAGGTCTTTCGATCTGACGCCACTTCGGGGACCTGCGCGTCGATGAGGATGAAATGATGATGATTAGGACAACACAACGCCCAGTCCCTGAGCGGAGAAAATCTCCGACCCAGCCGGGAATCGAACCCGGGCCCTTAGGATTGACAGTCTGTCACGCTGACGACTCAGCTACCGGGGCGGACTACAAACTTAATAAGACATCTATTATCTATATTCTCCAAAACTTTACAAATTTAATAATTGCAGCAAACAAAGTCAAGTCAAATGTCTTCTAGTTTTGTCTCGCACTGAAGGTGCTTAAACTAACAAGCATCTCGTTTCTACTTAAGCACTGGGAAAGAGGATGGGACTACCTTGCTGCCCTTGTGGTTCGTCTGCTGCGACAGTGATCGAAATTCGCACCCAAGATTACTACTAGGACCGAATAACAAAAATTCTCTTTGGCGGAAAAACGGGGAAACAAAGCAGACACAAACATCGCCCATATTCACAAAAGAAAGCAAATTCTAGGAAAATAAAACATCCTGTGAAATACGGCACACGCAAATAATCAAGGAACAGCTCACGTAAGCATTCTCACCTTAACTAATTTCCAAGAACGAACTGGTAGCTCGCTGGTAGTGCAATTCGGCACCACGTGGGTGACCGACACCAACAGCTAATTTCTTTGTACTCACCCTTCTGTTCGTTCTTGCTTTCCATACTATACAATTATTCACAGGCTCAACCTCTTCTTTATCAAAGTAGTTATGACGTGCTCCTTGCAAATGAGGGTTAAAAAGTAACCGTGAACTAAATTTATTAGATGGCCTATAAAAATTTTACGTCACACGCTTAGAACGTTAAGTATGTCACACATGCATCTCCTACCAGGTTCCACACGGAATCGTCATCCAAATTACTTATCAGCCGTTACGACCACGTGTTAACTAGGCGGGATGAGGCCCCAGGTTACTTTAACATCGAGAGAAAAAAAAATGCTGCTTCTAAAAGTGAAACTATACCATTTTTTTAGAGCTATTGCTGCTCTCGTGTGCTGAAGGTATCAAGTGATTGCAGCACTATAAAGGGGTAATGCGAACCCCCATGCTCGCCTCTGAAAAAGAAACCCTAACTGAAAACTTCAATTGCAAAGGCAAAATTTCTAGAAAAAAACTGAATGAATGGCCCTAACGAGACGCTAACTATTTCAATCCTGAAAAAGAGCGGGTTAGTAACAATGTAAAACATAATTCCTCATCCCACGATGAAATTGGCGGCAAAGACGGAGATTACCCACGATTCCGTCCGCTCAGTTCAGCCGCTACCCCAAAAGTGACTATCATGGCGGCCCTCAGCGGCCGTTACCTTACATGGAGAGGAGGAGGACCTGTTACCAACCCCGGACTACCCACTGGCAAACAGGTGCATCATCTCTGTCTTTACTCCAGGCTTAGGTTGGCATTAACCGACCTACAGGGTGACCACATCTCTCCCTTGGCACTACCAGCAAACGAACTCTTGATACAAACCCCGAACTTAATCAACCCAAGGCAACGTAGTGGTATTAGGGAAAGGAAGTGCTTTTATGTAATTATGAATTGAATGGCTTGGTTCAAATGGCTCTGAGCACTATGCGACTTAACTTCTGAAGTCATCAGTCGCCTAGAACTTAGAACTAATTAAACCTAACTAACCTAAGGACATCACACACATCCATGCCCGAGGCATGATTCGAACCTGCGACCGTAGCGATGAATTGAATTAAATAAACAGGTAGTCTACTTTTCACTCGAGATATCACACTATTTAAACCAAAAAGATGTTGAACGTATATTCAATGTAATGCAGCAAAAACTAATTGTAAGGAGATGGAACAAAGTGTTCCCTCTCAAACTGCATGAAACTATAGGGGCTGAAGGAAGAATATTTCACGGTGTCCCACAACAAATTACGAATTTTTTCAAGTGAATCTGACCGAGAAGAAAAATTTGTTGCATTACTTATCGAGCACCCTTCGTACTTGTGCGGTTGCGGTGAAAAGCTAATCATGTCCATATCTAAGCACGTAGTGTACTACATGCCAGTTTTACGATTGTTGCATTCTGCCTCCACGGTGCTGCTATTTTAACGGCCAGTACTTTAAAAGCTGCATTCCGTACTGTATCAGTAGTTAGCAGGCGAGAATGTTGCGTGATGCAGCAAGAGTACGATTGAGGAAATGAAGAAAAGCAGTAATGTGTGCAGCTACGGCCGGCCTAAGCGTGAAATGAGGCTGGCGCACGCGACATCTAACATCGAAGGACGCGTGTGGATTGTCGGGTGACAGAGTCTGAACGAGCGCAGCAGTCGCGCGGAAACTGCGCGCGCTCGGTTCGTCACCAGGGTGCGGGAGGTCTGAACAAATCTGGAACGGGCTAAGCTTGGCGAGAGCGCGCGTGAAACTTTGAGCAGCGTCGTGATTATTTCGACGTGCGCGGGTATCGGCAGCGCTCGCTGGCTTCCTATGCCGTATTCCGGGCGCGTAGCGCGGCTGCGACACGCGAACAGCCGCCCGGCCGGGCCATAAATCTTTAAACAGCCGTCGCGCCGCCGCCGGCTTTCCGCTCGCATCTTCGTCTGTCAGTCTGTCTGTCTGCCAAGCCAACCCCCTCCCCCACCCAACCCCCCCCCCCCCCCGAAAAAACCCTCTCCAACAGGTCCCTCTTTCTTCCAAGGCCTCCACCTCTTCCTTCACCCTTTCACATCCAACATTCTGCATAACATGTGACAGAGCCGTGGGGAATAAAAGAATGCATTTCTGTCGGCGGGCGCCTCTCTCCTTCGGAAGACAAATTGCACTTTTCAAGAGCACACACACACACACACACACACACACACACACACACACACACCACCGGCTGAACTATTTCCAACGGTCCCAATTCCCAGAAAGAAGCGGAGTAAAACATGCAAAATGGCCCACAGACGATTCATGTCAAATACGACTCCGGAAATGTAAGCGAAACTTTTTATTCGGAGTTAACGGGTTACCAACTTCCGCACGATCGTGAAAGCACTCGACCAAGGCGGAGCTCTGGTTAGATTTAAATATCGCAGAACACAACACTTCCCTACGGGCGCGTTCTTCTTGTCGGATATGCACCGTCGTATAATGCATTATCTTGCATTAATGTCACTCATACATGACTTCCATACAGCAAAGGACTTGGAAGAGCAGTTGAACGCAATGGATAGTGTCTTGAAGGGAGGATATAAGATGAAGATCAACAAAAGCAAAACGAGGATAATGGAATGTAATCGAATTAAGTCTGGTGATGCTGAGGGAATTAGATTAGGAAATGAGACACTTAAAGTAGTAAAGGAGTTTTGCGATTTGGGGAGCAAAATAACTGATGATGGTCGAAGTAGAGAGGATATAAAATGTAGACTGGCAATGGCAAGGAAAGCGTTTCTGAAGAAGAGAAATTTGTTAACATCGAGTATTGATTTAAGTGTCAGGAAGTCGTTTCTGGAAGTATTTGTACTCGTATGGAGTGTAGCCATGTATGGATGTGAAACATGGACGATAAATAGTTTGGACAAGAAGAGAATAGAAGCTTTCGAAATGTGGTGCTACAGAAGAATGTTGAAGGTTAGATTGGTAGTTCACATAACTAATGAGGAGATACTGAATAGGATTGGGAAGAAGAGAAGCTTGTGGCACAACTTGACTAGAAGAAGGGATCGGTTGGTAGGACATGTTGTGAGGCATCAAGGGATCACCAATTTAGTATTGGAGGGCAGCGTGGAGGGTAAAAATCGTAAAGGGAGACCGAGAGATGAATACACTTAGCAGATTCAGAAGGATGTAGGTTGAAGTAGATACTGGGAGATGAAGAAGCTTGCACAGTATAGAGTAGCATGGAGAGCTGCATCAAACCAGTCTCAGGACTGAAGACCACAACAACAACAACATGACTTTCATAGTAAGAGTGACATAAACCATTGAGTTCAGAACTGTACAGATGGTAGGGAATTCGGAACTGAGTAATTTGAGATAGGACACTTAATTTTTTATAGGCGTGAACATTCTTCACCTTCCACTGTGGTGGTCTTAAATCCGAAAATGTATTCGATACAGTTTGTAAGCTTTCTACCTTATTTTTGGTATATGATGAGACTGATGTGAGTTCTCTTTTTATTCAATGAGTCGTTCTTTATACCTGTACAGTCGACATTTTTCAGACAGAAGTCTTTAATAGTCCATACGTTGCTTTTCCTTGGATAGCTTTTTTTAGTTGGTTTCGCGTTCAGTACGTTCTAACATTCATCACTTTCGAGCAGTATCTGGTTTCTGTTGCCACAAGGTAAGTCACGAAAATTTGTTAGGACAAGTGTAACGTGAGCGTCAGCACACAGTAAGATAATCTGCAGTCAAACATTGCATTTGAAATTGTCGGCAGGGTGAGTTCAATTAAAAGCTTATTTCAGATCTCAGTTCTTCCTTCACACATTCCTACTATTACAGTGTAGTATTACATGTTAGCGCGTGTGTCATTCAATATTCCGAGCATTACATGGTCAGCTTTGGTACATATTTTTGAGGGCCATTTTAAAAGAAGCACTTTGGACACTTATTCTTTTTGAGTTCGACTTGTAATTTTACGCAGCATTGTTACTCCGTCAATTTGTGTTTTGGAATCACAAGACAGGTACTGTGACGTCACCCTACATCTACATCTACATAGTTACTCCTCAATTCACACATTAAGTGCCTGGCAGAGGGTTCATCGAACCATTTTCGTACTACTTCTCTACCATTCCACTCTCGAATGGCGCGTGGGAAAAAGGAACACTTAATTCTTTCCGTTCGAGCTCTGATTAATCTTATTTTATTATGATGATCATTTCTCCCTACTTAGGTGGGTGTCAACAAAATATTTACGTATTCGGAAAAGAAAGTTGGTGATTGAAATTTCGTAAATAGATCTCGCCGCAAAGAAAACCGCCTCTGTTTCAATGACTGCCATCCCAACTCACGTATCGTATCAGTGACACTCTCATTCGTATTGCGCGATAACACGAAACGAGCTGCCGTTCTTTGCACTTTTTCGATGTTCTCCGTCAATCCTATCTGGTAAGGACCCCATACCGCGCAGCAATATTCCAGCAGAGGACGGACAAGTGTAAATGTAGGCTGTCTAAAAAAAATGGTTCAAATGCCTCTGAGCACTATGGGACTCAACATCTGTGGTCATCAGTCCCCTAGAACTTAGAACTACTTAAACCTAACTAACCTAAGGACATCACACACATCCATGATCGAGGCAGGATTCGAATCTGCGACCGTAGCAGTCGCGCGGTTCCGGACTGAAGCGCCTACAACCGCTCGGCCACCACGGCCGGCTCCCGGTTAACATACAATACAATACAATTCTATACAATCTGAGGTCATCAGTCCCCTAGAACTTAGAACTACTTAAGCCTAACGAACCTAAGGACATCACACACATCGATGTCCGAGGCAGGATTCGAACCTGCGACCGTAGAGGTCCCGCGGTTCCAGACTGTAGCGCCTAGAACCGCTCGGCCACCCCGGCCGGCGTAGGCTGTCTCTTTAGTGGGTTTGTTGCATCTTCTAGTGTTCTGCCAACAAAGCGCAGTTTTTGTTTCGCTTTCCCCGCAATATTATCTATGTGGCAATTCCAATGTAAGTTGCTCGTAATTGTAATTCCTAGGTATTTAGTCCAATTGACAGCCCTTAGATTTGTGTGATTTATCATATACCCAAAATTTATCGGATTTCTTTAAGTACCCATGTGGATGACCTCGCACTTTTGTTTGTTTAGTGCTAATTGCCACTTTTCGCGCCATACAGAAATTCTCCACTGCACTAAGAAACACAGAATTTAACGTGATAGCTTCTTTAGTATTCAATTGTAGGTTTTCTAATCATTTTCCATGAAAGTTAACTCGTATACAGTTACAAAATTTCAGATGTATTTGGCGATTCTTTTTTATCAGTTAGCGTTTACCTCAGCACACCACTTGCGGTGTTCAGTTGACGGAACATTCACATTACACAACACAAGCACTGATGAATGTGAAGAATAGGACACAAGTATACAAACAGAACAAACGAAACAGTTACAAGCTCTCCGTTGTTGTCTGCGAGTGTCTTCATCTCTGTTACGGTCGCAGGTTCGAATCCTGCCTCGGACATGTATGTGTGTGATGTCCTTAGGTTAGTTTACGTAGTTCTAAGTTCTAGGGGACTGGTGATCTTAGAAGTTAGGTCCCATAGTGCTCAGAGCCATTTGAACAATTTTTTTTCTTCATCTATGGGCAACTACTCCAAATTATATCCCATTAGGCTTGGTTTGGTCTGGCTCTACAATTCCACCCCAGTCTTCTCCCCAACTCTTCCCTTCATTTCCAAGTTGATTAATTTCCTATGCTCTCATAGTCTGTTCGCAACATGCTCCTTTACAGTGTTTGTAATACTACATGTACGTTTGTGTGTGTGTGTGTGTGTGTGTGTGTGTGTGGAGTGGAGTGTAATGCCTGTGTTGTATGATGACAATGATGATGATTACGATGATGATGATGGAATGCAACGATCGTATGTCACTGATGACGTGGAGTCCCCACCTGGGGAAGCTCGGCCGCCAATTTGCAAGTCTTACGTAGACGCTGCATTGGGTGACTTGCGTGTCAATGACGAAGACAGCATGAGGAGGACAACATTCAATCCCCGAGCGGAGAAAAATAACCGAGCCGGCCGGAAATCGAACGCGGGCCTGCTGCATGGCAGTGAGATGAGCTGACCATTCAGGTAAGAAGGTAGACGAAGACGATAATGATGATGATGACAAGCGACGGTGTTAAACCCTGTGCCGGCACACAGCCGCGAATACCGCCAAGGGGGCCGCGAAGCTGGGCGTCCCCTTCCGACTGACGGATCACCATCAAAAGTGTCACTTGCCTTCACTTCATGAGACACTGTGGAGAGGTTAGGAATTTAAATCAGGGCATTGGCGCAATGTCTGGTGATCAGGAGCCTTACGTTATCACCTCTCCTACCCTTGCCGGTCAAATACTGGCAGCGAAAATTTTGTTCCACCTACAGGATTCGAACCGGCTTATCTCATCTCTGCTTGCACCGCGTCAACGCTGTCAAAATGAAGTCCTCGAAGGTGACTTAAGTTTTGAATACGGATGGGTCCACGTTGAGACTGCGAGGAGGATGATCGATGATAGTGAGCCCAAGTCGTCGGACTGTTGTAGATATTGCAGAGTTCGTGTGTGGTTGGCATTGTCTTGCTGAAGGGTTCTATATGCGTGAATGAACTCTTTCCTTATAAACTCGATTACAGCACACTGTTTGTCACGCTTTTACGCAGTTATGCACTATGTTACACGCTAAAGTACCTAGCCCTCGCCGGCCGAAGTGGCCGTGCGGTTAAAGGCGCTGCAGTCTGGAACCGCAAGACCGCTACGGTCGCAGGTTCGAATCCTGCCTCGGGCACGGATGTTTGTGATGTCCTTAGGTTAGTTAGGTTTAACTAGTTCTAAGTTCTAGGGGACTAATGACCTCAGCAGTTGAGTCCCACAGTGCTCAGAGCCATTTGAGCCAACCTAGCCCTCTAGTGCCAGACGGTTGTAACTTGTGACAGCGAAACGGCAAAGTCGACCGGGTAACATGCGTGTCATGTAATACATCAGCAGGAATTGAGAATAGAATAAAAATTAAAAGGTATTACTTTTCGGCACGCTTTTTACTTTGGTTACAGGGTTATTATACGGTGCTTAAAGGAATTAGAGGAACAGGATTTTGAACGTCTACTATACTTCAATGATCAATAACTGAGGACTGGGTATGTTATCAAATTATACCATTACTTTCTACAAATTAAGTACACAAGAAAACAGAATTTCATCGTTTTTCATTTACGTAAAAAGTATAGAAATGTCGAACAGCTGTCGAAAAGAAAGTGGAAGGAATCGTTCATACTATCGTTCTGAGTGCGTTTTATTGGACTTTGACAGCTGTAGAAACGTGTGTGCCATCCATGAGCGTTTACCACCCCATGAGACTCACGTCGCCTGCTCCTCATAAGTCTATGGAGGTCACCCTGTGGTACCCGTTTCATTTCTTCGACGAGAGCTCCTGACACTTCTTCGGGGTCTGTGATGGAAGAGAAGACCACGAACACGTTGGTGACGCAAGTCCCATAAGTTGTAACCGCGATCGTTCCGGTCGCGGGGTGGCCGAGAAAGTGCGGCGGGACCAAACGGAGAGCGGCCCACGAACAAACAAACGAACGGAAAGGATGGCCACGAAACAACGACGGAAGCCGGAGAAAGATCTTACGACGACTTCAGGCAAGAAGCAACAGGGTGACAGAGACGACCAAACGAATCGAGGACGTCCACTAGTAATGAAAGCAAAGAACGGCAAAAAAATGGTTCAAATGGCTCTGAGCACTATGGGACATAACTGCTGCGGTCTTCAGTCCCCTAGAAGGTAGAACTACTCAAGCCTAACTAACCTAAGGACATCACATACATCCATGCCCGAGGCAGGATTCGAACCTGCGACCGTAGCGGTCGCGCGGTTCCAGACTGTAGCGCCTAGAACCGCTCGGCCACCACGGCCGGCAAAGAACGGCAAACATGCTGTCTGGTGTCGAGATGATATGTCAAGACGCACGCAACGATTAGACTCACTGGCTGAGCGAGAGGCAGGCGCTTAAATACATGATCGGGGCGCCGCTAATGGCCGCTGGGACCACGTGTTCCACTGTGGCGCCCTCACACTAAAACGTGGGTCAGGAGGCGCGCGCCGCCACGGCTTACGGTGCGATGGTGCAGAGACCTCTAGGGGTCTTCGATGTCCATGACGTCTGGCGCGTATTCCAAATCCGCGGAGCGCGGTACCATATATGTTTAATGGAGTTTGGTTGGGGCTCACAATTGACCTTTCTATTGCTTCAATTTCCAGGCTTCCAAAGTCGTCCATGGCCTTAGCCGTCCCATTGGTCCAGGCATTATCGTGTATGTGACGGAACTCTGGACCATCACCGTATGCAGCAGCCATCACATGGTACAGCAGAATCTGACTGATACACTGCCTTGAGATAAGGCGACCACGGATAACGACAAGATCCGTACTGCTGTCAACAACGATGCCTCACCATACCATCACAGAACATTGGCCGAGTCTATCGATTTCCTGCACAACTTTTAGCGGGTACCACTCACCTCAGCGTCTCCGCACACGACCACTGACACTACTTTGCGTTTGAAGACGTTTGGACTCGTCTATGAATAACGAGTTTCGCCATTGACGAAGTTGCCAGTTGACATGGGAACGGCAAAACAGAAAGCGAAGGGTGTGGTGTCGTGCCATGCGGGATACTGTTACAGAACGTCTCGGTTCTAAGGTCCTTTCACGTAACCTGTTCCTTAAAGTCTCATCTGACATTGTGGCTCCAGTGGCCCATGTGAGATACTCTTGCAGTGCTATGGCTGTAGCCGTACAACGCCGCAACGCAGAGATGGTCAGATATCGGTCTACATTTGGGGTTGTGATGCGTCGGCAGTCTTCTCCAACTTGGCCTATGTACAGACCTGCCTCAGTGTAGCGTTTCCACACTTGTGGATGACAGACGGTGAGACGTTGGCATCTGCAGCAGCACAACGAAAATTTTATCGTTATTGGACAAAATCAGACTGCCATTGCAAATTGCATTGGAGCAAGACGTCGCACGGCATGTATTTGCTTGAGTGCAACTTCCAAAAATCGCAACAACCATTTGTGTACCTCACAAGAGAACAAAAGAACATCGATACTCTCTCTCTTCAGTGGGCTCTCTTGATATTGTAATGAATAACCCAGCCGATAGATGGCGAATGACCTCATTTGTTGCATGAATTGAAAGCTACGGTCCTAAGCTATGCAATAAAACCACAGCTACCGCCTTTACCATAATACATTTTACGTACCTGTCATTGATAGACGTGTCCTCCTATGTCTTTTGCGCAGTATATTATTCCTGACGTCTGAGGGTACTTTACCTACCTTGCACACCGTGTGGAATACTTTTGCCATCGTTTGTTCTCCCGAGACTCTCAGTACTTCAGAGGGAATGCAATCAGGTCCAATGGCCTTCCTTTGACTTGTGTCTTTCAGTGCGCTATCAAATTCTTCTCCCAGTAAACACCCCCTCTCCCAACGTCCCATCTCATCTGCATCAACTTTTTCTCTCTCAATAATACAGCAACAGCATGAGCTCTAAAAACCTTTTCAAATTGATGACCTCCAATATCAATACTTGCATTGGAGTATAATCCTTTGATAGAATGAAACATTCGGTTCAGAATCCTGTGACCACATGTCTGGAAAAGGGTGTAATCTTTGTCCCACCAATACTCTCCAGTGTATGTTGCCTGAATGATGACTTTAAGTTACTAGTTTGTGGTTACCCGTACATGAATCGCTCCCCTCACGATTCAATGCCGTCTTCTTAAATTCTACTCTACGAGCATTCTTTCTCGAGATTCATGGTGGGTTAGTTCCTTTGATCCAATTTCCGTCAATTCTCTATTTACAATGATAATTATTTTCCTAATTAGAACGCCCCTTTTTGCTAATCTACGTTCTGAAGATTCAGTTGGCACCAACAATGGGACCTTACAGTCTCCGAAATTCAGTTCGGGATGACACTTCGCAGGTTAGTAGTATACCTCAAGCATTCCCGTTCATAAGAGTTGTAAAGCGCATTAACCAGAAGATTACCAAAAATTGAGCTCTAAAGTTTTTACGCGTAGCTCATATATCGGTCAATTTACACGCTATAACGCAAAGCGAAATGGCTTCGCTTGTAGCGGACTCATTTGCCACGCTGCCAGTCCAGGTTTGAGCCTATCTTTACGTAATTTTTTTATTTTGGTTTTTAACTGTTTTAAAAATTGTGACAGTTTTCAAACATAGTTAATGACCTAAATTATCATTAATTAAATTACAAAGAATTTTGTTTCATTTATGAAATGACTGTTACAGACAATTAACAAAACGCGAATTACAGTTAATATTTTCTTTTTAAAAATTTGCATAATTTCAAATGAATTTTAGTGGAGATAAATTAAAGCTTTAATTACTATAGCCATTAAAATGTTATTAAAAATTTGACGGTATTATAAGCTGTGGCGAGGTTAAAATATTCGTTGTGAATCTGACGGATAGGTTTCTCCGTGGAAGAGTAGACTATAGCTGTCGCCCTTTTGTACATACAAATAGGCAGATGGTCAGGACGTTTCATGACCCTCACAGAACAAATCGACCAATGCTCCTTACCTGCTACAGTTAGACATATATTGTTATACCCAACCTTATTCCTCTGGACACTCGAACTACCATGAAAGCTCATTTTTTACTTTCGTAGTGACTGGAACGTTCTTGTACTGTAAAATATTTTCGGAACTTTTACAATATTGGTAATTAAAATTTTATGTCAATGATGACATCGCGAATGTATCAGAGGCTGCAGAAGCTTTAATTTATCGCCATTAAAAATGGATTTTAAAGTATTCATCTTTTGAGGAAAAGAGTATTAACTATAACCCACAGCTTATGTTAATTAACTGTAACATTAATTTTGTAAATTAAAATTTTTTAAGACAATTAAAACAACAAAATAAAATGCTACCCAAAGACATACCCAAACTTGGATCGCTTCCATTACAAGCGAGTTCTCTACAAGTGCAGCCATCATTGTGTATAAATTGATCCGCATATGAGCTGCGCGTAAGAGGTTACAGCCGTTTTTCTCGTAATATTCTGACAAATGCGGTTTACAAATTTTATTCGTGAAGACTGAGAAGAGATGGTGCCCCTCCACGCCCCCACCAACGTGGTGACCAAGCCAAAAGTTCTACTGTCACCTCCGTAAACATGTTAGTTGTCTAGTAAGTGGATCACAGGATGCTGGGCTGTGATGTTGTCCGTGCGTCTGGGTAAGGCTACGCATTAATACGGTCCATCAGGGGATAGATAGTGGACGAAACGCGAGTGAGGGTAGCGATTTGAAGAGCAGAGGAAAAAGAGTGCCATCGCTCGTGCCGTGGGAAAAAAAAACTCTGCGACAGTGGGATGGGTAGTAAGAGCAGTAGTGGCTTACTAGCTGCGATACTTCATGCAAGGTTGGATTTGTTAGTATAGGTATCATGCATCATTACCATGACAAGCGATGGCGATGTGTCCCAGTTGCTGCTGCTGCTGCATTCCTGGAACAATCAAGATCGTTATACAGTAGTGGGAGATCGGCCATAGATCATCTCACTGTGTGGGGGATGTGTGGAGCTTGTTTGCATGCAGTATACGGTACGGCTTCCCTGTGTGGTGCCAGTTATTCGGCAGTGTATTCCAGCTGGATATCCAGTAGTGGCGTCTGATTAACAGGGGCTCGCCTGTGCCGTTATGTTTGCGTATGCTGGGCCATAGATGTTATGTCCTTACAAGTCGGCTGAGCTATATTAACCTGCGAAGTATCACCCTGAACCGAATTTCCGTGACCTTAAGGTTCTCTTGTAAGTCCTGCTACTCTATACATTAAGTGCTTGTCTGTACGCTTTCGTACAACATCTTTGACGACCAGTTATGTACTGTAAACATTAATACCTTCAAATGGAGAAATCATAGGCTATTCTCGTTTTGTGTAAGAAAAGAACAACAATATCGATGTAGTAGCCAGATCTCTGTCTCTTTCTATAGTTTTGTCAGGCCGGAAGAGACGCGTTGCCTGACAAGAAAAAGTGAAGAACCCCAAGAAACGATGGGATGTTAATGTCCACGTTCGTTGGCGGATATGAAAAAAGACTAGGGTTTCTGTTCTCTGTGACAGGTAGAACGGCTAATAGAGTGCATTATTGTTGTTCGTGTTCAGCGTTGTTGTCTTGTTAGCAGGCCTGGCAGGGTATGTAAGGAGGGTGAACAGAGTCAGATGTATGACAACGACATCGATACCCAAAACTAGCAACCACGCAACCTTGTACGATCTGTCGCAGATTGCAAGAAATTGCTTACTGCTATTACTATCCGACCAGACAATCGCAGAGATTTTTTTCCCTTGGCGCTTGCCTTGGCACTCCCCCTCCCTTCCACCCCCCCCTCTCCTCCCATGAAACCACTACCCTTCGTTCGCTTTTCGTCCTCTACCTATCTCCTCGATGCGAACGTGTTAGTGGGTAATCCCATCCAGGTAGCAATACGGCATCACACCCCGTGAAGTTCTCGATCAGTAACTAACAAATACGGAAGTGACAGTAGGTCTTTTGAGATGGTCACCATGTCGTTGTGGGTGTGGAGTGTCTGCAGCCTTTAAAAAGTCAGATGTTGTGCGATCACTGAGAAGGACACGGAGAAGCCGTGTACTCATTTGAGACAGCAGTTTCAGCATCTGACAGAGCCTGAAAATAGTCTCATATGACTGGCTGGCTGATCGTGTGGTATCCTCATTTGTGGGACATGCTGATGTGACACTGGCCCGATATAGGACTGCACGAGAAAATGAGAGCAGAGACACTCATCGTCAAGGGTGCAGCCGATCCCAACTTACCACCACAACAGAGGGTTGCCATATTGCGCAACAGGCACATCATGAAACCTCACATTTGCTTCATTTACCCAAGAGGACGTAATGGTCTCCTTGCAACTTTCTGTGACGCACAGCACAGTTTGTCGGAGACTAGCAGCTGTAGGAGTAGGGAATTACCTTCTCATGCCTAGACTGCGTTAACAACACAACACATAAATTACATTTGGTGTAGCGCCGTGACCGGGAACCATGGACCGCTGATGAATGGCATCAGCTATAAATCGCGGTTCTGAACTACCCCGGATGATTATCGCCTGGGAGGGATCGCGATGTTCCTTTTGGCCTAATGGTGTTGAGAGTCATCAGGTATGACCTCAAGACACAGCTGGTAGTGACTGAGGGAACTCCGACACCGTAACGATATGTTACAGACATCCTGCGTACTTACCTGTTACATCTCATGCGACTGTGTCATGGTGCCAAATTTTCAACAGGACAACACTCCTCTCTGTGAACTGTCGGCATGATGTTGAGATACTGCCATTGCCAGCGAGATACCCAGATGTGTCTCCAATAGCACACCCGTGGAACCAGCTCGGACGTCCTTTCCACCCCAGAGACAGCATCCAGGATATCAATGAACAGTTACAACACTTGTGCACCAGGAGGGGATACGACGCCTTTGTGAGATTCATCCCAACCGAATCAGTACATGCATCCTTGCCACAGAGAATAAAATGTCAATCTGATAAGTAGGTTCATACTGCCAAAGTATTCGTAAATCTGGCTCGAGTTGGTAATCACTGAAATAACATATCATCTCGAACCATGAAGTTATCTTTGGTTTACTCCTCCTCTTCTAGTGCTTCACTTTTTTTTTCAGCCATAATTTTCGTACAGGATGTCAATTATTGAACTATATGTAATAAAATCGTCATAACTTCTGAATGGTTTTGCGTTAGGACGTTCCGACTGCACGGTTGGCCGCGGGGCATCATGGGAATTAGTATGGTTTTGTTTAGCATCGAAATTCACTTTCATTTGGATGGGTTCGTCAATAAGCACAATTGGAGCATTTGGAGGACTGAGAATTCGGATTTCGCTATCGAGTAGTCTCTTCACCGCCAACGGGTGACACTGTGGTGTGCAATGACCAGTCACGAAATAATCGGTGCAAATTTCATTGATGGCACGGTGACTAACGGGTGGTACATGCAAGTTTTGGAAGACAATTTCATCCCCATTATCCTAAACGACCATGATTCCGACAAGATGTGGTTCATGCAAGACGGAGCTCTACCCCATAGATTCGGGAGTGTTTGATGACCTGGAGGAGGACTTTGGGGACCGCATTCTGGCTCTGGGGTGTCCAGAGGCTACTGTCATGGACCTCGATTGGCCACCATATTCTCCGGATCTAAATACATGGGACCCCTTTTGGTGGTTCTATATTAAAGACAAGGCGAGCAACAACCATTGCTGAGCTGAAAACAGCCATTCAGGAAGTCATCAATAGCACCGATATTCCAACTCTTAAGCGGCTCACGCAGGATTTTGCTATTCGTCTGCGCCACATCATTGCCAGTGATGGCAGGTACATCGAAATTGTCATAACCCTAACCCGAATATCTGTGTTGATGTTTACATGTTGAACAAATTGTGTGCATTCCATAGTTTGTAACGAATTTTCGTTGTTTTCACGTACTTGTCACCCTGTAGATTGTTAGGTATTTTGTTCTGGTAGAAATTTGATTGGCTTTTACTATTTTAGAGGACTATATACGCCACATTACGCGTAATATTTGATCGCACTCTCAAATTTAAGAAGCATTTTATAATCGTCAGACCACAAATTAAAATTACCGGGTGGTTATAATTAAATGTTCTCTATTTAATTGCTTATAATATGGAAACTAATTGCCGTATGAGTACCAAACTTGGCAGCATTAATTTTCAGAGTATGGGGTGCATGATTTCCATGCGTCACAGCGCCACTGTCCATTTACAACTATTGCCCGCAGGTGCCGTGATCAGTCATCCTGCTTCATAGTCTCACACACATGACCAGTCGCAGAGTTGACGTGTGAACGTGAGCTTGGACGACAGGAGCAGGGTATTACTGGTGAATATTAAAAAAACCATAGTAATGTTGCAGCTGCACATCTAGGATATCGCCAGGTGAAAGGATTACGGGACGGTCCTCTATCTCCACCTGTTGTGCGGAGCATGATAAAGAAGTTCGAACCAACTGGAAAACTGGGCGTCGCTTCGGGAAGAGGCCGACGACCGGTTGCACCACATCTGATTGATTAAATCGCTGTTGCTACGGCAGACAACGCTGCGCGCAATTCCCGATTGTCAGGCAGTGCGTGTACTGTATCACTATAGTTCAACATCCCGTGGTCCACTGTACGGAAGGTGCTTCGAACCATTTTCAAATGGTATCCGTACAAGATTCATATCATATAGCAGCTTGCACCACATGAGGCACAACGACGTGTTGACTTCGCTCTCCATTTCCTCACAAGGATTGAAGTTGATGAGGGCTGCCAATGGACCATCCTATGCACAGACGAAGCTCATATTTCTCTGAAAGATGAGGTGAATAAACAGAGTTGCCGAGTATGAGGACCTTCAGCTCCAGTCACTATGCATGAAGTTCCTTCTGTATGGTGAACGTGTCACCCTATGGTGTGGATTCACGGCTACGTTTAGCATTGGCCCACTCTTTTTTGTACAGTTGGCGATCAAGGATCGAAGACGTGCTGTTCGATTGGCCAGCATTTCTGCGATATGCTCCGCCAGCATGTCATGCCCGCCCTGTAGGAGAGAGACGCATTGAACTCAACAATTTTTTGCAAGATGGAGCCGCACCGCACATCGCTCGTGAAGTTCGCCTGCTTCTCCGAAATACATCTGGAAACGATCGAATTATCAGCCGATCATTTTCAAATGCTTGGCCAGCACGATTACCTGACCTCACTCCCTGTGATTTCTGGTTGTGAGCCTACCTAAGAGACAGGGTTCATCAGGGGAAGATTACGTGTGCTGACCTGAAGCGCAGCATATCAAGAGAGGTAGTCAGCATACCTACGGACATGATCGTTCTGCTGTGCAGAATGCAATCCTGCACCTTCAGGCCCTTCTGGACGCTGATGGGCGCCGTATTAAGAGTATGTTCACATCAACGTACAATAACCACTTACAGACGGCTGGCGACAGCACGAGCAGAAGAGGGTATATAAAGCGTGTCTGGGAGGCTCAGAAAACCAGACATTATTACAGATGGGAAATGGAACGATTTATCTCACGTTGGCTTTCGGGCCAAGGGTGGAAGCATTTCTGTAACAGCTAAATTTGTAAACTGTTTGCATGCCGCCGTGGTTAAAGTATAGTGTACATGTCAAAATGGGGCTATTCGAAACGAGCGCCAAGGCATATATGGTGCATCTTGGTCTGAGATATTTCTACGAAGAAGTTTCCTTTTACCATGGTTGTCAAATGATCTTTGTTATACTATTTACATTTTTTTTTCAAGTGAGTGTTGCTATGAACTCAGTCATCTAACTGCTTAGTTCGATTTTCAGTATAATTGAGCTTGTTTATTGCACTTATACTGTGGTAAAACTTTTTAAAGGAAATTTCCACCATCTGAATGTAGATCATGTAACGCGTCTGGATTTATGGACCTTACATGAGCTTGATCCATAACGACAGGACGATAAAGTATGAGATCCTCAGAAAATAATAATTCCATTATAACAACAAAAGGCAATTGCAGTTAATCTCATGTACCAAAAACTGACAAAGCAATAGCTACCAATATATGTACTGGCATGAACAAACAAGTTAAAGTGAAATGCATTTTAGAGACGAACCGAGCAGGTGGTTAATGATATCGTAAAACTCCCATTTAGCAAGATAATGGCGAGATTCAGCGTAGAAAGGGATAAGGCCAGAACAATAGACTATTTCTTTTAACGTGAAAAGGCCGGGACCGAGGGTAAGTGGCTGTACGTCATTAACAGGACTAGGCCGCGACCCAGAAAAATGTTTATTCACCTCTAGTGAGACGGTGACTGGCTGAAGCCATACTTGGCGACGCAGTCACAACACGGTGGGGAGGTCCCCATTACATAAAAGCATTTTGAGGCCTAAAAATTTCTATTTCTCTCGTCTCGTGACGGACCACACAATTGTCTGGAAATAAGTGAGGGCATTGAGAGCTTTGCTTTCTGCTAAGTGAGGACGATACGCTTCACGTATCGTGGTAACAGATAGCAAAGCGGTAGTTAATTATTCTTGTGGCAATTTTTGTGGGCGAAGAAATTGTGCACGTCGCTCCAACTCATAGCTAGTGTGTAATAGCCATTATTTCAACTAGGGGAAGATTAACGTTCTACAGGATGCAGGAAAGTTGTGACTGAGTGCATTAAGTCAAGGCCAGGATAAGGAATTAGCGTTTCAGATCCAGCACGGAGACAACGCCGTTGCAGATGCTGCTTGGTAAATTACTATTGCGCATTAGGCAACGATAAATTTTGAGTCTAGATTTTGCTCACTCCAACTTGCGTATGCTTTGACCATTGCATATAAAAAGCTAGGATACTAACCTAGCTTATCATTTAGTACATGAAAGTTTTTCATTGGTTCAAAAAGTAATTTTATTCTCCAACAAATCATTGCATTGACCAGCTATCACCACATAGATTTAAATGAGCTGATGAGGATTTTTAATAATCATCGTTTCCTGTGATAAAAATTTTCATGTGCAGAGATAAGGATTTTAATAATCGTCTTTTCAATATGTCCAAGAAGTAAGTACTTAGTCACTGAGTGTCAAAAGTAACTGAACATGATTGTTGTTTATCACTTGACCTCTGAAAGCACAGTTGATAAATTATGTAGAGTTAAAAAAGGGAATAGCTTTGTCGTCTTTCTAGAATAGATCCCAAACTTTCCCTTTATCAATTCAGGCATTCTATGTATGTGACAGCCGAATTTCTAATGACTTTTGTTACAATCCGCAGCTGATATTAGCCAAGGTCATATCTATTTAGAATGTCTGTTTGGCACCCTGGGCTTGAGAAGACAGGTCAGATGTTTTGTCCATTTGCGAACTAAGTGGTAAGCTAAGTTTACAGACATTATTACACTCACTGCGCAGGTACAAAGTTCGGACGTATGACTATCTGTATTCGTTTACTTCACGTAAAGATTATTTGGGCTTTATAGCTATCCTCAAGGGCAAGATTAAATCTTAAAAATTGTCCTACACGTCTAAATGACGTGTCATCCAGGAAATAAGGTTTATTTGGTCTTATGAACCTGTTGTCATACTAAAGGATGTGAACAGATATCAAAGACACATAATAAGGTTGAAACTGTTGTTGTTGTTGTGGTCTTCAGTCCTGAGACTGGTTTGATGCAGCTCTCCATGCTACTCTATCCTGTGCAAGCTTTTTCATCTCCCAGTACCTACTGCAACCTACATCCTTCTGAATCTGCTTAGTGTATTCATCTCTTGGTCTCCCTCTACGATTTTTACCCTCCACGCTGCCCTCCAATACTAAATTGGTGATCCCTTGATGCCTCAGAACATGTCCTACCAACCGATCCCTTCTTCTGGTCAAGTTGTGCCACAAACTTCTCTTCTCCCCAATCCTATTCAATACTTCCTCATTAGTTATGTGATCTACCCATCTAATCTTCAGCATTCTTCTGTAGCACCACATTTCGAAAGCTTCTATTCTCTTCTTGTCCAAACTATTTATCGTCCATGTTTCACTTCCATACATGGCTACACTCCATACGAATACTTTCAGAAATGACTTCCTGACACTTAAATCAATACTGGATGTTAACAAATTTCTCTTCTTCAGAAACGCTTTCCTTGCCATTGCCAGCCTACATTTTATATCCTCTCTACTTCGACCATCATCAGTTATTTTGCTCCCCAAATAGCAAAACTCCTTTACTACTTTAAGTGCCTCATTTCCTAATCTAATTCCATCAGCATCACCCGACTTAATTAGACTACATTCCATTATCCTTGTTTTGCTTTTGTTGATGTTCATCTTATATCCTCCTTTCAAGACACTGTCCATTCCGTTCAACTGCTCTTCCAAGTCCTTTGCTGTCTCTGACAGAATTACAATGTCATCGGCGAACCTCAAAGTTTTTATTTCTTCTCCATGAATTTTAATACCTACTCCGAATTTTTCTTTTGTTTCCTTTACTGCTTGCTCAATATACAGATTGAACAACATCGGGGAGAGGCTACAACCCTGTCTTACTCCCTTCCCAACCACTGCTTCCCTTTCATGTCCCTCGACTCTTATAACTGCCATCTGCTTTCTGTACAAATTGTAAATAGCTTTTCGCTCCCTGTATTTTACCCCTGCCACCTTTAGAATTTGAAAGAGAGTATTCCAGTCAACATTGTCAAAAGCTTTCTCTAAGTCTACAAATGCTAGAAACGTAGGTTTGCCTTTCCTTAATCTTTCTTCTAAGATAAGTCGTAAGGTCAGTATTGCCTCACGTGTTCCAGTGTTTCTACGGAATCCAAACTGATCTTCCCCGAGGTTGGCTTCTACTAGTTTTTCCATTCGTCTGTAAAGAATTCGTGTTAGTATTTTGCAGCTGTGACTTATTAAGCTGATAGTTCGGTAATTTTCACATCTGTCAACACCTGCTTTCTTTGGGATTGGAATTATTATATTCTTCTTGAAGTCTGAGGGTATTTCGCCTGTTTCATACATCTTGCTCACCAGATGGTAGAGTTTTGTCAGGACTGGCTCTCCCACGGCCGTCAGTAGTTCCAATGGAATATTGTCTACTCCGGGCGTCTTGTTTCGACTCAGGTCTTTCAGTGCTCTGTCAAACTCTTCACGCAGTATCATATCTCCCATTTCATCTTCATCTACATCCTCTTCCATTTCCATAATATTGTCCTCAAGTACATCGCCCTTGTATAGACCCTCTATATACTCCTTCCACCTTTCTGCTTTCCCTTCTTTGCTTAGAACTGGGTTTCCATCTGAGCTCTTGATATTCATACAAGTCGTTCTCTTATCTCCAAAGGTCTCTTTAATTTTCCTGTAGGCGGTATCTATCTTACCCCTAGTGAGATAGGCCTCTACATTCTTACATTTGTCCTCTAGCCATCCCTGCTTAGCCATTTTGCACTTCCTGTCGATCTCAATTTTGAGACGTTTGTATTCCTTTTTGCCTGTTTCACTTACTGCATTTTTATATTTTCTCCTTTCATCAATTAAATTCAATATTTCTTCTGTTACCCAAGGATTTCTACTAGCCCTCGTCTTTTTACCTACTTGATCCTCTGCTGCCTTCACTACTTCATCCCTCAAAGCTACCCATTCTTCTTCTACTGTATTTATTTCCCCCATTCCTGTCAATTGCTCCCTTATGCTCTCCCTGAATCTCTGTACAACCTCTGGTTCTTTTAGTTTATCCAGGTCCCATCTCCTTAAATTCCCACCTTTTTGCAGTTTCTTCAGTTTTAATCTACAGGTCATAACCAATAGATTGTGGTCAGAGTCCACATCTGCCCCTGGAAATGTCTTACAATTTAAAACCTGGTTCCTAAATCTCTGTCTTACCATTATATAATCTATCTGATACCTTTTAGTATCTCCAGGGTTCTTCCATGTATACAACCTTCTTTCATGATTCTTAAACCAAGTGTTAGTTATGATTATGTTGTGCTCTGTGCAAAATTCGACCAGGCGGCTTCCTCTTTCATTTCTGTCCCCCAATCCATATTCACCTACTATGTTTCCTTCTCTCCCTTTTCCTACACTTGAATTCCAGTCACCCATGACTATTAAATTTTCGTCTCTCTTCACAATCTGAATAATTTCTTTTATTTCATCATACATTTCTTCAATTTCTTCGTCATCTGCAGAGCTAGTTGGCATATAAACTTGTACTACTGTAGTAGGCGTGGGCTTCGTATCTATCTTGGCCACAATAATGCGTTCACTATGCTGTTTGTAGTAGCTTACCCGCATTCCTATTTTCCTATTCATTATTAAACCTACTCCTGCATTACCCCTATTTGATTTTGTGTTTATAACCCTGTAGTCACCTGACCAGAAGTCTTGTTCCTCCTGCCACCGAACTTCACTAATTCCCACTATATCTAACTTCAACCTATCCATTTCCCTTTTTAAATTTTCTAACCTACCTGCCCGATTAAGGGATCTGACATTCCACGCTCCGATCCGTAGAACGCCAGTTTTCTTTCTCCTGATAACGACGTCCTCTTGAGTAGTCCCCGCCCGGAGATCCGAATGGGGGACTATTTTACCTCCGGAATATTTTACCCAAGAGGACGCTATCATCATGTAATCATACAGTAAAGCTGCATGCCCTCGGGAAAAATTACGGCTGTAGTTTCCCCTTGCTTTCAGCCGTTCGCAGTACCAGCACAGCAAGGCCGTTTTGGTTATTGTTACAAGGCCAGATCAGTCAATCATCCACACTGTTGCCCTTGCAACTACTGAAAAGGCTGCTGCCCCTCTTCAGGAACCACTCGTCTGTCTGGCCTCTCAACAGATATCCCTCCGTTGTGGTTGCACCTACGGTACGGCTATCTGTATCGCTGAGGCACGCAAGCCTCCCCACCAACGGCAAGGTCCATGGTTCATGGGGGGAGGGTTGAAACTAAATGTATGAAATAAACATTAACAGACTTTAATGCTTGTCTGACAGCCAATAGGTAAGATGATGTATGAACGAGGTTAATCCATGTCACAGTAGTGCATTCGCGCTCAGAAACTTATTAAAATGTGTTAATGTTTGATTGCTATGCACAATCTCAGCAATATTGCATGTTTTTGATATATACTCACGTCATTTATTACGACGATTCGTTCATGAGATCAGATACATGTTATTACGACGGTGAAATATTCTGACAAGTGGGACATTTTCTCAGGTTTAAAATTGCACTTGAAAATGTCTATAACACTTAAATTATAACTAAGCATAATAAATTACTTCGAATTTATAATCAAATGGTGGACATTTATTTCAAAAAGTTCTACATAACTGTCGTCCCCCAAGAAGAGAAAATCATTAACTGTGGTGAAACCTGCTTTTCTACAGTGACCTGTCTTTGAGTACGAAGCCATAGGAATCAATGGAACAATATCGTCAATTTCTGGTACTTTTTTCAGCTTTGTGGTTTATTTTCATCTTTCTCCCAATATCCTAGTTGTGTTGCGATCTCGTCTTGTTTCCAATCCTAAACAATAGCAACGATCTGCGTTCACACCCTTCCGACGGTGTGGATGTTTGTAGTACTTACTTCATAATACGATGTCTCGGATTTCAAGCATTAGCCGGAGTAACTACTTTGTAATAGCCTGCATAATTACTCCTCGATCGTATCTTACTCCGTCGGAATGAGATACTCAGATAGGAGCTATCTCGATAACTGGATCGGCGGAAGTTAGCACACTGCAGGAATTAGCGGTGGAGAAATATCTCCTTACCTCAACGGGAGGGGGGGGGGGGATATACGAACTGTGTCGTCCAGACCTATAATTTACTAGTTCTCTGTCAAGTGGAGCCAGCGTGGTAAGAAACAGAGCTTGGAATATCATACGTTACTTCATCATTCCCGTAAATCCCGTCGGCGTGTATTTTGTCCTTTTCATTTATGCATAGTTTGAAATATGTGTTGACAATATTATACAGACAACTCATATGAGACTTTCATCGAGGTCCCTTCATCTCTAACACATGTGCCTAAAACAATAAAACGTCATAGTTAAATACGTATTGTGAGCGACAAAAGTCTGTTTCTCATTAATGGTTTATTACATCTGTGGACACTTAAGTAAGAACAATATCATAATTTTCGTACAGGCAAACTTCATTCTAAGAGTGCGAAAGTTTACCACTCTCTAATATACGACCAAATATTTACGAACGTTACGACACCGGTGTAACTCACCTACACGTTCTCGGAAATTTCTATCTTTTGCTGCCTACCCATTATACTAATGTTACCTATGGTACGCCTGCTGAGTATTCGGAACCCTTCACAATAGCCGCACATAGATGCATGCAGTCGTAGATTTGAGAATGTGTGTGGACGTACGAGGGCATACTGAAAAGTAATGCCTCTAAATTTTTTATGTAAAAACTCAATTCTTTTTTACATAAAAGAAACATTACTTACATTCTTCAAATCTTTATTCTTCCTGTATAAATCTTTATTTCTCAACAGTCACTATGATGACGAACACATTTCTCCCAGCGAGGGACCAATTTGTTAATACCGTCACCTTATAATGTTTGAATTTGTTACGGGAGCCCCGACCTCACCTCTGATTACATCGTTTCACACCCATCAAAGTGAATCCTTCGAAGATGTTCTTTAAGATTTGGAAACAAATAAAAATCGGATGAGACCAAGTCAGGACTGAATTGTGGATGGTCGATGGTAGTGAACACAGGGCATCGGATTGCTCCAGATGTCGTAGCGCTCGTGTGTGTTTTAGCACTATAACGTTGAAGAAGAGGGTCGATGACCTCTTCGAATTCGAAACTTGATTACAACACGCTGTTCCTGACGCACCGACATAAAGTTTACTACAATAAACATTCCTACAATGCCTTCAAGCTGAACCTTACAGCACATCACCTGCAGAACCTTCGTCTTAAAAATAGAATGAGTAACTTGCATTAAATGTTTAAAAGTTCTTTTTGTAGGGCGTCCCATTCCTCCACCGGCGTGGCTGACGACGTTGGTGCGTGTAGGTGTGCTGCTGTACGTCTGCTCAATGCATCCCACACGTGACCGATGGGGTTTGAATCGGGGGGTAACAAGTAAGCCAGTCCATCCGCCGAATATTCTCTCGTCTCTAGAGCTCCTCCACGAGCTTTGAGTTGATGCATTTGCACATTGTCGTCTACAGAAATGACGTCAGGACCGAGTGCACCCAATAAAAGACGCACATGATGATGTTTGGTTTGTGGGGCGCTCAACTGCGCGGTCATCAGCGCCCGTACACATTCCCAATCTGAACACAGTCCAGTCTCGCCACTTTTCACGACTGATGATGGAATGATGAGGGTAACACAAACATCCAGTGCCCGGGCAGAGAAAAATCCCCGAACCGGCCGGGAATCGAACCCGGGACCCTGTGAATGGGGTAGGAGTTCAGTACCACAATAACACTAACCAGCGAGTATATCATGTTCAAAGATTTGGAAGCCAGTACGCCCATGCAACTCTACCCTTCCCCACACTATAACAGCTTGATCACCAAAACCGTCATGTTCGACAATGTTCCTGGATGTGTTATGTGTTTCCCCCTTTCGCAATGTTAGTGTACGTATTTCACCGCTGAACACTGTCGAACATCGTGTTTTCGTGATTTAGGTGCTATGCTGTGGGGAGGCATAACGTTGCATGCACCAACTACTTTCCATCATTTATCAAATGCGCTGGTGGCGGAATGGACCGCCGTATCAGAAAAACTCCATACAAGCTTTGTAGCACGTTGGAGAGTATGCACAATCGTTCGTGGTGATCCCCGCTTCATTAAGAACCATGTCTCGCCTTTTGCAATATCCAGGGACCATCAAAAATTGCGGTGACTTCAGTGTACTTATTTTTATTTGAATAATAGTCTTATTTCTGTTTATCTCATTGCGTATTACTATGAGTTACCTGTATTGTACTGTAGCAGTTCTTTCTATATTTCGTACAACTTCCATTGATCTGTGTCACTTGGCGGTGACACATAACGCAAAATTTACGTTCGTCCTTGTGTTGCACACAAGTATACTTGAATCAACGTCATTAGTGGTTATTTATATCTAAGAAGAAACAAAGAAAGGAGCAGTACATTCACAGTGACGTTGTAATAGAAGGAGTACAATAAAATAGAACTGGATTTTTATTGTTGTTATTACTTGGGTCCTCGACGTTCTGGTACGCTTCTATGTCTGTAAATAAACGGTATCAGTTCTTTATAGCTTAAGTAATTTAGCTCAAGTATCCCAGATTACCTTGTTACAATTTACCATCTCGTGCAGCATTTTAGCGTTCTGTAGACGTTTCGGATAACCCACACTGTGTAACGTCAGCGTCAGTATAACATTATTGGGGATTAATGATAATGACCAGCCAGCTTGACGGTTTCATCATTTTTATACACAATATTCGGGCAAATGATGTAACCTTGCTCGCCATGTATAGTGAGGAACTGTCGGCTGGGACGTGCTCGCTCTCTGTCTCAACTCCAAGCAGACTGAAAGGTTTTTCCTGCCAAGTGCCTCTATTTATACCAGCGTTCGATTCCAGCCACCAGCCACGCCCTTTGTTGCGCATTCGTTTCCCTGCTGCAGGACGTCTCGAGGTGTTAGTTAAGAGATGATTCCTGGACACTGTGTGTGCAAAGACGATCGAATGGGTGGATGGCTACTATGTACTGTTGTCAGCTACCTACAGGGTCAACCATTTATTGATAGTGTGCGTGACACTACTTCCTCGTTCGGAAGGATAGATGAAGAAATCAGTGGTCGATATCTACATCTACATCTACATCCATACTCCGCAAGCCACCTGACGGTGTGTGGCGGAGGGTACCCTGAGTACCTCTATCGGTTCTCCCTTCTATTCCAGTCTCGTATTGTTCGTGGAATGAAGGATTGTCGGTATGCTTCTGTGTGGGCTCTAATCTCTCTGATTTTATCCTCATGGTCTCTTCGCGAGATATACGTAGGAGGGAGCAATATACTGCTTGACTCTTCGGTGAAGGAATGTTCTCGAAACTTTATCAAATGCCCGTACCGAGCTACTGAGCGTCACTCCTGCAGAGTGTTCCACTGGAGTTTATCTATCATCTCCGTAACGCTTTCACGATTACTAAATGATCCTGTAACGAAGCGCGCTGCTCTCAGTTGGATCTTCTCTATCTCTTCTGTCAACCCTATCTGGTACGGATCCCACACTGCTGAGCAGTATTCAAGCAGTGGGCGAACAAGCGTATTGTAACCTACTTCCTTTGTTTTCGGCTTGCATTTCCTTAGGATTCTTCCAATGAATCTCTGTCTGGCATCTGCTTTACCGAAGATCAACTTTATATGATCATTCCATTTTAAATCACTCCTAATGCGTACTCCCAGATAATTTATGCAATTAACTGCTTCCAGTTGCTGACCCGCTAATTTGTAGCTAAATAATAAGGGATCTTTCTTTGTATGTATTCGCAGCACATTACACTTGTCTACATTGAGATTCAATTGCCATTCCCTGCACCATGCGTCAATTCGCTGCAGATCCTCCTGCATTTCAGTACAATTTTCCATTGTTACAACCTCCCTATATACTACAGCATCATCCGGAAAAAGCCTCAGTGAACTTCCAATGTCATCCACAAGGCCATTTATGTATATTGTGAATAGCAACGGCCCTATGACACTCCCCTGCGGCACACCTGAAATCACTCTTACTTCGGAAGACTTCTCTCCATTGAGAATGATATGCTGCGCTCTGTTATCTAGGAACTCTTCAATCCAACCACACAATTGGTCTGATAGTCCCTATGCTCTTAGTTTGTTCATTAAATGACTGTGGGGAACTGTATCGAACGCATTGCGGAAGTCAAGAAACACGGCTTCTACCTGTGATCCCGCGTCTATGGCCCTCTGAGTCTCGTGGACGAATAGCGCGAGCTGGGTTTGACACGACTGTCTTTTTCGAAACCCATGCTGATTCCTACAGAGTAGATTTCTAATCTCCAGAAAAGTCATTATACTCGAACATACTACGTGTTGCAAAATTCTACAATTGATCGACGTTAGAGATATAGGTCTATAGATCTGCACATCTGTTCGACGTCCCTTCTTGAAAACGGGGATGACCTGTGCCCTTTTCCAATCCTTTGGAACGCTACGCTCTTCTGGAGACCTACGGTACACCGCTGCAAGAAGGGGGGCAAGTTCCTTCGCGTACTTCACGAAGTGTTCTGTTTATGCTCCGGACTTTCCTTACGGCACCTACAGTTAAAAATGCCATACAGTGGTATGAAACAGCCCGCACAAGAAAGGTGGATTTAGACACGTAGCACATATCTGGTTACAAGACATATGTCACACTCTCGCAGTCTGGGGAGCTCATCATTGAACTGACTTAAACGTAACTTAAAGCCAAGTAGTGCTGTTAACAAAACGCTGGAATACCAGAACTATCTCAGATATCTTTCTTTGAAGCACCGATCCATTGTGGTATAAGGGGGCTGTACTCGATACTGACCTAAAATGTTGGCACCACATCAGAGAAATATCTCTCAAGATGTCTTGGTGTACTCTATGCACTCATCATTGTCAACTCAAAATGACCATGCTTGCAAAGTATGATATGCCGGCCGGTGTGGCCGTGCGGTTTAGACGCTTCAGTCTGGAACCGCGTGACCGCTACGGTCGCAGGTTCGAATCCTGCCTCGGGCATGGATGTGTGTGATGTCCTTAGGTTAGTTAGGTTTAATTAGTTCTAAGTTCTAGGCGACTGATGACCTCAGAAGTTAAGTCGCATAGTGCTCAGAACCATTTTTGCAAAGCATGGAAAAAAATACGAATACGCATCTGCAAAAGCTACAAACACGGCAAAGCATGTACCGCAACAAAAAGTTTTCGAGCGAAATACGTACATGATGTTGCGGAAGAGTTGAGAGTCCTGGAAGGATTAGACAAGAGCGATAAACAGCTGTATGAACAGGCAACATGGTCTGCGAATCCATTCTTAAAACGACTGGACAGATGAACTGGCGGCTGAGAGTCCTGCAAGTGCTCAGTAATCTTACTGGATATGGAATGAGGCAACAAGAGCGTAACATTAGTGTGACGTGAAGAAATGCTACAGACATGCTACACACAAACACGAGAACAAGAGAGCAGCAATCAGTGCCGTGAGGAGCCGGCCGAAGTGGCCGAGCGGTTCTAGGCGCTTCAGTCTGGGACCGCGCGATCGCCACGGTCGCAGGTTCGAATACTGCCTCAGGCATGGATGTGTGTGATGTCCTTAGGTTAGTTAGGCTTAAGCAGTTCTAACTTCTAGGGGACTGATGGCCTCAGATGTTAAGTCCCATAGTGCTCAGAGACATTTGAACCATTTTTGAGTGCGTGAGGAAATGCTGCAAGGTGCTATGGATAAGAAGAGAAACTTCCGAAGGAACTGCGTCAGGTACCCTCAATGCGCAGTTTAAGGTAAGACACTGATCCCTGGATGATGGTGCTACCAACATCGATGCTACGTCAGGAAACATTAAGAACGGCTATGGAAGAAAAGGATGCCGAGAAAAAATAGGCAACGAATCTCACTTCTGTCCAATGCTGTTGTACTGACTGGGGAAGACTGTGTGTTGGTGAAGGCAGTGAACTCGCAATTGTAGATCGCCGTGGACCAGCTAAACCTACCTGCAATGGCCATAGCAGCATACAAGTAGCAAAAAAGAGTATGTATTATTTTCAAATGAAATGGCTCTGAGTACTATGGGACTTAACATCTGAGGTCATCAGTCCCCTAGAACTTAGAACTACTTAAACTTAACTAACCTAAGGACATCACACATATCCATGCCCGAGGCAGGATTCGAACCTGCGACTGAAGCGCTTAGAACCGCTAGGCCACACTGGCTGGCATGTCTTATGTATCTCAGTATTTAATATTCGGAATGCACATACAACACCCCTAACCTAATTTGTTCTTTGTTTACTACTACACTGTAACATTTACATGAAGCGCTGAAAATGATAATGTTATATCCTTACCATCGATTGGTGTGAGATGTTGAATTCTACGAAATCGACATCATCACAATGCAAGCTTTCTGACAATAGATCCTCTGTAGGAAGTCCAGGAAAATTATAGTACACAGTGAGAGCAAAAAATTGTAGAATGCAGGCCTTCGCAAAGAAAGAAATTAGTAAGATCTGAAGAACATTGAAAAAAGAGCTGCTAAAGACGGGTTTGAAGACAAGTGGATTTTATTAACAGCATTTGTTAGAAAGTTACGGTGTACAGAAATGAGAGTTGCTCGGTATGTGAAAGTGATATACAGCAGGTGCAAGTGATGGAAATATGGATGGATAGAAAGCTTACGAAAACTATTGGGCCCAGAGAAAAACGAATCAGGAGGTCTTGAATAGAATAGTTGAACATGGAAAACTCATTAGTCACACCACATAGACAGCTGGGACATAAAACATTTTGGTCATGTATTGAGAGGTGTTAGATATTTATGACGTAAAGAGAGCAGGATAAACCCCACAAATAATTCTTTACATATATTAAAATAACAATGGGATATTAAATTTAACGAGCAATAATAAGGGGGGAGGGGGGGGGGGGAGGAGACCGAACCCAAATCTTGTGTTGCCAAAGATTGACCTATGGAACGTGAGAATTATGATAGTGAACATCAGGGACGGTTCAATAAATAACCTTGTTTATAATGATGTGTCCTAAATTTTATGACAAACATCATTGACGTTTCGAAATAGTTTCATATAGGAACACTCTTTTTTTTCCATTGTTCCGCCTGTTTCAGGCCCGCTCCCTCTCCCAGTAAATAGGAACTTCCGCACTCTCTAAATTGCGCTTCTATTCCCATTATAACTTCGAAATTTGCGCAGGATTCTTTTTCCGCTTGAGCAGTTTCTTTATTTTTGTAGACACGAAGGCGTCACAGAGAAGTAGATCGGGTGAATACGGCATATTGGGCACTATTCCTAATGAAATTCGTTCAGTTTTGTGGTGCTGGCGTCCTATCTTGGTGAACCAGGACGTTATTCTTCTGGAAATGTAGAAAAGCTTCCTTTAATATCTTGTAGAAGCGGTCGAAAATCACACTTTAGTATTTTTAAGCAATCATTTCTCTCTTTTCTTGATCTATACGATGCGTTTCGCATCAGAAGCTCGCCACCATAACTTTGCTGGCCGATGGGACCGTCTTCCACGTCTTTGCCGCAGTATCACGGGAAGCAACATGTCTTCAACAGTGGCAAAACGACTTTCTATTCCGCTTAAATCGTCCCAAACAGTGCTTCAAAGTGGAAACACCCAACCGATTGTTGTTCACCTTCACCCGTCACGTCATCCTCAGAGCCCACAGTTGTGTCGTCGACAACCTTCTTCTTCCCAAGTACGGTCTGTTGCAAGACGCACGGACATCACATAAGCGCGTCATCTGCACAGTCATTAAAAATTTTTTAAGAAGTGTGAATCTGGCTTTAAATTATGAAAGTTTCATTTGACGGCCCGAACAATACCCTCCTCTCTCTTCGAAAGTTATGAAAAAGGGTAACACTAGGCACTCGAAAACAGAGCGCGGCTTTCTGTCGTTTGTCAGTCGTCCTCCATTCCATATTACTGAGATTGCTGCCGTGCCACGGAGGAAAGGGAAGCAAAAAGAAAGACGCCCTTTTGTGCCGTGCCGACTTCCTTTATTGCTTTCTTTGATATACGCTTGTAAAAGTGGCTGCAGGGCGCATAATAAAATTCTTCTTTCTTAATTACACTCTGACGCTCAGTTAAACTTTAATGATGTAGTTGACACATTTGGTTACACAAAAAACAAAGGGATGTTATTACGAGCTTCGCATTCCCTTATGTGCTAGGTTGTGCGGAAAAATGATACTTCCGAATTTTGTATGTGAAAACTCTTCAAGCTACTTAAATAAATTAACGTCATTAACATTCTACGTCTTTTTCCTTCACGTCTACATATTTTGGACCATCTGCTGCCACAGGACTCCGAATTGTAGCGTGTAACATGGCAGTGTGTAATGTAACTATATTGAAAAGGGTGAAACAGCTTTCTGTAATTGAGTTTCGAATTCTGAGAGTTCGTCCACACATGGAGCATCCTCTTCTTCGTCATAACAATGCTTGACCGCACGCGAGCGCTGCGACATCTGCAACAATCCGACGCTTGAGTTCGCTGTCGTCGATCACCCTTCATGCACTCACAAACTGGTCCCATCCGATTTTCATGTGTTTCCAAAACTTAAAGAACACCTTCGAGAACTTCACTTTCATAGTGATGAAGCAGTGCGAGTACAGGTGTGGTTGTAGTTCCGTCAACACAATCAAACATTCTACAGTTGCAATCAATAAACTGATCTCTCGTTGGGAGAACATTGCCGAGGTGACTACGTTGAGCAATAAATACGTAGAAATGATGAATAAATTTAGAGAATGTTAATAACGTTTGTTTTACTTTAAATCCTTTTAGAGTTTTCACATAAAAATGCAGAGGCATTACTTTTCAGTACGCCTTCGTATATACAGGGTGGTCATAAACAGCCTGAAAGGCTTGTAAGGATATTGCAGGGTAAATTGTGTTGAAAAGCAGTTATTAAAAGAAATAGATATGTTGCACCGTTTCCGGGTTAATGGTGTTTGAAGATGGCCGATCAGGCCGGTGAGTGCGAAAATTCAAGCGGCCCACCAGAGACGATGTCGCCCAGTCTTCTTGTCGTTTGGTTTCCCAAGACCGAACATGAGACGGATAGAAAAATCGGACGTGGGACGAGAGTAAGGATCGAACTGGAGCAATCCCATGCCCTGTAATCTACGTTGTGAGTACAACTGACATTAACTGAATCTGGTTGCCAACTTGAATGCGGCTTGACTGATTAACATCAATGTTAATTAAGTCCGAAACGGCGCAAAGCATCGAATTTTTTCTTCTTTATTACGTCTCAGCACGAACTACCCTGAACATCTTTACAAGCTTTTCAGACCGCTTCGTGCTACCCTGTACAAGGGAAGGTATAAAAAATTTCCGTTTGAGCGCTTTGCCGCAGCGTATATGCAACGTAGCGCGATACCGATGCGAGTATATAAGCAACGACATGTAGGAAAGGCATTCGTGTCTTTACGACGTGCATGAAATACACGCGAAAATGTGAACTATGGTGAATTTATTACCTATTGAGTCGAATCAATACCTTCGTGCTGCTATTCCTTTTCTTGGCTGTATAAGGAAACATACCGGTAGACAGCCTTCGGAGATTGAAGAATAGGGCACCACGTCGAAAATCACCGTTGTGGAATCATGCGCCAAGTTATGCGCTGGTCGCCAGTTTATATGTATATCTCCATCTCACAAATGTGGTAATGCAGAAGTTACGCCAACACAAGTGGGATACAAGCTAACACCCGCCGTATGGTACTGATCATGACTTCGGTCCCTTACAACAGGCCTTACAGAGTCGACGTTTCCAATCGGTTTAGGACGTGCAACAGTAAGTTACAGACTTTTCCACGAGCAGGATAGGGTGTCTTATAAAACGGGTATCTTCAACCTCGTGCGTCGCTGGAGTGATCGCCTCCACACTCACGCCGATTTTGCCTTATAAGCATACCCGCCTCCGAGCGGAAACATTCTGATCGCCAATACAGATCTGTTTCTAACACTGTGCACTAATGTGATAGAATATATGAGAAACTGAATATCGGTCGTTACTTCCGACATGAGTTCTCAACGTGTGCATTGTTTGCTGTTCGCGTAATTTTATACAAATGTGGCAAGCTACGTAGCAAAACTCAACTTCTTTTGCCAAAATTACTGTTTAACATCCTACAAAGGAATTTAACTAAGGTATCAAGTCTTTTCTTTAGTTAAATTAGAGAGCCCCACGAGGTTCTCAGCGGGCCTACATACAAATATTTATTCAATATCATCATGCTTTCCCTTCAGCCTACTGATGGTGTAACCCAGCATCGTCGGAATTGCACGTTCTGCAACATCTGTATTATGAAACGTCCCCTTAGAACAATTTATACAAGACTGTGCTTAAACTGACACACAATGTTTTTTTAGCGCAACGCAATCTGACTTTCAAAAATCCCTACAAAAGAATGGCCCTGACTAACATTAAACTATACCTTTCAGAAATCACTTACCTCACAAAAATCTTCATTACTCGAACTACTGCAATACAGCGAGCGCCACTACTGCCAGCTAAATAAAAGATTCAAACTACGGAAGGCACTAACTACTGACAGGGATAGTTAGCAAATGAAAGATATTAATAGAGAACAAACAATGTATTTACCTTAATAGTCATAATACATGTAGCAGTTCATGACAAATTACAAAACTCCGCCATCTCTCTCCCCACATCCACCACTGCTGGCGGCTCACCTCCAACTGCGCAACGCTACGCGCTGTTCACAGCCAGCTGCCTAACACTACAATGGCGAGTATTACAACAATGCAAAGCAGACACAGACTGCCCACAGCACAGCCAGTGATTTTCATACAGAGGTGGCGTTACCAATAAAAAAACCTAAACAACCTACTTACATAGCCCCCATGCTCCCCACAAAAAATTTTACAAATTGGATTGGGTAGTGGCCAATACAGATTTGAAAAAAATTTTTCATAATTACAATAACAAAGAAATCAAATGCACACGCTTATTGATACAATGTTGGTCAAAAGCTAAAATTTTCTCACAGTCCATAAAGATAGTCCTGATCATTCTTCATAATAGTAATTACAGGTTTTTTTTCACAAAGTCTCATTAGTAAAAGAAATTGCACACAGAAGTAGTGGATTTCCATGCAGTCTTGAAGAAGTAGTGTTGTCCTTCCAACGGAAAGACAGTGCTGACTCTTGACATGCTGACAGGTAATGGGCCACAACAGAGCAAACCCACAGCAGAGTCAGTCGTAGTTTGGAAGAATATTGGTAGGTAGGTCATCACAGAGCAGACCCACTGGAGTCTTGGTAGAGATTGTGGTATTGGTGGGCCACCAGAGGTGCAGACCCACTGCAGTCCTTGTAGAAATAATGGTATTGGTGGGTCATCAAAGATGCAGACCCACTGTAGTCCTTGTAGAAATAATGGCGTTGGTGGGTCATCATAGATGCAGACCCACTGTAGTCCTTGTAGAGATAATGGTATTGGTGGGCCACCAGAGGTGCAGACCCACTGTAGTCCTTGTAGAGATGGCCAGCAGCCATCTGTTGCGATTGTGCAGGTGCACATTCACCATCGAAGAGTCTTGCAGATAATATAGCAAGTCCATAACCACCACTTGTGCACTCACAAAGTGTTTGGAATTGTCCTTAGAACCAGCAATGCTGTTATCCAGTCCCTTGCTGAATTATTAACACACGTGCAAACACTAACAGTCCCAACTTCTCACATACTGTGCATATATTATGGCCAACAGAAACGTGTGCAGTGAAATGATACTTAATTTGAAGAACTGGTAACAATTACAATTTGATAACATAAAAATACAATAACAAAGGTACAAAATACATCATTAAAGAACATAACAATACAGAGAACATTTGTAGTACAGGCTTTACAAAAGAATCGAAACAACATATACGTCAGTGTTCCAGGAATTATGACATGAGTACATACATAAAAGATCACAATAACTTTTGAAACATCAACTTCACACATGAGCATTAAAGAGAACAGAATTAATAATGTCTAACATCTTTACAAAGTAATTAACATATTATTAATGCCAATTATATTCGAGGATAACAGTATTCCTCACCATAGTGAATGTAGCTTAGTATTAAAAGAAGAAAAAATTCTATGAAACTACACAGAGACAGGAAGAAAACAAATACACAAGGGTACACAAACACATAGTGGGATAACACCAATAGGAAAGGACAGGGTTCGTTTTCAGTGTAACATTTGGTACTGCAGTCCAACCCAAAACTTCATATATCTTTCCTCTTATTTCATCCTTTGTTTCCACCAAAAAAATTCTATCTAAGCTTGCTTTCTGTATTTATATGTTCACACATTTCTTACCTCAACATTTATTTCCAAGAAAATCCTACCTAAACCTGTTTTCTGTACTTTTTTTCGTATTTCTTTCAAAGTAATTATTTCTTAGTGCACAATACTCATTTTTGCCAAATCTGTTTCTTATAGCTTCTCAATGCATTCTTTACCTATTCTCCATAGTCAGTTTCTTATATAGTCTACCCCCTCTTAAGCTAACTTAAATCTACTGAGCTCAGATGCTAAACCAAGGGACGAGGCAATGCAGCAGCACAATATAAGTAACACAAACAGCAATGACCAAAAAAATGTAAAATTGCAAAGCAAGCTACAGTAAATCTAAATTACCAAGCAATGCAACAAAAGGTCGTAGCTTTCTGCAATAATTTCAAACCATAAAAAATATTCTCTGCTCATTTCAATAGTGTCATCTGCCTCAAACATACTTTAAAAATCATGATCTCATACCAAATACATCATTCAAAGCTCTCATAGTATCACAATGGTTCCGAAAAATGTGAGCATTTCTCAAAGTACAGACAAAATACAATTTCGTAAGTGTGAAGTTATCCAACTGTGTAATTACGTAAACATCTGTCACTGATGTAGTAAAAACGTTTGTCTGTCTCAGTTAAATGATCAGATAGCTGTGTAATTATGTGTTGGAGAAATTTGGTACCGATGTGTAAAGTTGTATAAGCAAATACCATATTAGCTAGGGTTCCTTGTGGTTGCCACACACATGGTACACAAAGTAAGCGTGTACCCCCCTGAGGATTAATGTAATTATACCCTCAGGTGTTACAGATTACAGCAATGGAATGAAATGTATCATGGAAAACCTCTGTATAATTGTACTTCAAATATCTTTAAAAATAAATGATTTAAGTACAAAATTAATCACTGAAATGCGTGTCCTGTAGCGCTAAATGTCCATCTTGTTGTAAGATAATCTCTGTGGAAGTGTCGTAGTTATTTTCCTCCGAAAGCTAAGTTCTGCAGAAGCCAATGTACTTACCTCATGATAAACAAAAGTGAAATGCTTTGCGTACAGATATCTTAGTTATTACGCTTATTGTTGTGATGATGAAAGTACTGTGCTGTAACGTATTGTTGTGCTATGGAAAAGGCTGTCTCCTTGTAGCTATACCACAAAAGTTACTAATAAAACATGTTTTGATTTCAAGAAGAATTCAGAAAAACTGTGCAGATATAAAACAGATACACCGCAAAAGCAACATTGTAAACTGTCACTCATTAGTAGCGTCGTGATAAAACCGTGTAGTTGTCACTTAAACTAACCACTGTGTCGTCTGGTATCTCACAGAAAGTACATTAAACCCAGAATGTATTTTCAAGTAAACCAAAATGTTGCATTAAAATCTCATTAGCAGTACCAGTATGTGTCCTAAGTATGTAAGCCTGATAGTCGTTACGTAATCGTGCAACTAACAAGCAAGAATGTACAAATACAACACTGTGTCGTCTGTTCACTATAACAATGCATTCGTAATTTCTGTTTAAAAATGTTCCCTAGGTTCTAGACTGGATATTTAACTTCAAACATTGTTGCATGTTAACAGTTTCTTAAGTCTGACAAAGCATACTAGAAATGTGAAGTGAAAAGTTTTATGGCAAAGACAAAGTTAAAAAGCAGATTATCTTTCAATAAACGGTTTTACATGTGAAATGTGGTGTAAACCTTTACTCTTCCTAGTACTCAGAGTTTCAACTTGAACGGTATTATCATGCGGTATATGTCGGTGAGGAGTGCTAAAATTTTTCTCAAGGTTAGCGTCTATGTTATTTTTCTCTAAGCCAGCCGGCGCAAGCGGCTGCCTGCAGTGCGAGTCATTGTCTGTCCCTTTGTTGGTGCGCGTCGTTATTGGGATTAGGAGACCTAGCTTCTACAAATTCACGTTGTCGAAAGTGCCCTGCTCTGTTTGAATCCCGCCAGTTCTGATGAAATTCAGGTCTGTCGTTATGATTATCTCGTCTGTCGTCATGTCGGTAGATTTCATAATTTCTTTCTTGTCGGTCATGTGGTGGAGAATTTCTTCCTGAATTGTCACTGCACAGCGGACCGTTGCGTCTGAAGTTATTCTGCCTCCCTTGATAATAATTGTTTTGGTTCCCATATTGTCTGTTTCTAAGGTAATCTCTGCCATATTCACTACTTTGGAAATGCGATCTTTCTCTGTAACTATTATTACTCTGCCAGTGGTTGTCATATGGGTGGTGTCTGTTTTGGTCACGATATGTGTTGTTAGAATAGGCTTGTCGTGTCCAGTCATTGCTTCTGTCGTCACGGAATTGTGACGGATGTGACCTGTAGTGATTATTTTCCTGTTTTCGCATCCGGCGACTGTCAGTGTCAATTTCCAGTTCTTGTAACAGTCCCTGAAAAGCTTCAATGTCGTCTTTGCAACGTCCTGCCAAAATAATATGTCATAAATGTTCAGGTAATTTGATTAAGCAAATGCGGATGAGTTCTGAGGGGCTGTATGGGTTTGAAAGATACTGATTCTTGTGTAACATGTCTTCAAAATATTTCACAAGACTGGAAAATTCAGATTGTTCGAAATGATTCATCATTATGATGCTATGTTTTACTCGGTCTTGTGTAGCTTGAGACCAATATGCTGAGAGGAAGGCATGATAAAATTCTCCTTCACTGTGACAATCGTGAATGACCGATCGCATTCTTACAGCTGGTTCATTCTCCAAGTAGCCACACATAAATTCTAATCTGTGCTCTGATGACCAGTTGGGAGGAAAACAATGAGAGAATTGATGGAGCCATGCTTGTGGATGAATGTCGTTGCCAGAATTCTTAAATGTTTTGAATTTACGTGTAGTAATGAACAGCTTATAGTCAAAATCATCATGTCGGCGAGTCGCATATCGGTCATTGTTAGGTCGTGTCGGCCATTCCATCTCAAAATTCGGTGCACATTGCCAATTTCTTTCATAACTTCCGAAATGCCCTGTGTTATTATTTTGTGGCTGTTCCGTATTTCTGTGTCCCTCTTCCCGTATTGGGGCGCGAGTATCCTCTGAAATACGTAATTCTTGTATTACCTGTGTCAGCTGATCTTGTACTTCCCGGATTTCTCTTTTGTACTGTGTATTGGTTTGATTTTGATTCTGTTTGAATTTTCTAATTTGTTCATACTCTTCTGTGTCAGTGAAGGCTACAGGTCTTGTGTCATTCAGATCATCATCTACCTTTGTAGATAAGTTAGTGACCTGATCCGAAAGTTCGGCTACTTTCTCCGATAGTGAACACATTTCCTCAGTGTGTTTTTCTGAACCAAGTTTCAGAGTGTCCATTTGTGTTGAAATCGAATCTACTGTGTCCTTTAAGTTTTCCTGAGTTTTTGCAAGTTGCGTAACCGAATCGGTAGATGCAACTGAGTCAATTTTAGCCCACAAGGTCTCATGATTTTCATGAACAATGGTTTGCAGTTCTTTTATGGCTGCTTCGTGATTCTGTAATGCGTTTTCATGCCGCGAAAAAATAGGTTGAAAATGCTCACAAATTTGTGTTTTTACGTCATTACAGACTTTTTGACATTTCGATTCAATGTTATGTAACTCAGTAGTTAAATCTTCACGTGTTTGTTCGAGTGTTTGTTCCAATGAGTCTAACTTTTTAAGATTTTGTTCCACTGTGTCTAACTTTTGAAGCTTTTGCTGTGTTTGTCTCTGATTTTGTTCCATTGTGTCTAACTTTTGAAACTTTTGCTGTGTTTGTCTCTGATTTTGTTCCATTGTGTCTAACTGTTGCTGTGTTTGTCTCTGATGTTGTTCCATTGTGTCTAACTTTTTAAGATTTTGTTCCACTGCGTCTAACTTTTTAAGATTTTGTCCCATTTGTCTCTGATTTTGTTCCATTTGTTGCATTAATTGCAATAATAATGTATTAGTGTCTGGAATCTGTTTCTCCACGCTTTTCGGCAGTGCATTTGCACCGGCAACATTCACATTTTGACAAGCAGAAAATGTGTCTTGACTTATTTGAGAAAACGGTGATGACCCAAAACCTGAATCTACAGTATTTGCGAAATTGTGTCCTGTCATTTCGGATTCCTGAGGCGAGCTGTTGCCGACCGATCGATCGATAATGCTTCCCTGTTCACTACCTGTTTCACTGTCTACACCATTGTTTGCAGCCCGCTCCATTTCCCTATGCACAATTACCAAATTACTACTTTGAACATCAGTTAATTCATTACTCGGTGGCGCTAACACACTGCTTTCATTTTCACTGTCATTTCTCAGTTTACTTTGGAGCCTAGTATTACGTTTTTCACACGCCATTATTGTCACAGTATTTCACACGACAACACAGAAAAATACAATTTGAAGATCAAAAATAAGAGAACACATTAACATAGCACTGAAAATAATATCTAGTTAATTGCAGCTGCGAAATACTTGGTGCAAATCTACATGCATGCCACAACTGTTTTACTGTACAACAATGAAAGACTGCAACTACAAAGGAGATTTTCTCTACAATTACGCGCTAGCAATAAACAATAGCTACACTAATTACACAAACTACAAGAAAAAATCAGAAGATTCCAGTGAGGTATCCTCGGCTAAGGGTCGACATATGAAACGTCCCCTTTGAAAAATTGTACAAGACTGTGCTTAACCTGACACACAATGTTTTTTTTAGCGCAACGCAATCTGACTTTCAAAAATCCCTACAAAAGAATGGCCCTGACTAACATTAAACTATACCTTTCAGAAATCACTTACCTCACAGAAATCTTCATTACTCGAACTACTGCAATACAGCGAGCGCCACTACTGCCAGCTAAATAAAAGATTCAAACTACGGAAGGCACTAACTACTGATAGGAATAGTTAGCAAATGAAAGATATTAATAGAGAACAAACAATGTATTTACCTTAATAGTCATAATATATGTAGCAGTTCATGACAAATTACAAAACTCCGCCATCTCTCTCCCCACATCCACCACTGCTGGCGGCTCACCTCCAACTGCGCAACGCTACGCGCTGTTCACAGCCAGCTGCCTAACACTACAATGGCGAGTATTACAACAATGCAAAGCAGACACAGACTGCCCACAGCACAGCCAGTGATTTTCATACAGAGGTGGCGTTACCAATAAAAAAACCTAAACAGCCTACTTACAGTATCTACATCTACAACTATGCTACGAAGGTCGCCCTTCTGTGTGTGGCGAGGGGGGGGGGGGGGGTATGGAGGGGATATCTGATACTGCTATAGTTTCCTCCCCTTTCTTATTCCAATCGTGAATATTGTGTGGGAAGAGAAAGTGTCGAGTCGATAAACTTTGCAGGAGTTCTAACTCCTGTGATTTTCAGGTCCCAATCATATTGGAAGACATGTCTGGGACTTTTGTTGTTAGGTCCCTCTCATAATTTCGACAGTAAACCTTCCCGTGAAATACAACGCCTTTCTTGTAGGGAATGCCATGCTTTGCAATATTTTACGACTGAAGTATTGCTGCTCGGAAGAGAATTCCCAGGTGTTCCCATGTTGTTCCAGCAACATCGTTACTTACGATTGCTGTGGCAACAGGATTATCGTTCCCAGAAAGAAATTTTCACTCTGCAGCGGAATGTGCGCTTATATGAAGTTTTCTTGCAGAGTGAAACTATGTGTCGGATCAAGAATCTAACTTGGGACCTTTGCCTTTCGCGGGCAAGTGCTCCACCGACTTACCTGCCCAAGCACGGCTCTCGACCCGTCCTCACACCTTTAATTTCGCAGTACCTAATCTCCCAGTTTACGGACTTACCAGGAGCTCCTCGGCTTCATGTGTGGGACTAGCCCTCCTGGAAGAAAGGAAATTGTGGAGATATGACTTAGCCACAGCCTGGGAGACGTTCCCAGAACGAAATTTTCATTTTACAGCGGAGTGTCCGATGACATTCTTTTATTTTTTTATGCAGAACATCAGTTCTAAAAGAAGTTTTAGGGAAACGTATTTTCAGAACATCACGTTATCATTGCACCCGAGAAACAGACGGCAACTCTATCATTACCGATGTCTTAACGGAAGAAAAGTGAAGATGCGTCACGACAAAACAAACAGTTTCAGTAGTGCCATACACAGTTCCAGTGTAAACAACTTCTTTGAACAGTGGATGCTGATCGATAGCCACAAAACAGACGACTTTTACCAACACTACTGTGGAATAATGGATAGCCTCAACAAATGCTACTCCAGTTCGGTCTATATTGCAGATCTTGATCTTGGACCGGTTACTGTTTCGATTTTGGTTCTTTCTTCACAGATCAGTAGACCTTCTACGTTCAGTACTTGACGGGCAGTCCAGTGGGCTATCTTACCACTAAATCTGGGGGCGGGGTGGGGGAGGAGTTTCCCTTGTCAGTAGCGGACCGTGACGTTACGGCCAGTGCTAACGCCGCCCTGTGTCTTGTGTGTTGCAGTGCTTCCGGAGAGACCGCAGCTTCTCGACCGCTGGGGGCGCAGCCTGGGGTCGACCCTGGGACCGTTGCTCGAGGGGGACCCTCTGATACTCACGTGCAGGGTCCAGGGAGGTACGTGGCTCTGCTCATAAGTGCATGCTGAGTTCGTCAGAGTGGCACCTGCGCCGATGCGTTTTCAGGACTACCAGTAATAGTAAATTGTGCCTTTGCATGTCCGTAAGTGCTGAGGCATCATGGTAAGACTGAACCCGTTGAAGATGACGTTCTCTTAATTTACTAAAATTTAAAGACTGGATTAAGTCCATATCGATGTCATTCTACTTGTGTCACTGAAGCTACGCAATGTGAGCCTACCAGGAATTAATTTACCATAAAATGCAGACTTTCTCGGCCCCAGTGTACGTAATAGGTGATACCTGTGTTATTGTCTTTAGGTAAGCAAAGTTTCGTGCCTAGCGTCATGTCTGGAACGGAGATTGCTCAGATCGTAGAAATACGTAGGTTCTTCATTCTCAAACGTACAATATATAAGGTAGTCTAAAGTGTCGAACTGATAATGACGTCATCCGACTGCTTCCAACAACTGCAGAGTTTCACCGACCGTGTATTACAACAGCAACAGCATATTCTACACTGTTGGCTTTAGTTCGTGCTTGAAAAAACATCAAGATCACCTACTAATTACTTACAGAAGTGGCTAATAGCACAAAATGATAAATACGCTGTCTGAGGGAAAATATGAAGCACCCATAAGGAATGAAAGAAATTTTACATCTTGAGAGTGTTTATAAAGTCGAGTCAGATTTAAAATAAATTGACAGTATGAACTTATTTACCAGTAACACACAGTACAGTTCATTTGGCCTTGATTAGCTTGCGGAGGGTATAGTAAAGCCATTGTATTCCCTCTTGAGTCAAGCTGCTCCACAACTGTTTTTGCTCAAATGTTCAAAAGTGTGTGAATTCCTAAGGGACCAAACTGCTGAGGTCATTGGTCCCTAGACTTACACACTACTTAAACTTATGCTAAGAACAACACTCACACCCATGCCCGAGGGAGGAATCGACCCTCCAGCGGGAGGGGTCACGCAATCCGTGTCATGGCACCTCAAACCGCGCGGCCACTCCGCGCGGCTGTTATTGCTGGTTCTTGCCATCCTGATAATGGAACTGGAACGTAGATGACGATCAATATTGGGGAATTACTGGCCACCAGAGTCCTCGTTATCATGCAGAAAGTTAATAGAGACATGCGCAAAGTGCGAGCGAGCATTGTCCTGTTGAAAAATGACACCGCAGTACCGTGGCGTGAGAAGTAAAGCGTGAGGACCCAGGATGTCCGTGACATACTGTTGGGCTGTGACAGTCCCCGCAACCACTACCAGCCTTGAGCAGAAGTCAGACTCAGTGGGTCCCCACTCTATGACGTCTGGAACAACAAAAGAATACAAGTACCGGCGTCTTCCCAGTTCGCCATCATACTCAATGACATAAAGTGTTGTGCATAACAGCGATTCGTCGCTGAAAGTGTGGCACCACTCATCAACAGTTCATGCACTCCAGACGCAGACACTTGTGGTATCGTGTTAAACGCAGCCTACGCATGGGACGGTAATTGTTTAGTCCAGCTGCTGCTAATATCCGACCAGCGGTGCGAGCTGCACAAAATACTGCAGTGAGTCCATTATCCGTTCTCAGAAAACTAGGCGCAGAAGTTAGGGATTACAATGTGCTTGGTTATGCCACTTTGTCATTGTTAGACGTGGCGGGCTGTAATGTTGACGAGTACATCAGGTCTCATATTCCCATGCAGTCCAACACCGGGTCACTGTGAAATGTGAATGCTCACACAAATCTGTGTATTGCACAGTTCGACCAGATGGTCAATTGGAGACACATAACGAGGCCCCTTTCAAACCATGTAGAATTTTAGGGACATAGGCTTAACGTGTTAACAGGGCGACTGTATCAATCACATTTTTGTAAGTGGTCAGCCAGTCACATTTTCCGTTATCTTTCCAAGTCCAAAATAAATCTCCATTTAAAAAAAAATTAAAAACAGGATTTTTTAAACTTTAGGGATTAATATGTTTTGGTGTGGCCAAGCAACAAAAGTCAGATTTTTTATATAGCTTGCATCTATGTGGTAGTAAACTACAGCAAAAATTTCAGTGTTGGTATTTTATGCTGAAGCACGTTATAATTTTTTGAATGTTGCATTAATAATGGGAATTTTAAAGTAAAACAACCTTGAGTGCTTAATATTTTGTCACTGTAGTTAAGGTATAGCAATTATAGGCATACCTCTGACTAAGGTAGGTTGTTTGTAACAATACATCGTAATTTTCAATTTCAAAACCGTATGCTGTATACCTTCTATTTTATAAATTTAAATGATCATTTGCGAGCACCATCACTTTCTCTGAGAATTTTTCCGAGATAGAATGTGATCTTCCTGTTGCTGTGGTAATTTCAAGAACCGTTATTTTTTGTAAAATATCTTCGGTTCGGAATCGAAACTCTGTCACAAGTTGACTTCTCAAAAGACATGCGGGGTCGTGGTGGATGGTAAAAGCGTACAGCAACATTGTTATGTTCCAGGGTTATTTGTTCCGTCTGTGCTTATTACCACTGTCCATAAACACATGCAACTGTGTCATTAACTTCTAAGGTTCGGAGAACAATTTTCCTTGTGCAATGATCCTCGTAGTTTCAGTTTTAGAAGTTTGTAGCATTTTACTGTATTTTCACCAACAGCGTGACATTTCTGGAAATTTCTTGTGCGCCAGTTCTCAAGTTTTAAGTTTCTCAATGTAAGTAAGAATTTCTTTTCTGACAGAAAATATGTAATACCTTTGATATTTTCTTTTCAATATGTGTACATTTGATCAGTATTCAGAATCTGACCTGATGATCTGATTTAGTTCTCCCTAAACTGGTCTTACTGACTTCACGCTTGGTTGTGCAGCCCACTCCATCAAAGGCATTCTTTCTGTGACGAGAATCAAAGAAGTGAACTTTCGCCAATTGAAAATACTCATTGTCATTACAAATATTAGTAAAATGTTTCCTATTCTTATACTGGCTACCATTTCTATCGGAAATTTAAATTACTTTCTCAACTGTAGACAAGTTTTCTTTGGTATAATTTATCACTCCTGACTGAAAGGCATGTATAGCTTGTGTTGTGCTTTAAATAGTCACTTAACATAGAGATTAAGCGACTTGTGAATTTCCCAACCTCCTTTTTAAATATATTACAAATGTATGAGGAGTTGCCTGGTCATTGGTCCAATGCCATCCTTGAAATGCATCTTGCAAAATGTCTGTAAAATTTTCTGCGAAGTCAGCCAAGATTAGTCATTCAGTTTCAACAAGTTTTACTTTCTTTTCTCTAAAGAACTGTCCTTGAATTTTTCAAACGAAGTAATGACTTTTTAGATTTATAGCTTGTCAACAAATGATTCAAAATATTCTTCTTGGTTTTTTATAACTGTGACCATTTCAGTCCTGTCTGTAGGGACCCATTGCTTATACTGTACACTGCCTGGAAGTTCCTCAGCTGAATCGTTCAACACTTCAAGCAGGAGTCCTTTTCCAGGGCGAATTTTACGTAAGACCATGACACAACCATGTCTATTAATGGCATACACCATCGAACCAAGTAATTATTTATAGTTAACATTGAATTAGACGATCATCAGTTTGATTTTCTGATGATGAACACAGACACATGCTGAGTTTGTACCTGACGATGCAGCCAAAATGCTCCATCTAGGGGACAGTTCACAAAACATGGGTCTACATATTTGACATTTTAGATAAGATGTTTTAAAAGCCAAGTATAGTTCATTTAAATTGTACAGCACTAAGCGCTTTTGTTTACAGCTATAACCAACTGGTATAATGGGTTTTCTATCTACTCAGATCGTACGGTTTTCAGCGCTTGCAAAGAACTCTTTATCCTTCTTTACAGTCTCTTCACTAACACCTGCCCCTTTTTTACTCCTTGATGTGAGTAAAACACTTTTTCCTTTCATTAAATTTCGAGTAAATCCTATCAAATATTCGGACACTTTAAATTCTGTAACAAATTTTTCTTCTGCCCATGAATCAGGGAGCAAGCTTTATGTTTACACTTTTTCTTGTTTAGATGGCATTGAACATTTTTCTTTTGCTTTCTTGATTAAATCAAAACACTCTGTGTCTTAATCGCCTGCTTTGTTGTACAGTAGTGCTGTTACTACCAGTGTCAAAATATGTTTGTAAATTTTCCCTTAATTTATCACTAGTTTTATGAAATATATACTCAGTGTCTTTGCCTCTTTCTTGAAGTCCATTTTCTAATTTTAGAAGCAGGGTACATCCCAGAAATAAAGCAAACAGAATTAATGTGTTGTACAACTTCGTCTTTAGGAATATAGCCATCATCCTGACAGTCACTGCCAGTTACTACACATAATTTCACAGAACAAATCTGGCAAAGAGGTTACCCAGGAATTAATTTCTCGTTGCAATGACTGATTTTCAACGAACACAAATGCTCAATTTTTTTAATCTCAGATCTGTAGCGGTTCGTTTCTTGTTTATTCTCAATGGGTCTAGGCAGTATTTCCCAAAAAGATGATTATACTAAAGTACATTCTATGTTTCAAGACTACGTAAATAAAAGTCTAAGAAGCCGACTTTGCCTCGGGTATTGGACGGGTCACAGGTGGCGGATATTGATGTTCCATCAGATATGGTGGATAACTGTGAATACAGAATAAGCAGTCTCGGACCAAGGTAAAACAAAAGCTAATCCACTTTGCGTCTGTCTTGCAGCAAGCGGCAAAGTATCAGCGTCTGTTCACCAGTGATGCAGCCGAAATTTATACCAGTATTCTAGAACTAGCCCTCCCAGTCTTATCACTCTCAGTTTATTCAATGTGTCTGCTCAACCCCACTTGATTCCTAGCGCAATCATCATGTAGCATTTTAATAATCACAATATTATCGCATGTGGTCAGTACACCACCAGTATTACTGGTATGACGGGCCTTTCGGATTTTGGGGCGGCCAGATTAAAATGCAATGTGATTCAGCAGAGGAAATTCGAGTGCTCTGGCCAACTTAAAAACCAAAACAAATACATTTTTGCAACACTAAACATACAACCACTTTTGCAAACAAGTAAGCGTTACAAATTGGGAAATACGTTAGAAGAACAGAAGATTCAGATTTAGGCACATCAAGACACATAAATGACGGACAGTAACAATACGGATTTCGGCAATTTTAAATTAAAAAAATTGACTAATGGCAATTTCTCTTAAATGCGCAAATTAAAGCATATACTTTAATTACTGCCTATATGCCTGTCAATGAGGATAAGCGTGAAAAACCTGAAGAAGTTAATGAAGCTTGGGAAATGTTAGAAGGCATCATCTCGAAAACCCCCTCAAACTATGTTACAATTTTAATGGGCGATTTTAATGCTCCATTGCGTAAAGAGAAAAAAATGTAAGAAAAAATGTTGGATGGATATCCTGCGCGTAAATGGACAAACCAAAATGGCCAAAGACTTGTTGAAACTTGCAAAAGTTTTTACCTTAAAATCATTTCAACACATTTTAAAATTAACCCCTCTAAACAAATAATTTGGTGGGCTCCCAATACATTTGTTGGGGATTTTCAAATCGACCATGTACCAATGTCATATCCTAAATAGGCAGAAATTTTAAATGTCCAGTTTAGGAAAGGTGCTAATATTAATTCTGACCATTATTTAACGCGAATAAAAGTAAAACTTCAATCTCAAAAACTTTTTAAAACAAAAAAATGTTATCCCAAAATTTGACGCTGCTAAAGCAAACCCTACTCTAACAAGCAAACGTGAGAAAAACAATACAACAATTGGCAAAGCCTAACTGAAATATTCATCAGAACAGCACAAAATTTAATTACGCTTCGAAAGAAACAAAAACGTCCTTGTGAAACTGCAATTAAGTCTAGACATGATGCATTCAAAAACTGGAATAGTAACAAAACTGAAAATAAGTGTAACACTTTTGTAACTGTAAGAAAAGAAATATCTAAATTAATCCAATAGACTAAAGGAAATTACGAAAATGCCCAAAATTTTTGATATAGAGAAAGACGTCCAGAGGACAATACAAGAAACATTTTCAAAGTATTTAAAGCAAAACTAAACAGTTACCAACCTCAAAGTCTTTCCTTCAAAAATGAAAATGGCAGTTTGGCTGTTAACAACTAAGAAAAAGACACTTGCTAATTATTTTGAAAAACTATGAAACTGTCCATAGCTATCGAATAAATTGCAGGCACAGCCAACTAGTAACACGAACCCTAATTCCAATGAACCTGACGAAATCTATACTACCAAACAAATTAAGAAACTCCTTGACAGATTAAAATTGAGTGAAGGACCGAGATTCGAACTCAGGACCTTTGCCTTACGCAGGCCAATGTGCTCACCAACTTTTTCTTTTTCTTTTCTTTTTTTTTTTAGATTTCCATTTGTTCTATATTGTTCGTTGTATTTGTTCGGGGCGGACGTCCGATGACACCCGTTCAGGTTCTTTGTTGATCCGTTCACTCAGTTTTTTTTATTGCAGAGGGCAGCTAACCCTCTGACCGAGCACGCTGAGCTACCGTGCCGGCTCCAACTGAGCTACCCACGCACGACTCACGCCCCATCCTCACAGCTTTAATTCCGCCAGTAACTAGTCTCCTACCTTCCAAACTTCGCAGAAGCTGTCCTGCGAACCTTGCTGAACTAGCACTCCTGGAAGAAAGGATATTGGGGAGACATGGCTTAGCCACAGCCTAAGGGATGTTTCAAGAATGAAATTTTCACTCTGCAGCGGAGTGTGCGCTGGCAGATTAAAACTGTGTGCCATACCGAGACTCGAACTCGGGAACTTTGCCTTACGCGTGCCAGTGCTCTACCAACTGAGGTACCCAAGCACAACTCACGCTCCGTCCTCACAGCTTTAATTCCGCCAGTGGCTTGTCTCCTACCTTCCAAACTTCTTTCTTCCAGGAGTGCTAGTTCTGCAAGGTATGCAGGAGAGCTTCTGCGAAGTTTGGAAGGTAGGAGACAAGGTACTGGCGTAATTAAAGCTGTGAGGACGGGGCGTGAGTCGTTCTTGGGTAGCTCAGTTGGTAGAGCACTGGCACGCGTAAGGCAAAGGTCTGCCAGGACGTTTCATGTCAGCGCACACTCCGCTGCAGAGTGAAACTTTCATTCTGGAAACATCCCCTAGGCTGTGGCTAAGCCATGTCTCCGCAATATCCTTTCTGAAAGGAGTGCTAGTTCTGGAAGGTATGCAGGAGAGCTTCTCCGAAGTTTGGAAGGTAGGAGACAACGTACTGGTGGAATTAAAGCTGTGGGGACGAGGCGTGAGTCGTGCTTGTGTAGCTCAATTGGTAGAGCACTGTCCTGCATAAGGCAAAGGTCCCGAGTTCGAGTCTCGGTCCGGCACACAGTTTTAATATGCCTGGAAGTTTCATATCACTGCACACTCCGCTGCAAAGTGAAAATTTCATTCTGTAAACAAATTGAGATACTTAAAAACAATAAAGCGTCCGGAGAAGACGCTAGAATTACAGAACTACTAAAACCCACTGGCCCTAACTCTGTATAGGAGATTATTTAACTAAGAGGACATATCTGGCAAACTGAGAAAGTACCTGCAGACTGGAAAATTGCCCTAATTCATCCGTTGCATAAAGAAGGGAATATAACGGATGATAATAATTGCCGAGGTGTTTCCCTTCTCTCACTCACATACCAAATTTTGTCGCAATGTTTACTTGATCGAGCCCAAGAAAAGTTAGAATCTAAAATTGGTGAAGTCCAAGCAGGCTTTAGACCAAACAGGCCCTGTTCGGAACAAATTCCTAATTTAAAACTAATCCTTAGGCACCAGAGGATTTCTAGTAACAGTATTGTATGAACATTTGTGGATTTTGAAAATGTCTGCGACTCAGTAGACCGTGAAAATTTTAAAGGAAGAAGTCGTAGATAATAAAACTGTAACACTGATTAAGGAAGCCTTAACCGACACTAGATCTAACGATAAATTCATGCGAAAAGTTCCTGAACCATTTGATACAAAGAATGGTGTTAGACAGGGAGATGGACTGTTTAACTGTGTTTTGGAAAAGGCAATTACAGAATGGCGAGTGTAAAATTCGAGTCGCAATGTAGATTAATCAATCAAGTTAGGTAGACATTAGACTGCCTCGCCTTCCCAGATCATCCGCCCATTTTAACTAGGGATATTACCACAGCTCAAAAACAAATTGAAATTCTTAAAGAAGTTGCGGAAAAAGTAGGACTACAAATACCATTTGAAAAACAGAATACATGACATGCCAAAAAGGTACCTAAGTTTTTGAACTCGAAATATGGAAAAATAAAGGGTTTTTCAGTTTAAATACTTGGAGGAACTCATACAAGAAAGTGATCTGGAAAAAGCTACAAGCGAAGTTCACTGTCAGAAAATGGTAACTGCATGCACATTACCACAAAATATTTTTAGTGAAAAATAACTTTCTAAATTCTATAAACTTGGGCATTATAGCTCTATACTCAAAAGTAATTTATTTATGTAGCAGAAACTTTAATTTTAAACAGAAAAAGGCATACTGAAGAATTTTTTAAAATAAGAGACAAAGATTATTAGTTAAATATTAGGCCAAAATATTACTGATGGAGAAACTTATAGGGTGAGAAGTAATAAGGAAATAGAAGAATACACAGACATATTTGGAAATATGGCAGAAGAAAGACTTAAATTTTGTGGACACATTGAAAGGATGACACCCACTAGATTGACAAAAAAAGTAGAATTCTATGTTAACAGGAGCAAGGCCAAAACTGAGCGAATTAAATGGATCGATGAGAGTAAGGAGGATCTTAAAGTAGCTGGAATAACTAAGGTGTACGTTTCAGATAGGAAAACATCAGACAAAAGATATTTGACTGGAAAGTTGGTCAGAGGGAAATTAGAAAACTGACTGGAACACCGCGGTCTGATAAAAGAAAAAGACTTCATTTTGAAAGGATGAAAGAAATTTGTATGCAAAGGAAGGCCAACCATCAAAAGCGACATTGATTGATTGTACCTCGCGTGGTCCTGTTGGGCCCATACGTGAATAATAACAACAATAATAATAATAGAGTTAAGTACATATTTTTTCATGGTACTCACAGATCGAAGAGACTTCATTCCACACTCTTAGCCTAAAAAGTTGTTGTAAGCTATCATCAAACCCATTGAAATGTTATTTAGAAATCAAATCATATCAAGATATATGGCACACTTCATTAACAAAATCTCCAACAGAACACTGTTAATCCACTTTAAGAATAGGTTGCAAAATAATAATGTTTGTTCCACAATTTGATTATGAAGATAATCAGACCACAGAATATCATGTTTCAGCTGCATACATCTTCCTTGTAAGAGACTTCAAGACTTACTGTGTTAATGACTGGGATGAGGGCATTCCCACAGTCAGCAAAATGGTCCTTTCCTGAAGAGCACTAAGCCTGGGGAGATTTGAAATCCTTTTTCAGTCATGTAGTAATTTATAAGATATTTCAGTTTTAATATTTAAGTCATTCTTTTTCTATATATGAATTAAAGCTATTCATATAAAAATCGAAACCATATAATGAGAAGAAATGAAATGGGTGAAATATGAATGATAGCTAATTTCTGTATAAGCTAGAAAAGTAGCAAAATACAAAAAAATATATAACTTGATTCATAATCAAATAGCAACGTGATTTTTGCTGTAGTCTACTAACACATAGATGCAAGATCTGTGAAAGATCATATTATTTTACTAAGCTCCAACGAAGTTATTAAGCCCCCAATTTTTTTTTTAAAGTTATGTTCTTAATTTTTTTATTGAAAAAGATTTTTTTTAGCCTTGGTACTCCGTCAATGTTATATTGCATACCAAATCTAATAGTGTTAAGAAAATTGGCTGTCGTATTTTATTCCTTCATTGAAATTTTAAGCCTTGAAAACAGTATTTTATCGAATTGTGATTTAAAAGTTTGATAGCCATTTTTTCTCACTAGGATTAGTTTTAGGCTCTTGTTTCCGGATCTGAATTATAGAAGAGAATCTTCTGGAAAAAATGGTGTGCATTTCATTCCTGTAGCATTACCCTGTCTGAAGATATTTATCGCAAATATCTGTATAGTCTCAAATATGCCTGTACAGATCAACGAAAGTGGTCGCCTCTCTGAAACAGCTCAGGAATATAAAATTTTAAAACCTCATTTGAACTATTTATTTACTCTACATTAACATATAAAAAATCATAGAAATCAAAAACGTTCAAGCAACCTGTATTATTTTTTTGAATCACTTTACTTGGATTGCTACAAAATTACATTAACGGCCTACTGTTCCTTCCTTGGTTTTTGCCTCTGTTCGGAAATATCGTAGATCCGGGGTTGCCCTTACGTGTTCACATGTTGACCCAACGACATCATCAATTACAGTTGCAGTGAGCATGAGACCATCGACATTCGTTCGCTGATCAGTGGAAACGCGTCGGCTCATCGGATGAATCATTTTTAGCTACACTATCTCAATGATCGTCGCCACAAACGTCGTCAGCTATGTGAACGGCGGCTCGAAACGTGCATCGCGGCGCAGACACAAGGTGGTGGGAGAAGTATTAATGAGAGACATTCTCTTGTGCCTGTATGGGATCTGTGGTAGTAACAGAAGACACACTGACTGCGTGAACCACCTGCACCCCTCCCTGTTTGTTATGTTCCCCGACGATGATGTCGTCTTTCAGCAGTGTAATTGTCCGTGTCTCGGAGCCAGAATCACGGTACTGTGGTTTGAGGAGCATTATAGTCAAATCACGTTGATGCCTCGGCAGCTAAATTCGCCTGATGTAAATCATATGGAACCCACATGGGTGGCTATCGGGCGCCATCACCGCGTACGCCCCTTATTTACGCGACTTATGGAAACTGTGCGAAGACATCTAATGCCACATACCTCCACACACCTATCAATCAACTGTTGGATCCCTGATACGCAGAATCAGTGATGTATTTCGTTCCGAAGACGCCAAACAAGCTGATAACCAGGTGGTCATAGTGTTTTGGGTCATGAGTGTAAAGCAAATAGTTACAGCTTTTCAGCCGTGCTAGCTCCGTTAATATGCACCGATGTGACTCCACTATCTTTGAGGATGGACGGATGGGATCATGAGTCAATCGCTGATTGGCTACATATAAACAGTTCGGCAGTTTTTGATAGGAGGACAGGTTTATGTTTGAAAACTAAATAGCTTCGCCTTAATAGCCGATATGGATTTGTACCGCAGTAGGATACGAAACGTGTCTTGGACCACGGCCTGAAGCCCACAAAACTGATATCACTAATGAAGCAAGTACAGTATCATAACAAAGAATCTGTACAAGAAATCAGTACAGGAACTACGTTACTGATAATTCGCAGTGTATGATTCACCATAACATTACCGGTCTTTTCTGCAAATCTAGATGTCACAGTGGTCCTCCTTGAACGTGTGTATTTAAAAACACATGGCGACTGCACGTGACGTAAGTCAGTTTATCAGAGCGAGTGCGTTCGTATTACCACAGATGGTACATAACTGTATCAGTAGTTGTGCCTTACGGCGTCAAAGTAAAACAAAGATATTCTAAAAGTCTTCCCCAAGACGCCGCCTCCTAGTAATGTTTTTGTCCCGGCACAGAAATAGCCTGTAAATCGTGAGTGGGCTGCCCCTAGCTGTGTGGCTGCAATGGCAGTATTAATAAACTGGTCAAGGTTCACTTTTAATGAAATGGTAGGTTCTGAATTTTTCTGTGATGTCATCTTTTTTTATGCTGCACATTAAATCAGGAGTAACAGAAAACTGATCACAAACATGTGCGCAAAGCATACACCTACAGTAATCTAAGATCCTTATCATCCTTGTACTCTAATAACGTTATGTAACAGTTCCGCTGATCAGATTATATTTCCTCACCTCAGTTGTATTTTGCATTGTCCTCAGAGTCGTGATTTTCGATGCACAACGAAATTCATTCCTACTTAGTGTTCATGACCTCCACAAACGACTGCGTTGTTTCGTGTGTGACTTGCAAACTGAATTCTGTAGCGCCCAGCTCATCACTAGGCGGTCATTCGGTGCGAGTCCGGCGACACACGAAGTGGTTTCTTCTCTGTCTCGTTACTCAAATATTCTCCAAAAATTAATGATAAAATGAAGTTTTGACTACCTGGTAATAGTTTAGTATTAGGAGATTTTCCTCTACTGTCGTAAACAAAATAAGAATCATACTTTAGCAATAATACATATTATACTTTAGCATTAATATATGAGTTCTGGCGCCCTGTTCAGAGGGTAATCCATCCATCTTCTACCACAGTAGCCGATCAGATAACACCACCATCCAGTTGGCTCATTTTCTCACGATAGGTGTAACTGTAATACCATTTGTTGTTCATACTTCACTCCAGTATATAGCCTCATGCGTCATTTACTGGGACTTCGATCGAATTAGACGCTGAGCATGGAAATAAAGATAATGGCTCCCAGATCTAGAAATGAATTCTCAACTTGGTTTCTATCAACTGAGCTTTTCTCCGTATCTGTGTACTGGTTTATATCGACTACATCTCGACTAGCATCCCTACAATTAAAATGTGTGGCGATTTGCGTCTCTGTTTAGAAACCAGTGTCCCTTGATCCATGAGTATGTTTACTTTTTTGTCGCCCGAATCTACTAGGCCCAAAATTCTAAGTAATTCATCAATTCTCTTAAGCTGTTTTAGTCATGGCCGTCTATCCAACTTTAGAGTAACATTGGTGGTAAATACCTACATTCTACGATCTATTATGTTATAGTCCTTGTTTACGGTCATCGATTAGACGTCCCTACAAGCAACTACCACACACCTAAAACTGGACCGCATCATCGTGATCAACAGGACTTTCATTTGCGTAAACATAATAAGTAGATTATTGTCTGTTAAGAAAAATCCGAGAAAATAACCGATATTTAACATTGTCATCCTGGTGTAATTTGATTCCTCCTAATGTTTCTTTTGACCTGTATTAGGTATTTTTTACCTCTCTGTGGTTGAGCAACGGATCCTTTACTGCTGACAACTCAACGCCTCCAGGGTGGGACGAGGGATGATGAAATAACAAAGAAGAAGCAAATTACTACAGACTCGCATCAAGTTTAAGTATTACAATATTTCTTTCAGGTAAACGAAGTAGATAGAAGCCGGCATTAAAATATCTGGGCAGGTGTCGTCATTTAGAACCAAAATAAATTAAGCAGCTTAGTTTGGGCACACGAGTCTTTCTTCATTAATATGTCTGATCCGACTTTGATATACAGAATTTAGAGACACGTTAGTTGTAATTACCGCTATGATTTGGTCTTTTTCACGTGCAGTGGTGGTTGCTCATACATCGGTACGCTTTACGCAAAAGTGAATTCACAGAGCGTGATTAAAATTCGGAGTTTATAATGCACGAACTGGGCGCCACTGCTGGCTGCCGGCATCTACGCGTATCCGAAAATTCTCTCTTTGAACTCATCGAGTTGCGTTTTACATTAATGTTTTTTAAAAGCTGTGCTGTATGATATCTTCCACTCCAGTAGCGTTTATGACACCTGAACGACTTTCCATTAATCTAACGGTCCGAAAATTTAATTCAACTATTCGCTCCACTGCTCGTGTAAGCATGTTTTTGGGTAACTGACCAATTATTAGTTATCAGTGTAACGCTCCTAAACAATACACGCTGCAGGGCTTGTTGTACACCCGGCCTACTGATTTTTGTTCGTTTTATGGTATGCTTTTCCTCATGAAGTGTCTTCTCTGGGCAGTTGAAAAGTGCCAAGAGCATTGTTAACAGTATACGTCTTGGTCCTGGGAAAAATATCTCTTGTTTTTACGCAAAGGGTACGTCCGGCACTAGACGCTAGCAAAAAATTGGGAGCAAGGAGTAACTATGGGTGTTCCGACACCATCAAATTATCGTTACCTACTCAAATGAGGAGTACTTAAATGGTTCTGCGATACTACTTTGTGAGTACTTCAAAAAATCGGCACTTACTCATGTCGGCACATTATTAATTTTTTATATAAATGAGATAATGCTGAGTAGGTAAGTGAAACAGTAGGCAGCTGGAGAGGGCCTGGAAAGATCCTGGGCAGATTAAATGCGTTACGTCTGAAACTAAACAAGCTCTAAACAGCAGAGGATATCGATTAAGACGAAAGTGTCGATGACCCTTAACCAAAAAAATTAACTCATAAAAGAATTATGTACAATTTTCAAAATTTTAAACATGCAGTATAATTGCACAAGTACGGCAGCGTCTAAAATAAATTACAAAAGCGAGTCAAGGCAACGTTAGCAATTTGCAACCAAGAGCTTCAGGCCAAGCGATAATAATAATAATAATGATGACAATAATAATAACGATGAAAGTAATAAAAATCTGAAGGAACTACATTATCAGCCTAGTCGCCATCAGTTTGTTACAGAAAATTTCAATAAAATACAAATTGGTCCACCAAAAGTATGTCTGTTATGTTAATCCATTGTCAGCGGACAGGGTATAAGAAATACGAGCGCAATCACCACATTACGAACTCTGCAGATTTCTTACGTCGATTGCATGGATTGCGTTTGATTGACTCTGATATTTTAGTCAGTTTTGATGTGGTTTCTCTTTTCACTCGCGTTCCTCTCTCTGATTCGTTGCAGCTAATTGAGGTTAAGTTTGGTGTCGAGTTAGCAAATTTGTTTCGACATGTGCTGACTTCCACTTACTTTTTATTCAATGGTCAGTACTACGAACAGACTGATGGAGTTGCAATGAGAAGCCCGTTGTCACCTATTGTGGCCAATTTGTTTATGGAGGACTTTGAGGAACGTGCATTGCAGTCAGCGACCTTGAAACCTGCGTGTTTTTTCAGATATATATAGACAATACTTTTGTTGTTAGGCCTCATGGTAGTGAAAATTTAAACCGGTTTTTGGAACACCTGAATTCAATCCACCCGAATATTCAGTTCACTATGGAGGTGGAAAAGAATGGATGCCTTCCCTTCCTTGATGTATTGGTCAGGAGAAAGACTAATGGTACGTTGGGACATTGTTTATAGGAAGCCTACTCACACTGACTTGTATCTGCGCGCTGATAGTTCTCACCATCCAGCTCAGCGTGAAGGAGTACTTCGTACATTAGTTCACAGGGCCCACGTTATCTCAGACCCTGAAAGTTTGGTGGCTGAGCTATCACATCTCGAAGTCACCTTTCGTCAGAATGGTTATAGTGAGAGGCATCAAACGTGCGTTGCGCTATCAGCCTTCTGTGCAACTGGTAAGTGACGATAGCAACGAAGTGGCACCTAAGTCTACGGCCTTTTTGCCTCGCGCAGGAAGCATTTCCAAAAGGATTGGCCGTATTTTGCGGAAATATGATGTGAAATGTGTTTTTCGATCACCTTCTAACATTAAGGCCCTGTTGGTGTCCGTAAAAGATGAACTCGGTTTGCGTAAGGCTGGTGTCTATCGTATTCCTTGCAGTTGTGGCATGTCATATATTGGTTAGACTATCAGGTCTGTGGAAGACCGGTGTACTGAACATAAGCGTCACACACGCTTACAACAGCCAAGCAAATCCGCTATTGCAGAACATTGCCTTGGCACCGGTCATCCTATGGAATACAACAACACGGAGATTCTGGCTTGCACGTCCAGCTATTGGGATAGTGTCATTAAGGATGCTGTTGAAATATACTATCAAGCAACCTTATAAACAGAGATGGTGGATTTTGTTTAAATGCTGCTTGGAATCCGGCTCTGTCTCTCATCAAAAAACAGAGGGACAGAATTAGTGCTACCTCACCTCTTGATTAATAGTCACTATCGATATTTCTGATGTTGGTTATCTTTGGTTGTGTGCTGACTCTGCGGTTACTTGTTCTGTGTGTGGTATCTTCCTTGTTTCTTCTCGGTGAACCGAGGTATTAAATTCCCTTGCACATTGGTTCCTCCTTGCAGTTGTGCCTTGAGAATGGCAGGGTGTGCTCCTGTCGAAATATCGGCGGTGATCGACGACGTCACCTGGCAGCAAACCCGTAAGTTACTTGAACATTCAATTCGCCGGGAAAAGTTACGGTCTCAACGCATATCATTTCTTCACGTCTCTCTATAAAACTTCCTTGCATGCTTTGACAGTTGATGAGACTTGTATAATAGTATAAAGTTCTATTACATAATTTTTGAGTGAAAACTTTTAATGCCTACACCGCAATTTTCCTATCACAATTAAAGTTCGATAACTAGTTGCTATCTGCACCCACCTTCAGATCATTCAAAATATGAAAAAGCGGTGAATAAGCATCGGAAAACACTGTACACCCACCTGTCAAGACACGTCAAAACGCTTGTCAGTCTGGGGGACCTGCAGCGTTCTTATATTATCCTTCAACTCACACATAGCAAAGATGACTACTTTAAAAGATCGTTCTTGTGTAAGCCAAGCTACAGAACAGCTGACAGTTTTTGGCACCATTGCATGTACTGTTCACACGTTAATACGTGTTGTACTATTGCCAGTAATTAGCTTTTGATCCAGGTTCGACTCATACGACTGGACAGTTTCCGATATAACCGTCAACCTCTTAAATTACCAGCTACAACCTGGCTTGCTCGCGATGACGTTTTTAACTATATACTGTTATTGTTTTGGTACTTACGGATGTATGTTGTTGCTTGACTTCCGCTAACGTTGCTTTCCAATGCTTATTCACCACCTTTCCGTATTTTGAAGGATCTGAAGATGGGTGCAGATAGCAATCGAGACTAGTTATCGAACTTTAATTTCGATAGGAAGGTTGGGCCTAACTTATAAAAAAGTGTTTTTATTTAATAAACCACATTAAGACCACCGTCTTCCTTTCTGATCATGTTAGGCTTCACTGGTATAAAGTTCTTTTGACAAACAATCAATCACTCGTATAATTTTGTATGTTTTAACACAAATAAAATCGATTCGATGCATATACTTTTCTTTCGATACCGAATAAGAGTCGAGAGAATGTTTCGATTCCAAACGTACAAGTTTTCGAAACAAAAGCATTAAACAGTCACTTGTATTTACTTGTATCGTAACATGTGTAGGAGTAACGCAATAAGCCTGTAGTGCCATTAGATCCACAGGAAGAACGAAGGTCTTATATAGTGTAAGCCCTTGCAGATTTGTGTAGCTGAACATGGATAGAGAAAAAATTGGCTGCTTCCAAGTTCGAGGAAATGTTATCACACTATGATGAGGTGGTTTAGGATCCCTGTATTGAAATTTTGATGTGGGTCATCACTGACTAGCTGTAGGCTCTTACAAAACTGTGCTCCTTAGTTTTATTCATTTCAAACCATTCTCTTTGTATTAATATCCTACATTCAACACAGTTCTATGACTTTCTCATATTTTGTAAGGAAAATAATGTATTCCATTTCACTTATAAATGAAATATTGATGCCTTATTGTCTTCTCGTAAGAACAAAAAAACTTTATTTGCGTAAAAAGATTAAGCACGCTACATCGCTTTGTTCTATGTACTGTGACAAGAATAAAGCGCAGATTATCTGCTTCCACCTGTAAGGTACGCTATTAGGATACATTACGAGTTATTTTACATTTGATTTTTACGTCAGATGGAAGTAACTGTAAATGTAAGTACAGTGACCTGCTTAATTCAGTAACAGAAGTTAAAGAAACTACTTCATCTAAAAAAATTCAAAACAGTAGGTACAGAGAAACGAACCTCAGATGCAGACTGTTCCACATTTGTTATTGATGTCAAGTACATATGGCGTTAGTGCGTTGACTAGTACCCGTCGTAATTAAAGCCTAAGTGTAGCATTTGTATCGTCAATTCCCAAAGTCTTAGTCAAAGATTTCTCTCTGAAGACAAATGCTTAACGTATGAAGCTCTATGGCCAAGGAGATTTTTAGAGTGACATAAGTAAGAAGTACGGGAATTCGTGAGATGTCAACGTTAATAATCAGGTCAAAATTGTAACTTCCGTAATATCGCAATTGGGATGGTATTTTATGTGTTAAACCTTTATAAACAGTTTGAGCAATACATTTGATGTTCCTCATGAATATCTTACATCAGTCAGTCTGGCATCAAACATACAGGGAAGGAGTACCATGAGTACCTCAACGATGACTAGTAGCTGTCTGTTGACAGGACAGAAGAGGAAATAGGTGTTTCTGTGTCAGATATGCGGGATCGAGTGTTACACCAATATCTTTATACTCCGCAAGACACCAAACGATTCATAGCGGGTACTGCCTTTTACACTACTATTCAATCACTTTCGTGTTCCGCTCGCAAATGGGGTGAGGGAAAACGACTGTTTATATGTTTCCTTTACAGCCCTTTGCAGTCTTGCGCGAAATACCCAGTCAAGGGCCAAAGAAACTGTTACACCTGCCTAATATTGTGAACGCTCCCCGCGAGCACGCAGAATTGCCGCAACACGGCGTAGCGTGGGCTCAACTAATGTATGGAGTACTGCTGGAGAGAATTGACACCATGAATCCTGCAGGGCTATCCGTAAATCCGTAAGAGCACGAGGAGGTGGAGATCTCTTCTGAACAGTGTGTTGCAAATCATCCCCGATATGCTCAATAATGTTCATGTCTGGGGAGACTGATGGCCACCGGAAGGGTTTAAACACAGAAGAATGTTTCTGGAGCCACTCTGTCGCAATTCTGGACGGGTGAGGTGTCGGATTGTTCTGCTGGAATTGCCCATGTCCGTCGGAATGCACAATGGACATAAATGGATGCAAGCGATCAGATAGGATGCTTACGTATGTGTCACGTGTCAAAGTCGTAGCTAGACGTGTCACAGTTCCCATATCACTCCAACTGCACACGCCCCACACCATCACAGAGTCTCCACCAGCTTGAATAGTCCCCTGTTGACATGTAGGCTCCATGGATTCATGAGGTTGCCTCCATACCTGTGATTCATCCTCTTAGAAAAAATTATGAATTACTGTGATGATAAATCTCTTACATTATTTGATTTTCAAACAGCTGAGCAAAACTGAACGTACTCAGACATTACTCTCTTTACTTATTCTGATCAACACTAAACTGACACACAATAATTTTAGCGCAACGCAATCTGACTTTCAAAAATCTCTACAAAAGAATGGCCCTGACTAACAATTACCTATACCTTTCATGAATCACTTACCTCACAAAAATCTTCGTTACTCGAACCTCTGCAATACAGCGAGCGCCGCTACTGCCAGCTAAATAAAAGATTCTAACTACTGAAGGCACTAACTACTCATAGGCATAGTCAGCAAATGAAAGATTTTGATAGAGAAAAAACAATGTATTTACGTTAATAGTGTTCAAAAGTCATAATATATATACCAGTTCCATGATATCCAGTATTACAAATTTACTCTTTCTGGTGGACACACGTCCAGACCGTCCGCTCTTAAAATTTTGCCATCTCTCTATCCACATCCATCACTGCTGGCGGCTCACCTCCAACTGCGCACTGGTACGTGCTGTTCACATCCAACTGCCCAACACTACAGTAGCAAATATTCCAACAATGCAAACCAGCCACAGACTGCACACACTACAGTCAGTGATTTTCATACAGAGCGCTACGTGGCGTTACCAACATAAGAACCTAAACAGCCTACTTACATAGCTCCCATGCTCCCCACAAAAAATTTTACAGATTGTTTTGGGCAGTGGCCAATAATGATTTGAAGAAATTTTCATAATTACAGTGACAAAGGTATTAAATGCACAAACTTATTGATGCAGTGTTGGTCAGCAGCAAAAATTGTTCTCATAAGGACAGTCCTGAACGTTCATCACAATAGTAATTACAGTTTTCTTTTTTTTTTTCTCAAAGTCTGAGCAGTAAAAGAAAATGCACACAGAAGTAGTGGATTTCCATGCAGTCTTGAAGAAGTAGTGTTGTCCTTCGAACGGAAAGACAATGCTGACTCTTGACATGCAGACAGGTAATAGGCCGCAACAGAGCAAACCCACAGCAGAGTCAGTCGAAGTTTTAAACAATATTGGTAGGCAGGTCATCACAGAGCAGACCCACTGTAATCCTGGTAGAGAGTATGGTATTGGTGTGACACGAGAGCTGCATCCCCACTGCAGTACTTGTAGAAATTATGGTATTGGTGAGCCATCAATGGTGTACACCCACTGTAGTCCTGGTAGAAATAATGGTATCGTGGGCCATCAAAGGTGCAGACTCAGTGCAGTCCTTGTAGAGATGGCCAGCAGCCATCGTTGTGACTGTGTAGGTGCACAATCACCATCGAAGAGTCTTCCGGACAATATAGCAAGTCCATAAACCACCACTTCTGCACTCACAAAGTATTTGGAATTGTCCTTAGAACCAGCAATGCTGTTAACCAGTCCCTTGATGAATTATCAACACACGTGCAAACACTAACAGTTCCAACTTCTCATATATTGTGCATATACTATGACCAAAAGAAATGTGTCCACTGAAATGAATCCTTACAAGTTACTTAATTTGATGAACTGGTGTCAATTACAATTTTATAACATGAGAATACAGTTACAAAGGAACAAAATACATCAATAAAGAACATAACAATACAGATAAGATTTGTAGTAATATGGGCTTTACAAAAGAATTGAAATAACATATACATCAGTGTAACAGGAATTATGACATAAGTAAATAAGTAAAATAATGAGAATAGTTTTCTAAACATTATTTTCACACATCAGCAATAAAGCAGAACATAATTAATAATGTCCAAACATGATTACAGAGGTAATAACATATTATTAATGCAAATTATATTTGAGGATAACGGTATTCCACATCATAGTGAATGTAGCTTAGTATTAGAAGAGAAAAAAATTCTATGAAACAGTACACAGAGACAGGAAGAACACAGATACACCGGGGTACACAAACACATAGCAGAATAAAGCATAACACAAAAGGAAAGGGCAGGGTTTGTTTTCATTGTAACATTTGGTACTGCGGTCAAACCCAAAACTTCATTCCATAGATCTTTCCTCTTATTTCAACATCTGTTCTCACAAAAAAAATCCTATCCATGCATGCTTTCTGTATTTATATGTTCACACATTTCTTACCTCATTATTTATTTTCCATTATCTTACCTCATCATTTATTTCCAAGAAAATCTTAGATAAACCTATTGTCCCTAAACCCTACTTTTCTGTTCATACCCTCTTTCAAAATAATTATTCTCCACTGTACACTACTTTTTTTGGCCGAACAATTTTCTTATAGCTTCTCAATGCATTTCTTCCAATTGATCACAACTCGTTCTCTTATATAGCCTACCCCATCTTAAGTTAATTATATCTATTGAGTTCAGATGCATAAACTAAGGGACGACGCAATGCAGCAGCACAAAACAATTAACACAAACAGCAATGACAAAAAAATGCAAATTGGCAAAGCAAGCAGCAGTTGTGGTCTTCAGTCCTGAGACTGGTTTGATGCAACTCTCCATGCTACTCTATCCTGTGCAAGCCTCTTCATCTCTTAGTACCTACTGCAGTCTACACCCTTCTGAATCTGCTTAGTGTATTCATCTCTTGGTCTCCTTCTACGATTTTTACCCTCCACACTGCCCTCAAATACTAAATTGGTGATCCCTCGATGTCTCAGAACATGTCTTACCAACCGATCCCTTCTTTTTGTCAAGTTGTGCCACAAGCTCCTCTTCTCCCCAAATCTGTTCAATACCTCCTCATTAGTAATGTGATCTACCCATCTAATCTTCAGCATTCTTCTGTAACACCACATTTCGAAAGCTTCTATTCTCTTCTTGTCTAAACTATTTATCGTCCACGTTTCACTTCCATACATGCCTGCACTCCATACAAATACTTTCAGAAACGACTTCCTGACATTTAAATGTATACTCAATGTTAACAAATTTTTCCTCTTCAGAAACGCTTTCCTTGCCATTGCCAGTCTACATTTTATGTCCTTTCTACTTCGACCATCATCAGTTATTTTGCTCCCCAAATAGCGAAACTCCTTTACTACTTTAAGTATCTCATTTCCTAATCTAATTCCCTCAGCATCACTCGACTTAATTCGATTACATTCCATTATCCTCGTTTTGCTTTTGCTGATGTTCATCTTATATCCTCCTTTCAAGACACTGTCCATTCCGTTCAACTGCTCTTCCAACTCCTTTGCTGTCTCTGACAGAATTACAATGTCAAAGTTTTTATTTCTTCTCTATGGATTTTAACACCTACTCTGAACTTTTCTTTTGTTTCCTTTATTGCTTGCTCAATATACAGATTCAATGACATTGGGGACTGGCTACAAACCTGTCTCCCTCCCTTCCCAACCATTGCTTCCCTTTCATACCCCTCAACTCTTATAACTGCCATCTGCTTTCTGTACAAATTGTAAATAGCCTTTCGCCCCCTGTATTTTACCCCTGTCACCTTCAGAATTTGAAAGAGAGTATTCCAATCAACATTGTCAAAAGCTTGCTCTAGATCTACAAATGCTAGAAACGTAGGTTTGCCTTTCCTAAATCTTTCTTCTAAGATAAGTCGTAGGATCAGTATTGCCTCCCGCGTTCCAACGTTTTTACAGAATCCAAACTGATCTTCCCCGAGATCAACTTCTATCAGTTTTTCCATTCGTCTGTAAAGAATTCGCGTTAATATTTTGCAGCTGTGACTTATTAAACTGATAGTTCGGTAATTTTCACATCTGTCGACACCTTAGGTCCTTTACTGTTCTTGATATACATTAATGACTTACAATTCCACATTGATGAAAATGCAAAGTTAGTTCTTTTTGCTGATGATACAAGTATAGTAATAACATCCAAAAACCAAGAACTAAGTGATGTAATTGTAAATGATGTTTTTCACAAAATTATTAAGTGGTTCTCAGCAAACACACTCTCTTTAAATTTTGATAAAACACAGTATATACATTTCTGTACAGTAAATGGCACAACTCCAGTAATAAATATAGATTTTGAACAAAAGTCTCTAGCTAAGGTAGAATTTTCAAAATTTTTAGGTGTGTCCACTGATGAGAGGTTAAACTGGAAGCAACACATTGATGGTCTGCTGAAACGTCTGAGTTCAGCTACGTATGCTATTAGGGTTATTGAAAATTTTGGTCATAAAAATCTCAGTATATTAGCTTACTATGCCTACTTTCATCCACTGCTTTCGTATGGCATCATATTCTGGGGTAACTCATCGTTGAGTAGAAAAGTATTCATTGCTCAAAAACGTGTAATCAGAATAATTGCTGGAGCCCACACCCAGTCATCCTGCAGACATCTATTTAAGGATCTAGGGGTCCTCACAGTAACCTCACAGTATATATATTCACTTATGAAATTTGTTGTTAATAATCCAACCATGTTCAAAGGTAATAACAGTGTGCATAGCTATAACACCAGGAGAAAGGATGATCTTCACTATGCAGGGTTAAATCTGACTTTGGTACCGAAAGGGGTAAATTATGCTGCCACAAAAGTCTTTGATCACCTACCAAACAGCATCAAAAGCCTGACAGATAGCCAACTAACATTTAAAAATAAATTAAAAGAATTTCTAGATGACAACTCCTTCTATTCATTGGCTAAATTTTTAGATATAAATTAAGGGAAAAAAACAACTTAAACGTTAATGTCATGCAATATTTTGTGTAATGTAATATCTTGTACAGATATCTTTTATTAACCTGACACGTTCCACATCATTACGAAGTGTCGTATTCATGATCTATGGAACAAGTATTAATCTAATCTAATCAAATCTAACCTGCTTTCTTTGGGATTGGAATTATTATATTCTTCTTGAAGTCTGAGGGAATTTCGCCTGTCTCATACATCTTGCTCACCAGACAGTAGGGTTTTGTCAGGACTGGCTCTCCCAAGGCTGTCAGCAGTTCTAGTGGAATGTTGTCTACTCCGAGGGCCTTGTTTCGACTCAGGTCTTTCAGTGCTCTGTCAAACTCTTCACGCAGTATCTTATCTCCCATTTCATCTTTGTCTACATCCTCTTCCATTTCCATAATATTGTCCTCAAGTACATCGCCCTTGTATAGACCCTCTATATACTCCTTCCACCTTTCTAATTTCCCTTCTTTGCTTAGAACTGGGTTTTCCTCTGAGCTCTTGATATTCATGCAAGTTGTTCTCCTTTCTACAAATGTCTCTTTAATTTTCCTGTAGGCAGTATCTATCTTACGCCTAGTGAGATAAGCCTCTACATCCTTACTTTTGTCCTCTAGCCACCCCTGCTTAGCCATTTTGCACTGCCTGTCAATATCATTTTTGAGACGTTTGTATTCCTTTTTGCTAGCTTCATTTACTGCATTTTTATATTTTCTCCTTTCATCAATTAAATTCAATATTTCTTCTGTTACCCAAGGATTTCTACTAGCCCTCGTCCTTTTACCTATTTGATCCCCTGCTGTCTTCACTATTTCATCCATCAAAGCTACCCATTCTTCTTCTACTGTATTTCTTTCCCCCATTCCTGTCAATTGTTCCCTTATGCTATCCCAGAAGCTCTGTACAATCTCTGGTTCTTTCAGTTTATCCAGGTCCCATCTCCTTAAATTCCCACCTTTTTGCAGTTTCTTCAGTTTTAATCTACAGTTCATACCAAATAGATTGTGGTCAGAGTCCACATCTGCCCATGGAAATGTCTTACAATTTAAAACCCGGTTCCTAAATCTCTGTCTTACCATTATATAATCTATCTGATACCTTTTAGTATCTAATATGAGCCAATGTGGAGCAACAAGAAAAATAAATCAGTAGTAAAACTGGCTAAACAGAGCAATACAAAGTGAAATTCAGTAGCACTATGCCTGGCAAGCAGCAGCATCAAATTCAATAACTTATATCTAAACATGACAAACTGACAAGCAGAAAAAATAGTACACTAAAGACAAGAATGCAGATAAGGGAAGTGTCTATTCATTAAAGTGGTGCACAACAACAGCTTATTCTACAAAAAATAAATTACCAAGTACTTCAAAGAATATTAAGTATGCAGTTACTGTTATTAGTCCCTTCTTATTGTTCTTACCTTTCCAAGTGCTCCTTTTTTTGAAGAGTGTGGATGATAAAATTATTATTTAACAGATCTGTTGACAGAAAGTGTTCACATTAGCAAATGCATTTAATTTAATTTTATAAAACCAATGCTGCAACACAGCTGGAAACCAGATATCAAATGAAATAAGCAACTATGTACAAATCAAAGCATAGAAACATCATTCACTGGCCATGTGGCATTTCATAAATCAGTAGAAATATTCTCAACACCCGTAGAAAGACACTAGTCATAATCAGGTGTGCAGATGTAAGAATAAATCCCAACAATTCATAAGCATTTCAGTAAGTAGCACAAAGTACGAGCTCCAACGTGTAATCATATGTTTCCAAGTATTGAGTGTGTCGTATTTGCGATACTTTCTACAAAGGAATGTCAATAGCGAGGTTAATGGCCTCTTTTTTCTCCACCTAATGGCTATTTCTCCAGGTGACTGGCGCAGCTGGGCGCCCACAACGCATTACGTCAATGTCACTTATCTTTCTTACCGAAATATTTACGACAGCAGTTTCTGCTACCTTATTACACAAATACATAGTCATTGACACTTCTTCAATATTTCATCATAATAAATACGTAGCATAATCAAATTCCTCATATAGCATCAGCTTATTGATCATAAACACGCTTCAGCAGCATAATACACATTGTCATCTTAATAATAACTTCATAACACCACAGTCAAATCTCAAAAACGTCGTAGCTTTCTGCAGTAATTTCAAAACCTAAAAAAAATTTTCTGCTAAGTTCAATAGTGTCATCTACCTCAAACGTGGTTTAAAAATCATGATCCGATACCAAATGCATCATTCAAAGCTCTCATAGTATCACAATGGTTCCGAAAAAATATGAACAGTTCAAAAAGTACAGACAAAAAACAATTTCATAAGTATGAAGTTATCCAACTTTGTAATTGCGTAAACATGTGTCACTGACGTAGTAAAAAAAAATGTTTGTCTCTCTCAGTTAAATGATCAGATAGCTGTGTAATTCTGTGTTAGAGAAATATGCTACTGATGTGTAAAGTTGTATAGTCAAATACGATATTAGCTAGGGCTCCTAGCACTCGCCACACTTAGTACACAAAGTAGGCGTGTACCCCCTGAGGATTAATGTAATTATACCGTCAGGTGTTACAGATTACATCAATCGAATGAAATGTATCACCGAAAACTTTCTTTGTATCTTTGTGATTCAAAAATCTTTAAAAGTAAATGTTTTAGGTACAAAAATTAATCACTCAAATGCGTGTCCTTAAGCACTCAACTGTGCGTCTTGTTGTTAAGATAATCTCTGTCATTACTTATGGGTAAAAAATGTACCAAGTGTTGTAATTATCGTCGTCTGTAAGCAAAGTTCTGTAGAAGTCAATCTACTTACCTCGTAATAAACAAAAGTGAAATGCTATGTGTATAGATATCGTAGTTATTATGTACATTACTGTGATCAAGAAATTACTATACTGTAACATATTGTTGTGCTATGATAAAGGCTGTCTCATTGTAGCTATACCACAAAAGTTACTACTAAAACATGTTATACTATCCAGAAGAATTCAGAAAAACTGTGCAGATATAAAACAAATACAGCACAAAATCAATAATATAAATTGTGTCACTCATTAGTAGTGTCGTGATATAATTGTGTAGCTGTCAAATAAACTAACCACTGTGTCAACTGGTATCTCTCAGAAAGAAGTTGAAATCCTAAAATCTCGTTAGCAGTACTGGTATATGTTCTAAGTATGTGAGCCTTATAGTTGTTACATAAACGTGCAACTAACAAACACACACAATAACTCTGTGTTGTCGGTTCACTACAACAATGCATTCGTAATTATTGTCTAAATATGTTCCCTAGGTTCTAGACTGGATAGTTAACTTCAAAACATTGTTGCATGTGTTAACAGTTTCTAAGAGTGACAAAGCGTACTAGTAATGTGAAGTGAAAAATTTTATAGCAAAGACTAAGTTAAAAAGCAGATTATCTCTCAATAAACGGTTTTACATGTGAAATGTGGTGCAATCTTTTACCCTTTCTAGTGTGCAGAGTTTCAACTTCAAAGCAATTATCAAGTTGTATATGTCGGTAAGGAATGCTAAAATTTTTCTCAAGCTTAGCGTCTATGTTATTTTTCTCTGAGCCAGCCGGCGCACGTGGCTGCCTGCAGTGCGACGCATTGTCTCTTTGTTGGCGCGTGTCGTTATTAGGATTAGGAGACCTAACTCCTACAAATTCACCTTGTCGAGAGGGCCTTGACCTGTTTGAATCTCGCCAGTTCTGATTAAATTATGGTCTCTTGTTAAGATTATATCGCCTGTCGTCATGTAGGTAGTTTCTGCAATATTTTTCTTGTCGGTCACGTGGTGGAGAATTTCTTCACGAGTCGTAACTGCGCGCTGAACTGTTGCGTCTGAAGTTATTCTGTCTCCCTTGATAATAATTGGTTTGGTTCCCATATTGTGCATTTCTATGGTTATCTCTGTCATATGCAATCTTTCTCTGTAACCAATTTTACTCTGCCAACGGTTGTCATGTGGGTGGTGTCTGTTTTGAAACGATTTGCGTTGTAAGAATAGCGTTGCTGTGTCCAGTTATTATTTCTGTCGTCGCGGAATTGTGGCGGATGTGACCTGTAATTGTTGTGTTCTTGTTTTCGCATCCCGCGATTGTCAGTGTCAATTTCCAATTCTTATTACAGTCCCTGAAAAGCTTCAATGCCGTCTTTGCAACGTCCTGCCAAAATAATATGTCGTAAATGTTCAGGCAATTTGATTAAGCAAATGCGAATGAGTTCTGAGGGGCTGTATGGGTTTGACAGATACTAATTCTTGTGCAACATGTCTTCAAAATATTTCACAAGACTGGAAAATTCAGATTGTTCGAAATGTTTCATCATTATGATGCTGTGTTTTACTCGGTCTTGTGTAGCTTAAGACCAATATGCTGAGAGGAAGGCATGATAAAATTCTCCTTCACTGTGACAATCGTGAATGACCGATCGCATTCTTACAGCTGGTTCATTCTCTAAATAGTCACACATAAATTCTAATCTTTGCTCTAATGACCAGTTGGGGGGAAAACAATGAGAGAATTGATGAAGCCACGCTTGTGGATGAATGTCGTTGCCAGAAATCTTAAATGTTTTGAATTTACGTGTAGTAATAAACAGCTTATAGTCAAAATCATCATATTGGCGATTCGCATGTCGGTCATTGTTACGTCGTTTCGGTGGTTCCATCTCAAAATTCGGTGTACCTTGCCAATTTCTTTCATAATTTCCAAAGTGCCGTGTATTATTATTTTGTGGCTGTTCCCTATTTCTATGTCCCTCTTCCCGTATTGGAGCGCGAGTGTCCTCTGAAATATTTAATTCTTGTATTACCTGTGCCAACTGATCTTGTACTTCCCGGATTTCTCTTTTGTACTGTGTATTTATTTCATTCTGATCTTGTTTGAATTTTCTAATTTGTTCACACTATTCTGGGTCAGTGAAGGCTACCGGTCTTGTGTCATTCAGATCATCATCTACCTTTGTAGGTAAATTAGTGAACTGATCCGAAAGTTCGGCTACTTTCTCCGATAATGAACTGATATCCTCAGTGTGTGTTTCTGAACCAAGTTTCAGAGTGTCCATTTGTGTTGAAAGCGCATCTATCATGTCCTTTAAGTTTCCTTGAGTTTTTGCAAGTTGCGTAACCGAATCAAATGGTTCAAATGGCTCTGAGCACTATGGGACTTAACTTCTGAGGTCATCAGTCCCGTAGAACTTAGAACTACTTAAACCTAACTAACCTAAGGACATCACATACATCCATGCCGGAGGCAGGATTCGAACCTGCGACCGTAGCGGTCGCGCGGTTCCAGACTCTAGCGCCTTGAAGCGCTCGGCCACTCTGGCCCGTAACCGAATCGGTAGATGCAACTGAGACAGTTTTAGCTTGCATGGTGTCGTGTTTTCATGAACAATAGTTCGCAGTTCTTTTATGGCTGCTTCGTGATTCTGTAATGTATTTTCATGACGCTAAAAAATAGGTTGAAAATGCTTAAAAATTTGTGTTTTTACGTCATTACAGACTTTTTGACATTTCGATTCGATTTTAAGTAACTCAGCAGTTAAATCTTCACGAGTTTGTTGAAGCGTCTGCTCAATTGTGTTTAACTTTTGAAGATTTTTTCCCATTGTGTTTAACTTGTGTAGCTGTTGCTGTGTTCGTTCCTGATTTTGTTCAATTCGTTGCATGAATTGCAATAACAATGAATTAGTGTCTGGAACTTGTTCCTTTGTGCTTATCGGCAGTGCATAACAGGCAACATTCGCATTGTGAAAGGAAGAAAATGTGTCTTGACTTGATTGAGAAACGGGTAATGACGCAAAACCTGAATCTGCAGTATTTGCAAGATTGTGTCCTGTCACTTCGGATTCCTGAGGCGAGCTGTTGCCGACCGATAGATCGACAATGTTTCCCTGTTCACTAATTGTTTCACTGTCTACACCATTATTTGCCACCTGGTCCATATCCCTATGCACAAACACCAAATTACTACTTTGAATATCTGTTAATTCAGTACACGGAGGCGCTGATAAGCTACAATCGTCGTCAATATCATTTCTCAATTTACTTTGGAGCCTAGTGTTACGTTTTTCACACGCCTTAATTATAACGTATTTCACACGATAACAAGAAAAGCATAATTTGAAGAGCAAAAACAAGAAAACACATTAGCATAGCACTGAAGTTAATATCTCGTTAATTGCAAGAACAGCTGCGAAATACTTGGTGGAAACCCACATGCATGCCACAACTGTTTTACTGTGCAAAAATGAAAAACAACTACAAAGGAAATTCTCTCTATAATTAAGCGCTAGCAATAAACAATAGCTACATTAATTACACAAACTACAAGAAAAAATTAGAAGATTCCAGTGAGGTATTTTCTGCTAAGGGTCGACATATGAAACATCCCCTTAGAAAAATTAGTTAATTATTATGCTGGTAAATCTCTACGTTATTTGATTTTCAAACAGCTGAGCAAAACTCAACGTACTCAGACTCTCTTTACTTATTCTGATCAACACTAATGGTACACACAATATATATAGCGCAACGCAGTTTGACTTTCAATAATCCCCACAAAAGAATGGCCCTGACCAACAATAACCTATACCTTTCATGAATCACTTACCTCACAAGAATCTTCGTTACTCGAACTATTGCAATGCAGCGAGCACCACTACTGCCAGCTAAATAAAAGATTCTAACTACTAAAGGCACTAACTACTCATAGACATAGTCAGCAAATGAAAGATTTTGATAGAGAACAAACAATGTATTTACCTTAATAGTGTTCAAAAGTCATTATACGTATATATATATATATATATATATATATATATATATATATATATATATATATATATCAGTTTCATGATATCCAGTATTACAAACTTACTCTTTCTGGCGGACACACGTCCAGACCGTCCGCTCTTAAAATTCTGCCGTCTCTCTCCACACATCCACCACTACTGGCGGCTCACCTCCAACTGCGCAACGCTACGTGCTGTTCACATCCAACTGCCCAACACTACAATAGCAAATATTCCAACAATGCAAACCAGCCACAGACTGCCCACAGCGCAGTCAGTGATTTTCATAGAGAGCGCTACGTGACGTTGCCAACATAAAAAACCTAAACAGCCTACTTACACCTGTATACGTTTGTCAGCTCGATACAATTTGAAATAAGACTCGTCCGACCTGGCAACGTGTTTCCAGTCATCAACAGTCCAATTTCGGTGTTGAATGGCCCAGGCGAAACGTGAAGCTATGTGCCGTGGAGGTACACGAGTGGGCCTTGGGCTCCTAAAGCTCATATCGATGATGTTTCGTGGAATGGTCCGCACGCTGACACTTGTTGGTGGCCCAGCATTGAAACCTGCAGCAATTTGCGGAAGATTTTCACTTCTGTCACGTTTAACGATCCTCTTCAGTCGTGGTTGGTTCTGTTCTTGCAGGATCCTTTTCCGGCCACAGAGATGTTGGAGATTTGAAGTTTTAGCGGAATCCTGATACTCACAGTAAAATGATCGTACGGGAAAATCCCCACTTCATCGCTACCATGGAGGTGCCGTATCGCATCGCTCGTGCGCCGACTATAACACCACGTTCACAATCACTTAAATCTTGATAACCTGCCATTATAGCAGCAGTAATCCATCTAACAACTGCGCCAGACTCTTGTTGTTTTACATAGGCGTTGCCGACCGCAGCGCCGTATTCTACCTGTTTACATATCTCTGTATTTTGGCCCCGCGGGGTAGCCGTGCGGTCTTAGGCGTCTTGTCATGGTTCGTGCGGCTCCCACCGTAGGAGGTTCGAGTCCTCCCTCGGGAATGGGTGTGTGTATTGTCCTTAGCGTAAGTTAGTTAGATTTAGTAGTGTGTAAGCCTAGGGACCGATGACCTCAGCAGTTTCGTCCCATAGGAACTTACCAACACCACCATCTTCATTTGAATACGCATACCTATAGCAGTTTCTTTGGCGCTTCGGTGTGTATTAGTGACAGTATAATCATTCTACAGTTAACCGCTAATTTCGATTATGTAAATTTTCTCAATGGTGTTTCGCTAAAAGAACGTCGTCTTCTCTCCAGGGATTCTCATTTGAATTCACTGTGCATTTCCTTAACTTCCTCGTGCTGATCAAACCTACCCGTAACAAACCTAGGAGCACGCATCTTGATTGCTTCGACGCCTGTCGTTAAGACGAACTGGCTGAGATCCAAAACACTCGAGCAATAATCAATAATGGATCTCAATAGCATTCTACATGCGTGTTTAGAGTCATTGTGTTGACAGAAACTAGAAAAAACTTACGTTCAAGCAAGAAAGAACGGGGCGATTATATTACTTTGGAAATTCTAAACTCAGAGGGAGAAATTGACCACCGAACTGTTATTAATGTTAATGTGTAGTATCTTTGAGACTGTAAGCACACCACTGGACTTTCGGTAGAGGTATCCACACAGTCCAGAAACACTGCAAGGGTAGTTGCATGCGAGAAATATCGCATAGTTAGGATAATAGCTCATGCATCCAAGTTGCTCACAAGGTATTATACAGTATAGTGGGAAAGGTAGTTAGAATCGGTTAGATGTAGTTTGGTTTGCCTCTATGGAAGGTAAAGGCATCAGTAAGGCAGTTCAGAATATTTTCTTGGTAAAGGAGTCAAGATTTAAGAAAATTCAATAAATTAGCGTAGGCTTTGTCAACATCAAAAGATTTTCGACTGTTTAATATGGTAGGAGGTGTTTGGAATCCTGGGAAAAATAGCTCTGCAGTACAGGGGAAGATGAGTAGTACATATACAACATTTACAAGAGCCAACAGGGAGCAATAAGAATATAAGACAAGGGGAGCAGTGCACATATTAAAATGGTTGTAAGGCAAGGCTGCAGTCATTCCCTTCTACTGTTCCACCTGTACACAGAAAAAAGAATGTCAGAGAAAAAAGTGAAGATCCAAGAGTGGCATTAAAATTCTGGGTGTAGGGGTATCAGTGACATGATTCACTTACTACCTTCCTATCCTCACTCAAAGTGAAGAATAATTACTAGGACGTGTTGAATGTGATGTACAGCTTAATGAGCTCAAAGAATACACTGAGAGTAAACCAAACAAAGTGAAGCTAACGAGGTGTAGCGACAAACTTAACATCAATACAGAAGTATGTAATATACATAGCGAAGGAATTCTTCTTCCTTGGAAACAAGACAACAAATGAGAGGTGAAGTGAAAGAGATCCCCATATACACACTTTTACTCAAGCGATTCACTTGCCCTTATAATTGGGTTTTGTGTAGCTGAGCGCTAACAGTTTATTCATAACGTGATTGACATTATGAATTAAGCCCTTAATGCCAAATTTTATAGCTTTCGTAAATTTTAAGTTTTTTTGCTAGCCCTAATGTAGGTCGTAGAGAGAAAGATGCGCAACGGATTTTAAGTGGCTCTGGGCACTATGGGACTTAACTTCTGAGGTCATCAGTCCCATAGAACTTAGAACTACTTAAACCTAACTAACCTAAGGACATCACACACATCCATGCCCGAGGCAGGATTCGAACCTGCGACCGTAGCGGCCGCGCGGGTCCAGACTGTAGCGCCTAGAACCGCCCGGCCACCCCGGCCGGCGGATTGTAAGTGTGGAACTTCAAAACGACCGATCAGACATCACACTTTCTTAACATATTTAGTAAATTTTCCCTTACAGGGCATACGACCCTAATGCGTACAGGGCATGGGGACATGTGCTGGCGTACACTTCGGCGAAAATTTCAACAGCTAAGTAGTTACATTTTCATTAGTTATTCATTATCTTTTAGTCTATCATATGGTATAATCAATATGCTAACTGAAGGGGGAACTTTATTATCAGCTGCAGTGAGATATTTAGCGGAATCAATGGCGACGAGATAAAATGTCTACCGGATTGGGATTCGAACCGGGAGCTCCTGCTTATTAGGTACGTGCGGTAACCACTGTGCCATCCAAGACACAGCGTTATCGCAACTGCACGGACTATCTAGACACGCCTCTCGGCCAATCCACACTCCCACCCAGCGCCACATATACGCAGTCCCTGTCCATTATTCAATATACAGATAATGTTTCACAGCTGCGTGATCTGCGTGGTGTCTGGTCTTTCGAAGGAACAATCAATCTCCAAGGGTTAGGGCAATGAAGCACTTAAATTTAACAGGCGAGAGAAACAGTTAAAGACGGATATCATTTGTAATAAGTGAAGGCGGGGGCTGAACCAAGAAAGTGAAACAGTTCGGTGGCTTCAAACATCACAGCACACGATGTCGCAAATCTATTTCATTTAGTGAATGACTGCGCAGCTCTGGAAGGTTAAGTGTCGAATGGAAGAAACCGAAAACTACGTGGCTAGACTCGGTTCATCAGTTTAATGTTATCCAAGATTATGTAAATTGCGTCTTCACCGCTCCGCATAGCGTTGACCTGAAACAGTGGCTGAGTCGCAAATCACCGGCGTCGACGTGTAGCCGCTGCTCTGTGCTCGCCACGTTGACCACAGACAGCCTCCAAATGTTCAAAAAATGTTTAGTTGTGTGTGAAATCTTATGGGACTTAACTGCTAAGGTCATCAGTCCCTAAGCTTACACGCTACTTAACCTAAATTATCCTAAGGACAAACACACACACCCATGCCCGAGGGAGGACTCGAACCTCCGCCGGGACCAGCCGCACAGTCCGTGACTGCAGCGCCTTAGACCAGACAGCCTCCACACTACGTTGCACCGAGACTTGAATACGTTGTCCGATCTCTACCAAAACTTGTGACCCAATTCCCCTTACATCAAAATGCGAACTCTCCATCTGGCGTAGATGTAGTGCTTCTTTGCTTAGTCCTCGACCAATCACTGGGTACACGTGAGGCGGAACTTCCAATCGGAGTAATTTGCAGTAGCATTTAATCTCCTACCCGGGTACCAAAGACACAAGAACTAATCAGATTCGTTTCGCCTAAGGCACAAAGCGCTCCAACGCCAATTTCCCCCCCCCTCCCCGCCCCCCCCAGCGACTTTCCGTTGTGAAACTATCCCTCCCACAAAAAAAATTTGACAGACAACAAGCAAGTTATTTTCCGTTGCTTATCTGATCGGCTGATTCCGGCGAAGGAGCTACTGGGCCCTGAAACACTTGCCGCTCGCATTCCTCGGTCGCGGGTCAGACTTCTCTTTTATACCACTGCTGCAGACGCTAAAGTTAATGGCGCTTCTCCGTCCCTCACAAGGGAATGAAGGGAATGATCAGACTTGTCACGTTGAAACCTGTGTTGCTTTTTTTACCATTGTGAGTTAACGTTGACAAATGTCCGTAATCAGTATTTTAGCTGCTGACATGACCTATAAGTCAGCAAAAAATCTTTATGAAGCAAGATATTTGTCTCATGGTTTCCGCGCTACGTTGTGCCAACATCATCTAGGGACAAGGTGCCGTCAGGTACTTGCAGCTGTCTTGCCACAGCAGTGAGACAGCTGACTCGCCATGTGAGATGACCATAAGGTATTTAAATATTCGTTAACAAGTACAACTGATACATTACTTACAACATTCTTTCCAAATTGCTATGTAATAGATACAAATAAATATACGATTTAGAATACATCAAAATTTTATTTCTTTTGAGTACCGCAGAAATGCAAAATATGGATGCTGTGTTCCAAACATACATTTTTTGTGCACCAAGAACGTACTACTAAAGACGACATACATACGGCAGCCCTGCGAGTTTCAGACTTTATTAGACTTCCTTATGCAAAACTGGGCCGCTGTTAGAGATGACTAAGACGTAATATCGGTAAATTTCGATGGGTGCCACGCATATTTCATCAGATTTTGAAACCGTGAGGACCAAAACTAATAATGTAACACTGACTGCAATTTGAGAACGTTGCCACAGTGATAGACCGATAATTGCAGTGATGTGTACGCAATAATTTACTCTGTTAGTTTTCTAGAAAAATGCCTTCCAGTGACGGAAAAATTCTCTTGCTAACGGTATATTTACATTCGTCTTGCCGAATGGAATCTGAAGTATCTCTGCTTGTTTGAAGGGTGAGCTCGAAATACAGCTTTTAATTGATCAGAGCTTTTATGAACTGACCTCGAATGTAGTTGAAGAAGAGACTTGTTCCCGTAGAACAGAAGAAAAACATGATTTCCCATTTTTCCCAAATTCGATGCGTCTACCACAAGAGTGTCTGCGTAGAACACCGTTCTTTTGACACGTGGTCCAAAACGTCTGCTTGATTCTTGAAGACATACATATAGTTTAGGCAGCAATGAACCGTCCAGATTAATTACGGGTATTATTGTGTACAAACTGTGAGTGCTGTCGTGGAGTGCGCAGTCGTCTCTCTATGTTTTTCCCTTTGCGTTACAGTGTTCATTCAGCACTTTTTTTTTCTTTTTAAACCGGACTGATCTGCATTCTAAACGTAAAATTCACTAAAACTAGCGATCTTTTGCTTTGCGTTCGTAATAAAAGCTTCTGTTATTTCGGTTCGAATCACTTCATTTTCCGACCTCTTTCTCGGTGATTTTCCTTGTCCCAATTTTATATGACCTTCTGAAGCGATAATCTAATTTTGTGAAGTTGTAAATTCTTTAGTGCCTATCGCATTGACAATGTCTAACGCCCAAATCACATAAAGTAGTACCGCTGAGACTTAAATGACTCCTGTCTGGTTTAGGTAAATAGTTCGAAAAGTAGTGCGTTTCACTCCGTCGCAATTTCCGGTCCAGCGGCTTTCTTTTTCTATCCATACAATTCACGTTCAGAACGGACGAAGCGATATTTGTTTTGAACAGTACCGACATGTAGGCGTTTCTTACCACTCTTATTCAACCAATACATCACCCTTTTTCTTTGTATGATACGGTAGTTTTAGTTCCTGTCGTTGCTTTCGGAGATAATTAATTATTACACGTGGCACTATCACTCGAAGAACCTTCATGAATATAACTTTCTTCAGTTTCTTCACATGTATACGGATTTGCAGTGTCCAGTATCAAATATTTCAGACGTTTATAGCGACATGTCTGCGCTGTTTACATGCTCGTCTAGAAGTTTAACTACCATTCCGCCCGTCACATAGTCTTCACGCATGTTTTCAGTTGGCGACTTCTTTTGGCGTCTGTTGTATATCCTGATAGCAAGCAGAAAAACATTTGCAGGGTTCTGCATCGCCTGTGAGGGGAGACTGAATGTTCAGAGTAAAGTGGCTTCCGGAGTATAGATGTGGGTGTAAAAAATTCTATCACAATTCGAACTAGCGTCAGGACGATATGTTTCGAAATATGCACCAGAAGTTAAAAGAATGTCCATTCTAAAGAAACGAATATTAATTTCCCTTTTTCACTGAAACCTTTCTGCGATATTCCTGTTTAGTGAACGCTGCGATAAGATGGCCGCACTTTCACCACACTGAAACAGCTCGTGACTCGCGGTTTCCAGGTACGGCCAGCAGTCACTGCAAGCGGCATGAAAAAAAATGCTGTTTTGTGATTTTGCTTAGGTGATTTCCAGTTCATGTCAATAGCTGCAGTCTTGCATGCAAACCTTTTATGCAGTTAACTGAAGTGGTAAAAACCACTTCGGTCCCGAGATTAACCATTTGACTACTGTTTTCAAGAGAAATGGTTATTCTGCCGGTGAAATTAAATCAGTATTGTCCAAGAAAGTAAGACACCATGCCGGCCATATACAAGAAGAGGACCAACACATAGCGCGGCTTCCTTTTTGCGGTGCTACAACGAGCAAGATAGCCAGAGTCCTGAAGAGGCAAGGAATAAAACCAGTTTTCCGACCACCTAGGAAAATTAAGGAAATGTTGAGATCAGTCAAAGATAGTCTCGGCCTAAGAGTTCCGGGAATTTATACTATTCCTTGCGAATGCGGCAGTCTGTGGGCCAGTCTGTAAGAACCGTTGCCGACCGCTGCATCGAGCACCAGCGCCACCTGAAATACAGGTATTTGGAAAAATCAGCGGTGATTGAACATAGCCTGCTTAACAAGCATAAGATTTTATTTGAAGAAACCAGAGTAATAGCCCACGCATCGAATTACTGAGACTCTGTGATCCGGGAAGCAGTCGAAATTAGACTCAGCGATAATAACTTTAACAGAGACAACGGCTATGCACTTAGCAACACTTGGAAGAGTGCACTGGATAAAGAAAAATCGCAGAGAAAAACTTCCCGCACATTACCTCCTGAGGGATGGCGCTGCAAGCAACGCGGGATAGAAACTACAGCTATGGACGTAGAGGGCACCACTTCACTACGGGCCATATCGCTGTTGCTATGACGTATTCCAGCAAATCAGAAGCCGTCCTTTGCATATAAAAGTGGGAACCTCGCTAATTCACTACAAGGCTGTAGAGCAGCGTAGTAAGCTGCTGCCAGCCCGCCCCCTTCGGGGGGAATTGAAAATCAATAAAGAAAAAAAAATAATTCACGACGGTCAGTTTTAGTCCTGACGACGTCCATGGAGGTAGTGGTCGAAAGCTTGGAGTTTTATCCTGAATTGACGCGGCATGTGCACAGAGGGATTTTCATTCAAGAAATACGTACCTAAAGACTTCGTAGCCACAAAATTATCAATACATATTTCGGCATGACAAAGCTGACCATTCCCTTATAAAACCTCTGCATGTCCATCTTTATACTGATGGACGTGAGACCTCGACTGTTCAGTACAGAATGAAGAATTAAAAAAAAATTTCAGCCGTCCAAATTTCTCATTCCCTTATCAGTACTGGTCGCTTTTGTTTGTCCGAGAAAGGCTGGATTGCAGTGCGGCGCCGTCCAAGCGGAACAAAGACCCATTGCTGTCTGTATGGCCCTTAGGCGACCGGCCTCACAGCGTGTGAAAGCGACTGCGCTTCATCCTGGCGCATAACATAACTGTACCACGTTACCCGGCCGGCCTGCTGCCAGACATAGGAACACTTTCGAATTTGTACCACACAATAAAGCCGAAGAACAAAAACACCGGCCCAGAAAGCTACCCCTGCGTACACATGCACTATTACAATCTTAACTGCAAGAAAACTTTGCAAGAAATTAGTAAAGAAACATTAGCCTTGAATCTTACAGCCACTCACTTATTGGTCGAAAACAAAATTGGAGCTAACACGAAAACAAAATCGTATGGACTCAAACGTGATTAATATCGCTGCGGAATTGAATATGAGGGGGTGGTCGGTTAGGTTGTCATCTCTCCGAACAAAGAAGTATGTAAGAAGCACTCTAGGACAAACGGTGAGAACATAAAGCAGTTTTTTCTAAAAGAAGTCTTCATCAGACACACGCCATGATGCGTGTGCTAAGGTATTTCTTTCAGCTAGCTGATAGGCCAATGATCTGACAATGAGATGTTTCATCGGGGCCATTCCGTGCCAAGTGGTCTAATATCGAGAAATGTTCCCACATGACCATCATGGATTTTGATGAAATTTTGTATGAACAATCACACATGTTCTCAATGAACACTGGTAAAGCTTCAGTTTCAGAAATTCAATACTTGCAGAGATATAGTCACTTGTTTGAAACCATAGCACAGCTTCCAATAGTGCATCCTTGAATTTTCAGCAACTTTGAGATGAGATATCTATGTAAGTATTTGCATGAAAGAAACAAAACTTGGCCATCTTGTACAACTTTTAGAGCGCTTTGAAGTAAAATTTTAAGAAAAGGATTTCTGAGCAATTTTCATATAGATAATTTGAAGCAAATTTGGGCGAAAAAACAGTTGTTTAAAAAAATGCGAACTTTAGTTTTTTATATCTCCAAAAGTAATTGTGTGATGTACATGAAACTTTGCACGCCATAACTCACCAACACAAGGTCTTAGAATATAAAATTTAATTCTCCTATTGCTTTCCATTGTTTCACAAATCTGGGGTAAAATTGACGATTTCTCAAAAAGTGCTAAAAATGGGTATTTTTAGTCAAATTTTTCAAAAAAGTGTTTTCTCCAAACTCTTCTAAAATATGGTCATTAAAAAGAGCATATTCTAAACTATCTAGAAAAGTGGATTTGGTTTTGCAATGCAAGCACAGAAGGCCCTAAAAAGTAGCATCATCAAAGAGGCGCACTGGAAGTTTGAACACATTTTTTTGGCGATCAAATTATACCTCAAACCTTTTATTATGCCTAATAAATGTTTATTAGTGCCTTGAATAATTTAAATGAAAAGATATGGTAAATAGGCATTGAGACTGTCAGAAAAACTTGAAAACTATGAGAAGTAGCCCTTCTGCTTTTATCGTAGGTGTTCATCTGCATAAAAAACTTCTCATTAGTAAAAAAAAAAAGAGAGAGAGAGAGAGAGATCATAAAGAATTCAGTGAATAATAGCTTCATATTTTTTGTATTTCTCAAAATATTTACACTTGGCATGGTTTCACCGATTCGTGAACTAAAGAGTTTTCGTTCCACTGACAACAGTTATGCTATCAAATCGCGTTCTTGTAATGCAGTGAACAAATTTTTAAATTTCCCACATTGTTTGTCAACTCTGAGGTTGGAATTAATCTTAACTTTACAAACATATCTTTCTAATGTTGGTTTGGATACTTTAAGTTTCTTAGGTATTTTTAAAACTCACATTTCGAAAGATAAAACGATTAAAATTACCATTTACGTTGATTTAATATCCCACTGCGGTCTACCACTCTTTCTAATGTAAATTCACCCCAACTGGAAAAGAAGAAGTCAGTAGTTAGAGGTGTACTTGCATCAAAAAATGACTGGGCAGAACCGGACACTGTCCCCTTCTGCTCCATCCCGTTCTCCAACATGGGCACTGTCAAAGTTAACAACTTTTATGGTGCCTTCTGCTTGATGCATTTGAACGTAAGATATACCTAACGTACACCAAATAGCATGCACTTTAAGGTTACATGTCATTGTAGGGCGTACAGTCAACAGTTAACAGCCTACCTTACGTTTAAATTCCCCCAATATCAAAAGAACACAAATGGAAACATGAAGGGCAGCCGTTCACTTACAAGCCGCACCCCCTGAAATGGTTATCGCACCTCTTCCTCCATTCAGAGACATAGTTACATATCACTACAGGAGGTTGCGGCACTCTCCAGTTTATAAACCAAGAAATCAACTTGTGCCCCGCTATTCCTTTCTGCCCTGATTTCGCCCAGGCTATGTCGTGAGTGCTGCATTGCATTACGTTGTACGGATGTCAGTGACGCACTGTGGGGAAACTGGAAAAGAAGTAAATCGAAGAGTTTGAGCTGGTGTGTTACAGGAGGATGCTTAAAATTAAATGGCTGATAAGAAACGAGGAGATTCTCCGCGAAATTTGTCAGGGAAAGGAATACGTGGAGGACACTGATTTGGAAAGAGGCTGGTATGGCAGGTGTTAAGACGTCAGATAATACTTCCATGGTACAAGATGAAGCCTCAGAGAGAAAAACTCAGGTAAACAGAGATACTGAATTACATCCAACAAATACTGGATGGCGTTGCATGTGAGTACAACTCTGAGAGGTAGCAACAGGAAAAGGAAGTCGTGGCAGGCCGTAACAAACTGATCAGAAGACAGACAAAAAAAAAGACGTGATCCTACTCCAGGTGTCCATCCTGGTAGAGCAAGAGAAACGAAACACAATGAAGATATAAATAATATTTAAATTAAAGTTCCTCGTTGTGCGAACGAATTAATCAGTTCCCTGGAAAGGAAATTCTCTCTAGAAAATAGTCGCAATGTGCCCTGCAAAAGAAACCTATAATGGCGCCATAGCCAGGTGTGGTGAGAGGCTGGATTCGGTAATTTTGTTTTATTTAATCGTATGGCTAGTACGCGAATATGTTCGAGGAAAAGGAGCAGAGGGGGGAAAGGAATCAGATCATAGGGGATCCACGTGGGGGATGTGAGGCATATATGGAAGGCGAGGCGGAGTGCATGGCGCTCGAGTATCTGGTCGGTCTCACAGAATTTCGTTGAGAAAGGGGGGGGGCGGGGATACCCAGGCACGACTGGCCTAACAGAGGATGGGGTGGATTTGTAGGTGTCGAGAATGATAGAGGGGTTCAACCCCCATGTCCGGCCAGAGAGGAGTTTAAGGAGATGGAGGTGGTTGTAGGCTTTGGATTGGATAGAGCGGAGATGAGGGATCGAGGTGAAGTGACAGCCAATGGTGAGTGCAAGGTAGGTGATGGTGGCTCGTTCTCAGACACTCTTCCTTTTTCTTTCTACCCCTCTCGGTGGCAGACAATGAGGGTGCGACAAGGCTGGTATGCAGGGGCGGCTTCTAAGGTAGTGCCGCTGTGTCATGGCACCACTTACACAAAAAATGCAAGAAAGAGAAATGTATGCGAACCGCACTTAAAACATTGTTTCGAAGTATGTGCACTACTGGTCATTAAAATAGCTACACCACGAAGATGACGTGCTACAGACGCGGAATTTAACCGTCAGGAGGAAGGTGCTGTGATACGCAAAGGATTAGCTTTTCAGAGCATTCACACACGGTTGGCGCCTGTGGCGACACCTACAACGTGCTGACACGAGGAAAGTTTCCAACCGATTTCTCATACACAAACAGCGGTTGACCGGCGTTGCCTGGTGAAACGTTTCCGACTTTGATAAACGTCGGATTGTAGCCTATCGCGATTGCGGTTGATCGTATCGCGACATAGCTGCTCGCGTTGGTCGAGATTCAAAGATTGTTAGGAGAATTTGGAATCGGTGAGTTCAGGAGGGTAATACGGCACGTAGTGCTGGATACTAACTGCCTCGTATCACTAGCAGTCGAGATGACAGGCATCTTATCCGCATGGCTGTAACGGATCGTGCAGCCACGTCTCAATCCCTGAGTCAACAGATGGGGACGTTTGCAAGACAACAACCATCTGCACGGACAGTTCGACGACGTTTGCAGCAGCATGGACTGTCAGCTTGGAGACCATGGCTGCGGTTACCCTTGACCCTGCATCACAGACAGGAGCGCCTGCGATGGTGTACACAACGACGAACCTGGGAGCACGAATGGCAAAACGTCATGTTTTCGGATGAATCCAGGTTCTGTTTACAGCATCATGTTGGTCGCATCCGTGTTTGGCGACATCGCGGTGAACGCACATTGGAAGCGTGTATTCGTCATCGCCATATTGGCGTATCACCCGGCGTGATGGTATGGGGTGCCATGGGTTACACGTCTCGGTCATCTCTTGTTCTCATTGATGGCACTTTGAACAGTGGACGTTACATTTCAGATATGTTACGACCCGTGGCTCTACCCTTCATTCGATCCCTGCCAAATCGTACATTTCAGCAGGATAATGCACGAGCGCATGTTACGGGTCCTGTACGGGCCTTTCTGGATACAGAAAATGTTCGATTGCTGCCCTGCCAGCACATTCTCCAGATCTCTCACCAATTGAAAACGTCTGGTCAATGGTGGACGAGCAACTGGCTCGTCACAATACGCCAGTCACTACTTTTGATGAACTGGTTCCATCTGGATGTTGTGAGAGTCATATTTGAACCCTGTGACAGAGCAAGGTTGCTCTCTACACTCATTTCAAAATAAGAAAACGAAACAACCAGCAAGCACAACTCAAAGCAACGCGGAGTGCATAAATCATTTGGTAACGGCTAGAGAGCAATTGTTAGATCATATTGGTGGTGTCGTTACGTGGTAGTTCAGGCCCGACCTCCATCGGTATCTTAAGCTACTTTACTTCAATCATCCCATCCTTACGATTGCCACGTTAAAGTGACCCAACATACTCAGTGAGAAGTGAAGAATTGTGCTGTTGATATGTGTGTGTGCGTGTGCAGTTGTGTGTGCGATAGAGATCTTCGGAGTTACTGATACGTTTTATATCTCGTGCAGACATGCGAAAAAGATAGGTAAAGCAACTTCTGTCTGTCTGTCTGTCTCTCTCTCTCTCCTTCCTATACAAACACTTGCTAACACCTTCTCCCGTAATATATCAATCTCTTATTGTGCAAAATAGGGGCGCTGTTGTAATAAGTGTTTATTTCTGTTTCTCTGTAAGTTTCCCTTCATATAATATCTTATGAAATATATGAATTATCGACAAAATTCTGTAATACTTTCTTTGCTACCAAACTAAGCATTTTTTTGGCACCACCAGTGGAATGTCTCAGCAGCCGCCACTGCTGATATGTTTTCCCTTAAGAATCAGAATTTCCCATGGAAATTTAGCAGAGCTCACCATTAAACGAAGGAAGCTCTGCAACAAGCGGACAAATGAAGCCGCATCCACAGGATGGTCACGATCCAGGTGAGAAGTCACCATAGCACTGCCGTATCGCAACAGCTATGGCTCCTCCCATGGCGCGCATTAAAGGCTTCCGTCCGCTATTTCCACTCCAGCGAATCCTCTCGCGGTTACGCGCTTCAGAAACATCACGTCCATACAGGTGTGCGCTGTCCGTTCGCCACTCATGTCCGTAGCAAGTGCACAACCACCACTAGGGGTGCATAGAGCTGACGCCGTCTCAACGAACGACGTCCAATCTTTTTTTTTCTCTCTGCTGGTTAGCCTCCATCATAACCTCTGGTTGCAACCAGATAGCTGATCACTATCGTTATGAGGCAAAGAAGATATTCTCGCAAAAGTAAATCGAAGAGCCGTTCTCGGCTCGAAACTCTTTAGAATTACGTTCTTGAACTTACATTTAGGTGTCTCTTCGACGCTGTCATGAGAGTATAATTGTGCCAGAACAAAAAATTGTTGCGTAATTGTGTAGCAGCCAGGTGATAAAACTACAGACCTTGCAACATTCTTTGAAATATTTGAAATTATTTAAATGGAAGTGTAGCGTTCTTTAAAAAATGTTTCTTTGTAATACATTGAAAGGAAGCTGAACTGAATATATACAAAACTGGAGTTACCGTGTAGCTTGTTGTAACTGCAAGTGGTGTGCCTACTCTGTGTTACTGTTAGCAAATGGACAATGTAACTCCCAATACCAATAAAGAAATACCGTCACTGCAAAATACATTCAGCCCCTTAGGTACTGAATCCTCTCGCCCTGTTCAAAACTGATAACTTCGGTCCCTGTACACTTAACAAATAAATAAAATTGTCTTACATCTGAAACAGCAACGGTGGATCGCGATATATTCTGGTCTCTCATTAAGAAGAATAAAATATACTAGCTACAGGCTCAGGGGTGTGTAATTCTGGCAGTAATACTTAGAAATTTACATGAAATTCTTATGGCTGATAAATAAAACGTTTAAGAAAAATTCAATGTCTTTGAAAAACATATGACCTGGACAGGGAGGCTGTAGTGATTTAGGTGAATTACTGACACTGACTTTTTCATTAGTGAAATTGTATTCGAAGTTGAGTTTGGCTTTTCAAAACATCTACCAACTGAAATTACCTGTCGCGCGGGATTAGCTGAGCGGTCAAAGGCGCTGCAGTCATGGATTGTGCGGCTGGTCCCGGCGGAGGTTCGAGTCCTCCCTCGGGCATGGGTGTGTGTCTTTGTCCTTAGGATAATTTAGGCTAAGTAGTGTGTAACCTTAGGGACTAATGACCTTAGCAGTTAAGTCCCATAAGATTTCACACACATTTGAACATTTTTGAAATTACCTTACTCAGAAAAGTTACATCCATTTTACTAGTTGAGTCACAAACAATAAGATTTATACAGCAAGTCTTATCGAACCTCACTTAAAAAGCATAAAGACAATAAATCTCAGAAACATTACAAGGGGTAAAGGTGTAACTACCCTATACATCAAATCTGTTTACGTACATTCTCGGATTACTCAACAAAGAACTCATTGTTACCAATTATCAGCCAACTCATTTGCACTAACGTTCTGGCAAAACGAAAGTTAGACGGTCGGGGTGGCCGGGCGGTTCTAGGCGCTACAGTATGGAACCGCGTGACCGCTGCGGTTGCAGGTTCGAATCCTGCCTCGGGCATGGATGTGTGTTATGTCCTTAGGTTAGTTAGGTTTAAGTAGTTCTAGGTTGAACCAAAACGAAAGTTATAAAAAAATTTAACTTGTTTATCTTACTTGCGAGAAGACTTCTGCTTTCCTCATTTATATTTCCAATAATACATGTATTCGTAGTTACTGCATTATAATCTAAGACTTGGTAGCTTTATAGAGCACACCACAAAAACTGCCTACTCCATCCTCTTTCGCTGCTGTGGTGCGCCAATCGCCCTCTTCCTCGAAGACTACAATCTCACACCAGAAACAGTATCTTCAGATTTGCAGTCGTGCACAGTCAGCGATCCGCTTTATAGAGGACAACAGAGACATACATCGTTTATAATATAATAGCTTCATTTTAGTGTACATTGGTATCATTACAACATTCGAGTGCCACATAAAAGTGTACCCCAGTAGACACCTTCAATTGTAGTGTCCCTTCCTACGTTCGACGTCAGAACTCAAGTTAAAACGACGATTGGGAGAAGGGTAATAGCCTGGTAACGAAATTTACTTGATAAAATGCACTTAAATAAGCAAAAGTTCCTTTTGGAAAGAGGGAAAATCGAAAATAGGGTCTGTTGGCTAGCCAGGATTTTTGTCACTCTGGATACTAGGGCACCTCAGTTAACGTTGTTGATGAGGTTTTATCAAGATTTGCATTTCATATACGACTTCGATCTAAAGAAGATCGCAGTGATGGCCCTCGGCGTTAATCCTTTTGAGCCGGAATGCCATTTAACCGCTTGAATACGTGAACATTTCCTTTATCAACCCAATGAGCAAGAATTGGAACGGAAACGGGAAGGCTCCTATTGCGGGCTAAACTCTGCAAGTTGAACAGAGAGGTGCTAAGAGCGACCAGAAAAGAAGTGTCGCCGGGACAATTAAATAAATGAAATGGCCGGTATTTAGCCACCGGAGATATTCCGGAAATCGGATTATGGCTCGCGGCGGAAACTACCGGGGAACAAGCGCAGTGGACTTGGGACCGCGGGAAGCGTTCTGGCGTGGGTGGCTCGAAGGCAGACGTAGGAAAGGGATGGTGGCGCAGGGGGGAGGGAGGGGAGTGGCGGGAGAGACGGAGGGAGCGAACGAGAGAGTGAGAGGGGGTGTACTGACTGCAGGGTGGCTGTAATCCTCTTACGCGGGCTGCGGTGCGCCGCGGTGCTGGGCCCGTCTTAAGCTCAAATTGTTGACCGGCTCGAACGACGCAAACTCACTACTTTGTCGCGCTTTATTTACCATTCGTCTGGCTCCGATATTATGACTGCGTCGGTGGCGTGTACTTGCTGCTGACAGGCCCCGAAAGTCCCGAGCTGCGTCGAAAGAGAGGAAAATGAGACACACGTCTCCGACGTAATGTACCACCTTTCTGCCATGCTTCAGAGATCTTGATTCGGAGCAAACAATGTCTGTGAAATTGCATCTCGTTGGTAACGTCAGAGAACAGTTTACAGAATTTTGTTACAGTACACACAAAATATATATTTTACAATTCTGTGTGTCTACGGAAATTCAGAAGTCTATAGGTCAACTGTAGCTGGGCATGTTGTAAGATTCTGTTTTACAAATTTGGCTACTGTCTGTAATCCATGAGTTAATGGAACTGTTGTCTTTTTATAAACAAATCAATGTCCCAGCAAACAATTCTGTAACGCTATCTGCTTCCGAGAACGCATAAGAAATTAATAGAGTAGGTCACAGTTGTAGGGTGTAAAATTGAACATCGGACACTTAAAAATCACTCTTAAGTTCCAATAAAAATTACAAGAGTCTGACTGTGACCAATGTACAGTTGACCACTGTGCAAAGGGGTTCGTGCCGGTCTTCCTAACAGCTCTTATATTTGCCAACTACTGTCCGCTGGTAATGCTTCTGCAAGTCATTGGAGTAACGATGTGGTTTGAAAGAGTTGAATATGCTGTGTGCATGTCGCTGGAGTATGACAATACACACTCTAGGAAATCTGCCATATAAATTACGCACTCACCAGTCGACTGCAAAACGTACCTTCACAACTGATATTAGGGTGCAGAGCAGGGAACAATTGTCACTATTAATGAAAAAAAAAAACTATGTGAGAACTGAATAATTTGATTATCTAAATTTTTAGACAACATAGTGTGGAGGTAACAACGATTACTTTACTTATAATCAATTATTGTAAATGACAGTCACAATCGCATTATTCATTTTGGCGCCAACCGGTTTCAACCCGCGATAGAGTTATGTTCAGGGCAATTTACACCATTTGATCGCTCGCTGCAGTCGTCACCCTACCTTTGCACGGTTGGTAACTATAGTTGATACGGGTTGGCGGCAAAATAAATAATGCGATGACTGTCGTTTTGAATAACTGATTATTTGATTGTCTGTACTGTGATCAATGAATCTACACTGAATTCTTGGTACAGAATGTCTTTGCAAAATGTAGGCAAAGACCAATTCACATTTTTTTGAAAACCAAACAATTTACAAATTGAAAGTGCCGTTTAGCACGTTACTTAGAACTTTACCAGGATATATATTATCAGACATAAAACTCATAACTGATTTAGGATTGAAATCGGAGACAGTCAGTCCCTCAAGGTAAAAGGAAAACTCTAGATTTCACTCGAGCGCTCTGAGTATTTCGTAGCGCTCTAAATGAGTTAATTGACAACGATAACAAAGTAATATAAAAGTGCACACGATATGGCATATTTTCTGTTCTGTCGGTATACGCCTGTAAAACAAAAATATCATCAAGTCTTTTGCTCTTTTTGTAGCTGGCTACTTATGGAACGTGTAAAGAAACAACGAGTTCATGGAGGGGTGTGTGTTGGGGTTGAGGAGCATGTTCTCCCCATCGACAAAAAAATCGCATGAACTCGCCTGAAAATGACAGCACAAAAATTATTTATCAACAGAAGTAAGGTAGTGAACCATTTTCTTATTTCGTCTTCTGGTGACTACGTAATACACACCACAGACGCCAGTGTTAGAACCTTACAAGATTTGTTACACAACAGCACATAAAACCATCAGATGTTAACAGATATCAGCCAGTTGTATGTTATTCAGAGTAGTATGCTTACTAAAACATCTTTTGCAAATGCGTAGTTCTAGTAGGAAAGGCGAGCGCTACGTAACAGCAGCGAAAAATGATGTCAAATTATTTAGCTGAAGAGACAACGAATCTGAGCTAGTTTATCTGACATAAGAAAGTATTCAGAAAGTATTTTGTGGAATGTCCACGGAGAGAGGAGATGGATTAAACCTCCTGTTGTGGACAATTTGGTCCAAATGGTTGAAATGGCTCTGAGCACTATGGGACTTAACGTCTGAGGTCATCAGTCCCCTAGAACTTAGAACTACTTAAACCTAACAAACCTAAGGACATCACACACATCCTTGCACGAGGCAGGATTCGAAATTGCGACCGTAGCGGTCACGTGGTTCCAGACCGTAACGCCTAGAACCGCTCGACCACCCCGGCCGGCCGACAACTTGGTGAAATGCCGTATGTGATACAAATAAACATATGCATGGACGTCGATGACGATGACAATTCTTTGTGGCTTTTTATGTCAGACACCTGGCTGCATACTCAACCAGCAACACTTGCAAAGGAGGTTTACATTCAGGGCGCTGCATTAGCGTCTCTCAATTGCCGACGCATTCTGCAGACAGATTGCTGCCTGGTACTCAAATACACTAAGGCTTCTACGTAAAAGTTCACTTGGCAATGTCCTGTTTGTCAACACGTCGTCACTAGCAGCCTGAGAAGTAACTATGGGACACTTATCGACAATACTATTATGAATTATTAATAAAACGGGAATTTTTAAGGATTTTGCAGATAATTTTCGTGTTGTATTCGGTAACTGCCGTCAATCAGAATGTGGTCTGTAAGAGATATATCTTTCGGAAATAAAGATACTGGTAAATTTCTTTCCTAAATTCCTTCAGTTGGTGCACTTGGTCCTTCTAATTGCTATTGCATGCAAGATTTTGAAGTTAATAACTATTATATAATTTATATTTATTAGCTTCTCATATGATACAGTACCTTCGTTCCACCACCGCTTGATTATCTTCCCCATAGGGAGTCAAACAATTTCTGTATTACACACAATGTAGATGTCCCACATGCAGTAAGCTTTATGATACAGTACCTTCGTTCCACCACCGCTTGATTATCTTCCCCATAGGGAGTCAAACAATTTCTGTATTACACACAATGTAGATGTCCCACATGCAGTAAGCTTAGCAGTAATTTACTGCACACTCAATTAATTAACTTGGTGCAACACAGACTTGCTAAAGCAGTAAATGGAAAAGTTCATATAGTATCCGAAAAGCTAACATAATGCTGATTTATCTTGTTCGATTCTAAGGTTAATACTCACTTATTCTTCAGTTACTCTACCTTTCTTTCGCCTTTTCTCTCCTCTCTTCATTAGTTCATTTGTGTTCCAGCGCATTGTTATCTTCTTTCATATCTCTATTTCTTCTTTCTTTACCTCGATTGTTGCTACAGTAAACTGTGCTCACTCGTGTGAAAAATTTCTGTCATTCTTCTGTTCACAGTTAAATATCAAACTACAGATATTTCTAAGGTTTTTATGTTACGCATCCACAGTCTTCATGTGTAAGAGGCGGCAAGAATGTTTCGGTTTGAGGACATTGCTACACCGTATAAGCAACATAGCGCGGCTCCGATGCGGCTGTATAAGTACCGACATGTAGGCAAGGTATTAGTGTAGGACATACGTGTGGTAATTGCAACTACGTGAATCATCGCGACGTTGTTATCGTAAGTGGAAGCCACTCGAACACCTACCCTATATCCTGATCACTCCCCATGCGATATCACGCCTTCAGTCCCTTACAGAAGGCCTTAAATGGTCGACAATTCCTGTCGGATGAGGATGTGCAGCATGACAGGGTGTTTCAGCAGACGGGTATCTTCAAACTGTAGCGGCGGTTGGATGATCACTTCCATGTTCACGGTGATTTTGCCTGATTGGCATACCGCTTCTGTACTGTGCGGCCTTCTGTCGGAAGATGGACAAGCACTGAATATACCAAAAGCGACAGTGAAGAAAAGAAACCGCAAATATACCCGAAAATTCTGTTCGTGTGACGTATGAAAAGTTAAAGGAAGAGGTCGTGCTGTCTGATAGACATATTTATAGCTTTTGACAAAAATCAATCAGATACAGAAAGTTTCTGTGATGATAATACAAACTATAAGGCATGTTGCAAAAACCAGCTGAATACATTTGAAGAGCCTCTGGGCCGAAAAAGACTGAGTCGAAAGTTACGAAGACATGTGTTTTGCTGAGTAACTCTGCCAGCGGATTGTGGGAAACTAGAGCGATGCAATAAATTACTTTGTTATGTATATAGGAGCTAGCTTTACAGGGTAGGCTGGCTCAGGCAGTATGTAGGCATATTTCATGAGGTCTTCACTAATGACTGTACGTGCCATGATCTTTGCGCATATCGTAGTGGATCCCCAAATCACTCAGTATCACGTGATCACGATCACCTTTGCAGAGTTTCCTTGAAACATAAGAAGGTGGTGAAGTTCCAGGTTGGTAGCCAACTTATTCGTATGACATGATCCCTCTTATTTCCTCTAGTGAAGTCACGTGAAATGTCTTTTTTACAAGACATAGGCAATGACTGAAGAAAATTTCCTGCGAAGAGCACTCGTTGCAAATGACACTTTTCGAACAACATCCAGAGAGAACTTCGTGCAACGGTGTCATGGCTTCATACAAGTTTGAGGGATGCTGCTGTGAATAATTGTAGTGAATGTAGGACATTGCGCAATTTGGGAGAATAAGTAGAATCACCGAATGTATATCACAGCTATACAATGGTAAATTTGAAAAAATATCGTGTTCACTCACAATATTCGATTCAATCGTCTCCAGACCAAGTTTCCCTGTCGCAAAGTGATACATTACCATCTTTCCCACTAACCCTCAAGACTTGGGTGATTATCGAAAAATATTCTGTTTACTCTTATGATAACATACGAGTTCAACATTCTACCAATTACTCAACATCGGAATACTATCGGTTCTCAGAATATTTAACACAGCTTTACAGTGTTTTAAGAAATATTTGACCAGAAGTAAAACGCCCAATAAGAAAAAGCTATCAGAAGAATACTGAATTTAGCATAGTAGGGATGATATGAGGTACTAAATGTGCATGCTGTATGGTTTGATGAAACGTATGGCAATTTGTATCGTACAAAATTCGCAAAGTGGACGGACGACATGTGACAATGTTCAGTCTATGTCCTAACAAGGGTATGCGATAAACTTAGTGTTGAACATGTATACCTAATTAACGGAACAATGCACTATGCTATGTTGATATTTGAATTAAAAATAAATTTAAACAATTAAGTTATATTTCCCCTACGTTGTTGTCAAGTGTCAATCCTGAAATCGATACTGGATCCTCTACTACATATTTTTGTATGATGGACCGAAATTCCATCGTCAAATTATCGCTGTAAATGCAAATTTTTGTAGTATTTCAGTATATGAGGTCCGTGGTCTCTGGTGACTTGGTACTGTATAGTTGCATTTCATTTGCTTTTTTATCGCTGTTTATCTTTATATCTGTATTGCACTGAAAATATCTGTGGTTAAACCTGTCACTCATAATACATCCTTTCTGTTCGGAAAGAAAGGTCAGCGATATTCATCGAAGCACTTCTAGCATCAATTTATCAAGAGGAAACGAAAAGTACGGACGCCTTTCACTCTCTCTCTTTATTACTGTTGTACCTACAGACACTGTTAGTAGCAACATCAGTTTTTCCACTTCTATGACATTAAGTGAATTTTATGGCACGCAGTGCATTATCTTCTTCTTCGCCATGTCGTCCACGCTATACGATGGATGTTTTTACTGCTTCAGAATTGCTTCATTACGTAGTCTTTCCTCGAGCGTTTGTACATGAAATGAAAGCAATATTCCCCTTTCGCCGTCTACCATTAATGGTAAATCCGCACACAAACACACTCGCACGCTCGTTCACTGAAGCTTGTGTTTGGCTGCGACAAAAGAAAGAGGAACTCACTCAACGGCCAGAAGTTCGTTAGGTCACGAATCGTTGTCGTGAAAGTTGTCCGCGCAGTTCTGATGACGCTTAACGACTGTTTTATTACCCGCGCGTCGTTAAGTTATCATCGGGGCCTTCCTTGACGCCCACAGAGCTGCGCGCTCTGGTGGACGTGGCATACAATTCGATCCGGCCTGAAGCTTTGTAGCGCTGTTCGCCCCTAGTCGCCTTGTGTTGGCAGTTACAGCGTCCTTCCCCGCCGACCTAAACGGACCCTTAAATGTTTTCGGTTCACATCGCCCACAGTAGGAAAAGACCTTCGGTTTCTTTGGGGGACTATTGCTGTGGATAACGACCACATTGCAGAATGGCTGTCAGAATTTTGCCTCTGACGCACTCAGAATGATGCAGGTGCACCAGCGGGAGAAATCTCTACGTTTTAAGTATGGTGATACAGACCTGAAGAACATCTTTTGGTGCTAATAAAACTCTATTAGGGTGTTAGCATTTATTGGTTCAGATTTACCGCACAGCGACTTCTAGTCAGTGTCGGCTGCCGCCTCATACTAATGACCGGGTGGAATTTCACTGACTCGTTTTGTTACCGCAGTGTTAGACAGCAGTTTGGCTGAGGTCTTGCATCTGTCAGACTGCAGGCCAAGATGTAGTGTGAGAGTATGTCGACACTGTTTGGAGCTTCCTTGTTCCCACTTCAGAGGATGACAATGACCCGCAATGCACCATTGGGATGTACCACACTGTTGGAATTTATGTAGTTTGCTGACCTGAGCCCCACTGGACAGGCAGACTCTGTCATACAGAAGCGCCTGCTGTGATAATCAGCAACGGAGGCACCAGACAGCACCTGGTGGTGATGATGCTAGCGCGATATGCACTGCAAGATGTACTCCGATTGGAAGACCCTTAGTCTCTTCATCATCAACGTAACAGGCGGCGACCAATGCGAAGTCTCATGAGTGGCAGGTCATGGTTATTTGGATATTAGCATCTTGTGAATTGCAGAGTGTGTTCACAAGAAGTTCTGGAATGTCTAATATATGTTCGTCACTACACTATAATAATGACTGAATGAGTGCTTTCGGTATGAACGCCACAATCCTAATGTCTAACTGAACTCAGAGCCAAAGATTTGTGATATTTATGGAGACTGGCGTGAGGTAATGACGTAAAGCTCTGTTCGTTATGACAGAATGAGGTCTGTTGCTGTACCGGTTCTCACCCGTTCTTGTTCTGCTTGATTTGCTTAGCAGTTTGTTATGGGCTCTTATCTTCACCGTCAGGCCTCTGAAGGTAATGCTTGTTACTTCATGTCAGGAGAACCGTCCCTCTCTCTCAGTTGATACTTTGCTGTACATGTAATTTACACTTGGCAGTCGGCGCCTATGCAGCAAGGTGTTCTCATGTATTCAGTTGACTTACAGCGCTGATTCTTTCTGCTGCTTAGCTGTTTTAACAACTTTTGCCTAGCAACACCTGCGACTGCGCTAATGCAAACTTGAGATAAATTTTATTACTTACTTTATTTCTCTGGGACAAAACAGTGCAAAGCCGAAGGAAACATTCATCTCGTATAACAGGTAGTTCGTATTTGGCGAATATTCCTTAATCTTGGAAGGTTCCTACTATCAGCAATTTGCAGACTGAAATGAAGTAGATTTTAAAATCTTCTTCACCCTTTGTTCCTCATTTTGCATCAGCCTTACAAAAAAATTAATACACTGAGGCTTTTTGGGAAAGTGAGGAACGTTGGGTCATAATAAAACCTACAAATATTACAAATAGTTTATGTTGGCAGTTGCTGGTTCCTACACCTCTACATACGTTCACCTTTCATACCTTTACACTAGTTTCTTCAACTTCTTTGCACTGAATATTCTTTTCTGGGAATTCAACTAGTAGTTTAGGTTCCTTTTCTTCTTCAACCCGTTTTAAACCAAAAAATATTACATCATGTGGCAGAAGCAGTATTTCAGTCAAAGTTTACCAAATTATTTAGTAGTTAGAGTCCTATAGTAGAAGTTAACTGCCAATACGTTTTGATGTATACATGGGCCAACAATGTCTGTTTCCATCTACATGTACATACATACTCTACAAGCCATCATCCAGTGTATGATGCAGGGCACCAGATACCACTACAAGTCATTTTCTTTACTGTCACAGTCCCAGATTGAGCGAGGAAGTAAAAATTGTCTGTAGCCTAATTTCTCTTACCGTATTTACGTGGTCCTTACTCAAAATATACGTTGGTGTCAGTAGAATCATTCTGCAATCACCCCAAATGCCGGTTCTCTTAAAGTTTCCCGCTACTGCCTCGTGAAAAGACCGTAGTCTTCCCTCCAGGGATTGCCATTTTAGTCCACAAAGCAACTGGTCGAAGCTGTCTCTGAATTGCTTCACTGTCTTTACTTAATACGACCTTGCAGAGATCCCAAACACTTGAGCAGTACTCATGAATGCATCGCACTAGCGTTCTGTAGGCCGTCACTTTTATAGGGTGGCCACGCTTCCCGAAATTCTTCTGAAAGGGTACATACCGCCCGACGTTGAAAATAGGTACAACATTCTTCGTTATTCTTGTCAGTACAACATATTTTTTCTAATAATAACTCAATTTCAATTAATACAGCGAAGCCGGATACCAGTGTGGGAAAGAATGACAATTTATTTGTTTAATTGATCACATGTGCACTCCCACAAAATAAATCCCTACATCCAGTTTGGTGAGATCTGTGAAATGAATGTATGGTCGTCTGCTAACCGCAGATAGTGAATGTGAATATATCATCATCTTTGAGACGGTACTTGGGTCACCTTTGGTGGGACCAAAGAGATGAAATTTACCTGAGCTTTTAAGCGCCTGAAATGTGGCTGACCAATACGGTAGCAAGGTGCTGGCCCACTTCGGCAGAGGTGCGGGAGAACCTGAAGAACGGCCATGTTTCAGCACTCTGCCGCTGGATCTAGTGTTGGTAAGACCTGTCTTAGGCGTGCTCCGTAAGGACAAAAGAGTGGAGACATGGTATGCATGTGAAATACTTAAGAGTAGTTTAGAATAATAATTTCTCTATTTCTGGAACTTTTGTGGGGAGAATTAAATGTCAGGCAGGTAATATTAAGGGGATCGTAGTAATCTTCGGAAGTGACCAACGGTCACAATGAAACCACGTGTAGCAATAAGTTGAAATACTTCCGAGTGCCTAAGTTAAGCTGAATTACTAACGTGTGTACTATAAGTTGAAATATTTAAGAAATGGTGTGTGCAGGACTTCAAATTAGAGACGAGCACTTCCACGTGGTGAGTACTGTGTGAGTCTCAATCTGTGTATGAGACAAAGGATAAAGAGAAGTACTCGTCCATGGTATCAGTTAAGGACTCGCGTGTGTGATGAATATGTTCTTAATATTACTTTGCGTGTTATGTTTCCGTGTGACGCTTGGTTCAAACTATAATACTCTGAGAGTGAAGCAAGGTGAGTTAGCCGTCTATCCAGCAACGCCACTTGGCTTGCATTGCACAGGAAGACGTGCATATATCGTCCAGAGTTCGTAGTAGGAAAGAAAAGTTACGAAGTGGGGCAGTGTCGTGTGAAACTGGGATGAATACTAATTGAAGTGGGAAAGCTGAAAGTGATGTGATTATAATGTTGTGACTATTCCTTATGTTGTATTCCATGTTGCAGTGTGGTGTATATCATGTAATTTAAGTATGTGTGGTTTGCATAGGAGAGTAGCAAGGTAGTTTCAGAGGTAGTGGGTTATGCTTGTTCCTTTTGTACCGCTCGGTCTGGAGAAAAGTTTCGTGATGATGGTTGTGAGAGTCGAAGTGTGATATATAGCAAAAGATCCACCATTCTATCCAGAAAATGCACTGTAGCGTTAAAGAATTACGAGACCATAAGATAGAGAATCACCAATGTAAAGCCATGCCCTCTGGGCGGAATTTCTTATGTGTTATTGTTGTAGGTTATAGAATTTGTGTGTTTAGGTTATAGAATTTATCGGAATAAATAAGATAGTGAAAAGAAAAAGATTGGTGGCCTTTTCCTTCGAACTGTATGTTGCCATGATATCCAGAATTTATAATGTGTGCGCCATTCATATTCAGTACGATGGCCACGTGTTGATCAAAGCCGTTAAATAAAAAAGAAAATGTGGTATTGCCAGTGCGTAGTGAACAGTCAGAGTTGTGTAAATTACTAAAAGTCAGATGTGCGTTTCCGTTGCGTAATATTCATACAGAAGAATAATTTGTAACTTAATTGTGAGCACTAGAGTTCATGTTACTCGATAAATAAGAATTACTCCACTCGCTTGGCAGACCACTCATCTTGCAGGCCTGACTGTTTGATTCCACAGTATGAGCAAGGCATGTGGGTGCCTCTCACTTCTTATGAAACGTCGCATTCGGGAGGACGACGGTTCTATCCCGTCTCCGGCCATCCTGATTTAGGTTTTCCGTGATTTCCCTAAATCTCTTCAGGCAAATGCCGGGATGGTTCCTTTGAAAGGGCACGGCCGATTTCCTTCCCCATCCTTCCCTCACCCGAGCTTGCGCTCCGTCTCTAATGACCTCGTTGTTGACGGGACGTTAAACACTAATCTCCTCCTCTTCCTCTTATGAAACGAAGTCGATCATTCGCCTTCTCTACTACGGTCCTTACGTGCTCATTCCATTTCATATCACTCTGCAACGTTATGCATGGATACATAATCGATTACACTGTGTGAAGCAGTACATTATTGCGTTCGAATGTTATAGGATTGTTATCTCTATGCATCTGCATTACTTTACATTTTTCTACATTTAGACCCACTTCCCATTCATCAAACCAACTAGAAATTCTGTGTATCATGTATCCTCCTAGTCACTCGAGGACATCATCCCGTACAACACAGCGTCATTAGACGTGAATTGCTGCTCACCCTGGTCTTCAGATCATTTCTGTCGATAGAGTATATGATTGATCTTATCACACTTCCTTCCAGTCCTACCAAACTTCCCTGGGGCACTCAGTACGATATCCTAGTCTGTGATAAACACTCGCACTCTGAGACAACGTACTGTGTTCTATTAAGTGAGAAGTCTTCGAATTAGACCTACTCATATATCTGGGAACCTTATCCGTATGGTCGGACCTTCGAACAGTCTGCAATGGAGAGCCCTGCCAAACGCTTTCCGGAAATCTAGGAATACGGAATCAGCGTGTTGCCCTTCATTCATAGTTCTCAGGATATTATGTGAGAAAAGAGCTAGCCGAGTTTCGCACAAGCAATGCTGATTTTGAGGACAGAAGCTTTTTCCGTCTCAAAGGAATTTATTATATTTGAAATGAGAATTTGTTCAAGTATTCTGCAGCGAACCGAAGTTAAGGATACTGGTATGTAATTATGCTGGTCTATTATTTTACATTTCTTATAGACAGGAGTCAATTGTACTTTTTTCGAGATGCTTGAAAATTTGCCCTGGACGAAAGATTTGCAATAAATACAAGCTAAGTGAGGAGTCAGTTTCTTCAATGCTTTCCAAGCGGGACTGTTTGTGACAGTCAAACGATGTTATGTTGCATTTTGGGGGATATTGATAATAATGACTATGGTGTTAAAACCAGTACTGGCACAACGCACTTTTGTGAGCGTTGACTGGGCTGTAGCCAGTGAGGCACACAGTGACACTATTTACTCGCTCCCACAACCGGCGCGGCGACATATAGAGAGTGTATATTTTAAGTCGACAAACCAGAATAACTCGAAAAATAAGCTTCACACGAAAAAATGAGTAGAATCTAAACTTGATTATTTTAGAGGTGGAGATCTGCTGGTGCTAAAATTAGCCCAGTTGGTGGTGGAGGGTGGGGGGGGGGGGGGGGGTAGGCAACTTTAAAATTTCAAATTTGAACCCCCATTTTTTATAGCAGAATCAGATTCTAAATAAAAAATTACGTACATTTGGTCTTAAACATTTGGTTTGATTCTTGGCAGTTGGCTCTGTAATTCAGGAAAATCCATGTTCTCATTTTTGCGTGGAAAATGGTTACAGATGAATAAAAAATATTATTTACTTTGTAAATTTTGATTCACTGAAACTAAAACTCCCCTCCTCTCTCTCAATAGGATGGGGTTTGACGAATGACGATTGAACAGTGGAAAAACGTTGTGTGGAGTGACGAATCACGGTACACTATGTGGCGATCCGATGGCAGGGTGTGGGTATGGCGAACGGCCGGTGAACGTCATCTGCCAGAGTGTGTAATGCAAACAGTAAAATTCGGAGGCGGTGGTGTTATGGTGTGGTCGTGTTTTTCATGGGAGTGGCTTGCACCCTTTGTTGTTTTGTGCGCACTATCACAGCAGAGGCCTACACTGATGTTTTCAAAATGAAATGGTTCAAATGGCTCTGAGCACTATACGACTTAACTTCTGAGGTCATCAGTCGCCTAGAACTTAGAACTAATTAAACCTAACTAACCTAAGGACATCATACACATCCATGCCCGAGGCAGGATTCGAACCTGCGACCGTAGCGGTCGCTCGGCTCCAGACTGTAGCGCCTTGAACCGCACGGCCACTCCGGCCGGCAGTGATGTTTTAAACACCTTCTTGCTTCCCACTGTTGAAGAGCAATTGCGGGATGGCAGTTGCATCTTTCATCACGATCGACCACCTGTTCATAATGCACGGCCTATGGCGGAGTGGTTACACGACAATAACATCCCTTTAATGGACAAGCCTGCACAGAGTCCTGATCTGAACCCTATAGAAAACCTTTGGGATGCTTTGGAACGCCGACTCGTGTCTGACCTCTTTGACCGACATCAATACCTCTCCTCAGTGCAGCACTCCGTGAAGAATGGGCTGCCATTCCGCAAGGAAGCTTCCAGCACCTGACTGAACGTATGCCTGCGTCAGCGGAAGCTGTCGTCAAGGTTAAGGGTGGGCCAACACGCTAGTGAATTCCAGCATTACCGATGGAGCGAACCACGAACATCTAAGTCATTTTCAACCAGGTGTCCGGATACTTTTGATCGCATAGAGTTTCCTTTTATTTCTCGCCACAGTCATCTTTAATATCAGTCTGTCTCAATCGCTCCAAACACACTTCCGTCCGCGTTGTGACTTAACGGATGATGTTTTCCGATGTTCCGTGTATGCGGTGTAAACCTTCGGTGCTTCTTGAAATAACAGACAGTTCAGATACCTTCGTTTCGGGAGTATCCATCATAGGAGCACCACCAATTTGTCCACGTTCGAATTAACTTAGCTCCGACATAATGCACTGACAACTACACAGAACGCTGTTCTGACGATAGCTGATACTTGCAGCGTATTGAAAATACCTCACGGGTGCGGACATGGTCAAATATAACCGCGCAATTTGCAGACTTGGTTATGTCTGCATTTATGTTCAAGCACTCATTTCTCACTGTGTTTCCATATTTTTGTGAAAGCCTCGGATGTTCACGCAATGAATAGTTACTTAGAAACAGTTACAGCAGGGTTGTCGCAAAATTGCAAGATTAGTCTATAACGAACACCGAAAGGGAGGAAATCGGAAACAACTTATAGACAAGCACTATCAGATAGGTTCAGGTGACATGGGGCAAGTGGATAGTAAGTGATCACAAACGCATTTAAGCACAGCTAGACCATAGGGCCCTCCCGCTATGCTTTGGGCTTTCGTTCCTCTGTGGAGTAACGAGGAACCATGTCTGCTTACCGGACGAAGTACTGAAACTCCATATCGATGCTTCGGCTTGGCGGGGAATGCAGATCACTGTCACTGCCACTCACAAACTATTATGTACATTTATAGGTCCGCTTCTGTTTGCAGGTCGCGTTTAAGTAACAACTAAATAAGTTTAAAACTTACCCGATTCTTGTTCTCGATAACATTGTATGGTAGTGTTTCATAGTTTCTGTTAGAGACTTGTAGGGGCTGTAGAGCGCACTGAGTAAATAAAGATTTAATAAGAAACGCATGTCCGGAAGTGTAACGGTTGGGTATACAAAAAGTTTCGTTAGCGGGTCACTTTTTAATCTCCCAATTCACGACACGCACACGATGGAAATAATGACATCTGACCTGGGTGTCCTAGATGAGCCAACTGCATGGGAAAAGCTTTGAGTAATCTTGGTCGGGTTCTCGTCTACGTGACGAAGAACATCCACTGCAATGCCGAGAATGCGGCGCGTGCATGGAGCACGGCAGTTAACACTCCACGTTGCAAATGTGTGACTTTCTCGCAGTCGTTTCTAGAAGGACTAAACTATTTGTCACATCATGATTACGATCGACTTATTATTGCTGTGTTACATAAAGCTTGAGTTTTGGAAGTGACTTAACCGTTCACAATAAGGCAAAATCACTGAGCACTGAGGTAATCATCGCACGGACGCATCACATTGAAGATACCCGTTTGGTAAAACACCGAGTCCTGTTATTTGAAAAAGTCCGTTACTGCCTGCTGCACATCGTCGTTCGATAGGAATCGTCGACTCTTCATGGCCCTTTTTAAGGGATCGAAGGTGTGATAAACACATGGAGAGAGATCAGGACTATAGGGCGGGTGCTGGAATGTATCGCACTTGAGTTGGCAGAGCTTTTGCCTTACAACTTTTGCGATTTGTGGATGTGCGTAATCATGAAGCAGCAGCATCACTTGTCACGCACAATTCCACAGCGGTAGGTTTTCGAAATACATGCTGCCCCATACACATTGCTCATTCTGTGATGGATGTGTACCGGTGTTGACCCTTGGGCAGCCAAGAAAAGAATAACAGCACTGTGGTCCTGTATGAACACAATTGGTAACAACGTCGCCGTAGTTCACGTTTCCGTATTTGCTGCACGAGGGTCGGAAAACAGTAATAACACACTAATCGCTTGCCCACATATCGATGCTTACATACTCGCATCGGAGTCACGCCCTCAAATGGAAACCTTATGAACGCCCCTTGTATGATGTTCATGGACTCAGATAAAGTGTGCAGTGTTCCAATTCTAACATAGCTATGTTCAGACGGATTTTGTAAAGAAGTAACAGTAGCGAAGAATAACAGAATAGTTAGCACGTAATAAAATGAAAATAACGCGCGACTGTGGGACAGTGAGGGCTGCTGTGTCACTGTTTTCTCAAGGAACGACAGAAGCAGGAGCTTCAAAACAATGGACAAATGTTAGGGGAAACATCTACTGAAGGCGAACCCGACGTCGCCGGTAGTCCGTCCGAGATAGAAGGGAATGGACACCATCGGGCGAACGGGGATGGACGTCAATCTTGTGCAATAGCGAGCGATCGAGGCCGGCGGAAAAATTTCCCGCTGCACCGTCCAGCGATATACACTGGGGCCCGTTGCGCCTTATTCTCGGTAACAGCGCCCTCGGCACAACAGGCACGTAGCCGAGCGTCTGATGGGTGATTGCCGATAAGAGGAGGAGGCGGCCTCCGGTGATCGGGCGCGGCTGGGGGCGGCGGAGCGTGGCGCTGCGGGGGCAGTCCGCCCCCGCGTCCCCGATAACCGCCCCCATTCCGGGTAATTGGATCCCGGCCCCTGGCCCGACTACGGCGGCGCTCGCCAGCAACAATTTTTGGCCTTAATCTTATTACGCGACTCTTCCGTAATCCGAGGTGGACGGTGTCATCATCGGCCTCTTGTCGTGCGGCAGAGCTGTTGGCTTCGTCGACAGTGGGGTCAGTGTGCCGCTCGTGCATGAAGTGCGAGGGTGCAGCGAAAAGTAGTGCTCCCTGTGCCATAAAAATAAATAATAATGAGCATATAACAGAAGCACTGGTACACATCATACCCTTTATACAGTACACTGTCTGTATTTGCAGTTCACTTTGTACAAGATTCTTACAGGCATGCGTGCCTGATGGAAGGAACAGACACTGCTTGATGGTACATAGTTGCTTTTTAAATATTATGAAATGTAATTCGCAGATTGTGAATTTAAATTGTGTCCAGCTATACTATTTACACGAAAGTTTGTGCCTGACTAGGACTCGAACCAGGATGTCTGCCTTATAGCAAGCGGCCTCATTAACTGCTTCGGCTATCCGTGCACACCTCCCGGACCGATCCTAACGTCTGATCCAAACCTCTCTAAGTTACACTTGTCCACGTTTCCTAATACTCGCACACACATACCTGAGACAGGGAGGGGCATACGTTGTGGTTGTTTTAACTCGTCGGAGCATGTAATAATAATAATGTTGCGTGCATTGTATACTGTGAATTGTGAACCCAGACACTGTACAAATAAAGTAAGTATTACGTGTGAAAACAACAATCGCAACGAATGCCCCACCCTATTGTGGGAGTCAAATAATGTGTGTGGAACCATTAGGAAGTGTGCATGAATGACACATATGGAAGCTCGGGTCGGTCCGGAAGGCATACTCTGGCAGCCGAGGGGAACGGCGACCATTCTTAATAAGCTTGAATTTCGGGTTCGTGTCACAGTGTGGCACAAATTTTCATGTGCCACCAATAAAATAGCCGAAGTCAATTAAGATTCTCAATTTGTGAATAAATTTTCGTAATATAGCTGAAACTATTCTCTACAAAACAATACCGTTCAACATAGTCATCATGCATCTGTATACGTTTGTGCCTCCGTTGAACCCAAGCGTCAAAAAGGATTTGCAAAATTTCAGGATTTTACTTCTTGAACCATGACTTTAAAGCTGATTTGCCTCATTAATGGAGGAAGTATACCGGGACACTAATGGACAGCACAGATGTGCGGTGATGGGTGGAGAAGTCTGATGATGGAGAAACGGCCACTCCAGATAAGCTATGCACCGTCCGGTCGACATCTATCATAGATGTCAATCGAGGAAGTCCTGATGAAGCGATTCAAAGAGAGAGACACCTTAGAGCTCATAACCAACAGCCTAACCTGTCTAAGGAACCTTAAGAAACTGAAGGAGATCATAATGCGTGCCTCTACACGTTATTTTTCACCACCCAAGTGACTGCAAGAGCGGCTTAGTCGGCGATGCCTCTATCAATCTACAGCACTGATTTGACCTCGTTTGACTTCTACCTGTTTGTACTTTTGAAAGACAACCTACCTACGTGCAGATTCAATCACATAGTCGAGGTTATAGCAGCTTGATAATCTTGGTCAAAAACAAAATCCTGAATTTTTCCAAACTGGTTTTCATACCTGGGTGCAACGACGACGAAAATGTGTAGAAATATATGATAGTGTTAAACGATACTGTTATGTACAGGACACCTCGGGCTATAATCTGTACTTACTCCGCTGCTATTATATGTTCATTATTAAATGACGTAGGAGGCGTAACGTAACCCTTTCGACCACTCTCATATTCAGCTAAACAATGTCGTCATAAGTATAATAAAATCCAACAATTCTCACTCCTTTCAGGAAGTAAGCAGTTGAGAGTACCTTGTCATAAATCTTTCATTATACCCGCAAATCAGTCTTTTAGATCGGGTAAAAAATTGTATTATCCAGTATAAATTGTGTTACAGAAACGGAAAATGGCGGAGATACGACAGAAATACTGAATTCATCTTCTGAAATTGTTTCATCGCGGAAGATCCGAACACGCTCCCTCAGCTCAATCATTGTACGAGTTTCGAAACAGCAGATGCTGAGATAACTGACCGCGGAATAGGCAAACAACTACAATCGCTTTGTAGTGGAAAGGCACCAGGACCAGATGAGATACCGGTGACGTGAGCAACTTACCCACCCTTCTAGCACTTTATCGTAGGTCGCTGGAGCAAAGAAGGCTGCCAAACGACTGCAAAAAAGCTCAGGCCCGGAAGTTTTAATTAATGAAGCTCAGGTCGTCTCTGTTTCCAAGAACGGTTGAAAGGTGGCTACACTGTGCCACTGCGCCAGAGATTGCGCCAAAGAGTACTATTAAGCCGCCTCCACAGTGCGTGTTAAGAGCTCATGGCAGTCAGTGCTTGTTGAGAGTTCGTAGCAGTCAGTGGTTGTCGAGAGTTCATGGCAGTCAGTGCTAGTAGAGAGCTCGTAGAGGACAGTGTGTGTGTTAAGAGTTCGTGCCGAGATGTGCTAGTGGGCACTGCTTGTCGTGAAATCGGAGGGATATGTTGTAGTAAAGAGTGTTGTTCCATGTTGTATGCAGTTATTTGATGGGAGAGACAGCAGATGTTATTGTAATGAGTGCATTTCGTCAATATATATGAAGGTAAAAACTACAATGTTCTTTTATTAATTGTGTGTCTGAAATAATGCGTCACTACAGGTTCAGTCAACATAGCATCTGGCTTGTGTTCTTGGATTAGAGTGTAATTGTGATTCTCTTGAGTAATTATGGTATTTTTACTTTCTTTAATTAATTCAGTATAAATGTTAATTAAAAATTCTTGTGTTATTGAAGAAGAACCGTGCCAGATGCGTACGTTGAGTCACACTCCCACATACAGAACAGTTACATTTGTGCTTGGTTTTGTAGGTTTTATAGTTGCTGGGGACTTAATTAATTAACTGTGTTTACGAAAATCTTCTTACATTGTTTGTTGCAGTCAGATAGCGTAATAATACTAGTCAGGGCCAACCGATTACGAGACACTGCGTAATCGGACATACTAAAACAAAAAAATAATATTTTCAATCAATTTTATTTAATAAGCCCCCATGCACGTGGCGACCGCTGCTTCGGATCGTCCCTTGGATTCTTCTGATTGTGAAAATTGTAGACTGTAGTATTGTTGTAGTAATTTGTAGTTTAGTAATTGTAGGTTATATTGCATGTGTAGATTTGGTAATTGGCATTCTTCTAATGATATTTTTTTCTCAGAATTTGATTTGTTGTCTTGTTTACGCGTTTGACAATCTAGTGCAATTATTTCAATTGTTCGATTGATCGTGTTTGAGGGAGACATTGCATGTAAATGGTATTGTTGGAAATAAGGAGTCATTGTGTGTGATTTTCGTACAGTGACGAATCTTTCGTATATTTTGTAAATGATTACGCGATCAATGAAAAAGGCAAAAATGATGAATAGTGAGAATAACGAAATTGCTGACATGGCGAACTCGCCAACACAGGACAACAGTATGATGAATAATGGAGTTGAAAACAATGTAATAAGTCGGGAAAATAGTCCGGAACCATTTCAAAATTTTTCTCAATTAGAAAATTCACAGAATCCGAGATCAACGATAGAAGATTCTGGAATAGTATCGAACACAGATAGCCTTACAGCTATGACGAAGGAAACTGGTTTTGCGGGAAATGTTAGGCGCGAAAAGAATTGCGAACCGGTTACTATGGAGCAGTTGATGAGTGCAATATTAAATTTGGGATCACAGATAGAAGCAATGACAACATGGTTACGCTCACGAAGAGGGACAGGTTTCAAAAATACGAATGATGAATCAAAGAAAGAAATTAGAGAAGAAGTACAACCGATTTTAAATTCTCACAATAATAGTTTAATTTCAACAGAAATCAGACAAGAGGAACAGGACAGAGAACGGGAAGAAAGAGATCGCGTGATAGTACAAAAATTTTCAGAGTTAAATTTACAACGTGCAAACGATAAGAAAGAAATATTTGAAAGAATCGAGGAATCCGTACCAAATGACAGAATAAATAACTTAACGCAACAATGTGAACAGTTAACTACTAAATGTGACAACACCGAAACCCGAGTCGCGACACTTACGGAAGACGTAAATAAACAGAAAGAACAATTAGGTGACTTATCGGAAAGAGTTGAGGAAATTTCAGATAAACTGACAAATCTTAGTTTACATGGGGACAGAGATTCGGATGATACAGCTCCATTACCATTTGCAGAAACCGAAGAGTATCAGAACATAAATAAGCATGTTGAAAATCAGGGAAAATTTAATGAACGCGTGAAAAAGGAATTTGAGGCATTACGGAAGCAAGTCAAGCAGATCGAAGGCGAAATTGTAGGAAAAGATAGCAGAAGGAACTTAGAATCACAGATAGCAGAGGGGTATGAAGAAAATAATTTGTTTCATTTACGGGATGCAACAAGAGAGCGCCAGGCGCGCGAACTTTACAATAATCGACATTCGGACTGGGACAGACGCGGTAGGTCTTTGTCGCCACGAGGCGAAAACTTTGACTATAAACACTTTTTGACTGTCCGGAAATTTAAGATCTTCCGCAATTCTAAGGATGACATACATCCATGTTCATGGCTAGATCAATTTATGTACGCACTTCCGCCAAAGTTGCCATTAAGTCACAAACTGGAAATTATGTGCAGTTATTAAAGTCCTCAGGGGATTCACTACTCTAAGTGAATATGTGCCGTAGCGAGCATAGGGCCCCGAGCTGTAGTGGTGCTATTTCTCTTTTAGTTTTCTGGACCGCTGCCTACTCTTTTACTATTCTTTGCATCTGTCAAACCAGCTCTTCGACTATCAATCTATCTAGAGAGTAAGTAAACAATAACCTGATATGACTGTTTTACCCAAAAGTGACTTTGTAAATTACCATGTGGAGTTACTGTACCTTCAGCAGCACTCATTCATAGTTGAAACGAAATTTTACCTGTTTATCTTCGTGACAATATTACTTCATATGTTGACGATATTCTCATTGCTAAACGTTCTTGGAGTGAGCACAACAAAATTTTGGATTCATTATTACGTATTTTTGCACGAGTTGGCATGACAGTAAACTTGGAAAAATCTGAATTTGGTCGTTCTCAGGTGAAATTTCTCGGTCACATTATTGCTACAGAAGGTATTCTTCCTGATCCAGAGAAACTAGATGCTATTCAGTTCGCAATGACATTCTTTTTAAACGAAAATCGGTCGACAACTCCGTTTGGTTAGTTTGTATTCCTGATGAGTGGGTTAATAAGCTGATTTGGTATACGCATTTCAGTTATGCACACTTTGGTCCCAGAAAATGCTTTCATAAATTACGAGAAAATTGCTACTTCAGTAATATGGAAAAACGTATTCGATCTGTTCTTGCCAAATGCAAATTATGTCAAATGGCTAAGCCTCCAACGATTTCTCACAGAGCACCATTGTTTCCCATCATTCCAGCGAGATTAAAGGAGATGGCTGCAGTCGATTTGTTTGGTCCAGTGGTTCGATCTACTAATGGTTTTGCGTACATTTTCGTAGCAGTGGAGTTGACATCAAAATGTGTGTGTTTTACACCTTTAGGCAAAGCAACAGCTCGTTCAGTATCTAATGCTTTCCTCAAACATTTTCTTAAAGAAGTCGGTCACGTTGATAAGGTTATATCAGATAATGGATCACAGTTTCGTTCTAAAATTTGGCTTCGTACTCTACACCGTCGTAAAATTAAACCAATTTTCATTTCACTTTTTCACCCTCAATCTAACGCTTCAGAGAGATGGATGAAGGAAATCAATAAATTGTGCCGTCTTTATTGTCATCAGAATCACAGAACTTGGGATCAGTATCTTCATATTTTTCAAAACATTCTGAATGAACTCCCTAATGATTCAACTTCTTTACCGCCTATAATGATACTGAAAAACAAAGTACCAACAAATCGCATTTCTGAAATCGTTCCTTTTCCGCCTTCACGGAAACTGCGGCATTCTGAAGTTGTCAACCTGGCTCTGCAAAATATTGCATCTGCGGCTGCTAGAAGAGAGAAATCAGCGAAACGTCCTGGTCGTTTAAAAACTTTTTCAGTTGGTCAGAAGGTATTAATTAAGTCCCACCGTTTGTCTCACAAAGGAAAAGGCTTGTGTCGCAAATTTTTTCTGCTTTATAACGGTCCATATAGAATTCGCAAAATTATTCATGATAACACTGTTGAAGTAGAAACTCTTAAATCACGACGCTCTAAAGGAATACATCATATATCAAATGTTAAAATTTTTGTGGAATGACATACTTGTCAGAAACTAACAGCTAGATGTAAACATGCGGAGAGTACAAGGATACCGCGCTGTGTTTTGGGCGGCGGCACATACTCAAAGCAACAGTCAAGTCTGCGCGCCGCACAAGGCAGTCGTTGACCGCAAACAATTGCTTCCTACGTCACGCGCCTACAGCTGATCGAGCGCTCAGTGCGAATGCACTGACAGACATAAACAAATACACAGTCTAATTTCTCCGACTAAATTCTGTATAAAGCTATAAGAACTTGTTGAATTATGTTATTAACATTCAGTATTTTGCAGGATACGGTTGTATAAAATATTTAAGAACTTCAGGTAAATTCTGTGCGTGTCCGACGTTAAGACGACTTGCTATCGAGAAATTTTCAGGAAGAATGTAATTTCGAAGAAGAAACTAATTAACTAAAAAAAAAGGTAACTATTAATTGAGTTTATTTTTCAGGTAACATAAGTTCACTTAGGTACGTACTTTAGACGTAATTTGCTGCTCGCGATTACGTGATTCATACTTTGTGCTAAATTTTATGTTGTATGAATTTACGTGTGAAGCGACGTGCTTGTATACATTAACTGATTTTGACAATTATTGATTAATGAACAGGATTGTTATTTGTATATATTATGCATCACTTGGCTGCTATGCTTTTTACTGATGTCATATTTTTCTATTATGTGCCTGCTGTGCTTATTTATTTAAATTATAATTGTCATCTGATTAATTGTGCTGACTGTGGTTATGTATGTAGGTTATACTTTGTGATTTATCTGCTTGCGCCTTCATGTTTACTTATTAAGATTACATATGAACATTTATTTGCTTATGCTGATATGATACTAATGGCCTGTTTGCTGCTATGCGTATGTATTGCATATTTATACATATCTGTTTGTCGTCACAACTACTCTTTAATTTTGTGTATAGAAATGCTGATATACTGTGTATGAACATAGAGTTTAGGTCACACTATTGGATTAATTATAGATTGTTCGCTTGGCAGAGCCTCGTTGTAAGAATTGTGCTGCATACACTTGTTGACATTCTGTTCTCTACTGGTATATTTACTCGCTATTGCTTGTTTTGCTTACGCTCAGTGCCTTACATTTTTAAGATAAGAAAATGAACTGCTATAATTCGACGAACGACATTGGTACAAAGAACTTCGTTGAAGTCACATGAGCTGAGGTTTTATGGAAGCTGTATAAATTTATGCTAATAGGAAGGAAGCTAACGACATGACAGACCAAAACTAGGTTTAGACCATTGACAGTTATTACACTGCATTTTTCGTAAGCAATTGAAATAGTAAGTGACACTTGACACAAGAAATACTCCACATGTTTGCTTCTATTTGCCATAATTCTTGAAGTGGTGTACACACTGTGAAATATTATGATTATTCACACTCCGTAATCGTACTTAATTACTGAGAGTTATTCGAACTAAGTCTGTTAGAGGTCAGGTATGCATTTCTTTTATTTAATGATGGACAAGGAACCAAAATGTATCTTATAATTTATAATGAGTAGAAAATTTGGGTCAGATGGATTACACAGAGGTTGTGTGTGGACACTGTGTCTTCGGATTGTATGGGATGCTGAATTGAAGTTGCATTAGGATTTTATCTGTACTTGTTCGAGGAGACTGACTAGAGGAAAGAATTGTTATGGAAGTGAAATGATATTGGTGCTGAGGTTTATATGTATCGACATATTATTGAGGTATTGAGAGTATATGAAGTTGATGATTATTGGAGTTTTTGTGGACAAGAGGTAAGGTAAATGATATTGATGATAAGACGTATTGAAGAGGTATTAGTGACGTATTGAGATTATGTGATGCTGATGATTATTGGAGTTTTGGTGGATAAGAGGTAAAGTAAGTGAGATGCATATTTTTTTTGGTTGGTTTTATGGAACAAGGAGGATGAAAATAGCAGACTAGAACACTAAAATAGAAGGAAGATAGTCTATACACACACTTTGTTAAATAACTAAGCAGTATATACTTTTTTTTGGAGAGAGAAAGTAATTGCATATCTTGGCTCACTGACAGTTGTTCAACAACAGTACATTTTGATCTGGCTTGGCAAACATTGGTCTTGACATGATGACTATGACGTTGACTAACTATTATTGACTGTTATACATTGCTGCCACTACTACTTGATACACATGATGAACATTAAATTTTGACAGAATTGCATTTACACAATTAACACTATTCAGTTACACAGTAGCACTAATGTGGATGAAAGATGAGTGAGTGTGTTTTGTGTGTTTTCCTTTCCTAATCCTAACCACCTATCTCGTAAATATTATTTTATTTGTTTGTAGTGGCTTGCACTGACACTTATAAATATTATAGGTTTTCTGATATTTGAGTATTTGTAATAGTTAATAGGACAATTATCTGACATCTTTTGTGTGTTTGTTATGATTTGTATGTTACTGTAAAAGCATTTGTATGTGTATTCAAACTATTGTTCATGCCTGAACTGTCTGATTAGTGAAGATAAATATTCTGAACTGTTACCTGCACTTTTTCAACATGATGTGTGACATTTGGTCGTGTTTAATTTCTGCTGATGAACTGTGTGATCAGTGATTGTAAAAAAAAAAAAAAAAAAAAAAATCATGGACTGTTACTGGTACTTTTCTACATGATTGGTGCCACTAGGACATGTTTAATTTGTGCTCATAAACTATGATGAACTGTGTGATCAGTGCTAGTGAATTTTATGGAACTGCTTCTGCTGAGAGATGTGACTTTTTGCTGTTTGCACCTACTCAATATTGCTGGGTGCCACTGATGGACTGCTTCTACTGAAAAGATGTCCCCTGTTGCTGTGTGCACCTGATCAACATTGCTGATGCCACTAATGGACTGCTTCTACTGAAAAGATGTCCCCTGTTGCTGTGTGCACCTGATCAACATTGCTGATGCCACTAATGGACTGCTTCTACTGAAATGGTGTCACTTGTTGGTGTCTGCACCTGCTCTCAACTTTACTGGGTGCCACTGATGGGCTGCTTCTACTGAAATAATGTCACTTGTTGCTGTCTGCACTTGCTCAACATTGCTGGGTGCAACTGATGAACTGCTTCTACTGAATTAATGTGACTTGTTGCTGGGTGTACCTGCTAAACTTTACTGTGTGCAACTGATGGTCTGCTTTTACTGAAAAGATGTTACCTGTTGGTGTTCTTTTTTGTATAAACTAATCATTGAAAGCATTTTATGTGAACATTTGTATAAACTGATTTTTTGTATATTGTGTAAACTATTATGTAAAGCCACATGCATGAAAAGAAGTTGTATTGCTTACTGTATTTCATATATTAGGTTAGTGAAAGGTCAGTGCAAAGCCAAAATTTTTAGGTATTAATATTATCTTTTATTTTTGTCTGTATTTTTCTGGACGAATTTGGTGGTATTTTCACCACCAATGCTGGCAAAAATACCATCAAATTCTGGCCTGTGGAGGAGGGGCATATGAAAGGTGGCTACACTGTGCCACTGCGCCAGAGATTGCGCCAAAGAGTACTATTAAGCCGCCTCCACAGTGCGTGTTAAGAGCTCATGGCAGTCAGTGCTTGTTGAGAGTTCGTAGCAGTCAGTGGTTGTCGAGAGTTCATGGCAGTCAGTGCTAGTAGAGAGCTCGTAGAGGACAGTGTGTGTGTTAAGAGTTCGTGCCGAGATGTGCTAGTGGGCACTGCTTGTCGTGAAATCGGAGGGATATGTTGTAGTAAAGAGTGTTGTTCCATGTTGTATGCAGTTATTTGATGGGAGAGATAGCAGATGTTATTGTAATGAGTGCATTTCGTCAATATATATGAAGGTAAAAACTACAATGTTCTTTTATTAATTGTGTGTCTGAAATAATGCGTCACTACAGGTTCAGTCAACATAGCATCTGGCTTGTGTTCTTGGATTAGAGTGTAATTGTGATTCTCTTGAGTAATTATGGTATTTTTACTTTCTTTAATTAATTCAGTATAAATGTTAATTAAAAATTCTTGTGTTATTGAAGAAGAACCGTGCCAGATGCGTACGTTGAGTCACACTCCCACATACAGAACAGTTACATTTGTGCTTGGTTTTGTAGGTTTTATAGTTGCTGGGGACTTAATTAATTAACTGTGTTTACGAAAATCTTCTTACATTGTTTGTTGCAGTCAGATAGCGTAATAATACTAGTCAGGGCCAACCGATTACGAGACACTGCGTAATCGGACATACTAAAACAAAAAAATAATATTTTCAATCAATTTTATTTAATTAAGCCCCCATGCACGGTCGTAGAACAGATGCACGTAATTATAGGCCTATACAATTGACATCAATCTATTGTAGAATTATAGAACATGCTATGTGCTGATGTATTATGAAGTTTTTGGAGAAATCAGTTTGGGTTCCGCAAAGATAGATCTTGCGAATCTTGGCTGGCTCTGTTCCTCTGTGAGTTCCACAGCGCTGTAGACATCGGCGGTAAGGTTGATGCCGTGTTCCACGACTTCTGGGAGGCATTTGACACCACCCCGAACAGCTGTTAAGTGAAAGAAAAATACTAGCTTACTGAGTAACAGATTTGCAATAGGACTCAAGACTTCCTTACAGACAAAACTCAACACGTCGCTTTATCGAAACAAAATCGACACATGTAAAAGTCATTTCCTCGGTACCCCAGTGTGGCAGGACAGTTACTGTTCAGAATGCATCTAAATGATCTAGTGGACGGCATCAGACAGTAGTCGTGCAGCTCCTCATAAGCCGGACATTTCCATATTCAACGCTAAGGTGGAGTAAAGAGAGACGCCACTGGGCAGTTGACGCCTGGAAGCCAATAATCTGGTATGATGAGTCACAGGTGACAGCCCGAGGGAATGGTCTGTATTTGGCGACTGCCTGTCTTCATGCGCTTTGCCAACAGTGAAATACGGAGGAGATAGTGTTGGGGTGTGGGGGTGTTTCTCGCGGTTCGGGTGTGGTCCCACTTTTTCGCTTAAGAAAACGCTAACCGCATAAGAATATGAACACAATTTCCAGCACTGTGTACTGCGAATAGTAGAGGAACAGTTCACAGAAGATGATTCCTTGTATCAGCATGACAATGTTCCCTGTCATACAGCTCCATCTCTGAGGCAATGGTTTGTCGAGGATAGCATTTGTGAAATGGACTGACCTGCCCAGATTCTCGTCGTGAACACAGTGGGGCGCCCTTGGGATGAGTCAGAACGTCGTCTTCGCTCCAGACCCCAAAGTACAACATCACTATCTTCTCTAGTTTCGGATCGTGAGGAGGAATGGGCTGCCATGATTACACAGACATTCAGATAAATCATTGAGGGTGTCCCCAGCGGAGTTCAAGACGTCGTAAGGACGAATGGTGGGCACACCCAATGAGAAAGTCCACTAATCGGTGTCCGGATACTTTTGATAAGATGCTGTATATTCAAAACCACTCATTTTGAGCTAAAGAAAATGGATGGCAGATTTTTAGGTTTTTTATGAAATTTGCTCAAAATTATCAGCAGCACAACCATATCACATGTCAACGTTATTAGATAAATCACAACGTTGTGCAAAGCAATCTACATAAAATATTCGCTTCTGTGAATCCCTTATTTGTACTTTAACGTATGGCGCGATGCCACTTACCCATAATTCATAGAAGCTTCTACGCGTTCTGCTTTGTACTGCAGGCACATGCTGGAAGAAATTTTGTTTGGACAGTGAGAACACAACGAAGCTAAACACACACCGAATTATTTCCGGAAAGTAGTCGGCGAAATGACTCGGTCGTTATTTGTGGGATTGTATCAGGGCTATATCGCACGGAATAATTCATAAGAGGAAGTTGAGAGGTTCTGTGAAATCAGGCTTAGGCAACACTCTGCAATAACAGTCGATATATCGACTGTTTCTGTGTCACGTAACGTGAGAAGTTAGGCCTTGTGAAATTCACACTAACAATTTCGTTATGAGACGAATATATTGTTTTTATAGACCTTCCTCATGCACGGTATGTTGCAGTATTTCATTTGTACTGTATTTGCTGTTAGGGAATAATGACTCTTATGTCTACATTTTCACCTTTAGAACTGCCTTTTGCGAACGTACTGCGGAACCATTGTGCTTTTGGCTTGATCTTTTCATTGCTGTGATACTATTCTTCTTCATGGTGAGAAAGTGTAAAATTAGTTCCCTGCCACCTGAGTGCGTCAAGAAAAAACAGCAAGTTATCTAATGCCGTAAAGAAGCAAAGTTCTTAGCCCGTAAAGTAAGTATTGGGAGATAGCTACGCAACGACAGGGCAGCCTAAAGTGATGCTGGAAGAGGAATCACTATACTGCTGAAGGTAGACCATTGTCAAGAAGGTTCAGTACCGTCTCTTAGGTGACAGTGGTCGTCGGTGAGTTAACACTTGGCCCTATCCATCAACCCACGCTGAAAGAGTTTTTCTTTTTAATTGCGTTCAAAACTGTAAATATATAAAACTGCAACCAGTCATTTTTTCAAATAGTTAATTATTATTCCATGAACCGGTTTTCCAACCTTTTCAGGTTCATCTTCAGATGGTTTTCTGAAAGTTACATCACTGTTTCTAGCATAATGCTGGTTGCTGGCTTCCGACAGTTAGGGCGGCTTTTTTCGTTAAGTGTCCATCATTCAGCTTCCATTTTGATGGACAGTTGGCTCATCACTTCACACACTTTTACAAAATCTGTATATATTTACACTGTGACATCGAAACTTTGCCAGCATCCAGCATGTGCTATACAATTGTTGCCTGTAACAAAGATCTATGAAATAACTACTCAAAAATGGAAGTGGTCGCTGTTTTATGTACGTGGGGGAGTTGGAAAAAAGTTTCCCCTGTCAACTGTGGTCACAGTTGTATGTGAAAGGAAAAATAGAGAATGAGACATTAAAGATAAGACATATCTTTAGTTTTCTACATAATTTCCAAGTACATTAAGACATTTGTCATACCTCTTTACAAGCTTCAAAAAGCATTCCAGGAAAAAATCAGAGCGTTGCACACGGAAGAAGCGTTGAACGGCTTGTTTGACGTCAGCATTGCTGCCAAAGCGCCTTCTGCCGAGAGTCTGCTTCAAAGCAGGAAACAGATGGAAGTCACTTGGTGCGAGAACCGGACTGTAAGGAGGTTGGTGTAGGCGCTCCCAACCAGATCTGAGAAGGCCAGGCCGCTTTTTCCGAATCACCTCTTTCAATTTCGACAGAGTGGCACAGTACCGCGCAGCTCTCATGGCTGCATCCTCCAGAAAGTCCAGCAGCAAAACTCCTTTGGCGTCCCAGAAAATGGTGAGTAGCACTTTACCTGCAGACGGAGTGCTTTTGAACTTCTTTCGGACAGGTGATGACGGATGTTTCTACTCAATGGATGCGGCCTTCGATTGGGGTGCGTAGTGGTGGACCCACGTTTCATCCTCCGTCACAATTAGAAACAGAGGGTCATTGCCAGATTCACGGGAACGCACGAGCTGTTCGAGGCTGAACGCCATGCGTTGTTCCATGTGTGTCGGGGTCAGGTGGCGGGGCACCCATCGTGCGGACACCTTCCTGTATCGAAGAATGTTGTGGATGATCTTGTGAGCTCACTCATGTCCGATTACAAGTTCTGCCGCTACTCCATCGATGGTGATACCCCGGTTCGCTTTAATCATGTCATCCACCTTCCTGACATTATCATCTGTAGTGGCCGTGCGCATCCGTCCAGGTCTCGGTGCGTCCTGCACTTGCTGACGTCCATCACTGAATTGCTGGCACCATCTCCGCATCATTTGCCTCGACATCACACCTGACCCATACACCTCTACAAGGCGATTATGAACTTCTGTGCCTGATATTCCACGAGCCCATTCACAGTGGATAACAGCTCCCACTTCCACCTTTGACCACGACTCCAAAACGCACCTTCTCTCCATAGCTCCGGGAAAAGACTGCACGCACTGCGACAGCGTCATCTGCTTGATCGCGGTCGACCTTTACCCAATCGCGTATCGGTGTCTTGCACGTGCGCGCTCACCTGCCACGTCGTCTTTCGCCCATATCATGCAACTATTCCCACAGTCGACAGGGGATATTCAGTCAACAGTCACGGCTTATAAAATATCCATAATGGATAAGCTTAATTAATGTGCAAAACTGTTCAGGGCTACACAAAGGGGGAGGGAGGGAAGCAGGGTGTGGAGAAGGTTCCTGTCAGATTAACAACGTTACTAGCTGTTGAGCTTGGCCAGCACTGGGATGGGTGACCGCCCAAGTTTGCCGAGTGCTGTTGGCAAGCGGGCTGTGCTTGTCAGGGCAAGTAAAGAGCTTCTTTACTGTAAAGCAGTGGCTCCGGTCACGAAAACGGACATCGGACGGGAGAACGGTGTGCTGACCATAAGCCTCATCTCCCCATCCAGCGACGCATATCCGCTGAAGATGACACGGCGGTCGGTCAGTACAGTTGGGCCTCACGGGGCTTGTTCGGACGGAGAGTATCACTCCCAGATGCGCTGTGAGCGATGTCTTCTCCACTGACCCTCCTATCTCACCAGGCACACCACGCACACGTGTTTAACTCATACATAATTGTGATTATATTAATGACACTTCATGTTGTAGTCTGTCATTACTATTAACTTATTTATAACGTAAATAAATAAATACATACGCCTTTATTTAAAAGCTTTATGAATACTAAACTTTGTATGAAATATATGTAGAACAATGTTTTCCAAAAGTTATCTAGAATATTTTTTTCTGTTGTAGGCGAAATCTATACATGTTATAAACTATCGTGTATTTAAGTTCTCTGTTGCGTCTTTCTAACAGTATGTGAAGGCTAATCTCAGGAACTACTGTAGAAATTCTTACACTGGCACGCGAAATTTAACCGACAGGAAGAAGAAGGTGCGATATGCGAATGATTAGCTTTTCAGAGCAATCACACAAGGTTGGCACCGGTGGCGACACCTACAACGTGCTGACATGAGGAAAGTTTCCAACCGATTTCTCATACACAAACAGCGGTTGACCGGTGTTGCCTGGTGACACGCTTTTGTCATGCCTCATGTAAGGAGGAGAAATGCGTACCATCACGTTTCCGACTTTGATAAAGGTCGGATTGTAGCCTATCGCGATTGCGGTTTACCTTATCGCCACATTGCTGCTCGCGTTGGTCAAGATCCAATGACTGTTAGCAGAATATGGAATCGGTGGGTTCAGGAAGGTAATAGGGAACGCCGTGCTGGATCCCAACGGCCTCGTATCACTAGCAGTCGAGATGTCAGGCATCTTATCCGCATGGCTGTAACAAATCGTGCAGCAACGTCTCGATCTCTGAGTCAACAGATGGGGACGTTTGCAAGACAAAAACTATCTGCACCAACAGTTCGATGACGTTTGCAGCAACATGGACTATCAGTTCGGAGACCATGGCTGCGTTTACCCTTGACGGTGCATCACAGACAGGAGCGCCTGCGATGGTGTACACAACGACGAACCTGGGTGCACGAATGGCAAATCGTCATTTTTTCGGTTGAATACAGGTTCTATTTACAGCAGCATGATGGTCGCATCCGTGTTTGGTGACATCGCGGTGAACGCACATTGGAAGCGTGTATACGTCATCGGCATACTGACGTATCACCTGGCCAGAAGGTATGGGGTGCCATTGGTTACACGTCTCGGTCACCTCTTGTTCACATTGACGGTACTTTGAACAGTGGACGTTACATTTCAGATGTGTTAAGACCCGTGGCTCTATCCTTCATTCGATCCCTGTGAAACCCTACATTTCAGCAGGATAATGCACGACCGCATGTTTCAGGTCCTGTACGGACCTTTCTGGATACGGAAAATGTTCAACTTCTGCCCTGGCCAGCACATTCGCCAGATCTCTCACCAATTGAAAACGTCTGGTCAATGGTGGCCGAGCAACTGGCTCGTCACAATACGCCAGTCACTACTCTTGATGAACAGTGGTATCGCGTTGAAGCTGCATGGGCAGCTGTACCTGTACACGCCATCCAAGCTCTATTTGACTCAATGCCCAGGCGTATCAAGGCCGTTATTGAGGCCAGAGGTGGTTATTCTTTGTACTGATTTCTCAGGATCTATGCACCCAAACTGCGTATAATATATTTGTCCAATGAATACCCGTTTATCATCTGAATTTCTTTTTTGTGTATCAAATTTAATGGCCGGTAGCGTATATTGTTTTCACTAATTGACTGACTGGTTCACAAGGAGGACTAATGTATATAATTTATGGGTGTTAAACAAAGTAAAATATGTGAAAGCTAACCTCAGGGACGACAGTAAGTCTTTTAATCCCATTTTCAGTAATAGACAGATTAAAGGGGAAGGTTTGTGTATATAAAATACGTGCTATGCCAATCTGAGCGTCCCGCTATAGACACCTTGTGCTACACTTGGGAAGGCTTCGCAGATCGATGGTACTAGTACGAGGCTTCCGGAGAACGTCAGCGTCTTTCACCATGTAAAGTGACCGTATCTTCGGAAACCTACGATTTACTTCAGATTTTGACTAATGGACAAGTAACTAAAATTGTTACACAGATAAATAAATCCACCCGGAATTCAACCCTATTTCTATGTCGCAGTTTGATGAGAAAAAACGCCTGTAAGAAAAGGAAATAGTTTGAAAGGGTATCGTAAACATGGGCAAATCGCATGAAGTTATGTTGTAAAGTCGGTGAAAAGGATACATGCGACGCCAGGAGACTTAACTGCTGGAGAGGGGACGCCAGTGTAGCGTAGAACACAACGCAAAGGCGGCAGTAGGTGATGTGAGAGTGACAATTGTGAAAGATACGGGACTGCTCTGCAGGTAATTAATAATTTGGAGAGAATATTAAGGGCACAAGGTAGGCGGCGCGCCTGAATATTATCGAACAAATTGTCTTTCAAAAGTGATGAATCTGGTGAAAAAATGTTGGGCAGTCAATGGTCTAGTTCGCACGATAATAATTAGTGCCGAAAACAATGGCAAAAGGTAAGTGATAACACAAAAGAAATAACTATATGTTCAATATTTCATGTAGTCACTTAGCTACGAATCAGTATAAAGAAAAGGTCGAAGCCCTCAAATTGAGATGATAATCAGCTTAGATGTAACACAGAACAGATTGTACACATATGTATGAGGACAGTGTGTGAACAGCCAGTCTGTATGTTGGCAGCGCTATAGACGGTGTTAATATCGCTGACAGCGCTCTGCGCCCTCGGCCAGAGATTCTGTGATTGGGCGGTCTAGCAGTTAGCAAGTGCATAGGGAAGTGTATGAACATGATATTCTTGGTGGAGACTCTTTGTTGTTAGGACGTGCATTGTATAGTGAGATGAAATGATGTGTTTATAAGAAAATACGCAAGGAAATGTATGAGAATGGATGTATGGTTGATAATATTTGGGCAGTGGAATTATTGACAACTATATAATTTTTGGAACCGGATGTCACATGAATAAAATAAAATTTCCTATATACATTGTTTGCTCTTCAACAAAATCTTTCTTTTTGCTAACTACATGCCTCCTAGTAATTAGAGCCTACAGTAGTTATAATCTTTTTATTTAGCTGACCGTTGTTGCTACTTGCTGTAATTTCTGTAGTTCGTGTTATGAAGATTTTCTGTGAAGTAAGTGACTTACGACAAAGAATGTGGTTTGCACTATTGGGAATCGTGACTGAAATGAGTTTTAGCAGAGTTGGAGGTAGTTTCATATTTCTTTAATTTCATGTTTTATGGATTTGTATTATTGTTAGGATTTCTTTCAATTCAGGACCATTCTTTTGTGTTAATTATTAGAAGTCATGTTGTCAAGGTATAGCAGTCAGATAAAGTTGGGCTTGTATATTGTGGGTAATAAATTAATAGGTTAAGTTTGAGTTGTCTTTGGCAGGGAAAATTCAATAAAAAAATAATTAAAGAAGTAGTTTCAACTGCTTCAAGTTAAAAATATGGGAATTTCAGTGATCCAGATTACAGTCTGTTCGCAGCAAATTCTTTCGTAAAGATTACATACCAGTTTAATTTTATCTTACTAACATATTTTTGTGTACATAATTCCACGTAGTCAGCGTGTACACAACTTTCCCACTAGAGCGCACCCCACTAAGCACAGCAGCGCAGGCGCAGCGCTCGTCCGTCTCCGCACTATGAGATGGCGCTGCTATAGAGACGGACCAAATTCTGCTTCCGCCGATCCGCGTATTAATTTGTAACGCAGCCAATGAGATTGCTGCTAACGTAGAACCTTTTCTCCTCACGGATCACACTCACGCAGTGATACATGAACGCGGGAGATATTATAAAAAGTGTACAAACCTCCGATTAGTCAGTCTGCATTTGTCTGCACCAGTCTGTACCAGTCTGCATTAGTCTGTACCAGTCTGTACGAGCTCTACATTTATCTGTGCCAGTCTATAGTCAAGTTTCAGTATGCGCCTAATAAGATTACCATATTCCTGTACATAGCCATGAAGACACTTTTGGCAATTATCAGAGATATATGTGAGAATAAGATTAACGTACCAATACCAGAGGAACTTCAGATTGTCAATTGTAAATAGCATCCAGAACCAAGTTAAGTACTCTTTATGCTTGTTATTATTTTTAATAAATGTGTGTGAAAATTAATCAAGTGCTGTTTAAAGTTGGTCACCGTCAATCTGCTACTCTAAGCGTGCAAGTGGCATTTCTATCGTCTGACCTAAGGGCAGAAGCTAAACACGCCACGATAAGACCACAAGACATATTGCTGACACTCGCCCACTTCGTTAGAGCGACAAGTCAAATAATCTGATGGTGTGTGTACTGAAGGTCTTACAGTACGCACACCACACATATAAAAAACCCGTTGCGCAAATAAACATTGAAAAACTACCACTAAAAAGACAAAAAATACTAAAAATCCAGTAGCGGGCACGTTACACTTGACTAACCCGCACAAAGAATTTAATATACATAAACTGTATAAACAAATTGCAACGAGAGGCCACGTTATAACTATCTCCTAAGGTTTTCACGATAATAACACTTATATCACTAAACCTGCTGGAACGCTAAACTACCTCAGTTGTTATTTAGTACTGCCTACACTAGGAATGGTACTTCGACAGACCCCTGACGAAACTTAGCACTTTGTAAAATGTAAACGTAAAGTCGCATCCTTGCATTGTTTTCACTTCAACAGTTAGCGCAGGTGCCATTCATAAACAGTAACTGTTCACGGTCCTTAAAAATCCTCTCAGCCACTTTTTGAAAATGCATTATTTTAAGTAACTCAGGATTACACAACAGAGAGACGATGATGTAAACCTGTGTTCTTTTGTTTCTAAATCTTATCGCAAACATGCGTTGTCACTATTACTCCACTTTTAGTTTTTATGTTTAACGTTTTCTCGACTATCAGTCTCTAAATTAGTTTGTAAAACATTTACCATTAAAAATCTATTCTACTTCTTTCCGGTAACTTAGCTTTTGTACTTAAAATTTTCTCTCATTTTTGGGCGCATTGCTGCCGCCTGAATCAACTCTGGAGGATAATAAATATACAGCGGGAACAGCATCGGGCTTCAACTGAATATGATTAAAAGTTTAGTTGCAAAATCCCTTTCTTAACCCGAATCAGCGAAATGTATTGAGAACACTCAAATATTAGTGACCGAACACAAATCGGAACATTTACAAATAGCTGTCCATTTTTGTTAAGTTTGGTTTACTTAGGAAATATGTGATACCTACTGTTTTTTGTTGTCTGGAAGGATTAGTATAACTCATGACCGCAAAGCATATTATTATTTTCCTCTGAAAACAATCCAAAACAGATTTCAGAAACGCTCCGTACATTAACAACTGTAGTGTAAATCTGCACATCATCGCCAATTAGCTTAAAAACGTGGCGGTAACACAATAGAGATAACTTTATGACTTAGCTACTTTGGCCGTTGAAATAATTTGTGTGCAGACCGGGACTCGAACCTGGAATCCACGTTTTTTTAGGAGTGGACCGGTGGAAGCTCAGGGGGCAGAGCAGGCAGTGGTCGACACCGAAGGCCTGGCCACAGTGTCCCCCTAACCGCCACCAAACCGGTGGAGCACAGGGAAGTGGGAGACACGAATCATCAGAAGTGGAAAGCTTGATGTTGTTTATTTATTTCCATTTTTTGTTGTTGTAATTTTCGCTATCATTATAACATTATGTGGAACATATGTCATCTACATAAAAAAATAGACTGGGCAAAGGAAAAGGAAAAGAAATAAATAAAATACGCGCATTTACGGTGCGCTCTCCCATCCGCGAAGGTCGGAAGTAGAATAGATCATAGGTGGCTTAGACACTGTCGGCGTAGGGATAGATGCTCTCAGATCCAGACACATCCCAACTAAGTGGAGGTCTAACAAAGACCCCCCGAAGATACTTGGTAAGTAATGTTCGGTAATGTGGCGTGTGTTCGAGCGCTGCAAGGGCTGTTCGTAAACAGGTCCAGAAGTCGAGGCGGGATTTACCCTCACGGAATAGGTAACCGACCGCCTATCCCTTGACCCACATAACGGCATGATATTTGACGGTGGGAAAATGTTTGTCCTCCGGGTACAGAAGCATTCGCGGTTCGATCATGCTCGGTGGCACTCGGACATAGCAACCTCTGCCATCCGGACACGCTTCCTGTCCGACTCAAACATCCGAGTGCCTACTCACCACTGATGTTGTGACCCCGTCCAGTTACCCCTTTGCTCGCAGCCTCACTGTACTCCAGCAAGGGGATCAACTTTGGTACGTATCCGTATTGAAACAGTCATATAACTGTCGAGGCGTATCTATACAATTATATGAGAGATGTCTGTTCTTCCGGACACATCCGAAAGAACAGATAGCACAGACGGTGCGATAGAGTCACACATCTTCTTAATTGTTCTCGGAGCCCATACACGTTCTGTAGATTCATTCAACAGTCTTTTCTCTTTCTTGCTTTCATGACCCATCCCCCTTTTTTCAGTCTCATCCCCTCCGTGTCCCTGTTGATTTCTTCCTTCCATCGTGTCCGTGGCCTTCCTAGGCCTCTTCTGCCCTCCAGGGATCTTGAGAATACTACTCGATGTAGTCTTCCTTCTCACATCCTAACTGGGTATTCTACACGCGTCATCTTGTTTCCTGCACCCTTCGGCAAAATAAGTTTGTGCGTATACCTTTGCCAGTTTCTGCACTTTTAGTATTCTTCAGTCCTGTGACTAGTTCCTCTCTGGGCCAAACATTTTCCTTAATATCTTTCTCTCGGAGACTACCAGGTTTTGCTTATTCGAGCCCCTTAACATAAAAATTCCAGACCCTTATAGAATCACTGGAAGAAGTACGTCCTGCAATAATCTAATTATAAAACTCGAAATGGTACTACTGTGCAGTATGTCCGGTGAGTGCCAATATGCTCTACCGCAGTGTTCCTTTTCTTTATAGTCAGTTTGAATCTGTTCTGTGCGCTAAAGATGCTTCTCAAATACTTAAATACATTTACTGATTTAAAAAGGCATTATTCAGCTGTCAGTGGAGTAGGGTGCCGTGACTACGACAATGTATTCTTCTTTATTTTCATTAATTTGTAAACCCGGTTTCCTTGCAATATTTATGTAAGAACATGTCACTGGCTGCAACTCCAATTTACTACAACAATATCCTCCGCCTATGTAGGCCTATGTCATACGACATCTGACCTCGTAAATATGTCATCCTCGAAGGAGGTCTATTTGAAGACATTCTTTTTTCCTCCAGCTTGCAGAGAAGCGCACTGATGGTTTGGATTTATTCAAGGCCAGATTTAATCATCCTGTTATGTGGTAAGATGGAAATGAAAGCAACACGTAAGAAGTTACTGCAGAATCTTCCTCTCCACATTCAACACTTCATCTTTCTCTTTGCAGACTACTATTTCTAGTAGCAAAATCATTTTAATTTCATCCATCTTAAACATTTTTTTTTTTTTTTTTTTGGAAAATCTGGTACCTCTGTCAATAACGATTCAAATAATGAAGCTACTGCGCCACTTACGTTCTCCATGGGTAGCAGAACGCGTTTCGAGAGTTTCTTCCCATTTTCAACTGCTTGGGGCATTTACATTGATAATGGCTAACAGCATCCCGCGCCCGGGTTAGATTCCCGGCGGGGTCAGGGATTTTCCCTGCCTCGTGATGACTGGGTGTTGTGTGATGTCCTTAGGTTAGTTAGGTTTAAGTAGTTCTAAGTTCTAAGGGACTGATGACCATAGATGTTAAGTCCCATAGTGCTCAGAGCCACTTGAACCATTTTTGAACCAATGGTTATCATATCTACAAGTGTGCTAATGTACTAATCTGCCTTTCTTTTCGTGTAGTGGTCTTTCTATGTTCTCAGTGGGATCGGAAAACCAGAAAACATAAATCTGGAAATTATGTTTTAACGGAAACAAGCACTGTGAAAGATGGTTTGTCAGTCTCTGAATTTATGCGTGGCGAAGGAGGCACAATACCTATGAGCTGACATACAAAAAATACTATCCTTAATATCAGTATGTAAACTCCCATATTTATCATGTTCGGTTTTCTGATTACAGTGAGAAAATATGGTGATGACTGCAAGAAGATAGACGGAGAACAACAAACGTGCCGATACGTTATCTTAGATCGCCCACAACGCTCACAAGTGGGAAGAAAATTCCGAAACGCCCATAGATGCACGAGAAAGATGTACGATATAAACCGAAACGCGCATATATGCATGAGAAAGCTGTAGGACACAAATAATGTTTAAGTTTAAGTCATTAACCTGTGCTTGGATGATAGTAATTCCGTTCAAAAACGTTATTAATTATTCTAAAATTAGGTCATTCCAAAATGGAAGAAGATTATCCTAGTTTAACGTTCCTAAAAAGTCACTTGTGAAGCTCCAGTCATCCGGTTTGTATTGAAATTTACCTACAACTTCACTGACAAACAATTATTATTTCATTTTGAATTTGACAATCGTATGCGAGAGAGGTATAGAAATCAATGAAAGCGCTATTGGAGAGTGCAAGAGATATTCCCAGTGAAAATCAAAGCTATTTCCCTGTAACTGATGGTACTTCGGTACTCAAAATATATTTGTGGAGCTTTTCATCGGTTCTCCTATTTTACTTACTACTAAACCAATATTACCTTCAAAATTAACAGAGAAAAGCTCAAGGTATCTCAGTGTTGGTTACTGTTTTTTTGCCTTCAGTTGTCTTGGTAGTCATCGCAGGTAATTTTGCATAAATGTGTTACACGCCAGATATTTACGGGCTTGCGATGATACGACAGTACTGAGAAGGCTGGAAACAATTTCGCCAGTTGCTACGTTTTTGTTTCAGAACGTAATACGAGTGATCCAAAATAACGTTTTTCATGTCACGTAAATATATTTGATAACTCATCCCCCACCCCACCCCTCCCTTCCCCGAGTCTCCAAATAGCACATTTTATCGTATTTATGTAAAGTAAACTATTACGGAAAAATTCTATTACGCTTGGTAAAGCTCATTTTGCTTTTGTATCATTTCAGCCTGGAAGATAGCTTAAATATCAGTTAGGCTTGTCGCGAACGTCTTTTGAATCGCAGTGCCTCTAGTTACTGACTGAACATGTAACTGCCGGCCGCTGTGGCCGAGCGGTTCTAGGTGCTTCAGTCTGGAACCACGCGACCGCTACGGTCGCAGGTTCGAATGCTGCCTCGGGCATGGATGTGTGTGATGTCCTTAGGTTAGTTAGGTTTAAGTAGTTCTAAGTTCTAGGGGACTGATGACCTCAGATGTTAAGTCCCATAGTGCTCAGAGTCATTTTTTTGAACGTGTAACTAACACACTTTTCGGATATTCATGTAGACGTTGAATAATTTTGTTAATTCTATTCTTTTTTCTCTATATTCATTCGTTGGCGTATTCAATTTAATCACTTGTAGTCTCAGTTTACAGTTTCAGAATTTTCATTTCCTTAATTTACCACGCAGATCCGTGACTTATTTGATTGCTTACAACTTTTATTTTAATTCAACTTCATTAGTAGAATGATATTTTCAGACTTAATGTATAGCTAATTTATTGCAAATGTGGCAAACGTGGCAAAGCATTCTGAGTTCTGAAATCGGAACAAAATTTCTTTTTACTCTTTCAACGGCTATTGGCGACAGATTCCCTAGAGTAAAATAATAATAAAAAATATTGTCTTTCCGATGGCCTCAATTTCTTCTTACCAACAAAAAATTATCCCTCTTCCGCTTCAATCACGATATTGTCATCCCAAAGGTACACAGTACTTCTTTACTAATTAAGAAACTGAAACAGTATCAACTGTCAAAGATATAGCCTGTAATCATTTACGGCAACACGCGTAAAATGGATCGCCTCTCTCAACATGTGTTAACACACACACACAAATTATATCTTGTAGATGCTAACAGCACAGAAGCATTTCGATTCCAGATCTAGGTGTAATTTTTTTTAATTTCCTATTAATAACTGGTTTCGCAGTCGTTATACATAAATTACAGCAGGTCTTCTACAAAACACGTGCAATTATTTAGTATTAACATAATATGAGAGTGAAAAAGCTATTACAATTCTACTTTCGAAGACGTATTATGGCTTTAAACATTTACTCTGTTCTATTCCTCACACTGCACTCCTCCATCGCCTTGCCACGGCTCGCGCGGCTACTCCCGTCGGAGGTTCGAGTCTTCCCTCGGGCATGGGTGGGTGTGTTGTCCTTAGCGTAAGTTAGTTTAAGTTAGATCAAGTAGTGTGTAAGCCTAGGGATCGATGACCTCAGCAGTTTAGTCCCATAGGAACTTACCACAAATTTCCAAAACACCACTCCATGTATTCCGCTCTATTGTCGTCATTGTTTCCTTGTACTGATACTGCTTTCCCACAGTAAAAAAAGAAAAATCATCTTCGCCTTTTTCTATCTTGATCTGTCCCTGTTTCGTTTTTCCTAGGTAGTTTCTCTGTAGTTAAAAGACGTTATTTCGAGACATCGCATGCCAGACTTCTTTTGAAAATACGCTTAACGGCAACTGCACACGAGAGTGTAGAATTTTCTTATACTGCTCACTTGTATGAGCTTTCATAAGCATATTTTATCTGATGAGGATTATTCAAAATCGTCATAAATGCCAAATGTGAATTGCGGCACACATAAAAAATGGATGACTTCATCTGTTAAACAGAGTAAATACAGAGTACAAACACACAGAGCAACTGAAAATACAGTAATGGTTCAATAGGACAAAAATGAAGGTTATTACGTCCTTTTTCTAGGATGTTATTGAAACACATGCAGATAAAGCCACGGATTTGCAGCGAACAGGAGGTTTCAACAAGCAAAAAGCAGGCCTATTCTGTGTCATACTATATGAGCTTACGGACAAGATCATAGTCATTTACGATACAGTTGTATTTTTCTTAAGAAGAGTAGATCGGGAGCTCTTGTGCAACAGTGATTTCGTATTTCTTTCCCATTTTATGCGTGCTTTCAGTTTATGATTAAAATCGCGTTGTATAAAATTGATGCAAACACAATATTAGATCGCACTAATATCAGTGCACTAAACGTCTATCGGAACGTATCCATGGATGAACCTCTTGTAACAAATAGTTATTAGCGATATAGGTTGGCAAACGTCGTGAAAGCAGGGTCTGTGTGGGATTACTGGCAGAATGCAGAACGCGCAAAAAGATGTATCCCTGGATAGTTTAGATGCATTTTAATCATTCTGGGTGAAATTTTATGCTGGATGCATTTTAATCATTCTGGGTGACAATACAATACAGTTCCGAGGTGAATATTTAATGTTGATTCAGGAACCAGTTCTATGGCTTCCTTAGTAGGAAGATCGACTTCTTCAAATACATTTTTTGTTAATTGTAAGCATTACTGAAGCTCTAGACATTGTCGTTTCAATGTTGACTACAACTGACTCAGAAAGACGTTGTGCTTTTGTGGTGTGCGTACTGTAAGACCCTCGGTACACACACCATCAGATTATTTGACTTGTCGCTCTAACGAAGTAGGCGAGTGTCAGCAATATGTCTCGTGGTCTTATCGTGGCGTGTTTATCTTCTGCCGTTAGATCAGACGATAGAAATGCCACTTGCACTCCTAGAGTAGCAGATTGACGGTGACCAACTTTAAACAGAGCTTGATTTATTTTCACACACATTTATTAAAATAATAACTATCATGAACCTTACTTAACTTGATTCTGGATGCTATTTACAGTTGACAATCTGAAGTTCCTTTGGTCTTGATACGTTAACCTTATTCTCACATATCTCTGATACTTGACAAAGTGTCTATACATGTCTCTTCATCGTTGTGTACAGGAATATGGTAATCTTATTAGGCGCAGACTGAAACTTGACTATAGACTGGTACAGACAAATGTAGAACTCGTACAGACTGGTACAGACTGATGCAGGCAAATGCAGACTGACTAATCGGAGGTCTGTACACTCGTTATAATACCTTGCGTGTTGAGGTATCACTGCGCGAGTGTGATCCGCGAGGAGAAAACGTTCTACGTTAGCAGGAATATCGTTGGCTGCGTTACATATTAATACGCGGATCGGCGGAAGCAGAATTTGGTCCGTCTCTAAGACAGCACCATCTCGTAGAGCGGAGACGGACGAGCGCTGCCCCTGTGCTGTTGTGCTTAGCGGGGCGCGCTCTATTGCGAAAGTTGTGTACGCGCTGACTACGCGGTACTATGTACACAACATCTTTACAAATGATCAAAAATTTGAAAAATAAAAATGGGAGGCTACAAACCGGGAGTAGCATGCTGACGGTTGGTTCAAATGGCTCTGAGCACTATGGGACTTAACATCTGAGGTGATCAGTCCCCTAGAAATTAGAACTACTTAAACCTAAATAACCTAAGGGCCGGCCGGTATGGCCGTGCGGTTCTAGGCGCGTCAGTCTGGAACCGCGTCGCAGGTTCGAATCTTGCCTCTGGCATGGATGTGTGTGATGTACTTAGGTTAGTTAGGTTTAAGTAGTTCTAAGTTCTAGGGGACTGATGACCACAGATGTTGAGTCCCATAGTGCTCAGAGCCATTTGAACCATTTTTTTAACCTAAGGACATCACACACAACCATGCCCGAGGATTCGAACCTGCGAGCGTAGTGGTCGCGCATTTCCAAACTGGAGCGCCTAGAACCACTCAGCCACAACGGCCGGCTGCTGAAGGTTGACTTGCAGAGTATTGATGTAGTTGTAAAAGTTGGCTCAGCGGTAGTGCACTTTTTCGGGGACCAGCTAGCTGTCTCTTTTGCACTGACTTTTACCGATTGCGTGCCCCATGTGGGGGTGGTGCGTGTGAAGGCGTGATTGTGAGAAAGTCACAGATCGGTATGGGAGGCGCGGGCTGGGCCGGGCCGGGCGCGCTTTTAACGCCTTCCCCTGTCAGCCGGTAACCGAATCAAGAAAGCACTCAGGCCAGCCAGCGGCGCCGGCTGAGTCTGGGGGCGTGGCCCTGAGCCTCCACTGTCAACCAGGGCCATGCAGACTGCGCGAACCGCAAGCACGGCGGGTGCGTGGTGTTTACTCGGCTGCGGTGCTGTGCGGTATAGCTCGGTCAACGAAGACCTAGAAGGCTAGGACGGAGCGTAATGAACAACATGTAGAAACCCCCCACAATTTGAATTTGAGTGTGATGGTTGAAGGAGGGTGGGGGAGGGTGGGGTTTGGCAGGGTGCGGCAGGGTGTGGCAGGGCGCTCATAGTTTATTTTTATTGTGAATACCTCAAAAAACTGCTGCTCCTGGAGAAAATGTTTACCAGTACAAAATTAAACTACATTAAATGTCCACAAGTTGCCGGCACGGTACCTCAGCGTGTTCGGCCAGAGAGCTGGTTGGCCTCAGTAATAAAAAAACTAAGTGGAAAGATCAACAAAACGAACCTTAACGGATGTCATGTGACGTCCGAAACGAACAAACACAACGATCAACAACAAACAAAATGAAAAAAGTGGTCAGGTTGACGGACTGCCGTCCTACGGGCCCGGGTTCGATTCTTGGCTGGGTCGGGGATTTTCTCCCCTCAGGGACTGGGTGTTGTGTTGCCTTCATTTCATCCCCATCCGGCGGGCAGGTCGCCCAATGTGGCGTCGAATTTAATAAGACCTGCACCAAGGCGGCTGGACCTGCTCCGTAACGGGCCTCCCGGCTAATGACACCAAACGCTCATTTCCATTTCATTTCCAAAAGATAAATTGTGTTCTGAGGGTATAACACGATGAAGGGGACGGGGATGGAGTGTATAAGTAGCAAAGTGGCCATGAAGTTCCCTCGTTCACTCACTCGTACACTGATCCACCAAAGAAACTGGCAAACGCATACGTATTCAAACACAGAGATATATAAACAGGCATAATATGGCGCTGCGGTCGGCAACACCTATGTAAGACAACAAGTGACTGGCACAGTTGTTAAATCGGTCAATACTGCTACAATGGCAGATTATTAAGATTTAAGTGAGTCTGACGGCGCACGAGCGATGTGTACCGTGAATATCAGGAATCCGGTAAAACATCAAATCTCCGACATCGCTGCGGCCGGGAAAATATCCTGCAAGAACGGAACGAACAACGACTGAAGAGAATCGTTCAACGTGTCAGATGTACAACGCTTCCGCAAATTGCTGCCGCTTTCAATGTTGGGCCATCAGGAAGTGTTAAAGCGCCAACCATTCAACGAAATATCAATGATAATGGCTTTTGGTGTACCCTTGATGACAGCACGACACAGAGCTTCAAGCCTTTCCTAGGCCCGTCAACACTGACACTGGACTGCTGATGACTGGAAACATGTTCCCTGGTCGGACTAGTCTCGTTTTAAATTTTATCGAGCGGATGGACGTGTGGAGACAACTTCATGAATCAATGAACGCTGCATGTCAGAAGGGGACTGTTCAAGCTGGCGGAGACTGAAATGGTGTGGGGCGTGTGCAGTTGGAGTAATATGGGACCCCTGATACGTCAAGTTACGTCTCTGACAGGTGACACGTACGTCAGCGTCCTGTCTGATCGTCTGCATCCATTCATGTCCATTGTGCATTCCGACGGACTCGGACAATTCCATGAGGAAAATGCGACACCCCACACGTTCAGAATTGCTACTGAGTGGCTCCATGAACACTTTTCTGAGCTTAAATACTTCCGCTGGGCTCCAAACTTCCTAGACATGAACATTACTGAGTATATCTGGGATGCTTTGCAATGTGCTACTCAGGAGAGGTCCACCCCTTCGTACTCTTAAGGATTAATGGAAAGTCCTACAGGATTCATGCTGTTAATTCCCTCCAGCACTACTTTAGACATTAGTCGAGTTCAGGCCACGTCGTGTTGTGGTACTTGTACGTGCTCACGGGGGCTCTATACAGTATTACGTAGGTGTACCAATTTCTTTGTCTCTTCAGTGTAGGTCGACGAACTGAAAAGAGTATGTAGATGATTCACCACTCCATATACCTTAGTACGACACAAAGTTATACCGACCCTTCGCAGAGCTTGTTTTGAATCACTGATGACGCAGACAGGCCTCGGGAAGGCCTGCGCAGAACAAAGATACCGGAGTGGTTCACTGGGGTCAGCAAGCGGACAGCCCGTCGGTTGGTTTGCAACATTCGTGTCGGACGAGTGTTCGTGTGGCCTGGCTGCCCTCTTCTGCCTGGCTTTCATCATCATCACTCAGTGACCGCAGCGACGCAACGCGGATCCATAGAACTACTTGCTGATAAAGGGGAGCGACATTCTGTAATCCTCGTGGTGATTTGTTTCGTTGTCTATCTGCCCTCCCTATTATTTTCTGGTTTGTACCCGCCCCTCAGAGTTTTACTCGGTCGGCTGTTTGGTCGTAAATATAGGCAGTAGTATTGTACTAAGAAACTAACTGTTGTTTGAAAATGTTGTCTCACTGTTATATTGCCTTTCCTTTCTGGTTTTTACCCGATCATTGATGTTCTAATTAATCAGCTGTTGGTCTTAAATACAGCTAGGACAATTGTACTAAGGCACAGGTTGGCGTTAAAAAAAGAGGGAGCTTGTGATTAGATTTAGCTGTTAACCGGTTCAATTCTTTGACTGTAATTGCATTTATCAGTCATCTGAACAACCTGTTGCACTAAACTGTTCGTTTCCATGTTTGAATGACCGGGTCACTATCGGTATATGTTAGCTGGATCTTGTGGTTCCGTCGAGTGAGTGCTCTCGTAATAAGTGTTCACAAGCGATGTTTTAAGACTTTTTTTCAGAGTGGTCTTAATAACTGGCAATTAGTTTAACCTTGAAAATATTAACAGCCAACTGTCACCAGGGTTTTAGTCAATTGTCAGAAGGTACGGGTTGGGGTCCAGTCGCACCTTGGCTGCCAACTGAAATTAAGAGGTTGGTTGCTTTGAAGTAAGCCTTATCACAGTCGTATTGTTTGCTAATCTGTTTAACGTTTAAGAACAGCAGCGCATCTTAACCCCGAACCTTTCGACATACAACTTTCAAATTAAAAGTTAAGTCATTTGTTTTGAATAACTGAATCACACTGTCATCAGTGGTGCTTATACAGTTTTCATGTGGTGTAGAAGGGCAGTTAATAAGAGAAACTGTGTCCACCGCGGTAGTAAACACCACTGTTTCACTCGATAAGGCGCGGGCTGCAGGTCCGACCGTCTTGTAATCATTGTCATATCGTTTGCCGTTTTGCAATACATCACTTCAGATTTCTTTTGTAAAGATTAAAAGCTTATTCAAGTTAAGGTCAAAAAATTTTGCGAATTTGTTCATTTTGCTAAAGAAAATTTTGTGGTTAAATGCTTCGATTATCTGTAAAACACAGTTTATATATTGTTAAATAAACAGGTTGTATGAAAAGAAAGTTATATTGGTGGATCCTCCCTTCCACGTTTTTCTTAGCCCCAGTAAGTACCACGTATCACAAATATTCGCGCCATTTGTCTTGTGGCAATCTAACTTGACTAGATTACGTTTGTAAGTAATTTCTTTCCGATTGATGTTTATTCAGTTCAATATGTTTTCTGCATCAACCAATTTGCGTGGAAATTTTATTAAGTTTGTATCGTTTTCTTTGTTAGTTATGTCCAGCAATGAAGACACGCTAGCGGCTACCTGTCAAATAAAACCTAAGTAATTTCTATTTGCATGCGATATTCCACCCACTGCAATGTTAATTAATACCGAGCAGTACGAGCAAAAGCCGCGATCTGTAGTATGAGAATATTATTTATTTTCACTGTGTTTCTTTGTGAATGCTGTTCGACCACGTGGTCATGCTATCAGTGGTATGTTAGTTTTGCCGCGCGGGATTAGCCGAGCGGTCCAAGGCGCTGCAGTCATGGACTGTGCGGCTGGTCCCGGCAGAGGTTTGAGTCCTTCCTCGGGCATGGGTGTGTGTGTTTGTCCTTAGGATAATTTAGGTTAAGTAGTGTGTAAGCATAGGGACTGATGACCTTAGCTGTTAAGTCCCATAAGATTTCACACACATTTGAACATTTGTATGTTAGCTTTAATCTCCGTAGTTCGCAGTTTGTTATTGCATTACAAGTTTGAGAAACGAAGTATGCTGCATCGATACAAGTTTTGAGGAAATTTTGTTGCATGTATAGTTTTTTTCCTTGTGAATGGTATTCACCCGTGTGTACATGTTAAGCCTAGTGATCCAAGTTAATGATTTTGTGTCTCACCCGAGCTAATTTGAGTGTGATTTCCTGTTACTGGCCAGTTTTGTAAAGGCACTTTGGCATTTCGATAAGGTTTCATTGTAATGCTCCGCCACGAATAAGTACAGGCGTGGATTTGGGGAATTCTTGTAAATCTCGCGCAGCTGTGGCTGGTAGGTAGTAGTTCAGGGACCGCTTGGCACATCGGATGGCAAGCGTGGGCGATGTTGATATTTTGCAAACGATTCTGCAAGGCTCGTTTATGACAGCAATTGCAGGCTAGAAGGCACGGCCCGGCGGACACTGCGTACATATGTGAAGTAATCAGGGCAGCACAGGGTACCGACATACTGTGAAGAGCCGAAAGTCGCAGTTACAACAGCGGCTAGTGACCTGTATGTAGGGGCTGAAGCGGGCTGAGGAAAGCCGATGCCGTAATTATAAAAGAGCACTCCATATGTACGCTCCACCAAGCGAGGTGGCGCAGTGGTTATCACACTGGACTCGCATTCGGAAGAACGACGGTACAAACCCGCGTCCGGCCATCCTGATTTAGGTTTTCCGTGATTTGCCTCAATCGCTTCAGGTAAATGCCGGGATGATTCCTTTGAAAGGGGACGGCCGACTTCCTTCCCCATCATTCCCTAACCCGATGGGACCGTTGACCTCACTGTTTGGTTTCCTCCCCTGAATCAACCAACCACTCTTGTCAACTCCAGAGGAACTACGACAGACGCTTTGGAAAAAGACGTATAAATAAGCGAGCCTGGCGGCTCAAAGCGGGCAGTCGTGTCGCAATTCTGTCTGCGTGTAGAACTGGAGAGAATGACGATTGTTTAAGCTGCAGCCCAACCACTGCACCCTCTTGGTGATGAATATCAGCGGCCAACCGGACCACTGAAACCACTTCCAGCCTACAATGTACGGACGCGACATTGCTGTGATGGGTTCGTCGCACCTTGGAGCTACACCGACGGGAGGAGCGAGAGGACCGACAGCCTTCGCACTGTGGGTGGCATCGTCCGGCGGACTGGACTGCAGGGCCAGTGCCGGGGCGCGAACTCGTCCTCCCGAGTGCAGAGCTGTCTGCGGCCACTAATGAGCTGCGCTGAGTGAGCGGCCGGAGCTATTAAGGCACACTACAACGACGGCGGTCGGCTGCTTCGGCGCTCTGTAAGAGGTCCAAGAGTCGCGCTTGAGGGAGCAGTCAGCCCGTGTTCCGGGCCACGGGCATCGTTAACGCACACGACGTGAGTCACCCCTCTCTCCAAAACCATACCTCTCGGTCGTTCTGACATTACAATCTCTGAGCTCGGGAGGTTGTAACAGTAAGCTCGGTTTTGGCCAAGCATTCCCGCCCTTTGCGTATGCCCTATATGTAACATCATTAATGCTGTTGCGTTCAAGTAATGCACAAGCTTAAGTGTGTATTTTCTGTGGTAAATCTTGAGTTCTCGTGATATGTTCAGACGTCCTTCTTGTCTTCGTAAGCCACTAACAGGTCTGGGTCCATGTGGACAGTTTTCACTATGTACCTTCATGTTGCTTTTAAAATTGCCGAAATAGTATCATGTAGATTAGCGTAAACAGACAAAAAATAGTCAAGGCATTGCATGTTGATCGAATAGTGGTTTCATAAACTGTTGTGACTAGCCAAACAGTTTTACTATGTGGTCATGGTCCATAGCCGGCCGGTGTGGCCAAGCGGCTCTAGGCGCTTCAGTCTGGAAGCGCGCGACCGCTGCGGTCACAGGTTCGAATCCTGCCTTGGGCATGGATGTGTGTGATGTCCTTAGGTTAGTTAGGTTTAAGTAGTTCTAAGTTCTAGGGGACTGATGACCTCAGATGTTCAGTCCCATAGTGTTCAGAGCCTGGGACTCGAACCCGGATATCCCGTTTACTGCATGCGGTTGCCTTACCATTGGGTTATCCGGCCAAGTTTAACGGCCAGACCCAAAACTCCTATACGTCGTACACCTTGTGGCTACAGCCAGCATTCGCACATCCATTATGTGTATTCCAGAACAAGGGAGACATTTTAATTGAAAGTCGCTTCTCTGGTGTCGGTGTTAAAATGCGATACTGCAGTGCCCGTGTTGGTCAAAAGTTCGATGGAATATTATTTGAGACAATCATGAATGCATGTCCAAACGAACAGGCACTGCATCGACTAAAACCGATATGAAATGCATGAATTGTATTCGAAGTTATGAATATGGACAACAATCACCTGTATAATGAAATAACGACAACGAAAATTTATGAAAATATCATATCTTTCCGCTGACAGGGGGCAAGCGACTTTCAATTAAACTACCTCTCCTGTCCGGGATAGATATACTGCAGGTACGAGCACAGGTTGTGGATGCATGGTTGACAACATATAGAAGTTAGTGTGTGGACGTGAAGTGTCCTCAGGCAGATTAAAGGAAGGCGACCGCATGCGATAAACGGGAAATTCGGTGCGAGCCACGGTCCGGCACAAATTTTCGTTCTCATTCCATTATATAGCTGACAGCTCTCCATATTCGTAAGTGCGAGTACATCTCATGTGTTTCATAACGTCTGTAGTCGCCACGTCCCTGATCCTTCGGACAGGAAAGGATCTATAAAGGAAGACTGTATCGTACTTCTGAACAACACAGGCAGTATAGTATCGTATTGTACGTAGCTTTTAGGTCATACTCTGTAATACTCGCCCGCTTGAAAGCGAATGACACCGAACCGCTTAGTTACCAGTGATAGCGAACAACTGCCGTCCGCTCAGCTTTGCTCTAGCGAGACCCTCATCACAGACTCACAGCGCTCTGGCTGTGGCAGAAAGCTAACATTCACCAAGAGCAACTTTTCAGGGGTGAAAATTAGGGTTTCTTTCCGGCGTTTAATTGACGAACACCTGCTTGTATTGCTCAGCGCAGGGTGTGTTGTTTTCGAGACGGGCTTGTGAGGCAGACTCACATGGAATCCGAGTTGTTTTACCATGTTGACCAACCTTGAGTTTTGTTTTAACGCGGTTTTTCTCGCTCCTTGATGTAAATTATAGGCTGGTCACCAATCTCTACCTCAGAAATCTTCAATTTTATGATTTCTGTCGTTCTTACTTGCTTCTACGTTGTAATTGCCATTAATAAGATCTGCTTCGAGATATGATCTGTCTATGCAACTATAGCAAATGGCAATGGATGCAACAACCATATATTAGAGAACCTCAACAACCAAATCAAAACAGTGCTAAAGAAAAACAGCAGATGTCAGAAGTACCACAAAATTCTACAGCAAACACAGATGCTACATTACACGTAAACACGTTGTAACAAAAATAAATGGAGCACATTAACACACACAAATCAATCAACGCAAAGAACAGTAAACGTTCTTAAAAAAGAAGGGTTACACGTAGCTTATAAAACAAGGAAGGCAGTCGAGTCATATTTACTTATCAATAGGAAAACTAAACAAATATTAAGGAGTTCGCATACACCAATACGAATGCTCAGATGGCCAGTGTACCTGGAAACGACAGGCACAAATTTCAAGCCGCGCGGGGTAGCCGCGCGGTCATGGGCGCCTTGACACGGTTCGCGTGGGTCCCCCTGTCAGAGGTTAGATTCCTCCCTGGGGCATGAGTGTGTGTGTGTGTGTGTGTGTGTGTGTGTGTGTGTGTGTGTGTGTGTGTGTTGTCTTTAGCGTAAGTTAGTTCAAGTTAGATTTAGTAGTGTGGATGCCTATGGGACCGATGACTTCAGCGCTTTGGTCCCACAGGAACTTACCACAAATTTCCAAATTTCAACACAAGATATAAAGATCACATAAGAAGCTAAAAGTATGTAAATAGTCAGCCTACCATTGTTGTACAGCTAATGCAGCATGGGCGTGAACCATCTGACATTGTACAGTATACAAAAGTTACTATGATAGACAATAGAGAACTCCTAATTTTACACGACAATTTTCACATATATAGAGCAATAAAAATGAACAAGAATGTAATAAACGACCGAACTAATATAAGTAACAGATAATGTTAGCCACAAAAACCATAGCAAAATGAGATGTAGAACGTAAGTTGATTAAATAATAACATACTCAGTCTCCACACCACTGATTCCCTCCAGTCATTTCCCCATTTTACAAAGCATCCGTGATCACACACTACACTGACAGAAAAAAAAAATCGCAACACCAAAAAGTGATTAACTTAGAGAATGAAATTTCGGGAATACACTAGTCTAGGTAACATATTTCAGTGATTAACACTGCAAGCCAAAGGTTAACGTAAGCGTGATATAAGCCATTGCATTTGTGTAACCGCCAGAATGTTGGATGCAAGCATGCATTCGTGCATCGTTGTGTTGTACAGGGACCGTATATCAGTTTTTGGCATGGAGTCCCATGCTTGCTGCACTTGGTCAACAGAGGGATAGCTAATACTGTTTGAGAATTACGCTGGAGTTGTTGTCCGATGATGAGCCATATGTGCTCGATAGGAGACAGATCTAATGATTATACAGGGCAAGTCACATGTCGACGCCCTGTAGAACAAGTTGGCTTACGGCAGCGGTAGGTCGACGAGCGTTATCCTTTTGAAAAACACCCTCTGGAATGTCGTTAGTGAATGGCAGTGTAACAGGTCGAATCACCAGACTGACGAACTAATTTGGAGTCAGGATACGTGGCATCATACGAAACCATACTCCAGACAATACCTCCATATGTAGGTACAGTGTGTTTAGCACACAGAGGGGCTGATTGCAGGCCCTCAACTGCCCTCCTTCTAACCAACACACGGCCATCACTATCACCGTGGCGGAACCAGTTCTAATCCAGAAACAAAAGGTTCCTAGCTGCCGAGAATTCCCCCGGGTTGTATGGCCGTGGTCCATCGAACTCTTCTGTCCTTGACGTTTCGTCCAAAGCTTCGTTGGTCATCTTCGGAGGTGCTACTGGTTGTACTGAGTCTTGCCGACTGACGAGTCGGACGTCGAAGAACGGCCTAAATACCGTGGAAATTGGGCGTGGTCTTGATTTCACGTGATAGCAGAGATAAACCTTGTCAAGAATAAAATATAACAATCGGTCATAGTACTTCTCATCGATTCTGTAGCGCCACTCTCCATATATCGCTGAGTTTCATAGCTTCTTCTTTTCTATTAAAATTATCCCCATGTTTATATATTTCGATGGATTCTCTATACAGCTGTGGATAAAAGTTCGTCATAGTACATAAAACTTCGGATTCCGAAAATTTCACTACGTAATCACCCTACTGAAGAGCATGTTCCGCCACGGCTGACTTGTCTGTTTTCCCAGGTTGGCAATGACTTTTACGTTACTTCAGCCGTGTATTCACACTTCTCTATGTAGTTCCAGTGTAGACCCTACATGTACACAGAATCTTGAGTACACCACTTGCAGACAGAGGGGGACGTTTATCCTTAACGGAACGAAGCGCTTGGCCTATTTTCTTAGTTGGTCTGTCAATCGGTCGAACGTTATCTTTGTTTAAAATCTTGCCGATTTGATGCGTTAGTTTTTTGATGAAGGGGGGAGAAACCGTGTTCTTCCATCTCTGTGTCCTATCGTTGTTCTTTGGTCTCCTATAATACGGTCGCAAAACTCTATTTATTTCCTTACTAGAATATCCATTCTTCTCAAAAGCCTGCTTTAGATGTTTTAACTCGGCGTCCAGGTTTTCCGGCGCACAAATCCTTTTAGCTCAGTCCACTAGGCTTTCAATTACACTTCTTTTCTGTTGTGGATGATGATTGGAATCCTTATGCAAGTATCTGTCGGTATATGTAACCTTCCGAAATACTTTATGTTTCAAGCTGCCATCAGTCTGTCTCACAACGAAGACATCCAAGAAGGATATTGCATTTTCTTTCTCCATTTTCATGGTAAACTGGATTTTAGGATTTTTACTATTTAAATAACAAAAGAATTCCTCTAAATCTTTTTTGCCATGTGACCAAACCACAAATGTCTTCGGTATGAGACAGACTGATGGCAGCTTGAAACATTAAGTCTTTCGGAAGGTTGGGAGTAGTATTATGACAATGCTCAAGATATGTTGTCAGGTGTTCATCCGGAATTGGAGTAGTATTCTGTATGAAGTCAGACTTGCTAAGGAAAGAACAGCACTGCAGTAGCTAGCGAGGATAACACTCAAGGTCTAAGGTAACTAGCAGACACTGGCACAAAGATAGATTGTTCAACAACATTCTAAACTTTCTCTAAGAATGTTGTTCCTTGAAAAGACCCTCGGAAGAGTCAGGGAAAAGCAATTGCAAGGAAGGAATTTTTACAAGAATCCCTGAAAGCCAGTAAATAATCGGCTAGCCAGGAGGGCTATATGCAGTAAAGAGAGGTAGTCAGATGCCGTTAATACCACGAGATGGAAGCAGTCGTTACCGGGAGGCGGTAACACTTAGTAGTCATCGCGAGCAGTACCACAGCTGACCCTCGAAGACATTATGGAATTATACTTCGATGCTGCTGCAGTAAGACACCGAGAAGACTGTACGTTTTTGAAAGAGTTCCCGATAAATATCCAGCGACTTTTCTGCCTGTTAGAGAAGAATAAGCGTTAGAGAACTTGTATCTAGTAGCAATGAGTAATATTCGATATTTTATGTATGTCGATTCGTAACATTTCATTGTATCACTGTAGTGCCAAGTGCGGCTCACATTGCTGCTGCAGATGCAGTACGGTGTGCCACAGCCATACACCAGACACGGTGGTCTTCCCTCTCGGAAGTGCCACGTGGCCGTCCGGAGCCCGGTCTTCTTGTGACTGCTCAGTCTAGTGACCACCATTGCAGCAAACATGTACAGCGGTTACTTTCCTGGCAAGTGTTTCCGAAATACAGCAGAAGGACCATCCAGCTGCTCAGAGACCTAGTATACAACCTGGTTCAAACTCAGTGAGGTGTTGATAATGGCGTCTTTGTCGCCCTAATGGGTTTTTGACTAACATCAACTCACCACGTGCAATTTCAAAGGAATCTAACGCTCACGACCGTTCTTGGTTGTATTTAAACCTACTTTGCTTTCTTCGTAGTGAAGCTAACTAGCGTGACTCTTAGGTGACTGACTAATTAACTCGCCTACCGACTGTAGTTTCTGTCGCACGGCTCCTTCCAGCTGTTGCGACTTTTATCCGTCAGTGTATGACATACGCACCTACACAGTAAACAAACGCTTGTTAAAATGCATATTTTACAGCAAAACAAACGGATGATGACCGAAAAGAGGCAGCGACTCTTAGCAGCAATACATACACTAAACACTAAGAACCGAAACACCATTTTAATTAAGGAAACAGTGAAAGTTAGTGTTCACAAACGTCGAAAATCGTATATCGTGATTTCAGCGGGATAACGCGGTACAGTACCAAGGCGAACATATATGTGATAACAAGATCCTAAAATAAAACGAAAGCATGAACAAAGCGTAGTTTCACCTTCAGCAACTTCCACTCCAGAAAATAATTACTTTCCTAACAATTAGGGAATGACGAAAACATTGTAACATACAGGGTGGCACACGAAATGTGTTACCATTTTTTTAAATATAAACTTTATTGTCAATACAATCCGAAAGGAACATATACTACAACGAAGAGCTGTCCATGGAGATTTGCTCTAACTCAGCACACGCTCAATATGTCCACCATTCGTTTCCTAACTTCCTTCAAACGAAGTTAGTGATTACGCTACGGCACATGTCTTCCTTAATTTCACTGCAAGCTTGAAGAATAAGTATTCTGAGCTCCATTAATTCACGTGCACGTTCCGGGAAAATTTTTTCCATTAGGTACCCCCAAAGAAAAAAGTCGCATGGATTGAGATCTGGACTGTTGGGGGACCAATTTTGTCCGTCATTGAAGCGACCTGGAAACCTGAGTGAAATGATCTGCATGTTTAAATGCTCGTGTAAAAACTCCAACACAGTGTTTGCAGTATGTGGCCTTGCTCCATCTTGCATGAACCACCGCGTGTTGAAGGGCAAGGCGTAGCAAGAAGCTGTGGAATGAAGCTATTGCGAAGCATGCTCAAATAACGTTAGCTGTTCACAGTTTCTCCAAAGAAAAAGGGTCCAATAAGTCCATGACTGAAAATTGCTGCCCACGCTGTAATCCTCGGAGCATAATGTTGTCGTTCATGTAGCACTTGTGGGTTTTCAGTGGCCCAAAAGCGTACATTTTGTTTGTTAACCACACCGTCTAAATGAAAATGCGCCTCGTCTGAAAACCAAACGTTGTTGAGTGTTTCTTCCCTATCCTCTGCCCACTGAGCAAACAGTAGTCTCTGCTGCTTGTGTTCTTCAGTGAGCTTCTGTGCACAGGTCATCTTGTATGGGTACATAAGGAGGTCACTTTTAAGAATGCTTTGAACGGGGCGTCTGGATATTCCCAGTTGCACTGCTGCCTTTCTACACGATTTCCCGCGACTTCTCTGTACAGCAACTCGTACCGCTTCAATATTCTCCGGCGAACAAATAGGCTTAGGCCGCTTCCAATACTGTTCCTGTACAAATTTATCGTACAGCCTGTGGATGGACTTCTTGCAAGGGACCCATCGTTTCATGAAAAAGCAACACAATTGCCGATCGTTGCTGTGTCGTCAGTCTTCCATTGTCAGCCATTGCTGTTTACTGGTCTCCTAGCGGCAGTATCGTGAATTACACGTTATTTCGTAACTCATTTGTTCTTCCGATCTCTGCTGGTACTGCTGTAGAGATCCCAGCGGGCTATCTAATGTGCGTCGTAAATTGTGAAAGAAACAATTGCTAATACATTTCGTGCGCCACCCTGTACAATTACATCACGACGTCTATTGTCGCGATGTCGCGATCAGGACTCGGACGTGTGTACCGGAAAAACGGAATATTTTTCGAGAAGATATGCCCGGAACATGCTTGATTCTGTTGGGATTCTGAGTACACCTACCCCCAAATTTGTGGCGCGCGGATGTCACAGTCTTCGTTTCCCTGGTAGGGCGTTTTACTGAAAGATGGACTTATTATGTAGGTAGACTGAACATCTATTTGAGCATAGTTTTAGAAAGAGTGAAATTTCTTGTTACGAGAGCGAAGCAGTCGTATATGATATCTGTGGAATAGCCCACTTACGGCAGTGATAGTAGTATCTCTGCGCTTGTGTATCTTTCGCCCATTTGAGCCTATTTGAGCATAGTTTTAGAAAGAGTGAAATTTCTTGTTACGAGAGCGAAGCAGTCGTATATGATATCTGTGGAATAGCCCACTTACGGGAGTGATAGTAGTATCTCTGCGCTTGTGTATCTTTCGCCCATTTGTAGAGTGGAGTAGTAGTCGAATGTTGTACACTGAGTAAGCTGGCAGAAATTTCAGCATAGTGCATGTGCATATTGTACACTGAGTAAGCTGGCAGAAATTTCAGCATAGTGCATACGGGAGGAGGATTTTGCTGAAGAAAATCGTTAGTTCTTAATCTGATGGAAGGACTTACAGACGCAGCGCTAATGGAACAGAGAGAATGGGCTTGCATTATGGATGTGTTTTACGATTTTTTTCCTTTTGCTGGCACGTACTGATAATGTTAGCGATTCTTGAAACAGAACAGTCCACCTCGCCATCTCAGTTTAGGTAATTTCAGTTCAATTCATTTCAATTTCCATAATTGTAAAAACATTACCTCGTAAGACTTTTGTAAATAAAGCGTGGTTTTTGGTTTTATGCTAGCTGTATGTTCCTGTAAATAAGAGTTTAAAATATAGCACAGTCACTGTAATGAAGGGGTAGTACTTTCATTTCGACTAAGAGTGTTTTTTAATATGAGAAAATTATCCCAATCTTTCTCGCAGTGGTTTAGTTTTGCTTTAGCTTTTTATTTGGCGCTATTTTTTCGTTTAGCTGTTGTTGGTAGTTACATTCCATATAACTTTGTGTGATCCAGAGGTTATCTATTATCATTTCTTGTTCCCATTGCACAAAAAGGAAACTGTTCTCTGTAATTCACACTATGAGCGGGACAGTGGAAACTGTGTGCTTCATAGTGTTGCTGTGTAAAATTCATGCAAACATCTTAATGCTTATGAACGAACGATCGGGTCAGAGTAAATAACATCCCTTCCATTTTTGTTCCGCTTGTTATTGATATTAATTTTGACCTGGAAGGCGTTCAATAACAGTTTGTTATTTTAGCGATGACTACACAAAATGCGTGAAACCGCTCGCGAAAAAAAAAATAGCGTGAAACGAACCGAGAATCTTTTTATTTCTTAAAAAAATTATAATAATGCAAAGATTGGTTTAGGCAACCGTTCCTCGGAGAAGCTGAGCCGCATTGCCCTGTGGGACTGCAACTCGTTATTTCTTGCCTCTCTCTTTCCATCTTCCTTTTCATTCTTTCATCCCAATTATTCAACCTGTTTAATGTGCGCATCTCCGTACAACGGACAGTACATATGGTTTGACAAATACGTTCGAGAAACGTTGAGCCGTCTGAGTACTTCCGAACGTATTCGTACAACGAATTTTGAACAGAATTGAACTGTTCAAGGACAAATTCGAAATCTGTTGACGTGCAGACGCCCATATCATCACACCATTTTTCAGTGTCCGTGTTTTTGAGGCGTGCTATGCAATGTTCTTCAGACGTGCGTGCATATCTGAAGAGACAGACACTGCTACGACCGACAGCTGTATGAAATGGCTCTGAGCACTATGGGACTTAACATCTATGGTCATCAGTCCCCTAGAACTTACAACTACTTAAACCTAACTAACCTAAGGACATCACACAACACCCAGTCATCACGAGGCAGAGAAAATCCCTGACCCCGCCGGGAATCGAACCCGGGAACCCGGGCGTGGGAAGCGAGTACAGCTGTATGAAATAGCAGAAATATATTCGCAATTGCGAACACCATTAAACTTATTTATTATTGTCTATAAAAGCAAAACTATGTTGCAATGTCTGTGTTTTACGGTGTAATACGCGCGTAAATCACAAAAACTATGGGAGAGCAGGTTGTGGACACCCGGTGATATATGGAAGTTTGGAAGGTCTGGGGGCCTTGCTTGGACAGCCGATGCCGTTTCCGTTTTTCTTTTTTATATAAATAAAGAAAAGAGAGGAAAGAAGAAGAAAAAACACTGATATGATACAAATTCTCAGTGACTTGATTTTCTAGCTTTTATTTTTTTCTACTTACTTACAGCCTGTCTAATATATTTTCTTAGTGGTTTTCATATACAGTGGCAGTGACTTATACAAGCTATCTTATAAAAGTCTTCCAATAAAATAAAACACATATATATATATATATATATATATATATATATATATATATATATATATATATATATATATATATATATATCCGGACAGAGGTGTTTAGGTGCGGGAAGGAGGACGCATTGTGTCCAGGCCTTGTCTTTCGACACCCCTGCCCACCCTGTCCCCATTAGCCTAAAGCTGACGGCAATGACAAAAACAACGGTCAAGGCAAAAAAGGGTTAAGACAAAAATAGGATTAAGGCAAAAGAAGGGTTACGGAAAAGAAGGGTTAAGGCAAAAAAGGAAAAAGACTAAAAAGAAAAAAATAGGTAAATAACAATATAAAAAAATGGTTAAGGCGACCGCTGACGTCGAAAAGCGGGGCAACCTGGTTCGAGTCACGGTCCAGCACAAATTTTCATACGTCACTAATAAATTGTGTAGCTGAAGTCTAAACGTATTGGCAACTGCAAAAACATTTCTTCTATTTCATACAACTGTAGATCGTAGCAGCGTCTGTTCTTCAAACAAGCATGAATATGTAAAAGTCATTACATATTACAACGCAAAAAAAGACACTGAAAAATAGTATTACTTGCCTAGACAGGCAACGACAATAATAAATAAGCTTCTACCTAAACAGGAATCGCAGAGAATGTAAGACTGCAGGACGCTGACAAAGGCTGGCATACTGAGGTCTGAGTCGGTCCAGAAGGCGTCTGCGGATAGCCGAAGTGGTTAAGGAGATAGCCTACCGAAAGTGTGAAATACGAATTCCAATCCTGGTCGGGCACAAGTTTCCATTTGTCACTAATAAACTGTGCAACTGAAGTTTAATCATATTTGCAACTGAAAATACGTTTCTTCCATAGCTTAACACTTGATAGTAGTGTAAAACAAAATTTGCTTCAGTGAAACTGTCAAATGTTTCTTTCTAAATTTAAGAATTTATCTGTACTTGCATGAATGATGTATCATTGTGTTGCATAATTTTATTTACCAGCTTCAAAAAGTATACGGGTAGAAGAAACAAAGCACTACCCACAGAGTTCTTGTTAGTACACACATCAAAAAAGTTTTGCATCACCTCGGTTCCGAGAATTCCGGAAACTGTACGGAAAATTGGAATAGAGAAAACATAAACATCATTTTCCGCCCTTTTTATTGCTCATGAAAACCACAAACTGCATGTTATACCATCATACACGAGACCTTCAGATGTGGTGGTCCAGATTGCTGTACACACCAGTACCTCTAATACCCAGTAGCACGTCCTCTTGGATTGATGCATTTCTGTATTCGTTGTGGCATACCATCCACAATTTCATCGAGGCATTGTTGGTCCAGATTGACCCACTCCTCAACGGCGATTCGGCGTAGATCCCTGAGAGAGATTGGTGGGTCACGTCGTCTAGAAACAGCCCTTTTGAATCCATCCGATGCATGTTCGATAGGGTTCATTCCTGGAGAAAATGCTGGCCACTTTAGTCGAGCGAGATGTGCACGATGATGTGCACGATGGGAGTGCGGATTGACGTCTGTGAAGACGAATGCCCCGCCAATATGCTGCCAATATGGTTGTAATATCGGTCGGAGGGTGGCATTCACGTATCGTACAGCCGTTACGGCGCCTTTCATGACCACCAGCGGCGGATCGCACCACATAATGCCATCCCAAAACAGCAGGGAACCTCCACCATGCTACACTCGCTGGGCAGTGTGGCTAAGGTGTTCAGCCTGATCGGGTTGCCTCCAAACACGTCACCCACAACTGTCAGGTTGAAGGCATTTGCGATACTCATCAGTGTAGAGAACAGTATGCCAATCCTGGGCCGTCCATTCGGCATGTTGTTGGGCCCATCCTTACCGCAGTGGATGGTGTCGTGTTTGCAAAGGTGGACCCCGCCACGGACGTCGCTAGTGAAGTAGCGCATCGTGCCGACTATGCACACAGTTTGAGTCGTAACACGACGTCCTGTGGCTGTACGAAAAGCATTATTCAACATGGTGGCATCGCTGTCAGGGTTCCTTCGATCCATAATCCGTAGGCAGCGGTCATGCACTGCAGTAGTAGCCCTTGGACGGCCTGAGCGAGCATGTAATCGACAGTTCATGTCCCTCTGTATCTCCTCCATGTCACTTTGGTTCACTCCGAGACGTCTGGACACGTCCCTTGTTGAGAGCCCTTCCTGGCACAAAGTAACAATTCGGACACGATCCAAACGCGGTATTGACTGTATAGGCATGGTTGAACTACAGACAACACGAGTCGTGTACCTCCTTCCTGGTGAAATGACTGGAACTGATCGGCTGTCGGACCCCCTCCGTCTAATAGGCGCTGCTCATGCATGGTTGTTTACATCTTTGGGCGGGTTTAGTGACATCTCTGAACAGTCAAAGGGGCTGTGTCTGTGATACAATATCCACAGTCAACGTCTATCTTCAGGAGTTGTGGGAACCGGGGTGATGCAATACTTTTTTGATGTGTGTGCTACTTTCGGTATTCTGACGTGACCTACTCAGCGTAATTTCAATGCATGACATGCTACAAATATAGTGAGTAACACTTATTTTAGCAAATAAAAGACATTTAAGGCATCTATGATTCGCATTCGAGGCACATCGTTGTAGCGCGGGAGCGCTGTTAGAAACACATACATTAACGAGTCAAAACATTATGACCACCTGCTCAATAACTTTTTTCCGTCATTTGAACGAAATGTTTCACTGATTCTGCGCAACGCGTTTTCGCGTTTTTTTTTTTTTTTTTTTTGTTGGAGGGGGGGGGGGGGGACTTGGAGTCATTTTTTTCGGTTCCTATTGCAGCTGAGAACATGGGGTAAAATTTTTTGATTTTGTCCATACCATTGGCATTTTATAAAGCCATTCAAACACGGATCTTACAATGTGTTACAGCACATAATGTGACGTCCCCTCTCCTCTTTATGTTGTCGCTGTTGATGTTGAGCCGCTACTGCTACATCTCGGTCGGTGGAATGGAGTCGCGACGCGCAGTGATGGTTGTCCCCGTCGGATAACGTGGAACAGCACCTGAAAACCTCTAAAGAAAATTTTTCATCACGTAATGTATGAAAGTCCGTTTGCGAGTCCGCACAGACTTCTCAGCGATGCGAACTGCTGATTTTAATTGTCTGTTATGATGATTTTCTATCCCCCCTTAGTTATTGCAGTATTGAGTGAATCATTCATCACCGGCGTCCTTTCACACAACTGAAGCGAGGAAAAATTAATTAACGGTTCACTATCAGTAGTTGTTGTTACGTTGCTAGGAAGAATCGTTGACTACGGTACGACGCAAGTCCAGAGATAATCTATAATGCTATCTTGCTTCCGTGCGTCGTGATATTATTACGACAAAGCGCTCCATTCAATGCTCAATGTTCATCAAGAATTGATAAATACCTTTGGGTTAAAGTTATTCTTTTCACTAGTGAAAACTGGGAATTGTCTGCTCTTGAAATGCTGTGTTCTACCCTTAATGAAGAAATACAACTCCGTTGTACATAGGAATCATCGTCTTTATGCAATTGCGTGTTTATTTCCCACGGTTCGCTGGTATACGCGCTACGTTGTGTTCGCGGACGTTCGCTCTCGCAGTTAGGTTTTGACTGGCTACATATATAGTCATTTTCTGGGTAATTTGTTTAAATTCATCATCAGAAGTATCTATTAACTCGTTACCTTTCTGGGCCTGTTCTTCCACTACTTCCTGTGCGGTTCCAAGTAAGGATCGCACCTTATCGTCAACCTCTACGGCTTCAAGCTCTATCCACTCACAGAGCTCTTCTTCGAACTTTTGCTTTGACGTATTAGGTAATTACCTATGTGCCTAGCTGAGTTAGTCTCTATTTCACTTAAACGAGCTGTAATATTACTATTAGCTTCTGCCAATGAATTAACCCTTTCTAATACTACTCCAAATTGCTCTGATAAATTACCGACACTTTCCTGTATTTTATCTACACGGTCATTAATTTTTACTGCCTCCTTTTCCCTTTTACTTAGTCTAGATTCCACATCCTCAATTTTATTAGCTACATTACCCTGCTGTTCGGCAAATTTATTTTCATAGATTTGTAGTTGTTCCCTAAAATTGACTTCAATCGTAGCTTGTTGCTGCATTATCTTAGCATGTATGTTAGATAATCTAGTTTCTAAATTTGCTTGTTGTTCAGTTAACCTTTTCTCTACGTCAGAAAATTTACTATTTAATATTGCTTGCTGTTCATTGATTTTAGCATTCATATCACCCAATATATATAATTTTGCTACTATAACACTGAGTACATCGACACTTTCGGAACTGGTCTTTGCGACACTCATCGTATATTAGTGACCTACTTCCTCGAAACAACATCCTCCATAAGCTATGCGGAACTACTTGGGGATCTTCAGCAACCACCCTGCGATTTTCAGCTCTGGGCTTGGTGTACTCAAGTGCTGGAGTAGATCTGACTGCGCCAAATATTATGGGCATTGTCGTATTCAGCTGGGTATCAACAAGCCTTGTATGATGACTGTTCACCCAAACAGGTGCACAAAAGTGCACCTATTTGGATGAACAGTCATCATACAAGGCTTGTTGATACCCAGCTGAATACGACATTGCGCATAATATCTGGCGCAATCAGATCTACTCCAGTTTATTGAATTCCACTGTTAACCGGTATAATGCCTCCTGATCTACGCAGATGTAGTGCACTTATCAGAGAATTCCACAAGATTTCCTGGAATTCTAACCTACCCGTGCCTAGCGACCTGCCACTTTTAAATCGCAAGAGACTGAAATCACGCCATCCAACTCTGTGCGATGCTGCTGTCATGGTTGCTAAGAATTTCAAACCTCTTGAAGAATGGAAAGGTCGGTGGCAAGCAGTGACAGATGTGCACCTGCATAACATCTACTCAGGTGCTAAACTTCCAAGTGGATTAAGTAGTTCTAAGTTCTAGAGGACTGATGACCATAGATGTTAAGTCCCATAGTGCTCAGAGCCAGCCTACTACTTTCCTCTTGTTCAGACAAATCACTTATTCCTCCCCCGATTCTGGAATGATTTTGTAAGTGTCCTTATGTAATCTTATATTTCTTTTAGACATGATGGTAACTCTAGTTTCCTACGGTCTACTATTATTACAATATTTCAACCACTACTTAACTTCTATGTAACGCAAGCACAATAAACTTTCAATATTACCACTATGGTAAAATACTCAACTCTACGATACTTGAATGATCACTTATTCTGTTGAGTGCTTACGGTTTGGCGTTTATTTGAGATTGTCGTGGCGTTGTTCTCGTCTCTGGTGGCAGCTACTGTCGTTGTCGCTAACAGCTCTTCGATGCGCTGCGTCGCCCTGTCGATCACTCGAAGTAGTGAAGAGTTAACCCTCGCGTTGCAGCTATAGAGGCGTAGCTCCACACGTTGTCTCTGCTCTCGTAATTAGTGTCAAGCGTCGGAAAATGTGTCGTCCGGCGTCGTTGAATCCTGTTCTGTGGAAAAACGCTATATAAATGTCGTCGTCGAATACTACGTCGTCTGCTCGATAATTTGTCAGCTAACGTCGTCAGGTTCTGCGTCTACTGCTAGATGAGATGGCAGCTGGCGTCGTCGAGCCCCGCGTTGTAGGCGCCGGAATGATGTGACGTCCCCTCTCCCCTTTTGTTGTCGCTGTTGATGTTGAGCTGCTACTGCTACAGCTCGGTCCGTGGAATGGAGACGCGACACGCAGTGATGGTTGTCCCCGTTGGATAACGTGGAACAGCACCTGAAAATCTCTAAAGAAAACTGTTCCTTGCGTAATGTATGAAAAGTCCGTTTGCGAGTCCGCACAGTCTTCTCAGCGATGCGAACTGCTGATTTTAATTGTCTTTTATGGTTTTATGATGATTTGCTATGCCCGGTTGGTTAGTTATTGCAGTACTGAGTGAATCATTCATCACCTGCGTCGTTTCACACCACTGAAGCCAGGAAAAAATCATTTGCGGTTCAGTATCACTAGTTGTTGTTACGTTGCTAGGCAGAATTATTCACTATGGCACGACACAAATCCAGAGATAATCTATAATGCTATCTTGCTTACGTGCGTCGTGATATTATTTCGGCAAAAAACTTCTTTCAATGCGCAATGTTCATCAAGTCACTCTTTCAATTAAAATGTTCACAGTTAATTAATTTTGATTATCAACTATCACACAGTTCAATTAATGATTGAGCCAACACGTGAGATTTCCATTACTGACGAATAATTTTGTTGTTCCTTCTTAGCAATTAGTTTATAATCATCACACCACACGCACACCGATGGATCAGATCAATTACGATTCTTTTCAATTCGATGATCGTGACAATTACAACTTTTACAATCGGCGTATTTGTATTACCTTCGTGTGTCCGAATTAATGTTTCCTACTTCAGTCTAACCAGGTATTGCAGTCTTCGATACTACGTCCATTCTTCGTTGTAACTGTTCACTTTGATGAAGGTTGAGTCCAACAATAATATCTCCAACAATTAAAGTTCATTAACTCGTCGTACACTATCAGAATATCACTTCAGTTCAAGTTCTCAAGTAAGAATAACTGAGAACAAAGTTCACGCATCTCTGTCACACAATATTACTTTTTTTTTTGTTTGAAAAGAAACAATCTCGTAGCGTTCCGTTTGTAGTACGATAACAAACGGTGCTCTCTCTCGACTTGATAGCAATCAAGCAAGCAAGCGACTAACTCATCCATGATCGAGCATAGTAGACGCATTGAATTTCCTTTTCGCCGCGTTTACAACTCTCTTTCACAATAAATGTTATCTCTGAGCGACATATTCTTTGGACTTAACTTTCGTCGTACTGATTTGCAGTTATACGAAGATGTTTGATAGCTAATTAAAAATAACCATTCTTTCTTTCTAGCTTTATATCATGACATACTCAGTAATTATTGAAATTGGTGTTCTATTGTCAAAGTTGTCGTACCTGTCACGATAACACTGTTCCCTACTTTAAATTATCATGACATTCTTATTTGGGTTTTCGGGTTTCTTGTGGTGTACAATAAGCATTTTTTGAACGACGAATCGGAGCTGGGGTCCAGTCTAACTGTGGGAATCGATGGTTTTGTTTTACAAATGATTGCAATTGGTCTGAAATTAATGCTTAGCTAATGCCCCTATTTGTATGTGTACCGTACGGATGTTATGCTGAAAAACATGCAACAAGCACCTTTATCTGGGAGGTTTTTGAAATCCGCGACTTCTTTTTCTTTCAGAACAAACGGTTGAAAGTTAAAGAGGTCGTAGATAAATGGAGAAAGTCGAAAAGAAATTATTTTGTATCTAGTAATCTTTATCCGTTGTCGAGATACGATGGTTAAAAATCGATTTAAATAATGCAGTCAAAATTTATTTTTTCTTGACCTAAATGAATGGGATTGGTTTGTAGCGAATCAAGTAAATAAAAAATGCATTCTTAAGATCAAATTGAAAACTCGCTTTCATTCTGATTTTAAGTGCAAAAAACCCATTTTTGTGAATTTTTTTTGCAGTTGCCACTTCTGTGTTCCAAATTTGTGCGAATCAGTTAATTTTTTTAAAAGGCAGGCAGATAAACATAAGAAATGGTCCTCCTGCTTTTTGTAAAATTTTTATCCGTTGTCACGATATTTCGGTCTACAACTATGCATTAAATGCACGGAAAAATTTCAAAAACTACAATGCTTTCTCGAAGATTTTTATTTTTTCGAAGAAGGTAAACTAAAGTTTGTCAGTTGCCGTACAGGACTCAAAAGTTGATAGCCTTTTGTCGAGCATACATTATTTTGTAGTTCTGCTTATTTCAGCCAGTCATACTTAATTCGGATTGGTTGTTGCAACACTGTGTGGCAGAGTAAAAGTCGCGGACCGGAATGATAATATCGCTGTCATAACAAAAAAAAAAGCGAATATATCCTGGGCAGAGTTAGTGATGTAAAATAAGTGAACTAGCTTCTCAACTTATCTAACTTCAAAGATATTTAATCAAAACATCTTGACGTATTTGCGCTTTTTTACGAGCTAACCCTGCTTCACCCGATCAGTTACCCAACTTAGCTCCAAGGGTTGGCACACCTGCATCTTGCACTTCATAGTCTGCAGTCCCTGAAGCAGTGCAGAAAATGCAGAAGATTCGTCAGCCATCGTAAACAGTATATAATATCATATGGCTGACGAATTTGTTCCTGGGAGGCCGCGAAAACAATTTTTTGATTTCTGGTTGGGAGTGGTTGATTTTTTCCCCCGAGGAGGTCGTTTGTCTCGCAAACCCACCGCTTGTTACCATATGGTGAAGGGTGTAAGAAGAAATAGACACAAATTTATGTGCCTCTAGAGAGTGTTATGCATCTGCAATGGGAATTATCCGAATGTGGGGATGCATTCGTAATATTAAGTATCCTGGAGTGGGGATGCGTCCAAAACCTTAACGACATGTTATGTCATATTGCATGACATGACAAATGCCATGTTGAAGTGATGGCATGTGTCATGTTATAAGGGATGACATCATATGTCATGTCACTTTGCTTGACACTACCAGCATATAGCATTACATATGTAATAATACTAACAAGTAACCATGCCTGAATGCGTCAGGATATTTTGAGTTTCTCTTTTAAGCTACCAGATAAGTCGAAAAGCTGGTTCCCTCAATTTACATCCCTAGCTCTGTCCAGGACGCGTCTGCCTTTTTTGTACTATGATAGGATTAATTTTCATTTTGGTGAAATAGTGTTTCATTAAGTTGAAACCACACTGATTAAATCATACTATTTTCAGACGCGTAAGTGTTTCACAATAGTGACACTTCACTCATTTTAAATATTGTCTTTATACTGGTGGGAAGCTGTTGTGCACGCAGCACTGAGCACTCTAGTAAACTGGTCGTCGCATCGTACCGCTGCGGACAGCCGAAAATGTTGTGTCAGTGACCTCCTCCGCACCACAATCAGTACGTGTGGGATAATCAATTGTAGGCGAGAGGGGTACAATGGGAACCGTCCACGGTTAATGTGCGGGCGTAAAATAGGGAGCACAAACTTTCTGTGGTACATACCAAGAAAATCTCATGGTTTTGCGTGGTCTCTTGGTAGTAAAGCTATATATTATTTTTCCCTATGTTGAGACTACGCCGGCCGGAGTGGCTGTGCGGTTCTGGCGCTACAGTCTGGAACCGAGCAACCACTACGGTCGCAGGTTCGAATACTGCCTCGGGCATGGATGTGTGTGAGGTCCTTAGGTTAGTTAGGTTTAATTAGTTCTAAGTTCTAGGCGACTGATGACCTCAGAAGTTAAGTCGAATAGTGCTCAGAGCCATTTTTTTGAGACTACATGTGCCAGCGAGAAAGTTCTGATCTACCTCTCCACAATTTGGAGAAGTTCTGTGTAAGGAATATGTTTATAAGTCTTTGTCTCATGGAGAGCGTCGATAAATTGATTGCACTGATACCATGGTGTCCCTTTACTCACAAGCGTGGTTATTTCCCTGTTAGAGCGCTGTAAATCTGCAATCCGATCTATAAACTGATACATGAAGCCTGTGGTGTCACCGCCAGACACCACACTTGCTAGGTGGTAGCCTTTAAATCGGCCGCGGTCCATTAGTATACGTCGGACCCGCGTGTCGCCACTGTCAGTGATAGTAGACCGAGCGCCACCACACGGCAGGTCTAGAGAGACGTCCTGGCTCTCGCCCCAGTTGTACAGCCGACGTTCATAGCAATGGTTCACTGACAACTACGCTCTCATTTGCCGAGACGATAGTTAGCATAGCATTCAGCTACATTTGCTACGACCTAGCAAGGCGCCGTATTCAATTGATATTTATTATGTAAAGCATGTATCATCAAGAGAGATGTTCTACAATTGTGGATTAAAGTTAAGTATTCCAGAAGCTACGTACTTTTCTTTATAGCATTCATTACGTATCCTGTTTCAGACCTCACGCCAGCCTGCTTGAGTTTAAGCGCGTGCCTTTCGGCTTCCTCTCATTGTGTCTAGGCTGTCTTGTCTAGACACAACAAAGTCATTGTTGATAACACTGAACAGATGATTCCGTACGAGTAACAATGCCGATCGCAACTTCTGTCATAATCAAGGAGTTACATGAAGAATAACGTTCAGTGAATATCCTTCACGTAAAGTGATGTAATGTAATTGAATATCCTGTTGGTGATTTGGACAGCTATTGAAAGTTACCAGCATGAGACAGTGGCTGACTTACATTCCGCATTTGATATTTACCAGGATCGCCCGTTATGAATGTGACTATGAATCACTGAAATGCACGCTGGTACAAGTTAGTGCTTCTTTGTACAGTTTTAAGATGGCTGTTTAAAATTATTCTAATAAATAATTAACAACAGAGAAAGGAAAAGTGCTTCAGGTGGGCGTTATCGTACGTAAGGACAAATGAGGTACCAAAATATCGCCTTAAAGTCAGCATCGTCCTTATTGATATGAATTCCTCATCTGTTTGCTCTATGCAGCGGGTTTCGTTATTTCGCTACTGCTACAGCTCGGTCGGTGGAATGGAGACGCGACGTGCAGTGATGGTTGTCCCCGTCGCATAACGTGGAACAGCACCTGAAAATCTCTAAAGAAAATTGTTCCTCCCCTAATGTATGGAAGTCCGTTTTCGAGTCCGCACGGCCGACCGCAGCGCCGTATCCTGCCTGTTTACAGATCTCTGTATTTGAATACGCAGGCTTATAGCGGTTTCTTTGGAGCTTCAGTGTAGTATCTTGTATTAACCATATAATTCCCACTTCTCACTATCATGCAACACTGGCGGAACAACATCATTCTGTAAAACTCAGTACTGCGTTTAGGGACTCTCTTGTTCTCTTCTTACTACGTGTACCTTCGCACATTCTACAGTATATCATTTACACATCCTGTCGTATTTTTTGGGCGATTTCGCAGCCAAAACACCTAACTCTTGTTATCTGTTCTAAAGTCGCATAGTCATACGAATCGTCTATCGAATGTAATGTAACCTTTTCTTCACCGTGGCACTGTCTTATTTTCCATCGTTGATGTTTCACGGTTGTACTGTAACTTCAGGAATGATTCGTAGCAGATGCACGAACTTCTACAAGTCATTCTCTTAATCTGGCAGCGAATAGAAATACAGTTATTGCCTGCTATGAGATGCATGAATTGATCCCCCATTCCACAGGTATCTCCATGAACGTATAGCGTAAGTAGTAGCTAATGGGGCGGCGTTGTGATGTTAATTATAAACTAGCCCCCTGTTCCAACCATCACTTCCCTACGACTCCACCAACATTAATTTATCAGCTCTGTGTTTGTGAACGTGACTGTAGTAAAATGGATGAATTATTATTAAAATCTCATGGTAAATAATTTATTACACGTTCAGTCCCTACTAGGCATTCAACCGAGTTTTATTTTTTTTTAAATAACCAATTAAACATGGATTTGGGTGACATCTAAAATTTTACCGGTCACTCTGTCAAACCACAAATACTGCTAATTTGATACTGCACATGTTTGATTTCCATTATTTTTACATGTTAACCACTCTTCATTCGAAACACCAGGACGTAGAATTTTTGGGTTAAAGCTATTTTGGTAGTAGGTTCGAGGGTTACCTTACCTCGTGCTATTTATATACAGGTAGTACCAAATACGTGCGCAAATTTCGGATAAAGTTCCACCAGGCGTTACAGAGAAACCAGACCCACCTGCCCCCCTGTTTAGAGCTGCAAAGGTTACCCCTCCACAGTTCATTCTTCCATATAGTTAATAAAAGATGTACTAAATTTAGCTGCATTTTCTCTTGAATTTCTTGAAATATAGTTATTTTTACAGATCACTTTTCCAGTTCCAATGAATACCCGTTTATCATCTGAATTTCTTCTTGGTGTAGCAATTATAGTGGCCAGTAGTGTATTGTCATTCAATTTTTCTGCTTCTATTCATGGTATTTAGTGGCATATTTCATTAATGTTGGCATGGAAGTATGAAACTCGTATGGGATAGTTTTTCTAACGCTCTATAACCCTGCTAATAAATCATTACTGAAGATAATCAGGATAGCAGACCAAGAATGTTCAACACACTGTAAACAATCACTGTACGAAGAGATTAAAAAACGGCTTTCAGAAAAGACATGGTCCGCGAAGAAAAGAGAAAAATACGACGCTCTGAGTGTGAGACATAGCCGTTGATGGCCGGAGGGGTTAGAGTCAAAAATATTTAAATTTTGTAAGGAAGGTCAGGATTAGCTTATGACAGTTAATTTCATAATCGCGATTGCGGTTTATCGTATCGCGACATTGCTGCTCGCGTTGGTCGAGATCCATTGACTGTTAGCAGAATATGGAACCGGTAGATTCAGGAGGGTAATACAAAACGTCGTGCTGGATCCCAACGGCCTTGTATCACTAGCAGTCGAGATGGCAGGCATCTTATCCGCATGGCTGTGACGGATCGTGCAACCACGTCTCGATCCCTGAGTCAACAGATGGGGACGTTTGCAAGACAACAACCATTTGCACGAACAGTTCGACGACGTTTGCAGCAGCATGGACTATCAGATCGGAGACCATGGCTGCGGTTACCCTTGACGCTGCGTCACAGACAGGAGCGCCTGCGATGGTGTACTCAACGATGAACCTGGGTGCACGAATGGCAAAACGTCATTTTTTCGGATGAATCCAGGTTGTGTTTACAGCATCATGATGGTCGCATCCGTGTTTGGCGACATCACGGTGAACACACATTGGAAGTGTGTATTCGTCATCGCCATACTAGCGTATCACCAGGCGTGATGGTATGAGGTGCCATTGGTTACACGTCTCAGTCACCTTTTGTTCGCGTTGACGGCACTTTGAACAGTGGTCGTTACATTTCAGTTGTGTTACGACCCGTGGCTCTATCCTTCATTCGATCCCTGCGAAACCCTACATTTCAGCAGGATAATGCACGACCGCATGTTGAAGATCCTGTACGGGCCTTTCTGGATACAGAAAATGTTCGACTGCTGCCCTGGCCAGCACATTCTCCAAATCTCTCACCAACTGAAAACGTCTGGTCAATGGTGGCCGAGCAACTGGCTCGTCACAATACCCCAGTCACTGCCATTGATGAACCGTGGTAGCGTGTTGAAGCTGCATGGCAGCTGTACCTGAACACGTCATCCAAGCTCTGTTCGACTCAATGCCCAGGCATATCAAGGCCGTTATTACGGCCAGAGGTGGTTGTCCTGGGTACGGATTTCTCAGAATCTATGAACCCAAATTGTGTGAAACTGTGATCACATGTCAGTTCTGGTATAATATATTTGTCCAATGAATACCCGTTTATCATCTGCATTTCTTCTTGGTGTAGCAATTATAGTGGCCAATTTTTCTGCTTCTATTCATTGTATTTAGTGACATATTTCATTAATGTTGGCATGGAAGTATGAAACCCGTATGGGATAGTTTTTCTAACGCTCTATAACCCTGCTAATAAATCAGTACTGAAGATAATCAGGATAGCAGGCCAAGAATGTTCAACACACTGTAAACAATCACTGTACGAAGAGATTAAAAAACGGCTTTCAGAAAAGACATGGTCCGCGAAGAAAAGAGAAAAATACGACGCTCTGAGTGTGAGACATAGCCGTTGATGGCCGGAGGGGTTAGAGTCAAAAATATTTAAATTTTGTAAGGAAGGTCAGGATTAGCTTATGACAGTTAATTTCATAATGGTGTTCCAGACCTGCGATTGCGGACGTGCGGACGTTTCTATCGAACGAAAAGCGACGTATAGGGGGGAGTGTTTCTGTCTACTGCCACACAGTAAGAGAGAATCGAGCAGTATTGGTTAACTACGGCAGTTTCGTCACAAGAAGGGAAACTATTGTAACTGTTACAAACATTTTATCGATCGAAACTAGGAAAGTGTTCTGCTATTGGCTAGCGAGATTCCATCTCTGGCAAAACCAGCTAGATTTTGTGAAGGAGAGAAGGAAGGTAATTCGTCTCAGGGCATGATACAGTACACTACTTCATTCTAGATCTTCAAGGAGAGATGACCATGCTTCAGTGCTGCACGGGGGATTGTAACACCATAGCTCTAATACTCTACTGATTTATTTTGCCTTTTGTTTTATTTAATGTTACATCGTTGAGCTTCTGTAAATGTGTTTGATTGAATAGATAACACAAAATTGTGTACTCCTTGCTTTGTAAAAACTTTGATGTCATGATTTAATTCTATGCAATGTAGTGCATCCGTCATTTAAATTCTTTGCCCAATGGGAGGGAGGCAAAACTTACTCTATATATTTGGAATTTGTTTAAATAATTTTTTATAGGAATGTCAGTATGTGCAAAGGTTCTGTTTTATTTAAAATGTTTGTTTGCTGTTATGTAAACTTATGATCCTCACTTAGGGACTTTAGTTATTTTGTATGTAAAAGGTGTTGTGGCTCCCCACGGGAACGGAACTGTGTAGCGCGCGCAAATTGTGGTTAGCCTAGGTAGAAAAGGTGGAACAAAGAGTCAGTCGGAGATGATCTACCAAACTATCAACTGCCCAAGTAAAAGTTGTGTATTGTGCTGATCCGATAGAGGCTTTTCCTGACGCTTTCCAATGCCTCGGATGGATGTATAAAGAGCTGGAACTATTCTGGAATTGGTATCTATCATCGCCACCAAGAAATGGCAGAGTCCAGCAATTCTACCTGCAAATCCACCTACCAACATGCAATCGCCACCACATTGCGCAATCACTGTAATGGAATACTATAGTAATGTGCAGTGAAGGATCAGCTCATTGAATATTTTAGTGTGCACAGATATAAGGTAACTTATACTCGAACTCTTGTACCTACATTGATTTTTTATCCCTCTGTCACATTTCCACTTATGGTCCTTCCCATGCTAAAGTTATTACCGAGTGTCCTTATTGATAGAACATTACAGCTTAGTGTATTAGCAGAACTGAGTAATATAGCGAATAATGCTTGCTGAAAATAATTTTTCTATTAAAACTGACTATTAAAATTTTGTTGCCAATTTCTAAGGTAAAAGTTCTCAAAACTGAGACTTGCAAAGTTTTGCTTAGTAAGTGATCACAGTGCAGTCTGTTGAAAATCAACCAAAGGTGAGCTATTGTCTTATAACCACATCAAGTTGTGTTCTAGTGCAGTAAGAGTTGAGAACTAATACTGTTGAAGGTTACATGTTCATACTTGTTAAGGGCTTGTTTCTTTAGTGTATTGAAAGTGTGTTTAGCATGCTCTGCTACAGTGGTCAAGCTTAAGGGCCCCCTCCACTGAAAGTAGTTCAAATGCACAAAGTTACTTAATTATAGCAAGTTTCAATTACTCTTCCTGTTCAAGTGAACTTCTGTACAATATTGGATTCCTCTTGTGTATTGAAAGTGCATACTAATAATGTAATAGGATTCACAGTTTATCCTTTATGCTCATGATAAATAACAATTAATAGAAAGACAACTATCTATGAAAAAAGTAACTTCTATATTCAAAAGACAGTGAGAAGTAATTTGTTAGTGAAATACATTTAACTTTCATTCTAAATAGGAAAGTATTTAGCTGAGAGACTCTTAACCTATAACCAGTTCATAATTTTGCAGTAAACTACATTTACAATTTTGTTGTCAGGTAGGAAAATGTTTTAATAGTAATATTGAATGTATGCCTAAATTTTGATTCTAAAGTGCACTGTAATAGTAATATTATTGAAACCACTCAGTTTGACTAAGCCCTGAAGATAGTAGCGTGTATCGTTTTCTGTTATATTTATGCAAATAGTTTGTTCTGCTCTAGCTGTCAACTCCAAACTTAACGTTAACATATGCAGGTATCAGAATTCATTGCACTCGCGTGTGGCAAAATATAGGTTGTGTTTATCCGTTAAAGTTACTCATAGCTACTTTCTTAAACAAGAATGTTAATCATTCTCATGTCTAATTAGGCTGGCGACCGTTTTCTTTATATTCTTTGAACAGTGTGGATAAGTAAATTATTGTTTGTTACTGTTTGAATATTTATGTGATTCTGACTTTCACTTCCGATAAGCCACCTGCGTTAGGTACAACACGGTCAACATAACAAAATTCCTCTCAGAGGGTAAAACTGCTCTGTTGTCCGCCCACGGTAGCTGATTGGTCAGCGTGACAGGATGTCAATCCTAAGGGCCCGGGTTCGATTCCCGGTTGGGTCGGAGATTTTCTCCGCTCAGGGACTGGGTATTGTGTTGTCCTAATCATCATCATTTCATCCCCATCGACGTGCAAGTCGCTGAAGTGGCGTCAAATCGAAAGACTTGCACCAGGCGAACGGTTTGCCAGACGGGTGGCCCTAGTCACACGACATTATTACTACTGCTCTGTTGCGTTATACTGTAATTGCCTTAACAAGATAGTTTTATTTCACGACCTGCCTCCAACTTTAAGGTTATGGTATAGCAGTAGCGGACAGAAGTGTTATACGTGGCTTTTCCGTGACAGGACTATATGTCCTTTTGAGACATAATACGTAATGAACCACATTTGGTATTTGATTGCACACGCTACATTAAACCGGTTGCAGTGTTATAGGATGACTTCCCTTCAGAAGTGATCACAGAAGCCAGGGCTGTATTTAAAATTCTCATGCTCTACTACAGCCATCCTCTGCACTGTGTACCTCGTGACGAGATGGCCGCGATGTTATTTGTTTAATTCAGAGAAAACTTCTGAATTAATTCATAATTCAGCTAGTAGCACGCAATATGCACTTAGGCGAGAGGACTGCTGCGCGCATGTACTCTTCTGTTTCCTTTAGGCTATAAAATTGGTGATTTTCGTGGACAGCCACATGAGTTTAGCGTCTTCGATGAACGACAAATTATTCACTGCAATGTGCAGCCCCATCAAGTGGGTCTAGAAATGAACTTGTTTACAACAAGACAAATATCGTTACCGACAGTGTCACGACGCCTATAATACTACGGATGATCATTGTTGCGACTTTTCTTGACGTTGTAGCAGAGAGGCGCGCCGACAACAATGCACTGGAGTGGCAATGCATTATCGTTTCAGACGTGTTCGTTCTGTGCACAAAATCACGATTGGGTTACTGCTTGGGTCATGGTATAGGGAGGCATATGGCATGTCTTCAGTTAGGGCTGGCAGTCATTGAGGTAATTGTAACGGCACTTGGTACGTCAAGGACATCCTCATGTGCTACCTTTCCGCAGATAACAAAAGATGCAAGAGCGCATTTTCGATCGTCGTATGATGCTGGGCCTGATGGCGTGGCGGTAAAGCACGCACTGGGGACCAGAGAGGTCGTGCGATCAAATTCTAGTTGGATCACGGAAATTTTCATTCTCCCATTAATCAACACTTCACCTCTCAACGATGCGAGGAGTCACTACGGACGACACGTGGCTAGGGCTTCAAGTTAATCTCTAGGTCCACCTTATCCGTTTGGATGAGTGGGATAAAAGTGGGATCCAATTGAAAGACTTGCATCTAATTTACTGGAATCATCGTCATACGGACCCAGTACTGTGCGCATTGTCAAGTATTGCCATTGGGTACACAACAAGATCACTTCTACTTCGCATAGTACGCAATTTGGGCAGCATGAGTTACGTTTCTGAGGTGTTAAGGGCGGTGGCTGTGACCTACCTTTCAGGTATCAGTGACGTTACCTTTCAAGACGATAACGCAGCAACACATGCTTTCGATGCTGACCTGATCTACGTTGATGCAGAGAGTGTTCGATTGTTGCCCAGGCTAGAAAGTTCTCCAGATATCTCACAAGAGAAGTGACTGTGTACGGAATGCTGCAGAAAGCAAGAAGCATAGACTTCTGTTGAATGGCGCCACATTATGTTCAGTGGTGAACCATGGTTCTTAAATACCCAGGATAACCATCGTATGATGGTGACTCGGGTAGAGGTCCAATTCTTTCGATATTTTGGAGAAACACAGCATGATTACTGCTTGGGTCATGGCATGGGGAGCCATCGGGTATGACTTTAGTTGCGGCTGGTTGTCATTGAGGGAACTGTGGCGACACTTGGTACGTCAACGACATCCTCACGTGCTACCTCTCATGTTGTGGTGCCATTTTTCAACAGGACAATTCTCGTCCAGTCGACATAGCTTTACTTGGTGTTGCGGTACTGACGAAGATAGCAATATGCCTACATCGGTCACTGAGAGAGCATGTGAAGGATCAACTCCTATGTGAACTCTGTCCTGTCCCAATATCCAGGACATGAAAGACCAGTTAAGAATAGTTGTGGGCCGACTTGCCTCAGAGGAGGATAAAATGGACTTTGGCTCTATTCCCACCGCATCATTGCTTGCATTGAGGCCAGAGAAGGTGTCACGTCCTACTGTTAAGTGGACTCATAATACTAACTTTTTTTTGTAAATATGTCTCGAGCTTTTAATGACCGAAATAATATCAATACCTGTCAAACCGTGAAGTATTGTTTCGTTTTCTCCTCCAGATCTAGGTGCTTCACAACTTTTGCCAGGCGGCGAACAGTACTCATCGTGTGTACAAATTTAATCATGTATTCTTCTTACTATATTGTAGTCACACAATAAATAATATGTTGTCATTAGTTAACTTTCTTGATGTTGTAATTTTAATGCCCAGATATGCGAGGAAAATGCGCGTAACGAAATTTCGCGAATATGAAGTGGCATGATGACCGACAGAACGCGTTACCCTGACGAAGTTGTTCCGTCTGCCCGTACTGGGAGAGTGAGTTACGAGGAGAGCTGGCAGGGAGTGAGACGCCTGACCTCGCCGGCACGCCGTAAATCAGGGCTTCGCTGCCGCAGCCGCAGCAGGTACGTGCGTGGCGCGCGGCGGGCCTGCCTCGCCTGCTGCAGAAGGGGACTGGCGCCACACAAAAAGCACAATTTGGCGCCGCGCTAGCGCCAGCTCCGGCGCCCGAGTATCGCCGACGTCACGGCTCGCGCGTCGGAGATTTCCCGATCCAATTCTGGAGTCGCCGCTCCGTGAGAGCGGCGAACTGGGACTGCTCTCCTGCGGAAGACGCGCTAAGCGGATATATCACCCCTCGCCACCCCGCCTTTCATCGCAAGCAGCTGATTCGCAGCCGAAAGGCGCGGAGAATTCTTCGTATTGCTATTGTCCTCCTGACGCAATGTGACTTACGGGTACGGCGATAATCTCAGTTATACAAAATCTAAGATTATTAGACAAATGAGGTAATCTTTTCTGAACAAGTGAAAGCTTACCACGTATTTTAAACTGAACCTGAGTGTTCGCATAAGATCATGAACTTGGTTTCTGTCCTGAAACATACCCCCATAGGAGACCCATTATTAACACAATTTTGTGAAACCTCCTGCAGTTACAAACACTCAGAAAACCAATTCTGAGCCAGCCACGCCTCTAAGATCTAGGATATAAATTTTTACGTACACAACTTGAGTGAATAACACGATTTTTAAGGCCCTGGCTGCAGATCCTAAAGTGGAGATTTACAGAAAGAATATTTTAATATGAATGGAAGGTATCTAACAGAAACAATCTTTCAATTAACAAATCAATTTATTCAGTAAACATCTTCATATAGAATAAGTTACGGAGAAGTGTGAAGGTTTACCAACTCTGTAGGTATAGAAATCTAATTAGTGAGTTTCTATCCATTTGCAGAATTTCTTGACTCAGTGATAAAAGTATGCTCTCGTAACGGACTTATCAGTCTGAACGTAAATCTCAGAGTTCGTCAACCCTAAATGAAAACAGTTACTGTCAACCTGCTGGTTAATCAAGAAGTCCAAACACTCAATATAGCAGTTGTGGGCCTGAGAAAGACATAGTACAGAGGTCTGAAGCGAGGACCAAGGAATGCCCTATCATTCCGAAACAGCTACCTACGCTTACCATAATAATTCATGGACATTTGTGGTGAACGCCGCACCTGTTGTACGAATGGCTCTGTCATAGAGAAACCAAGGGCGCTTGCTGCTCTCGCAACTCTGGATCACATTTTTCTCTTAGTGTGTGCCCTGATCTCCATCTCCAACGTACGTGGCTAGTATGTACAAGATGTGCACAGCTCCACTTCTCTTCCGATGTTCTCTCCAATGCACGTAACAATCGACTCCACCAATTTTCACTGATACCTATATCCTGATATCATTTACCACGAAATATTGCAGGTCGCAAATAGCGAAAAATGCGCACACGCTGGCCCAATATTGTGGATGCTTCCAGCTCTACGCCAACTACATGGGGAGAAAAAGGCCTCCCATTTCTAAAACAGCCGCCACAGCTGAGCACCGAGACGTCAATCACTAATTTACCAAACGCACTATTTTGTACCCACCAGTTGCCTTGCATCGTAGGTCCTCTGAATAAGGAAAGCAGATCAGAGGCTAGGCCAGTATTGTATGCAAGCCGCGTTGCCTTTGGAAAGTGAGCAAAAGTTATCTACAAAAAGCCTTCACGTAAAATATGAGGAAGCCTTCTTCTCCTCATTCTAGCGTGGCGCTGCGGACACTGTTCGGTCATTGTACAGGGCCCAGGTTGTAAATACACAATACACAGGAACCCCCTGGCTCATCCCTGGCACCCTAACTTCCAGGAACACAGACAGATGACCCTCCAGACAGCGGTGACGGCAAAGAATCGCTTTTTAGTAACAATCTGTGTTCCACCTGTCTCTAATCCGTGCTGTGGTTTCCTAAGGACACAAAAATCTTCTCGATAAAAACTCATCCCAGCACGATATTACGTGAAAGGAAATGAAAACGTAAAGAGTGCACTACGTCCAGTCCCTGTCATTCGGCATACTTATAATAAAAACGTTGCCCAATCAATCCAGATTGTTATCTCCCTCTAATTACCTAATCAATATCGAACTGAATGAACAAGGCATGTGAAATTGCTTAATGCGGGTTAATGTGACAACTACTGTTTGATGAAGTTTTGGAGATGGCAAAAGTTTGGCAAACTGGCAAAGAAATGCGAGGCCTCGTCAGAAGTAACACTGCTAGGATTTGAATTAGAACATTGACATCACAAATCGTACTGTACCACGTCAAGGGTACTAAGCTAATCCTTATAGGGTTAACTTGCGCAGGATATGTATCTACGTCACTGATAAACTATACTGCTTAAGAGCCTGTTAATCTATGAGTTGGTGTGGTGGAAGAGGTGTTCTGATGATGCTATCTGCGCCACCTAGTGCATCGAAATCTCGCGTATGTAATCTTACTTGTGGTGCCGCAAAATCCTCACGGAAGATAATTGTGAGCACTTGTAACCTCCCCACAAAAATTTTAAAAGACACTATTATTTATGAATGCTAATGGTCATTGAGCTAAGTGTAACCTCCCTAGCAATTAAATTTAATGACAATAAAAATGAGAATCGCAATCTGACTCGAGGTGTAAGCTGTCACGAAAATAATGAAAAACAATTCAGTGCTAATGAGACTTCAGTGACAATGTAAACTCAGTTAAACCGAAATATCGGTCTTTGGCCCTGTGCAAATAATCATAATTAATTTCTTACCTCAATATAACTGCATGTCAAATTTCTGCTCTTATTGTTGGCCACGGCTTGGAGGAAATGCATTGCAAACAATATTTTTTTTTTGAAATTTAACTGAAACTTTTCTTTAAAGGAAATGGAAGGAAATCGTTGGTTCAATTAAAAGGTTCTTTTGTAAAAATTGCTTTGAAATCAAAATTATTATTGGGGCGATTATTGGACAAATTAGTTACAATTAATTTACATTATTAGCTAAGGGCATTGCTGATTGATTACCTTGTTTAAAAATAAATATACTTCGTCCTTAATCTTGACCAGAATGCCATGTCGACGCCCGCCGACTCCTCACACACAACTGCACTGGGCTGCTACTACCGACAGACTGCCCACTGACACTGCTCGCAACTGTACTGCACGACGACTACTGACGGACTACTGCACGACGACTACTGACAGAGTACTGCTCGCAACACTCGCGCGGTCAAGCGCAGACTAACCACGATAAATGGCTCTCTGGTCAAAGATTTTATCATGCCTCACCATCACTGCTACGTTACATACGTGTTTCATAACCCTCCACTGGGGGGGGCAAAAATTTGGCAGACAAGGTGAGTCATTTGGACTTGCCATCGCAAGAAATTTTTTTTAATTAATCAATTTTTACAATTTACAGAATATTCAAATGTAGTACATAAATTAAATGTGGTGCACACGCACCGAGTACAAAATATATCAGTCAAAGACAAAATGTGAGTACAAAACATAGTAGCAAATCAGAAAACTGTATATACAAATTATTTGACAGATAACAGAGTGCACACGCACTGAAAAAATTCTGTAGCATTTTCAGAACAAATAAACAGAATGGCAGAAAATCATGTTGACAAGTGACATGAGTGCACATGCACTGCAGTTGAGAACATATCAGCAAACGACGAAATGTATATACAATGAGTAAACTAATGACATAAGTGCATACGCACTGAAGAATTGAACATACAGAATGAGTACAAATCATATTGAAAAATGAGAAAAGTGCACAGGCACTGAAGTTCAGTAGAAAGCATATTAACACCAAAGTAGAATTAGTGCAAAAACCAAATATAGTGCTCCATGATCATGAGGATGGACAGGAAAAATGGACATTGCAGTAATTCAGGGTAATTAGCTCATAAGGTGACGGACATTAAGTCACATAATATTGAGAATTACAGTAGTAGTTCGCGGCGTTCATAGCCCAGTTATTGAACATTTCTGTACCAAGTATGTAGTATTACAGAATAATGTTCATAAAATTAAATTATTGGCATCATGGGTAATCGTATTACAATAAACAGTGGCAGTCATTGGCCAGTTACAAAGCATATTTAGTATGACAGAATAATGTTCATCAGAAGTCTTAATTGAAAAGGAGAGTCAATTATTGGCCTAGCATTAACATAATACATTGAGTGATACAAATTATTGGCACTCATTGGCCATTTACCAAAACATGAAAAGTCAACATTGAAAACAAGAGCTAATTAATGGCATAATTAATAACATAATTCATTTAGTAACATTAATCCTTGGCACTCAGTGGCCAGTTATAGAGCATGAAAAATCATCATTGAAAACAGGAGCTAATTAATGGCATAATTAATAACATAATTCATTTAGTGACATTAATTATTGGCACTCAGTGGCCAGTTAGCAAAATATGAAAAGTCATAATTCATTTAGTTATATTAATTATTGGCACTCAGTGGCCAGCAAGTATTGAATAGTATAAAACATTGTTCATCATTCAGTGTTATTCAGATCATTAAGAAGTCGTTATTAAAAATCAGTTAATTACAGTCATAGCATTAATAATCAGGGGCATTATAAGTAGTCTCATTACAATAAACAGTGGCAGTTATTAGCCAGTTACAAAGCATTATTTTATATATATATATATATATATATATATATATATATATATATATATATTTTGTGCTAGCAATGCATTGCATTGGGATCGATAATTAATTGCTGAGGCATAACAATATTTGCTTTTGACCTATTGCTGCAAATGAGGATAGGTAACGTCATTCGTCATGAGTCAGCTGTAGCAAGGTTATGTAACAAGGCAGTATGTGATCACATTTATAAATGGTAGACACAAATGGGTAAAAAAAGGAAAAATGCAAGTACTAGAACAGGTATAATAAGTAACAGGTTTAGTAAGTGTCATGAAAAGCTTCTCCTGGAAAAAAATACAAAATGGATTATTGAGCTGAAAGAAGAAACGCATACTATGCTGAAAAGTAGTGAACTTCGAATTAACATGTAGTGAAATGTGTATAAAAATGTGTTCCATAGCTGTCCTTTCCAAAAGCTTCAGTCATTATACCATGCAATATAACACCTGCCGTCAAAGCAAACTGCAACAAATACTTAAATAACTACATAGCATAAACACATAACTTCAACATTATCCTCATCTGTAAAGAAAAAAAACTTCATTATCCGTCACTTCATTATCCATATTATCATAACTTCATTATTATCATCACCTGTAAAGAAAAACTTCATTATTCATAATAGCATATCATTCACCATTATTCATCAGCATTCATTATCATCTGCAAAAAATATCACTTCATTACTCATTACACAACTATTCCTTATCTCTAGCATATTTCATCACTAAAACTAAGATGTGTAGTTCTGTCTGACAGCCTGCATCAATCACCTTGTATTCTGAAAGAAAAAATTAGTTAAGACTGCTATTCTACGATGAGTATAGTATATTCTTGTTAATGCTTGTTAATCCTGATCCATTTACTCTTCCTCATAAAGTTATTGCATCTTCTTTCGTTTATTCCATAGGTGAAATTCCCATTTCTGTTGAATTTATTTCTTACACGCATCATTTCTTTCTGAAATTGATGAACAAAGATTAAATGTCTTGCATTTAAATCATATACCCACTAAATAATGACTGGTTTATGGTGACATAATTAACCATACAGCATAACATGACAGAAAACGTAATATGTCAAAGACATTGACAGTGTTCAGATGCAAAAATGTACACAGAATAATACAATGCAGCAGCAAAAAAAAAAAAAAAAAAAAAAAAAATGTAAAACAGTCACGATCTTGAGATGTCATAGAGCAACAAAAATGTCAAAGTCAACTGGTGTGTGTTATATCTTAGCTATTTCACAATGCATACGAACAAAACATGAAAAAATTGTATATATATATATAAGAAACAAAAAATGTAATGTTCGTTGTGTTCAGCTTGTATGTAGTGTAGTTAATAGAGGCGAGAGTTAAAGCCTTTAATGGAGAAAAAATGTAATGAAATTAACATGTCATTAGATAACATTGCATAATTAGTCATAAAATACGTAAGTGTCTCTGAAAAAAAAAATGTGCACAGTCTGATATATAACGACAAGAAAAGCGACCTGCTAACCTTACCTTGCCGGGCACTTACCAAGAAAAAAATACGATAATCATCAGTAATTAGTCATGTGAATATAATTGCATAAGTGGTGATAAAGATTAGTAAATGGCATCATAGCATGTTACATCATAGAGTGGTTTCATTCAATAAACGGTTTAATGTTTGAGATATGGTGATTGCCTTTCGATTTTCTGGTTCTCAAAGTTTCGACGTGTACAACATTGGGGTGAGGGATGCTGCGAATCCGATATGGACCTGTGTATAGAAGTTCAAATTTACTGCACTTACCTTTTATTCTGCTGGATAAATAGTGTGTACGTACTAATACCTTCTGTCCAACGTGAAAGTCTCGGCGTCTACAAACCTGTTTTTGCTGTCTTCTCCGGCGCTCTGCGGCACGTTTGATGTTGTTCAGCGCAATGTCAATTATTTCGTGGTGTCTTAGTCGACGACAGGTAGGGAAGTTTACTAATTCTTTAATTTTGTTTGGTGGTTCAACGTTTTTCAGTATAACAGACGGAGATAGCATAGTGGATTCATTTGGAATGGAATTAATTACATCTTGGAATGAGAGTATGTGTGTATCCCAATCAATATGTCTTTTGTGGCAGTATATTCGGCACAGCTTACCAATTTCTTTCATTAATCTTTCACAGGGGTTCGAAGAAGCATGGTACTTGGATATATAAATCGGAGAAATGTTTCTAGCTCGTAACATGCGTGTCCATATAGCAGAACGAAATTGTGATCCATTGTCAGAAATTACTTTCATCACATGCCCTACATGAAATAGAAAATGTTTTACAAATGCTTTCGAAACAGTTTTAGCAGTAGCTTTGCGTAACGGAGTGAAAGTAACAAATTTTGAAGTGAGCTCCACAGCGACAAAGATGTAGCAAAAACCTCTGTTAGTTCTCGGAATAGGACCAAAAATGTCTACTGCGGCCATGTGTCTTAATCTAACAGGTACAATGGGATATAAAGGCGGAATATGTGAAGTGGTGTCTGACTTAGCTTTCTGGCAAATTTTACAAGACGCTAAAACTCGTCGTATACGTTTCTCCATGTTGGTAAAATAACAGTTCTGTCTCAGTGTAAGAAAACATTTTCGTGCTCCGTAATGTGCGTAACTTAAATGAGTGTACCAGATTAATTTGTTAACCAGTTCGTCAGGAATGCATAATAACCAATTGTTGCTGTCAGGATGAGAGCGGCGAAACAAAATGTCATTGCGTACAGTGTAATGGTTTCTAATCGTAACATTATTCTTATCTTGCCAAAGGTGTTTAATTTCTTTCCACACGTTGTCTTTATTTTGTTCTTTTGCTATGTCCTGTAATGACGACGAAATAAAATTTTCAAATGCTACTTGCTGAATGTACATGACACTGAAATTTGCTTTGCAGAAGTTGGTTGCTACGTCTTGCTGATTGTTGCTCAGAGAACGCGATAGTGCGTCTGTTATAACATTTTGTGTGCCGGGAATGTGAACTATTGTAAAACCAAATTCCTGCAAATAAAGTTTCCACCTGCTTAATCTGTCGTGAGTGAATTTAGCCGAAAGCAACAATTGCATCGGTCTGCGGTCCGTGTAAACGGCGGTACGTCTGCCACAAAGAAAGTGCCCAAATCTCGTGAAAGCCCACACAACACACAACGTTTCCAATTCTGTAACGGAGCAATTCCGTTCAGCAGGCGACAAAATGCGACCCGCAAATGCGATGCTCCTAATCACTGTTGAGCCCTCCTCTTCAATTTCCTGGAAAATGTGCACGCCAAAAGCCGTGTTAGAACTGTCGGTGGCAATGGAAAAACTTCTAGTAAGATCTGGGTGCGATAAAAGTGGAGCATTCAACAAAGCACGCTTCAGGTTCACAAATTCAGAATGCGCCTGCCCATCCCAAACACTGCCCTTACCTGTCAATTGGCATAACCTTGGTGTGTCCAAAGCGGAGTGATGAATAAATTCACTAAAAAAATTAATTAAGCCCAAAAAACTGCGTAATTGCCTCTTCGTCGTAGGAACAGTAATGTCACGCAGAGCCCGAAGCCCTTCCGGATCAGGCGCAATGCCCTCCGCTGAAATTACGTGTCCAAGAAACTCTACAGAAGTTCTGCCAAAGTGCGATTTACCAAGGTTAACTGTAAGTCCTTGTGGATGGAAAGTTTGTAACAGTTGTTCAAGAATCAGATTGTGTTCAGACCAGTTAGCTTCTGTGATAAGAATGTCGTCTACGTACGTCGTAATTCTGTCCTTAAGTTCTGTCGGAAGTATAGTGTTCAAACCGCGAATAAAAGCTGCAGAAGAAATAGTTAAGCCGAATGGTGATTTACAAAATTGATAACAGTCGCCAAAACAGAGAAATGCTGTGTATTTTCTGCAATTCGGATGAAGTTGAATTTGCCAAAATCCCGATTTCAAATCTAGTGTAGAATAAATAGCAGTACCGTGAAATTTCTGTAGAAGTTCCTCTAGTGTCTGTGGTCGATCTGTTTCATTAATAATAATGTCATTAATGTGACGTGAATCAAGTACAAGGCGAAGTGAGCCATCTTTTTTCTTAACAATATGTAGCGGGTTTATGTACGGACTAACTGCTGGTTCAATAATTCCTTGGTCAAGCATATCCTGCAATTCTTTTTAACCTGTTCTCTGTGGATATATGGAATGGGATAATGCTTTGCTTTAAATGTGTCGTGCTGTTTCACTTGAAATTCATACATAAAGACGGACATAGTACCAGGAATGTTGTCGAAAACTGGAGCTTGCTGTAAAAGAATTTCGTGTAGCTGCGTGCGTTTGTCGTCTGTATTTGCACTGCTTTGTCTAACTTTATCGGAAATCATCTGCATTACGTCGTAGTCAGTTTCGTCTGGAGTATTATAGTTGTGTACGTACGTATCCGTGAACAATGTGGGATCACAGTCTATGTCACGTGTTGCGGAATGACCTCTGTGCGGTTAATTGTTTGTTCTTCCGCAGATAGTGAGTGCTGAAATTCTAAAGCCAATTGTACATTTTCATCCTTTAACATTAAATAAGAATTCTGAAAATCAATAACTGCGTCGTGTTGTACCAGAAAATTCGTACCTAAAATAACGTCTGTCGTCAATAAAGGAACAATCCAAAAATTTGAGTGGAAAGTATGACCTCCAATACAAAATGATAAATGCGTCTGTAATTTAACGTCTACTCCTTTACTCGGTACTGCTCCTTTCACTTTTGTTTTGCCTAAAGGTAATGTCGGATAGGTATTCTCTTTGTTACACTCGTTAAAAGTTTCTTCATTTATTATTGATATAGGTGATCCGGAATCAATTACTGCTGAAAATTTCGATGAACCAATTTTAATTTCGATAACAGGATGTGAAATGGATTTCTGAACGACTGGTCTTTCCTGCAAAAGAGTGTCTCTGATGTCGTCAAAGGTAATTACATTTTCGTGAACAACATTTTGCGTGTCAAAGGTAGTGCTTGTGTTATTGGAAGATGCGTCCTGTACAGTATCTAGTCAGATTCTATCTGACGTGTTATTATTATCAGGAGGATGTTGTGGCATTTCTACTATTTGAACTGTTCTATTACTTCTTCCAGACGTATTACGCTCTGGATGATACCTATTGTCGGGTTCATTCATGAGAATAGGTTCTTGTGTATAATTTTGCTGTTGGTATGACCGACTGTTGTTAGATGTACGCTGAAAATTGTCCTCATTATTTTTACGTCCGTCGTAATAGTCATTCCTATACGGTGCATTACGATAGGAATTGAAATACTGCCTTCTTTGTACGTAGTTGTTTCCTTGCTGCCGTACGTTACTATTTCTTGTATCAGGGACTATACGTGCACGCGGCGAAACATTAAAGCCTGGTTGACCTTGTGCATTCCATTGTTGGTTAGGTATGCTAACCGGCTGGTTTTGATGTTGTTGTTGTGAAACACCTCTATTGTTACTAAAGTGTGGTTCCTGTTGCTGAAAATTTTGACGATATTGATAATTAGAATTTTGGCTGTTATTAGAGTTTTGGTAGTTGTCGTTCCTAAAGCGTCTGTTATCTTTCCTATTGAAATTACGTGTCTGATCGTAATTGCTGTACTTTTGTTGACCTCGTTATTATAAGAAAAATTTTTGTTTACAAAAGAATAATCAGATTGTTGTACTTCCAAGAGCTGTAAAAGATCTCTGAATGCTGAAATGTTTTCCTTTTGCTGCCCCGTTAGAAGCGACACTCGTAATGACCGTGGTAATTTGGAAATGCATAATTGTATGAGTGCAGATTTACTGTGAGGTTCACTTAGGTACTGGTTTTGTTGGACCATATGCTCAAAAAATTGCGTGACACTGGGAAAATTGGAGTTCCCATAATTTGGTAAACTAATTAGCTGATCTTTAATTCCACGCTGTGTCGTCTTCGACCAGTACGCTGACAGAAAAGCATTCTGAAATTCCTCTACCGAGTAACATTGTCTCGCGATCGGTCTCATACGAGTTGCCGGTTCGCCTTCCAAAAAACTGCAAATAAATTCAAGTTTATGTGTTACAGGCCAAGTCGGTGGAAAGGCAAAGCTAAACTGTTGTATCCAATCCAGTGGGTGAATCTGTGTTCTGTCGTTTTTAAACACTTTAAATTTTCTCACTGACAGAAAATGTTTGTAATCAAAATTATCGTCTCTGTGTGATGGAACAGGTTCGGGATTGTAAGAGAATCTATTGAACTGTGGTTGTTCGGAATCTAAGTCCCGTACTCTCTGTAGATTACCCAAATTATACGCGTTGCGCGAGTCTGACAAATGTTCGCAAAGTGGCGTCTGCTGTGATGTGTTATTAACTGAAATACCTTTCATCTCTGTTACTTCTTGTTGTAAACTTGACAACTTTCTACGCAACGTGTTATTAGACGAATCGATCTCATTGACTGTCTGTTGTAAATTTTGGAATTCCGGTGTTTGACTAAATGAAATCGGTGCAGTATCGTCTGATTTATTATCATTATTACTTTCAATAGCATCAATACGACTGGCTAATTCATCATATTTTTCAGTCAGTATTTTAGCCTGATCATCAGTTTTAGTGTCGGACGCATTAATCTGTTTTTGCAACTTACGTGTAGTTTCGCTCAGTTTTTTAACATCAGCTTTGATGACATCGCAATTCTGTGTTAATTCTAATTGTTCGAATTTGTCTGCCACTGTTTGAATATCTACTGTGTGTGTATCTGTTTTTGATTTAAGATCAGAAATTTCGTCACGTAATTCTGTGTTCGACTGTTTGATGGAACTAATTTCGTCGGACACTGTAGCAATATTATTGTCTATATACGTTTTTGCCTTCGCAAACATTTCACGTTTGTCTTCTTGTCTTTGAGCAGTGATTGTTTCCATGACTTGACGTTTGACTTTATTTTCATCCTGAATAAATTTGCGGAAACGCGCATCACTGTTTTGTATGTGAAGATTAAAGCGTTCGTCAATCTGAGTGTTCTGTTGGTCGAATTTCGCGGCGATCTTTTCATCCATTGTGCGCGAAAGTTCTGCTGTCATTGCTTTAAACTCGTCCCGTAATTGTGTAGCTTTTTCAAAGCATTGTTTAGCGACTCCGCTAATTTCGTCTCTGAGTGTTTCTGTTGCAGCTGTTTGCATTTCCCTTAATTCCTGAGCAACAGACCTAATTTCTTCGCTACTTTTTTTTGAACAAGCCTCAATTTCCACGCGCAACTGTTCCTTAGTGTCATGGCACTGCGCGGCAACGGCTCTAATTTGTTCATTAAGCTGTCTGGAATTGTCGTCTAATTTTTCATTTAACTGTCTGGAATTGTCGTCTAATTTTTCATTTAACTGTTTGTTCTGTTCCCTAAGTTGTTTGAAATCTTCACTCTGTTGTCTGAAATTGTTGTCTGTTTTCTCATTCTGTTGTTTGTTTGATTCAAGAATTTGTAGCAACAATGCCCTAATTGGATCCGACACAAAATTAGCATTTCTATTCTCCGTGCTATTTAATGGTGGATCTGAAATTGTCTTGTTCTGCGTGACATTTGGTCATTCTGTAATTTACAGAAAGGTTTATCAGTCGGATGTACACTGTCAGACACTATTTCGGAATTAAATAGATCCGTCGTACTTTCAGTACACTGTCCATTTTCATGAGAAATATTTGTCTGAACGTTACTTGAATTTTCCAAACCGGGTGTGTTCCGCTGGGCAGCGCTCATTACTATAGATCGCTCCGTGTCATCAATTGTCAAATTAACAGACGAGACAATTGAGTTCGTTTGTTCATCATTAAGGTAAAAGTCATCACTAGTGGTTGGAATGCACTGATTGTCAGTGAACGCAGGATTGTCATCATTACACTGCGTGTCACAATTACTATCGGTCACGTTGTTTAAATCGGTAGTTTCGTTCGTAATACCTCGCGATACACTATTCATAGTCTTTCGCGGCATTTTCACAATAGTCACAATTATTCACAAAACAAATAAGCAAAAATGCAAAAGGCAACAAACAGAAATACAACAGAGCAACGAATTGCCGATGATCTGAGGAAAAAAGTCACAAAATTAGTAAAAGCGTTGCGCCAAATCCTAATTATACTTAAGCAAATAAGAGCAGATATCTGACTGTTTTTCAAAAGATTCTCAACGAAATACGGTCCTGGCAGGGTCGCCAAGTGTAACCTCCCCACAAAAATTTTAAAAGACAATATTATTTATGAATGCTAATGGTCATTGAGCTAAGTGTAACCTCCCTAGCAATTAAATTTAATGACAATAAAAATGAGAATCGCAATCTGACTCGAGGTGTAAGCTGCCACGAAAATAATGAAAAACAATTCAGTGCTAATGAGACTTCAGTGACAATGTAAACTCAGTTAAACCGAAATATCGGTCTTTGGCCCTGTGCAAATAATCATAATTAATTTCTTACCTCAATATAACTGCATGTCAAATTTCTGCTCTTATTGTTGGCCACGGCTTGGAGGAAATGCATTGCAAATAATATTTTTTTTTTTTTTTTGAAATTTAACTGAAACTTTTCTTTAAAGGAAATGGAAGGAAATCGTTGGTTCAATTAAAAGGTTCTTTTGTAAAAATTGCTTTGAAATCAAAATTATTATTGGGGCGATTATTGGACAAATTAGTTACAATTAATTTACATTATTAGCTAAGGGCATTGCTGATTGATTACCTTGTTTAAAAAATAATATACCTCGTCCTGAATCTTGACCAGAATGCCATGTCGACGCCCGCCGACTCCTCACACACAACTGCACTGGGCTGCTACTACCGACAGACTGCCCACTGACACTGCTCGCAACTGTACTGCACGACGACTACTGACGGACTACTGCACGACGACTACTGACAGAGTACTGCTCGCAACACTCGCGCGGTCAAGCGCAGACTAACCACGATAAATGGCTCTCTGGTCAAAGATTTTATCATGCCTCACCATCGCTGCTACGTTACATACGTGTTTCACACTTCATATTCATGCTTCGTTACGATTGGATTAATTGCAAAGAAAGTGAATGGATCATGAGCTATAAAGCACATCTTAAATATTCACGTAGGAGATGGTGAACATTATGGGCTACTTCAGTCAAAATTGCTATAAAAGATTTGTTGTTGTTTTGGAGTAAGTTATAATTGTAAAAGCTCTCTACTAGAATATTTGTTTTGGGCTAAATGGAATAAAAGATTTCTAACCATAACTAGACATAGAAATAATTTTTTTAAGATGTACGATTCGGGGGTTTAAGAAAAGTGTCGACTGGTGCAGGCTATATAACAAGATAGGCTTTTAAATAAAAAGTTGATAGTAGGGTGCCAGCCGTTGTGACCGAGCGGTTCTAGGCGCTTCAGTCTGGAACCGCGCGACCGCTTACGGCTGCAGGTTGGAATCCTGCCTGAAGCATGGATGTGTGTGATGTTCTTAGGTTAGTTAGGTTTAAGTAGTTCTAAGTTCTAGGGGACTGATGACCTCAGATGTTAAGTCCTATAGTGCTTAGAACCATTTGAACCATTTTTTGTTAGTGGGGTTCACAAGCAAATTAATTTGTTTATATATCAAAAGTGCAAGATAATTATAAAAGAGCTGGTTAAATTTTAACTTGGAGGTCGACTGAAAGTGGCAGAATGGATTAAGCTTGAGTACTGAGGTTTTCTGTAATACATTTCTCGGTATATCTTAATAAAGTTCCCATATACAACTTTACCCCCCAATTTCTTTTCTCTGTTAAATCTACGACACAGCTTTACATTTTCGAAACTCAGTCTTAGCTCGTGGTATCAACCTAGAATCCAATTCTCTCATGTTCGCTGTAAGGATCTCTTAGCAATTTTCCTCGAAAGCTGGTTTGGGAAACCCCTTTTCTGGGATGCCATGGGCGTCAGCTCATCTCTTACAATGATTTAATGTTCTCCGCAGCGAAGTTTGAGGAACATTAGCATGATAGCTAACTGTACTTTCGGTCATTTCGCCTTCAACATTTGAAACCGCTTGCTTCACTGCGGTCTTGGATTGGGTGAGCGGAATTTCATTATCACGACACAATCTACGTTATGCTACTCAAATATTAATACCGGCGCCAGTGTGGAAATATTACTTCTTGCCTTTGCTTGTATAAAACTTACACTGTTTATCAGGTTCGATTCTAAAAAACAAATAAATGTTGCTTATGACTGAAGCTTAATTGCTATATGACTCAAGTTCCAGCAAATGGCGGAATGACATCTGCACCTTATTCCAAGCACTTCATCTGTCCACTGTTCCCGGGCAAACCTGACAAACACCAAGTGGCCCATACTACTCACCGGTCAGTATTAAATGGCATTTGCCTATAGGGATTGGCGACAAGAGGCGGAAGTCGTGAACAAAGGAAGAGCCACGAGATAATAAATTCGTGAAGACCAAACGCATGAAAAATTCACTATAATGTTTGAAAAAGACAACATAAGTAAGATTACTCGTCACACGCAAAGACAAGTTGCAGATCGAACCGTTAAACATTCCCACTGGACATCATAGCAGAAGCAAAATTCTAAATTACCTTACAAACTTCTGAAACATGATGACATTACAAACGAATATCAGTTAAAATGTGTTCTTATTAAATCGAAAGAGTGAAGAAATGCTTAATATTCGGAACAGAAACATAGAAAACAAAATGCAACGCGAATGGAGACACAATTCAGCGTGACCTAAAGACGGCCGGCCGCGGTGGACGAGCGGTTCTAGGCACTGCAGTCCGGAACTGCGTGACTGCTACGGTCGCAGGTTTGAAACCTGCCTCGGGCATGGATGTGTGTGATGTCCTTAGGTTAGTTAGGTTTAAGGGGACTGATGACCTCAGATGTTAAGTCCCATAGTGCTCAGAGCCATTTGAACCATTTGAACCTAAAGACGTGTGCATTACTACCAAGTAAACAGAAACAGATTTACGTTTCTTGCTGCAATTTCACCATCTTGTTGAAAGTTCTCTCTTGAATGTGCCCTGCCCGCAAACAGAAGGTAAGTGTGTAAATCGAGACCGTTCAACGTACTGACAGGAATAAGAGCGCTTTGTGCGTAGCTCCAAGAGGCGTCCAAACTGAAATATACGGCCGGCCGGTGTGGCCGTGCGGTTAAATGCGCTTCAGTCTGGAACCGCGTGACCGCTACGGTCGCAGGTTCGAATCCTGCTTCGGGCATGGATGTGTGTGATGTCCTTAGGTTAGTTAGGTTTAAGTAGTTCTAAGTTCTAGGGGACTGATGACCACAGAAGTTAAGTCCCATAGTGCTCAGAGCCATTTGAACCATTTTTTTGAAATATACGTCGAACAGGTACGGTGTCGATCCGCCACCATATACATGTACTTGACAAAAGAAAGTTCCGACTTTTGATGTATCGACAGACGAAAATTTTCGCCCGTTCGAGATTCGAACCCAGAATTCCCACATAGCGGGAGCGTGTGTTTTTTTTTCTCAAAGAAAAAACCTTCATGCCGCCTAAACGAATGGCAGAGACAAAGTGGGCGGGGGCCGAAATTCGAAACCTGGCCACCCTGCCCCGTTCCCATCCCCAGCAACCAAGGAAAGCGTAGGCAAAGTCGACTAGAGGTACATCAATAAATTATATATTTATTTTCCTTTTTTATTTTGTTGTTACTCTTTTTAATATCATTAATACTACCGAGGATAGAAGGGAACAGACTTCGCTGAGGGCGCGACAAGATGGATGCTAGACAGAGTAAGATTATCGACACATAGTTTTTCGGAGAAGAAAATTCCGATGACCAGAGAATGTACCGGTTCTAAGAGAGGAAGAGGAGGAGGATCAATTCCTCTTGGCAGGAACACCCTAGCTTTGGGGTGGGTTAAGGAAGACATTACAAAAAAAAGTGAAGAAAAACTGACTGTGTTCGGGATTACGGGCAGCAGCACAATGGCGTTCATTAAGGAAGTGCCAAAAATCAAGGACATTTTTCTCTTGGCCAGCAAACAAGCAGTAAACTACCGACAACTTAAGCTATCCGACGACGTCTCTCATCCGGCCCATATCTCTACAGGGTGGTCCATTGGTCGTGACCGGGCCTAATATCTCACGAAATAAGCGTAAAACGAAAAAACTACAAAGAACGAAACTTGTCTAGCTTGAAGGGGGAAACCAGATGGCGCTGTGGTTGCTCTCCTGATGGTGCTACCATAGTTCAAACGGAGATATTTGGCCCGGTAACGATCAATGGACCACCCTGTATATGTTGCACGCTACAGAATAGTGTCCCATGTCTATTATTCCTCTTCGTTCACAACCCTGCTTTATTCCCGCGGATGGTCGGACATCATTGTGCATCTGCACTGAAAAATCGATATGCCGTCAGGACCATGTTGTATAGGTATGGTGGCTGTTCTTTAGGACATGCTTGGGGACATGGACAGGGGACACTACTCTGTAATGTGAAGCAGCGGCATCTGGAGATTTCGGTCTGATGGGAGACGTGCTCGGACAGCTGAACGGTTAACACGACCGATCACGTAAAACGCTCCGTACGGCATAAATTTTCGTGTGTCAGCACTGAGTTATTTGAATGTCCCATTGCATGAAGTTGGAAATCTCTTTCGTCAAATATGAAACAGATGTGCCCAGCACTATGACTGGCCGGCTCCGGTCAATGTTTCCGCGAGCCGCTAAGACGTACCTGCCAAATCCTTTTCAGAAACTGGACCGGCTGTGGTCGGACCGCCCTTGAGTTGACAACTCGCTTCCACATGGCGTGAAATTACGCGCATTGAAAGACGTTCTAGTGAAAGAGGACGTGTTTCACAGACTGTCATAATAGTTAAGAAGACAGCGTAAAGCTGTATTCTTCCAAATGCAGCACTAACAAGTCTGTACCCCAATGATCTGTGTAGTATAACGGTTAACATTGTCTATCATTTTTGTTAGATTATATACGTACTTCACATGCATGGTTTACGGACCTTTCAAGCAGTATAATAGAGATGTTAAAGTGAATAACACCGATGAATATATAGCTGAATGGGAGGTCGTTAATCCATTATAGCTGTATTTATTGACGTCCTTGTTGACTCGCATTGTTGGTTTCGCAACGTTTTTAGTTGCATCTTCTGGTTCATCTCGGTATAAAAGTTAACAATACTATTATTACAGAGAAAAAGTAATTATATAGCCGGAATTACGTATGGACTGAATAATTTCAAAAAAATATGAAAATAGAATTGGAATAGCCGGAGTGTCTATCTGCTTAATCTTAAACGTAAAGCTGTCTTACAAGGACTAGTATTCCATAATTATTCTGACCATATACTGACGTGTTGCAGATTTACTTACATTGCTGTGGCATATAGCTATTGCAGTTTACGACTGACAGGGTGTAAAGGTCGCAACATCCTCAGCAGTTGCATAAATTAACATCCGCGTGACCACCTTCGGCGTGTGTCGTACCGGCAGGAATCCCTAGAAGTTATAAAGTTAACCTACTTTGAGGTACGGCTTATTACTGTTGTATCTTCCAAATGTTTCATCCAGATAACATGAGTGGGCCTGTAATAAAACTTCTATTGTAAGATGGTGTCTATAACAGATAGTGTGCTATCCGTGATTTAGATCAGAATTAATATCGCAACAATTTCATATAGGCCTACTTTCAATATATCTTTACAACTTTACTTCACAGTGTAATGTGTTTGTATCCGCATTTCGTACTAATAAACTGCTGGCCGCTTTAATTCTGGTGATTAAAATCTCGAAAGAAACTAACGTAATACGCCTTTTTTCTGAACTCTGTTAACTCGTTCGTACCAATACCCACAGGTAGAAAAATATGTACTTAGCGTTTCCTTACTAACCTTGACGCGCAGTTGTGTGTGAAAAGAGCTGTGAAGGTTTCGCGTAGTTTGTTGTTCTTTGTAGTGAGACTTAGGGACAATGGTAGAACAAACTTGTATTCGGGAGGACGATGATTTCATTTTGTATCTAGGCGTCCAGATTGTAAATTCCCTTGACATGTGTAAGTCGCTCAGTGCGAATGCCGGGATGATTCCTTTGAAAGGGCTGCGGCCAATATGCTTCCTTATCTCTCCACAGTCATAGCCTGTGGCCCTTCTCAAATGACCTTGTAACGGAATGCTCCCGTATGTTGTATACACGATACTGAGTACCAACTTCCGTCACTCTGAAGTTAGCCAACAATCATGAAGCCAGTTGACAGCAAAGCAATTCGGTTTGTTAAAATATTCCATTGCAGCCAGCATATGGGGCCCGTCAATGTTTGTACCATCATTCAAGAAATATGAAAATTAAAATATCACACATTTGATCAGTGAACAGACAATGGAATATGACACAGTACGAAAGAAAAGGATTTTATATGATGAAAAGTACTTGCTAGCTCCCTAAAAATTATTTAGTTACGTCAGTGTACCTCATGAAAGTTCGACCAACGCTCAATATACATCGCCAACTGCATGCAAGCCACTAAATTCGTAAATGGTTTTATTTGTTCTGTGATTTCGCTTGAGAGTCTGATGAAATAATAATTTGATTTACAACTTACAATAATCACGAGATATATGATTCTTGACTCCTTCTCGTCATAAGATGGTGATGGATACGCGTCTGAAAAATTAAACTTACGGATAAATTACTGAGACTGTGATTTTATTTTATTGTGATTATATCACCAAAAAGGGGATGATAATCAACAATAAAAAACCATTATCGTAATTTTATCATTCTTGTAGTTCCATAAATTTATACGCTATATGAAATATTCAACAGCTAATTTTAGTTCCAGTTTCTCCCTTTAAAACATATACAAGTTGCCGCTGAAGGAACCAAAATTATGATAAATAAATCAAATTCCTTTGCGATTCATGCATGATATAGAGTTTTCAAGTGTGCTATATTTCTATTTTTAAACCAGAAACAGTATGTACTTTGCTCGTGGGTTTATTTTCAAAAATTTTCGCAGCTATTTCACTTTTATTATATGAATCTTTATGAATTAGTTTGGCTTTTACGAAGGCAAATACAATTATTTATGGAAAAGTAAAAAAGATCTCACTAAATCTGAGACGATCTCGTAATTATAACTTAGTATCTACTGCTTCTGCTAGCACTTGGATGGGTGACCATCCAGTCTGCCGAGCGCTGTTTGCAAGCCGGGTGCACTCAGCCCTTGTGAGGCAAACAGAGGAGCTACTTGATTGACAAGTAGCGGCTCTGGTCTCGTAAACTGACATACGGCCGGGAGAGCAGTGTGCCGACCACATGTCCCCCCATATCCGCATCCTGTGACGCCTGTGGGCTGAGGATGACATGGCGGTCTTCCAAGGCCTGTCCGGACGGAGTTTAGTTTAGTTTTTATCTACTGCTTCTATTTCTTTATTTGTTTCATTTTTTTATTTTTTTAAAAGAGCTGTTAGAGAGTGGTTACTAGAAGGTAGGTTTGACATTTACTGAAGACAAATCTACGTCTATCTACTATCGTTACATTGTGGTTATATTATCCGTTTGGAAAGGACTGATGCTGTTTTCTTGAAGCAAAAGGAACGGTGCTTTCATTCTTGTGAAGTAGTCATACTTATTGCTTTTAAACACGCTATTCACAGTAGTAGTTAGAAGCCGCTCCAACTAATCTTCGATTAAGATGAGTTTACCGTACTGCGACAGGGGAGTGGCTGGGCTACATTCACACGCCCACTGCCCGCTGTGGCGCTTTCACTTTAACGGCAGTGCTTCACACTAGTGGCAAGCTGTCAATAGATAGGAACTCCGCTTCGCTACCATTGTGGAACTCCCAGGGCACACAGACTGTCGCTGATATCGGAGGGCGCCGTATTGCCCAGTTCAGCATCGACACCCACATTTTGCTCGCTAAAACAGGGCACTCACTGTCCACTGAACGGAGCATCTCTCCCTGCCAATTATAAACGAATATTCGGCAAAATTTGGACAGCTGTTTCGTTGGTGTCAGGGTTATAGATTTTTCTCGCTTTAATTGGTGATATGTCGTGCAATGTCTTCATATTACAATGTAGGAGTGTGGACGAGAACATTTCACCAATGTATTTCTCTTGGCCTATGAAGTCCTCCCTAAAAATGTACCCCCATACTACACCTCATCACTTCCAAATTTCTCATTCCGTATGAGGTATGCTTTTCCAGGCGTTACGGTTGTGAACGAATGCAAAGCAATATGGTTTCATTTAAGCAGTTATTTCGTTTATTACTTATAGACGCATGTATTGCTTATTCGAGGGTCACTCCGAAAGCAATGCAGAATATTATTTTAAAATACCAGCATTTTTCTACAGCTTTGCTATTCACGGAGATCACAGAGAAAATCTTACCGATCGTGTTCGGATTTAATTCTACCTGTTTTCGCAAGTTGATCTGTCGTAGAACTCGCTCAAGGTGGTTCAGGCTTGTCTGGAGCAACCTGCTGTTGTACCACTCCCGCGTGGTGAGACAGAGACAGTGACAAACATTCTCAGCAGATTGAATGAAATGTATGGGGATGACACAGTTGATCTCAGTAAAGTTGTGCAAGCAGATTACCTGGTGAAGGTGGACTCGCCAATATCGGGACCTCATGCACTGTGGTAGACCGTGCACCACGCAGATTACGACAATGTGCATCGTATTCACAATTTGAGCTTGATTGCCAAACGCACACCAATGACGGACTGTCAATCCGAGTGGAAGCATGAGAAACGGTTAGCTGTAGAATATTGAGACAGTTGAAGATAAAAAAGGTTTGCGCGAGTTGAGCCCGAGATTGTTGACAAATGCCCACAAAGAAACACGCAGGAAAGTGTACAGCGAACTTTTGGATCAGTGCGAAAATTATGGAGGTGACTCCCTTGTAGGAACTGTGATGTGAGATGAGACCTGGCTGCATCAATTTGAAAATCAGAGAAAAACCAATCGATGGAATGGCATCTGTAAAACTCGGCAAACAAGGAGAAATTCCAAATCGCGCCTTCAGCAGTAAAATAACGGCTTCGAAACGCAGACGAAAAGGCAACCGACGAAATGGCACCTTGAAAACTCGCCAAAGAAGAAGAGATTCAAAAAAGCGCCTTCAGCGATAAAATGATGGTTAGTGTGTCTTACTTGTAAATCTCATGCCACACGGAACCACTATCAACTTTGATACATATATGGCAATCCTTAAATTTCATGCTTGAAGCTGTTGCGTTCGACAACATCTGCGAAAAACAGTGTTTTGCTGCTGCATGATAACGCCCAGCCACATTTCAGCGAGAAAGCGACTATCGGGATCACAAACCTTGGGTGCACAATGAGAACTCCCAGTTGGCTTCTTGCCGTTTGTGTGTGTGTCTGTGTGTGCGTGTGTGTGTGTGTGTGTGTGTGTGTGTGTGTGTGTGTGTGTGTGTATGTGTGTGTGTGGGCGCTTGCGTGCGTGCGTCTGTGTGTTTGCGGTCACTAGGGATTCAGAGAGGTCAGTGCAGTCTGCATACAACACTCGCGAACGCAAAGCGCAATTAACTTTACCAGCAAATTAGCATGTCATAAACTAAATAGTGAAACGTGTGAGACGGTCAAGGTTCAGCAGTAATTACTGCAATCTGCTTGCACACGAGAACTCGGAATACGATTATTTCCACCAGCATATTAGTTCCTTGTGAAATTATCGCGGCATAGATTGATACTGAAAAACCCAAACAATCTATCTGCTACGTGCAGCAGCAGGAGAATTTCTGTATACCAATAAGAAAAATTAATAAAATGATATAACCCGGAAATGAAGGAACCATCTTCTACTGCTTAACCAATAACGTTACAGGTAGTGGCACCTGTTTAACTCTGGAACGCCAGCACAGTGAACATACAATTCGGAGATATAAAACCATCTGATGACATCTGTTTCAAATGAAGAGAGTGTCGCTCATCAAGGTAGCTGTCGAACAGCTCGAATGAAAATAATCATTCAAATGAACGCGATTTTTTCTTTACTGCACAGTGTCTGTTCCTTCGAAAGATCAGATACCGGGCAGATATGCAAACTGAAGGGGGATCACTGCTATCAGATGCAGCCGGACATTAAGCGGAATCAGAGGCGACGAACGAAACTGTGTAGCAGACCGGAATTCGAACCCGGGAACTCCTACTTACTGGGCAGGTGCGGTAACCACTGCGCCATCCGCGACTTAGCGTTATCGCAACTGCACGAACTATTTCCGTACGCCTCCCAGCCTATAGAGTCACACATTTTCGGCACATATTTTCGTTTGTAGCCGCTGATTCCTATTAATGTTTCACTAGAGCTGATATCAGTGATCCCCCTTCAGTGTACATAGAACGAGAATTTATTGACTCAAATTAAATTGAGTCACTTATCAAGTGTTGGCAAATTCAAGATCTTTCCTCTACCAACTAAAATCACTGGGCATGAAGTAGAGTGATGAATTCAAACTATTCGGGAAAATTAATTAAAAACTGCCTTTGTCATTAATATCTGAATGCAGAATGCACCTGGGAGCTATTTGGAAGACTGTTAACTTCTTGAGTAAGTTAGTTATCAAAGCATGGGTTCACAAGTACAAAAATACTGGCGAATCTTGGAACAATCTCTTTGTAGCACACATAGTCAGAACCAAATAGCAACAACACAAGTTACGAAAAGCGCTCGCAAGTTGAGAGCTGCGCAGCTCAAACGCTGTTTGCGACACTTACTCTTAACAGCAGCAAGAAATGCCAGCCTGGACCGGTCACCGCTCGTAACCTCTGCGAAAAAGATCTCACCCTGCGGTGCCAGGTAGCACAGCCCAGCAACCTGCCTGGTCCTTGATGATTCTACAACCCACTTTTCTTTACTCTCACACTTGGAGAGAACCAATCTCCGGGATTGCCACTATGACACGGGTGAATATCTTTTTCCCCACCACCTCCCAGGGAAGGCTTGCCTGAATTTTCCAGTTCGCTTCTGTTGATTGCCGTAGACTAAACCCACACGTTGGCAGTAGGCTGTGAGCTCTTTCCTTATTGACTGCAGGTGTACCGTGCGAAAGGTCGTTCGTTTCCACGTTGTGTGTGGAAATATGGCGGCGGCTTTCCCTCTGCTATGATTCTAGGAAACGCCCAAACGTTTTTCTCAAGATCTTCAGGAGCCACCCGAAGAACGGCCCAGCACACAGCAGAAAGGTATCTAGAAGTCCAAACGGCCCAGAGAATAGCCCTCTCGGCTGGCTGTCTCACGTTGCTTAGACCGCCCACGCGGAAAATTATGGGAACATCATGAGACACCGCTGTTCGACCACAGGAAGCCTCAAGCATGTGGGCACGGGTCTCACCAGCGCTGAATTTTAGTGCACACAGAATTTCGCCTACACCTGCATATCCTCCTCCCTGTCAATACAACACACAATGCAATTATTGAAGGTCGCGTAGTGACATGTAAGTAATCAGTATCGTCACAATAGCACTGAGACATCCACCTTACAGGCCTGATTTGGCTCTAAGTGACTGCTACTTCTTCTGTAAACTGAACTAATTTCTTCATGGAATGAGATTTGAAAACAACTGCTCTTTTGTGTATACTATTCAAAAGTGGCTAAGGCGTACTGGTCCTGACTTCTGTCACGCTTGTGTACGGGCGTAGTTTCACGGTACGTGAGAGAATTGATAGGGACGAAGAGCGAGTAGCAAAATGACATTTCGACTGTCAACAATGTATCAACGTTCTGAAAAAATATCAAAAATATGGAAAATAAAGTGGATGTTTAAAAACCTTCGGGTATTTCTTTTCTAATGACTCCTGTATATTGATCATACTCTATGTACATACTAAACAAGGTAGTATACAGTACATAGTAAAGAGTGCTCCACACCAGTATTAACGACATTCTTTCCTGTTCCATTCCAGTAAAGATAGCATGCCTCCCGTACGCATTGGGTCGAAGCGAAATATGTGATGGATCCAGCAACATTGTCGTCGAGTTTTCCTCAAGTACCACTTCCTTAGAAGCTGTTATTCATATTTACCTGCAAGGGTGCAAAAGGTTGAATTAAACAGCTCAATTAATGCGCAAAAATCAGCATGTGCCTCAAAGTGAGAAGGTGTCAAGGATGGCGTCCCACAACTTTCAGTCTTCTGTTCTTTATTGTTATTGAAACACACTGTGAACAGAAGTATCCGGAAACCTGGCTGAAAATGACTTACAAGTTCGTGGCGCCCTCCATCGGTAATGCTCGAATTCAGTATGGTGTTGGCCCACCCTTTGCCATGATGACAGCTTCCGCTCTCTCAGGTATATGTTAGGTGTTGGAAGGTTTCATGGGGAATGGCAGCCCATTCTTCACGGAGTACTGCACTGAGGAGAGGTATCGATGTCGATCGGTGAGGCCTGCCACGAAGTCGGTATTCCAAAACATCCCATAGTTGTTCTGTAGGATTCAGATCACGATTCTGCGCAAGGATGTTATTGTCGTGTAACCACTCCGCCACAGGCCGTGCATTAGGAACAGGTCCTCGATCGTGTTGAAAGATGCAATCGCCATCCCCGAATTGCTCTTCAACAGTACGAAGCAAGAAGGTGCTTTAAACATCAGTGTAGCCCTGTGCTTTGATGGTGCCACGCAAAACAACCAGGGGTGCAAGCCCCTCTGCATGAAAAACTCAACCACGCCATAACACCACCGCTTCCGAAATTTACTGTTGGCACTACACACGCTGGCAGATGACATTCACAGGGCATTCGCCATATCCACATCCTGAAATCGGATCACCACATCGTGTATGGGGATTCGTCACTCCACACAACGTTTTTCCACTGTTCAATCGTTCAATGTTTACGCTCCTTACACCAACCGAGGCGTCGTTTTGCATTTACTGGCGTGATGTGTGGCTCATGAGCAGCCGCTCGACCATAAAATCCAAGTTTTCTCACCTCCCGCCTAACTGTCATAGTACTTGCAGCAGATCCTGATGAAGTTTGGAATTCCTGTGTGATGGTCTGGATAGACGTCAGCCTGTTACACATTATGAACCTCTTCAACTGCCGGCGGTCTCTGTCAGTTAACAGACGAGGTCGACCTGTACGCTTTCATGCTGTACGCGTTCCTTCATGTTTCCACTTCACTGTCACATCGGAAACAGTGGGCCTAGGTATGTCTAGAAGTGTGGAAATTTCGCGTACAGACGTATGACACAAGTGACACTCAATCATCTGACCACGTTCGGAATCCGTGAGTTCCGCGGAGCGCCCCATTCCGCTCTCTCCAGATTTCTAATGACTACTGAGGTCGCTGATATGGAGTACCTGGCTGTAGGTGGCAGAACACTGCACTTAATATGAAAAACGTATGTTTTTGGGGTGTCCAGATACTTCTGATCACATAGTGGATATATTAATGATTTGTCACTCCATATTCACGAAGATGTGAGACTAGTTCTTTTTACTGATGGTACAAGTATTGAAATCACACCCAACAGACAAGAATTAGCTGAGAAAATCATAAATAATGTCCTTCAGAATATTTTGTGGATCTCTGCAAATGGACTCTAGTTGGCACAGTTTATACAGTTCTACATTAATAAATGTAGAGTCTGAACAGAAGTTTGTAGCTAAAGCAGAATGTTACAAACTTTTATATGAGTGCACTGATGAAAAATTGATTTTGGAAGAAACACATTGATGCTCTGTAGAAACGTTTGAGTTCATGTACTTATGCTATTAGGGTTATTGCAAATTATGACCATATACCTACAACTAAATTAGCTTACTATGCCTATTTTCATTCACTGCTTTTGTATGGCATCATATTTTGGGGTAATTCATCACTAAGGAAAGAAGTATTCATTGCACAAAAGAGTGTAATCAGAATAATAGTTGAAGCCGAAGCAAGATCAATTTGCCGACCTTTATTCAAGAAACTAGGCATATTGACAGTAGTTTCACAATATAGTTATTAACTTATGTAGCTGGTTATTCATAATCCATCCCAGTTTAAAAGCAATAGCAATGTGCACAGCTTCAACACTAGCAAAAAGGCTGATCTTCCCTATTTTGTGTTAAACCTAACTTTAACACAGAAACGGGTGAATTATGGTGCGACAAAAGTCTTTTATCAGTTACCAATTAGCACCAAAGGTCTGATAGATAGCCGACCAATATGTAAATACAAATTAAAAGACAATCTCAGTGACAACTCCTTCTGCTCAATAGAAGAATTTTTGGGTATAAATAAGCAATCTTTTTTTTTTAGTGCTTGACTTATGGCATACATAGAAAACTTTTTGTTAAACTGACACGTTCCAAATTATTACCAAGTGTCGTATTCATGATCTGTAGAACAAGTATTAATCTAATGTAATCTGATGGAGCCTTCAGTGCTTCAGTGTAACAATGTAACTCTTCATCCACATAATCTACATCTACATCATTTTCTGCAAGCTACCTAATGGTGTGTGACGCAGTGTACTATTTGTACCACTAGCTGGGCCCTTCAGCCCTGTTCCTCTCGCTAATAGCGCGTGGGAAGGATGATTGCTGGTAAGCCACTGTATTGGCTTTAAATTCCCGAATTTTCTCCTCATGATCATTACTCGAGACGTGTGTGGGGAGAAGCAATATGTTGTCCGACTCTTCCCGGAAAGCAATCTCTCGAAATTTTAGTAGTAATTCGCTCCGTGATGCACAACGCCTCCCTTGTAATATCTGCCACTGGAGTTTATTGAGAATCTCTCGTGCCGACTAAATGCTCCCGTGACGAAATGTGCCGCCCTTCGTAGGATCTTCTCTGTCTCCTCTAACAGTTGTGTCTAGTAGGGATCCCATGTAGATGAACAATACTCAAGAATCGGCCGCAAAAGCGACTTATGGGGCGCTGCCTTCGAGAGTTACAGATAAAATGTTCTCGGGCTTCGAGCCGCGTCCATTGGTTAAAAGTCCACGACCTATCGCCGAGTTCTCATCGGCCATCGTCAAGTCACCACTTGACAATGGCCGAGGCGATCTCGGCCGAGAGGTCATGGATTTTAAACCAATGGGCGTGGCTGGAAGCCCGAGAAAAATTTTATCAGTATATATCGCCACGAAACTATCCATTCGCATAATGAGTTAAATTTCCTTAAGATTCTTTCTATGAATCTGAGTCTGGAAACTGCTTTTCCCACTATTTTACGTCTGCCAGAGCATGCACCATTCATCAATTCTCTGCAGGTCGTTCTGCAAATCGTTACTATCTTTTGGCGTTGCTACTTTGTTATACACATCCGCATCGTCTGCGGAAAGTCTTAGAGAGCATCCGACGCCTTCTATTAGATCATTTATATATATTGTAAACAGTAACGGTCCTATCCCACTTACTTGGAGTACTCCGGAAATTACCTTTACATATTTGTTCCGTTAAAAGTCACGTGCTGAGTTATGTCTGCAAGGAAGTTTTGAATCCAGTCGCAATTCTGCTCCGATACCCTATAAACCAGTGTTTGTTTTGCTAAACGGATATGCGAAATGGTGTAAAATGCCTTCCTGAAGTTTAGGAACGCGGCGTCAATATGAGCACCGCTGTCTACGGCGCTAAGAAACAGAACGAGGTTATTTTCGCAACTTTGCTAAATCCATGTTGATTTTTTTATAGAGGAGATTTTCCTTCTCCAAGAATGTGATAATTTTTTAGCGTAAAACATTTTCCATAATTCTACAAGAGACTGGTATCAACGACATAGGCCTATAATTGCGTGCATCTGTCCTACGGTCCTTCTTAAAAAGGGAAATGACCAGCGCTTTCTTCCAGTCGCTAGGTACCCCTCTGTTGTTCAAGCGATCTACGATAAATTACAGCTGGTAGGGGAATAAGTTCTTTCGCATAATCTTTGTAGAATCTTACAGGTATCTGATCTGGTCCTGACGCCTTGCACTAATAAGTGACTCTATTTAAGATTCCAGAGGCACTCAATTCCTTACAAGAGTACTGTCATGTCTGCTTGAAACGAACTCCAAACTCAGCTCCAGTACACCACATTTGTTCACAGAAGGGCGAAAAATGCTATTTTTGTAACAGATTTAGCAAAAATTCCAAAATTCTTGCCAAAAGAAGTCTATGTCTCCCATCTGACTTCGTGGTCATTAATTTCTTAAATGCAGCTAGTTTCATAACGCCTCGTACTAGCATCCCGGATAGTGGAACTAGACGAAAGACTGCACGAATTTATCATTTATTTCTTTTTATTTTACATTTATTGACATTTTAGGAGAGCTTTCATTTGGTACAACGCCTGGAAATACTGCCAGAGATACTCTACATTTATTGAAATGCAGTGACGACATTTTCTTCTAGATATTTTTAATGGCTCTCTCTGGATAGACTGGAGCATAGAATAGAATCAAAAGTATGAAAATAAATGTGCATCATAGGGAAAGAACTGATTTATGGGAACGGATAGTGGTGTTTATCATTTTTCATTGGGGTTTGTAACATAAATAGATTGTGATGGGCTTTTCAAAAATGGTTCAAATGGCTCTGAGCACTATGGGAGGTCATCAGTCCCCTAGACCTTAAAACTACATGAACCTAACTAACCTAAGGACATCACACACATCCATGCTCGAGGCAGGATTCGAACCTGCACCGTAGCGGTCGCGCGGTTCAAGACTGTAGCACCTAGAACCGCTCGGCCACTCCGACCGACTAGGCTTTTCATTTATTGGTTTTTATGCTATTGTGCGAGTGCTGTCACAGAAGGTTATCTATGCTGGAGAAAATGAGTGGAAGAAGTTCTGAGACTACGTGACAGTGATACTTAGGTGGCACTTAGAACGAGCACCCAAAGTGATTTGAAATGATACCGGGCCGCTCTAAAGGATGGGTACTTTGGAAGACAGTTTAATATTTTTGTATTTTTTGTGTTTGGGGCGTGACATAAGGAGTTGTTAAAACTGAATGATATGTCTGTGCGGTGGATTGGAGTTTCGCCTTGGTACAGAGTTTGAAAGCTTCGGGAATGTAAAATTCGTTGGCATGCCTTCCTGACAAAAATCATTAGTTAGAGATGAGTTATTGCGGATCAGCTTCCTCTCAGGGCTTTGACAATACGCTGAGCAACCCGTGAAAGAACACCTGAACTGCCGACCGCGAAAAATGTTAGGAGGCAAAATAAATAAAGGAATTTGCTTCTAAGGTTCTTTCGACCGAAACATCAAGCGACACGTGACCCAGACGGTACAAAGCGATCCTGGAAATTACAGAAGGGACAAGGCAAATGGACGGGGCTGGCGTACGGAGTACCACAGTGGCGAAAGAATCCTTAGACGCGAAATATAGCGGAGGCCCGTCAAAGGCATATTCAATAAATGTCGCTCGTCAGACGGCTGGCAGATCGTCTGCGTGCAGAAAGGAAACGGCTCTGCGACCCCTCCCACTGAGAGCTTCTCGTTTCCTTTTGGTGAAGCCAGGCCGATAAGCAAGCGTATGGGACACGAGGGTGAGAACGGACATTTTGAAAAAAAAAAAAAAAAACACTGGTTAAGTGCCCACACGTGCCCCACAGGACAGATTATGCCCTCTTTAATTAGGATTTCCGTCCAGTTACACGACTGAACAGCCGTCATCTACAGCTTCACGTGAAACCGAGATAAGGCCGCGGAATAACCAAGCGCTCAGGAAGGAAAATCCTTGTCATAGTCTTTGTAAGATTCTGCTCACCGATCACTTTTGTCGCCTTTCTCCTCTGGGCTCTGCGACGCAAATCTCAGAAGAAAGCGTCTTTGGTATTTGGGTAAGAGTGAAGGAGAATAATGGCGTTATCGGATATTAACGTTTTACTGAACGCACAACGAAACACTTTAAAAAGTCTGTTAACAAGTCCATATCTATTCTGTCTTTGGGATAGACTAGAAACATAATTTAAATATATAATTCAAGCTATAGTACTTGTCCTCTATCAACAGAGGAAGTACACATTAGATAGTTCTGTCACAGTGTCATGTAAAGTCGATTTGTATTTTCATTGTCATACACTTTGCTGTGCGCAGGCTTTCGAGTTGTGACGTATATACTGCTGTCAAAATCACTGAAACAATCCCGTGTTCGATATAAGTTCTTCTTTAATGCTATTTTGTCTGCTTGCGTGACTCTGTCGCTACTTATTTATTCAAAACACCTCCGATTAACCTGCTATCGCAGAGTGGATCCTATACAGGATGATTCTTTCTACGGTGTACAAACTCTACGGATTGATCGATGACAGGATACAGAACAAAACAAGATCTGATGAACTAATGTCCGGAAATGCATAGTTTCCATGACAGAGACCATTTATTCAAACTTACATTGTTACAGACATTGCGGTCTAATACGCGCTGTGCCATGCAGCCACAGTTACAGTAAATGTTGAAAATGGTTTCCATGTGCCTCAAAGCATGCGTGAATGAGCCGTAGCACATTCTGTCTACACATGTTCACATCGGCTGGGCTGCACCCGAACAGTGTCAAAGGCGGCGTTGATACCCTGGTCCAGTGTCTCCACATCTGGAATGTGCTCTGTATACACAATACTTTTGAGGTGGCCCATTAACCAGAAATCGCACTAGTTGATCCGGTGAACGCGCAGGCCATGCAAATGGACAGCGTCGTCCTACCCATCGACCAGGGAAGGCACGATTGAGATGCGTCCGGACGTTAAGGGCGAAGTGTGCTGGAGCACCATCGCATGTCAGCCATATAACCCTTAGAATCGTCAGTGGCACTTCTTCCAGCAGCGGATGCAAAGTCACCTGCAGGAAACGCCGATGGTTCCGGCCTGTTAGGCGACGTGGAAGAAAGACTGGTCCGAAAACATAGTCGCCAATTATCCCGGTCCACATATACCGGCTGCACCGATGGTGATGATTCGCTGTCATCATAATATCCTACTGTCTTACAGATCTGTTATGAAAGTTGAAGTTACCACTCTACATAAAGTATGGGTGGCACAAATCTCAGAATCATGGTTGCCTAGTGAAGAAACAAATGACAAAACTCCTCCTGATGTGGAAAGTCTGTCGCTAGTAAGCTCTGCAGACGCTGTAAGTGATAAGGGTAGTAACAACTGTCTAGGACAATGTTCCAGACGGTCGTCTGGGTTATTCTGTATTGGCGAGCCAATTGCCTGGTACTGACACCACGGTCCCCTTCCACAGTGTTAATCCCATTTTCCTCCAACTCTGTTGTCCGAAGATTTCGGCTGCGTCCCTCATTATGTCCTGCTACCTGAAACGACCCAGTCTCGGACAAACACTGCTGACTGTTGCCAACATTGACTGCTGTGATTATTGTCGGCGGGGAGAAGTCTCCTGATACAAACTTTCTGCCCGCCGCACGTTGCCATTTGCCTTCCGTAAGTAAGCACTATGTCGGAAGCTCTCGATTCTAATATGTAATCAGTTTTGCAGAACGCTGCATCACATACACTACAAGGTGAGTCCGCAAGAGAAGTGAATCGGACACAACATTACCAATTACTATGGCAGGAGAGCGCGCCAAGGCATGGCGTACGAGGAGCACTACCACCCTCTAGGAGGAAACCATACGTATTGTAATGGAGCTGAATTGCACAGCGCGTATTAGACCACAGTCTCCGGAACAAACTATGATTAAATAAATGGTCTCTAGCATGGAAACCAGGGATTTTTGGGCATAAGTTAAGCGGACCTTTTTCGTTCCGCATCCTCTGATCGTTCAGTCCCTAGAGTTTGACACGGTTCAAAAAATCACCCTATGTATTTCAAAGAAATCCGTGCTGGTTGTTAGAAATTGAATACAGTTGCCTCTGAATTAAATATCGATAAACTTTAAAAATTAGACCACAGAGTCAGCGTTAACATGATTATTTCACTTGTTCACAACCTCACTTATTTTGCTGCGATAAGAATACGAAGGATAGAATAAAGTACTATAAATTAATTATTGTAATTCAGTTGTGTTTTATCATACAGGCGACTAGTTTCGAATTATAAGGTTCATTGTCAAGTTGGCCCTATTGAAGCTAAAATACAAAACATTACAAGAAAAATGAAAACTACACTACTGGTCATTAAAATTGCTACACCATGAAGAGGACGTGCTACAGACGTGAAATATAACCGACAGGAAGAAGATTCTGTAATATGAAAATGGTTACTTTTTCAGAGCATTCACACAACGTTGGTGCCGATGGCGACACCTACAACGTGGTGACATGAGGAAAGTTTTCTTTCGATTTCTCATACACACACAGCAGTTAACCGGCGTTACTGGTTGTTGTGATGCCTCGTGTAAGGGGGAGAAATGCGTACCATCACATTTCCAACTTTGATCAAGGTCGGATTGTAGCCTATCGCATTTGCGGTTTATCGTACCGCGACATTGCTGCCCGCGTTGGTCGAGATTTAATGACTGTCTGAAGAATATGGAATCGGTGGGTTCAGGAGGGTAATACGAAACGCCGTGCTGGATCCCAACGGCCTCGTATCACTAGCAGTCGAGATGACAGGCATCTTATCCACATGGCTGTAACGGATCGTGCAGCCACGTCTCGATCCCTGAGTCAACAGATGGCGACGTTTGCAAGATAACAACCATTTGCACGAACAGTTCGACGACATTTGCTGCAGCATGGACTATCAGCAAGGAGTCCATGGCTGCGGTTACCGTTGAAGCTGCATCACAGACAGGAGCGCCTGCGATTGTGTACTTAACGACGAACCTGGGTGCACGAATGGCAAAACGTCATTTTTGGGATGAATCGAAGTTCAGTTTGCAGCATCATGATGGACGCATCCGCGTTTGGCGACATCACGGTGAACGCACATTGGAAGCGTGTATTCGTCATCGTCATATTGGCGTATCTCCCGGCGTGATGGTATGGGGTGCCACTAGTTACACGTCTCGGTCACCTCTTGTTCGCATTGAGGGTACTTTGAACAGTGGACGTTAGATTTCAGATGTGTTATGACCCGTGGCTCTACCCTTCATTCAATCCCTGCGAAACCCTACATTTCAGCAGTAGGGGACTGCCAAGGGGGAGGTTACCATGAGAAAAAGATTGAATAATCAACGAAAGGATAACGTTCTACGAGTCGAGGCGTGGAATGTCAGAAGCTTGAACGTGGTAGGGAAACTAGAAAATCTGAAAAGGGAAATGTAAAGGCTCAATCTAGATATAGTAGGGGTCAGTGAAGTGGAAGGAAGACAAGTACACTCCTGGAAATTGAATTAAGAACACCGTGAATTCATTGTCGCAGGAAGGGGAAACTTTATTGACACATTCCTGGGGTCAGATACATCACATGATCACACTGACAGAACCACAGGCACATAGACACAGGCAACAGAGCATGCACAATGTCGGCACTAGTACAGTGTATATCCACCTTTCGCAGCAATGCAGGCTGCTATTCTCCCATGGAGACGATCGTAGAGATGCTGGATGTAGTCCTGTGGAACGGCTTGCCATGCCATTTCCACCTGGCGCCTCAGTTGGACCAGCGTTCGTGCTGGACGTGCAGACCGCGTGAGACGACGCTTCATCCAGTCCCAAACATGCTCAATGGGGGACAGATCCGGAGATCTTGCTGGCCAGGGTAGTTGACTTACACCTTCTAGAGCACGTTGGGTGGCACGGGATACATGCGGACGTGCATTGTCCTGTTGGAACAGCAAGTTCCCTTGCCGGTCTAGGAATGGTAGAACGATGGGTTCGATGACGGTTTGGATGTACCGTGCACTATTCAGTGTCCCCTTGACGATCACCAGTGGTGTACGGCCAGTGTAGGAGATCGCTCCCCACACCATGATGCCGGGTGTTGGCCCTGTGTGCCTCGGTCGTATGCAGTCCTGATTGTGGCGCTCACCTGCACGGCGCCAAACAAGCATACGACCATCATTGGCACCAAGGCAGAAGCGACTCTCATCGCTGAAGACGACACGTCTCCATTCGTCCCTCCATTCACGCCTGTCGCGACACCACTGGAGGCGGGCTGCACGATGTTGGGGCGTGAGCGGAAGACGGCCTAACGGTGTGCGGGACCGTAGCCCAGCTTCATGGAGACGGTTGCGAATGGTCCTCGACGATACCCCAGGAGCAACAGTGTCCCTAATTTGCTGGGAAGTGGCGGTGCGGTCCCCTACGGCACTGCGTAGGATCCTACGGTCTTGGCGTGCATCCGTGCGTCGCTGCGGTCCGGTCCCAGGTCGACGGGCACGTGCACCTTCCGCCGACCACTGGCGACAACATCGATGTACTGTGGAGACCTCACGCCCCACGTGTTGAGCAATTCGGCGGTACGTCCACCCGGCCTCCCGCATGCCCACTATACGCCCTCGCTCAAAGTCCGTCAACTGCACATACGGTTCACGTCCACGCTGTCGCGGCATGCTACAAGTGTTAAAGACTACGATGGAGCTCCGTATGCCACGGCAAACTGGCTGACACTGACGGCGGCGGTGCACAAATGCTGCGCAGCTAGCGCCATTCGACGGCCAACACTGCGGTTCCTGGTGTGTCCGCTGTGCCGTGCGTGTGATCATTGCTTGTACAGCCCTCTCGCAGTGTCCGGAGCAAATATGGTGGGTCTGACACACCGTTGTCAATGTGTTCTTTTTTCCATTTCCAGGAGTGTATTTCTGGTCAGATAAGTATCGGGTAATATCAACAGCAGCAGAAAATGGTATAACAGGTGTAGCATGCGTTATGAATAGGAAGGTAGGGCAGAGGGTGTGTTACTGTGAACAGTTCAGTGACCGGGTTGTTCTAATCAGAATCGACAGCAGACCAACACCGACAACGATAGTTCAGGTATACATGCCGACGTCGCAAGCTGAAGATGAACAGATAGAGAAATGCATGAGGCTATTGAAAGCGTAATGCAGTATGTAAAGGGGGACGAAAATCTAATAGTCATGGGCGACTGGAATGCAGTTGTAGGGGAAGGAGTAGAAGAAAAGGTTACAGGAGAATATGGGCTTGGGACAAGGAATGAATGAGGAGAAAGACTAATTGAGTTCTGTAACAAGTTTCAGCTAGTAATAGCGAATACCCTGTTGAAGAATCACAAGAGGAGGAGATATACTTGGAAAAGGCCGGAAGATACGGGACGATTTCAATTAGATTACATCATGGTCAGACAGAGATTCCGAAATCGGATACTGGATTGTAAGGCGTACCCAGGAGCAGATATAGACTCAGATCACAAAATAGTAGTGATGAAGAGTAGGCTAAAGTTCGAGACATTAGTCAGGAAGAATCAATACGCAAAGAAGTGGGTTACGGAAGTACTAAGGAATGACGAGATACGTTTGAAGTTCTCTAACGCTATAGTTACAGCAATAAGGAATAGCGCAGTAGGCAGTACAGTTGAAGAGGAATGGACATCTCTAAAAAGGGCCATCACTGATGTTGGGATGGAAAAAATAGGTACAAAAAAGGTAGCTGCGAAGAAACCATGGGTAACAGAAGAAATATTTCAGTTGATTGATGAAAGGAGGAAGTACAAACATGTTCCGGGAAAATCAGGAATACAGAAATGCAAGTCGCTGAGGAATGAAATAAATAGGAAGTGCAGGGAAGCTAAGACGAAATGGCTCCAGGAAAAATGTGAAGACATCGAAAAAGATATGATTGTCGGAAGGACAGACACAGCATACAGGAAAGTCAAAAAAACAACCTTTGGTGACATTAAAAGCAACAGTGGTAACATTAAAAGTGCAACGGGAATTCCACTGTTAAATGCAGAGGAGAGAGCAGATAGGTGGAAAGAATATATTGAAAGCCTGTATGAGGGTGAAGATTTGTCTGATGTGATGGAAGAAGAAACAGGAGTCGATTTAGAAGAGATAGGGGATCCCGTATTAGAATCGGAATTTAAAAGAGCTTTGGAGGACTTACGGTCAAATAAGGCAGAAGGGATAGTTAACATTCCATCAGAATTTCTAAAATCATTGGGGAAAGAGGCAACTAAACGACTATTCACGTTGGTGTGTAGAATACATGTGTCTGGTGATATACCATCTGACTTTCGGAAAAGCATCATCCACACAATTCCGAAGACGGCAAGAGCTGACAAGTGCGAGAATTATCGCACACCAGCTTAACAGCTCATGCATCGAAGCTGCTTACAAGAATAATATACAGAAGAATGGAAAAGAAAATTGAGAATGCGCTAGGTGACGATCAGTTTGGCTTTAGGAAAAGTAAAGGGACGAGAGAGGCAATTCTGACGTTACGGGAATAATAAGAGTCGAAGATCAAGAACGAAGTGCTCGTATTAAGAAGGGTGTAGGACAAGGCTGTAGCCTTTCGCCCCTACTCTTCAATCTGTACATCGAGAAAGCAATGATGGAAATAGAAGAGAGGTTCAGGAGTGGAATAGAAATGCAAGGTGAAAGGATATCAATGATACGATTCGCTGATGACATTGCTATCCTGAGTGAAAGTGAAGAAGAATTAAACGATCTGCTGAACGGAATGAACAGTCTAATGAGTACACAGTATGGTTTGAGAGTAAATCGGAGGAAGACGAAGGTAATGAGAAGTAGTAGAAATGAGAACAGCGAGAAACTTAACATCAGGATTGATGGTCACGAAGTCAATGAAGTTAAGGAATTATGCTACCTAGGCAGTAAAATAACCAATGACGGAAGGAGCAAGAAGGACATCAAAAGCAGACTCACTATGGCAAAAAAGGCATTTCTGGCCAAGAGAAGTCTACTAATATCAAATACCGGCCTTAATTTGAGGAAGAAATTTCTGGGGATGTACGTCTGGAGTACAGCATTGTGTGGTAGTGAAACATGGACTGTGGGAAAACCGTAACAGAAGAGAATCGAAGCATTTGAGATGTGGTGCTATAGACGAATGTTGAAAATTAGGTGGACTGATAAGGTAAGGAATGAGGAGGTTCTACGCAGAATCGGAGAGGAAAGGAATATGTGGAAAACACTGATAAGGAGAAGGGACAGGATGATAGGACATCTGCTAAGACATGAGGGAATGACTTCCATGGTACTAGAGGGCGCTGTAGAGGGCAAAAACTGTAGAGGAAGACAGAGATTGGAATACGTCAAGCAAATAATTGAGGACGTAGGTTGCAAGTGCTACTCTGAGTTGAAGAGGTTAGCACAGGAAAGCATCAAACCAGTCAGTAGACTGATGGCAAAAAAAAAAAAAAAAAAAAAAAAAAAATGCACTACCGCATGTTGCAGGTCCTGTACGGGCTGCCCTGGCCAGCATATTTTCCAGATCTCTCACCAATTGAAAACGTCTGGTCAATGGAGGAGGAGCAACTGCCTCGTCACAATACGCCAGTCACTACTCTTGATGAACTGTGGTATAGTGTTGAAGCTGCATGGGCAGCTGTACCTGTACACGCCATCCAAACTCTGAATCAACGCCCAGGCGTATCAAGGCCGTTATTACGGCCAGAGATGGTTGTTCTGGGTACTGATGTCTCAGGATCTATGCACTCAAATTGCTTGAAAATGTAATCACATGTCAGTTCTAGTATGATATATTTGTCCAATGAATACCCGTTTATCTTCTGCATTTGTTCTTGGTGTAGCAATTTTAATGGCCAGTAGTGTAGAAAACATAAAACTGCAACTCTCCAAATTTCATGAATTACTTACTGGATGCTTGGTTAGCCGACAGTCGTTTTATTTCATGGTCGGGTGCACTGTCAATTGTCTTAGAACTGTTGCTCTACTGTACGTAGTACGCCATGCTGCAGAATGTGTTTCTATGTTTCCGCTTTTAACGTTCTCGTAAGTGCAATAAGGGACCACGTCCTAATCACGAAAAACACTCCCACCCGTCCTTCCGTGGAGGCACTACACATGTTGTGAACTAATGTTGTTCACACATTTGCGAAACCCAGAATCATCCATCAAATCGCCACAGCGTATAGAGTGAATCACCACTCCAAATCACTTGTTTCCACTCATCCACGGTTCAATGACGTGTCTCTGTAGATCACCTCAAGCGTCACTTAGCACTGACTACAGAAGTGTCCTGCTCGACCTCTGCAACACTTTATTTTAGCTGAATACGAGCAGTGTTTAACAGTGGCTGTTCGTGCACGTTTTCTCTTCGCAGTCACATCACCAGCAGTGGAACTGGATAGTTGTAGAACAGCTCAGATGTTCCTGTGCTCTCTGACTTTCCTCACTCAGTACCAATCGCGACCGTAGGTCAAACGCTATGGCTTCCCACACCATCACGCCAGGTGTCACACAGCTGTGCCTCCCTAAAACATTGAAAGAATGGTATCTTTTCCCACGTGTCCCCGTCATTCTCACTGACAGTGGCCACCCTAGGTGGTGGAGAACGGCGAGACGTCGCTGAACACAGGAGTTCACGATTCCAAATGATGACACCACTCCAAAAGCAGCTCTTTGTGTCGTGGTGTCTGAGCACACCTCCGCTCAGCCCAGTCTTCAATCGTCGCCGAAAACGACAGTTTCCTCTCCCTGCTGAGCCAGCAGTGCGATAGTTGTATTAGACAGGCCTCTGAATAAGTGTTTATCGTCAACTGTATTCTGTGAGAAGTCACTAATATCCTTTTCTGTATCAAGTCATACGTTAATGTTTAGAGACAGAAATAAATATTCATGACGTTACTGTGGACATGGATACTTACAACGTTGAGTTATTTATGTTGTTCAAATCTTCAAATGTGTGTGAAATCTTGATACGCCTGGGCATTGATTCAAACTGAGCTTGGATGGCGTGTACAGGTACAGCTGCCCATGCAGCTTCAACACTATACCACAGTTCATCAAGAGTAGTGACTGGCAGCCTAGGCATGGAACGGTAAATCCATAGTCTGGCTGTTGTAGCTAATCTGCGACCAATGGTGTGGGAAGATGCAGATTGCGGCAGGGAGGTCGTTCGTTCTTACATCACGGAAGGTGCACATGCGGTGGGTTATTATGTGCTTGGTGTATAATAGGGCGATGCCCGCTTGTGGTGCTCAGACATAGTCAGTCGGAAGCCTGGTGACGAATACCCCTATGTAGTTGACCATAATATTGATGATGTGTACGCCCGCTCTCACTTACTCATTGGATCACAATCATAATCAAGTGTCCAAGAAAGCCGGATATTGCAGAATTAAGCCAACCGGCCAAATGGAGACCCAAAATGAAGCCGGTTTAAAACTATGGCAGGTACTGACACTGGTGTTTCACACAGGTATGTGGCATCTCCGTGATCTTCACAGTGATGGATCATTATATGACGCAGTTCACACCCCTTCTATATCATAGCAAGCCACGCACAAAACTAATGCAGTCTGGAAGACAACAGGTAACTGCAACTATAATTACTTATATAACTGCTGTTGGCTTGTACGTGTACGAAGTTACATTGACATCCGACCATTTCGTCTGAGTCCTTCACTTTTCTCGTCCGGTGGCGTAGTTAAACAAAACTTTGGTGCAGACATTTTTGATATAAGAAAAGCAAGATTAGTGCTGTCTCCTGCAACATAATGTCGGCTTTCTGTTAATATGGATTTTTTTTTTTTTTTTTTTTTGGAAATCTGTGGTAAGCTCCTGTGGGACCAAAGTGCTGAGGTCATCGGTCCCTAGGCTTACAAACTACTTAATATAACTTAAACTAACTTCCGCTAAAGACAAAACACACACCCATGCCCGAGGGAGGACTTGAAACACCGACGGGGGGAGCCGCGGTGTATTGTTATTCCATCAAATGTCACATGGTACAGTGTTATAACTTAGACAAAGGTGGGTCAATTGTGTGTCCATATGTGTGTGCGAGTACTATTTACATCTAGGCCTCTTCTGTGGTAATGAGAGTTACAGCCGTTTTCAGTTCCCAGCACGCCTGATGCTGTAGCGGCGACGGGTGGAAAGAGCGCCATGCTTGGATGCTTGAAGAATGAAATCTAATTCCACGTTTGCGAAATCGTGGCCCTTGTGCACATAAAAGATCTAATGGACGGGCTGAGCTGCGAGACTGTTTCTGAAGACAGTGAAGTGAAGGGGACTATGCCGTCGCTGAATAACGCTAGGGGGTTGATTTGAAGAACTTTTCTTCTATGTAATGAATGGCAGCTAGCCTGGACGTAGAAAAATGGTAGTCAATGAAGATTAGCAGGAGAATCAGTCCTATGCACTGGACAAATTAGCCCTCATCGGTAGAGTGGTGGGTTCTTAGGTTGACTCCTGGCGGAGGCGCAGTTGACATTACAAGACATAAAATGGTAGGTCACTTTATTATAACTTGAACAACTTACCCGCCGGAGGTTCGAGTCCTCCCTCGGGCATGGGTGTGTGTGTTTGCCCTTAGGATAATTTAAGTAGTGTGTAAGCTTAGGGACTGATGACCATAGCAGTTAAGTCCCATAAGATTTCACACACATTTGAAGATTCGAACAACATAAATAACTCAACATTGTAAGTATCCATGTCCACAGTAACGTCACGAATATTTATTTCTGTCTCTAAACATTACCGTATGACTTGATACTGAACAAGATATTAGCGACTCCTCACAGAGTACAGTTGACGATAAACACTTATTCAGAGTCCTGTCTAATACAACTATCGCACTGCTGGCTCAGCAGGGAGATGAAGCCGTCGTTTTCGGCGACGATTGTAGACAGGGCTGAGCGGAGGTGTGCTCAGACATAAGCAAGCGAGCTGATGCGGTGGCGTGTGGGAACCCTCACGGGACTGCCTATGCTGACTCCACTCACTTGTCGTTGCGTCTGGCAGCGACTATGCTTACTTTCGGTCCCGTCGACAGGTACCGACCATGTTTTAGCACCTCGCTCTTCAGACGACACCACACTGTACAGTATCAGTGGTGTGTTACTTGACAGTCACCTCGATTGAATATTCAGGCGTAACATTGTAAAGCTATATATGAAATCGAACGAACACTTAAGGTCGATTGAGGGGAGGGGACTGGTCGACTTCAGTTTACTGCGACAATTCATGAAAGTGTAGCTCATCTATAAAGGAGGCCGCATATAGGACATTTGTGCTACCCATTCACCGGCCGGTGTGGCCGTGCGGTTCTAGGCGCTTCAATCTGGAACCGCGTGGTCGCTACAGTCGCAGGTTCGAATCCTGCCTCGGGCATTGATGTGTGTGATGTCCTTAGGTTAGTTAGGTTTAATTAGTTCTAAGTTCTAGGCGAATGATGACTTCAGAAGTTAAGTCGCATAGTGCTCAGAGCCATTTGAACCATTTGCTACCCATTCGTGAGTCCTGCTCGAGTGTTTGGGATCCTCACCAGGTCGGATTAAAGGAAGACATCGGAACGATTAAGAGAGCTACAGCTAGACTTGTTATCTGTAGATCTGATACACTTGTGAATGTTATGAAAACGCTCCGTGACGTAAAATGAGACTCCCTGGAGTAACAAGACCTTCTTATTTGCGAAACATTATGGACGAAGTTCATAGATCAGGCATTTAATACTGTCTACAAGAAAATTCTGCTGCCACTAACTTACATATCGTTTTGATGAAAATTCTGGCAAATTAAAACTGTGTGCCGGACCGAGACTCGAACTCGAGACCTTTGCCTTTCGCGGGCAAGTGCTCTACCAACTGAGATACCTAAGCACGACTCATGCCCCGTCCTCACAGCTTCAGCTCAGTTGGTAGAGCACTTGCTCGCGAAAGGCAAATATCCCGAGTTCGAGTCTCGGTCCGGCACACAGTTTTAATCTGCCAGGAAGTTTCATATCAGCGCACACTCCACTGCAGAGTGAAAATCTCATTCTGGAAACATCCCCCAAGCTGTCGCTAAGCCATGTCTCCGCTATATCCTTTCTTTCAGGAGTGCTAGTTCTGCAAAGTTCACAGGAGAGTTTCTGTAAAGTTTGGAAGGTAGGAGACGAGGTACTGGCAGAAGTGAAGCTGTGAGCGGGGAGCGTGAGTCGTGCTTGGGTAGCTCAGATGGTAGAGCACTTGCCCGTGAAAGGCAAAGGTCCCGATTACGAGTCTCTGTCTGGCACACAGTTTTAATCTGCCAGGAAGTTTCATATCAGTGCAGAGTGAAAATCTCATTTTGGAGATAGAGTTTTGATGTTATTCTATTATATTACAACCAGTTTCAATGTCTCAGTACACGGTCTTCAGGCCTTAATCGACGCCGAGGTGGTGAGCTCCAGTCGTATACACGATCCCATCAGTGGGCAACATCTATGAACCGGCTTCTGCAGAATACTGTAACAGCGATGTTGTGTCTGTAGTTGGTAGTTAAATGTTGCAGACACAACATCACTGTTACAGTATTCATAGATGTTGTCCACTGATGGGATCGTGTGTACGACTGGAGTTCACCCCCTCTGCGTCGGTTAAGGCCTGAAGATGGTGTACCGAGTCACTGACATTGATTGCAGTATAATAAAAGAATATTAAAATGACGGCACTAGGTGTTTCACTTTATTACGCAAGTGAACGGGTGAAGTCCCACAGACAATCAGTCAAAGGATAGACACACAAAAACGATAGAGAATGACGAGCAGAGCACCTTCTGACGTAGGCAGTATGGTGGCTTGCGTGGTGTGTGTGTTGAATATGGGTGCAGAACTATCTAGCTTGCTATGTGGTGGTGATAATGTTTGTTTAACAAGTTGTATCAGACGGTACGAGGTGGAAAGTTGCTCACTTTAGGTCGCAAAGTGAAATTGCAGGTGATTTTTAGCTCAAGATCAAAGAAGACTGACGGGTGTGTGTTTCGTGTGGCAGGCAAGCCGGAGCCGAGGGTGCGCTGGCTACTGGACGGCGAGGTGCTGGACGAGGAGTGCGAGAAGAACGCGGGAGACGTCATCGAGAACAGGCTGACGTTCCGCGCGGTGGCGCGCAGTGACCTGGGCGCCGCCTTCACCTGCCAGGCGACCAACACGCGGCTGGCTGAGCCGCGCGAGGCCACCATCCGTCTCGATCTGCACCGTGAGTACCGCAAGCCTTCTGTGATGATCTCAAAAGACTGGACGCGAGTTAAAGTCCTGCTGGGAACTCTGAGGAGAGCAATAACGCACAGCCTCAACCACGAGGTCTTTGAAAAATCCATGGCCAGTGAGCAGTCTGGACGTGTCTGGTAGAAATTGGAGAGGGCTTGTCTACCAAAGTAGGAGGGCTGAGAGTCCTTGAAATACTTCGGAAGTCTGTCTGTAAGAGCAACAATACATCACTGCCTACACGATCAGATTTGTGCATGGGCCATGCCACTAGGCAGTCTGTCACAGAAACAGGGTGAGGTTTGCCCACATAAGTGAGAGGGCTAAATATCGTTGGGAAGAAATTGCTGGAAACTCTGACTATAAGGGGAACAATGCAGCACCGAGCGAGGTGCCTCACTGGTTAGCACCCTGGACTCGCATTCGGGAGGACGACGGTTCAATCCCGCGTCCGACCATCCTGATTTAGGTTTTCCGTCATTTCCCTAAATCACTTCAGGCAAATGCCGGGATGGTTCCTTTGAACGGGCACGGCCGACTTCCTTCTCCGTCCTTGCGTAAACCGATGAGACCAATGACCTCGCAGTTTGGTCTCTTCCCCCAAACAACCCAAACCAACAATGCAGCACAGCCTCAGAAATGAGGTATATACACAGGCTGTATCTTGTAAGCAGTCTGAACGTGTCTCACAGCAAGCAGGGTTTCCTTGTCCACCTAAGTAGGACGGTTCACGTTTTTTGGAATGAAGAACACCTAGGAACTGTGGCTATGAGGTAACCATGCAGTGCTACCCAAACCATCATGTCTGTGCAAGGCCACATTCAGTAAACAGTCTGGACATATCTCACAGAAACTGGGTGAAGTTCATCTACATAAGTGGGAGGATCGAATATTTTTGGGAAGCAACTGCTGAGAACTAACTGTGACTATAATGGAACATTGCGGCACTGCCTTTACCGTCAGGGAGAGAGGCGTCAGTCCATTCCCTGCTTGACACATCTCATTTTATTACCTAAATTACATTAATCAGTGTTACAGTCATGTTTTTGACCCTAGATTAATAATGGTTGCTAATCACAGTAATGAAGTCAGTGATTGTAAACATCAAGCCATATGAGATAGGAGACGAGGTACTGGCAGAAGTGAAGCTGTGAGGACGGGGCGTGAGTCGTGCTAGGGTAGCTCAGATGGTAGAGCACTTGCCCGCGAAAGGCAAAGGTCCCAAGTCCGACACACAGTTTTAATCTCCTAGGAAGTTTCATCAAGCCATATAGAAGACTACTGTTTGCGCCTGCAGGCGTCAGCGCTTCGCATCTGAAAACTGAGAGCAGTGCTGCTAGCTGTCAGGATACCATTATCATCAGCGGATCTTATGATTGAAATCCTTTCACTGTGAATTTCAATCGCACTCTTGAACCTTTCTTTTATTTCCATCATTGCTTCTTCTGTCTATACACTGACTACTAGATGCGAAAAACTGGATCTCTGCATTACACCATTTTTAATCCGAGCACTTTGTTCTTTGTCTTCAATTCTTATTGACCTCTTGTATATACACTACTGGCCACTAAAATTGCAAACACCAAGAAAAAAATGCAGATGATAAACGAGTATTCATTGGACAAATATATTATACTAGAACTGACATGTGATTACATGGGTGCATAGATCCTGAGAAATCAGTACCCAGAACAACCACCTCTGGCCGTAATAACGGCCTTGATGCGCCTGGGCATTGAGTCAAACAGAGCTTGGATGGCGTGTACAGGTTCAGCTGCCCATGTAGCTTCAACACGATACCACTGTTCATCAAGAGTAGTGACTGGCGTATTGTGACGAGCCAGTTGCTCGGCCACCATTGACCAGACGTTTTCAGTTGGTGAGAGATCTGGAGAATGTGATGGCCAGGGCAGCAGTCGAACATTTTCCGTATCCAGGAAAGCCCGTACCGGACCTGCAACATGCGGTCGTGCATTATCCTGCTAAAAAGTAGGGTTTCGCAAGGATCGAACTAAGGGTAGAGCCACGGGTCGTAACACATCTGAAATGTAACGTCCACTGTTCAAAGTGCCGTCAATCCGAACAAGAGGTGACCGAGACGTGTAACCAATGGCACCCCATACCATCACGCCGGGCGATACGCCAGTATGGCGATGATGAATACACCCTTCCAATGTGCGTTCACCGTGATGTCGCCAATCACGGATGCGACCATCATGATCCTGTAAACAGAAGCTGGATTCATCCGAAAAAAAAATGACGTTTTGCCATTCGTGCACCCAGGTTCGTCGTTGAGTACACCATCGCAGGCGCTCCTGTCTGTGATGCAAAGTCAAGGGTAACCGCACCCTTGGACACCGAGCTGATGGCCCATGCTGCTGCAAACGTCCTCGAACTGTTCGTGCAGATGGTTGTTGTCTTGCAAACGTCCCCATCTGTTGACTGAGGGATCGAGACGTGGCTGCACGATCCGTTACAGCCATGCGAATAAGATGCCTGTCATCACGACAGCTCGTGATACGAGGCCGTTGGGATCCAGCACGGCGTTCCGTATTACCCTCCTGAACCCACCGATTCCATATCCTGCTAACAGTCATTGGATCTCGACCAACGCAAGCAGCAATGTCGCGATACGATAAATCGCAATCTCGATAGGCTACAATCCGACCTTTATCAAAGTCGGAAACGTCATGGTCAGCATTTCTCCTCCTTACACGAGGCATCACAACAACGTTTGACCAGGCAACGCCGGTCAACTGCTGTTTGTGTATGAGAAATCTGTTGGAAACTTTCGTCATGTCAGCACGTTGCAGGTGTCACCACCGGCGCCAAGCTAGTGTGAATGCTTTGAAAAACGAATCATTTGCATATCACAGCATCGTCTTCCTGACGGTTAAATTTCGCGTGTGTAGCACGTCATCTTCGAGGTGTAGCAATTTTAATGGCCAGTAGTGTAGTACTAAACCTTATTCGTCTATGGGAGACTCTGTTTTTGTTTTCATGAGAATTTTGGACATCATGCAACATTTTTCACCATCGAATACTTTTATTATGCCAACTCGTATGAACGTGTCTTGACTTTCTGAAGTTTTGCTTCCACTGTGGTGCGCAATGTCAGAAGTGCCTCCCAGGTGCCTCTACGTTTCCGATACAAAAAGTGATCGTTTTCTAACATAGTCTCAATTTTTTATCATTCTTCTGTATATTACGGTTGTCTGTATATACACTGACGAGCCAAAACATTGTGATCACATGCTTAATAGCTTGTCTGTCCATCTCTGGAACGAAATACATCACTGATTGTGCGTATCATGGATACGACCGTTCGTTGGCAGTTTAGTAGAAGTGTGTGTCATAAGATGAACAGGTCATTTAATTCGCATAAATAACAAGCGGCTAACATGCGTACGTGGAGAGTCCGCTAGCGGCTTGGATAGATTCCATCAGGTTACATCAGGCGAATTTGGACGCCGAGACATTGACGTGAGGTCACTGTAATGCTCGTCGAACCCCTGTAGCACGGTTCTGGCTACGAGACAGGAACAATTATATTGCCGAAACATGAGATCACCGTCGGGGAAGACATCAAGCATGAAGGGATGCTGCCGGTTCGCAGCTGTCAGCGGGCCTTCTATAACTGCCACAGATCCAAGGTAAGCGCAAGGAATATCTCCCACAGCATAATACTCTTACACTAGCCTTTGTCTGTGGCCCGCTGCACGTTTAGAGCCACCGTCCATCTCGATGAGACGTTTGTAAAGACGACCATCGACCTAGTGTACAAAAATGTGGTTCATTCGAAGAGCTGACGTGTTTCCATTGATTGAGGGTCGAATTCCGATGGTCTCGCACCCACTGCAGTCCTAATAGACGATGTCCTTGCGTCAGTATGTTAAGACGTAGGTGTGGTGTGCAGCGGAGCTCCGTGTTGAACAGTGTACGATGAACGATGTGCTCCGAGACACTTCTGCATGCATCAGCATTGTGCTCTTTCGGCAGAGATGTCACACATCGCCATCTATCCTTCGTTGCAGAACAGACAAGCTTCCGAACTTATCTTTCTGTGAAGAGTCGTGGACATGCAACCATTTAGCGCCCAGTGGTAGTCCTCCGATCCCTTTACGTAGATGCTCACAACAGGAGTACGTCAACAGTCACCAGCTTCGCCGTTTTCGACTCACTCGTTCACAAGTCCCGCGTAATAATGTACCCTTTGTTAAGGTCGTTTATCTCACTGCATATCCCCATTTGCACTCGTATCTTCGCTATGGTGATCCACCGTCCATGTCTGTTCCGCTTAAATAATTTTCATTTACGAGGTCACGGGCCTGCAATGCCACCAGGCGGCATCGACGTCGCGGTGGGCAGTGCTCATAATGTATGACTCGTCAAGTCAGTGTGTAAGCTGTTAAACTGAGCCGGCCGCGGTGGTCTCGCGGTACTAGGCGCGCAGTCCGGAACCGTGCGACTGCTACGGTCGCAGGTTCGAATCCTGCGTCGGGCATGGATGTGTGTGATGTCCTTAGGTTAGTTAGGTTTAAGTAGTTCTAAGTTCTAGGGGACTGATGACCACAGCTGTTAAGTCCCATAGTGCTCAGAGCCATTTTTGTTAAACTGATTCGTTGCTACTTCCTCCAGTGATACAGTGATAGTAGAAGACAGTGCAACAGTACACAAACATGTTTTTTTTTTTTTTTTTTTTTTTTTTTTTTTTTTTTTTTTTTTTTTTTTTTGTCATCAGTCCACTGACTGGTTAGATGCGGCCCGCCACGAATTCCTTTCCTGTGCTAACCTCTTCATCTCAGAGTAGCACTTGCAACCTACGTCCTCAATTATTTGCTTGACGTATTCCAATCTCTGTCTTCCTCTACAGTTTTTGCCCTCTACAGCTATCTCTAGTACCATGGAAGTCATTCCCTCATGTCTTAGCAGATGTCCTATCATCCTGTCCCTTCTCCTTATCAGTGTTTTCCACATATTCCTTTCCTCTCCGATTCTGCGTAGAACCTCCTCATTCCTTACCTTATCAGTCCACCCAATTTTCAACATTCGTCTATAGCACCACATCTCAAATGCTTCGATTCTCTTCTGTTCCGGTTTTCCCAAAGTCCATGTTTCACTACCATACAATGCTGTACTCCAGACGTACATCCTCAGAAATTTCTTCCTCAAATTAAGGCAGGTATTTGATATTAGTAGACTTCTCTTGGCCAGAAATGCCTTTTTTGCCATAGTGAGTCTGCTTTTGATGTCCTCCTTGCTCCTTCCGTCATTGGTTATTTTACTGCCTAGGTAGCAGAATTCCTTAACTTCATTGACTTCGTGACCATCAATCCTGATGTTAAGTTTCTCGCTGTTCTCATTTCTACTACTTCTCATTACTTTCGTCTTCCTCCGATTTACTCTCAAACCATACTGTGTACTCATTAGACTGTTCATTCCGTTCAGCAGATCATTTAATTCTTTTTCACTTTCACTCAGGATAGCAATGTCATCAGCGAATCGTATCATTGATATCCTTTCACCTTGTATTTTTATTCCACTCCTGAACCTCTCTTTTATTTCCATCATTGCTTCCTCGATGTACAGATTGAAGAGTAGGGGCGAAAGGCTACAGCCTTGTCTTACACCCTTCTTAATTCGAGCACTTCGCTCTTGATCGTCCACTCTTATTATTCCCTCTTGGTTGTTGTACATATTGTATATGACCCGTCTCTACCTATAGCTTACCCCTACTTTTTTCAGAATCTCGAACAGCTTGCACCATTTTATATTTTCGAACGCTTTTTCCAGGTCGACAAATCCTATGAAAGTGTCTTGATTTTTCTTTAGCCTTTGTTTCATTATTAGCCGTAACGTCAGAATTGCCTCTCTCGTCCCTTTACTTTTCCTAAAGCCAAACTGATCGTCACCTAGCGCATTCTTAATTTTCTTTTCCATTCTTCTGTATATTATTCTTGTAAGCAGCTTCGATGCATGAGCTGTTAAGCTGATTGTGCGATAATTCTCGCACTTGTCAGCTCTTGCCGTCTTCGGAATTGTGTGGATGATGCTTTTCCGAAAGTCAGATGGTATGTTGCCAGACTGATATATTCTACACACCAACGTGAATAGTCGTTTTGTTGCCACTTTCCCCAATGATTTTAGAAATTCTGATGGAATGTTATCTATCCCTTCTGCCTTATTTGACCGTAAGTCCTCCAAAGCTCTTTTAAATTCCGATTCTAATACTGGATCCCCTATCTCTTCTAAATCGACTCCTGTTTCTTATTCTATCACATCAGACAAATCTTCACCCTCATAGAGGCTTTCAATGTATTCTTTCCACCTATCTGCTCTCTCCTCTGCATTTAACAGTGGGATTCCCGTTACACTCTTAATGTTACCACCGTTGCTTTTAATGTCACCAAAGGTTGTTTTGACTTTCCTGTATGCTGAGTCTGTCCTTCCGACAATCATATCTTTTTCGATGTCTTCACATTTTTCCTGCAGCCATTTCGTCTTAGCTTCCCTGCACTTCCTATTTATTTCATTCATCAGCGACTTGTATTTCTGTATTCCTGATTTTCCCGGAACATGTTTGTACTTCCTCCTTTCATCAATCAACTGAAGTATTTCTTCTGTTACCCATTGTTTCTTCGCAGCTACCTTCTTTGTACCTGTGTTTTCCTTCCCAACTTCTGTGATTGCCCTTTTTAGAGATGTCCATTCCTCTTCAACTGTACTGCCTACTGCGCTATTCCTTATTGCTGTATCTATAGCGTTAGAGAACTTCAAACGTATCTCGTCATTCCTTAGTACTTCCGTATCCCACTTCTTTGCGTATTGATTCTTCCTGACTAATGTCTTGAACTTCAGCCTACTCTTCATCACTACTATATTGTGATCTGAGTCTATATCTATCTGCCCCTGGGTACGCCTTACAAACCAGTATCTGATTTCGGAATCTCTGTCTGACACGGCCTTTTCCAAATATACCTCCTCGTCTTGTGATTCTTGAACACGGTATTCACTATTACTAGCTGAAACTTGCTACAGAACTCAATTAGTCTTTCTCCTCTTTCATTCCTTGTCCCAAGCCCATATTCTCCTGTAACCTTTTCTTCTACTCCTTCCCCTACAACTGCATTCCAGTCGCCCATGACTATTAGATTTTCGTCCCCCTTTACATACTGCATTACCTTTTCAATATCCTCATGCACTTTCTCTATCTGTTCATCTTCAGCTTGCGACGTCGGCATGTATACCTGAACTATCGTTGTCGGTGTTGGTCTGCTGTCGATTCTGATTAGAACAACCCGGTCACTGAACTGTTCACAGTAACACACCCTCTGCCCTACCTTCCTATTCATAACGAATCCTACACCTGTTATACCATTTTCTGCTACTGTTGATATTACCCGATACTCATCTGACCAGAAATCCTTGTCTTCCTTCCACTTCACTGACCCCTACTATATCTGGATTGAGCCTTTGCATTTCCCTTTTCAGATTTTCTAGTTTCCCTACCACGTTCAGGCTTCGGACATTCCACGCCCCGACTCGTAGAACGTTATCCTTTCGTTGATTATTCAATCTTTTTCTCATGATAACCTCCCCCTTGGCAGTCCCCTCCCGGAGATCCGAATGGGGGCTATTCCGGAATCTTTTGCCAATGGAGAGATCATCATGACACTTCTTCCAATACAGGCCACATGTCCTGTGGATACACGTTACGTGTCTTTAATGCAGTGGTTTCCATTGCCTTCTGCATCCTCATGTCGTTGATGATTGATGATTCTTCCGCCTATAGGGGCAATTTCCCACCCATAGGAGAAGAGAATGCCCTGAACCTCTATCCGCTCCTCCGCCCTCTTTGACAAGGCCGTTAGCAGTATGAGGCTGACTTCTTATGCCGGAAGTCTTCAGCCGCCAATGCGGGCAGATAAAGTACGAAATTAAAAAATAGAAATAGAATAAGTAGACAAAGAAATCTGTGGGAGACCTTACAGCAAAAAGTGGTTTTATGCATTATAGTATAGGCGGGGATCCCGCATCGCGAGCTGACTTTTGTTTGCGGAAAAACGTTGACAGTTGTTAGTTTTGAAATGAATATAACAGTTCAGTATTATGTGCAAATTCTAGTGCAGTAGTTTTAATGCTCTTGTATTAAAGGGAATTACCATATACTGAGTGCATTTATAACGTTTGTAGAATACTGTCGATGTATTTCTGTTTCATTAAATTTCATTTAGCGTGTTACAAATTAAGCCAAGTGTTCCACTGTAGTCCACTTTTATTTCTATCTCATGATGGAGAGGTCTTTTTAGACAGTGGTTTCTCTCGTTACTTGAAGGGAGATGATTGGAGATAGTTCGTCTTTGCAGCTGAGGAGTCATCGTAGACGGCTGCCATGCAAAGGTCTCGGATACGATTTCTGGAACAGCCGTTGAACTTTCCTTGGGGGAAGGATCATATGGGGTCCACTCTCCCTCGTGATGCTAATGGAGGAGCTACTTGAATAAGAAACAGCGGCTCCACTGTCAACAAAATGGCCGGGAGCGAGGTGTGGTAACCACATGCATCCGCATGACACCACTAAACAAAGCATGAGAGTGAGGCTGGTTGGGGGTACCTTGAGCCCTCAGGGCCTGAACGTGGAGCTCGTATAATAACAGCCAACTGTGATGGGGTGTTTGAGTGGGTTATGTCGACAATGTTGTCCAGCGCGACATGTTCTCGTGTTCACTTTTTTGAAATAATTGTTTTTAAGAAGTCATTATTTGTGCTGAAGTAAAATGGTACATATGACGAAAAGAAATACGATACAGATTGCTGAATAGTTCAACAGTTCTACATGATCTTGGCACTCTTAAATCGGACACGGATAGGTTAGTGGAACTTTCGATATGGCACGAAGGTTTACTCGGCTCTGGAAGGAGAAGGAGAGGGGTAAATTAGTAGAAGCACATAAAGACTAAGAAATGTAAACAAACTATAGAGATATTGGGTGTAGAGATAAAAGGAGTAGTACCAAGCAGGGAAAGATGGAGGTCAACATAAAAAAGTTAGTAGACTGTAAATTTAAAGAAGAGATAGAGAGTGAGAGAGGGAGAGATAGCTGGCTCATCAGATGCCGCCATACAGAAGCTTTTCGAGAAGAACATAATTAATGTAAGAGTGTTACGTTGTTGTTGTTGTTGTCTTCAAACCGAAGGCAGATCTGACGCAGCTCATCATACGAGCCTCTTCTGTTCAATCATGTTCCTCTGTCTTAACCTGCTTTCTGTAGCAGCGCACTGATCTACCTCTATACATTTTACCTCACGCACCTATCTGAAATACTGAAGTGACGATTCCCTGATATAGCTGGATGTATCCACTCAACCGATCCTTTGTTCTAATCAATCTGTGCGATAAACGTCTTTTCGCCCCAATCCGGTGCCGTACCTCCACATTAGTTAGCCAGTCCTCCCATCAAATCTTCAGTATCACGGCTGCGAAACCTGTAATCGTCTTCTTCCAAGGAATAGGTATTCTAGTCGCTTGTTCCGGTCTCTATCATTCATTCTTTGTTCTATTACGTCGTCGACTAAGTTCTCTTTTTCCAATCGAGAGATAATTCATTATCCTCTTTGGAAGCCTATTTTCTGCAATGCTATCAACATGATCCTTCTTCCAAATGGTTCTGAGCACTATGAGCCTTAACATCTGAAGTCATCAGTCCCCTAGAATCTAGAACTACTTCAATCTAACTAACCTAAGGACATTACACACATCCACGCCCGATGCAGGATTCGAACCTGCGACCGTAGCGGTCGCGCGGTTCAAGACTGAAACGCCTAGAACCGCTCGGCCACACCGGCTGGCGATCCTTCTTCCATTGAATTCTGTTCTTTTCTACGTTATCATTAACTGGAAAGATTTTTAAATGTGATGTTATTGTTTCTTTCCTTATTTGACCATTTATTGCATTCCCTGACATATTTCATGAACATCATTTCTGCTCCTGGCATATATGAGTTTTCGTTTTTTCTTATTTTCCACGATTCGGAACCGTATATAGGAATAGATAGAGCAATTACTTTACAGAATTTTATTGGTGTCATTTTCTTGTTTTGAATTCCAAGGTTTTTCCAACTGTTTTGCAGATAGCTTCATTGTTATTAACCTTCTTCTCAATATTTTTGCCGTAATTGAAACTAATATCATATCCTCGATAATTTAAAGGGGATAATTGTTTTAAGATTCTCTCGTTTATTACTATTTGACGTCTGACAGGAATCTTTCTTTCGAAAGCCATTATCTACGTCTCTCTTGCGGATATAGTTAAGTTGTAATACATCGCGTTTAAGATCAAACTATATATACTGCTCTTGTAGTGTGCCAGTGAAAATAAATTGATTATACATTTTCTGTATTTTTCCGGTCTCCACCACAGATAATTCTAAAACCGACGTCTACGAAGTTTGTGACAGGCTCTTTGCCGCGACAGATGTCTCACTTCCTGGGCTGAGGAAAGGCACCTTGTGAGTTCAGTTCCAAAGAGAATGGCAGTTACGTAAATTCCCCCGGTGTTAGGAGGCCCCTGGGAGAAACTTTTCTGGCGTCAGCTGTCTCACATTAAACTGCCTTCACTGCTGACGTGACGTGGCGAATGTAAGGTTGACCTGCTGCCTCGACATCTGCTGTAATGAGCAAAGTAGTCTCGCGGGCGCAACGCTCCAAACATTTCGGCGTAGGCGTAAAGAGCTGGCGTGACAATTAAACGACTGCAACCGTCGACGAAAGTCACGGCACGCGACTGGAGTGAGGCAGCGTCGGGTTCTGGCGTGACGCAGTTTGAGGCTTGTTGAGGATCAGCCTTGCCCGCGTCGCCTGGTGGTGTTAGGAAGACGGCGAGACCCGCAGGCTGTGATGGACTGGGCTGCGGCACGGAACCAAGCTGGGCCCGCAAACACCCACTCGAGTTTTGCCTCAGGAGATCACAACACGTTCCGTTAAAATTTTTTCTGTAACCACGTCTGTGGATGCTCCATCCGGCTATACTATCGTGACCGCCCGCACATGTGCTGTACTTTCTCAGTAGTTTTCTTCTGCAACATTTCCGCTGCTGCCAAGAGCGAATCCCGAACGATATTTCTCGGCGCCATTTTGTGATGGCTCTCCTAGACGGCGTACTACGGTACTGTGGCGCGGATATTTTAATGTACACAAGCACTGCGGACTTGTATGTACAAAGAAACACAAAATTAATTACGTAAATTCAGTTTCTCGTAGTAGTAAGTAAAAGTACATGACTGCCCCTTGCTTACGGGGTGTTTCAAACTCTTTGCGTAAGATGTGACATCATGAGGAACAATTTTGTTAAAGAAGAAAGCTTCGCTGACACTTCCCAGCGACACCAAAGTCCAAATTTATTTGTTAAGCCCCTCACAGGCGGTACGCCGTAGGCACTCGTCAGCGGGCGTATACCCCATGTGTACCCTATAACAAGACTGAAGTTCCTGTTTCTCATCTAAAATGTATTTCTCCAATTTTCTCGCCGGAAATCACACTTTCGGTTTACTGGTGTGGCTATCAAGCAGCACACATGGTTAGTAGAGCCTGCCAGTTCAGTGAAATTTCGTCGTCCTAAAACAGGGAATATGGAAAGAATGCCTAGCGTGTCCGAGAACCGTCAGCGTGCATTTTGTTTCTGACACAAGTTGTTCCTAATGGCGTGGTCATGAACCTTAGCTGATTGATTGACTTTGAAACACCCTGTGGACACGCTTCCGTGGCCGAGAGGTTCTAGGCGCTACAGTCTGGAGCCGCGCGACCGCTACAGTCGCAGGTTCGAATCCTGCCTCGGGCATGGATGTGTGTGATGTCCTTAGGTTAGTTAGGTTTAAGTAGTTCTAACTTCTAGGGGACTGATGACCTCAGCAGTTAAACAGTTAAGTCCCATAGTGCTCAGAGCCATTTGAACCATTTGACACACTTCCCGACTGACTCATATTCTCAAGCGCTGCTTGCCACAGATGTTGTGACCGCATTGCTTTTCCACTTTGCTCGCATCCACACAGTATTCCCGCAAATGGACGAACACATCCACACTGAATTAGTGGTATTGCCTGTCGTGGCTTATTTAACAGATGCATAGCATCGTTTGTCCCCTTTTGTAGGAGTGCAGTGAGGCTGCGATCAAAGGGGAACATGGATGGGGTCACAACATCGGTGATGAGCAGCAAGTGGAGATTTGAGTCAGACAGAAAGCGTGTCAAGGTGGCCGAGGTGGTCAAGGCGACCATTCACGAGAAGTGGAATATCCTGCTCTGAGTCCCGGTCTGGTTACAAATTTTCAAGTGCAGCTGTTGAATTATTTCAGCGGCCAAAGCAGGCAGGTCTTACAAATTTCCCTTTACCTACTGATATCTGGGATACTTAATGCGATTGTTCGTGTCTCTTCCTTCAAACTTTTCTGAAAGAACAGACACCATACATATATAATAGTAATGATATGCCTCGGTGGACAATACATCTACTTCAGTGTGGGTGCCTAGCGTCGTTCGTCTGATCGCAGAAATACTGTGAGGCTGCGAGCAAAGGGCAAAATGGATGGATGCACAAAATCAGTAGTGAGCAGAACTTTGCAGTTTGAGTTGGACGGGCAGCGTGTACGGTTGGACAAGACGGTACAAGTGACAGTACGCAAGGAGTAAAGTATCTGGGCTCGATTACCAGTCTGGTAACAAATATTCTAGTGGAGGAGTTGAATGATTCGACATGCAAATTAACTAAATCAACTTATTTGATTCAGCTTAAAACTATCCTCGTCAGACGAACAAAGTTTTCGCATTGCACAATCAGTTTATATTTCTTGATTCAGAAGAATCTCTCTGAATTCTAAAAGGTAACCCTCTAGTAGTCAATGATGTAATCTTAACCGATACACTTACAAACCTAAACGTTGAATTAGACAACGCAAGTATCTATGGGAAATATCTAACTCATCACAGGTTCTCCATTTTGATTACAAAATGAGGGATAGAATATCGTCGACGTACTGCTGTGCTGTGAGGATGACGCGGTTGACGACCAAACGGGTCCTCGTATGAAATGAAATGGCACTCGAGACCGTCGTTCCTGGTTGTCGAGCTGTATGGCGGGCGACAATCAGGTCACTATCCAGGGCGTCACCCGAAAGTCTTCGACCTGGAATCCCATTGCCTGGAGTACAACTGTCTTCACTGATGAGCTCCGCTCCGAATTGAGCCCCGGTGATGAGCGACGGCGTGGATGGAGACCCACCGGACAGCGATTGGATACCATCCTCACTGTCTTGGTTAGCAAGGTCGCCGAATCCCTGCCCAATTGAGAATGTTTTGAGCCTTATGGGCAGAGCAGTCCAATCATCTCGGTACTATGAAGATCTAACTAGCCAACAGGACAGAATTTGGCCCATTATGCCTTAGGATAACATCCAATAACTCTATCAATGCGAACCCGAATAAATGCTTGCATGAAGACCAGAGGTGGGCCAACATGTTGTCAACATGCTCAGTTTGTGAAGTTCTTTCTGTTGAATAAATCATCCATTTCTTTGTCCGTTTGTAAATGCACGTAACATCTACCGATTTTTGTTCCATTCTGATAACTCCTTCGTGGTATGTAGCTCTTTGTTTTTGTTCTTTTAGTAGAGTATGCATACTTCAAACGCGGTTGTATCTTCTCCACGTATATTACAACTGAGAAACATTTTGACTGCTAGAACTAAAAATAATGCGTTAGTACGTGCCGAGGCCCTTTATTAATACAACAGGGTTTCCATGCTCCAGCTGAAAAGCTTGAGAATTGTAATACAAAGGAACAGCATAAATCTTGTTTTTAGTATATATGACGATGAAACTGATAGGGTTTCCTTTGGATGAGTTACTGTGTTTCCAACTATGGTATGTCATACAACCTTTGTTTTATCAAATATTTGACAAACCATTTGGCTTTTTCGTAACATATTTAGTCTATAAAAGGTATGAAAAATAGGTAATCTGGAAATAATAAACAGTGACTAACGGTCTGCAAAGAACTGTATTTCTCTTTTTAAGTTTCATTAATGATTAGCCAAACTAGTAGATTACTTTACCTCGACTGTGTTGTACGTACCGAAACCAGTCACAATGTTTCATATCGTTGCTATTATGACTTAATTTGTGTGCAACGCGTTTCGAAACACTAGTGACCATCAGTAAATAATAACACCAAAAAGTTACTTTGTATAAAATGCTACGTGAACGGCAATTTTATATTACATTGTGAATCGGATGTTATTGGTGCTAAAATAATGCTTCAGAAATGAAATCCGCAGAAACAAGTGGATGTACATACAGTAAGTCACATTACTTGACACCGAGCGAGGTGGCGCAGTGGTTAGACACTGGACTCGCATTCGGAAGGACGACGATTCAATCCCGCGTCCGGCCATCCTGATTTAGGTTTTCCGTGATTTCCCTAAATCACTCCAGGCAAATGCCGGGATGGTTCCTCTGAAAGGGCACGGCCGACTTCCTTCCACATCCTTCCCTAATCCGATGAGACCGATGACCACGCTGTCTGGTCTTCCCCAAACCAACCAACCAACCAACATTACTTGACAGCACGTTTTTTGTCAAAAAATGCACCCTATATCTTTTCGATTTTTATAGAGGGATGCATGTGCTTTAGACCTACTAAATGCCGTGACAAATCAAGAAATTAATGGCATTAGTAGCTTAAGAGATGTATAAGTGATCGGCAAGCCTTGATGCCTGATGATGAGCTCTAGTGGGTCGGGTTGCTTCGCGAATAAATTAACATCATAAGAATAACAATCTTAAACATAATCAATGGAAGTCAGCAAATCTTTGTAGAAGATTAAGGTCATGACGAACATAGACACAACTTTTTTTCTGTCTATATCATCCTTTATTTCGTGTAATATGAGTTCCAGCAGACTATTATCAGTAGATCGATCAGATCGACAACTTAAAAAAAACGATACAACGTATTATTGAAAATTGTAAATGATTTTTGTTTTGTTTTAATCATCAGTACACTGGCTGATTTGGTACGGTCTCCCACGAACACCTCTCCTGTGCCCACCTCTTCGGAGTAGCACTTGCAACAACCGTTTGTTGTATGTTTTCCTTTCTCTGTCTTCCTCTACAGTTTTTATCCTCTTTCAGCTCTTTCTGATAATACTGAATTTATTCCCTGATGTCTTAATACATGTACCATTATCCAGTCCCGTTCCTTCTCAGTGATTTCCATACAGTGTGGTTCGGCTGTCGCTAGATTCTATGCAGCCCACAACACCAAATACCACCCACGAGGTTTTTCGTATTCTCTCGCTCGCTACGCGCTAACCATTAGCCTTTCAGACAAAATTGAACACAACCTGTTTACAACAAACTTATTGTAATTTAATTTCGTACTGAGATATATTTTCGCTAGAGGCCATAGTTTTCGTATTACTCAAGAAAAACATTGAGGTGACCTTTAAACGAGAGTTTATGGACAACTCGAAAACCATGGCATCCATCGATGGCCTATTCCAGTTTAAAAATCAAATACGTTACAGTTCCTACAATAAGGAGGTTGTGTTCATTTTTCTCTGTAGAACTAATAGTATGCATGTAGCGAGTGAGAGAATATGAAAATCTCATGAGTGGTGTTTGAATACGTTGCGATTTACGCAATGTCCAGTTGTTCGACAGCTGAATCACCCTTTATGTTCCTTTCTTTGCTGGTACAATGCCCAGCTGTAGTAGCTGCTGTATCACCCTTTACGTTTCTTTCTTTTTGATTCTATGGAGAACCTCCTCATTCGTTATCTTGCGAGTCCACATAATTTTCCACACTCTTCTGTAGGACCAAATCTCAGATGCGTCGGATTTTTTCTCTTCCGGTTTCCCTGCAGTCCATGATTCACTACCATACATTGCTCCCGTTGTACGTTCTCAGATATTTCTTCCTCAAATTATGGCCTATGTTTTATAATAGTGGGTTACTCATTGCCAGGAATGCTCTTTTTGCATCTGCTAGTCTGTTTTTTGTGTCCCCCTTGCTTTGTCTGTCATGGGTTATTTTGCTTCCAAAGCAGTTGAATTCTTTAACTCCGTCTATTTCATAATCACCAATTGTGATGTTAAGTTTCTCTCTATTTTCATATCTACTACTCCTCAACTCATTCGTCTTTCTTTGGTTTATTGTCGATCCATAATCTGTACTGATCAGATCTTTCAATCCATTTAATAGAGTGTGTAATTCTTCTTCACTTTCACTGGTGATAACAGTGTCATGAGCGAATCTTATCATTAATGTCCTTTAACCATCAATTTTAGTTCCATCCTTGACCCTTTCTTTTATGTTCATGATTGCTTCTTCTATGTATAGGCTGAACAGTAGGGATGAAAACTGCTTCCCAATCTGATACCCTTTTTAATCCGAGCACTTTAATTCTGGTCTCCTAATCCTATTGCTCCTTGTTGGTCGCTGTACTGATTCTTGGTTCTTGTACATGTTGTGCATTATCGGTCTTTCCCTGTAGCATTCTCATATTTTTCTCAGAATTCCGAACATCTTGCACCATTTTATATTGTCGACATTTTTCGCAGGTCGACAAATCCTACGAACGTCTCTTCATTGATCTTAACTCTTGTTTCCACTATCAAGCGCAATGTTAGGATTGTCTCTCTGGTGCCTTTACTTCTCACAAAGCGAAATGGGTCGTCATCTAAAATCTTCAGTTATCTTTTCCATTGTTCTGTATTTTATTTGTGTCAGCAACTAAAATGCATGGGCTGTTAATCTCATTTCGTGGTAGTTACCACATTTATCAGCTCTTGCTATCTCCGGAATTGTGTCAATAATGTTTTCTCAGTAGTATGAAGCGATGTCGCCAGTCTCATAGATTCTCAACGCCAATGATTTTAGAAATTATGATGGAGTGTTACCCATCCTTTCCGTCTTATTTGACCATAAGTCACTGAAACATCTTTTAAATTCTTGCTATAACTCTGGATATCCTATCTATTGCTTAACGACTTCAATTTATTCTCCTGTTATGTGATCATACAATACCTCACCCTCGTAAAAACCTTCATGTGCTCTTTGCACCTGTCCGCTCTATTCTCTGCGTTTAACGATGGAATTTCCATTGTACCCTTAATTTTGGCCGGCCGCTGTGGCCGAGTGGTTCTAGGTGCTTTAGTCCGAAACCGCGCTGCTGCTACGGTCGCAGGTTCGAATCCTGCCTCGGGCATGTATGTGTGTGATGTACTTAGATTAGTTAGGTTTAAGTTGTTCTATGTTTAGGGGACTGATGACCTCAGAAGTTAAGACCCATAGTGCTTAGAGCCATTTTCTTTGCTGTTTATTGATATCCATTCCTCTTTAAATGAAGTGGCTACTGTGTTATTCCTTATCGCAGTACCCACATTCACAACTTCAAACGCTTCTCATCCTTCCTCAGTATTTCAGTATTCCACTTCCTTCCACTCTGATTCTTCCGGACCAGTCTCTTAAACTGCAGTGTACTCTGCATCTTACTAAATTGCGATCTGAGTTTATATATGCTCCTGCATAGGACTTATAAGGCAGTATCAGACTTCGGAATTTGTGTGTAACCATGATGTAATTCTGTTAGAATCTCCCCGTGTCTCCGATACTTCTTCACGTACAGGTCCTACTCTTTCGATTCTTAAACAATGTATTCGCTATTTCCAGCTGACATTTCTTTCAGAACTCAATAAGTCTTTCTTCTCTCTCGTTCTTCCCGTCAACCTCATGCACTTCCGTAATCCTTTCTTCCATTCCGTATCAAACATCCGCATTTCAGTCCTCATGGTTATTAGTTTTTCATTTCCCTTTACTTGCTGAATTACCTCTTCAAAATCCTCATATACTTTACCTATCTCTTCATCTACTGCTTGCGACGTCGTATGTGTACTTGAACTATTGGTGTTGGTTTGCTGCGATTCAAATGAGAGCAACCAGATCACAGAACTGTTCACAGTAATTACTTTTCTTTTCATAACGAATCCTACTCCCGTTATGCTATTTTCTGTTGCCGTTGATATTATCCTATACTCATCTGACCAGAAATCTGGGTCTCCATTCTTTCACTTCCCTGACTCCCACAATATCTACTTGGCATTTCCCTTGACAGATTTTATTTCTTCTCTACCACCGTCAAGTTTGTGACAGTTCACGCTTCTACTCGTAGAATATTACCTTTTAATTCATTATTTCATCATTTCCTCATGGCCACATCTCCAGGCAATTATCTCCAGGAGTGGCGGTTTAATTCGTAATCTTTTGGCAATGAACGGATCATCATGACACTTTTCTAATTACAGGCCACATGTCCTGTAGATACACCTTTTGTATCTTCAACGGTTTTCCTTGCTTTCTTCATCCTTAGATAGATTCAGTCTACTTTGAGCCAATTTGTCACTACAAGGGCGAGAGTGTCTCCTGGAACTCCGTCCGTTCCTCCGCCCTCTTTGACAAGGCCATTGGCAGAACTAGAGTGACTTCTTCCGTGGAAAGTCTTCCGCCGCCGTTGCTGATTTTTATTTGGAATTTAAGCAGTGATAATGTACGAATTCGGGTTCGATTAGCAGTCATACGCATTACCGTTACACCGCAGTGAAGGGATGGAACCATGTAAAAGCAGACAATCGGTAGTAAGGAGAGCTCTTATCCTCGGTAATAGACACTACAAGATGAGTACGCGCGTTGCCCGGGTATGTGTTTTTCTAACTTCCTATTGGTCCTGCTCACTCTCTTTGTCCAGCTCCATCATCTTGCTTTCTCTCTGTCCATTTCCTCAACCCCTTCACTCTGTCCACCTCCTGAAACCTCTCTGTTCTTTCTTCTTCTCCTCCTACCCCTCTCCCTATCCATTTCCTCCTCCCCCTCTCTCTGCCTATCTCTTCCTCCTCTTTCCTTACTCTCTCTCTGAATCCTCCTTACCCTCCGTCTCCACGTTATCATGCTCATCCCAATAGGAAGATGTTGGGACTTACTCTCACAGTATTTCTTTTCAGGTCGTAACTAATAAGTGCACCAAATTTGGTTGATGTCGTTCCAGGGGCTTAGGATGATCTTTTTACCCCTATACGTCTAGCGAATTTCGTTCAAAAATGGTTCAAATGGCTCTAAGCACTATGGGACTTAACAGCTGTGGTCATCAGTCCCCTAGAACTTAGAACTACTTAAACCTAACTAACCTAAGGACATCACACACATCCATGCCCGAGGCAGGATTCGAACCTGCGACCGTAGCAGTCGCGCGGTTCCGGACTGCGCGCCTAGAACCGCGAGACCACCGCGGCCGGCAGCGAATTTCGTCCTGGGGCTCAATGTTTATGACGTATCTCCTGAACTATCAGTTGTACAATAGTCTATTTTTCGAGGTATATTCAGAAGCATATGTGGATACAGTTTGTGGAATTTGTTGTGAAAAAACTTCGTAGTAAAGAAATAATTAAAAAAAGTTATGGTTGAGGATATAGTCTGCGGCATGTTTTGCGAACAGAGGTAGTAGTAGAGAAACAATATACTAAAACGTAATACATGATGCCGTAGTTTTTTATGCATCGTAGTATTTGACGTCATATCTCGTGATCATTGTGTCATATAGTCATACAGTTTTTTTTTATATATCCGCCGTCTGTGGATACTGTCTGCGAAAAGTGTTGCTGATAAAGTTAATAGCGACGAAGTAAAATATTTTAACAGCTTACATGATGCGGTAGTTTGTCACGCATCTAAATGTTTATGACGTCGTATATCCTGAACTATGTGTCATACAATGATGTGATTTTGCTAGTACATTCACTGATATATGTCAATACTGTCTGCAAAATATACCGAGAAGGTAGTTAGTAGTAAGGAAGTAATAAATTAAAACGTCATGCTTTATGCGGTAGTATTAATGCACGAAGAGCGAAAGTTTTATAAGCAATAATTTTTTTTCCTTGCGCCATTTTGTGCAGATTATCAGTGGGTAAAAGTTTCATAAAGGTTGAAATTATGTGTTAAGTTCGTTGCAAGTCAGTACGTGCTCTTATTCTCAAGTACTGGATGACTAAAGTATGGATATTTGAACGTCGTGGGCAACACTGCTTTTTCACTCTCACGCCTTTGATAGGTTTTTCTTACCCCCACAGAGCTGATTTCCAGACGGTAAGTGATTTGAGTACCAAGTTTGGTTGAAATCGGTCCATTAGTTTAACTATACACCCATTTCTATAATATGTGTGGTTGGCGTCATCTGTCGTAATGACTTTTTTAAGTTATTGATCTGTTGATGTCAACCCGCTGAAAAGCGTTATCAGACTTAATAAAGGGCGATCTGGGCAGAAAGCAAAAACTGGGCTCAAACTTCCGTTGCAGGTACATTCATATATAATACACTACTTCCCATTAAAATTGCTACACCAAGAAGAAATGCAGATAATAACCGGGTATTCATTGGACAAATATATTATACTAGAACTGACATGTGATTACATTTTCACGCAATTTGGGTGCATAGATCCTGAGAAATCAGTACCCAGAACTACCACCTCTGGCCGTAATAACGGCCTTGATACGCCTGGGCATTGAGTCAAACAGAGCTTGGATGGCGTGTACAGCGGCCCATGCAGTTTCAACACGATACCACAGTTCATCACGAGTAGTGACTGGCGTACTGTGACGAGCCAGTTGCTCGGCCACCCTTGACCAGACGTTTTCAATTGGTGAGAGATCTGGAGAATGTACTGGTCAGGGCAGCAGTCGAACATTTTCTGTATTCAGAAAGGCCCGTACAGGACCTGCAACATGCGGTTGTGCATTATCCTGCTGAAATGTAGGGTTTCACAGGGATCGAATGAAGGGTAGAGCCACGGGTCGTAACATCTGAAATGTAACGTCCACTGTTCAAAGTGCCGTCAATGCGAACAAGAGGTAACCGAGACGTGTAACCAATGGCCCCCCATACCATCACGCCGGGTGATACGCCAGTATGGCGATGACGAATACACGCTTCCAATGTGCGTTCACCGCGATGTTGCCAATCACGGATACGACCATCATGATGCTGTAAAGAGAACCTGGATTCATCCGAAAAAAAATGACGTTTTGCCATTCCTGCACCCAGGTTCGTCGTTGAATACACCATCGCAGGCGCTCCTGTCTGTGAGGCAACGTCAAGCGTAACCGCAGCCATGGTCTTCGAGCTAATAGTCCATGCCGCTATAAACGTCGTCGCACAGTTCGTGGAGATGGTTGTTGTCTTGGAAACGTCCCCATCTGTTGACTCAGGGATCGAGACGTGGCTGCACGATCCGTTAGAGCCTTGCGGACAATATGCCTGTCATCTCGACTGCTGGTGACACGAGGCCGTTGGCATCCAGCACGGCGTTCCGTATTACCCTCCTGAACTCACCCATTCCATATTCTGCCAACAGTCATGGGATGTCGAACAACGCGAGCAGCAATGTCGCGATACGATAAACCGCAATTGCGATAAGCTACAATCCGACATTTATCAAAGTCGGAAACGTGATGGTGTGCATTTCAACTCCTTACACGAGGCATCACAACAACGTTTGACCAGGCAACGCCGGTCAACTGCTGTTTGTGTATGAGAAATCGGTTGGAAACTTTCCTCATGTCAGCACGTTGTAAGTGTCGCCATCGGCGCCAACCTCGTGTGAATGCTCTGAAAAAGCTAATCATTTGCATATCACAGCATTTTCTGCCTGTCGGTTGAATTTCGCGTCTGTAGCACGTCCTCTTCGTGGCGTAGCAATTTGAATGGCCTGTAGTGTATGTTGCAGTGCTGGAAAGCGGAGACATTTAGTGACCAGCAGAAGATGAAACGATGCATCCACCCATCCCATGAAGGTAATTTCAGACACAGCTGGAGTGACGCCGTTGGCGTGGTGTGTGCAGTTCGGCCCCTGGAGGTGCGACTGACGGAGCGGCCGGACCAGCTGGAGGCGGGCCAGCGCTACCAGGTGGCGTGCGAGTCGACGGGGTCCAGGCCGCCGGCGGTCATCACCTGGTACAAGGGCAACCGTCCGCTCAAGAGGTTCCGGGTACGTACGCGATCGGCATCGCATGCAGGTGCATCCTCTCACAGTGTGTGTTAGAAAAAAAAAAGAAAAATACACCTAGCACAGTTGCGCCACGACATGTCCGCTATAGTGTCCTGTGAGCGGCTACCAGCGAAGTTTGTATCCAAGAAAGTCCACTAATACTCCGAACTCCGCAATTTGTTCACAGGTAGGAGAGCGAAGGGCTCTTTCGTGGCGTTTTACTTTGTAATACGTACTGGTGAAGTTCATTGTGAAACGTCCCCTTAGAAAATTATGAAACATGAAACGTCCCCTTAGAAAAATTATGAATGACTGTGCTGGTAAACTTCTACGTTATTGGATACAAAGATAGCTGAGTAAAACTGAACGTACTCAGGCAGTTCTCTCTTTACTTATTCTGATCACCACTAAACTGACACACAATATTTTTTAGCGCAACGCAATCTGACTTTCAGCAATCCTTACAAAAGAATGGCCCTCACTAACAATAACCTATACCTTTCATGAATCACTTACCTCACAAAAATCTTCGTTACTCGAACTACTGCATGTTGTGTACATAGTTCCGCGTAGTCAGCGCGTACACAACTTTCCCACTAGAGCGCGCCCCGCTAAGCACAACAGCACAGGCGCAGCCTTCGTCTGTCTCCACACTACGAGATGGCGCTACCATAGAGACGGACCAAATTCTGCTTCCGCCGATCTGCGTATTAATACACTCCTGGAAATTGAAATAAGAACACCGTGAATTCATTGTCCCAGGAAGGGGAAACTTTATTGACACATTCCTGGGGTCAGATACATCACATGATCACATTGACAGAACCACAGGCACATAGACACAGGCAACAGAGCATGCACAATGTCGGCACTAGTACAGTGAATATCCACTTTTGCAGCAATGCAGGTTGCTATTCTCCCATGGAGACGATCGTAGAGATGCTGGATGTAGTCCTGTGGAACGGCTTGCCATGCCATTTCCACCTGGCGCCTCAGTTGGACCAGCGTTCGTGCTGGACGTGCAGACCGCGTGAGACGACGCTTCATCCAGTCCCAAACATGCTAAATGGGGGACAGATCCGGAGATCTTGCTGGCCAGGGTAGTTGACTTACACCTTCTAGAGCACGTTGGGTGGCACGGGATACATGCGGACGTGCATTGTCCTGTTGGAACAGCAAGTTCCCTTGCCGGTCTAGGAATGGTAGAACGATGGGTTCGATGACGGTTTGGATGTACCGTGCACTATTCAGTGTCCCCTCGACGATCACCAGTGGTGTACGGCCAGTGTAGGAGATCGCTCCCCACACCATGATGCCGGGTGTTGGCCCTGTGTGCCTCGGTCGTATGCAGTCCTGATTGTGGCGCTCACCTGCACGGCGCCAAACACGCATACGACCATCATTGGCACCAAGGCAGAAGCGACTCTCATCGCTGAAGACGACACGTCTCCATTCGTCCCTCCATTCACGCCTGTCGCGACACCACTGGAGGCGGGCTGCACGATGTTGGGGCGTGAGCGGAAGACGGCCTAACGGTGTGCGGGACCGTAGCCCAGCTTCATGGAGACGGTTGCGAATGGTCCTCGCCGATACCCCAGGAGCAACAGTGTCCCTAATTTGCTGGGAAGTGGCGGTGCGGTCCCCTACGGCACTGCGTAGGATCCTACGGTCTTGGCGTGCATCCGTGCGTCGCTGCGGTCCGGTCCGAGGTCGACGGGCACGTGCACCTTCCGCCGACCACTGGCGACAACATCGATGTACTGTGGAGACCTCACGCCCCACGTGTTGAGCAATTCGGCGGTACGTCCACCCGGCCTCCCGCATGCCCACTATACGCCCTCGCTCAAAGTCCGTCAACTGCACATACGGTTCACGTCCACGCTGTCGCGGCATGCTACCAGTGTTAAAGACTGCGATGGAGCTCCGTATGCCACGGCAAACTGGCTGACACTGACGGCGGCGGTGCACAAATGCTGCGCAGCTAGCGCCATTCGACGGCCAACACCGCGGTTCCTGGTGTGTCCGCTGTGCCGTGCGTGTGATCATTGCTTGTACAGCCCTCTCGCAGTGTCCGGAGCAAGTATGGTGGGTCTGACACACCGGTGTCAATGTGTTCTTTTTTCCATTTCCAGGAGTGTATGTAACGCAGCCAGTGAGATTGCTGCTAACGTAGATCCTTTTCTCCTCTTGGATCACACCCGTGCAGTGATACATGAACGAGCGAGATATTATAACGAGTGCACAGACCTGCGATTGGTCAGTCTGCATTCGTCTGCACCAGTCAGTACAAGTCTGCATTAGTCTGTACCAGTCTACAGTCAAGTTTCAGTCTGCGCCTAATAATATTACCATATTCCTGTACATAGCCATGAAGATAAATGAATAGACACTTTGTCAAGTATCAGAGATATATGTGAGAATAAGATTAACGTTCCAATACCAAAGGAACTTCATATTATCAACTGTAAATAGCATCCAGAACCAAGTTACGTAATTTTTATGCTTGTTATTATTTTAATACATGTGTGTGAAAATTAATCAAGTTCTGTTTAAAGTTGCTCACCGTCAATCTGCTACTCTAAGTGTGCAAGTGGCATTTCCATCGTCTGACCTAACGGCAGAAGATAAACACGTCACGATAAGACCACGAGACATATTGCTGACACTCGCCTACTTCGTTAGAGCGACAAGTCAAATAATCTGGTGGTGCGTGTACTGAAGGTCTTACAGTATGCACACCACACTGCAATACAGCGAGCACCAATACTGCCAGCTAAATAAAAGATTCTAACTACTGAAGGCACTAACTACTGATAGACATAGTTAGCAAATGAAAGATTTTGATATAGACCAAACAATGTATTTACCTTAATAATGTTTAAAAGTCATCTTATATACATCAATCAATTCATGACATCCATCTTTACAAATTTCCTTTTTCCGGCGGGCAAACGTCCAGATCGTGTACTTATAGAAACCTCTCAAAACTGTGGCATCTCTCTCTCCACATCCACCACTGCTGGCGGCTCATCTCCAACTGCCCAACGCTACGTGCTGTTCACATCAAATTGCCCAACACTACACAAGCGAATATTCCAACAATGAGTCCAACCGGCCGGCCGGTGTGGCCGAGCGGTTCTAGGCACTTCAGTTTGGAACCGAGCGACCGCTACGGTCGCAGGTTCGAATCCTGCCTCGGGCATGGATGTGTGTGATGTCCTTAGGTTAGTTAGGTGTAAGTAGTTCTGAGTTCTAAGGGACTGATGACCTCAGCTGTTAAGTCCCATAGTGCTCAGAGCCATTTTTTTGAGTCCAACCAGTCACAGACTGCACACAGCACAGTCAGTGATTTTCATACAGAGCGCTACGTGGCGTTACCAACATAGAAACCTAAACAGCCTACATATAACTGGAGTAGCTTGAACAAGACCTGCAATGCCAAACGTTCTTTATTCGAGAGTGATCACAATTTTCTGTGTGGCTCAATCACTCAATGTTTACTTGTCGCCAGTTTCTCAGAAACTAGACTAGGTAACATAAAAGCCATATTATAAACACGGAGTTCTAAAATAGTATCCCTTCCGGATGATAATGCTTACTTTGAAATAAACGTGGAATAAAACATGGTTCATACCAGTCGATCAACATATTGTGGTTGCTAACGGATGCTTTAAAATAAACATGGAATAAAACACGCTCCATAACAGACTATCAACACATGTATATAGGATGTATTTTCATTTTATCTAAAAGCACTGGAATATGCTCGTAAATAGCTCACGCAAGTTGTAGGCAGCTGCTCATCCCACACCTAGCGCTACATGCGCGTCGTCTCTACATGACTTCCAAACGAGAAAATGAATTTTTTTATAACTATACTTCTGTATGTAATTGTTAGCATTGCCAAGTGGAAGATATATGAGCATTATAAAATTATATGACAAGTGAAAAATATTTTAAGAGCATAGAGTCTTGTTACTTCTAAACGAGAGTCGTCCGCAGCTTCCCATCGATACTCGTTTGAACTAAGCACCTTACAGTTTCTGTGTTTAAGCGTTCAAAACAGTGACAATCATTGTCCCGGTACTCTTTATGACATTCGAGTAACCTACATACTGCACACATGGCTTATCGCCGATGGTTGACACTTCGATATCGAATCTATAAGCTCACAAGCAGGCAAGGCGCACGAATTGGACACTATGGAAATCAGAGGCGTACTACAGGTGGCGATTCAAGCAGCCAGGACGGGAAAGGTGGACATTGCATATTTTTTTGAACTGAACCGTGCTGCTGCCTGCCGAGAGGTAGTCACACTAGTTCTGTCATACATAATCATTATTGTCTGTTGTTCCGTTATTTTTTAGTAAAACCTTTTCAGAGTTTCAGTCGAGTGTTGTAAGAAAACTCATTTATATTGTTCTTCTTAACTGAGTTATAGGTATTTTAACGCTTCTTTCCGATTAGATGTTTAAACATCTGGTTTTTTGCTGCAAATTTAGGTTTTTGTTATCTCTTTTCGTTTGATCGTTTCACCTGTAGTCCTCTAATATCGACATTGGGTCCCAAAGGGAAAAGTGCTCAGTGTGCTCTCCCCAATAAGAGTTAGACATGTTCATACGGAACATCGGACGCATAATTCTACAGGTGAGATCGAATTCGAAGCAATTTTGTATGTAAGGCTTTCATAAAAATTCCATCTCTTTTGATTATTTCGAATTAATTAATTTATATTTCTTAAAAATATCTCTGTCCTTTTACATTTAGCCTAATACAAAAATACAGTTGAAAACTACGGTATGTTGATGATTTTCACTTATGGACCGTCAGACGGTCCATAAGTGAAAATCATCAACATACCGTAGTATTACGCGCAACTGAGGAGGACAGGACCCAAAAATTGAAGATGTCAGTTGAAAACTGTTTGCTGCAGCCACCTGGTATTGTTTCAAATACTAAAGCATTCCAGATGCCTAGAAAATATGTCCGGAAATCAGGAAAATACGTATAGTTCGTGTATATTGTGTTATTATTCTTCTAAAAAAGTGCTAAGGATTCAGGGACATGCTCATTCACCTTCAGCGGCCGACGCTACTAAAAGAAAAAAGCGTTGTGCGTCACGTAGTGGTTTCCTGGTAAAATTCCGAGGGCATAATTTTTTAAGGGAATTAACCATCGTATAGCTCGCGAAAACACTTCGAAAATACAGAGAGATTCGATCTCACACAGAGACTTACCAATAACCGTTCATCCCGCGCAGCGCTGGCGCGTGTAACTGAAAGAATTGACTGTAGTAAACATAGTCCCCTCCGCTGCACACCATATAGTAGCTTGCTCATTATACGCGTAGATATCGATATTATCTCTTGTAAGAATACGAACCACATATTTTTAAACACAGTGTGTACGCTCTGTGAGCGGCTATTAAAGCACCTCACTCAGTGTCTCTTGTGTACAGGAGGAGACTCTCGACAACTCGACGCTGAGCGAACTGATCTTCGAGCCGTCCACGGAGGACGACGGCAAGGTGCTGACGTGCCGCGCCGAGAACCCCAACATCACCGGCGCCTACCTCGAGACCAGCTGGACGCTCAGCGTGTTGTGTGAGTACCACACGCCGCAGGCTCGTAACCAGAAGTGAGAGTGGGACTGCCTGGCAGCTTTTGCTATAGTCTTACAGCTACCAACAGACATGAAATATTCATCGTTTCTTCACCAGCAGCGAGATGTGCTCATGCTCGGCTAGAGGTAATGCAATGAATAGTTCTGTGCTGCCTGGGACCAACCCGTCCACTTCTGTGAACGATGAGTTCAAATTCAGATAATGAACAAAAACTCGTCATATCATTTAATGGGTGTGATAAGGCCTTTTAAGTGTCACTTATTCTAATTTATAAGCTTTCTCATCTCTAATAAAATGTTTTCTAAAATATGTTGTATCGCAGTATTAGTTTACTTGTTACTGTCTGCTATAATGAGAAGAGTTCTCTAGCAGTCTCTTGTGGTAACCATCGTGTACAGTCAAACGACTGTACCTCACAGAGTTTCGGCGCTTAGAGGACCAGCGACACAGCTACGTTATGATGGTTGCATCCTGCAGTGGCCCACAATTTTGGCTCGTGTTAACGTGCTTAGCAAACGTGTGTGTGTGGAATCTTACAGGGACCTTTTGCAGTTTATTAACACACATGGCAAATTTGCACTCCGCTGTGGTCACGCTATAAGAGAGCGCGAAACAGGACAAATAAAACAGCATAAACATCTTTTGCTGCTTCAGATCACTTTCAGATTTCATCGAATGGCTTTGGACGGTCCCAAGCAGTTAAATTGCAAAATCTGATGTCGCACTACACTCCAAAGGGATCACATCAGTTGGATTGTTGCCCCACGATATCGTTAGAGAAGGTTTTAATCGTTCCGCCGTACCAGTGCAAACTGTCGTTTTAGATAGCCAAGTTTGTGGAAATCAGTGCCCAAAGGGAAGGAGTAATTTCTTTGACGCTCTTTATACCACGTCCTCGCGTCTTTTTGTATCGATTTTGAACGGTGGTGTGTCTGAATTATCTTCCTCTGCCACCCATAAGAAAACCGCACGATTTCAATGATATGCGTCGCTGTTCTGATCTTCATCGCAGAGGTGTCAAAAGAAGCTGCGAAATACTCGTGTGGTTAAGAGAGGGTTTGACGACCCTCCTCCTTATCGACACAGCGACGGTAGCGTTGGGCAGAATAATAGTGACATTGACTCACCTTACAGCTCAAATGAAATACAGAGCTGTAGCCTTATTCTCGCGTGTGTTGACACCTTGCTATTTGAAGCGTCCGCCGAGTCGGATGTTGTAGTTGCTCCATTAAAGAAGAAGATTAAATTTGAGCAAAACTGCAAACTTACGTGTCGCAATAAGAGCCATTTACGGGGTAATAAAAAGTGGTACGTACTGATTTTGGCCGTTGTAATATTGCATTTTCCTGGAGGCCATTCCTTCCGTTATTTTTATTGCCTTCGACATCTGCATCACCGGGAGAGCTAAAACTATTGGAATAAAACGTAATAGAGTAATACAACACAGAAATATGAAGATTCAGAATTAAAAATACACTGAATGAAATAATAATAGCCCATTAGTGCTACAATTTCCTTCGTTACACAAATATTACTTTTGAAAATAGAACTAGGAAAGTGTTTGTCACTTATTAATAACAGTCCGCATGAACCTCAGTTTGTTTGGGAAAACCATGGAAAAGTCAAATGTCTTGAACCTGACTACTTCCCAGTGTATTTCAATGACTTACAACTGCAATAACATAACCAAGGAAGACTAAACTACTCACATGTGAGCACCATTACCTCCTGGCCTGTTCACTTCAGTGCAGTACATTTCCAATGCATAATTCAGTGCTCTTAAATTACTTTTACCAGAAATAGGAACCTGGCACGAGTGTGGCTTCCACGATGGATCTGAATGGAAACCTTAATCCGTGCGCCAACTCCATAATACAGGGTGATTCAAAAAGAATACCACAACTTTAAAGATGTGTATTTAATGAAAGAAACATAATATAACTTTCTGTTGTACATCATTACAAAGAGTATTTGAAAAGGTTTTTTTTCACTCAAAAACAAGTTCAGAGATGCTCAATATGGCTCCCTCCAGACACACGAGCAATATCAACCCGATACTCCAGCTCATTTCACACTCTCTGTAGCATATCAGGCGTAACAGTTTGGATAGCTGCTGTTATTTCTCGTTTCAAATCATCAATGGTGGCTGGGAGAGGTGGCCGAAACACCATATCCTTAACATACCCCCATAAGAAAAAATCGCAGGGGGTAAGATCAGGGCTTCTTGGAGGCCAGTGATGAAGGGCTCTGTCACGGGCTGCCTGGCGGCCGATCCATCGCCTCGGGTAGTTGACGTTCAGGTAGTTACGGACAGATAAGTGCCAATGTGGTGGCGCTCCATCCTGCTGAAATATGAATTGTTGTGCTTCTTGTTCGAGCTGAGGGAACAGCCAATTCTCTAACATCTCCAGATACTGTAGTCCAGTTACAGTAGCGCCTTCGAAGAAAAAGGGACCAAAAACATTATTGGCTGAAATGGCACAGAAAACGTTCACCTTAAGCGAACAAATGTACAACTAAATGAAACTTTATAGCTCCCTTAATTCGCCGACAGATAGTGCTTAGCTCTGCCTTTTGTCGTTGCAGAGTTTTAAATTCCTAAAGTTGTGGTATTCTTTTTGAATCACCCTGTATTCCAAGTGACACCCAAGTTTTCGGCATTTTTGCGATAATTGGACTTTGTGCAATATAACTACTTACAGATCCCCATTATTATGAATGTTTGTTAGACGTCCTATCCACTTGTCGTTGAGTGCCATAGACTATAAGGATTGAAATTATGAAATTTCTGACTTTTTCTGAGTCGTCAGTCTTCTGACTGGTCTGATGTGGCGTGCCATGGACTCCTCTCCTGTACTAACCTCTTCATCTGATAGTGGCACTTCCAACCTCCGTCGTTAATGTATTCCAATCTCTGCCATTCTCTACAGTTTTCACCGCCTACAGCTCATTCTAGTAGCATGGAAACTATTCTCCGATGTCTTAACACATTTATTATTCTGTGCCTTCTTGTCAGCATGTTCCACATGTTCCCTTCCTTGCTGATTCTGTAGAAAACCTCCTCTTCTTAACTATTTTCAACAATCTTCTATAGTTCGACATCTGAATTGCTTTGATTCTTTTCTGTTTCTATTTTTTCACATTCCATGAGTCACTATGAGCCACTACAATTCAATGACGTGTTCCAGATGTACATTATTAGGAATTTCTCCTTCAGTGAGAACATCTTAATGGCGACCTTTCCATGACTTCGTAGCATAATTTTTGATATAGTGTTCTCCATACATTGAGAAATAGTGTTTTCGGTGACCTATATTGTTATTATTGTAATAATACCCTCTTTCATATTTAACTCTTGAAGAGATACGACATCCGTACTACTATCACTATTTTGTATCACAGCTCTCTACATATACTCATCAGTGAAACTTAGGTGTAACATTCTTATAATTTATAACGCGACATGAGCGATATAGGAGAGCTTTTTCCCCTTCAACGAAAAATCGGAAGTGTTCTGTAATTTATATAACATTGTGAATGATAAAAATTTCATTTTGTTCTGTTAACGTGTTGTCTTAACCCGAATAATATTTTCATGAATTCCCTTGCTAGTGTTCTTTTATCGTGGACTAAAGTGTCTGAAAACCTCCAGAAAGCATGAACCTAGTCGACAATCGCTAGGCGGCGCTCCTAGTATTTGCGAGCGCCGCTGTCGCCGCCTCAGCTGTAGGGATGGGCCACGTCCCACACGCCAGTCTATGGGCCCCGCTGTAGAGCCAGCAACGCAGTGGCCCGGACCTCAGTCGTATTCCGACTGTCCTTTCCCTTGGTTCTTTGTACTCGTCGTTGTTTAGTTCCTGATACTGCTACGTCTAGATTCTCGATTTGGCTCAATCTCCGGACTTGTCATTCTGCCTGTCTTCGTTGTCCATCCATCGCTGTTGTTTTTCCGTGGTTTTCAGACTCATCGTCGACTCTGGTCGTCCTGGTCGTGTCTGATCCCGGTTACTATAGTCTTGCTTTGAGCTGTGGCCTCATATTTGGTCATTGCGTAGACTCCATCCTAATAGTTGATATTTCCTGCCATGTGCTGCCACTGTTATGAGAGCTAAATGCCAGGCAACAGTCTCATATATATATGATGGGATTATGTGACAATTAAGCGATCCCTTCTTCTAGTCAGGTTGTGCCACAAGCTCCTCTTCCCCCCAATTCTATTCAATACCTCCTCATTAGTTATGTGATCTACCCATCTAATCTTCAGCATTCTTCTGTAGCACAACATTTCGAAAGCTTCTATTCTCTTATTGTCTAAACTATTTATTGACCACGTTTCACTTTCATACATGGCTACACTCCATACAAATACTTTAAGAAACGACTTCCTGACGTTTAAATCTATACTCGATGTTAATCAATTTTTCTTCTTCAGAAACTCTTTCCTTGCCATTGCCAGTCTACATTTTATATCCTGTCTACTTCGACCATCATCAGTTATTATGCTACCCAAATAGCAAAACTCCTTTATTACTTTAAGTGTCTCATTTCCTAATCTAATTCCCTCAGCACCACCCGACTTAATTCGATTACATTCCATTATCCTCGTTTCGCTTTTGTTGATGTTCATCTTACACCCTCCTTTCAAAACACTGTCCATTCCGGTCAACTGCTCTTCCAGGTCCCTTGCTGTCTCTGACAGAATTACAATGTCATCAGCGAACCTCAAAGTTTTTATTTCTTCTCCATGGATTTTAATACCTACTCCGAATTTTTCCTTTTTTTCCTTTATTGCTTGCTCAATATACAGATTGAACAGCATCGGGGATACGCTGTCTCACTCCATTCCCAACCACTGCTTCCCTTTCATACCCCTCGACTCTTATAACTGCCATCTGGATTCTGTACAAATTGTAAATAGCCTTTCGCCCCCTGTATTTTACCCCTGCCACCTTCAGAATTTGAAAGAGAGTATTCCGTCAAGCAAAAATACAGTTAAAATAATCTTTAAAATTTTAGAAAAAATGTTCAGATTTGTGCGAATTCCTAAGGGACCAAACGGCTGACGTCATCGGTCCCTAGACTTAAACACTAGTTAAACTAACTTATGCTAAGAACAACACACACACCCATGCCCGAGGGAGGACTCGAACCTCCGGCGAGAGGTTAAATTTTTGAACATTCCAATACGGAAGCAATAGGCATAGATAATCTGCAATGTATATGTATTATATACGCTGTCTGGCGCGACACAGCAAACTACCATACAGCTCAAAATATATTTTGACATTTTGCTATACTACACCAACCAAACTGCTTTGCATAATTGTATCTGCAATTGTAAAAGCGAAAGTTTACCATATTTCTCCGAGATACAGGCAGAAAACATCACGTCTAGACCGAACACCGCACTCGACGAGAAAAAAACCAAAGCGAAAATTTGGTAACAACTTATCATAAGAGTTTCGCTCACATGCATATGCCTTGACTCCAATGAACGATCTATATAAATCATTGCTAACCTGCAGAGTATGCACTGAAGATCAAACCGCACCCTGGAGAGAAAAACATCAACTCGAAAGTAGTCTATGATTAAACATAATTATTAACGATGTTGTAAAACACTGTGACTATATGGTGATTGAGGTGTAAATGCAAATGACAGCGACGAGACAATTAGAAAATGTTTATTTGTTCCCAATAACTAGTTTTCGAGCGTCTTTAGGCGCCTTTCAAGCTGAGGAACGCAGAGCCTTCGCAGTTATCTGTACTTTCGTTTCAAGAAGGCCACGAGTCTGTCTCGTGGGGGCGGACCGCGGCAGCGCGGAGATGAGACTGTAGCCGCGGCCTCGCCTCGTGTGTTGCAGTCGCCCCCATCGTGTCGCTGCGGCTGGGGCCCACGCTCAACCCTGACGACATCAAGGAGGGCGACGACGTCTACTTCGAGTGCCACGTCAGGGCCAACCCGCCGTGGAGGCGCCTCTCCTGGCTGCACGACGTAAGTACCGACAGAGGGCAGCACGGCTTGTCGTATCGGCGAAACCGTGATTCGTACCAACTGATGGAGAGAAAAGTACTGAAAAAACAGTTCAACGTTTTGTAAAAGGTTGCTCGAAAATTGAGAAATGAAAGAGAGCAGTGAATCGTTTGACACGTCTTTGAATAATGCCCGAAATTATGTACAACAAATGAGGCACGTCAAACATTTCTCTGATCTTTTGCATTTCTTACCTGTAGACAAATCATTTCACAAAACAGTTGAGCGTATTTTTGTTTTCAGTTTTTTTCGTTTTTAAGTTTTGTTTAGAAAGCATGAAAAATACAATTTTTTTTGCAAGACTAAACCTCACATTGGTTAACTTGATACCCGTTTTTCCATGTTATCATGCTATGAAAATTCGGGCAAAAATTGTTCCTCATACCACTAATTAAGTTTTTCTTAATTACATTCAAATAACCACACGCTGGTCCGTTTTATATTCAACCTGTTTGTTTTCCACTCTTCATTTTGCTATGCTAATTACGTTTTCCTTAATTATCCTGGATTCTTTCCAGAAATCTTTTTCGTGAATCTAGACTACATCTGGTTAATTAGATACCTTATTAGTCCATTCCCCCCCTCCCCCTTCGCTTGGCTATAATAATCAGGTGTAAAATTCGTCAGTAATTTCTAGGGGTTTCTATTTTCGCTGCGGCACACAAAAGGACGTATCGAAAATGAATGCTGTTTCTCTTGTGAATCTGAGATGAGATACGATGTGTAATAGTCACTGTTAGATGAAGGCTGCATTTGTCTACTTAGGTTGTACTTAATTAAATATTCTATTCATTACAGAATTAGTGTCGTTTCCAAGCCATTATCCAGAAAGTACACATTAAACAACAAAAAGTACTAAACAAAAACAGAGCTCCCTATGCTTTTTTGATTTTTGGACTTACCTCCGTCTCCAGCCCTCTCTTTCAATCCTTCTTTTGACTTTCTTGATTCAATAATTTACCAACAGCCGTATGTACTGTAGAAATTTATTTTATGAGTTCCTTATGTGCTACCAGTTGCGCCATTACACTGATGCCATCTTGAGGCCCCACACGCCATAGTCGTAAAATCGCTATACACGGAAGGAGCCATATAACTGGATTCGTGAATCAAATCACTATGCAACAGCTCTTGGTGGCCAGGCGACACAGACTTGGCCTTTCCCCATCCTTGCTACCCATACCACAGAACCGCTGTTTGCCTATCAATCATTCTCCCACATTATACCTATCCCCACAATCAACCCATATGAACCACATATCTTAATAAAAGTTTAACCAACCGAAAAGACTAGTCCTCCTTCCCTTTTCTAATTACTCCCTATAAATGCTATTTCTCCCAGGTGGAGTGCAATATACTACAGTATTTGATCCCACTTTCTCGCAGACCTTTGTTTTTAAACGTCATACAACATTTGTCTATCTATTACCTCAAATATCACCGAAGATACGATTGTTTTCATATACATTGTTTCTTTCTTTCTTTCTTTTGCTACTGCCTTTATCCCGCATTGTGCGCAGGGTCGGCAGGGTTCAGTACGGATTTGGCATGGTGAATGTTAAGGGGTGGCCAGATGCCCTTCCTGCTCCCAACCCATACCCCCCGAGACGCAATTAGTTTACCCCAGCTTTTTTGTAAATCGTGAAAGAGTGTGAATGTGTTTCAAATATCTGCGAGTCGTGTAACTGAGGCGGGACGTGGAGACCAGCCCGGTATTCACCTAGGAGGACGTGGGAAACCACCTAAAAGCCACATCCAGCCGTCGTCGTTAAACCACCGGGCGGATTCCATCTGGGGACGGCGCACCTACTCGAGTCCAGGAAGCAGCGCGTTAGCGCTGTCGGCTATCCTGGCGGGTTGTTTTCATATACATTGCCTGACCAGAAAGTGAGACATCCAGATGTGAGGGAGACGTTATTTCAGTGATAACAGATTCTAGGTAAATTTACAAAAAAATGTGGCACTTTTTTGAGCCCAGTTATCATAGTGATGTTGTATCCACTCTGGCTTCAATGTATGCCTTGGTTCGCTTGAGACTGGTATCATAACCGTTGTATCTCCTGCCGAGGTGAGCTAACCCCCAACTGTCCTTGATTACCAGGATACTTGCATTGGGATTGAACTGACATCCGAGCTACTTCCACATGTGTTCACATGTTCATGGAGACACGTGTCATGTGTGGATGAGGACTGTTCTGTTGAATAATACCACTACGATACTGTCTAAAACGAGGCAACACATGAGGACGCGAGATGTCTGTGACTTCGATTGTGCCATCAGATGATTTCAAACGACTAGCCGTCACCTGATGTCATACTTGATGGCTCCTACACCATGACACCAGAGTGACACCGCTTTACCTCTCCACAACTTTGTGAGAATGAGACCTCTCATCAGATTATCGCCATATTCACTGACGATGATCATCCAGGGTAGTGCTGGACCGTGACTCTTTGCTGAGCGTAGGGCTACGCGCAAATTGAGACGCGTATATCCCGTGTGGCGCGACGCAGCGCAGCGCAGCGCGCATTTTTGTAACTTCACTGGTTCCTATGGGACCGTGTAAATTGCGACGCGACGCGACTGGGACGCAACACGCGCCAGTGCCAGGTCGCGCGGCGTTGTGGGTGAAGCGGGGAGTGGGAAGGCAGTCATGCGGTATGTTCACTTCGGCATGGCGCATATGGGCAGTGAAAGTATTCCCCATCCGAAAAATACGGTCTTACTGTATACTGAATTTTATTATCACTGAGTAATGTTTCGTTTGTCGCCGTTTAAGCGCTCCATCTCTTTTCGTTAGTACATAAAAGTTTTCAGTTACATATATCTGTTTCGTTTATTCTTTTGTCAATAACAATGCACAGTTCGAAAACTGGTGTGCCATTAGCCAATGGGATTATATCTTCTACCTCCATAATGTTTTCAGATCGTAAGAACGGACAGATGATTCATCGTGATAGTAGTGAATAAGGAAGTAAGGGATATTATAAAATCAATGACTTAGAAGCAAGGCAGGAAAACAAAACAAGGTTATCAACTTGTTGCCTGTTAAGGTGACGTATCTCTACGACCTGTTGCAAAAAGTCGAAAAGACGTAATTTTCACTGATACGACCCCTTTGTGCATCTGGAAAAAGTAATGAAGTACATAAGCTTCACTGTCGTTACTTTGATATGGATGTAATAAGAGACATTATACACTACTGGCCATTAAAATTGCTACACCACGAAGATGACGTGCTACAGACGCGGAAATGTAACCGACAGGAAGAAAATGCTGTGATATGCAAATGAATAGCTTTTCACAGCATTCACACAAGGATGGCGCCGGTGGCGACACCTACATCGTGGTGACATGATGAAAGTTTCCAACCGATTTGTCATACACAAACGCGGCTGCTGGCGTTGCCTGCTGAAACATTGTTGTGATGCCTCATGTGAGGAGGAGAAATGCGTACCATCACGTTTCCGACTTCGATAAAGGTCGGATTGTAGCCTATCCCGATTTCGGTTTATCGTATCACGACGTTGCTGCTCGCGTTGGTCGTGATCGAATGACTGTTTGTAGAATATGGAATCTGCGTGATGGTATGGGATGCCATTGGTTACACGTCTCGGTCACCTCTTGTTCGCACTGACGCCACTGAACAGTGGACGTTACATTTCAGATGTGTTACGACCCGTGGCTCTACCCTTCCTTCGATACCTGCGAAACCCTACATTTCAGCAGGATAATGCACGACAGCATGTTGCAGATCCTGTACGGGCCTTTCTGGATACAGAAAATGTTCGACTGCTGCCCTGGCCAGCACATTCTCCAGATCTCTCACCAATTGGAGATGGTCAATGGTAGCCGAGCAACTGGCTCATCACAATACGCCAGTAACTACTCTTGATGAACTGTGGTATCGTGTTGAAGCTGCATGGGCAGCTGTACCTGACACGCCATCCAAGCTCTGTTTGACTCAAAGCCCAGGCGTATCAAGGCCGTTATTACGGCCAGAGGTGGTTGTTCTGGGTACTGATTTCTCAGGATCTATGCACCCAAATTGCGTGAAAATGTAAGCACATGTCAGTTCTAGTATAATATATTTGTCCAATGAATACCCGTTTATCATCTGCATTCCTTCTTGGTGTAGCAATTTTAATGGTCAGTATTGTACTATGTACATATGGACATCACTGCAAGCTAGAAACAGTCGAAAAGCAGTCACAAATAATAATGTTTTGAGAATGTGTTGAGAAAAAGCATTTCATTTGTTGCATACACTTTATCAGCATTAATAAACTAAGTATACAAAAGGCTACAAAAATTAAAAAAATGTTCCATGTTATTACGAAAGTAGGAGTATTCTGAAAGAGTGTGGTGATTAGATGTATTTAATTTGTTCAAATGTATTACTGACAAAGGCAGCTCCACCTTCATGGCAATGTTTTTCAAACTCCCGCTCACACGGCACACATGGCTAGCTTCCGCATTCCTTTCACGCGCATTATGCTCAGTTGCTGAATATGCACTGACCATTGTGTTGTGCGACAGATCAATTGTTTATTTTTCTCAATAACAACTATTTTATTCGCGAATCACACATTGTCATTTTGCAAGCTGTAGGTGAGTAACGAACATCTGGCATGTGGCATATCATTCCACCTGAAGGGAATGGTCGTCATTATTTTAATACTGCTCAGATCTGGAGAAGGAATAAAACCCTTTGGTAAGATTCGATTCTAGTCATTCAGTGTTAAAAATACGATGGGTTACGGGGATTCAATCAAAATTCCAACGGAATTGACAATTTTGTGTGAATTTCTAACCTATTCTCACTCGAAGAAGCATCACCATTTATGATTAACGGCCATATTTCTCTTGTTCACATGTTTAATTGTACTTCCTTTGCAAAAACACAGTGTAATTTGCTTAAACTCATCTCACAGCAGCTATTGCGACAGAATCTGAAACAGAGTGTCTCATTAAACAAGTAATAGGCAGTCAAAGAGCTCAATAGCTTACGAAAAACCTCATCCTGTCGGTTTGCAGTAACATAAGAGAAGAAATTTCATGTTTATTTTCATAATAGGAAACTCTTGTTCCACTGGCTGTAGATAATTCTTAAAATATTACAGTGACTGGAGTGAAAAAAATAAAAAGGGAGGTATAACTAATGGTACATCGGCATACATAAGAACTTTTCGTGTCTTTACAAAGTGGTAAAATATTCTCCTCTTTGTATACTATCAAACTCTCGTTTCGATGTCTCAAGCGGTTTAGGAGATATGAGAGACGGTTTGAATACTTCATTCTCGCGGGCGTCCATTTTCTTGAGATCGGAGGCAAATAGAGACTTCCTCCCAAGTCTGAAGAAATATTCAACATGTTGGATAAATTTCATACGCAGCAAGATGTTGTGTAATACGCACCAAACGCAAAATCATAGCGACCCCTATTTTTCATTGCAAACAATTCGAATTTTGCTTACCTTCTTTCTAAAATGGATATACCACAATAAGTATAGCCATTAGCGCGATTATGGGCACTTTGCCACGAAGCTGACATATAACGCTACAAGCAAGGCAAAAATGAAATATTTTTACTGAGTAGTGTCTGTAAAATCGTTTGAGAAGGATTACAGTGTGCTCGCGCTTCGTCGCTGTCGCCAACCGGCACGTGCAAAGTACGTGTACGTGTCTCAGTATGTGTTGGACCAGCACGACACGTGCGGAATGTGCGCGTCTAACTGTGTGTCGTGTCGGACGTGCTATAGATGTCTCAATTTTCGCTTAGCTTAAGACGATGTCATGCTTTCCCGAGACGGAATTACTTTAAACGCAGTTACTAGCTTTGTGGTGATAATTCTACTACGCCTTGGATGGCAATTCCCTAGTCTGCTTGCTACTACTCTATTGGCACTGGTGCAAGATGACACAGACTGTTGCATGGTGTCCATAACTCCTTCTCGGAAGCAAGGAAAGATTTGAAGGGGCTATGTTGTACTTGGTATACGACATAAGGATCCTCCATTGTGGTGGTGAGACGTGGTCAGCGGAAACCTTGACGACAAGTATATCTAGCCTCTCGTTTCCATTGAATCCATATTGGGCAGCTGTCACATAAAAATCCATAACAAATCTGGAAATTGCACGATTCGACCAGCCAGCCAAATAAAGATCCACAATGAGGCCTCTTTCAATCTCTGTCAAGTCATGACAACGTTGTGTCACTTAAGTATGCAACAACTCCGTGTCTTTCACAGTGGATACTGAACGTCTGACGCTGTTCGTTTTCCTTACATATACTACCAGACCTGGTAATAACCCTGAAGACGAACAACGCTAACGCACTCTCGTGGCAGTTCTGCCTTTCACAGAGATTTGCAACTCCAACAACTGACATAGCCGCCGGTGGTGTGTACATGTACTAAATGACATTGACATCCGACCATGTGTTCTGGTTGCTTCGCTTTTCTATTCAGGCTATGTTGTATTGTGTAACTCTTTCTAATTATGAGAACTATGGTTGTCTTTGTCTGCTGTGAATGGTGCAGAGAGTGTAAGTCCTCTTGCTGGTCCACAGGACGCGCCGCTGAGCCACAATCAGAGCGCGCATGTCATCCACAGCAACCAGAGCCTGGTGCTGCAGAAAGTTTCGCGCCAGGGTGCCGGCCGCTACGTCTGCGTCGCCGCTAACGCCCAGGGAGAGGCCGCCTCCAACGAGCTCGACTTCCGGGTCAAGTGTGAGTACAGACCTCTACTCTACTCTGCTCTACCCTGCTTTACCGCTGCGCCACGACTGGACATTGCGATATCTCACCTACGTGATGGAAACTCTTCACCCATTAATTTACTCCCTACTTTTCCTTTAAACCAGGCAATGGCGTCGCCGCAGTGGTTACACCGGTTCCCGTGAGATTACCGAAGTTAAGCGCTGTCGGGCGTGGTCGGCACTTGGATGGGTGACCATCCAGGCTGTCATGCGCTGTTGCCATTTTTCGGGGTGCACTCAGCCTCGTGATGCCAATTGAGGAGCTACTCGACCGAATAGTAGCGGCTTCGGTCAAGAATACCACCATAACGACCGGGAGAGCGGTGTGCTGACCCCACGCTCCTCGTATCCGCATCCTCCACGGAGGATGACACGGCTGTCGGATGTCCCGGTAGGCCACTCGTGGCCTGAAGGCGGAGTGCTTTTCCTTTAAACCTGTTATTTAGATTCTGGGACAGACCACAAGATACACATACGCTGAGGTGACAGAAGAATTGGGATACCTCCCAATATCGTGTCGCAGCTCCTTTTACTGGGCGTAGTGCAGCAACTAGACGTGGCATGCACTCAATATGACGTTTGAAGTCCCCTGCAGATATATTGAGCTGTGCTGCCTCTATAGCTGTCATAACTACGAAAGTGTTGCCGTAGCAAAAGTTTGTGCATGAACTGACCTCTCGATTATGTCCCATATATGTTCGATGGGATTCATGTCGGGAAATCTGGATGGCCAAATCATTTGCTCGAGTTGTCCAGGATGTTCGTTAAACATGTCGCGACAATTGTGGTCCAGTGACATGACTCACTGTCACGCATAAAAATTACATCTTTGTTTGGAACATGAAATTCATTAATGGCTGTGAAAGGTTTCTGAGTATTAAAACATAACCATTTCCGGTCAACGATCGGTTCCGTTGGACCAGCGGACCCAGTTCATTCTATGTAAACACAGCCCACACCATTATGGAGCGACTGCAAGCTTGCGCAGTGCTTTCTTGACACTTAAGTTCGTGGGCTCATGGGTTCCGCAGCACACTCGAATCCTGTCATCAGCTCTTACCAAATAAAATCGGGGATTATCTTGACCAGGCTATGGTTTTCCAGTGTAGGGTGCAACCAATACGGTCGTAAGCCCAGGAGAGACGTTGCAGGCTTTTTCGTGGTGTTCGAAAAGGCACTCGCGTCCGACGTCTGCTGCCATAGCCTATTAACAACAAATTTCACTATATTGGCCTGATACGTTCAACGTACGTCTCATATAGGTTTCTGCGGTTATTTATACTGTGATGCTTGTTTGTTCGCACTGATAACTTCACGCAAACACCGCTGCTCTCGGTCGTGAAGTGAAGGACATCGGCAACTGCGTTGTCCGTGGTGAAAGGTAATGCCTGAAATTTGTTATTCTCGTCGGCAGCTATTAACACTGTGTATGGCAGAATATTTAATTCCCGTCGATTTACGAAATGGAATGTCGCTTGCATCTGGCTTTCCCCAATGTAAAGTTGTATATGGGGTGTGCCAAAAAGGGCTTTCCAATTATGCCCGCACATCCACCGTCGTCGCGACTCACGACAGCACAGACATCGCTTCGCCGTCCTCCCCCCCCCCCCCCCCCCCCTTCCGGCAGCCGCGCTGATCTCAAAATTTGTGTATATATTGTCCCGGCTAGTTACGAACCATTCCCTGCTGTGTGGGTCGGGCATAAAACATCTCTGAATCACGTTGTGAATCTAGTCGTGTGAACTAGCAGTTGAAAATTGATCGCGTTTTTCCAGAGATAATTTAATACACTTTCAATCACGACAGATCCAAAGACAGGTTTTTTTTTATTACGCTGGAGTAAGATATTAAGTGAGTTTCAGTCTATTTTTACTAATTTGTTTCCCTGAGTAATTTGATTTAGTTACTTTGGCAGTCTCTATGCATTCGTTGAATCCTATTAAATCTGTTTGTAAAAAGGTTTATCAGCTTCCTTCAATAACCCTTGAATGTTCACAGATATTATTGTCTATGTACTAGCTGATTATGGAATTCAGTAAATACTAGGAATGTCTCGTATATTTCTGTTTTATTGACACAATTAAGTTCTTAAGATAATGAGAGATGGCACTGGGGGATCAATGAAAGGAGAGTTGATCCTAGCGTGTATTGTTTCGGTATGATAACAGTCAGTCAGTACTACATTCCTTCTTGTATCTATCACCAAATATATGCTTTCCCATGAAACTGTCCTTTGCCATTAATGTCTGATAAATTATAAATATGTCTCTGGGCCTTATAATGTCCAAGCTTCTCAGTCCTCACGACATGATATTAATTATGGGTTCGAATCCTTTCAATGACTGTCCAGCACAAATTTAGTTGTTTAACGGGCACTATTTTTCACTTCTCGTTTATTAGCGGAATCACGTTGACAACGAGCGGCAAAGATAAGTTAAAAACTATTTTCGGTCCCAATACTCTTTAATAAATCGCATACAGCGAATGAATTCCTAATTCAATATAAAAGTTTCCGTATTGTCAATTAATCTTTTCACAACCGTAAGTATACGATCGTAGCGTTTCGTCTAACACGTACAATCACCATTCACTTGAATATCAATGTTCGTACACCCAATCACTTCTAATTGACTCCGTCTCTGAATTTATCCCAAAATAATCTATTCTCCATCACTCCAGTGTCTAACCTACTTCTAAGAATGCAATTTAATTAGGCTTCTAATCCCAAAATTCCGACTACCACGGAAAACTGCGTACACACTCCGCCACCGCTGAAAACAAAAACTCAAGAGACCTAACAATGCTGCGCAGTGGTTTATATATTACATTCAAAAGAAAACGCAACTCTGTTATGTCTTCCTTGTATTCCCTTTGTACTACTTTGCGTTACTCTATTTATAATATCTACTCTTTGTAAAATTTTAACTAACTGTTACTTCGGAATACAACTACCATTTTTTGGCTCTTAGGTCATTTCGTATTACAGAATTTAATTTAATACTCGTTTCTGTATAACCACTCTCTAAAGAGCGGTTACACAATCTCGAAAATTCGTACAAACTTATTAATACAACTTACACACATGGTCATAGTGCCATCTTGAGGGAAAAAGAAATCAGGTTTTGACTCACGTGGTACGCTAGTACAACATCGCGCCACCCCTGCCGCTAGCGGCAATTGCAGCGAAGATGGCTGGCTTTACTGGACCCAAGCACGTCGGATTTGTGTTTTAGTTTGAAGGGTCGAGTCATTGACAAGTGTGAAATGTAATTTTCTAGGCCTGTTTTTCATAAATTGCGTAAATGCTTCGTTGAAACTGGCTAAGAATAATAAAACCTCAGGTCTTCCACATGCATACGACAATGTCGTAGAGTAAGCAAGACAAAGCTTTATGAACAGTCCCACAAAACCGACCCAGTTTGTTCCTAGGGAGCTGGACGTCCAACACATGATTATTTGGCGTATATTAAGAAATCAGTTGCATGCCTGTTGTCTGGGATTTTCTAAACGTCTGTTTTCCAGATAAGTGGACTTGTCGAGGCGTGCCAATTGCTTGACTCTCACATTCACCAGGCCTGGCATCTATCTATCTCTTCTTTTCAGAATTCATCAATGATATTTGTCCCATCCTTGTCTGGCTTCTCTACGGGAGCTCAGAGATAGAATTTACAACGCAATTGAGCAAGTCACACCTGGCATGGTGCATTGTGCATGGCAAGAAATAGAGTTCAAATGAGATGAGAACTGCTTGAAGTCACACTGAACTTGTTTGTGTCGTGTTCACCTTCGTAGACATGGGTAAGGAGAGGTGGGCTGAGAGTAACGCAGCAACTGTTATCATAGGAAAGCTAGACAGGAGCAGAACTGATTAGTGTGAAATGACACAGCAAACAGAACAATTACTTAACTTGTATTTCTCAAAACGTATGAAGATTCATTACAAACGAAGCGACAAGACATAGAGTCCGGTTCATACAATAGTAACAGCAGTGAAGTTGAAGCCGTAAGTAGGTGCCGTCTGCATGGTGTCCTATAACGAAGTGGCTCCGAGCGCGAGTGGCCTGTATTGCGCCGGCAGAGGCCGCTCGGGGTACCGAGCTGCTGGAGGTGTACTGAAAAGGCCACTGGAGGACAGTGGACATAAGAACGCAAGAAACAACACAGCGAATTTGTGAACAGACTTTGGCAAGAGTACGATAAGACCAGGCTAACAAGTTCAATAGTGCTTTTTAAATGTGCATAATGGAGAACGGAAAATAAAATGAAATAGGTGCGGAAATTTAATTAAGTACACCATTTTATTTCTTCAAAACTTGCGAAACTTTTGGGTAGTTGCCCATTAAAGAGCCAGTCAGTAACTTATCCTAAAGTTTGATTAACTTCTCGTGGTTGGGAATCACAGTCATATAATATTTCTTAAAAGACATCATAGTCGCCGTTGACTCAATGAGGTATTTATTATTACGATTGCAAGTAACAATGCTAAAGTTACCTATACACAACAAAACGAAACACAAACATGAAGCACAGGACGTATAAGAATAATTAAACAAACATTTCATTAAGGTAGTACCGCGATTATAAGAATTGGTGAGAAACACACACAACTTAGGTTTTGTCAGAATACAAAACTATCTGACATGAGAATATATGACGTCAAAATGTAGCCTTTTGACTGCGAAAATCCTACAAGGTCCGATGGGTACGACATTTATTACATTGTAAAATGTTGTTAAATGTGTGCTGTATTGTCGATGTTACCATCGGTCTAATAATCTATCACAAATAAGCTCAGGTGCACTGCCGGCCGCGGTGGCCGAGCGGTTCTAGGCGCTTCAGTCCGGAACTGCGCGAGTGCTACGATCGCAGGTTTGAATTCTGCCTCGGGCATGGATGTGTGTGATGTCCTTAGGTCAGTTAGGTTCAAGTAGTTCTAAGTTCTAGGGGACTGATGACCTCAGATGTTAAGTCCCATAGTGCTCAGAGCCATTTGAACCATTTTTCAGGTGCACTGACAATGTGGAGCTATGTCTGTTGGCGCGAAAATACCTTTACTAAAGATACTGCCTGTGCACGTAGAAAAGATAGTGCACACCAAGGATACAACTTCTAAGCTTTATATCGTAAAGTCTTTTCGTCTGCCGACATCATACAGCTTTCTAAATAGTGCTACGATTGTAAGGGGCAGTAGGACAGGATGGGAATATTTATTTACAACATAATAGAGGATAACACGTGTTATCTGTTAAAAAGCTCTCACATTGACTTAAGTGCTCGTAAATGAGACGATAACAGAGCTCTGATATATAATACTTTGTGTGCGTATACATTTTACGAATACGAATGGCGTAAAACGCTCGACAGCAATCCAATTCACTGTGCAGCATCACATATCGGGACAAAACATCACAATACCTCCGCACAAATACAGGATGCATCCTACTTATTTACTTAGTCTTGTTTGCTATAATAGAGCCTGGTTGATATAAAGCTTATAAGTTGTATCCCTGGTGTGCACTATCTTTGCTACGTGCACAAGCAGTATCTTTAGTAATGTATTTTCGCGCCAACAGACTTAGCTCCACATGTTGTCAGTGCACCTGAGCTTTTATTTGTGATAGATTATTAGAACGATGGTAACACTGAAAGACGGCCGATGTGGCCGAGCGGTTCTAGGCGCTTCAGTCTCGAACCGCGCGACCGCTACGGTCGCAGGTTCGAATCCTACCTCGGGCATGGATGTGTGTGATGTCCTTAGATTAGTTAGGTTTAAGTAGTTCTAGGGGACCGATGATCTCAGATGTTAAGTCCCATAGTGCTCAGAGCCATTTGAACCCTTTTGAACCATAACATTGAGAATACAGCACATATTTAACAACATTTTACGATATAATAAGTCTCGTGCCCATCGGATCTTGTGGGACTCTCGCAGCCAAAAGGCTACATTTTGACGAGTATATTTGTCACCAATTCTTATAATTACGCTACTATCTTAATGAAATGTTTGTTTAATTATGTATATACACTCTGTGCTTCTACTATTATAGTAGAGCATACCTTTTTTGTTGTGTTTGGGTAACTTTTGCAGTGTTACTTGAAAATGGCCCTAAGGCCGCTATTGTAATCGTAATAACAAATATTTCAAACAGTCAACGACGACTATGATCTCTTTTAAGGAAAATTATCCTAAAGTGTCAGAAACAAAACGTTTAACATAAAAATTCCAGACACAAAGATTTACAATAACATGGATCCTACTGCTGACAATAAGTACCTGTTGCGTCTTGATTATTAGTCTTTTTTTGCCGCGAAGACGACAGTGACAGGTGACGCTTTAGTAGTACATCATTAGACGTTATGTGACCTTTGTTGTTAATCGATCTATTCATATATTTGTACTATATAAGTGACACAGCGCCACTTGCCGGCTCCCGCTGACGCTATTTGTCGTGTCTGTGTTTTTGGTGTAGTATCCAAATGGTAAAGTAATGGCTAGACAGAATTATAATAATAAAATCAATCCATATGTGGGAATCACAGCAGCTGTTGCGTGCTGGAAATGGGCTCTCAGTGATATGGACTTTTGGGTCGGTCCTGTAGGAGTGCTCGGTTAACTGAAGTTGTTACGGCAACCGCTTGCGTAAAGCAGGAAATCCAGGGAGTGCGTGTCGGGCACAAACTTTCTATTGTCGCTAGTAAATTGTATGGCTGTTGTCTAATCGTTTTTACAAATTCCGAATACATTTGTTTCATCCCACTAATGATTTTGTGTACCTGTGGCTGGATCAGAAGGCGCCAGGTATTGAACAACAATGAACCTAATCCTTGTTCATTGCCAAACACTTAAGAGATCCACTAACAGAAGCGTGGTACGTAGAGTATAGCAGATACTGTCCCATAGTGCAATAGACCAAACTCTCTTTCCTTAGTTACAGTCTACAAAATTCACTGTAAGTATCTCCTGTCTTTTGATCAACTAGGCCTGGCTGATCGTCTCACCAGTCAAATTATTTGTTAATTACCTTCTTTACTTTTGTGTTACACACTTTTTTTCCATTTCACGACAAAATTCAGTTGTCCTAATTGTTACGGATGCGTCTCAGTCTTAGTCAGTGGTCATGTCCAGACATGGACACCAAACAAGCCATAGTATCCTCCTCGAACGACAACGGCGCTTGGGTTTTCCTTTGTTTCGTGTCGCAGGGTGAAAAGATTGTTTTTCTTTCGCCTCCCAAGCTGACGATGTTCTCTAGCGTTTACTTTACAATATTTATTGTCTACCTCAAAAGTACAAATGGTTATTGCATATCATTTCCGTAAAGGAGGGAAGACACAGTGAGCTGCTTGTTACCATGCTTAGTTTATTACAATTCTAGGGATAGCACATACTGCATATTAATCCTTTGTGTGGATAACTGAGTGCTGCTACAATTAAGGAGACGGTTACTTTGCGAGGACCAAGCGTTGCAGCGACAAAATGCTGGGACTACCTTGTTGCTCTGCCTGCTGTCATATAGTGCAGGTAACACAGTTTCTACCCTGAGAAATGTTTTCTCTCCATTTTCTTACGCTGCTAGAAAACCTAAGAGAGAAGCAAATGATAAAAAGAGTGGAAACGAACTGCTTCCGTACAAAAACTGTTGCAGGAAATAGTGTTCCATCGATCGTAGCAAATTTCCGCTGCGCAGCTTCAAGTAAGAGAAACGAGATGCGGACAGCTTCTGGAGAAATTTAATTTGTGTGTAGCACGGCACAGCCCCATTTACCACACCATTTGGTGCAGCCGTATTTCCACTTTTCTCATTTCCTAAATACGCAAGAACTGCTCCATGTGAAGTTTACTTACCTCCGATTTTCCTTCAACCTACTGCAAGCATATGGCAGCGGAAATCTCTGCTCAACATTATTTAAGTATAACACAGTGGTTCAGACCTTTTCGTTGCAACAATCCCTTTAGTATTACAGGAAAAGGAGTACATATACTGCGCACATATCTAATGTTAGCGTTGTTTGCGTACCTCACTGTCTATGAAGAACACACGGTTTCGAAGCTTATAAATATTGACGAGCTAGAAAGACACAACACAAAATGGATGCGTGACCTAGTCTCGAGAACATAGTAGTATAAATTTTGCTGAAAACCCTGCATTGATTTTAGGGATAGGACGAGGCCTCAGTTATACTCATCCATGTACAAAAATTATTGTATCCAGGAGAGTTCTTCAAATTATGTGAGTTACATCAGTAGCAGGACGCGGACGTCTTTGCGTCTTTATCTATTCTGCACAGACCAAAATGAGTGCTCGCCATTCATTTCTTGGGAATCGCCATCCAGTAAAACCAGTACCCATCGTGGCCAGAAATCTTTGGGAAACACAATGAAAGCAGTTTGCGTGACACGAGGAAATTAACCTTAGTTTACGCCACTGGAGATGCAGTGTGTCTACGTTATATATATGTGCTGTCAGTCACAGTCAGAAGAAAGCTGTGCGGGTTGGAATGTGTCGGAGCTACAATGGGACAAAATTTCCCGGGGTACAAATATATATTTGTCTGACAGAAATTTGAAGCAGTTAGATGTGGACTTAAGGTGTATGTTTCCATTGCAGACACTTTTGTAGTTACTAGAAGAGTTGCAGTCATGTCGCACAACATGTCTTTACGAACGCATGGTCACTGGAATGTCTTTCCTTTAATTATTTTATACTTTCACTCCTGTCAGTTTTCCATAACGATTATTCCAATGCCTTTAGAATATACTACTGTAGGCATCGTTAAAATGAAAGAGAGTGTGGTTTGATGTCAAAGTGTAAAGAATTCCCATTCAGTACCAGATGTCAATAACAGAATCGTACTACTACTGAACATTAATTATTTGTAAACGGGTCATCCACGTGAATGTATTAATATCAAATTTAATGTACGTCTTTGCCTAACTAGATGGAAATTTCGCTTCTTATACTGCAGTACATCTATCAAAATGCGTAGGCTTCCGCTGCCAGAGTCAACTGACATAAAGTTTTCTGATTATGACGCCACACCATAATGTAAAAAGCCGTACAAGAAACCAACGTTTTCGTCTCTGATTTCTCCAATATAGCTTTTTACACTGTGACATGGTGTAGTACATCTAATTCACTAAATGTGATTTCAACAACCTGTTTCAACTGAACAGCTGCTTGCAATCAGTGAAAATAAGATTGAGACACATTCTGTGTATGAAGAACATGTTGGTGCACGCCATTCAGTGCAATGTAAGTTGATAGGCTGTATGTCTTTTCAAAAGCCAATCCTTCCGCAGGACATTTTTAATAATAATGTTTATTACTACTTTTATTATATTGTGCAGTGAATTTATGTCTTACGTTTGCACATATTCAATGAAAATTTTATGTTCTGAGTCATAGCCCATCACTTCAAAGTATCTCTCTCTCTCTCTCTCTCTCTCTGTCTCCCTATCTCTCTCTCTTCCCCCCCCCCCCTCTCTCTCTCTCTCTCTCTCGCTATCTCTCTCTCACTTGCACCCACACACAAACACACACACACGCACACACACACACACACACACACACACACACACACACACACACACACACGCACGCACACACATACACTCACACATTAACTTATAATTCTACATCTGTATCTAAATAATACTACATCTGTATCTAAATATATACTCCACGAACCACATTATAGTGCGTGCCCAAGTTTACTTTCTGTATCAATCTCACTTCCCCCTTTGATATTCCAGCTGCGTACGTTTACAGGGAAGAACGACTGCGTCACCTCAAAACTGTTTAATTTTTTCTTGATGCTTTTTTCGAGAGATATACATAAGAGTAGGAAATAAATTGGTTCACTCTTCTTCAGAAATATTATAGTAGAGCATACCTTGAAACAGAACACTCGTATTGGAGCATCTACCACTAGAGCTGGCTGAGCGCTCTTGCGCTTACTTGATGAACCTGTAACGATACATGTTGCTCTTCTTTGGACCTTCTCTAATTCCTCTATCAGTTATATATCTGGTACAAATCCCAATTGGCGTAAGAGGCGATGAAAAAGATTTTGAAGGCCATACAGTCAACAATCGCTATGCCAATCATGCAAAATCGCTGTGAGAATTGAGGCAATCTTTTCACCGACGCACCAGATTGACGAAACCCATTTGTTAAAACAGCGTGCCCTGCTGCGTGAAGAAGTCCGTAACTACTGCTGCACACCCTCGTCTGGCTGGAATCGTCGACGCCTGAAGGCCTTTTTTAAGGGATAATGGCATGGAAGGGCATCAGGACTACAGGGTGTGTACTCGAGTACCCGTAATGGGAGTGGCTCATCTTCCAGATCGACTAGCATCTTGTGCTGAACTGCGACCAGCAGCGAACTTGGCGCATCAGCCCACAGCAGTGGTTTTTGGCAGACCTGGTGCCGCACACGCATTCTTCATTCTCCGATGAGTGTCTGCTTCGGCAACCAATAAAAGAGTAACAGCACGTTTCGCTGTTTGGACGCCGTTTGTAACAACGTCAAAATTGTTCACGTTTCTACCAATCCTTGCCCACATGTCGGTGCTTATATACCTGAATTGGTATACTGCTACGTTGCATATACGTTGTAGTAACTGCCTCAGACGGAAACTTGTTGATCGGCCCTTATATTATTCGTGATTTTCGCCAAGATTATTTCATTGCTTTCCTGGGTGCCTATTTCAGTTTGTCGGCCGCTGTGGCTGAGTGTTTCTAGGCGCTTCAGTCCGGAACCGCCCGACCGCTACGGTCGCAGGTTCGAATCCTGCCTCGGGCATAGATGTGTGTGATGTCCTTAGGTTAGTTAGGTTTAAGTAGTTCTAAGTGTATGGGGATGATGGCCTCAGGTGTTAAGTCCCATAGTGCTCACAACCATTTGAACCATTTGATTACAGTTTGATCATTCTTATCTTCTTTGTCTTCTTAACCTGCAGCGTCTTCGTTTTCATCATTTTAGCTGCTTCAATGCCCTAGCTTGTTGGCATTCTCAGTTTTTCGTCGTCAGTCTCTTTCAATTTTTCACGTTGCAGGATGTAACCTTTAAGAATATCTTCTTTTGCCCTCTTTCCAAAGTCAGTAAATGCCTACTTTTAAGCCGGCCGGAGTGGCCGAGCGGTTAAAGGCGCTACAGTCTGGAACCGCACGACCGCTACGGTCGCAGGTTCGAATCCTGCCTCGGGCATGGATGTGTGTGATGTCCTTAGGTTAGTTAGGTTTAAGTAGTTCTACGTTCTAGGGGACTTGTGACCACAGCAGTTGAGTCCCATAGTGCTCAGAACCATTTCTTGCCTACTCTTAAATATCAGTGCCACTGCGTATGCGGTAAAAATACATTTCTTTAGGAATGTGATCAGGCAGCTATGATGCTTTATTTTCGTTCCCCGGAAAACTTGTTGCGGATAACCACCAGTAGTGGTGAATACGCGAAATGTTTGTGGGGGGAAGTAATATGCTGCGCGACTCCTGAAAAGTGCTGGGCCGAAATTTCAATAGTAAATCTTTCAACGCCTCTCTTGTAACGTCTGCCAATGGAGTTTGTTTAGCACCTCTGTAACGTTCTTTCGCCAGCTGGACGACCCCGTGACGAAACGCACCGCTCTTCGTTCGATCTTATCTATCTCATCTATCAGTCCTACCTAAAAGGGATCCCAGATAGATGAACAATACTCAAGAATCGGGCAAACAAGTACCTTATATTTCATTTCTTTCGTGGATGTGTTACATTTCCTTAAGATTCTTTCGACGAATCTGAGTCTGCTGTCTGCTTTTCCCACTATCTGTTTTACGTGGTCATTCCGCTTAAGGTCGCTCTGGATAGTTACGCCTAGACATTTTACCGCAGACGCTGTCTCCAGCTGTTTGTCATCAATGGTGTAGCTGTACAGTTGTGGACTTTTTTTTTCTATGTATGCGCAATATGTTACATTTATTTACATTCAGTGTCAACTGCCATAGTCTGCACCATTCATCAGTTCTCTGAAGGTCGTACTGCAAATTCTTACTATCTGCTGGCGTTGCTACTTTGGTATAAACAACTTCATGATCTGCGAATAGGCCTATAGAGCATCCAACACTTTCTACTAGCTCATTTATACATATTGTATGTAGCAACGGTCCTATCACTTCCCTGTGGTACTCCGGATATTACCTTAACATCTGTCGATTTAGTTCCGTTAAGAGGACTCATTGAGTTCTGTCTGGAAGAAAGTCTTGAATCCAATTGCAAGACTGCTCCGATACCCCGTGACCTCGTATTTTTATCATTAAACGGCAGTGCGGGATGGTGTCAAATGCCTTACTGAAATTAAGGAACGCGGTATAAAGCTGAGCGATGTTGTCCAGGGTGCTGAGCTGAGCTGAGTTTCGCAGGATCTCTGTTCGCGAAATCCATGTTGATTTTATGGAGAAGATGTTAATTTTCCAAAGGTGTCATAATTCTTGGGCATAAAACATGTTCCATATTTCTACAACAGATAGACGTCAACGATGTAGGTCTATATTTGTGTGGATCTGTCTTATGGCCTTTCTTAAGAACGGGAATGACCTGCACTCTCTTCCTGTCGTTAGGTACCTTTCGCTGCTCAAGCGATCCATGATAAATTACTGCTACAAGGGGAGCAAGTTCTTTCGCATAAACTTTATAGAATCTTAGAGGTATTTCGTTTGGTCCTGACGCCTTTCCTCTACTTAAGTGATTGTAGCTGCTGCTCAATTCAGCGATCGGTTATCTCAATATCTGGATCGTTCGTAAGCTGAGCGTGGATGGGTTTCCATTGCGTCCCTAGTCCAATGTGATTAATGGAATTATATGGCAGACGCAGGTTTAGTCCATGCCAGGAATTTTTACAGAATAATTATTGTGGCCAAGATAGACAAGAAGTCCACGCCTACTACAGTAGTACAAGTTTATATGCCTACTAGCTCTGCAGATGTCGAAGAAATTGAAGAAATGTATGATGAAATAAAATAAATTATTCAGATAGTGAAGAGAGACGATAATTTAATAGTCATGGGTGACTGTAATTCGATGGTAGGAAAAGGAAGAGAAGGAAACATAGTAGGTGAATATGGATTGGGGGTAAGAAATGAAAGAGGAAGCCGCCTGGTAGATTTTGCACAGAGCATAACTTAATCATAGCTAACACTTGGTTCATGAATCATAAAAGAAGGTTGTATACATGGAAGAAGCCTGGAGATACTGACAAGTCTCAGATAGATTATATAATGGTAAGACAGAGTTTTAGGAACCAGATTTAAAATTGCAAGACATTTCCAGGGGCAGATGTGGACTCTGACCACAATCTGTTGGTTATGAACGGTAGATTAAAACTGAAGAAACTGCAAAAAGGGTGGAATTTAAGAAGCGGGAACCTGGATAAACTGACTAAACCAGAGGTTATACAGAGTTTCACGGAGAGCATCAGGGAACAATTGACAGGAATGGGGGAAAAAAATACAGTAGAAGAAGAATGGGTAACTTTGAGGGATGAAGTAGTGAAGGCAGCAGAGGATCAAGTAGGTAAAAAGACGAGGGCTAGTAGAAATCCTTGGGTAACAGAAGAAATCTTGAATTTAATTGATGAAAGGAGAAAATATAAAAATGCAGTAAATGAAGCAGGCAAAAAGGAATACAAACGTCTCAAAAATGAGATCGACAGGAAGTGCAAAATGGCTAAGCAGGGATGGCTAGAGGACAAATGTAGGGATGTAGAGGCTGATCTCAGTAGGGGTAAGATAGATACTGCCTAGAGGAAAATTAAAGAGACCTTTGCAGAAAAGAGAACCACTTGTATGAATATCAAGAGCTCAGATGGAAACCCAGTTCTAAGTAAAGAAAGGAAAGCAGAAACGTGGAAGGAGTATATAGAGGGTCTATACAAGGGCGATGTACTTGAGGGCAGTATTATGGGAATGGAAGAGGATGTAGAAGAAGATGAAATGGGAGATATGATACTGCGTGATGTTTGACAGAGCACTGAAAAACCTGAGTCGAAACAAGGCCCCGGAGTAGACAACATTCCATTAGAACTACTGACAGCCTTGGGAGAGCCAGTCCTGACAAAACTCTACCATGTGGTGAGTAAAATGGATGAGACAGGCGAAATACCCTCAGACTTCAAGAAGAAAATAATAATTCCAATACCAAAGAAAGCAGGTATTGACACATGTGAAAATTACCGATCTATCAGTTTAATAAGTCACGGCTGCAAAATATTAACGAGAATTCTTTACGGACGAATGGAAAAACTGGTAGAAGCCGACCTCGGGGAATATCAGTTTGGATTCCGTAGAAATATTGGAACACGTGAGGCAATACTGACCCTACGGCTTACCTTAGAAGCTAGATTAAGAAAACGCAAACCTACGTTTCTAGCAATTGTAGACTTAGAGAAAGCTATTGACAATGTTGACTGGAATACTCTCTTTCAAATTCTGAAGGTGGCAGGGGTAAAATACAGGGTGGGAAAGGCTATTTACAGTTTGTACAGAAACCAGATGGCAGTTACAAGAGTTGAGGGACATGAAAGGGAAGCAATGGTTGGGAGGGTAGTGAGACAGGGTTGTAGCCTCCCCCCGACGTTATTAAATCTGTATATTAAGCAAGCAGTAAAGGAAACAAAAGAAAAATTCGGAGAAGGTATTAAAACCCCTGGAGAAGAAATTAAAACTTTAACGTTCACCGATGGAATGTAATTCTGTCAGAGACAGAAAAAGGACCTGGAAGAACAGTTGAACGGAATGGACAGTGTCTTGAAAGGAGGATATAAGATGAACATCAACAAAAGCAAAACGAGGATAATGGATGATGCTGAGGGAATTAGATTAGGAAATGAGACACTTAAAGTAGTAAAGGAGTTTTGCTATTTGGGGAGAAAAATAACATATGATGGTCGAAGTAGAGAGGATATAAAATGTAGACTGGCAATGGCAAGGAAAGCGCTTCTGAAGAAGGGAAATTTGTTAACATCGAGTATAGATTCAAGTGTGAGGAAGTCGTTTCTGGAAATATTTGTATGGAGTGTAGCCATGTATGGGAGTGAAACATGGACGATAAGTAGTTTGGACAAGAAGAGAATAGAAGCTTTCGAAATGTGGTGCTACAGAAAAACTGAAAATTAGATGGGTAGATCACATAACTAATGAGGAGGTCTTTAATAGAATTGGGGATAAGAGGAGTTTGCGGCATAACTTGACTAGCAGAGGGGATCAGTTGGTAGGACATGTTCTGAGGCATCAAGGGATCACCAGTTTAGTATTGGAGGGCAGCGTGGAGGGTAAAAATTGTCGAGGGAGACCAGGAGATGAATACGCTAAGCAGATTCAGAAGGATGTAGGCTGCAGTACATAGTGGGAGATGAAGCAGCTTGCACAGGATAGAGCAGCGTGGAGAGCTGCATCAAACCAGTGTCAGGACTGAAGACCACAACAACAACAACAATTATTTGCTCATCAAGGCATATTGTATTTGACAGCTCAGTCCTGGGCAACTTCCAATTCCCGAATAAACTGTAAGATCTTCGCTTATTCGTTCACTCTAGGAACCCTAAGGTTCTGTTGGTGAAAACTGAAATTTGAAGTAAAAAGTGAAATAGTAAATTATAAAACGCCCTGCGAATCTCTTCTTTATGGATCGTGAGCGTTAAGCTCCTAGTGTTCGAGTTTAGTGTAGGTGATAAATGAGTGTGAAGTGTGGAATCGTGATTGTGGTTTTCTTGATGGCGAGAGGGAAGGTGAGGCAGAAACCCGGTGGCAGCACATAGTCTACATTGTAATACGTATTAAGCCTAGCTTCTGCATTTGATGGACGTATTACTACCAACTAGGGCAATGGACTCACATTCGCCGGCCGCAGTGCCCGAGCGGTTCTAGGCGCTTCAGTCCGGAACCGCGCAGCTGCTACGGTCGCAGGCTCGGATCCTGCCTCGGGCATGGATGTGTCTGGTGTCCTTAGGTTAGTTAGGTTTAAGTAGTTGTAAGTCTAGGGGACTGCTGACCTTAGATGTTCCATAGTGCTTAGAGCCATTTTTTTGACTCACATTCGGGAGGACGACGGTTCAATCCCGCGTCCGGCCATCCTGATTTAGATTTTCCGTGATTTCCCTAAATCGCTTCCAGGCAAATGCCGGGATGGTTCCTTTGAAAGCGCAAGGCCGACTTTCTTCCCCATCCTTCCCTAATCCGAGGAGACCGATGACATCGCTGTTTGGTCTCTTCCCCCAAACAACCCAACCGAACTCAACTACGGCAGATGACACACGCAGGATGACACAACATAGATCTTTGGAATTTAACACTCGACATTAAAAGAGTGTCTGTTGGTCAAGAACTGAACGGTGCCATCTGTAGCGTTCTTGCCAGACAATCACTGGCAGTCAATATTTCTTCCATCACCAGGATTCGAAACGGCTGCTTCCCTGTCAACCACGTCGCCAGGAATTTCGTTCTGCTGCCGTGCGAGTAATTATACAATCATTCGTCCATGACAGAGGACACACGATATTCAGTAACGCTTGTTTACCATGAGTCGCTATTCATGTAACAAAAAAACATCCATGGAATGAGAGTCACTGTTTAGCGAGAGCAGCAGGATATGGACAGAATTGTAAACACCTGTCAATAACATTACTGAAACTCACCAACAAGTATTTCGCTGAAGAAATGCTAATAATTTGCCACCTGTATCCATCATAAAGGTAGCATCAGTGCAGAGAGATCAGCGATATCTTTGATGTACTTCCAGCAACACCAAATGTTATACTAATCCGTACATTGACTCAAACACGTCCCCATCCGAATCGCATGGGGAACACACTAGAAAACTATAAATTTTGCTCTGCTGCCGCATAGGGAACTAACTCAACTACAGATCACAGACGATCAACGCGTAACCAACACGCCTTTATAAGGCGATGTATATCCTCTTACATAATGTCACCAGCGTTAATTATATATGCCTTATTAAGTACATGGCTTCGAGGAATTATTCTTTAGGAAGATATTTGCCGATTCTTTCATATTTGCCGTTTCCTTCGTTAAATGTCATTTGCAACTACTGTTTTGCAGATGTTTTTTAAAAATGTGACAATATCTGAATAATATACCACGGACTACTTGACGTGTGAGTAGGGGCCAGCTGGCTATAGCGAAGGAGCACACAACTATGCTACTCTATTAAAAAACGTTCCATGATCGCCTGACAGCATTGCAAGAGAGGTACAGAGAAACTAATAAATAAATGGCAACATTAGACGCATGTATATTTATGTACGATTTATCATTGATTCTTCATCGTGTTATAATCTTTCACTTTTCTCGGCGTTGTGCATCGCATACTAAACCTTTTGAATTTGAATGAGTGTAATTAAGCCTCAAGTGTCCGCTAGTACCACGCAGAAATGTCTTAAATGTGCTACGCGAACTTATTAGCGAGTTACAGTGAGCAGCTCATATTTGATATGCTGTTGCTTTTCTGTAAAGAAATGTTAAGTACAGCTGTCAGTCACAGTAACAACGTTTTTATTCACTGCAAAGGCACAATTTCCAAACTACGTCGCTGAAAGCGTTTTGGAACCGGTGTGGAAGGTGCGCAGCACAAAGCGAGTTAATTCATACGGCAAATTCCCCCATTCCCATGCACATTCAGTTCCGGCGGCCGCAGTACTGTGCCCTGCGGAAAGCCACTCCATTACGGCGGTCGCGCTTATTCCCGGCTGCAAGGCGCCGGAATGAGCCACGCAACAGATTGCCATTAATCCGCTTAGGCGCTGATCTCCAAGTGAGTCTGCACCAAAGCCTGCCATTCACTGGGTGCCCTAACGTTTCAAAAGGCGATTTACTCGCCGAATCTGCAATTACTAACTCAGACTTGGGCAGAAGTTACGAGCAATTTGCGACTGTAGGTGTTATTCTGGATGTAAACCTATAACTCACGTACATTTCTATCCATTATACATCCTTTGAAAATATTTCACCTTGTCTGCCATGTTCACTTACATATTATTTCGCTTGAATCAGCGAAATAGAATACATTTTCTTGAACAAATTCATCCAACACGAAGGCCAACGCCGTTAATCAACGTTAAGGAAATGACAAGACCTAAGAAACCATAACGGAATATGGTACATGCGACGATTACTGAGCCACTTTATTTAGAAATAGATCTCAGTTAACCTGGAAATTTTTTAGCCTTTTTATTTTTGTCTATTAAACTGATGATAAATACAAATCACGACAGTTACTTCAGTATAACTTTAGCAACATGGAAATCATACAATAATTCGCTTGCTTTTCGGAATATTTGTGTACCCCTCAGCTGCCAAACTATTACACTGTCATCATTCAAACCCTTTAGAGATTAACGTTCAGTTGCAACCAGAACTCAAAATCAGGTGAATAACTCTAGAGCTGAGAGTCGCCCGTGATCGTGTTGTAAGGTCAGTCTCAGCACAGGCATGTAGAAATTTAGGGAAAACGAGGGAAATATGACTGTGAATTAGTGAACTGGGGGAATTAGAGCTGCGTTTTTTCCGAATGGAAGTCTGATCACCACTTATCACCGTCATCTCCTTAGGTAAATGTACCCTTTAGCAACATTTTGACTCCAGTTTCAACAGCGATCGATAAAAACACTGTGACTACTGTAAATTAAATACGCAATTAGTAATATAATGTAGGCTCTCACGGCCTGTGTCCCTGACATTTCGTTCCTGGCTGTGGGAGGCATCTTCGGAATTAAAGCGACAACTGCATGAATTGCAATATATAGAGACGCATAGAGGCACCCCCATTCTACACATGAGGCCGACTGCTTGGCTATCTTTGACTGGCGCCATCGTTGCCACTTAAATGTAGTCAATTATCGTTCTGAAACTTCCTTACAGATTAAAACTGTATGCTGGACCGAGACACGAACTCGCTTCTGTAAAGTTTGGAAGGTAGCAGATTAGGTTCTGGCAGAACTGAAGCTGTGAGGACGGGTCAGAAGTCGTGCTTGGGTAACTCAGATGGTAGAGCACTTGCCCGGAAAAGCCAAAAGTCCCGAGTTCGAGTCTCGGTTCGGCACACAGTTGTAATATGCCAGGAAGTTTCATATCAGCGCACACTCCACTGCAGAGTGAAATTCTCATTCTGGATTATCGTTCTGTTGACGCAAAGTCGACATCCATATTTTATGTAACCTAACACTTCCCTTTCTGTGCAAATTATCTTGATGTTTACAAATCTCTATGACCATTCAATGAGGCGCCATGCAAAAAAATTAGCGACTGGCAGTAAAGGCCTATTCATGAATGGACTAACTTATCACTGATCTACTGTGTCTGAAATATCTGATACAATCAGTATGTAGTCACCCATATGGTAGCGTACAGACGACAGCTTGTTTACTTTGAGCATGTTATATCTAGCCTTGTACAGAAAGAATGAAAAGTGCTTTTGTTAGTCGCAGACTATTTATTGAGAACCAATCAATAAAGCTTTGGGATGTTTCATTTAATGCTGTCTCTGTTGTTGCATCTCTGGACCTGACAATGATCCTTACATCATTAGCAGAGAGCACTGTTCTGTTTTATTAGAAAGATGAATTTTCCTTTATGCTAAGTAATAATGTCACCTTACATTTCTGACTGGTCAGCACAGCTGACTGCTCTGTGGGTGATCAGTTTCGATTCCCAGTACGGCCAAAAATTTTTTCCTTGTAGATAGGACTGGCACAGGGTGCTCTCAGCCTCATGAGGCCAAGTGAAGAGTTCCTCGACCGAGTAGTAGCGGTTACAAGGACAACAAACATGACAACAACTGGGAGAGCAGTGTAGTGAACAGTGATGGGTAAAACTACTCTTTTCAGGGATCTGATCAGAACCGCTCACTCACTGAATCGAACTAGCTCTTTCTCATGAGTCAGCATTCACCATTCACTAAGGAAAGTAAATGAAAGGCATGCGATACCCCTTTTTAATTTTACATGATAAGTCAGTCAAATCTAAAGACCATAAATTCAACTACATACCTAGGAATTAAAATTACAATCGACTTAAATTTCAAAGAACATGTAGGAAATGTTGTGGGGAAGGCAAAGCAACACTGAGTTTTATTGGCGGAACACTTCGAAAATGTAACAGATCTGCTAAAGAGACTGCCGGCCGGAGTGGCCGAGCGGTTCTAGGCGCTACAGTCTGGAACCGCGCGACCGCTATGGTCGCAGGTTCGAATCCTGCCTCAGGCATGGATGTGTGTGATGTCCATAGGTTAGTTAGGTTTAAGTAGTTCTATGTTCTAGGGGACTGAAGACCACAGAAGTTAAGTCCCATAGTGCTCAGAGCTATTTGAACCTTTTTTTTTTTTTTTTTTTTTTTTTTTTTTTTTTTTTTTTTTTTTTTTTTTTTTTTTTTTTTTTTTTTGCTTAAGAGACTGCCTACACTACGCTTGTGCGTCCTCTTTTGGAGTACTGCTGCGTGGTCTGGGACTCTTACCAGACAGGATGAATGGAATACATCGAGAAAGTTCAGGGAAGACCAGTACGTTTTATATTATTGCGAAATAGTGTCACTGATATGATACAGCAGTTGAGGTGGGTCTCATTAAAGGAGAGGCGTTTTTTGTTGTGGGACAATCTCACAACATTTCAATCAACAGCTTTCCCCTCCGAGTGCGAAAATATTTTGTTGACGCCGATCTACAGAGAAAGAATCGGTCATCATAATACAGGAAGGGAAATCAGAGCTCGCATGGAAATATATAGATGTTTGTTTTTTCTGCGTCCTTTTCGAGCTTCGTGCAGATAGTTCAATGAACCCTCTGCCACGAACTTAAGTGTGATTTACGTAGTATCTATGTAGATGTAGATACAAATGTAATTCAAGGTCACTGTCCCTATAATTTTGCCTTATGGTATTCGATTTGGAAACAATATAAGAAGAAAAATAACAATTTTCCATTATGTCCCTTTTAGTTTTAAGATTTTCGAAAAGTCACATTTTTTATTATATAGAAATGAAGAATATCACAATAAAATTAGGTATTAGGTTTTGGGAAAATATAAAAATAACTCGTTCTCGTTACTTTTCGATAATTTTATCGAAAAAGGTGTAGTATTGAAAATTAAAATGAATATCAACTACATTTTTACTTTTTGAAATTCTGCAGAGTTGTGATTTACAAATGACATAACAATATATATCTAGTCTGACAATTACTGCAGGTTCTGGGTGGTGGCTTCCTTGGAGCAGACCGATTGTATCACCGGACACCTTCCAGACTGAACATTTCCCACCTTTTACGCCTGTAACCAGTCGCTGATTGGTCTTAATTTCAATTTGCTTGTATTTCACCAAATTTTGGAAACTGGAAATGAGTGGTAAGCTCCTATGGGACCAAACTGCTGTGGTCATCGGTCCTAGGCTTACACACTACTTAATCTAGCTTAAAGTAACTTACGTTAAGGGCATCACGCACACCCATGCCCGAGGGAGGACTCGAACGTCCGAAATTGGGAGATGCGCGAACCGAGGCAAGGCGCCTAAGACCGCTTGGCTACCCCGCGCGGCAGCAAATTTTCTTAAGGGAAAGTCTCTTACTGAGAAACTAACTGCTCTTTCTACCTCGTTAAAATTTTTCGCTATTGATTTTTGTGTTGCGTCTTGAACAGTGCAATGTAAAGAATGTGAAAAACATGGTACATATGGTGTACCCAGAGGCCATTGGCGTGGGCCTCGATTGGCCGCCATATTCTCTGGATCTGAACACATACGACTCATTTTCGAGAGCCATATTAAACACTAGAAGTACAGTAATAGCCAAAAACCATTGCTGTGTTGAAAGCAGCCATTCAGGAGGTCATCGACAGCATAATGTTCCGACACTTTAGCGGGTCATGCAGAATTTCGCTATTCGTCTGCACCACATCATCGTCAATGATGCCAAGCATATCAAACATGTCATAACCTAAATGTGAGTACCTATAGTGATGTTTACATGTTGAATAGAGTGTGTGCACGCCGTCGTTTGTAACTAATTCACGTTTCTTTCATATAGTTCGACAGTTGCCACACCATAACATCAAACCATCAAACCTTGTAAGAATTTGAATGTTAAGAAACTACAAAAATTGATTGTACATACTCTTGATCTCATTTTGAGAAAATGCATTACTCAAATAAAAAAAACAGTGCCACATAAAAACGAATATGACGCATTTAAAAAAGTTATAGATGTTGGCCTATAGTGCAAGAAATTAATAGTTTAGTTGAATGTGATTGGCAGTACAGCATTGACAGATTTCATTACGTGTTGTTGCAAGTTGCAGAGGAAAATTGGTTGGAGGTGAGTGTCACAAAAATATACTAAATCAGGGTCTTGCTGGGAACCAAATGACAATGTCAGGCTGCAAACAGATTAGAGACTCTCTTTGATTTCTGGGATTCAGAGTTGAATCTGAAGTGGAATCAGATATTGGTAAAGATAATTCGTGAGAAACAATTTCTTTAATTTCTGCGGAAGGATCCTTGACTGATTACGATCTTGATAGGCTTTCTAAGCCACGCCGTTCCAGAGATAACTTTGGATTCTTGAACTTGCTGGTAGTAACCACATTTTCCTTCTTTTATCCAGTTTGGTAAAATCATGTCTTATATTACTTAAAACTCTTGTATGTGAAGATGAAAAGGTTGACTTACGTCCTGCCGCTTTGAAAATACATCATATGGCAAAATTAAATTCCTTATTATGAGGATGCATTTCTCTAATAGTGAAAATCTAAAATGAGAACAAGTGCATATGTACCACATTTTATAATCTATAAATGCATTAATATGTATATAAAATTTAATGTTGTAATATACATAACGTTAATGTTACAATGAACAATGTCCAGTGGCGCTCTAATGGAGAGCAGAGAATCGAAGTCAAACTGCAAGCTCAATCAGAGAGCGAACCAAGAGAGCTACAAGTCAAATCAGTGAATGAGCCAAAGGGCAAAGAGTAGGGTGACACCTGAATTGCCTTGTGATCCACTCCACTCCAGCTCAGCAGCTCCTTGCACGATGATTTTTCAAACCAAAGATAGAAATAAAAGGTGACAAACTGTTTTCTGTATTATTGCAGTGTCTGAGGGAGATACCTTTCTTTGCTTTATATTCTTTTCATGCCTGACATAAGCTGTTCATGGTACTAAGATATACAAAAACACACATAACACACTGTGTGTAATATATTTTTTTCAGTATAGCCTATGTCATAGTCACTAATTGATCATGATGGGTGTCTGCAGCTCGTGGTCTAGTGGCTAGCGTTGCTGCCTCTGGATCACAGCGTCCCAGGTTCGATTCCCGGCCGGTTGGGGATTATCTCTGCCTGGAGACTGGATGTTTGTGTTGTCCTCGTCTTTTCATCATCATAATCATCATTCGTGACAGTCGCTTAATTGGATTGTGTAAAACTTGGGCTGTGTAAAAAATGGGACTGTGTAAGGACACTGATGACTGTGCAGTTGAGCACCCCAGAACGAAACATCATCATCATCATCATGGTTGTTGCAGTACTGTTGCAACAACTTACCCTAGTATCTCCGTTCCGCACACTGACGTCACTGAAGAGCGTTTATGAATCCAAAGAGATACTCTCCTTGGTTAGGAGCCAGTGATCTCTCACCCCTTGAAAGAATCTAGCTCTTTGAATCAGTTCAGGAATTGATCGCCCATCTTTAATGCATACTGCATCCAGTGATGGCGTTGGCAAAGGATGATATGGCAATCAGTTGCGGCCGATTTGTCTGTCTAGGTTGGGAGTGCAGATGTTCACCTCACACTGTTTAGCAAAAGTACAACTGTTCCAAGAATTGAACCCTGTAGAATACCAGTAATAATTTGTCTCCATACAGAAGATTATTCATCATGCAAATTACTTGAACTATTTAAAAAGAATCTACGTCCATTATGAGTTAAATTGGACAACTTTTTACTCCATAAAAACGATAAAATGAGGATTTCCAAAACAAGTTGTGATTTGCAGACTTACATGCCTTAGATAGCCCACAAAGAATTTTTGTAGGCGAAATCCTATCATTCGGAAATGTCAACACACAGTGACTGAAGTGGTAGATGCCATGTTGAGCGATGTTGTGTATGACTAACAACGAGTGCGCCACAGTTCCTGACGTGAGGCTCTCTTTGTCATGGGTGTTCCAAGACGTTAATGACACTACTGATCAAATTAACATGCAAAATGAACACAGACAGAAGCGACTGGCAATTAACACACGAAATGATGACACAGTGATTAAATGTCTGTTCGATATAAAATTTGACGCCACCAGCGTAGATAGGCTTATGTAATCACCTTTTTTTGTTTAATATGAAGGGCAACAATAATACATAACATCCTGTTTTCGCACTGAAACATCGTTGCCATTTAACGAATCCTGGAGAAAATACAATTTCAGCCCCTCATATGAACTGCAATAAGTCGCTTCAAATGCGACTAGATTTCTAAATTCCTGTAGGATACGACTAGGAAGAAAAGATCACGAAATTGGACAATAACGTGCTAACAAATAATTTGGTCACTGATATAACAGAACATATCCTTCGGAAACTCTTATGCTCTGTTCTGGAAACAATACTAAGACAATCAGCAGTTTGACTTCTAAAATATCGTAGTACTGTTACACACTTTCAGTAAGTGTCTCAAGAAACTCGATGATAAATAAAAAAACGGTTAAAATATCCAGTATATTTAGTAAATGCGTTCCATTCCCATACATTCGTCTGTGTGGCGTTTTTATCTTTTAAATTTTGTGTATCGTTGAATATGATGAAGTAAAACGGAAGATATTCGCACGTCAAACTGAAAAAAATACATAAATTCCGTGATATACCATAATAACAAGGGACAAATACGAAGAGGATGTCCTCTCGCAGACGGTTCACTGTTCACAAATCTGAAGCTAAGCGTTGAAGTCAAAAACAAATGTTTCCTGAGATTCAGCTTGTACCCAAGGCGGAGAAAGAAACTGTAGCTCTAACTGCATAACACGGAAAATTTTTTTGCCTTTATCTAGTTCTTGCAGAAACGCTCTCCATATTTTTCTTGACCAGTAAGTAGAACGGGAAATTAAAGGAAGTGGTCTTACTTACAAAACAAGCTTGCAATAAAAGAAAACCGGACTTTGTAAAGTAGTGCATGGAGGAAAGAGATAAGGAAATAAAGGTGCATTTTAATGTCTCTGAAAGCTGTGCTTTTGTCTACCTGTGCCCAAGCAGTTTAGTCCATCAGGGGAAGCTAATAGGAAATTCTGGCGGCCTTACGAACTACACAGAGCAGCTAGGTATAAATAGTAGTGTATTACTTCCGTTTGAGAGAATTAATCTAACAACAAGAAGCATAATGTTGCTTTGTAAACGTGTCCCCAACAGTAACTGTGTCATCACGTATCACTCTGTGTTCCTGGGTCCTACATGAAGTTCTCGGTAGTGACAAGGAACAATTTTATATACGCCGTGCTTCGACGATTTGTGGCATGAAGTTCGGAAAATTAAGACCAAGAAACTGAAGCTTCGAGTAGGCCTTTTGTGTAGCATTTCATCTCAAGCGAATACAGCTTTTTTACGTTTAGTCAAAAGGAAACGAAACTCACAGGAAAATGAATATAACGCAAAGGTTCGTAAATGCTGGCGGAAACAGAACTAAGAGAAACTGGAAAGGAAAATAAACGAAAACATCTACGACTTTACAATGAAAGGAAAAGAATGGGAAAAAATTAAATTGTAGCAGAAATCGACGTAATTAAACGTAGGGAAATGAGAGAAGGATGCTATAAGGCATGTAACTACGTTAAAGAGGAATAACAACAACATAACCAACCGTAATTTTCGTTGGACGTTTCTGACCCAAATGTGCATTTCCGTTTTCACATTCAGCAGGACGCCGTGCAAAAAGTATTAGCAATGCCATATGTTTCGACTGCCTCCATCCTAAATAGTCCAGTCCCAATAATTTGACCAACACCTATATTCATCTCCAACATGCATTAACCACTGGCAGCACTAACAGTGGAGGTGATATAAAGCGTGTCGAGGGACAAGTAAAACAGTGCAAGCGTCGTCGTAAAGCGGAAACGGAGCGATTTCTGTGACGCCCAAAAGGGATATGTATTTTGTGCATGGTGCTGTTCAGAACCGGCACAGAAGCACCTTTGGTGCACCAAGGGCCATGTTGTTGTTGTTGTAGTCTTCAGTCCTGAGACTGGTTTGATGCAGCTCTCCATGCTACTCTATCCTGTGCAAGCCTTTTCATCTCCCAGTACCTACTGCAGCCTACATCCTTCTGAATCTGCTTAGTGTATTCATCTCTTGGTCTCCCTCTACGATTTTTACCCTCCACGCTGCCCTCCAGTACTAAATTGGTGATCCCTTGATGCCTCAGAACATGTCCTACCAACCGATCCCTTCTTCTAGTCAAGTTGTGCCACAAACTCCTCTTCTCCCCAATTCTATTCAATACCTCCTTATTAGTTATGTGATCTACCCATCTAATCTTCAGTATCCTTCTGTAGCACCACATTTCAAAATCTTCTATTCTCGTCTTGTCTAAACTATTTTTTGTCCATGTTTCACTTCCATACATGGCTACACTCCATACAAATACTTTCAGAAACGACTTCCTGACACTTAAAGCAATACTCGATGTTAACAAATTTCTCTTCTTCAGAAACGGTTTCCTTGCCATTATCAGTCTACATTTTATATCCTCTCTACTTCGACCTTCATCAGTTATTTTTCTCCCCAAATGGCAAAACTCCTTTACTACTTTAAGTGTCTCATTTCCTAATCTAATTCCCTCAGCATCACCCGACTTAATTCGACTACATTCCATTATCCTCGTTTTGCTTTTGTTGATGTTCATCTTATACCCTCCTTTCAAGACACTGTCCATTCCGTTCAACTGCTCTTCCAAGTCCTTTGCTGTCTCTGACAGAATTACAATGTCATCGGCGAACCTCGAAGTTTTTAATTTCTTATCCATGGATTTTAATACCTATTCCGAACTTTTCTTTCGTTTCCTTTACTGCTTGCTCAATATACAGATTGAATAGCATCGGGGAGAGGCTACAACCCTGTCTCACTCCCTTCCCAACCACTGCTTCCCTGTCATGTCCCTCGACCCTTATAACTGCCATCTGGTTTCTGTACAAATTGTAAATAGCCTTTCGCTCCCTGTATTTTACCCCTGCCACCTTCATAATTTGAAAGAGAATATTCCAGTCAACATTGTCAATAGCTTTCTCTAAGTCTACAAATGCTAGAAACGTAGGTTTGCCTTTCCTTAGGGCCATAGATGACATGAATGAACGACAGCTGTGGAGATGTGTATGGGCGAACAGACGTGCAGCTGTTGAGCAAATGACCGTCCAGATGAACCACATTGCTACCAACAGCGTCTCCTCAACGACCGTTCAGCAAACAGTGGTGCACTTGGGCCTCCGAAGCAGGTGTCTGGCTCCTACATCCACGCTGACTGCTGTTCGGCGGCGACGAATGTTGGAATTTGCACGGCAGTACCGCAACTACACGTCCACTGAGGGGTGACAGGTGGCCTTTTCAGATGAGTCACGTTTCATGCTCCATCTAACAGGTACCTCGCGTAATTATGAACGTCTCATCACATGAATATAAATAGGTGGCTCTGCTGTAACACGTCGATATATTGGGATTCTGTCAATAGCAGTGACTCTCAGTAGGGGAGAGAGTTGTTACTAAAATTTTTCAACAAGATATTTTTCTGACCTAGTTAGGCATGTGGTCGACCTTCAATCATGGTATTTTACCATCCTGGCGGGGTCGCCATTCTCTAACATTCTGCATGGTGCCTGTTTGTTCTAAGTCGTGTCTCCCCACCACATTCGCGCAACGACGCTCTGAGCGTGTTTTTTAGGGAATTGACTAGTTTGAATCTGGGACCTATTGCTGGTAAGGTGACGCCAGACCAAACATGACATGTAGAGTTCAGTGAGACTAGCGATGACATAATCAAATACTTAATGATTTCAGCGTCAGCTCCACTGCACTCCCTGTAAAAGAATCTTAATACTAACTAAATTTAGTGGAAGGGGTTCAAGGCTTTCCTATTTTTAGTTAACTGGTAAAATAACGTCGAAAAGCAGTTAAGTTTACCACTGGAAATTTTATTCTACTCACAAAACATTGTTTATAAATTGCACCATTGATAAAAGGAAATATTTTAATACAGGATGATAAAAACGAACTGCGTTCAACAAAGCTGTGAACGAATATTCCATGAATGGGTTTCCAAGTTCTACAATGGATCGAAGGATGACCTATGCCATATTACATCTATAATATAGATTTAAGCTAAGTTTCATAAAAGAGAAAACTACCAAAATGGTCTACAGTGACGCTCAATTATCTTTAATTACTTATCTAACTTGTCGTAAATTACAGTGGCTGATGTGGCTTCTCAATAATTGTATAACAGAAAAATCATCGCGTTTCAGATTTTTACTTCAAGTAGCAAAATGTGAACACCATGAGATTTAATTGACGATCGACACTAGTATTACGTAAAAAGGGGATGTAACAGATGAGGCTTCTGCAGTTCTGAGTGAAGCCTTATGCGCTCAGAGAAAATGCGGCATCGCGTGCGTTCATTACCTTGTCGGTATTCGCCAGGGGCGGCGGCCGGCGCAGCTCAATCCAGCTCGCCGTCTCGGAAGCATCTCTTTTCTAACTTCTTGTTACTACAACACACCGAAGTTGGTTAAAAAAAAAAACTATCAGGCAGTGTTTTCATCTGACCAATCAGGGTCTCAATGTTAAACTTAAGCTCCGCCTACAAAAATTCTGTCTATCCAATGAGAAACGTTATACTTTTCGTGGTGGCGCAATGTTTCTAAAGTTTGCAATGTAACAGAGATGCGAAAAAGTCTCACGCTAAAACTTGCAGCTGGTGTGGCCCTTTAAGTGTTATCGTAAGATCTATACTGTTCTTCTGGAGGACTCTATCTTTTAACATGGGCTGGGGGGTGGTTTTGGCTGTCAGCTGGCGACGTGGGTGTCCGTCCCTTATCGTAGGGCCTCCTAGCCTACACAATTCTGCTCTTGGCTTCTGTTCTCGTTTCTCCCCTCGAAACTGCGTCTGTTTCACGGTGGGAAGGTATGACATGCATTTAAGCGTTCTTGTGTTAGTCTGTGGTATTCCATTTGCTCACTCGTTGATCGTATTACTTTGGTTAATTTGATGGTAGGATTTATTTGGAGCTATGTGACATACTGCCGGATTTGCTATCATGTCAGGGTTTTCATGGAAGGTGTTGGATTTGCCTGACACCTTACAGTACTTCGGACACTTTTTAGACTTTTGCCTCTAAGCAGACCTGAAATAAGTTTGATACGTTTTGTTATTACACTTTCATACGACAGATTTCATTTTGTGTGTGCCGCAGTATTTTTTTGAAATAAAAAAAAATTACTCTGGAAGATTTTTTTCCAAATGTGAAAACTGTTTCAGGCTACAACATATTATTTAGATGGGAGCAAACATAGCGTTCAGATTTAAATGTGATGCGATTGAGAAAATCGTGCCAATACTGTACTTAACAGTCTCTGTGTTACATTATTGCACTGTTATACACCAATAAGTAGTATAGAAAATGAAATTAGAAAGAAGTATTATCAGAAACAAGTTGCAAGTTGAAAACATTGTACAATATAAATTACTGTCAAGGAACACCAATTTCTGTTTTAAGGACAGGGTAAATTGTTAAAATATTAAATAAACTCAGGCCACTTACAAACATCGCGTGTTTGGTGGTAGGAAACCTACTTCAGTTTTCAAGAACAAGATGGTTTACGATTGACGATGTATAGCTTGATCGTCCATGCATCAAGTGCTTAGTTTTAAAAATATGCAGAATTTTACTCGCCATAAAACTTTTTAACCGAAGAATCAACAGTATCCCCGAAATAGCCTTAAAATACACTGAAGGGCCAAAATAAATGGTTCACCTGCCTAATATCGTACAGGCCCCAATAGCATTTAGAAGTGCCGCAGTACGACGTGGCGTGGACTCGACTAATACCTGCAGTAGTGCTAAAGGGAACTGACACCGTGAATCCGGCTGACTGCCCATTAATCCCCAAGAATACGAAGAGGTTGAGATCTCTCCTGAACAGCACGTTGCAAGGCATCCCAGATATGCTCAATTTAATTCAAGCTTGGGGAGTCTGGTGACCAGCGGAAGTGTTTAAAATCAAAGAAAATGTTCCTGGAGTCACTCTGTAGCAATTATGGACGTGTGGGGTTTCGCAATGTCCTGCTTTAATTGGCCATGTCCGTCTGAATCCACAATGAACATGAATGGATCCAGATGATCACACAGGACGTTTACGAACCTCAGTCGTTTCTGGACATATAAGGGGTCCCGTATCACTCCAACAGCACACGTCCCACAGTCCATTTTCGGTGTTGACGGGCGCAGGTGAGGCGAAAAGCTTTGTGTCATGCAGTTAACAAGGCCACACGAGAAGGCCTTCGGCTTCGAAAGCCCTTATCGATAATGTTACGTTGAATGTTTCGCACGCTGATACTTGTTGATGGCCCAGAATTGAAATCTGGTGCAATTTGCCGAAGGGAAGCACTTTTGTCACGCTGAACAATTCTCTTCAGTCGTCGTTGATACCGTTCTTGCAGGATCTTTTTCTGGCGGCAGCGATGTCGGAGATGTGATGTTTTATCGGATTCCTGATATTCACGGTTCACTCGTGAAATAGTGGTACAGGAAAAATCCCCACTTCAGCGCTACTTCGGAGATGCTGTGTCCCATCGCTCGTGCGTCGACTATAACACCACGTTCAAACGCATTTAAATCTTGATAACCCGCCAATGTAGCAGCAGTAACCGTTTTGAGAACTGCGGCAGACACTTGTCTTGTAAAGGCGTTGCCGACCGCAGGGCCGTTTTCTGCTGTTTACATAGCTCTGCATTGGAATGCGCATGCCTATACCAGTTTCTTTGGCGCTTCCGTGTAACATTTACGAACGATGCACAGAAACACAACCTCGTGCTTCACAACAAAAATAGTAGAGAAGGCCGAAAACGGCATATGGGGAACAATACAACATTATGAGAATACATTGTTGGCTCTCGCTGTGTTGACTCTTCCGCTGCTTAAAGCAACTTCGTGTATTATGATGTGCGGCGAATGTACTCGAAAGAGGGGCAGAGGGGAAACAGTCAGAAATTTATACCATGCGAAAATTTCAGACATGTTACATAATTTTTGTAGAAGACAGAGATTTTGTAATCTTTATACTTGTTACGAGTTAAGTACCAACAAAATTTCTAGAAACAATAAGGTTATACACACGAAACACAATGCAGTACACAACACTGGAAAAACCCGTAACATAGCAATGTTTGTATTTATTAAAGAATAAGAAAGTATTTAATTGAGTACCTTAGTTTTAGAGGTGTGACATAAAATGAATGGAAGCAAAAACGTGACCACGACACCTTGGCTCGCTGGGTCAAACGCAGAAAATTAGTTGGGAAGTTAATGCCCCCGTGCAGTATCTTGGATTGACTACGGCCGTGTACAGAGTCAATTTATACGATGGTAGTAAGTGTCCAGGGCTTGCTGAATTGTATACTTCTGGATGATGTTTCTGGGCAACTGTTCAACATCGGAGTTCGACGCAGGATGAAAAGCAGTGGTCAGATGTGTTATGCCATAGCCTTTGAAAACACGGGGCCAATATAGGATATGATGTTTTGTGGTGCTCTCTCTATGGCGAAGATCGTTGTTAGACCCCATTTAAGTAGCTGACGTCGTTGAGGTCATCAGTGTGACATATGGGTAGGGAGCGTTTCCAGTGGACGGGCTTGGGAAGTCGATGTAGACACGGTAACATGACAAACTGAGAGTAGGGGAGGGACAAACATTACGGGTGGTTGCGACTAGTTTCTCGCACATATTAGACTGGTGTAGATCGCACTTCCAGATCGGCGTCAATGTCCGACCACTACACTGTGGAGACAAAAGCCAAACGTCATCTTCTAATATCATGTCGGACCATCTTTTGCCTGGCATAGTGCAGTAACTCGACTTGGCATGGGCTCATCTAGTCGTTGGAAGTCCCCTGCAGATATATTGAACCATGTTGCCTCTATAGCCGTCCATAATTGCGCAAATGTAGCCGGTGCAGCGTTTTGTGCACAAGCTGATCCTTCGATTATGTCCCATAAATTTGCGATGGCATTCATGTCGGGCGATACGTTGGAACTGTCCAGGTCTTCAAACCGATCGCGAACAATTGAGGTCCGGCGACATGGCGCATTGTCATCCATAAAAATACCATCGTTGTTTTGGAACATGACGTCCACGAATGGCTGGAAATGGTCTCAAAGTACCCGAACATCGAAAGGACCGAGTTCATTCCCTATAGAGACGGGCCACACGATTATGGAACACCACAAGCTTGCACTTCGGTCCACTGCTTTATTGGGTCTGCGCCACGCTCGACCCCTATCACCAGCTCTTACCAATTAACGTGGAATGGTCTCTAGGGCACGGTTTTCCAGTCGTCTATGATCCAACCAATATGCTCACGAGACCAGGAGAGGCGGTGCAGGCCATGTCATGTGTTAGCAAAGGCACTCGCGTCAGTCGTCTGCTGCCAGTCCATTAACGCCAAATTTGGCCTGACTATACTAACGGATACGCTCGTAGTGCGTTCCACGTTGATATCTGCGGTTATTTCACGCAGTGTTGCTTGTCTGTTAGCACTGACAGCTCTACGCAAATCCTGCTGCTCTCGGCTAAATGAAGACCGTCGGCCACTGCGTTATCCTTGGCGAGAGGTAGTGCCTGAAATGTGATATTCTCAGCACACTCTTGACGCTATGGACCTCGGAATACTGAACCCCGTAACGATTTCTGAAATTGTTTGTCCTGTGCGTCCTGCTCCAAGTAATATTCCGCGTTCAAAGTCACTTAATTCCCATCATGCACCTGCAATCACGTCGGAAACCTTTTCCCCTTCAATGAACTACCCTCTTATGTATCGTTTACGCTACACTACCACCATCTGTATATGTGCGTATCACTAGCCCATGATTTTTGTAACCTCATTTATAAGCGATGCCTTGCCAACTCCTTCATCCTCTAGTGTAATAGCTTGATGATGTGATGCTGGGAATCACATACCTGGACTTTCCTGTAGACAACTGGAGTACCCCCCCCCCCCCCCCTTTTCAGTGTTATGATTGTGGCCATATTGCCGTTTCCATAACTTTGGACAGGTATCCTGGTCGACCGATACACGCACAGCGTACTTAATATTTTCTGGAGCGTTGGGTCTATTATTCTAGTCATCTCCCAGGCGGTCAGAGGGAGTTTCTGCACCGTGTTCGTCAAGTTTTCATCAAACTGGGGACAAAAATGTCTCTTGCCTAGTATATTATGTGTCCTTTTGGAAGTCTGATCTTGGAGCTAGAGAGATCTGGAGAGACTGAATAAGAGCCTCTAACCGTTCTTTCCACCAACCTGTCGTATTCTAAAGTTGTGCCCCCAGCGCAGAAGACAGCTCGTCACTCGTGGGGTCTTCTTCGGCGGAGACTGCTATGCTGCCTTCTCGAACCTGTGGTTGTGCTTTTTATGGGATGCCACTTGCCCAGGTTTGTCTCTGAATCTACAGAGGGCAAATGGCTCTGAGCACTATGGGACTTAACATCTGTGGTCATCAGTCCCCTAGAACTTAGAACTACTTAAACCTAACCAACCTAAGGACATCACACACATCCATGCCCAAGGCAGGATTCGAACCTGCGACCGTAGCAGTCGCGCTACAGAGGGCAAGATTGTAGTACTGACAATAATGGTAGGTGACATTTCTCATTAATGTATCCTGTTTGGTTATTCACACAATTTACACTTTCTTTTGCAACACTCGATATAGCTTTCTTAATTGTACGGTAACTTTTTTATCCAACTTCCGATACAGAGTACGACATTTCCGTCCCTCTAGAACGCCAGAAACAGCGGAGCCGACGTACTTCGTCTCCCAGGCGCGCCAAAGAGATCACAAGGCGTCCGAAGCGCTTCGTTGCAATATCGTTACTCTTACGTTCACAAAACTAGTGAAATGTAATAAACAAAAACTATAGACTCGTAGGGTAACCATGAGAGATCACAAGGCGTCCAAAGCACTACGTTGCAATATCGTTACTCTTACGTTCACAAAACTAGTGAAATGTAATAAACAAAAACTATAGACTCGTAGGGTAACTATGAGAGATTGTTATACTGAAAACTGGGTTACATACAATGAAAAGTATATAAATAATTAATAAGAGAAGTTAGGCATTTTGGCGCCTAGCACCCAAATGTGTTGACTGTACAGAAGCAAGTTCAGTACAATTGGCGCACTCTCCCACGGGACTGGTACATACTGTACCATCTGTCGCTTGTACCTCACTCCACTGTTGTACCATATACCATTTCACGCGTATCAAGCTGCATCAACGCGAGCTTCTAGCAAAATAAAATACTGGCGGCCACAGCCAGGAATACCACACTATCCAACTCCTGATCATAATTCACACTTCAACACTGGCCTTTTGAGCAGTGGAATGGCAGTGGGTTTCTTTATGTCTTTTAACAGTTGTGGTGTCTTACCGTGTTGATTCTCTCGACCGTCAAAACGCGAAATTTGTACATTGTGGACAATGGCCAAGCGGGGTTTAGTTCCTCGTAAGAATACATTAATTTTTATATCGTAAATAACAGCCAATGCGGCCTTTTCCATTTGCCTGTTATTCACGTACGTCACTGATAGTGATGTTGTTCCTGTTGTTGTCGCAGTTGCGCCAAAGTTGCCCCTGATAAAGCAATAACCATTCCACTCATGCTATCCCAGTATGATAGAACGGTTTGCGTTCTCCGTCTCCTCTTTTATGTAGTGGCCTGAAAAACTAGGCAGGTTACGTCCGCGATTCACGTAGCGACTGGATACCAAGATCAATCCTGAATTGACAACAGAAAACATTGACACAGAGCGATCATTACGACTGCAAGTAATGTGCGCCAAAATGAGTAGCGGTGAACAAAACCACAATCGTTTAAGAACACACGTTCAGACAGTTCCCACTCAGAGTCCAGGTAGAGAAAGACTAGGTTAAATTTGTCTAGTAAATTGCCATTAAGAAGACTTCAGTTAGGAGGTACAAACTGATGATTCACTCTCTGGGGCGTGTATGTATTTCCATCTCTGTCTGACGTTTTTGTCGCAATCCGCAGCGGCCCAAAGTAGAGCTATCTGCAGTGCAATTATCGCTGCCACTGACCACGTGTGGCTCTGTATCACTGGGCTGGCGGAATGTTAGATCGCCAACAGAAGGCCATGCACTTCATCCGTTATCTACCCATTACATTATTGCTCCTTGTATACTTTGTTATTAATTAATTTCCATATTTACTTATTTTAAGGGTACATTACATGGTTCCAATGTGGTCCTATAGCAAAACGAGCAAAGAAATAAATTTAAGGACTGGTAGGGGAGTAATTGGTGGTATGTATGCGTGCTTTACGGAATGAATGACAGTAGAAGTATAGCCATGTAATTTTCCATTGAAGATCTTGGAATGCAATGGTAGGGGAACTCGGGGCGGAACAGGATACTTAATGTTTAACAATTTGTATAAAATAAGGGAACACAAGGAAACACTTCTTAAAGTTATAAAAAGACACCTTGTATTATAACCTAATGTTCCTTATTTTAAAATCACTTAAAACAATACATTTTGCATTTTTTACAATTTTTCAAAGAAAGTCTTACATATTTCCCGTTCCGCCCCACCCACGGGGCAGAATGGGATAAGGTTATTTTTTGTTAAATTATTGCATAAACGTTGAATTTGAATTACGAATATCGTATTAAACTATGACAAAATGTTGATAAAAGGCAATTCAGACTAAGGAAAGCCTAATTTAAACAATTAAAAAGTCATTCTTCAAATTAAGAAAAGATTTTAATGTCATTCTGAAAAATGTACAATGCTTAATAATCGCCAAACCACTAACTACTAGTTCTTTCGACAATAGTCACAAATCAGGATTTCCTCTTCATCTCGACTGTCTATTCCAGCACATGAATTGTGTGCCCACTTGAAACACCTCTGGCATGGGACCCAGCCCTCAATAAAACGGAGTAGAAGTCCCCACAGTAGAGACAGCATCCTCTCTCTCTGATTCTCTCTTCACTACCATCTTCTTCCTTTTATTTTTCTTAAGGTCTTTGATGTCCTCTGTTTTGGTTTACAGTTTGATATTTTTGCCTTAAGATGCATTGCACATGACGTCTCTGTCCTGACAGTGTTCATATTTGTGTACCCTTCTCCTTTCTGTAGGCCTACTTTACGTGCGACAGCATCATGCAGTTCATTCTTATAAGGAGAATCTGTTAAGACAACGGTTTTTCCTTTTCGTCATGTAGTCCGCCGAGTATTTTTACAGGTTAGTGGGATTGGAATGACAGCCTCGGGCGATATCTGGAAAGCTGAGTTTTTCGGTGAACATAGCTGGTTGGGAGAGTCTGGCATCCGTGAACATCCAGGCTGGGGGTCAATGATTGAGCCTTGGTCAGTCTTAGTCGTAGGCCTGTTAGTGGCAGGTTCAGTAGACACTGGAGAGCCTGTAATCAATGTGTTAGATTGTCCACCTGTAGAGTTTGCAGTCGGACATTCGCAGTTTTTCAACTGAATATCTGTTGGCGCTGATGGGAGGTAGTCTGAGTCTGAAAACACATTCAGGTCAGACGGCCATATTCCAGGTCTCTTAAAGCGATTTATAGCCGTCGGCATCGTTGCAGCACTTGAAAACGCGGCCCCAAATAGCGATGATAGTTGGAAAAGTGTGAACTTTTCCGGGATGGCTCCGTAGCCATTTTTTATCTCTTCACTGTAATAACAACTCAGGGGCTTGAAAAACGTAACGTCCAGAGGTTGTAATTTATGTGAAGTGTGTGGCGCTAAACAAAGGAGGACTACACCATTGTCTCTAGCCATATCAAGCAGCTACAGGTTTTTAGTGTGAGTTGAATGTACATGAACAATTAGAAGCACAGGTGATTCTTTCGTGGCCTTAGAAAATCCCACAAACTTTCTAAACCATACTAGAAACAATTCGCCTCCTGGAGGCAATCCAAGCTCAAATTCTTGTTTTTTCTTCTTCCTTGGAAAGATAAGCATGGGCGGCATGTATAACCCAGATGCCGACATGCAGATGACTGCTGTAACGGTTTCTCCACGTTCTGAAGATGTTACCACTCAGACTTGCCTTTTTCCCTTGAGTGCTATTATTTTCGACTGACTTTAAGGATTAACTGTCAAGCCACTTTCATCACAGTTGAAAATTTTGTCAACAGTCAGCTTGCACTTATCAATAACATTATTGAGTAGAGAGTTAAACTGTGAAATTGCTACTTTGTTTAATCCCATTGCTCGAGCACCAGAAGAATTTTCTGGCTTGCGAATAGACAGTGTAGGATGCCTCGTAATAAATCCTTTAAACCAGTCTTGTGCAGCTTGACAATTTTGGTTGCAAATCTGTGTGGTAAGCCATTTATTTCGGCTAGTTGATAGGCTAGTGACTTGAGGTCTTTGATTGTTAGACCAAAACGTCTGCTTTCCATTGACTTGAGCTATGTTACCAGCTCATGTTCTTGTTCTGCAGTGAACACCTGTTTAAATTTCTCATCTGATATGTCAATTATGTAGCCAGGATTACTCGTAGCTTTACGCACATATCTTTCCAATGTTGATTTCGGTACGTTGAACTGCTCAGATGCTTTTAAAAATGGGAAGATGAAACGGCTGAAACTGCCATTACCATCGCTTTTACGTCACGTTACTGTCTATCAGTCTTTTTCATGTACGCTCGCACCGTCTGCAACAGCAAGGGGGAAAGAAAAAACAATATTGATTGCTTTCTACTTGCATCAAAATATGACGGGGCAGAACGGGACACTATCCCATTCTGCCCCATCCCGTTCCGCCCCAGGAACACTTTTGAGGTTAACAACTTTTACGGAGTGTAATAACTGACGTATTTAAACACATTAAATAGTTAAAGTATAATAAATGCCATGCACTTTAAGGGAATGTGTCATTTTATGGTATTCAATTAACAGCTTACCGGGCGTTGAAATTCACCAAACTTTAGAACAACGCGAGCGGTAACGCGACGGACAACAATTCACTTCAAACTAAATCAAAATGGCTGCCCTGACTTCTCTTCCATTCGGAGAAATAATTACATGCCCATATAGCAGGTTGCTGCGCTGTGCAGTCTAGAAAAGAGCAATTTCCTATTGTGCCCCGCTATCCCGTTCTGTCCCGAGTTCCCCTATAGATGTAGGGTTTTCGTTCACCGGATGGCGTTCTTGCGTTATCAGCAAAGACGGAGACATGATGGGTCTAGCTACCCACTGGAGTCAGCATAGAACTAGCAAATTCAGGGAAATGGCGGTAAAATAGGACTTTTACAGTGGAATATAGGAACAAAGATTGCTTTTATGGTTTATTGCTTTAGTTATTTTCCACGTACAATTTATTAAGCGTACGGCTATCTCGTTTCTCTGCATGCTAACTCTTTGGATATACAGAAGTGTCCGTAGTTCGTTCTCCTTTGAAGGGCAACAGACAATCACTCCGAATTAGTATGGAGCTCATTCGCCGGCCAGTCAGTATGTTCCGAGCACTGGTTTGTCCGCAGTGGCTTCGTGTGCAGGGCTGCCGTGGTGAGTGGCAATTAACCCGAGCCAGCCGAGTCTGCTCGCAGCGCAACATTACCACTCGTCTCACAATGAGGGTTGTCTGAAGTGGCGGCTAAATTCCCGCTGATTCGTCGGCTCTCTTGTTCCCGTTATAGCAGGCCTTCTCGTGCTCCTGCTTCCAGGTAAGGGCATTCCGTGATTTGGTTGCCCTGCGAAGTACTTTGCATTCATACTCCGGCTCAAAAATACACAAGTTCGTACGGAAAGTGCCCGGAATAGATGAATAAAAACGCACACATGGGCGAACAATTTTTTTTATTAAATCTCTGTATTTGATAATCACTAACCATATTAGCATTTGCTTTAGCTGGTTCGAGAGGTACTTGGAACTGGCCGGAGTTTATTAAGGTGGTGACTCACTGCTTTGTGTGTGCCTGTAATTCTCTTTCTAGGTTCCTTTCGTCATTGATAAAAAGACATCCGTGTACGTACCAAAAGGGTTAATCGTGAAAATTCGGAGAGGACTGTCAACTGATGTTTCACTAGCGACGTGACGCCGATTCTCGAGGACAGATGACAAAATGGTAGATATCGAAATAGACGACAGAGGGGTAGAGAAACAAAATCGCTCAAAAGAGGAAAGGCCGCTGGACTTGATGGGATACCAGTTCGTTTTTACACAGAGTACGCGAAGGAACTTGCCCCTCTTCTTGCAGCGGTCTACCATAGGTCTCTAGCAGAGCGTAGCGTTCCAAAGGATTGCAAAAGTGCACAGGTCATCCCCGTTTTCAAGAAGGGACGTCGGACAGATGTGCAGAACTATAGACCTATATCTCTAACGTCTGTCACTTGTAGAATTTTGAAACACGTATTATGTTCGAGTATAGTGACTTTACTGGAGACTAGAAATCTACTCTGTAGGAATCAGCATGGGTTTCGAAAAAGACGTGTGAAACCCAACGCGCTATTCGTCCACGAGACTCAGAGGGCCATAGACACGGGTTCCCAGGTAGATGCTGTGTTTCTTGACTTCCGCAAGGCGTTCGATACAGTTCAAAAATGGTTCAAATGGCTCTGAGCATTATGGGTCTTAACATCTATGGTCATCAGTCCCCTAGAACTTAGAACTACTTAAACCTAACTAACCTAAGGCCATCACACAACACCCACTCATCACGAGGCAGAGAAAACCCCTGACCCCTCCGGGAATCGAACCCGGGAACCCGGGCGTGTGAAGCGAGAACGCTACCGCACGACCACGAGCTTCGGACTCGATACAGTTCCCCACAGTCGTTTAATGAACAAAGAGCATATGGACTATCAGACCAATTGTGTGATTGGATTGCAGAGTTCCTAGATAACAGAATGCAGCATGTCATTTTCAATGGAGAGAAGTCCTCCGAAGTAAGAGTGATTTCAGGTGTGCCGCAGGGGAGTGTCGTAGGACCGTTGCTATTCACAATATACATAAATGACATTGTGGATGACATCGGAAGTTCACTGAGGCTTTTTGCAGATGATGCTGTGGTATATCGAGAGGTTGTAACAATGGAAAATTGTACTGAAATGTAGGAGGATCTGCAGCGAATTGACGCACGGTGCAGGGAATGGCAATTGAATCTCAATGTAGACAAGTATAATTGCTGCGAATACATAGAAAGAAAGATCCCCTATCATTTAGCTACAATATAGCAGGTCAGCAACTGGAAGCAGTTAATTCCATAAATTATCTGGGAGTACGCATTAGGAGTGATTTAAAAGGGAATGATCATATAAAGTTGATCGTCGGTAAGACAGATGCCAGACTGAGATTCAGTGGAAGAATCCTAAGGAAATGCAATCCGAAAACAAAGGAAGTAGGTTACAGTACGCTTGTTCGCTCACTGCTTGAATACTGCTCAGCAGTGTGGGATCCGTACCAGATGGGGTTGATGGAGGAGATAGAGAAGATCCAACGGAGAGCAGCGCGCTTCGTTACAGGATCATTTAGTAATCGCGAAAGCGTTACGGAGATGGAAGGCTCTGCAGGAGAGACGCTCAGTAGCTCGGTACGGGCTTTTGTTGAAGTTTCGAGAACATACCTTCACCGAGGAGTCAAGCAGTATATTGCTCCCTCCTACGTATATCTCGCGAAGACACCATGAGGATAAAATCAGAGAGATTAGAGCCCACACAGAGGCATACCGACAATCCTTCTTTCCACGAACAATACGAGACTGGAACAGAAGGGAGAACCGATAGAGGTACTCAAGGTACCCTCCGCCACACACCGTCAGGTGGCTTGTGGAGTATGGATGTAGATGTAGATGTAGAATTCAGTCAGAAATTTATCATACAGAAACCACAGGAGAGGGGGCGCGATCGCCGAACGCTGGGCGCCAACTCCGGTGCCTTAGGGCTAATGCCATCCTCGTAGTGCGCGAAAGTCGCTCTCGGGCGACGTTGTGAGTTTGTGAACAACTGGGTCCCTAGCTTTACAGAGCAGGAATGCACTGTACTACTCAGACCGCCGGCCACTCGTATTTTAGCAGCCTTCCTTAGAGCGCAATACTAAAACTACGAGGTATGTCGTAACACTTTAATCGGTTCACGTTTCACAAAGTCCTCTGCAGCTATGCAGCGTTCCGCAACGGCAGATTTTTGTTGTTTGCTTCGGTTCGGAGTGTCTCCTATGCTCCTGGCACTTCCTTCGACTGCCCACGCAGTGTGTTTGCTGTAAACCTTATTGTATTATCATGGAATACGTTAGACATCTGGTCCACAGAGCCCTAACTTAGCTCACACTGTACCTGATAGAGCACACGCTTTCACATGTGACTTGAAAATCCACCTATTATTACTCCGAGTCAAGTTTCTACCGATTTGGTTCGATATAATGCGAGCATACGATAGTTACACCATTGTCTTATCCCTCTCACGTTCTGTCTGTTGGATCTGTAGCTTCTGCCTGAAAGCATCTCACATTTTTTGATCCTAAAAAGTTTGCAGGAGGCACACGTAGGGGAGAGAATGGTCACTATCACTCTGTTTGACAACTAATTCAAGGTACGTTTCCGTAATAGAAGAAAATCTCACTTCAGATTAGCTGTACGACTGATTAAAGATAGTTTGCCGTATGTACACCTAGGTTCGATCCTCAGTTGATGAAAGGATTTTTGTATGTCACCACATCTTTCATCTCTGGACATGTCTGTTGACAGAGATACACAGTGATTCGGAATCTACGTTAAATCGTAGGTGCCTCTATAACTGGCTGAGTACGTCAGTTCAAAAATTGGAGGAAGGAAATAGAATAGCGCCTCCAACAAGACCATGCATACTAAAGCATGTGATGCCAGAGACTATCTTAGATTTGATGATTACCATCTTAGGGACACGTAGTGGAAGGAAAGCTCTCTACCGCTATTGGAAAACTGATTCAAAACAGTTTGCTGTATGCGCACTGTGACGAAAAGTTTGGATGTATTGGGGTCTTTTATGGCAGTACCTCGATTGGAAATCCACATATGAACTAATAAAGTACAACGCTGTGGAATAGCAAAGCTAGTGCGTGCAGAATTCCGTCACCTTAGGAATCTAAGAGACCGAGATGGAGTTTATATTGCCCTAGCACTTCTGTCTCCAACCCAAACATTCGAATCTGCCATCTCTGTGCCCTGCTGCACAACGGACAAACACAAAACTCTGCATATTGTACGTACACATCTTCAGAAGAAATTGCTGAAAATCCAGGGTCACCACTGGATAACCAGCTGGAAATGAGTATATGAAAGTCATCTTAATTAGGTACTTATTGCTACAAATGTCCTTAGGCAGTCACACAGAAATTTCTACTCATTCAAGACCCATACGTCAAGTACAGTGTCACTGAACGCAAATACGCTTTTGATTGTCTATTACGAAGCACATGTTGTATCCTAGGATAATACATTCTTCTATAATTAACTAGGGCACGAACTGATGGTTGAGGGAAAGACACAAACGCCAAACGAGCAAAGTGTTTGGTCTGCCACGCTTTATCAACGAAGTAAATCACTCAAACTTGGAGGCTTATTTCTGCCCTTCTTCTCCTCTCGAGGACCCTTTAACTAACAACTTCGCAGACTTCATCTTGGGGCATGATCAACCAGTCAGTGGTTGTGTTGACCAATCAGAATCCGTCACATGTGCCAGCTGCCTCAAGTCTTTATTACTAATTTTTTTATCAAATGTCAGTTGTAATCTAATTTGACAGTTCGTATCTAGGCCCTTAGTAGCGTACTTTAGGCCGAAAGAGAGAACAGGCTGCGTCGCAAGCCGCTGCATCTGACTCCATTGTGTTTCGGCGTCTTGACGACGAAGGCATTTACGTCCCCAATGTCGCCTTTGAGGACAGATTTCACATGGATATACAAGTGGCGGTGGCCAGTTTTTCCTCCCACGAGATGTATTGGATGCTTCTCTTCACGAAAAGAGCTCATAACGTTACAACGCAGTGGACAAACATCTCGCTAAGCTGAACAGCTGCTCCAAAACAGTTTACAGTAGACACACTTAGTGGATGGAATAACAGGAGACCACTGCTTAGTTGGACAACTCTCTCAAAGCAGTGTACAGTGTGCTTTAGACACACATAGCGGAAGAACACAAATCTTCCAACATTCCGTTCGTATGGACCTAGAAAACGATATTTTTTGTACACAGCTGGAAAAAAAGCGACGTCCTTAAGGACTAGATTATTTTGTTCACACGTGAGGTAACAGGTAGATCATCATTGTAGGTATTTTATAACAAATTCAGACCATCTAAAACACATGACACAGTAAAGGATACGCAAAGAGTCGCATCAATACACAGTGTGCCCCCATCTGTTGATAACCCAGGCGTGTTTTCTTGTATGCCATCGATGATAAACGTCCTGGGATAGACTGTCCCAAGCATCTTGCACCTTTTGTTGCAGATCGGCAGTGGCTCTTGCAGGACCTGCAGGACGAGTAAGTTCCCGCTTCATCATGTCCCGTGCGTATTCAATTCGCGAGAGATTTGGTGATCTTGTTGGCCAGGGCAGTCGCTGTATGTGGACGTACATGGTCCTGCAGTAAATGCACGTCGCCTTCCTGTCGAAGAAGTGGTAGTAGCATGGGGATAATAGCCGGTCATTGTAGTTGGTACTCGTTGCTTTATCCTGTAGAAACACCAAATACGCCGCGAGTTTCTAACTGATGCCGCCCCCCCCCCCCAACATTTTCTACTTCATGAGTCCTGGGATGCGACTTATTTGTCGTGGACGAATGCGCTCTTTAATAGGCCGCTGATCATAAAAACCTCGTGTAAGTTCATCACTCGCATAACTCGCACACAGACAGAACACTGGAACCAACAGAGTGTCGTTCCACACTCTCCAATCAACTCTTTCGCGACACCAGACTAGCCGTATTTGTCGGTGTTGTGGTATCAGCGGCAGCCTGGCTTGAGGCACAGGTGACCTTTACCCTGCTGTAAGCAGACTGTTCCCAATGGCCCTGATAACACAGTAGACGCAACATGTGTCCGGATTTCTTCCCTGATGACATTCGGTAGACCATTCCTGCTCATAAAATACATCGATCTCGGCGTCCTTCTGTGCTAAGCAGACAATTAGAACGCGCTCTTCTGATGTTGGTAATGACCCATAGACCACTCTTGACACATCATCGATACATTGTGGCCAACAGATGCGGCAGTCAGTCGATACGCCGATCCAGCTTCCCGCAGGCCCACAGTGCGACCTCGTTCAAATGGGCGAAGCTGTTTAGCTGGAGTCCGTACACGTCAATTGGGCGTGATTTGTACTCAAGAACGAATGTCACAAACGCTGTTCACCATTAACTCAGCACAGTTGCTGCCTGCAGAGTCAAAACAAATGGTGTAGAGTCCGGCCTTCTGAGAGCAGTCTGATCGCCGATGACCGTGACAAATGAACTGAATCACTAACACTACAGTTCAATAGTATGCAAATACCTGGAGCTTTTTTTTTTAATGGCGTTGTATTGAAGGTCACAGAGTAAGATAAGTTTCTGTGCCTGATCTGTGAGGGTAACGCGACCTGCGGTGGTGTGGCGGTGTTGCAGACGCGCCGACGTGCCAGCAGGAGCGCATCATGGTGGTGGGCGCGTCACGCTCGGAGACGCTGGACATCGCGTGCCACGTGGACGCCGATCCGCCGGCGCGCGCCTTCCGCTGGAAGTTCAACAACTCCGGCGAGACGATGGAGGTGTCGGCGGAGCGCTTCTCCAGCAACGGCTCGGAGTCTGTGCTGCGCTACACGGTGCAGTCCGACCTGGACTACGGCTCGCTGTCCTGCTGGGCCGACAACGCCGTGGGCGTGCAGCAGGCGCCTTGTGTCTTTCAGGTAGTGGCAGCAGGTACAACCGGCTGGCCGCTTCACTTCCTACTCTACTGTACTACTAGGTTACTTACTAACTACTCTTAGAACCTATGTCTACTGCAGTAACACGGCAGCCACCAAAACACTGGAATCTTGAATATCTTACGACGGTGATATGTATTCGGACGAGATGGCAAAGACATTACTGGTTTCCAAGTCGAATGCTTTAAAACGTAGTGAGCACCAGGCGAGAGCAAGTAGGAGGGGTCTGTGACGTTTCTGGAGCAGGAAGAAGACTGCTCTGGTGGTTTGTCGTGAATTTTGCAACTGAATGCTGCTATTACTTCAGCCCAAACGTCCCTTGTGGCAGAAAGGTGTTTTACTACAGTAGTTCTTTAAAAGTGGCAGATTTTACTCTTACGAATTAAACACTTGTTTGACAGAGCGTCACTGAAACAGAAATGTGATACCTCAGTAATAAATACCCAATAACATCTATTAAGAGTACGTTACAATATAGTGCTTAACTTTAGTGCGGTTTGGTAATGGCGCTTAATGTTCTCTACGTAATTCAGTAGAACCTAGTTTATACTCAAAGACAACAACAATAATGCACCACGAAGGAATTGTCCACTCTCAGGGGCGTCTCAAGACGCATTTTCGGTCGGGTATCTCACTGGATTTAGCAGAATTGTCTTGAGTGATCTGTCCCGCTTCGGTGACCAACGAAGCCGTGTCTAAAGACGCCCCGGACTGCATTGGTATACTATCCTGACTGTTGCCCGCAATACGGTCCGATAACCTGCAGTGATGGTCTGAGGTGACATATATTTCCATAGCGAGACCTCTTTGATGTACAAACGCGGCATCCTTACTGCGCAGCAGTTAAGTCGACAATTTTCTACTCCCTCTTTTGTTGTCCTTCGTAGCAAGACATCCTGGACTTACATTTCAGCAAGATAATTCCCACCCGCACGCGGCTTTCCTACTGTTTGTCTTCGTGCTCACCAAATCCTACTTTGGCCAGCAAGGTCGCTAGATCTCTTCACAGTTAAGAACGTTTGGAACCTTATGGGCAAGGTCCTGCAAGTATCACAGCATTTTGACGAACTAACGTGCAAATTGGATAAAACTTGGGACGACGTTCTTCAGAAGGACATGCAACAACTCCATCAATCAATACCAAACAAAATAGCTGCTTGTATAAGGGGCGGAATTGACCAACGAGTTAGGGGCGGAGGTGGACGAACGAGTTATTGACGCGCTCAATATGTGAAACTCTTTTTGTTGAATAAATCATCCAGTTATTTTGATACTGTAATCCTTTATCTGTTTCTGCACGTAAAACGTATCTACTGATTTCGGTCTCACTCGGATAATTCCTTCGTAACGCGTCTCTTTTATTTATGTTTTGCTGTACTTTGCTGTCTCATGACAGTCTTTCAAATCTTTACTATGAATGAAAATTATATTGAAGACCATTAATAATGACTGTTAAGTCGGAATGCTGGCTTAAGGCACTGAACTAAACTAACTGTTGGTTCGGAACTATATGACCGTTCACGGTGCTTATTGTTTTGTGGCTGTCGCCGGAAGAATTCCCATGACCGCTAGTATGAGTGGAAGCAGTGCAGCCCATGATTCACAGCGCTCTCTTTGTCTGCTGTTCGTTCCTTTTAATTTTCTCATGAACGAGTCACTACTTCTTAACAAGCTGAACGACTTTACTGTCTCTTTTTCGGATCATTTACAGTATTATTATTTTGCTAGGAATTGGCTCCTGATCACGAAAATCGTTTCGTTGAGGATACTATAGATTGTCTAACTTATGTGCTGGGCATAAAATACCGGTAGATGTTTGTAAGAGTGTTCTCGCTACCAGCAATCACAGTTATATCGTCAGCAAACAGATATATAATAGAATGAATCCAAGTCATATGTATAAAATTTTAATATATTTATCCGTTGCCTCGACATGTCGTATACATAATTTAAAAAAAATCCAATACAAACTGTATTCTTGTCTTACTTGCAAATTTGTCCTGATCTTCGATTTTCCAATTCCTGCAATGGCCATTTACCATCCTTTGTACATGCTTGTTCCTCTTTTGTTCGTTGTCTCCCATAGCTGTCCTCTACTTTACTTAAAAATTTCGCACAGTTTTTTCTAGTGAAATCTTTTTCTTAATGATTTACTTAGTAGTAAAGTTAAGAAGGTAAAATAAGTGACATTTACAATAATATGACGACTTGTACACTAAATTTCATTATAAAGACAATTATAAGGGATATTGTGGTTGTTGTGGGCAACGATTGGGATGACTGAAGTATCGGAAACAATATTATAAGGAAAAAGATGTGGGATGTGTATGAGTGAATGGACTGATGAGTAGGATGTGTTAGACGTGTGGTATGCCAGCTGGTACGCAAAGGGGCTTCATGGTCAGATAGGCAGTAGAAGATTCAAATTACTGTGAGAACGAAAACGGCGGTCTCAAGGATGGAGGGCAATCTAGTGTGTTGGGACTCCAGGCTACCGGACTGCAGGAGAGGTGAAGATGTACAGTCGTAAGGAGGAGCAGTTACGCTGCTGTCCTATGCTTAAAGATATGCCCAGTTCCACTGCCTTCACACTTAGAACTTCCTTGCTATAAAAGTCTTAAGTTTGAGCACGCATTATTTCCATGAGGGGACTTTAAACAGAAAATTGCATATTACATCGAGATGAGGAAAGTGATGGGATACCTACTAGTACCGTGTCGGACCTCCTTTTTCCGGTATAGTGCAACAACTCAACGTGGCATGGACTCAACAAATAGCCTCTGTACAAAAACTGAGCCATGGTGCCAGTAATTTTTTTTTTTTTGGTCATCAGTCTACTGACTGGTTTGATGCGGCCCGCCACGAATTCCATTCTTGTGCTAACCTCTTCATCTCAGAGTAGCACTTGCAACCTACGTCCTCAATTATTTGCTTGACGTATTCCAATCTCTGTCTTCCTCTACAGTTTTTGCCCTCTACAGCTCCCTCTAGTACCATGGAAGTCATTCCCTCATGTCTTAGCAGATGTCCTATCATCCTGTCCCTTCTCCTTATCAGTGTTTTCCACATATTCCTTTCCTCTCCGATTCTGTGTAGAATCTCCTCATTCCTTACCTTATCAGTCCACCTAATTTTCAATATACCTCTATAGCACCACATCTCAAATGCTTCGATTCTCTCCTTTTCCGGTTTTCCCACAGTCCATGTTTCAGTACCATACAATGCTGTACTCCAGACGTACATCCTCAGAAATTTCTTCCTCAAATTAAGGCCGGTATTTGATATTAGTAGACTTCTCTTGGCCAGAAATGCCTTTTGTGCCATAGCGAGTCTGCTTTTGATGTCCTCCTTGCTCCGTCCGTCGTTGGTTATTTTACTGCCTAGGTAGCAGAATTCCTTAACTTCATTGACTTCGTGAGCATCAATCCTGATGTTAAGTTTCTCGCTGTTCTCATTTCTACTACTTCTCATTACCTTCGTCTTTCTCCGATTTACTCTGAAACCATACTGTGTACTCATTAGACTGTTCATTCCGTTCGGCAGATCATTTAATTCTTCTTCACTTTCACTCAGGATAGTAATGTCATCAGCGAATCGTATCATTGATATCCTTCCACCTTGTATTTTAATTCCACTGCTGAACCTTTCTTTTATTTCCATCATTGCTTCCTCGATGTACAGATTGAAGAGTAGGGGCGAAAGTCTACAGCCTTGTCTTACACCCTTCTTAATTCGAGCACTTCGTTCTTGATCGTCCACTCTTATTATTCCCTCTTGGTTGTTGTACATATTGTATATGACCCGTCTCTCCCTATAGCTTACACCCGCTTTTTTCAGAATCTCGAACAGCTTGCACCATTTTATATTGTCGAACGCTTTTTCCAGGTCGACAAATCCTATGATAGTGTCCCGATTTTTCTTTAGTCTTGCTTCCATTATTAGCCGTAACGTCAGAATTGCTTCTCTCGTCCCTTTACTTTTCCTAAAGCCAAACTAGCGCATTCTCAATTTTCTTTTCCATTCTTCTGTATATTATTCTTGTAAGCAGATTCGATGCATAAGCTGTTAAGCTGATTGTGCGATAATTCTCGCACTTGTCAGCTCTTGCCGTCTTCGGAATTGTGTGGATGATGCTTTTCCGAAAGTCGGATGGTATGTCGCCAGACTCATATATTCTACACACCAACGTGAATGGACGTTTTGTTGCCACTTCCCCCAATGATTTTAGAAATTCTGATGGAATGTTATCTATCCCTTCTGCCTTATTTGACCGTAAGTCCTCCAAAGCTCTTTTAAATTCCGATTCTAATACTGGATCCTCTATCTCTTCTAAATCGACTCCCGTTTCATCTTCTATCACATCAGAGAAATCTTCACCCTCATAGAGGCTTTCAGTGTATTCTTTCCACCTATCTGCTCTCTCCTCTGCATTTAACAGTGGAATTCCCGTTGCACTCTTGATGTTACCACCGTTGCTTTTAATGTCACCAAAGGTTGTTTTGACTTTCCTGTATGCTGAGTCTGTCCTTTCGACAATCATATCTTTTTCGATGTCTTCACATTTTTCCTGCAGCCATTTCGTCTTAGCTTCCCTGCACTTCCTATTTATTTCATTCCTCAGCGACTTGTATTTATGTATTCCTGATTTTCCCGGAACATGTTTGTACTTCCTCCTTTCATCAATCAACTGAAGTATTTCTTGTGTTACCCATGGTTTCTTCGCAGCTACCTTCTTTGTACCTATGTTTTCCTTCCCAACTTCTGTGATGGGCCTTTTTAGAGATGTCCATACCTCTTCAACTGTACTGCCTATTGCGCTATTCCTTATTGCTGTATCTATAGCGTTAGAGAACTTCAAACGTATCTCGTCATTCCTTAGTACTTCCGTATCCCACTTCTTTGCGTATTGATTCTTCCTGACTAATGTCTTGAACTTCAGCCTACTCTTCATCACTACTATATTGTGATCTGAGTCTATATCTGCTCCTGGGTACGCCTCACAATTCAGTATCTGATTTTGGAATCTCTGTCTGACCATGATGTGATCTAATTGAAATCTTCCCGTATCTCCCGGCCTTTTCCTAGTATACCTCCTCCTCTTGTGATTCTTGAACAGGGTATTCGCTATTACTAGCTGAAACTTGTTACAGAACTCAATTAGTGTTTCTCCTCTTTCATTCCTTGTCCCAAGTCCATATTCTCCTGTAACCTTTTCTTATGCTCCTTCCCCTATAACTGCATTCCAGTCGCCCATGACTATTAGATTTTCGTCCCCCTTTACATACTGCATTACCCTTTCAATATACTCATACACTTTCTCTATCAGTTCATCTTCAGCTTGCGACGTCGGCATGTATACGTGAGCTATCGTTGTCGGTGTTGGTCTGCTGTCGATTCTGATTAGAGCAACCCGGTTACTGAACTGTTCACAGTAACACACCCTCTGCCCTACCTTCCTATTCATAACAAATCCTACACCTGTTATACCATTTTCTGCTGCTGTTGATATTACCCGATACTCATCTGACCAGAAATCCTTGTCTACCTTCCACTTCGCTTCACTGACCCCTTCTATATCTAGATTGAGCCTATGCACTTCCCTTTTCAAATTTTCTAGTTTCCCTACCACGTTCAAGCTTCTGACATACCACGCCCCGACTCGTAGAACGTTATCCTTTCGTAGATTATTCAATCTTTTTCTCATGGTAACCTCCCCCTTGGCAGTCCCCTCCCGGAGATCCGAATGGGGGACTATTCCGGAATCTTTTGCCAATGGAGAGATCATCATGACACTTCTTCAAATACAGGCCACATGTCCTGTGGATACACGTTACGTGTCTTTAATGCAGTGGTTTCCATTGCCTTCTGCATCCTCATGTCGTTGATCATTGCTGATTCTTCCGCCTTCAGGGGTAATTTCCCACCCCTAGGAAAGAGAGTGCCCTGAACCTGTATCCGCTCCTCCGCCCTCTGTGACGAGGCCGTTGGCAGAATGAGGCTGACTTCTTATGCCGGAAGTCTTCGGCCGCCAATGCTGATTATTTATCAAAATTTAGGCAGTGGCGGGGATCGAACCCGGGACCGAAGACGTTTTGATTATGAATCAAAGACGCTACCCATAGACCACATAGTCAGTATAGCCAGCCTAATTGCGAAACTGTTGCCAGTGCAGGATTTTGTGCACAACCTGTGCTTTCGATTATGTCGCATAAATGTTCGATGGGTGACCAAATCATTCGCACGAATTGTCCAGAATTTTCCTCAACGCAACCGAGAACAGTTGTGGCGCATTGCCATCCACAAAAACTCCGTCGTTTTTTGGAAACATGAGGTCCATAAATGATTGGAAATAGTCTCCAAGTAGTCGAACATAACCATTTCCAGTCAATGTTCAGTTCATTTGGACCAGAGAACCCATTCCATTCCATATAAACACAGCCCACACCATTGTACAATCACTACCAGCTTGCACGGTGCCATGTTGACAACATGGTGATGGCTTCGCTGGGATTGCGTCGCACTCGAACCGTACAATCAACTGTTACTAACTGAAATCGGAGCTCCCCAGACCAGACCACTGTTTTCCAGTCCTCTAGGGTCCAACCAATAGGGACAAGAGCCTAGCAGAGACGCTGCAGGCGATGTCACCCTGTTAGCAAAGGCACTCGCGTCGGTCGTCTGCTGCCATAGCCTATTAACGCCAAATTCTGCAGTACTCTCCAAAGAGGTGCGTTCGTCGTACCTTTCACATTGATTTCTGCAGTTATTTCACGCAGTGGTGCCTGTGTGATAGCACGGTTCACTCTACCCTAACACCGCTGTGTTGTCCTTGCTGAGAAGTAATGCTTGAAATTTGATATTCTCTGCTTGCTCTTGACACCGTGGATCTCGGAATATAGAATTCCCTAACGATTTCCAATATGGAACGTCCCATGCGTCTAGCTTCAACTACCGTTCTGCGTACAAAATCTGTGAATTCCCGTCTTGCGGCCATAATTACGTCGGAAACCTTTTCACATGAATTACCTGAGTATAAATGATAGCTCCGCCAATGCAGTGCCCTTTTATACCTTGAGTACGCTGTGCTACTTCCATCTGTAATGTGCATATCTCTGTCCCATGACTTTATTCACCTTCGTGTATGATAGAATAAGTAACATTTGTTAAATTCTACACTATTACATTTCAAAATGACACTATTTTTCAACAGTCTTCAAGTGTCTGGAAACAACAGCCGGATCATTATACCAACTGTGTAAGTTATTCGATGACAGAAATGTGCTTCTTGTTCACCAAGTCATTCGACATGTGGCGTGTGGACGCCCTAATCGTTGAAAGATTCTTTTCCCCCAGATTTCCTTTCAGTTTGCCGAACAAATGTAAATCTTACGGTGCAGGATCTTGCCTGTATTATGGACGATTGTAAACCTTGCAACAGAAACTCTGAAGTAAAACATGTGCCGTGCGTATCACGTGCGGTGTTTCGCTATCACATAGGAGAACAATGCCTTTCCATCCTGTTCCAAGGCTATTTTCTTTACTTAATAAAAGTGACCATAAATCTTACAGCTTTGTTTGGAGGTGATTGTGATTGAGGAATGCAAGGTTTCCGATTCTGCAGACGATCGCAGACGAAGGTAGTGGTATACATATGCTTGTTAATGTAAGGAATGAGCACAGTGAAACTGGTCGACATGCAGACGTGTATGAATGGAAAATCTCTGTGTGAGTCTTCGCACTGTAGTGGTATATAAGTGCTGGTCGGTGCGGAAAGTCCCAAGTAACATGGAAAATTTCTGCCATGACTCATCACAGTAATGTGGCATGCATGTGATGGTCAGTGTATGAAATCAGCATAGAAAAATAGGTTGACGTCGAGACGCGATGCATGCAAATCTCAGTCATGAGTCATGGCAGTGAAGAGGTATGTATATGCAGGTCAGCGTATGGAAACAGCAAAATAAAACAGGTTGATGTGGAGCCTGGCTTCACGAGCTGCAACGCATGAGTCCAAACACTCGCACCGTTTTATACCACTGACGCTAATATACACTGCTGGCCATTAAAATTGCTACACCAAGAAGAAATGCAGGTGATAAACGGGTATTCATTGGACAAATATATTATACTAGAACTGAAGTGTGATTACATTTTCACGCAATTTGGTTGCATAGATCCTGAGAAATCAGTACCCAGAACAACCACCTCTGCCCGTAATAACGGCCTTGATACGCATGGGCATTGAGTCAAACACAGATTGGATGGCGTGTACAGGTACAACTGCCCATGCAGCTTCAACACGATACCACAGTTCATCGAGAGTAGTGACTGGCATATTGTGACGAGCCAGTTGCTCGGCCACCATCGACCAGACATTTTCAGTTGGTGAGAGTTCTGGAGAATGAGCTGGTCAGGGCAGCATTCGAACATTTTCTGTATCCAGAAAGGCCCGTACAGGACCTGCAACATGCGGCCGTGCATTATCCTGCTGAAATGTAGGGTTTCGCATGTATCGAATGAAGAGTAGAGCCACGGGTCGTAACAAATCTGAGATGTAACGTCCACTGTTCAAAGTGCCGTCAATGCGAACTAGAGGTGACCGAGACGTGTAACCAATGGCACCCCATACCATCACATCGGGTGATACGCCAGAATGGCGTTGACGAATACACGCTTCCAATGTGCATTCACCGCGATGTCGCCAAACACGGATGCGACCATCATGATGCTGTAAACAGAACCTAGATTCATCCGAAAAAATGACGTTATTCCATTCGTGCACCCTGGTTCGTCGTTGAGTACACCATCGCAGGCGCTTCTGTCTGTGATGCAGCGTCAAGGGTAACCGCAGCCATGGTCTCCGAGCTGATAGTCCATGCTGCTACAAACGACGTCGAACTGTTCGTGCAGATGGTTGTTGTCTCGCAAACGTTCCCATCTGTTGACTCAGGGATCTAGACGTGTCTGCACGATCCGTTACAGCCATGCGGATAAGATGCCTGTCATCTCGACTGCTAGTGACACGAGGCCGTTGGGATCCAGCACGGTGTTCCGTATTACCCTCCTGAACCCACCGATTCCATATCCTGCTAACAGTCATCGGATCTCGACCAACGCGAGCAGCAATGACGCGATAGATAAACCGCAATCGCTATAGGCTACAATCCGACCTTTATCAAAGTCGGAAACATTTTAATTCCGCAGAGCGAAATACAGTGACGTGCGACAAAAGGCGTGGCACTGCAGTTTCTATATCTACATCTACATTTATACTCCGCAAGCCACCCAACGGTGTGTGGCGGAGGGCACTTTACGTGCCACTGTCATTACCCCCCTTTCCTGTTCCAGTCGCGTATGGTTCGCGGGAAGAACGACTGCCGGAAAGCCTCCGTGCGCTCTCGAATCTCTCTAATTTTACATTCGTGATCTCCTCGGGAGGTATAAGTACGGGGAAGCAATATATTCGATATCTCACCCAGAAACGCACCCTCTCGAAACCTGGCGAGCAAGCTACACCGCTATGCAGAGCGCCTCTCTTGCAGAGTTTGCCACTTGAGTTTGTTAAACGTCTCCGTAACGCTATCACGATTACCAAACAACCCTGTGACGAAACGCGCCGCTCTTCTTTGGATCTTCTCTATCTCCTCTGTCAACCTGACCTGGTACGGATCCCACACTGATGAGCAATACTCAAGTATAGGTCGAACGAGTGTTTTGTAAGCCTCTTCCTTTGTTGCTGGGCTACATTTTGTAAGGACTCTCCCAATGAATCTCAACCTGGCACCCACCTTACCAACAATTAATTTTATATGAACATTCCACTTCAAATCGTTCCGTACGCATACTCTCAGATATTTTACAGAAGTAACTGCTACCAGTGTTTCTTCCGCTATCATATAATCATACAATAAAGGATCCTTCTTTCTATGTATTCGCAATACATTACATTTGTCTATGTTAAGGGTCAGTTGCCCGTTCCTGCACCTAGTGCCTATCCGCTGCAGATCTTCCTGCATTTCGCTGCAGTGGCACATTCAAGACAAAATAACATCTTACATTTCCTCGAACATATATATTTTATATATCAAACTCCTCTGAAAGATGTGAGCTACAAAATGAACATGTTTATGAAAAATCGATTTCCTTAAAACTTTGACGTCCCATTCCTAAATTTCGGAGAAGGGGGAGGGGGGAGGCGCCACTATCTAGTTTTTGCCCCTTTTCGGAAATGTCGTAGAATCGGGGTTATGGGCGGCTACAGAGGCAGAAAGGCGCAATATTTGTGTAGGGGACTTCCAGCGGGCTGTTGAATCTATGCCACGTCGATGTGCTGCACTGAGACGGGCAAAAGAAGATCCGACGCGATATTAGGCGGTTGTTGTTGTTATGGTCTTCAGTCCTGAGACTGGATTGATGCAGCTCTCCATGCCACTCTATCCTGTACAAGCTTCTTTATCCCTTTTTAAATTTTCTAACCTACCTGCCCGATTAAGGGATCTGACATTCCACGCTCCGATCCGTAGAAGGCCAGTTTTCTTTCTCCTGACAACGACGTCCTCTTGAGTAGTCCCTGCCCGGAGATCCGAATGGGGGACTATTTGACCTCCAGAATATTTTACCAAAGAGGACGCCATCATCATTTAATCATACAGTAAAGCTGCATGACCCCTTGATTTCAGCCTTTCGCAGTACCAGCACAGCAAGGCCGTTTTGGTTAGTGTTACAAGGCCAGATTAGTCAATCATCCAAACTGTTGCCCCTGAAACTACTGAAAAGGTTGCTGCCCCTCTTCAGGAACCACACGTTTGTCTGGCCTCTCAGCAGATACCCCTCCGTTGTGGTTGCACCTACGGTACGGCCATGTGTATCGCTGAGGCACGCAAGCCTCCCCACCAACAGCAAGGTCCACGGTTCATTGGGGGGGGGGGGGGGAGGTATTAGGAGGTGTGCCATAACTTTTGTCACTTCAGTGTAGACTGTTGGTAGACTGTGGTATACAGTGATAATTTTCGGGGGAATCTGAGAGTGCATATTTGCAGTGATTAAAATTTTGTAAATCAGCAATGTACCTTTTTTGGCTGCGTGGGTACCGGCCACTGCAGTAATTAGCCGTTAACGGGAAGTGGGTGACACCGCGCCCGTAGCTACAGTAGTCGCTGTGAGCCGCTCTCTCGGCGCCGCTGGATCCGCTGCCGCAAGCCTGCAGAGTGCGCCGGTGTCCGCAGGCAAGCCGTTCCCGGTGCGCAACTGCTCGCTGAGCAACCAGACGGCCAGCTCGGTGGAGGTGTGGTGCCAGGCGGGCTTTGACGGCGGCCTGCCGCAGACCTTCGTGCTGGAGCTGTTCTCGGGCTCCGCGCCGCGCTACAACCTGACGGCGGCCGACGCGCCCGTCTTCCTGCTCGCCGACCTCGAGCCGGAGGTCACCTTCCGGGTCGCCGTCTTCGCCGTCAACGCCAAAGGACGGAGCCCCGCCGTCCTCATCGAGGAGATCACCTTCCGGGACGCCGAGCGACGCACCGGTCAGTAGCCTGCGTCTTTTCTGTTCTCTCATTGACTTCGATCTGGTTTGTTATGACATCCTCTGATCTTCGAACCTCCTACATCGTTTCTAGCTTATATTCCAATCTTTGCCTTCTCCTACAAGTTTGCCGTCTGCTACTCCCCCTCCTACCATGGAAGGTGTGAGTAAAGCACCGCGTCAGCTCCTGCTCAGAAATACGCTGACGGAAAAAATCGCAAAACCGAAAATTTATTCCAGAATGAGATTTTCACTCTGTAGCGGAGTGTGCGCTGATATGAAACTTCCTGGCAGATTAAAACTATGTACCCGACCGAGATTCAAACTCGGGACCTTTTCCTATCGCGGGCAAGTGCGCTACCATCTTTTTTTTTATTATTTTTCAATGTCAGGCTCAACAACCTTTGCTGAGATACGTTTTGTTGTACTACCGCATAAATATTGTCTACAATGTCCAAATGTTGACAAATACTGGCTAATTAGAAAATTAATGAAGTAAGGAAATGAATAAAACTGAAAATGTCCAAATGAAAGACATGAAGTCATCGCGGATAGTACAAATACAAAAGAATCATGCTCCTGTAGCAATGAAATGAAATTCATGTCGGGGGCGACACGTGCTCACGACCCGACGTTCGATAGAGCAAGAGAGATCTATCGACTCGTTCTCCAGACGTTGGTGTAAGACTGGGTCGTCTTCTCGAAATTAACTAAGGGTCCGTAAGGGTGATCGATTTCTGTCTCGGATTCTTCGTCTATCTCATCTCTCACCCGTCACACCCCATCTGGCCGGCGGGTCGCTAAATTTAAGTCGCAAATAATAAGCGAAGTCTTGCCTATATTTCTTATGCTGTTGCAGCTTCGTGTGTCCGTCCAGGAGAAAATGCCAAAAATCCATTTTGTCCTTTTCCGATTCGTTATAGACGTAGCCCACAACCATTCCCCGTACCCATGTCACTGCATTGGTGTTTTGGACCGGAAAATAAGATTCTTGGGGGAAAAAGTGTGTCTGATGAATCTGAGCTACCCAAGCACGACTCACGCCCTGTCCTCACAGCTGTACTTCTGCCAGTACCTCGTCTACCACCTTCCATACTTTACAGAAGCTCTCCTGCGAACTTGCCCGTGAAAGGCAAAGGTCCCGAGTTCGAATCTCTGTCCGGTACACAGTTTTAATCTGCCAGGAAGTTTCGAAAATTTATTAATGTAAAAAAAATGAGATTTCGGAAATACATCTGTTTTGGAAACATATTCAAGTGATTAACATTCCATGCTTACAGGTTAATGTAAGCGTGCAATAAGCAATTGCAAATATGAAAGATTGATACATTAATAATGGACTTAACGCCAGAATGCTGGATGACAGCATGCAAAAGTGCAAGCATTGTGTTTTACAGCTGCCGCATGTTAGTTTGTGGGATGGAGTTCCATGCCTGTTGCACTTGGTCGGTCAGTACTGTTAATACTGTTTGTGGTTGAACCTGGAGTTTTTGTCCGATGATGTCCCATACCTGCTCGATAGGATAGAGATATGGTGATCGATGAGGAAAAGGCCTCTTGTCTGTACTCTGTACAGCATGTTGGGTTTCAACAACGGTATCTTGTTGGAAAACGACCGGAGAATGATGTTGATAAGGAGCAGCACGACAGCTCGAATCACCAGACTGATTCAAAAATTTTCAAACGTGTATGAAATCTTATGGGACTTAACTGCTAAGGTCATCAGTCGCTAAGCTTACACACTACTTAACCTAAATTATCCTAAGGACAAACACACAGACGCATGTCCGAGGGAGGACTCGAACCTCCGCTGGGACTACCAGACTGGTGTACAAGTTTGCAGTCACAGTGCGTGGGATAACCCCGACAGTGCTTCTGCTGTTATACCAAATCGCACCGCAGACCACAACTCCAGGATGAGGTCCACTGTGTCTAGCGCACAGACATGTTGTTTGCAGGCCCTCAACTTGCTTCCTTCTAACCAACACACGGCCATCATAAAACCCAACAGTCCTCTACCCTGCTCTCCAATGAGCTCTCGCTTGACACCATTGAAGCCGCAAACGGCAGTGGTGTGGGGTCAGTGGAATGCGCCCTACACCTATAGTTGAAGTATCGATTTGTAAGAGTTTTTTTGTGGTTACTGCTGCTCAAATTGCTGCTGCAGTAGCAATACAGTTCCACAGAGCCACGAGCCGAACACGAATTCTCATGACCAAAACTGCCAACGTTGAGGAGCGACATGATGTCGGTGTACGTCAATGACCGTATTGGTGCCGAGACTTTCCGCAATACCGGGCGGGGTAGCCGTGCGGTTTCAGGCGTCTTGTCACGATTCGCCCGGCTCCACCTGTCGGAGGTTCGAGTCCTCCCTCTGGAATCAGGGTGAGTGTTGTCCTTAGTGTAAGCTAGATTAAGTTAGATTAAGTAGTGCGTATGCCTAGGGACCGATGACCTCAGCAGTTTGGTCCACAAATTTCCAAAATTTCTTTCCATAATATAGCAGAGGGAACATCCAGTTTCTCGTAGCGCTATAACATGATCTCGTTGAAACGCAGTGGGGCGCTGATAACTGAGTCATTGTCACCTTAAAGATATCCTTAATTAATATCAACTGACCACGTTCACTGTCAAAGGTATTTAACGCTCACGACCGTTATAGCATGTAGCTAAAGTAAACATGATTTGCATCGTCATAGTGGCGCTGCTAGGGCGAAACTTAAGCGATGGTTGCCAACCTTGAATGTTTATCATCTGTCACATGTAGAAACACGCCAACCAACTTTATGTCACACAGCTCCATCTTGATGCTGCGATTTATTTTTCCGACAGCGTACTTTGATTTCCACTGCTAGTTATTTATTTTTATTTATTTATTTAACCAGATCCGATTGGGGACATAAAACTCTCTCTTACATCGCACCAGGGTTTCAAACGCACATCTTTTGTCCTCATAGTTATCTAAGAAATATCGTTTTTAATATGACAGTATTAAAATGATCTGAGTGTCTGTGGTGACACTGTGAGCCAATTATTCTGACTATGAATGATTTAAGTTAATACTGCTAGCATTGCTCCTACTACTGCTGCTGCCGCTGGTGCCACTAATAATGGCAACAGTAAGAATGACTGTGATAATGAAATAATTGTAAAAACGGTTAAACTGGGAGACATAAAAATAATTTTTGGGTATACAGGATAGATGCCGCCTGGCTTAGCGACTTATGGGGAAAGGAAATTTAAGAAGACTGCACCAGGTAAGTCTTCTGGGAAATGAGAAAGATCGGATTGGAAATTATGTACAGGGACAATGGTAATCATTATTTTACTGCAGTGGGTATTTCGCTAACTGTCTGCTAAAGCTGGAGATGTTATTCACTTCTCTAATATAATGAGGGAGGTTATTCCAGAAAAGGGTTCCTGCTACTGAGAAGGACTTCGAGAAAATTGCTGAAGGATGAAGTGGGACAGAAGGGATTTTGCTCTGATGGGAGCGCGTACTTCTCCCATGTTGTTAAGACGGCTAAGGTCGATGAGAGACAAGAGGGCAGTGTACGTCAATAAGACTGTAGAAAAGTTGGAGGGTAGGGAAATCCCGGCTCTTGTCTGCACTCAGCCAGGATGCTGTGCATGGGATGCTGAAATATACATTTGTAAAAGTAGTTATATTTAAAAGGAACAACGTTTAAAAACCGTTACGTTGCAGTATACACTGTTTCATCAAAGTCGAACATTACGGATACAACCAGCTTCCCTGAAAAAGAAATTTGAGGATAATATCACCGTAATCAGTAATCAGTAATCAGTAATCGGAAATATAAGATGCTGTAAAAGTTGTTTCAGGTCAAGAGGAAAAAGCTATTTCCATTTTTATAGAGTATGGAAAATGGTAATGCCTTCTTGCACATTACAGTTATGTGCTCGGTAAAATTTACCATTTGGTCTATTTTTACTCCTAAGCTCTTTTCTAAGGAAGAGAAATAGATATTTGTCGTATGGTTTCCCGATATTTCTGGCTCCTGAGCGTAGAATGACGAACAATTATTGCTTGGGTTTTGGATGGTTTGAGCTTTAACCCTATGCTCATTCTGATAGTGCACACAGATCGGTATTAGGTTACGTTCACCGATTCCACAGTAAGATAACAGAGATACACTTTTGTAAAAGTTGTTATCTTTACAAGACAAAAATGTTTGAAAATTGTTATCTTAAAATGTACACCGTTTGATCGAAAGTATCCGAACACTCGTATATAATGCTGGATTGACCACTAGATTTCAAGGAAGGGGGATCCGCCAGTGTTAAAGGAAGTGGGGAGTATTGCGTTGTCAGTGGAGAAGCAGTGACACCAAAATGGGGCGGCCAGTAGGGCCCAGCGACTTCGAACGTGGACTACTCACTGGCTGTTACCTGAGTAACAGATCCATCAGAGCATTTCAACTGTACTGAAGTTACCCAATTCGACTGTTACTGATATGAATGTGAGACAGAAACGCATGTAAAGAACAACAAGGGAAGACTAATGTACTGACTGATAGGGATAGTCGAACAAATCGTATTAAATCCGTGGAAGTGTTTAGTCGTATGTTTCGAAGTACTCCCAGCATTCTAACCAGCACCATGTTGGTGCGTAGGGAGCTAAAAAGAAAGGAGCAGTTCCTCGTAAGCCACAAATTTTTGCAGTGACCGCCAATCAGTGCTTGACACGGTGTAAGAGCTTCGGTACTGCTCAACGGATGACTGGAAACGAATGATCTGGAAGGATGAATCACGCTATGCCCTGTGGCAATCTAATGGAAAAATTTGGGTTAGGAGTATGTCTAGAGAAGTTTACCTGCCATCATGTTCAGTGCCAACAGTGAAATAGAGGGGACGTGGTGTAAAGGTATAGTTTTTTTCTCCGTGGTTAGGCGGTGGTCCTCTTATTGTGCCTACAAAAACCATAAATGAGGAAGCATGCGAGGGTTGGAACTTTAATACTGGAAAATATTTATTTGCAGCTCGTAGAACATAGATACGTGTTTCAATGTTGTACTGGCCTTCAATGTAGTCACCAGCATTGCTTATAACACGTTGCCAGCGATGTGGACGTCGTAGGTTACTCTTAGCAGTGCCAGTTGTGTTGACAGTTCGAGCGACGCAGTGTATTGCCCGACGAATTTGTAGCAGTTTTGAAGCTAATGCCGTGATTCACACAAATCAGTAACAGCTTGCACTGTACGTGCTTGAGCATTGTTCTGCAAAATAATGGTCACGTCCTGCAGAAAGTGTCATCACTTCTGTCTCTAAGCTGGTCGTAGGTTGTGTTCCAAAAATGAGTAGCACAGAGACGGAAGTGATGACACTTTCTGCAGGACTTGACCATCATTTTACAGAACAATGCTCAAGCACGTACAGTGCAAGCTGTTACTGATTTGACTGACCGATGGTGCTGCTAAGTGCTATACCAACTACCGCACTCCCCTGACTTAAGCCCTCGTAAATTCAACTCAGTTTCTAAACTGAAGGAAACACTTCACGGAATTCGCTTCAGAACTGCTAAAACTTCGTCGGGCAATACACCGCGCCACTCGAACTTCAAAACAACTGGCATTGCTAAGAGTATCCTACGACTTCCACATCGCTGGCAACGGGTTATACATAATGCTGGTGACTACTTTGACTGTCAGTAAAACTTTGAAACACGGATCTATTTTGTACGAGCTGTCAATAAATAGTTGCCACTATTAAAGTTACAACCTTCGTATCAACAGATTCTACGTCGTTGTGTACAACGTACGGTAGCGAAACAGTTAGGAAACTATGATCGAATCATCACAGCAGTGCAGCCGCTAATACCGATTTGTAGACAATATCTTCTCTGAAATGCAGGGGCTCACCCAGTGTCCAAACCTGAGACCCATGGAACATCTCAGGATAGCTTATACACTTAACCGTCAAAGAAACTGTTATATGCATGCGTACTCAAATACAGAGATATATAAACAGGCAGAATACTTCGCTGCGGTTGGCAACGCCTATATAAGACAAGTGCCCGAGGCAGTTGTTCGGTCGGTTACTGCTGCTGCATCGACAGGTTATCAGGAGTGGGTTTAAACGCTCGAGCGATGGGACACAGCATATTCGAGGTAGTGATGAAGTGGGGATTTTCCTGTGCATCCAGTTCACGACTGTACCGTGAATATCGAGAATCCGGTAAAGCAGCAAATTCCCGACACCCATCTGCAAATTGCTGCAGATTTCAATGCTGGGTCATCAACAAGTGTGAGCGTGTGAACCATTCAACGAAACATAATCGACGTGGGTTTTCGGAGCTGATGGCCCACTTGTATACGCTTGATGACTGCACGACACAAAGCTTTAAGCCTCGCCTAGGCCCATTAACACCGATTTTGCTGTTGATGACTGGAAACATGTTGCCTGGTCAGATGAGTCTCGTTTCAAATTGTTTCCTGCGGATGGACGTGTACGGGGTAGGAGACAACCTCATTAATCCATGGATCCCGCATGTCAGCAAGGGACTGTACAAGCCGGTGGAGGCTCTGTAATGGTGTGGGGCGTGTCTGTTGGAGTGATATGGATTCCCTGATACGTCTAGATACGACTCCGAGTGGTGATACGTACGTAAGAATCCTGTCTGATCATCTGCATCCATTCATGTCTATTATGCATTCCATCGGACTTGGAAAATTCCAGCAGGACAATTGCGAAAACCCATACGTCCAGCATTAATACAGAGTGGCTCCAGGAACACTCTTATGAGTTTAAATATTTCCACTGATCACCGGATTCCACAGGCATGAACGTTATTGAGCACGTCTTTGACACCTTGCAACGTGCTGTTCAGAAGAGGTCTGCACCCTGTCGTATTCTTACGGTTTTATGGACAGTCGTGCAGGATTCATGGCGCTAGTTTCCTCCTGCACTGCTTCAGACATTAGTCAAGTCGATGCTACGTCGTTTTGCAGCACTTCGGCGTTCTCGCGGGGGCCCGACGAGATGTTAAGCAGGTGTACCAGTTCCTTTGGCTCTTCAGTGTACAACGTCGGCTTAGCATCGGACCCAGTATCTGAGGAAACTTCCTTCTCTGGTTTCGGATTTGGAGGGAGAAAGGGCCGTCACTCGTTGACGGACATTCAGATACTGCATTCAAAGTGTCCCCAACATAACCTAAGTTGTTATAAGGTCGAAGAGTAAACACACCAAATATTAATTTCCACTGGTAAGTGGCTGGATACTTATGGTCAGATAGTGTATGCATTAAAACGTATTAAGGAACTCTTTAAAGTTCACAATGCCTCTCATGTACTTCAGCTTCTTCCTTGAATATGCCTATTTGTCTCTGTAAGTATATGTATACTCCTTCTCTTCTAACACTTTCTACCTCTCTCCTTTGTAATGTTATGGAGGGTGATAAGCTTGTTCTCTGTATCATTAACGGTACGACATTCTAAAATATTACGACTTATCTTCTGTCAAATTAACATGTTCCCGGGGCCGTCTGTGCAATATAACGAAATTCACAATCATTGCATTTGATCCTGTACATCCCGGAGTGGTCGTAATTACGCATGCTTTGTATGCTATGCACGAGCTGCGAAATCAGTGTATTATCAGTAAGGAAACTTATATTAACTTTAGTCCTGCGGAAGGCGTATGATATTATACCCGATATGTCGCGCATGAGAGGGTTTATAGCTTTTGCGGCCCATAATTTCTTTTACGTCCTTTCTATCGTAAAATATATGATTTTTCTTATTATGCGTTTTATCGACTAATGCAGGATTACATGTGCTGGAACATGCTATCTTCCTTAAAATCTGCAGTACTTCTCGCGTATCATCACTTTACAAAGGAAGTCGTGTGGTTTCTTCTGTCATAGGCTTGAAGTAAGAACTTTTTTGTGCAAGCCTGTGGCAGGAAAACCGTAAGTTTTAGTTTATTTTTCTGCAGATATTATTAAACATACGTGTGGCATCATTGTTACATGTACCTAATTCAAGTAATTTGTACTATTTGTGGAGCCAAACTGAAGAGCAAAATTCAAATTGATGTTCTTAATATTTGCTATCATTCTTCCTCAGGTGCTGTTTCAGTGGTATTAATTGTGTAGATAAGAACCAGTTCTATCCAGCTTATGAATGTGAGACATTTCAAATTTTATTTACCTTAACTTCCCTTTAAACCACAACTATTTGTAAATCTTTTGCATTCAGAAAGTTCTCTAGCTTTGTTACCAGGATAGCTATCAGACTTTGAATAGTTTTCTGCCTCTTCAACGATTCTTACAGACACAAGCCATTACATTTACTCCCTAATGATATACGAAGTTAATAACGAGACTGAACATAGGATGAATTCATCAACTGACAACCATAATTCCAGATATAGAACTAATTTCCCATGTGGATCATACACACATCTTTTGAAATCATAGTGGAGATTTATATTCTGGTGAAAAAGTGTACCACTGGAAATGAGCCGGGAAATCGAATTACCGAAATACACTGACGGAAGGAAAAATATCACATCACCTAACATTAATTAGTGTAGGGCTATGAGTTTTCGTATATGTTTTCCACATCCCCCTAGTCGAATACTGGGCTGGTCCCCACGATCCACCTCAGTTACTCGAGTTGCAGACATTTGAAACACGTTCCCACTATGTGACGGTACGCTGACAGTTGGGGTACACTGATTCCATCCAGTGGGGTACGGGGTGGCGGCAGGAAGGGCATCGGGCCACCCCTAAAACTAACATTGCCAAATCCGTTGTAACCACGCCGAACCTGCGATCACTGCGGGACTTAGGCGTATGCAGAAGAAGAATGAGTTTTCTTAAATATATTTCGCTAGATAACATGTATAAGTGATTAACGTTGGAAGATCACACGTCAATGTTAGCGGCAGATAAGCCATTGCAAATGTGCAGTCAGGGTGCGCGGGATAACCACAAGAGTGCTCCTGCTGCCATACGAATTCGCACCCTGGACCAATACTCCAGGTGCAGGTCCGGTGTGTCTAGACAGGTTGGGTGCAGTCTCTCAGTGTACCTCCTCCTAACGAACGCACGGCCATCACTGACACCGAGATAGAACCAGTTTCTATCAGAAAATACGAGACATCTTAACCCCGCCAGTGACATGTCGCTTGAAACCACTGACGTCGCAAGTGGCGGTGGCTTTGGGTCAGATCCATGCTACATGGCATCTGGCTCGGAGCTGTCCGAGAAGTAACAGATTTGTAACAGTTCGCCGTGTCACTGTGGTGCCAACAGCTGCTCAAATTGCTGCTGCGGATGCAGTACGATGTGCCAGAGCCATACGCTAAAAACGATGGTCTTCCCCCTCGGTAGTACCACTTGGCTGTCCAGAGCCCGTTCTCCTTGCAGCCGTACATTCTCGAAGTCACCATTGTCAGCCATCATGTAAAGTGGCTACATTCCTACCAAGTCACTCTGCAGTATCGCATAAAGCGTGTACTTAAGGCAAACCTGATTTGCATCTTCATAGTGGCGCTACTAACGTCACAGTTATCCGCCTGGCGTGGAATTTGAATAGATATCGTCTTTCAGATGCAGAAATATGCCTACCAAATGTCGTTTATGGAACACAACTCCTCCTTGGTGCTGCGATTCTCTTTTCCGTCAGTGTATTCACAACAAAAAAAGAGACGACCTTATTAGCCATATACTCCACAATTTATTAGAATCTTGGACAGGTGATTGTGGTCTGAGTAAAGTTAAATAGTTTAAAGATGAATACAATAGCATAATAATTTGGGAAATATAATCTTTTTTAAAGTAGCTACTTTTCTCCTTACAAACGTACATAAAGTAATGTAGAAACAATTATGGTAATTCTCAGTACGTTAACACTAGCCATAAGTTCTTGCTTGCATAGCTTCTAGCATGCTTTACAGAGGTACGCAGCGGTGTTTGCTTCTGCCTGTTAATAGCCTGATTTGTCGCATACCTCTGAAAACTATTCTCCATGATACCCTTTATCAAACACGATGTGCGAATGAATAGTCAGTGAATGAATCGGAGACATCTGCGATAACAGTAATGGCATTTCCATTTGTTGGTTTGCCAACCTATCTCATCGCTTCGACAAGTGAAAGCCGAAAGGGCTGAACGTGTTCGCGTGAACGAATGGCTGTGCAGGAAGTTTGTAGTTTCCCATGAGAGGCTGGCTCACGGTGCTGGCCGCAGCAGAGGGAGAGATGGGGGCAGGCGGTCTCGGAAGAAGTTGGTCGCAGCCGCTCCGCCGCTCTCGCGATGCGGGCATTGTTCGTGCTAAAGAGTAGCGCACCCTCCCCCTGAATATGCGATCCGCAAAATAAACAGAACCAGCGCCGCGAAACTTTTACAGATCAATTGCCGGAAACTCCAGATCCGTACCGCAACGCAGCGGCACGGTTGTCGAAAAATTCTGGGCGATATACTTCCTCTGCAGACATCTGATGGACAGAGCAGAGAGCCCCGGCAATCTCACTGTGCAGCATCTATTACTCCGCTTTTATGATATTACAAAATTACAATTTGAGTTTACCGATTAATGCAGATACGAGCGAAGTCGTTGCATTGACTTTCCGGCAATATGACTTTCTTTCTGACAGAACTAGCCGAGTACCCGCTTTTCCTCGGGTGTACATTTGTCGCAGTCTTCTATTAGTCCACCTCCTCTTCCCTCTCCTCTGTGTATCTGCACCTACCCCGTCTCTCTGTTTTCCTTCTTTCTTTGTCCATTTCATCCTTCTCTCTCCCTCTTTGTGTCTCCTCCTCGTCTCTCCATCTACCTACATCCACCTCATACTCCGGCCTCTCTCCGTCCATATCCTCCTCCTTCTTTCACGGTACTCCTTCTCCACCCCCGCTAGCTGCCTTCTCCTCCATCTCCTCTATCTGCCATATCTCCCTCTCATTTGTTGACCTTTTGCTCCCCCTTCACGTGTCATTCTCATCCTTCTCTTTGCTCTCTTTCGATCTACCTTCTCGTCTTCCTCTCTCGGTCCATCTCCTCCTCCCCTCTGTTCATCTTCCCCTCACATTCTCCATCTCCTCCTCACATAGCTCAATGGTTATGATGTTATATGACCTGAACTATGTGTCATACAATAATTTAGATCCATTAATCTTCTAACTAGTTTAATCTGGTTCGCCACGAATTCCTCTCCTGTGCCAACCTTTCCATCTCAGAGAAGCGCTTGCATCCCACATCCTCAGTTTGTTGGATTATTCAAATCTCCGTCTTCTTCCACAGTTTTTACTTCTGCACCTCCCTCTAGTACCACGGAAGTTATTCCATGATGTCTTACCCGAAGTCCTATCATCCGTCCCTTTTTTTGTCATTGTTATCATATATTCCTTGCCTCGCTTTCGGCGGAGAACCTGCTCATTAACTTTCCTCATCAGTTCACCTAATTTTCAACATTTATCTCACATACTTCCATTCTCTTCTGCTTAGGTTTTCCCACAGTCAATGTTTCATTGCGAGTCATGCAGGGTGTGTCAGCTGTACTGCATGAACAGGGAAAATATAGTAAGCGGTAAACTTGTTTTCTTTCATCAGTTTGTTTAGGATGCCCGCGAGGAAAAGGTTAGCAAAAGTTTGAAATTATGTGTAACGTTCGCTGCAAGTGATTAAGTGCTCTCGTTTTCAAATTCTGGATGAATAAAATCTGAATACTAATGGTTGATGGGCTATACTTCTTTGTCACTCTCATCCGCTTCCCTTTCATAGCTACGTAGTTCTTACACCCGTAGCGCTTCTATCGAAACGGTAAGTGGTATGTGTACGAAGTTTGGTTCCAATCGATTCGGTATTTTAAGGGGAGATGTGGAATATACATTCATACATACATTTTCATAGTCTGTATGGATATTATATACACATTAACTCGAGGCTTACGTAATCTAACATCACCTGTGTAGTTTATGCTATATGGTGCGATAGCTGCAGCCGCTTTAGTTCGTGAAATGTACGTATGGCAGTTGTGGCTGGGAGAGCCCTCCTGGGACGTTTGAACGCCTGGTGCAATTCTTTTGTTTGACGCCACGTCGGCAACATGCACTTCTATGACGATGAAATAATGGTGAGGACTGCACACACATACACACACACACTAAATGTAAATAATAGATTTCAACTATCAGTCGTCCTTTTGAAATTTTTATTGGCAGATGTAGATTTCAGCAAATGAACTAGCCATTCTCAATGCACTACCATTTTTGATCAATGCATGTAATGCCTGTTGGTCGGGCTTCATTCACAGTTCATTGAATGCGGCAGCCACGAGTGCTGAACGAAGTTCCTGTAAAGCACTCGTGGCGGTCGCGAAGTGGGGCCGAGGCAGTTTCAGATAAGTTTTTACAGTCTGGCGATAATTTATGGATTTGTAGTTTTAGCTTGACGATGTCCACTATGGACAAACGGTAGTTACTTTTATTCTGAAGAAGGTTGGGTTATCCCGACTGAAACGTAAGTAAATTCTAGGCAAACGGTGCAACTGAAGCTGTTGGTTATTAAAATTATAATTAACCTCGAAATCTGTTTTACCTATTTCCGAAAGACATCAGTTGATTTCTTCTACTTCCTCATTTTCATCTTTTCCCGACAACTGATTTTTACCGAACAATTTTTTGGTATTAATAATCTGTTAATGATCTACAACCGCGGACGTCCATGTAAATTTATGTATCTCTCTATGTTTGGAACGTCATTTTCTATTCGGAATGAATTTCAGTTCATAAAGTCTCATAACATTTGTCCATTCTGATTATGTGCTGAGTCTCCACTTATTCCGATTAGACCCTTAGTGGCTGCTTATCTGTTCTAACATTCATATCCCCTCTATGAAAATACAGTATATAACTTATGGAATGAAGGACACTTCGCAAGCTCTTGTAAAAGTTATCAGTTACACTATTTCTTGCCTGTTTGGGGCATATACTGATATAATGTTCATCTGCCCTCTATCTGTTATACACTGTTCAGCCAGAACATTATGACCACCGACCTGCTATCGATATAAACCAGTCCAGGCGACAGCAGCTTCATCTGGCGGGGAATGACCGCTAGTGGGACACACGCACTGTGCATGTAGTATCAGTGAGCTCGCTGTCCGTGTGTAGAATGGGGAAGGCGTTAGATCTGAGTTTGATGGCCCGGAGGCTCGGCACGAGCATTTCGGAAACTGCACGACTTGTCGAGTGTCCGAGGAGTGTTGAGGTGGGTGTCTTCAACACGTGGCGAAACCAAGGTGAAACAACGTCTAGACGTCGTGTGGTTGGGTGACCACCTATCATAACAGACGTCGGACGTCATAGGCTGGACAGACTGGTAAAACGGGACAGGCGGCGAATTGTGGCTGAATCAACATCAGACTTTAATGTTGGGTAGAGAAGAAGCGTGTCAACCGAGCACTCCTAACAATGAGCCACCGCAGTGACTTTGGCCGCTTACACGTCCAGGTATGGTTGTCATCATAGTTCCCCACAGGAAGGATGAGAGGGTTGTTCGAGTGTCTCGAGTTCCTGTATAGCCGTGTGGCGGTATTCATTGCGAAGATCCACGGTGCGGTTGTAGCGTGAAGCGTTACTACTCATGGGTAGCATTTTGTTCTGTATGATCTGCAGAGGGAACAGGCGTGTAGGAGCTGCATATCCGCAGCTTCGTACGTCATCAGAGGACCAAGCAGTGCCATGTATATGAACTTCAACATCCTCCTATTTAGTGTGCTTTCACTGTTGAGCAATGGGTAGAGTTGTTTGAGCTTCATCCACGCTCTGTTGGCAGCGTATTCTATGTGATGCCCCCCCCATGTAAGTTTCCGACCCAGGCAGACACCGAGGTATCTGACTTTCTCTCGGAATCTCGGAAAAGTATTGGGCACGCATGTAGTGTTATCTGTATACAGTGCTGATGTTTGCGCAGTAGCTTCCGTCTGCGTGTAAACAGAACTGCTTCCCACTTGTCGACGTTTACTTTAACACGCCATCGTTCCAAACAAGGCTGAACAGTTCTGAGTGCCGTCTGTAATAGTGAATTTATGTTCGACGGTTTCCAGTCTTGCGCAAGGATAGGTGTGTCATCAGCGTAGACGGCTAACGCCGTGTTTTGTGTTATGGGAAACCATTAACGTAGAGGTTGAACAAGATGGACCCCAGAATGCTTCCCTGGAGTACTCCATTTTGGATACCGTGTTGTGTCGATTATTTACCCTGATCGTCAGTGTTGAAACATGTTTGCGAGATATGAGTCCGTTGGGGAAACCAGCATAGCTTAGTCTGCGTATGGGGCCGTTTTGCCAGAGGCTGTCGAAAGCTTTTTCGATCTCCAGGAACTCCGCCCTTGTAGCTTTGTTCATGTCGTAACCGTGTTTTATACGTTCGACACGTGGAGGAGTTGTTGTGTTGTTAAGTGGTGATTCCTGAAGCCGAATTGCAACGGTCTTAGGATGTCATTGGCGATGCAGTGCCTAGTGATGCGTTTTAGTTTTATCTTCTCCACAGTGTTGCTGAGTGAGCACAGCAGACTTATGGGTCTGTAATTTTGTGGGAGGGAGTGGTCTTTCCCTGGCTTCCTGAACATAGGAACCTTGGCCGCCTTCCAAAAATCAGGGAGGTGTTGATGTTTTCAGACGGTATTCGTTATGTGTTCTAGGTATTCTACGGCTTTATCCGTGAACTCCTGGAGGACACGGTTTTGAATGCCATCGGGACCACGGGCTTTCCTAGCATTGGTATGCTTGATACACGAAGCAATTTCATTTGTATCTGTACGTCTGTTTTCGTCGCACGTGGTCTGGGCTACAAGTCGTGTAACCTCCTCGACCGTTTCAAGTGTGAATACTGGATCTGAAGGAGTCAGATTCTGCATGAAGGACGCAGCAAGTATTGTGTCTATAAGCTCTGCCTTCTCCTTCGCGAAATATGCAGGGCACTCAGGTCCTTGTGGAATAGCAATGTAATGTCTCTCGATGGTGAAGTGTCACTCCAGGACATGTGGTATCCTTCGTGTTTCTGACCCCATTGATCGTTACTAAGCGTTTGTATCTTCTCCTGTATTTGTTCCTGGAGTATTTTAACGCGCATCTTATAGAACGGGCGCCCGGTAAGCTGCGAGTATCTCCTGAGGAGGTTCCTCGTGTTGCACAAGGAGGTCCTTATGACGTGCAGATGTCACTATCCACCTAACAAGGCCACTAGGCGTCACCTCCTCGAAGAAAAACGGATCAAGAGTAAAAGAACGCGTGTGCTAACACCAGACAGTTACATAAGCTGAATGCATTGGATATTCCCGCAAAACATGTGGCAGAGTAAAACCTCATATGCCATAATTCTGTGCGCTCACGGCACCATGCAGAGTAAGTACCTCCTGCAGCGAAAGAACGTTCCCCGACCACATAACATCCATTACTGTGCGTGCCATAAAACGAATGGCAAAGTCGGCGATGTAGTCTATCTGAGGCTTCACTTCATGGATGTTCTGGATCTTGTAGGGATACCAGTGTAAAATGCTCAGCAAAATCTTTTGAACCGAACACCAGAGAGACAATTCCCTTACAAAGCTCACATGAGGCACGTGCTTCACAGTCGCCTGTTGCTTCGGAAACTTTATGAACAGCTGCCATGGGAAGAGCTCATTCCCCTGTCCCTTGTTGGTAGGTAACTTCAGCCAGGTAGCGCTTTTTGATGGCTGTGTTAGTATTTTTCATTAATTTTCTTTTTCATTTGATTTCGTTGATTTCTACTGTAGAATTAGTTAGATTTAATTCGGTTATCTGTGAAACATTTTGGTTAGGACTGTCACGCAGGGTGAGTCATAAATGATGAAAAATATATCGAGGATCGCATGCTATGTGTAACACGTGACGCACCGTTGTTTTCCTCGGTGTACTGTGTACGTAAAACAAAAACACCTATTAACCATTGAACGAGATACCGACGAGCCTCACGATGACGACATGTCATTCACCCATAGATCAACACACGACACACCAACGAGCTGATGTGTATCCGTCAGCGTTTGAAAAATACGAGAAAGAACAAATCCCATCGCAATGTATGGGAACTTGTATGAGAACTTGTGAATTACACTTTGCCGGCGATAACGGAGTGTAGAGTCCCATGTTGAGGAATGTGTGTCCTCTAAGCGGAAAGAGTGGTCAACGGCGGAAGTAAAATCGCGGCGTGCATGACGTGTTTACATCACCTCTGCGCTGCTCACTCTGCCCGATACTCGCCGTGTCGACAGCTGCTAACGGCCGCGTCGCAGTGTTACTACCGTACCATCGCAAGTTTCACAAACGAGGAATACGCCGACATCCACCTCATCTACGGGCTTGCAGATGGAAGAGCTGACGTTGCAAGGCAACTGTATCACGAAACGTTTCCTAGCCAGCGCCTTCCATCCGCAAAAACGTTTTACTCTGTGGACAGGCGCTTGAGGGAGTATGGTGCATGTGTAGCACCTCCAGGATTTAGTGGTCGTGGCCGACCGTCGACGTTCAGTGCGGATGACGACGAAAAGGTGTTACAAACTGTTGAAGATGACCGAACAACAAGCACCAGGTGTCTCGCCACTGCGGTCGGAATGGTTCAAATGGCTCTCAGCACTATGGGACTTAACATCTGAGGTCATCAGTCCCCTAGAACTTAGAACTACTTAAACCTAACTAACCTAAGGACATCACACACATCCATCCCCGAGGCAGGGTCGAACCTGCGACCGTAGCTGTCACGCGGTTCCGGACTGAAGCACCTATAAGCGCTCGGCCATCGCGGCCGGTGCGGTCGGAATGTCACAATCTATTGTTATGCGGGTACTCCATGGAAATCATTACCATCCCTTTTGCATGCAAATGGTACAGACATTATTTCCGGAAGACTACCAGAGAAGGATGGACTTCTGTAACTTTATCCTACGGCGTCAGACCCACGACCAGCATTTTTCACGAACAGTACTGTTCACTGACGAAGCGTATTTCACGAAGGAGGGTATAGTGAATTCGTATGATTGGCACGGCACGAGTGGGGGGACAGTACTTACAAACCGCCACTGCAGCTTCTGGTCATGTGTTTCTATGTTAGTTTCGATTTCTACAGCTGTATTGTATTCGTTTGTATTAACTGCCATATACCTGTGTAGTTGTATTTTGTACTCTGCATCTATGTACTTGTTTCTTAAAACAAAGTCTGGGACACAAAAACCAAATTATAAAACATGCATGTACAGCAGTGCAATCGCTCTTCACGTTCCCTTCCCTATGCCAGCGTAACCGGTATGAGATACATGTTGGCGCTGTCACTGCTCGCAGTTATCACGCAGACCATCGTTTGACGCCGCACATCTCGCCTTCTCGTTAGCGGCTAGGCTACCAACAACACTCGCATGTTGTGCCCTGTTGCCGATCTGTCCCCTTGGCCATGTCGGCGCACAGTAACACCCAGAAGTCCACTTCATATTTACATATTTTTACCATTCAATTGCATTGTCATTTATAGACATAGGAACATGCGGAAAACGAATTTATGTCTGTAGCTCAGTATGTGACACTTTGCACTACATATGTTTCCTCATTTATGACTCACCCTGTACTTATCTCAGTAGTACAACTTGTTTTCTTCGTAATTAAGGATGGACTATCTGTATTTTATTCAGTCTAACTTACGGTTACTGTCTTATTCAGAAAACCATTCACATCTGCAGATTGTAGTCATCGACACTCGTTCTAGTTTTCCGTAATGTCAGGCTCAATATTGTCTGCTATCAATAGCACATTTCACAGATTCGATAGCTGAGAAACACTGAAACGCTGCTTTATGTCCGCATCTCGATGCTTCCAAGCATCGCGCTAAATCACACTGGCGACTGTGGCCGGAATCCACGCACACTTGATGTCGTATGGCACGCAAGGAAAAGTATAGTATTTAGATCTATATACGTATTCCGCAAACCACCAACAGTGCGTGACGGATTGTACCCCGTACCTCTACTACTAGTTTGCTCTCCTGTTCCATTCGCAAACAAAGCGAGCGAAAAACAACTACTTATATGCATCCGAACGAGCCCTAATTTCTCTTTTTTTGTCATCGTGGTTCGCATGCAAAATATATATATTGGCGGCAGTACAATCGTTCGGTAATCAGCTTCAAATGTCGGTTCTCTAAATTTTCTCAATAGTGTTTCTCGAAAAGAGCGTCGCTTTCCCTGTAGGTACGTGATGTCTCGGTGTTGTGTGATGTCCTTAGGTTAGTTAGGTTTAAGTAGTTCTAAGTTCTAGGGGACTGATGACCATAGATGTTAAGTCCCATCGTGCTCAGAGCCATTTGAACCAACCCTGTAGGTACTCCCATTTGAGTTCGAGAAGCATCTTCGCAATACTTTGTTAGAACTTATCGGTAACAGATCTGGCAGGTCCAAGCCACTCGACCAGTACTCAAGAATAGGTCACACTGTCGTCGTATATGTGGTATCCTTTACAGATGGAACAAATTTTCTTAAGAATCTCCTAATAAACCGAAGTCTAACATTCGCCTCACCTACTACAATCCTCACGTGCTCGTTCTATTTCATACTGCTTTGCAACGTTACCCCCAGTGTATAGCAGACACTACCGATGCTTTATTCCAACATTAGGTGTTTGTTTTTCCTATTCATCAGCTTTTTTCTACGTTTACAGCTAGCTGACATCCATTGCACAATCAGAAATTTTTATCTTTATCGTCTGTATCCTGCTGCAGTTCCTCAGCGACGTCACCTTCCCGTACGCCATAACAACATGAGCAATCCACCGCAGATTGCTACTCACCCTATCCGCCAGAATATTCACGTATATACAAAATAACTGTAGTCCAACCACACTTCCCTGGAGTATTTCCGACGATACCATTGTCTCTGATTAACACCCGTCCAGTATAACGACAGGGCTGTGTTACTTACGAAGTCTTACAGACAATCACATAACTGGTAGCATATTCTGTATGTTCATACCTTCGTTAATAGCCTGTAGTAGTGCACCGTGTCAAATAATTTTTGGAGATCTGGTAATATGGAATCTGCCTGTCGTCCTTCACCCATAGTTCCCAGAATATCATGTGAGAAAATAGCAAGCTCAGTTTCACGCAGGTGATGTTTTCCAAATCGTGCATTTAGCAAGAAACTTTTATCTGCGGAGTCGGACTTATTTGCTCACCTACACCATCAGACCAATGTAAAAAAAGATCGACAGCTTCACTTTGACCACCACGACTGGACAAAACTCCAAAGTCAACCATTAAAAGCCCCACAGCTATCTAGCTACTCTCAGAAATATTCCAAAATCCTACCACTAGTAGTCTACTATACGGCCATCTAGTTGGTTACTAACAAAAAAAAATGTTCAAATGTGTCTGAAATCTTATAGGATTAACTGCTGAAGTCATCAGTCCCTAAGCTTACACACTACTTAACCTTAATTATCCTAAGGACAAACACACACACACACACACACACACACACACACACACACACACACACATGCCTGAGGGAGGACTCGAACCTCCGCTGGGATCAGCCGCATTGGCTACTAGCAACTTTCGTCGATAATCTCCATGACAGCGTGACAGCAATACAGTAGGTAAAGCCACATAAAAGCACCTTATTCCAATTTCAATGGGAGGAAGCTCGTAAAGTCCATCTCGTTCCCTAAACACCAACGTCCAGCCGGCTACTTGCCTCCACCACCTCACGGTAACTCTCTACCTATTGGGCATCTGTACTTTCGCCACATCCACATGATCACTCGTTATTTACAATTAAGTCCCTGGCAGAGGGTTCATTGACTCATCTAATTATTTCCCAACATCTCGAATTTTGAACAGCGCGCTGGAAAAAAAAAAAAACACTTAAATTTTTCCGTGAGATCTCTGATGTCTCTTATTTAATTATGATAATTTCTCCCTTTGCAGATGGGAGCCAACAATATATATTCGGATTCGGAGGAGGAAGTTGGTGATTGAAATTTCATGAAGAGATCCTCGCGCAGTGAAAAACGCCTTTTTGTAATAACTGCCACCCCAGTTCTCGAAGCGGCAACACTCGCCCACAAAGACCAGAGTGACTCAACCCAAAATCAAATGTCACAATTTTCGGCATCTCTTGAATTTGCAAATCGCAAGAACTAAGTCTTCGGTTAATAACGATCCCCTCCTCCCGACTTCGGAAGTACGCCATGAAAGACTCACCTTCGCACACTGGACCCACGGCTTCTACATGCCGTATGTGCTGCCGGCCAAATCTCGACTTCGCTAGCTGCAAACCACTTCACTACGCTATTTAACGTGGAGACGATTCAGCCAGTCTGATCCAGAAGCAGAAAGTAGGCGTTTTCATGCTCTTCCTACTAGATGCTGCTTTCTGGTTGGGCTTTTAGATCTTTTTCAACATCAGGTGTCATAAAACACCGGCCCTCAATTCACATAGCTTTAAGCCAGCCATTTACACTCCAGCTACAACCCATTTAGGAGGATTAGGGAAAGACCAGCCCATTACCCGCTCGCTGGAGAACATCTCGCTCTCCCCCCCCCCCCTCCCCCCCCCTTAAGCACCTGGCTCACACCGGCACTGATACTGGCTGTAGCGATGGCCACCCGACGAACATTCACACGTGGTCAGGAAACGATGTGTTACAACACGAAAAGAAAAATCTTATCGGCACGTTAATACCGTGTGTTGACCTGAGTGTCCCAATTCAGAACGTAATTTTTCACAAGCAACCCTTTTACCATACATGCTATATACATACATCTTACGACCCACCCTTATAACCCCAACTCTCTCCGTACGTCTTTCATAGTTTATAAAGTTTTTGTTCCATTCATTCATGGATCCTAGTCCAGAAAGACATTCCTGAGGGTTTCTCTGATACTGAGAAATCACAGGGGCAGGCGATGAGATTCAGTCTAGCAGACAATATTAATCTATTACACTCCACAGCACACTCGAAAGATCATTCTAGAACTGGAAAAAAGGATTTCAATTACACTATATTGTGAATCCATATCTTGTCGTTGGCATAAAATAGCGCCTGTGATGTGTATTGCAATTGGGCAGGATCTGTACAATTACCTGTAATAACGGTACCTGAACGTTACTGACGACCATATATATTATTTCTCAAGTTAACATCCCTTAATAAGTGCTGATCTTACGGTTATGAATGATGTATCGTCAGAAAGGTTTTCTAACAAGGTTCTGACATTTCATACAGATTTTTCCCTAAGACGCATTATTTGTGGAAAATTTTGAGGTAAAAGAGTCTTTTAAGTATCATTGGCAGAAAGATGTAACGGATGATCAGCTTCATACCTATATTTTACGAAGCTACCTCATTCATCACGAATAAGAGATTCCGTTTTCATATTATCTAATTACAAATACAATTTTATTTTTTGAAGTATTTATTAATTGGATAATTTGTGTATCTCATTGGTACAAATAACAATCGTGACGGCTGCGGTAGTCCATTATCTCTGCCCAACGTACAAGCTGACTTTTCCAAACGACAAACATATTTTTCAGTGGCCACTGGAATTGTGATTTACTTTTTGCTAGTATAACTGACAACAAGATAATTGCCTATTAAAATTGTTTTCGCTATGACTATAAATAAGGGGCAGGGATAAACGCTTCAGAGTGCTGGACTGTGTTTATCAAATTGCGTCATTGCTTATGGACAATTGTTTGCAGCCTTTTCAAGTATAACTAAATAAACTAACAATTTTTTATACCTAAAAGAAAATTAAAAATGAAAAGTACACGAAGGTTAGCCTTACGTCAAACATCGTTTAAATCGAGGTATTGCAATGCTCTGTTTTGTTCAATGTTATGTGCATGGAAAGCTTCGCACGTGTACACTTGTATAAAAATAATTTATACCCGACTTTGCAGAGAAGCAGCATCCAAAGTAGTCACGCCAGACCTAAACTCGTATAAGCTACAGAACTGATGCCAGTAGATAGGAGAGCTCGTTCTCATACAGCCCCGAAAAAGTCAAGCGCCGACCGTGAAAGTTGCCGATAGTTTTAGACCTTCCCTCTAATTTGCCCCTTCAACCTTCGACGTGACACGTTTATCTCAAACTTGAAAAACATGTCGAAGACCTCGACTGAGAATTTTGTATTTGGGCTTTTGAGGAACGTACTGCTCAGAAAAACACCGCGTCATCGTTCTGGAAATGTCTCCCTCGCAAACGAGAGAGGAAGAAGTGACTGAGAGCCAAGTCAGAAGAATACGGGTCGTGGGGCTAAATTTCATAGACCAGAGAAGCAGCATGTGCCACTGTGGCCTATACTTTATGCGAGGTGCCGGGGCTAGCAGTGTATTTATCTCTAAATTCTTCTAGAATCTACATATGTAAATGATGCTCTAAGCCCCCCCCCCCCCCCATTCTAACTCCGACTTTTGCTGTTGCACATGGATTAAAAAGAAACGCGAACTGACTGTAATCGACCCTGCAAGTGGAGTAGAAAAGAGTTTGGCACCTGCAAGAATTTCATTTTATAAATAAGTTAAATATAGGCAAGTTTCATTAACATAGTGCGAAATGATAGGGTTGCCCTACCGATTAACAGAATGAAAGTTCTGTCCAAAATAACAATATGATTTATTATAACTCAAAATAATAAACAAAAACACATGAAACATTTACAGTACATCACATTGGCTCAAATTGGATACTCAAATAAATGCTGTGAAGGTGAAGTTGTCCCTAAACTAGATTGTGACATTTATGACGAGGTGGTATGTGGAGCCAATTACTTGCAACTCAAGTCTTAAGAGAGACACACAGCCAACCCAAAATTAATTGCTGCTACAGTAGTGAGAATTCAGACAATGAACACCCAAGACAGAACAAAGTTAGAAAAAGATGAACAGGCGCGCTCTGCTTAGCTCTGATTATCACCTAGGAAAATCCCTATCTGCCGGTGCTGCGGACATACATTACCAAACTGTCTTCTTAGCTGCAAGAACACGATCTGGAATACCGGAGGCGATGGCTGGTTGCTTCGACGTCCCGTCGTGGTGATGATAATGTTGTGAGTCTAGCCCGAAACTAATTATCCTGGTCTGGTTGTTTCAGACTAAAGACTTCCTAGCAATACAAATGCGCCTCTGAGGGAGACAAAGAAGGCTCGCCACACAATCACTGACAGTACAGTGATTGATTTTAACAAGCAAAGTCACACTGTAACTCCGATACAGTCAACTTTAGCCAAAACTGCTCAAGACAGACAACATAGGCCGCTTGTACGCAGAACGCTCAATTGCCAACTGTACTCGGAAAGTTGCGTTGAAGTCGAAACTTCATCAACTTCGTCAAACAGTTACAATTAAATAAAAGTATATTAGACAGCCAACAGAAGGTAGGCTGTCCAGAGCAGCGAGAGCTCAGTCTTGTAACCTACTCCGACCGAAAGGCGAGAGCCGACTCCTCTAGAGCACCAACCGCTTTGTCTCCTCGATTGCTGTCTCATAGCCTCGGCTCTCTCTCGCTGAGATTCTCGCATGAATAAATTCTCTTCAACACATTAATAATCCAGGTTTCGTTGAACTCCATTCGATAGTAACAAAGGATGTTTGGCTATTATAGTTACAAACGAAAAGGGCCAATAGATGACAGTGAAACATGCAAATAACCCAAGACATAGGTTATTCACTGATACGACGTCTTATGATCGAGTGCATGAATACCTAATAACAGAGTCCCCGAGGGTCCAAACTGTTTTTATATCCCTTTGGGGCTATTTCGCGAAGTTGGGTAAGAGGTCAGTTGGCGTAGTTACACCTAATAAGTCAGATCGAACAAGACCATCAACGAATCCCACAGTCTCAATGGCCTCCTGCTCAACTTGAATATATTTAAATAAATTTGTTTTGGTTAAGTACTACGGCCGTTAATTTTCTGTAAAGATGTCCAAACCGAAGGCAAAGACATTTACTTGTCCACCATGGTTGGAAAGGAGAATACAGGAAATGGCCAGACGAGGAAGATTCAGTTTGTTACGACCAAAGTGAAGCTGTCGGAAAATTGGACTCACTCGTTTAAATAAAACCCGGAACTAATTCTATCTGCCTAATTGCAGATAACTATTTTTTTCTTGAAGTACATTGTTTGTTCATACATTTCCGTTCATATTATTGTTAATACATCCACGCAGAATTTACTTTTGTTGGTGTATTCTTTCTTCACAAGGAATATATTATTTAAAGATTTATTCTTTGTAAAAGGAAGTTACTCCAAGTTTTGAAAAAAAAAAATAATAAAATAAAATATCGTCCCTACCCGTATGTCATGCAACTCATGCCTAGATCTATGCCAACTAACTCCACATCTGAGGTTAGTTGGCATACTTAAAGACCTTTAGGAGAAGTATTTAAATACATATTTAATTAATGACTTCTACATGATTTTGTAGTAAAACAGCTTAGCTATCCTCTGCGTTCACCAGAATCACTCCAAATATTACCAAAAAAAAAAAAAAATAGAAAAATCAAATACCAAAATCTATGCGAACTAGCTCCGCTAATTTAGTGTTTTCGAGGTGATAACTAACTATCGCAACGTGTGTGCAGCCTCAGAGGGGGTGTCTATGTCGCTGCCGCCGCTGCTGGGGGCGGTGGCGGGGGCGGCGCTGTCGCTGCTAGCGGCGGCGCTACTGGTGGCGGTCCGCCTCCGCCGGTCATCGCGACGCCGTGCCGCCGCCGCCCCCGACAAGCCGCCTCTGGCCGCCACCGCCCCCAACGCCTCCGCACACGCCGCCTCCGGCGTCACCGCCACCGCCGTTGCGGCTGGACATCCCGTCTCCGTCAAACCGCCGCCGACACACCCCACGCTCGACGAGAAAGACCCTGACGTCATCCCGGCCAAATTCGGCGACGTCAGAGGCGAGTACCTACTCTATTCATTTCTATCGTCTTAGTGGTATGCTGATGACCCGTTTTATTTTACTGTTTACTTATCCAGGCAAGATTACGTAAATTGAAGGTAGAGAAGGATGAAAGGAAGGGAAGGAAATGATCGTATCTGCTGCATCTGAACTTTATGAGAAATCAGTGGCGACGAATGGAAATGTATCGCACACTGGCGCTCGACCCCGGGATCTTTTGGTTACTAGGCAGTTTTCTTAACTACTGCGCCACCCAGTACAGTGTTAATAGCAAATGCGTGGACTATCTCCGCACGATCCCCAGGTGATAACATTCCACCTATCGTCACCTACCCATAGTCCCCATCCATGTCCTCCATCCTCGCTAATTTTAGATTCCTGCTGGAGGTCGAACGTAAATATGCATCTTCAGTGAAGGTTGTGCCCATCGAGGCGAATCAGTTATGGGCTCTGTTCTTTATGTGGTGTCTGTTCTTTTGGACATGTCCGAAAGAGCAGACACTGCGCATTCATATAGAAGATTATGTATATTAACTCTTGAGCATGTCCGCCTCCTAGCTCCCCATCAGCGCCTTTTTAAAGGCCTAAGCGACACAAGCCGCCACTTTCGGGTGCCAGACTGGCGCCATAAGTTTACCGTAAGGGGTGTGCCACAGTTACTAGCGATCACTTGGAGTGCCTACCTGAGAGGGGAGCCAGGTGATCAGAAGTGCAGGATCTGTGTGTGGTACAAACCAAGCTAACTGAAACTGGTGCACGTATAAAAGAGGGAAGGAGACCGGGAAGGGGGACGCCAAATTATGTCGCTAATTTATAAAAAGGTTGCGGTGTTGCAATGTCTTTCTCATTACGATGCACAGGTCCTTTGAACCTGCATGCACTACGCAAAGTTGATTTCCGCCTGTTTGTCAAAAACATGTCCTCGTGAAAATATATTGAGGTAGACACTGCGGCGACCACAGCCGTTATGAAACACATCAAAGGAATTCGCAATTGCGAATAAGGACTACCATCAGCTGTAGTCGTGCACGGATAGCCAAATCGTAAGGCGACTGCTCGCGATTTGCGAGAAATCTGGATTCGAGTTGCAGGCAGTCACAATTCATACAGTAGACAGTTGTTTCAATACAGGTGTTAAAACTATTAAATACAAACCTGAATGGAGAGTCTAGTAGTCCGCTGTAGCCGTATTTGTTCAAGTCGATTACAGACCCACTCAACCGGTTTCACAATTTTTAAGTAGCATCTTCTGATTTATATCTGTACAGAATATTTTTTTTAAATTAATCGTGCAAATACCGCATTAATGGACATGTTCTTTGTGGGGCGTATTTGATCCATGCAAATTTTCCTACCTTGATACGTTATATTTTCTTTCTTGTTTAAGTTTAGTCATTCAGTACTTTAAGATATTTCAGATAACTTCAATTACCCATTATCAAAGTATTAATTAAAAGAAAAAAACATTATTCCGTACAGATATACACCAGAAGATGCAACTTGAACGTTGCGAAACCGGTTGTGTGGGTTTGCAATCGACTTCAATTAATACGGCTACAGCTGACTATTGGACTCTTCATTCAGTTTAATATTTAATAGTTTTCACATCTGTATTTAGACAAACGTCTATTGTATGAATTGTCAACCACTCATATATTTATTAAAGTGTTTCATATTGTGCTGACATATCTTTTCCCATGATTATGGTGCTGAAGAGTTGTTGAAAGTAAGCTCTAACATGGAAATAAAGCGTTTCCGGACCCATATCCATGCAAAATATTGTTTTCCTCTGCGTGTGAGGATTGCTTCCTGAAAGTCTGACGGTACGTTTTTGTTACCTCCTGTGTTATGACCGCAATCCATCGCTAAACTTATACTCTGGTGACGTTACGGACACGTGAGACGGGAAGGAAGGTATACAGGCGGAGCAGAGGGAAGAGGGGAATAATTTCAGCGACGGATCGTGTGGCAAATTGGGAATCAACTGACGTAAGTGACTGACAAAGTGAACTTGTTATGAGCCGTCGCCTGGTAACGACGTATCTTGTCGGCTGTTCGCCTGTCACTGTCGTTATCCCTTATGGAAAGTGAAACTAGGAGAATGCGGTAAAACGTTGGATGTCCAGGCCTTATCGCAAAACGTCGATGTCGAAAGTTTCCCAACCTGTTAAACTGTGAGTAGACAGCCATGTGTGTGAGATCTGACAACGCTGGAGCACACAATTCAGCGCATATTGATGTTCACTGTGTGCTACGGATAGTCATCTTCCCATTCATTCTAGCATCTTCCCAGAAAACGAAGCACGTCGGGGACTATCGCTTGGCTGAAAAGCTTGCAGAAGTTGTACTGTCTTTGGATGGAAATGCAGCCGTTCGTGTAAAATTTTCCCCGCAGTGTTCTGAAGAATGAGTGATTCTTTCGAAACACGAGTGTTGATTTCAGCGCACTTCGTTGAAACGCCGTAAGCACTGTGTCAAAAGACCACGTCTGCAGCTTCTTGCCTTGTCAGCAGCACAGCCTGTATCTTCAAATTAACTAGTCTTTTGATGCCCTTCACGTCTGGCAGATCTCGACTATTGTCACTTCGAAACTGTTGCTGAACTGCGGTTTATGAAACCAGAAAATGTACTGTGCTTTTTTCTGCATAGGGGCCACTGTAACAGCGGAATTCCTAAATTACAGTACCGCACCCAAGAGAGAGAGAAAAGAGCACAGATAGGAGTGAATCCATAAAAGCTTAATGAGTTAAAGTATAATTTGCGGAAAAACGGACTGACATATGGAAGTGTACCCATAAATAATTTTATGAGTTAAGGAACCATTTGCAACAAACCACTTATCTGTGTCTAGCACAGTTCTTCACAAATAACTTATTGTAATCATGGAAAGACTTAACGCTCAACCTGTGTGGTTTCAAGCAGCCATTGTCTTCAGCATGGAATACGATGTAGAACATTTCCAGTTTAAATTTAAACGGAACGAAATTACGTCTAGTGCGCGTATCCTAAAATTTGGAGAGCTACTGTTATGTCTCAGACTATTACGGCACGATGCTGTGCCTCATCTTTACCCATCTTCAAGGGCTTCTCAGATGACCATATTAATTATCAGGTATTTCTCCTACAGTGTTCCATGTACAGTAAGAAAAATTACATCATTTCGTATCCGTTCCGATGTTGTAACGGTCATCAATGTATATGCGAGTGTTTGAGCTCTTCGTAAACTGTATTGAAAAACTATATTCCGATCAACTTCATACATGATGCTTCAGAAGAAGTGGTCGATATTCAGTAATAATCGATCATTAAAGCAAAAAGTCTAGTAGACATGGATTCTAAAATGCGTATATTTCAAAGATATATTTCATAGTAGCCAAGATGAACAAGCGATCATAGCTCTTAAGGTATACACTTCGGAGCGAATGTTTCGAAACATTTTTTTTTCTTGTTTTGTTCCAAACTGCCGCCTCTCAAATTGGGGAAAGCCAAGAGCTCCCTGTAGAAGAGATTTAGTTTCACAGTATCGAACAAATGTTCATAGCTCTTACGTCTACATTCTACATCTACATCTACATGATTACTCTGCAATTCACATTTAAGTGCTTGGCAGAGGGTTCATCGAACCACAATCATACTATCTCTCTACCATTCCACTAGCGAACAGCGCGCGGGAAAAACTAACACCTAAACCTTTCTGTTCGAGCTCTGATTTCTCTTATTTTATTTTGATGAACATTCCTATCTATGTAGGTTGGGCTCAACAAAATATTTTCGGATTCGCAAGAGAAAGTTGGTGACTGAAATTTCGTAAATAGATCTCGCCGCGACGAAAAGCGTCTTTGCTTTAATGACTTCCATCCCAACTCGCGTATCATATCTGCCACACTCCCTCCCCTATTATGTGATAATATCCTCCGTCAATCCCACCTGGTAAGGATCCCACACCATGTAGCAATATTCTAACAGAGGAAGAAGGAGTGTAGTGTAAGCTGTCTCTTTGGCGGACTTGTTGCATCTTGTAAGTGTCCTGCCAATGAAACGCAACCTTTGGCTCGCCTTCCCCACAATATTATTTATGTGGTCTTTCCAGCTGAAGTTGTTCGTAATTTTAACACCCAGATACTTAGTTGAATTGACGGCCTTGAGAATTGTACTACTTATCGAGTAATCGAATTGCAACGGATTTCTTTTGGAACACATGTGGATCACCTCACACTTTTCGGATGACCTTTCTAGACGGTAAATTACAGCATCATCTGCGAACAACCTAAGAGAACTGCTCAGATTGTCACCCAGGTCATTTATATAGATCAGGAACAGCAGAGGTCCCAGGACGCTTCCCTGGGGAACACCCGATATCACTTCAGTTTTACTCGATGATTTTCCGTCTATTACTACGAACTGCGACCTTCCTGACAGGAAATCACGAATCCAGTCGCACAACTGAGACGATACCCCATAGGCCCGCAGCTCTTAAAGTATGCATTCTAATGCTCATGCGTACCAGACTTTTTTGCTTCGAATGATTATTCCTGTCACATTCCTAAATATTGAAGATTCCTTCTGAGACGCGCTGTCCGTATAATCAGACCGAATTTTCAGTACTGCCAAAACGCGTACAGGAACACAAAACGTTTGCACGCATGAACCACTGCAATCTAGCACAATTAGTTAATTGGCTGTGCCCCAGACTACAACTGGATGACGTATCCAGTGACAATTTACTTAATGTAGCCGACTCGAAAATCGTTGTATCACTTATCCGTAATTAAAAAAGAAAGAAGGTATGTCGGTGAAAATCCAAGTTAGTGTTCGTCAAATTCGTCAATAATGTCTTCCAGTCTCGACGTTTCCGCGGTGTATGAGTATTAAGTCGGTCAAGTCGACAGAGGACGCCGATCGTGCTATGTCGTTGCCCCTCGGGTTTTCGCCTCCTGATCCACTCAGCTGTCATCCATCAGATTCTCTTCTCGTTGTTCAAATGGTTCAAATGGTTCTGAGCACTATGGGACTCAACTGCTGTGGTCATAAGTCCCCTACAACTTAGAACTACTTAAACCTAACTAAGGACATCACACACATCCATGCCCGAGGCAGGATTCGAACCTGCGACCGTAACGGTCGTGCGGTTCCAGACTGTGGCGCCTTTAACCGCTCGGCCACTTCGGCCGACTTCTTCTCGTTGTAGACCGCTCTCCACAAATCATACATCCTCCGAGTTTTTTCCTTTTTTTCTTTATCTCTGAGCTTTCACCTTTACTTTGTAGCTCAGAGTGTGTGACTATAAATCTGTATGCTAATTGTTTTATTTGTAGATCTTCATCTACTTTTGTACTCCACAAACAATCGTAAATATGTGGCACAGGCTACATTCTATATTAGTGTCACTTGCTCCCTTTCATGTTCCAGCGGATGATGATTCGCGGAAGGAAAGACTTATGAAGCCCCCTCCCCCCCCCCCCCCCCTGTGGGATCCAATCTCTAATTTTACCGTCATGACCTTTCCGCGAGATATATGTAGGAGTAAGCATTATATTGGTTAACTCTTGCAGGACTGTACACTCTTGGAACTTTAAGAGCAAACTACAAAGTGATGCAAAATGCCTCTCTTGTAGCGTCCGCCATTTTATGAGCATTTGTTATTAAATACCTTAATTACTTCTTCTGCCTCTTCATATTTTTAAAGGAAAACCAGAAGATTATATATGCTCTACACGATTATAAACCGAAACTACAGAAAGAAATATCGTAGAACACTCAAAGTTATGTGTTCTTCTTTGTTAGATATATTATTTATGACAAATTTTATTACCTAAGGAGCATATCTGGGAATGAATAATATTTCCAATTCGTAGAACAGGACATTATAGCACATTCTTGTACATGGGCAATGCAGAGTTATTGAAAAATGTGGACACCATTTCAGCTGGCTATATGTCTTGAATGTGTGTTGTATTTTAATTCTGTAAATGACATTTGATTGTAAATGAATGGAAGTTTGCAGATGTTCTATACGACCCCTTCGGCTAGACAAGGGAAATATAGACGTTAGCTTAATTTATCCCGCACTCGATGGTGAATGGCTCGCATCACTGAGTTCACTGCAGCTGTCTTACATTTTCGTAGGTCACTGAAATATGTGGGAAAATGTGGCATGTAAACGGTGACTTTTACGTACGCCCACGAGGAAAACTCTCAGGATTTGGGGGGATCAGGGGATCTCGCCAGCTAAAAGCAGATTGTTAAGTATTTATTCTCTATGCGACCTTTCCGTCGTTTAGGTAGCGATTCATTCAGGAAACATCGAAAATTCAAATGCCAAAGGGGTGGAGCTTCGTTGTGCTCGAATATGTAATACACTACTGGCCATTAAAATTGCTTCACCACGCAGATGACGTGCTACAGACGCGAAATTTAACCGACAGGAAGAAGATGGAGTGATATGCAAATGAGTAGCTTTTCAGAGCATTCACACAAGGTTGGCGCCGGTGGCTGACACGAGGAATCTTTCCAGCCGATTTCTGAAACAAAAACAGCAGTTGACCGGCGTTACCTAATGAAACGTTGTTGTGATGCCTCGTGCAAGGAGGAGAAATGCGTGCCACCACGTTTCCGACTTTGATAGAGGTCGGATTGTAGCCTATCGCGATTGCGGTTTATCGTATCGCGCCATTGCTGCTCGCGTTGGTCGAGATCCAATGACTGTTAGCAGAATATGGGATCGGTGGGTTCAGGAGGGTAATAAGGAACGCCGTGCTGGATCCCAACGGCCTCGTATCACTAGCAGTCGAGATGACAGGCATCTTATCCGCTTGGCTGTAACGGATCGTGCAGCCACGTCTCGATCCCTGAGTCAACAGATGGGGACGTCTGCAAGACAACAATCATCTGCAAGAACAGTTCGACGACGTTTGCAGCAGCATGGACTATCAACTCGGAGACCATGGCTGCGGTTACCCTTGATCCTGCATCACAGACAGGAGCGCCTGCGATGGTCTACTCACCGACGAACCTGGGTGCACGAATGGCAAAACGTCATTTTTTCGGGTGAATCCAGGTTCTGTTTACAGCATCATGATGGTCGCATCCGTGTTTGACGACATCACGGTGAACGCATATTGGAAGCGTGTATTCGTCATCGCCATACTGGCGAATCACCCGGCGTGATGGTATGGAATGCCATTGGTTACACGTCACGGTCACCTCTTGTTCCATTGAAGGCACTTTGAACAGTGGACGTTACATTTCAGATGTGTTACGACCCGTGGCTCTACCCTTCATTCGATCGCTTCGAAACCTTACATTTCAGCAGGATAATGCACGGCCGCGTGTTGCAGGTCCTGTACGGGCCTTTCTGGATATAGTGGCCGAGCGCCTGTCTGGTCACAATACGCCAGTCACTACTCTTGACGAACTGTGGTATCGTGTTGAAGCCGCATCGGCAGCTGTACCTGTCCACGCCATCCAAGCTCTGTTTGACTCAATGCCCAGGCGTATCAAGGCCGTTATTACGGTCAGAGGTGGTTGTTCTGGGTACTGATTTCTCAGGATCTATGCACCCAAATTGCGTGAAAATGTAATCACATGTCAGTTCTAGTATAATATATTTGACCAATGAATACCCATTTATGATCTGCATTTCTTCTTGGTGTAGCAATTTTAATGGCCACTAGTGTATCTTGCATCTTCATTCTTTTGAGGAACAAATCAGTTTTGAAGCATTCTGAGATATGGTACTTCAGTAACCGTAATTTCGTCAAAAAAGTGTATATAAACCGTTGTCAACGATACTGTCGTAACTGTGTTACATGGGGATTTTGTAGCCCCTATATCTTAACCTAGTGCGTGGTGACTTTGCTATTTAAGTGAAACGTAGCTCCATCACTAAAAATTACACGATACATAAATAATTAATCTTCTTCCATGTTTAGGAGCACACAGTCACAAAATTCTATATGATTCACAGTTGTTCGCCGTAGTCCAAGTTTCCTCCTCACTCTACAGGTTGATTGGGCTACGTTCAAAGCTTACCAGAATGCCCTCCACGTACTTCTCCGATATACGCAGTTGGCCTGGGCGGTTACCGTCACACAGACGGCCATTTTAGTCAAATTGTTTATTCCTTGTGGAAGGTTCAACGAACGTACGCCAAAATGCACGCTCCACCGCAGTCGCAGACAAGCTGACGTGACATGGTAGCCATCTCGCTTTCAACTGACCTGATATGCTCTTCAGGCAGTGCGGCACTGGGGCATTCTTGTGGTAGTATTTGAAACTTTACATCATCCTCTTTCAAATATACCTGACGGAATTCACATAGAATGTATAGCGTAGGAAACATAGCCAACAGAAAGTGATTCCATCTTTTTGAATCACTCTGTTTTTCATGCATCTTAAGGTAGGCATCCTAGCTTATATCATCTGCCCCAGTTGTGAATGATGTATGTATGTTTGCCTATCTCAAGGTGCGAAAAATTTTTTCCCAGGCGAGTTTTATTTTGTCCACCCTGTGTATATATTCGTATTACACGCTGATGGCCCAGGAAGAGTGTTGGTGTAGTGCTGAATTTCGCTGTACATCATGAGAAACCGAAGAGTGACGAGAAATAAGGAGTCAGTGTTTTGTAAAAAAATTTTCTTTTTAAAATTTAGTCTTGATCGCACCACGTGTGCTACAAGAACATAGGTGGAGCACTCTCAACTGGCTGACATCACAGCAGCTGAGGAGAGTGCTCGACCTACCGTCTTCGAAGGATGCCATGAGTCTGATGATGGTCGTGTGATATTACCGAAACCGGTCACCTATGTTCTTGTAGCATACGTGGTGCGATCAAGACTGAATTTTAAAAACAAAATTTTTGATCGCTGTTCCAAAATTGTTTATTAAAATTGTTCAGTGTTCTGTGTTGCCAGAATGCACGGGGGGCAGCGACCAGCTGGTGGTGCGGCGCGTCTCGCCGCCCGCGCGCCCCACGCCGCCGTCCAGCGGGTCTCCAGCGCCGGGTCAGCCGCTCTGGCCGCAGCCGCGCACCTCCTCGCCCCTGGTACGTTACTCTGCTTCATTCCAGCGACTCACTGACATTACGGCTATCTCCGGAGCAGCACCAAGGGCCGGATTTACACACGCGCACGTTAGACTGCATCGCAGAAACTAACGCCACAAACAGCACTGCATTCGAGGGGTGAAGCCACATAAGCGGCACTCGTTCCCCGTCACTCGCTTTGCACACGGTATGAATGAAAGCGGCCGGCAGTTTCCTCATTCACCACAACACAGATGCACGCTCGCTGCGTGTGGGACAACAGGAGTTACATACTTCTACCGAAGGCAATACTGCAGAAAACTAGAAGAAAAGTTCATTAAACTGTAAGTCCAGGCACCACTGCTATTGAGATAATAACCTTTTCCCTGCGGCTTCACTCATTTATGCCTTCAACACATACACTGACATACTTCTCCTTCCCCCTCTGTATCCACCCTCCCTCTGTCTGCCACCTCATCCTCCCACCTCTGTCTCCTCCCAATTCTCGCTGTCTCTCCATCTCCTCCTCCACTATTGGCCATTTCCTCCACCCCCTCTCTTACCATACCTTCCTCTCCCTCCCTCCCACCATATCCTCCTCCCTCTTCTCCTTCCCATTTTCTCCTCTCCCTCTTCCGTTTCCATCAGCCCACCACCCCTCTACACCTTCCATCTGCCACATGCATCCCTCATCTCCCCTCTACTTGCCAATTTCCATCTCCTTCTCTATCCATCTCAACCTGTCCCTAGCCATGTTCCTAAGTATGTCACCAGTTCAATAAAGCCAATACTACTTACACAACATTCCTGTCATGATAATGATTTATCTGCCCCTGGCACAGAGGCCATCATACAAAGGAGGTCGAACAGCAGGTGATACTACTCAAACAGAACATGCCTCTCATGCAGAACAGCCTATGGGTCTGGGGGCCAGAAAAACCGTTTCATTCTCCTGACTACTAGGCTACCCAGCGAAGCAGGTTGATTTTGTTCTCACACAACATGCCGGTCATGGAAAAAACACGTTTCTCCCTCTCTCTCCTATTGGGGCAAGGAGGATACAAACTCACAGTTCTGATGCTGTTATTGTGCTAAATTGGACTGAAGTCTATTGGTGTTTTGGAGAACATCTCAGGCTCACACACACACACACACACACACACACACACACACACACACACACACACAGATATATATATATATATATATATATATATATATATATATATATATATATATCGTCATTATATGTCCAGTGATATCAAGATGCTACGACACGAATCGTCAGATATAAGGAAGATATACAGTGTGGTCAGAAATAGCCTAAAGTGCATGTAACGGTGCTCCATGATTGATTCTGCTGAGAAATAATAATTTCTTAGGAAAAACAATTCTGTATGTTGTTCCGTTTCTGAGTTAATTAGCATTGTATTTAGCCAGTCAGGACGTTGTACATCCAACTTCAAGTGGGTAGCCAGAGACAGTGTCATCAAATGTCTTCTTCTTTTGGTTCCTTAGAACAGTCTGGCTCATCATCATCATTTAAGACTGATTATGCCTTTCAGCGTTCAGTCTGGAGCATAGCCCCCCTCATAAAATTCCTCCATGATCCCCTATTCAGTGCTAACATTGGTGCCTCTTCTGATGTTAAACCTATTACTCCAAAATCATTCTTAATCAAATACAGGTACCTTCTCCTTGGTCTGCCCCGACTCCTCCTATGCTCTACTGCTGAACCGATGAGTCTCTCGGGTAACCTTGCTTCTCCCATGTGTGTAACATGACCCCACCATCTAAGTCTGTTCGCCCTGACTGCTACATCTATAGAGTTCATTCCCAGTTTTTCTTTGATTTCCTCATTGTGGACACCCTCCTGCCATTGTTCCCATCTACTAGTACCTGCAATCATCTTAGCTACTTTCATATCCGTAACCTCAACCTTGTTCATAAGGTAACATGAATCCACCCAGCCTTCGCTCCCATACAACAAAGTTGGTAGAAAGATTGAACGGTGCACAGATAGTCTTGGTACTGACTTCCTTCTTGCAGAAGAGAGTAGATCGTAGCTGAGCGCTCACTGCATTAGCTTTGCTACACCTCGCTTCCAGTTCTTTCACTATGTTGCCATCCTGTGCGAATATGCATCCTAAGTACTTGAAACCGTCCACCTGTTCTAACTTTGTTCCTCCTATTTGGCACTCAATCCGTTTATATTTCTTTCCCACTGCCATTACTTTCGTTTTGGAGATGCTAATCTTCATACCATAGTTCTTACATTTCTGATCTATCTCTGAAATATTACTTTGCAAACTTTCAATCGAATCTGCCATCAGAACTAAGTCATCCGCATATGCATGACTGCTTATTTTGTGTTCACATATCTTAATCTCACCCAGCCAGTTTATTGTTTTCAACATATGATCCATAAATAATATGAACAACAGTGGAGACAGGTTGCAGCCTTGTCTTACCCCTGAAACTACTCTGAACCATGAAATCGATTTACCGTCAACCCTAACTGCTGCCTGACTATCCATGTAAAGAAATTTAATTGCTTGCAAAAGTTTGCCTCCTATTCCATAATCTCGTAGAACAGACAATAACTTCCTCTTAGGAACCCGATCATATGTCTTTTCTAGATCTATAAAGCATAGATACAATTCCCTGTTCCACTCATAACACTTCTCCATTATTTGCCGTAAGCTAAAGATCTGGTGCTGACAACCTCTAAGAGGCCTAAACCCGCACTGATTTTCATCCAATTGGTCCTCAACTAATACTCGCACTTTCCTTTCAACAATACCTGAGAAGATTTTACCCACAACGCTGATTAAAGAGATACCTCTGTAGTTGTTACAATCTTTTCTGTTTCCATGTTTAAAGATTGGTGTGATTACTGCTTTCGTCCAGTCTGATGGAACCTGTCCCGTCTCCCAGGCCATTTCAATTATCCTGTGTAGCCATTGAAGACCTGACATTCCACTGTATTTGATGAGTTCTGACTTAATTTCATCCACACCAGCTGCTTTATTGCACTGCAATCTATTGACCATTTTCTCCACTTCCTCAAATGTGATCCTATTTCCATCGTCATTCCTATCCCATTCTACCTCGAAATCTGAAACATTACTGATCGCATTTTCACCTACATTGAGCAACTCTTCAAAATATTCCCTCCATCTGCCCAAGGCATCCACAGGATTCACCAGTTTTCCTGACCTGTCCAAAATACTTGTCATTTCCTTCTTACCTCCCCTTCGAAGGCTGCTAATTACACTCCAGAATGGTTTTCCAGCAGCTTGACCCATAGTCTCCAACCTGTTTCCAAAGTCTTCCCAAGATTTATTCTTGGATGTTGCAATTATCTGTTTGGCTTTGTTTCTTTCATCAACATAACTTTCTCTGTCTACCTGAGTTCTAGTATGTAGCCATTTCTGATACGCCTCCTTTTTCCTTTTACAGACTGCTTGACTGTGTCATTCCACCAAGCTGTTTGCTGCATCCTACTTTTACACACTACTGTTCCAAGACATTCTTCAGCCACTTCTAGTACTGTGTCCCTGTACCTTGTCCATTCCTTTTCCAATGACTGTAATGGACTACATTCAACTAACTGGTACCTTTCTGAGATCGCTGTTATGTACTTGTGCCTGATTTCCTTATCCTGAAGTTTCTCCACTCTTATCCTCCTACGTATGGACCTGACCTCCTGCACTTTCGGTCTCACAATCCCAATTTCACTGCAGATTAAATAATGATCAGTGTCATCAAAGAATCCTCTGAATACACGTGTGTCCCTCACAGCCTTCCTGAATTCCTGATCTGTTATTATATAGTCAATGACAGATCTGGTTCCCCTGCCTTCCCAAGTACACCGGTGAATGTTCTTATGTTTAAAAAAGGAGTTTGTGATTACTAAGCCCATACTGGCACAGAAATCCAAGAGTTGTTTCCCATTCCTGTTGGCCTCCATATCCTCTCCAAATTTACCCATAACCTTGTCATACCCTTCTGTTCGATTTCCAATCCTGGCGTTAAAATCACTCATAAGCAGAACACTGTCCTTGTCCTTTACTCTAACAACTACATCACTGAGTGCTTCATAAAAACTATCCATCTTATCTTTATCTGTCCCTTCGCAATGCGAATATACTGATACAATCCTAATTTTCTTGCTAGGCACTGTCAAATCTATCCACATCAGTCGTTCGTTTACATACCTCATTGCAACTACGCTGGGTTCCATTTCTTTCCTGATGTAAAGCCCTACACCCCATTGTGCTATTCCTGCTTTGACTCCTGACAGGTAGACCTTGTATTCTCCCACTTCCTCTTCTTTCTCACCCCTTACCCGAATGTCACTAACAGCTAAAACGTCCAGCCCCATCTTACTTGCAGCCTCTGCCAGCTCTACCTTCTTCCCAGAGTAGCCCCCATTGATATTAACAGCTTCCCATCTCATTACCATTTGTTTGCCAAGTCGTATCTTAGGAATCCCTGGTTTGTCAGTTAGAGGTGGGACTCCGTCACCTCCAAAGGTCCGAGGTGTTTTGCTCTGATTGTTGCCAGCATCATATCCAGGGAAGCAGGTTGCTAGCCTTACTTGCCCCAAATCCCATTGGGTTTTACCCCTAACGGCTGAGGGACTAACTGGTGGATTTGGTAGTTCAAATGGCTCTGAGCACTATGGGACTTAACATCTGTGGTCATCAGTCCCCTAGAACTTAGAACTACTTAAATCTAACTAACGTAAGGACACCACACGCATCCATGCCCGAGGCAGGATTCGAACCTGCGACCGTAGCAGTCGCGCGTTTCCGGACTGAGCGCCTAGAACCGCTAGACCACCGCGGCCGGCGCGGATTTGGTAGTCTTTGCCGTATGAGCACAAAGGTGACCACGACTCAGAATATGTCCGAGATGCCCAGCTTTATTCCAAATTAACTGGTATCCCGACTGTCGGGACCACTTACTTGGCCACTCATACGTTGCCCGTGGTTCATGAACTAGGACATGACTAAAGGAACCCACACCAGGAACAGTCTGGCTAACTTCAGTTAACTGATTCGGAAACACGAATTTTTTTCTTAACAGTTTTACCTCAGCACAGTCTACCCTGCCACACCTTTACAAGCTTTTGAAACTTTTTCTGACCAACCTGTATAATTGTTCATAGCTATGATTGATGCACGAAATAACCTCAACAGTAACTGCTACGGAAGAATGGAGGGGACACCATTTTTATCGGAACATAGGGAAAGGTTTTGGTTGCAGTGTATTGCCTTGTAGGCGACTGAATAATTTACTGTTTTTGCAAGGGTCGCATTCAATCCTGACTGGTTAAAATGACACCTTTAAGTTCTAGTATTTTGTAACTGAACTGACAAATAAAAAGTAAATGTACACGTCAAACCCACTAAGAACTGATGCGACCATGTAGTGACGAATTTATCATCTCTATTTCATTGTACACTCTCGTTGATGGGCTACAGACACCACACAGAACCTCTATGAGGGTAATGGAAATGTAGTAAATCTAATGACTATTGACTTGCATTTAGAAACCTTATCATTTATCACTGAAATTAAACATCAGATGCAATATCACCAAGACATTTACTATCTTATGTTACTTTAAACCATTACGTAACAATATGGGGAGTCGGTATGGATTAGCAACAGCAGAAATGTAATTCTATTTCGATAGACGATAGTGGAGAAATGGAAGTTGTCACTCGTTGAACTCACTAGCGTGAGGTCTGACTGAGCATGCGATTAATGAAATGGTGGCAGTCTGCTACAACATGGCGTCCTATACCATGCCTTTAATCAGCACCGTTCCCAGAATACTGGAAATTAATTATTCGTATTGCTAGCTAAGCATGGTAACGTAAAGGAAGGAAACAGCTCAAGGCCCATCAATGGCTTCAAAGTCCAACTACCTGAATGATTTCGAACTGACACTGTGCCCTAAGTGCTAGATCTGGAACCCACACGAAATAGTTAAACGCCACACGCAGTAGTCAAAACAAAGTAAATCATTCCTCGCTCCCAGTGACGCTGATGCCATCGGGTTTTTAATGCGACCTAATTTCAACACGAGCTATCACCCGACACTGTCCGCCCCTGGTAGCTGAGTGGACAGCGCGACGGAACGTCATACCTAAAGGCAATATCAACTGTGGAAGCATGCTGTTGGTCAGCGCACACCTTGCTAGAAATGCCAAATATCGATCATGTGATCTACTTTGCAGATGACGTCACCGACGGAGCAGGCGACGTCCTCGGCCAGCTCGGAGAGCGGCGGCGCCCCGCGGCCCCGGGACCTGCGCCTCAGCAGGCACTCGCCGCCCCCGCAGCCCACCACCCCCGCGCCGGACCTCGAACTCAACGGTCACGCCATCAAGGAGCGCCTCATGACGTCACGAATCCCTGAGAGTTGCGTATGATGGGACGGCGCCGGCGGCCGCGCGCCGCTGGTCCGCAGGATGATGGCTGCAGACGCCACTGGCCACTACCTGGCCACGGATGTCTAACAGTCTGCGAGGAGCTGACTGCAGGCATCACTGGACGCTGCCTGGCTGTAAATCCTGGAAGTCCAGTCTGCAGCCGCTGAGCTGCAAAGAATTGGCTGCTGGCGCCATTGGCTACTAGCTGCTCACGGATGTCTAACTGAGTCACATGGGACTGACTTCGGACACCACTGATGGCTGCCTGGCTTCAGAAGTCCAATCAGTCCTTACTGAAGTCTAGGGTGTCGACTGCTGACGTCACTGGCTACTACCAAAAGGTGAATGTCTATCTGATCTTTATGGTGGTGGAATAAGACATGACTGGACACTGTCTGGCTATGTTAGTACACACAACAACACCGCCGAAATCCATGACATTCGCAGAAGATGTCATTGGTTACTAGCTGGCCACGTGTATTTACTCTACCTGTGTACAGCTGGTTTCACAGACATGTGGATACAATGTAATCCCGGAAGTGCAACCTGAAGTTGTTTAAGAGAGTACCAATGACAACTACTTTGCAACAGATGCTTCATATACGACCACTGGACCCAGCGGTGCCCTCTGCAGACGCTGTCATCAGCCGTCCTCGAACGCCTAGTATGTCGCCAAGTCGTCTGAAAGATTATTACTATGGACAGCCAAAGACTGAGTTATGTGGGACCCAGAGAAAATTTGCCCATAGTCGCAGAAGCATTTATCATCCACGGACATACCCAGTTGGAGCAAAGTTTCCATATTGGTTGCAATGGAGAATTCGGAACTGTCTGAGTGATTATAGCTATTAACGTCTCACATACATTAGGAGGATTTCTATTCTGACACGCTTCAACTGAAATATCGTATTACGTGCTGGTGTCGTCCTATGTAATGAAGCATGAAAGGCTCTACAAGAAAGCGACTACGGCTGATTTTCGAGTTGCCAGAAATGTTTTAATGCGATGCCGTAAAGTACCTTTTAAAAGTGAAAGACTACTTGTCAACACAACACTGCAAGCATCAAGACCTAATAAGCCCGTCGTATGTAAATGTTTCTTGCAACTTCACCCTGAACGTACCGACTGTGTTGTCATGATCTGTAGTTAGTGACCAATTCCTCACGAAGTAGGTACCACTGTGGACCTTTACGGAACATGTATCTACTCACTGGCAGTGACTGTATCAGATGTGTGTCACTCAGTATACCAGATATGGCTTAACGTCATTTTCAACGGATTTTGTAGAAGCTAATAGAGCGCCCCTTCATTCTTTTTTGTCTCAACATTTGAGCTGAAGCTATTATTTGAATTACTCTGCTCTTCACACTACTGATCACTTTTCTCAACACGTGAGTGTTTCCTTTAGCCTATCGGTTTCTTATTGTCAGACCGACATTGCTGGCCTTTTTCACTGCTTTCTCCTAACAAGAAACTGAAGAGAGCGTCATCTTACGTTAATTTCATAAAATAATCTAAAGATCGTGCTAAAATAAAATAAAATCGTTTGTTATGTGCTTTGTAGTGATACGTTGTCTAGTTGTGAAGAAAGGAAATTTAAATCATATTCAACATAGATAAAATTTGAAAGTGAAAAATTTATTTATTTTTCTTCTGTGCAGCGCCATAGTACCCATTTTTTGTATACGTTACCGTGCAGTTTTCTTCCCTTTCGTTGTGCTCAAGAATTGAGACTTGTGGTGTCTTACTGACTAGAATTATTGGCGGAACTGTGATTAAATTTGTCTAAACAGGGTGTTTTTAAATAAATGAACAATGAGAAAGTTTACAGGGAAATAAACAGCTCTTCTAGGTGTGGACCAAGTTGTCGTTAGTTAAATAAAATTATTCTTTTGATGACCTTCAGACGACACTTGTCAAACGGTGAAACGCTGATATCCTATAACATTAATTCTGAAGAAAGCTGACTGCCCACACTGTATCAAATAAAAAGTACCGGAGTAGCTTCCTGCCGTTTATCATTAAATTGGTGTGGTGTGTCGAATGATCAAATAACGATGCTGTATCGGAGGGAATAAAGATAAAGGCGTATGTGAGTTCAAATATGAGTGCAAATTACGAGATCAAAACTATATCATTGTATTCTTTCTGTGTGATACTCGGACATTTAACGTATACATTTCCTGTCGTGCTGTCGATTCATTTTCAGTCTGAACTGTGCGCGTGACGAATGATTAGGCAGGTAAATGAAGCCGCAGGTAATCGATGATCTCATAGCAACGAACAACAAGACTTTTAATTGGTGAGACTCTATTGATGTTTTATGTGTGTAGTGTTTTATACGTATAATAAAAGACTTGCGCGGCGTTTCCGTAAAAGGAATGTTTTCTGTGTTATCACTGTATGAAATGTTCGACAAATGTATATATTATTGACTAATGAAATCGTTAAAACTGATGTGGACAATTTTTGTGTCTAGTTCAGAACTCAAACAATATAAACTTGTGATTCTGATCGAAAATGTGTTTTCCTAATGTATACCCTTTGCCCAATATTACGATCCTGACCAGTGTATCAATTTTCTTGGAATGTTCTGTGTAGAAATTACGTGCAAGGTTGAATGCCTCAACAGGAGGCATATAAAATCTTATAGTGCCACTGATGATATCTAACGAGTTGCCGAGCATCAGTGTTGTTCGAATGCACCAGATACTTCCAACCACAGTTTCTTCTGCATATCCATTTCCGTCATATCTGCAAAAAACTGTTTACACTAAGGTTTCCTCGTACACCAAATAAAGTCTGTTCAGCAAACTTAGGAAGAAACCATTCCTAGATACGATAACTTTTCATTTAGAAGTACACGTTACACATCAACTTATATTACAGAGGAGCAAATAATTCAATAAAAATATTTGACAAATCAGTCTTATATAAAGACATGCTTTCTAAAGTTAAATAGGAGATGAAACAATGAGGCACCACACACTTTAATTTTAAAGTAACTCAAATGTAGGTCATCCTGGGGTAGCAACGATTAAATCATTTGTGAAATTAACGTGCGGTAACAAGAAAATGGAGAGCACTCAGAATAAAAAGAAAATCCAACTTCTGGTTTTCGTGTATTGCACTTTCTCCCGAAACAAATTAACACATACTCGTGCAGTGATATATCTCTCTAAATAATCGATTTTATTTTCACAATGGCTGAATATTCTAGAATACATTGTTCTCGTGGAAATTGACTTCATTTATAAAAACGTAAATAGTATTGGTTAAAAACAGTCTTGGTTGCAATTTTAGTTTTTTTATTTTTCAACGACGCGTTTCGCCTTATTTAGGCATCTTCAGGTTATCTTTTCTAGATGGAGGTGAGAGGCATCAAAATCTGCATAACGCGTTCCCATTCACAGGAGCGAGTAACAGAGTAAGATGGAGGCTCAGGTAATAAGCATAATGCACCACAGCCAACCAGTACGTAAATGTACGTTTGTTTAAAATCGCATATCTCCGAAATTTTTTCACCAGTGGCTATGAAGTTCTGTCACAACATTGCATTACAATATGCGCGTGTTTTTATATACCTACTGGAGAACCATTTGGTCTCTGAGACGCTGAGAACCAATAGGGTCTGAGACACGCCTTAGTCGTACCCATATGAAAACGAGAGAAATCAAAGAGACCTTTTCGTGAATGTTCATAGACACAGTTAGGGCCTAAGGCATGGATGAACTCACCATAAAATCAAGAGGAGTCAAGAAAATGCATACATGCTACAATCTCAAAATAAACGTGGGGTGCTTTAGGCTCTAATGGACCTCACATTCGTTTGTTCAAAATCTTAAATATCCGAAAGTTCTACACAGATTTCTTTGTAACTTTGACTGTGCGTTGTAATCGAATACGCGGGTGTTTTTACTCACATCATAAAAGGTTTTTCATCACCGGTTCCGGGAGTTCCGGAACCTCTACAGAAAATTGGAATGAAGACCAACATAAACATCATTTCCAACCTTTTTATTGCTTATGAAAAGCACACATTGCATGTAGCACCATCATACAGCGAGACCTTCAGAAGTGGTGGTCCAGACTGCTTCACACACCGGTACCTCTAATACCCAATAGCACGTCCACTTGGCTGTATTCGTTCTGGCATACTATCCGCAAGTTCATCAAGGCACTGTTGGTCATTATTGTCCAACTCATCACCGGCGATTAGGCGTAGATCCCTAAGAGTGGTTGGTGGATCACATCGTCCATAAACAGCCCTTTTCCATATGTCCCAAGCATGTTCGATAGGGTTCATGTCTGGAGAACATGCTGACCACTCAAGTCGACTAATGTCGTTATCCTGATCCTGAAGGAAGTCATTCACAAGATGTGCACGAGGGGGGGGGGGGGGGGGGAGGTGCGAATTGTCCTCCATGAGGACAAATGCGTCGCCAATATGCTGCCGGTATGGTTGCACTATCGGTCGGAGGATGGCATTCACGTATTGTACAGCCGTTATGCTCCTTCCATGACCACCTGCGGCGTACGTTGGCCCCACATAATGCCACCCAAAAACAGCTGGGAACCTCCACCTTGCTGCACTCGCTGGACAGTGTGTCTAAGGCGTTCAGCCTGACCGGGTTGCGTCCAAACACATCTACTATGATTGTCTGGTTGAAGGCAAATGCGGCCCTCATCAGTTAAGAGAACATGATGCCAATCCTGAGCTGTCCATTCGGCATGTCGTTGGGTCCACCTGTACAGCGCTGCATGGTGTCTTGGTTGCAAAGACGTACCTCAACATGGACGTTGGGAGTGAAGTTTCGCATCATGAAGACTATTGCGCACAGTTTGAGTCGTAACACGACGTCCTGTGACTGCACGAAAAGCGTTATTCAACATAGTAGCGTTGCTGTGAGGATTCCTCCTAGCCATAATCTGTTGGTAGCGGTCATCCAAAGCAGTAGAAGCCCTTGGGCGGCCTCAGCGAGGGATGTCATCGACAGTTCCTGGCCCTCTGTATCTCGTCTATGTCCGAACAACATCGCTTTGGTTCATCCGAGACAGTTTGACACTTCCCTCGTTGGGAGTAACAATGCGAAAGCGCCCGAACCGCGGTACTGACCTTGTAGGCATGGTTGAACTACAGACAACACGAGCTGTGTACCTCTGTTCCTGATAGATTGACTGGAACTGATCGGCTGCTGGACCCCCTCCGTCCAATAGGCGCTGCTCATGCTTGGGTGTTTAAAATTTTGGGCAGGTTCAGTGACATCTCTGAACAGTCAAAGGGACTCTGTGATACAATATCCACAGTCAACGTCTGTCTTCAGGAGTTCTGGAAGCGAGGGTGAGGAGAAACTTATTTTGATGTGTGTATACCGACTGGAGCACCGAATGATATATAATAAAAATGTGATATACATGTATTAAATATAAATTTATATACCATATAACGCACCCATAGCTATGTAAAAACTCTCACGGATTCCAATGCGACGTTGTTTGATACTTTCAAAGAAGTCGGTGAAAAACTTTCGTATATTTAAGATCACAAACACTTACACTTGTGTAAATAAAAGCGTAAATGTTCGTTTAGTCAAAATCGTAAATCTGCAGAAGTTCTTCACCGACCGCTGTGAAATTTTGAAACAACGTAGCATTGGAAAACGTGCGAATTTTTATAAACGCGCTATTAATATATGTAATATATAGATGACTGTGTAATATATTGAGAGAAAACGTTAATACCAAAAATGTTCAGACGTTCTTGACAGATTAACTTCATATTTTCAAATGGTACAGTGAAGTACATTTTATTATTACAGAAACTGAATTTGCAGAAACAGTAAACAACGTTCGAGGTCCGAGAGAGGGGGACATGGAGATGGACAGAGGAAGGGGTATGTGTTGGTGGACTAGGAGACAGGGTAGGAGCAGATAAAGAGGAGGCAAGAGAAGTTGGATAGAGAAAAGAGGGAAGGGGGTAAAGTGATGGGGAAGGAGGAAGAGATGGGCAGAGACAGGATCAAAGTAGGGTGCGAACATCGGCCTTAACTTGTCAGAAAACTAAATTAGAGTCTACGTGAACGAGAAGTGATCATATTGTGTACACAACTGCACATGCACATCATCACGTAAAAAACTTTCCCCCGTCACTGTGACGAATGCGATCCGGCAATGTCAGATCTCCTCGGGGCATTCACACGCCGAGTGTCGGCTGTGATACGACGTTGTGCCACACTGGCATCGATTGGGCGCATCACTGTCTACTGTGTTAAAGAAAGCCGCACTTATGGTCGACACTGAGAGAGTTTGCGGTGCTTCAGATGTCGTCAAACTATTTGTGATGACAGTTGTTTTCCTGCAAAGAGGTTATTTCGTGGCTCGAGTGCACCTCAGTCAATAAATAATTTTTCCGCATATTTTCGAATCACTAACAAATATTTATTATGTAATTGCCATTACAGATATTCAAAATCTTAGTCACCTTGGAGAGCCCCTCATACAAACCGCTGTGTGAAGTCCCTTAAACATAGCCACTGACTGATGAAATTCACCATTTCGAATGAATCATATACTCCATTGACATTTAAACATGCACTCCAGAAACCTTTCAAATATTTTCAGTAATACCTATTTTTCACGATAGAAAAATATAATTTTATTTAAATCAGAAATTACGTGTAAAATTTTCGAAAATTGCAACAGTTTTAAAATTGCTGCATATGTAAAAAATGTGCATATTTGTTCCCGAAACTGCATTCAGTGTACATCTTAGCTTTGACGTAGATTGTTTCAACACCTGAACTTAATTTTGACTTTAATCGGCCAACCATTTTCCTTTTAAATATCCACGAAGAACAGTCATTAGCAGAGAGTCCGGCAACTATGAGTCACGAAGCTTTGGGTATCTTGCGTTCTTTTGTGAAGGTTTCATGAATATATGGCAGGGATTGCTGCACGTATCTGCTGGAAGAAGCTGTCTTACCTTTGTAGTTCCTTTACCTGGGAGAAGACGTTCTCGAAAATTTGAAGTCAAACGTCTGTACAGACAGTGCTTTAAAGAACAAGTGACGGGCATTTCTACTGCTAAATCCAGCGCACCGTAATCCAGTCTTCTTTAATAAAAAAAAGAACAATGTGATGTACGATGTGGGTTTAGTAGCTATTTGTCTGACAGTGTCGGATATGATGGTCTAACAATAAGCTCATGTTTGGAAGCGGAACGACACATGGTTCGAATTCCACTTGAAACTGTAGGTTCTCTTTGCCCGGCAGTACTATTCGGCTACGCTAGCGAAATGCAAACTTCTGAAGTAGCACACAATTTAAAGATTTGCGCTAGCCTGTTGAGCAAAACGGAATCAGATTAATTTGGCTATTTGTATCGCCATAAAAATAAAACCAAGCTTCAGCACACATAAAATACAGTGTTGGATCAAGATCGACAACATTTTTGAGCAAACTCTCGCAATTCTTACTCCTCGTTTCCTTATCAGCTAGAACCAATGTACAAACACATGGAACGAGGTAAGGTTTCAAACAAGATGTTTTAACTACAGAACGACAAGATGTACATTTAATACCCGACTTTGTTGGTCTGTCAGTAGATTTCTACGAGATGTTTCCAACTTACGATGACGTTAAGAATTAACTGTCGACCACCCTCGGCTTCTCGTGGATAACACTGAGTACGTATGGCAAGACGACTTGTCTGGCGTAGCGGTAACATTACGTGCACAAACTTCCGTCGTGAGTCAGTCTATCCGTTAGCGAAAACCGCTTGCAAAATCGTACAGTAGCAACACATATAAAGAGAAAAAAAGATGGGGCACTTTAATTTGTAGAATGTAGTGACATACGAATGCGCCTCCGTACCTAAGTAGTCAAAGTGAATGGCTGCCCTGTTGAGGACCCGTGTTCTACTCCCGATGCTTCCTAGGTCTTTTTCGTCGAGTGAGGACTGGTAAGGGGTGCACTTAGCGTTGTAACGGCAATTGGGGAACTGCTTGATTAAGAATTACAAAGTCTTGAGGATGGGCAAGACATCTGGGATAGTGGTGTGCTATCCCTCATCACATGATGCTGCATGGCAGAGGATGACACGGCGGCCGGATGACATCCCTTGAGCTTTAGAGGCCTGGACGGAGTAATATGTATTTAGTTATATGCTATAGGTATAGATTCTGGTCAAGCTTAGATGATCTCTCAACTACGGCGGCTGTTTACTGCTTTTACCGCCAGATACCACCTTCTCTGGATCTGACTAGCTTGTACGTCCCATCATTGTCAGGAGGTGTCACTCCAAACGCATTACATTTCACTGATGGGCTTAAATGATCATAGGGATATACGTGTCAAATACACACTCACTTACTTTAACAGAATGTGACAATACTGGAACAATACAGAGATCGACAACAAAATCCTACAATAACTACAAACAACAACGATACCCGCTACAATTAGCCATGCTGATTAGTTGATCGGGCAACGGGTAAACAATACCTATGTGTTGCTTGCGGAGCGGTACCGCCTTTGCCTTGGACACATTGTATACGGTGATTCTCCTCCGTCCAAACATACCTGAACGGGCCACCTCAAACTGCCACACACTGAGGAGTTCCCCTTAGATGCCTAGGACTGCTCCCAGTACCTAATAATCCTGCTACTGCACCTTATTCCCTCAATCCGACTCTTTGCAATACTCACCTTAGAGTCTCTCATCAACACCCCATACCACAGAGTTAGTTCCCTGTTCTACAACTTAAATTCTTCCTTCCCCTTAAATATCCTATTCTACTCATACACTTGTCCTGGATATTTAAACGTTGTGGTAACACTACAATATAAAAACACAAAACGTCAAATCAGAATACCTTCAACAGTCTAAATCCGTAGTTTCATTTGATTTGTGCTACCAGTTTCAGCGTTACATTACGCCGTCTTCCGGTCTCCTGACCGGTACGCAGGAAAAATCCCATGTCTTGTATAATCGAAATAGGAGACAGCACACAGTCACTGTTACCCGTAGATCTGGTTTTAACACAGCGATCTTCCAGTGACGATCGAACTGACTGCTTCAGATACAGTGACTGTATGCTGGCCCCAACATTAATTGTACAAGAAGAGATGGGATTCTTCGTACACGTCGGTCAGGGGGCCTAAAATTCGCGTGATGTAACGCTGAAAATGATAGCACAAATAAATATAACTGGAAATTTAGACGACTGAAGGTGTTTTGATTTGATATTATATATTGAACAGCTGAGGTTCCGCAATCATCCTGTGTAATTATGGACCTACGGGAAAATACAAGATACACTACTGGTCATTAAAATTGCTACACCAAGAAGAAATGCAGATGATAAACGGGTATTTATTCGAGAGATATTTTGTACTAGAACTGCCATGTGATTACATTTTCACGCAATTTGGGTGCATAGATCCTGAGAAATTAGTACCCAGAACAAACACCTCCGTCCGTAATAACGGCCTTGATACGCCAGGGCATTGAGTCAAACAGCGCTTGGATAGCGTGTACAGGTACAGCTGCATATGCAGCATCAACACGATACCACAGTTCATGAAGAGTAGTGACTGGCGTATTGTGACGAGCCAGTTGCTCGGCCACCATTGACCAGACGTTTTAAATTGGTGACAGATCTGGAGAATTTGCTGGCCAGGGCCGAAGTCGAACATTTTCTGTATCCAGAAAGGTCCGTACTGGACCTGCAACATACGGTCGTGCATTATCCTGCTGAGATGTAGGGTTTCGCAGGGATCTAATGAAGGGTAGAGCCACGGGTCGTAACACATCTGAAATGTAACGTCCACTGTTCAAAGTGCCATCAATACGAACAAGAGGCAACACAGACGTGTAATCAAGGGCACCCCTTACCATCACGCAGTGTGATACGGCAGTATGTCGATGACGAATACACGCTTCCAATGTGCGTTCACCACGATGTCGTCAAACACGGATGCGACCATCATGATGCTGTAAACAGAACCTGGATTCATCCGAAAAAATGATGTTTTGCCATTCGTGCACCCAGGTTCGTCGTTGAGTACACCATCGCAGGCGCTCCTGTTTGTGATGCAGCGTCAAGGTTATCCGCGGCCATGGACTCCGAGCTGATAATCCATGTTTGTGTATGAGAAATCGGTTGGAAACTTTCCTCATGCCAGCACGTTGTAGGTGTCGCCACCGGCGCCAAACTTGTGTGAATGCTCTGAAAAGCTAATCATTTGTATATCACAGTATCTTCTTCCTGTCGATTAAATTTCGCGTCTGTAGCACGTCATCTTCGTGGTGTAGCAATTTTAATGGCCAGTAGCGTATTATATAATGCTTTGAAACAGCTGTCTCTCTGCTTTCAGTCCGTACTTATTCTGAAGGAATTCCAATAGAAGTAAGGAATTGATTACGGAGTTATACCTATATACAGGGTGAGTCACCTAACGTTACCGCTGGATATATTTCGTAAACCACATCAAATACTGACGAATCGATTCCACATACCGAACGTGAGGAGAGGGGCTAGTGTAATTGGTTAATACAAACCATAAAAAATGCGCGGAAGTACGTTCTTTAACACAAACCTAGGTTTTTTAAATGGAACCCCTTTAATTTTGTTAGCACATCTGAACATATAAACAAATACGTAATCAGTACCGTTTGTTTGCATTGTAAAATGTTAATTACATCCGGAAATATTGTAACCTAAAGTTGACGCTTGAGTACCACTCCTCCGCTGTTCGATCGTGTGTATCGGAGAGCACCGAATTACGTAGGGATCCAAAGGGAATGGTGATGGACCTTAGGTACAGAAGAGACTGGAACAGCACATTACGTCCACATGCTAACACCTTTTTACTGGTCTTTGTCACTGACGCACATGTACATTACCATGAGGGGTGAGGTACACGTACACCCGTGGTTTCCGTTTTCAATTAAGGATTGGAATAGAGTGTGTCCCGACATGTCAGGCCAATAGTTGTTCAATGTGGTGGCCATCATTTGCTGCACACAATTGCAATCTCTGGCGTATTGAATGTCGTATACGCCGCTGTACATCTGGTGTAATGTCGCCGCAGGCTGCCACAATACGTTGTTTCATATCCTCTGGGGTTGTAGGCACATCACTGTACACATTCTCCTTTAACGTACCCCACAGAAAGAAGTGCCGTGTACATGGAATACACATGCATCTGCTTATATCGTTAATTTCACGGAGAGGATCTACGAACGACTTACTGTATGGCATCAGGAAACGCTGGAATTTACACACGCTTGCGTGAAAGAAATTAGGACATAGAGAAAATGGTTCAAAATGGCTCTGAGCACAATGCGACTTAACTGCTGAGGTCATCAGTCGCCTAGAACTTAGAACTAATTAAACCTAACTAACCTAAGGACATCACACACATCCATGCCCGAGGCAGGATTCGAACCTGCGACCGTAGCGGTCACTCGGTTCCAGACTGTAGTGCCCAGAACCGCACGGCCACTCCGGCCGGCAGGACATAGAGAACTTACGACTTTGAAGTGATGTAAGTAATGACACAACGCTGACACATTTTTCGCTGTATCGTTCGCATTCAGTAGGTTTAGCACTTTCACAAAATTTGATACTCGAGTCAAATGCTGTCTGAAAATAACCATTCTACTTCCCGAACGCACGGAGGCAATAATTAATTTGCAAAATAATAAAACTGCTGCTCTGACCCTATTCACGTACAAGGAAACCATAATTAAATTTCCGGTTTCGTTCGTAATTATGACGGTCTACCGACTGCAAATATCTAACGGAGGGCGGAGGACTTCGCTAAAAGCGGAACATTGGTGAGCGAAATACTCATCAGTCTCTCATTAAATGCGTAGTGAGCACGTTCTGCACTACTTTCTTTCTCTTTAATTAGTGGATGCTCTTGAAAGTAATGCACCAACATATGTATGAAAGAAATAATGTTCGTGAAATCCAGTCACTGTCAGTCGAACATACTACTTCCTCTTTTTCTTTAATACGATGTGAGTGAAGCTCTATAGTATATATCTAAACTACGGGCTGGGGGAAATAAAAGTGTCCCAGGTGAGTGGATACGATTGAGCGTGAATGTACGTTTACAACCACACACGTGACGCGCACACCACGTATACGCCCGCCATGTGATCCACACCGGTTCAGAGCGTAGTGCAGGCCGTGTCAACGTGATTGGAGCACTGCGAAAGGGACGATGGTACTCCTCAGAGTGGAGCAACAGGCGTTCCTTGTGAAAACAGAGTCGTGGATATGGCGTGGCCAGTTGTTTGCTCAGAAGTTTAATTTTGTCAAACTGCCAGGAAAGAGTGTCACGCAACGCTTAGTCGAAAAATGGAGTCAGACAGGATGTTTTGAACAAGTCAAAAAACATTTCGAAACGTACCCGCACATCAGAAAATGTAGCTGCAGTTCATGAGAGTGCTACCAAATCAACACGATGCCTGTCACCGGAATATCATGTCGATCATGTGGTCCAGTACTCCACCTGGATCTGCGCATGCATACCTGCCGATTGCCTGTTGTCCATGCAGGAGCTCCTTAGCGCCTTCAGTTTTGTGAGTGACAGTTCACTAAAAATGAACGTCTTGGACAGGGTTTCACCTGGAAAGTTATGTCAACTCACAAAAATGGTTCAAATGGCTCTGAGCGCTATGGGACTTAACTGCTCAGGTCATCAGTCCCCTAGAACTTAGAACTACTTAAACCTAACTAACCTAAGGACATCACACACATCCATGCCCGAGGCAGGATTCGAACCTGCGACCGTAACGGTCGCGCGGTTCCGGACTGAAGCGCCTAGAACCGCTCAGCCACTCCGGCCGGCGTCAACTCACAGAATCATGTGTTTGGGGCAGCAGATAACCCGCATAACTTTCATGAAACACCACTCCACGATCAGACCTCGGTGCATTACATCGTCAACATTTTGAAACCATTTGTGGCAGCATTAAACGAGGAAGAAAGACTTCCAGTTGCTTCCAACAGAATGGAGCAACTGCCCATATTTCCGGCCGAACCTTAGAGCACATTTACACAGTCTTCACAACTGGCAGCAGTGGTCAGTCTGGTCACGGCATGACTTGGATATCCAGGTCTCCTGATCTGTCAGGGTGTGATTACTACGTCTGGAGAGCCCTCCAGTCTAAGGTATGTGTCAACGACCCTCATAGAAGGAACTGCAACTGAACATTTCGGATGAGACTGCAGCAATTCCAGCAGTCCAGCTTCGATCCGCCTTCGGAAACTTGCTCACTAGCGACCAAAAGCGCCAAAAAATGAAACGTGGTCGCTTTCAACATCTTCTAGAGTCAGGTTAGTACACTATTTCCAATCTTTTGCTGTTTCTTTGTATCATGGAACTCTGTTCCCCGTGTCATTTTTATCTGCCGAAACCTATATATCTGTTCACGCCATATACAAATTTAATTGTAACGTTAGGAGTTTACAGTGAAACCTTTCCACACTCTCCCTCTTCAGAGCAAAGAAATGTCAAAAGGCTTCATTACTCGTTGTTAATATGAGAATATCATTATCTAACCACTCTATGCAAAGCGAATTTGAACAAAAGGACACTGCAGTGATTCAGCACAAGAGCGGGTGAAACACACACCACATGCCCATATAAAATCTGCTTTTTCACAGAATACGTTGTATATTTTAGGTCAACTTAGCGGTTTCTATAAATTTCGATTCAATGTATTTACAAATAGCTAATTCCACTGACACACTTTTAATACATACGACAGTAACGTCCCCATGTAGTATACAGCTTTTAACAGTGCAAAGATCTGATATTTCCATACAAAAAGTGCCTATCGTTGATACTGTCCCACTTACGTTCATCCAGTATACACATGATAGCACTGACAGCGATCCCAGAGCATCTGACACACGGTGAATGCAAGATAATGTAGGTATCAAGATGAAGCCTTGCTGGCTTCTCTTGACTACCAAATCTACATGGTTATATACGTTTATCCAGATTTCACCAATTTGTAATTCACCAGGAAAGAATCAGGCAGGTAAACAAAATGACGCGGAATTTATAAAGATACAACCAACTCTCTCTCTGTTCCATCTCATCGGGTGGACGTGGTGCCCTGCTTGCAAATGTCTGAAAATCTTGTCATTTTTCTATAAATATCACAGCGTGTAAATATACTTACTCAAGTATTGTAAAAGTAAATTCTGTGTACCACGCACACAGACTCCAAGCGATATCTCGGTATTTTTCTTCACCAGGGGCAGCTCCCTAAGAGCACCATTGTGCGATTTGCAGGGGGGGGGATGGGGGAGATTTCCCCCCCTCTGCATCAGACCATCCCCTCCTCTGGTTTTAGTTTATGCATCCCAACCTGGGATGTTTATTTCCCACGCACTGGAGTAAAACTTTACATATAATTTAAATTTGCGGAGCCGAAAACTAAAAGTTTTTAATACAGTCCTACTATTAATATGTTTGGTTATTAATTTTGAAGAAGTGTTATGTAGTAGGTAAGCATTTCAAAATATGTAGAACTAAATGACAAGACGACGCACGCCACATTTCCGTAGCATGCCACAATGTTGCAAGACGTCTCTCCAGCGTAAATGAGGCTTTACAGCCAGGTCTGTATTGTATGGTGGATGTGATGTGTTGCGTACGAAACTAAAACCTGTAGTCAGATCCAAACGTCGTGGAAAACTGTGAAGAGGTGTCATCCTGCAGCAAGATAACGCTCGCCCAGTTTCTGCCAAACGGACAGCCGACGCAATAAAGGAGTTCAGATTCGAGGAGCTGGAACATCCACCATACAGTCCAGACCTGGCTCCAAGCGATTTTCACATGTTTGGACCCTTAACAGAAGCACTACAGGCAAGAAGATTTGAAAGTGATGAAGACGTCATTGCTGCGGTGCAAAATTGGTTACAGATGCAACCGATAAACGTATTTTCTGATGAAATAAAAAAAACTCGTAAAACGTCGGGAAAACTGCATTGAAGTCGAGGGATGTTACATAGAAAAATAACGCATGTTTCAGTTTTCTATCATCAGAATAAGTACAACTTTTCACAAATGTACCTTTACTTTTTGAATTCCCCTCGTATACCTGTATGTAGATGATTTTGTAAATAAGCTTTACCTGTAATGTACTTTTAAAGATATAACAAGGGATGGCTTTTCTGATAGTGCATACGCGTGAATAGTGAGTTTCGGCATTAACATCTATTTATAAATAAATGTTTAACCATGGATAACGCCATGGTCCAAGCTAGTAACATATATAATTATAATAACCCCCTAGGACATCCCCCCCCACTGGCAAAAGCACAAATCGCACACTGAAGAGTACACAGTTTCGGAGAATGATCTGGCATTCGCTTTCAACTTCATCTGTTGAAATTTGTCCCTCACATTTTTGTAGGATGTTTAAATGCTTTACAATTCCATGTTCTGTGTTGCCAGGGACTTCGTAGAATGGCCGTAGTTCAGATGACAGCTGCCGCATTGGGCCGTTGTGTGCCGTTGATTCTACATTATCATGATTATCAAGGTCTACATCAGTACACACTGAAAACAATAATAATACGCTGACAAAAATGGAGAGCGTTAGACCATGAAAACCTTGTATAAATGCTGCCAATGTAATACTCCTATGTTTAGATTCTTGTGGGACATGTTGATTTTAATTTCATGTTTTTGCGAGCTTACGTTCTGTGCAGGAAAAGCCATTTCTACGGCTGATAAATGATGCGAGTACATGATAGCAATTGGACGTGTACAACATTAATCAATCTATTCAGTTGGAGATCACGTTGCAGCACGCTCAGCCAATTTGCACGTGTTAATGACCGGCATCTTTCGGTCTATATAGTTGCGTGAGGGACATGGTTTCAGCGTACCGAAAGATCTGAAACACAACTGGCTGCAGTGAAATGACTGCAGAACGAATGTTTACGATGTGTACTCAGGACGATAGGGTGGCAAGGGTAGTAGACACAGTTCCATCCAGAAGCCTAAACCACGAGAAGGCTGCAAGATTGTTCGACTGACTCTAGTGAGTAGACGGATGAACACAGCTGAAGTACGGATCAGATTACAGGCAAGGAGATACCACGAACCGTCAAGAGAAGGTTAGTGGGCGATAGTAGAGATCTCGTGCTGCCGTCCGCCTTTCACCGCAGACATCATGATACAGACAACCTGGACTTGCTGGGTGTAGGACCAGAGTCATCTAGGACATAGTGTTGAGTGACGGGTCTGTCTTCCAGTTTTTGTGTGTCCATCCTTTCGGCAGGAGAACTTTGGGACGATGACTCATTACTGTTGTGAGGAGAGGAAACGCCTACAGTCGTCGTCCGCAGCTCGTGGTCGTGGGATAGCGTTCTCGCACCCCGCGCCCGGGTTCCCGGGTTCGATTCCCGGCGAGGTCAGGGATTTTCTCTGCCTCGTGATGACTGGGTATTGTGTGATGTCCTTAGGTTAGTTAGGTTTAAGTAGTTCTAAGTTCTAGGGGACTGATGACCATAGATGTTAAGTCCCATAGTGCTCAGAGCCATTTGAACCATTTCGCCTACAGTCGTCCTTACGATTTTATTTATTTTGTAACTACCAGTCTGTGTTCCGCTTTCAGAGCTGGTGAAAGGTTACAGGAAGGAGTGATTCTCGATACCCACAGCATTTCAACTCTTGGGAGTATTGTGTAGGTAGCTGTTGGATACGACAACAGGACAGGATAACTGTTGAAGAGTGACTGGATGCCGCCAGTTTGAAGCAAGAACGGTAAACTTGGTCAATCAGAGCACTAATGGCGTATTCCAGAAGGATAATGCAAGACCCAATACTGCATTGCTCACAGCAAATGGCTTGAAAAAACCCACGGACCCTCGCCTCGTAGGTACGTCCGGCTAAATTGACAACCATACAGCACGTCAGGGATTACTCCCACAGCGAACGACTTGAATAACATACGGATCCTTGCCTGGTAGGTAAGGTCGCCTGTTTTGACAACCATGCCGACAGTTAGCAATCATCACAAACTGAAATAGCATATATTTCAGACATCACAAGAAATTTCTCAAGATTACTTTCGGTGGCTATTTGTCTCCATGCCACAATGAATACAATAGTTTATTCGTGTCAGGGGGTCTCACCTCGCACCGATGTCGATGAATGATATCAATTCCGAATGTAATGAAAGTTCAAAAAATTAATACCCGTTATGCGATATATATCAGCATAAAGTCTTATATACATCTGACCGGTGTGGCATGGTGCAAAGCTTTTCATTTCCGCCAGTGTCTATGTATATTATTCCTAACGTTCTGAAAAATGTTTCCCAACACTTTGACGGCTTCCAAGTGTTGAGAACTGATGAGTTCCATTCATATTGAGTAGAAAGTACGATGATGATAGTCCAAGGCAAAAGAGATTAATACAATTAAGCAATGTTTGTTGTAGCACACTTCTATGCTTACAAAATGTTGTGGAATATAAGGTACGATTAGAAAGACCGATGAAAATGTGTGTTGAATAAAGTTTGAAGAAGAAGTAGAAAGATTTGCAGCTAAGGTATCTGAGGTACAACGACGGTCCCATTTACATTTTCATCAACAAAACTACTCAATGCGAGACGGAGGGCGCCCTTAACAGCTTTAATACATGCTCTTTGCGTACGATATTCTTATTACGTTACGAATCGATTAAAATTTTTTTTCGCCTATTTAATCCATGTGGTACCTTCGTGCTCAATACATCCTCATCGAAGACGCTTTAAAAGGAGAACTACTTATTAACAATTCCAAAACTCAATTATAATGTCCTTGGATGGTATCCTCCCATCTACAAACGACAGAAATATCTGTCCTATGACATTACCTATGATATGTCTATATGACGAACATTAGAGTCGTGATAGACAGTGACCCGGAATTTTACCGGTGAGGTACTGCCAGTATGGAGCGCTGAGACGAAAACGTTGGTACTGCCAACTTGTAGCCCTGGAAGGAGCCGCACGGAACAGCTGATACTACTGAGTTGAGGCGTAGGGTGTTATTTACTTAGCAGAGTCTAGCAGTGGCCTAAACAGTACTGTATGACATCGCGAGGGCACGCGACCTCTGCTGACGGCAATCTCTGTTGCGACAGGCAAGCTGCCTGTCGGCGAGGCTGGTGCCCCCATCGCTGTGGAGGCGACGTGTAACTCTGTGGTAAACAGCCCAGGCCATGCAAGGAAGATGAGAGCCGTTTACGCACGTCCATCTGCTGAGGCGCCGCGCGGAGTGCCCGAGCGGCTTGAGGGAGCGTGTCACGGACTGCGCGGCCCCTCCCACCATAGTTTCGGGTCCTCCCTCGGTCATGGGTGTGTGTGTTATTATTAGCGGAAGTTATTTTAATTAGTGTGTAAAGACTAGGGACCGATGACCTCAGCAGTTTGGTCCCATAGGACTTCACACACATTTGAACCCGCACGGCTTACCTGGTGTGCCGAGGAATACACCGCCAGGTGTATACAACAGTGATGAAACGGGTACTGTTTCATGATCAATCACGCTCAACTTCCCTAGCAAGCTGAACCAGTTAAGTGGATTCCAAAAATTCTTAATAAACCAAGACTTACTTCCTGTAAAAAACCGCTAATAGAATCTGATAATGTCGACTAACGTTGTAAGTAGGCTGTTTAGGTTTTCTTCATTGGTGACGCCATGTAGCGCTCTGTATGGAAATCACTGTCTGTGCTGTGTGCAGTCTGTGGCTGGTTTGTATTGTTGTCTGCCATTGTAGAGTTGGGCAGTTGGTTGTTAACAGTGCATAGCGTTGCGCAGTTGGAGGTGAGCCGCCAGCAGTGGTGGATGTGGTGAGAGAGATGGCGGAGTTTTGAAATTTGTAAGACTGGATGTCATGAACTGCTATGTATATTATGACTTTTCAACACTATTAAGGTAAATGCATTGTTTGTTCTCTATCAAAATCTTTCATTTGCTAACTATGCCTATCAGTAGTTAGTGCCTTCAGTAGTTTGAATCTTTTATTTAGCTGGCAGTAATGGCGCTCGCTGTATTGCTGTAATTCGAGTAACGAAGATTTTTGTGAGGTAAGTGATTTGTGAAAGGTATAGGTTAATGTTAGTCAGGGCCATTCTTTGCAGTGATTACTGAAAGTCAGATTGCGTTGCGCTAAAAATATTGTGTGTCAGTTGAAGCACAGTCATGTATAATTGTTCAAAGGGGACGTTTCTGAATGTATCACAATGCTGGCGAAAATTATTTGGACACTGTCATATTTATAGGATTTTGATTCTACAGATTTGTAACGCAAATATTTCGACCTGTGAAATTTTATTTGTATCAAACTGTCACTGTAGCGGAAACTGATGTAAATATTTCAGTAAGGAAGGTAGGTCACGTAAGCACCCAGCTGCGAGGCAGTCACCTGGAAAAAAGCCATTAGTGTGTGCCTTTCAGAGGCACAGGTGGAAAAAAAGGGGGCCATTATCCTCACTATTGACATTCCTTTGTAGAAAGCATCGCAAATACGACACGCTCAAACTTGAAAACATGATAACACTGTGGAGCTCTTAATTTATGATATTTACTGAAATGCCTAATGAAATGACGAGAAATATTTTTATGTCTATACACCTGATTATGACTACTGTCTTTCTAGTTGAGAGGTTTTTTTTACTAACTTATGAAATGCCATATGGCTAATGAATGATGTTTCATGCCTTCCTTTGTACATATTTGCTCATTTTCTTTAATATCTAGCTGCACTGCAGCATTGGTTATTATAAAATTTAATAGATGTACTAATATCACTATTTTCTGTCTACAGACTCAGTAAAGAATACGTTTATGCTATACTTTCTTAGAAAAGAGAGCACAAGTAGACATTTCCCTTCACAGGAATTGCATAAATAATTTTTTAATGACTTGGTAACTTCCTTGCAGAGTAAGTTTTTGTGCTGCATCACTCTAGTGTTAAGATGTGACATAGGTATTAAACATGGCCATTTTTACTGTAATATTCATTCTGCTTGAGCTTTGTCATGTTTACATATAAGTTATTGCATTTGCTGCTGCCATTTGCCAGGTATAGTGCTACTAAATTTCACTTTGTATTACTCTGTTAAGCCAGTTTTACTACTGATTTATTTGCTGCACATTGGCTCATATTAGTTGTAATGTTGCATTTGCTTGGTAATTTAGATTTACTGTAGCTTGCTTTGACAATTTCCATTTTTTTCATTGCTGTTCGCATTAATTGTTTTATGCTGCTGTATTGCCTCGTCCCTTAGTTTAGCATCTGAGCTCAGTAGATTTAAGTTAGCCTAAGAGGGGGTAGACTATATAAGAGAATGAGTTGCGATGTATTGGAAGAAATGGATTGAGAAATTATACGAAAAAAGTACAGAAAGCAGGTATAGGTAGGATTTTTTTGGAAATAAATTATGAGGTAAGATAATGGAAAATAAATAATGAGGTAAGAAATATGTGAACATATAATTACAGAAAGCATGCTTGGATAGGATTTTTTTTTTGGTGGAAACAAATGTTGAAATGAGACGAAAAATGTATGGAATGAAGTTTTGGGTTGGACTGCAGTATCAAATGTTACACTGAAAAACAACCCTGTCTTGTATTTTTGTGTTATTACACTACGTGAATTTGTGTTTTTCCTGTCTGTATGTGTTTAGCTAATAAGATTTATGTTGTAGAATTTTTCTAATAATATGTTATTTACCTTGTAATGATGCTTAGACATTATTTATTCTGTTTTGTTTTAATGATCATGCGTGAAATTAATATTTCAAGAACTATTCTCATTATTTTATTTATTTACTTATGTCATAATTCCTGTAACACTGAAGTATATGTCTATTTCTATTCTTTTGTAAAGCCTGTATTACAACAAATGTTATCTGTACTATTATGTTCTATAATGATGTTTTTTGTACCTTTGCAATTTTATTCTAATGTTGTAAATTTATACTAATATAGACACCAGTTCTTCAAATTAAGTTACATTTCACTGCACACGTTTCTGTTGGTCATAGTAATGCACAATATGTGAGAAGTTGGGACTGTTAGTGTTTGCACGTGTGTTAATAATTCTGCAAGGGACTGGATAACAGCATTGCTGGTTCTAAGGACATTTCAAAAAAATATGTGAGTGCACAAGTGGTGGTTCATGGACTTGCTATATTGACCACAAGACTCTTCGATGGTGATTGTGGCACCTGCACAGTCGCAACAGATGGCTGCTGGCCATTTCTACTAGGACTACAGTTGGTCTACACCTTTGATGATCCATCAATACCATTATTTCTACAAGGACTGCAGTGGGTCTGCACCTTTGGTGGCCCACCAATACCATACTCTCTACCAAGACTATAGTGCGTCTGCTCTGTGATGACCTACCTACCAATATTCTTCAAAACGTCGAATGACTCTGCGGTGGGTTTGCTCTGTTGTGGTCCAATACCTGTCAGCATGTCAAGAGTCAGCACTGTCTTTCCGTTGGAAGGACAACACTACTTCTTCAAGACTGCATGGAAATCCACTACTTCCGTGTGCATTCTCTTTTACTGCTCAGACTTTGAGAAAAGAAATGGCAGTTTTACTGTGATGTATGATCAGGACTGTCTTCATGGACTGTGAGAAAATTTTAGCTTTTGACCAACATTTTATCAATAAGTGTGTGCATTTGATATCTTTGTTATTGTAATTATGAAAATTTATCAAATAATTATTGGCCACCGCCCAAAACAATTTGTAAAATTTTTTGTGGGGAGCATGGGGGCTATGTTAGTAGGCTGTTTAGGTTTTCTTCATTGGTAACGCCATATAGCGCTCTGTATGAAAATCACTGGCTGTGCTGTGTGCAGTCTGTAGCTGGTTTGCATTGTTGTCTGCCATTGTAGAGTTGGCCAGTTGGCTGTTAACAGCGCGTAGCGTTGCGCAGTTGGAGGTGAGCCGCCAGCAGTGGTGGATGTGGGGAGAGAGATGGCGGAGTTTTGAAATTTGTAAGACTGGATGTCATGAACTGCTATGTATATTATGACTTTTCAACACTATTAAGGTAAATACATTGTATCTTTTATTTAGCTGGCAGTAGTGGCGCTCGCTGTATTGCAGTAGTTCGAGTAACGAAGATTTTTGTGAGGTAAGTGATTTGTGAAAGGTATAGGTTAATGTTAGTCAGGGCCATTCTTTGCAGTGATTACTGAAAGTCAGATTGCGTTGCGCTAAAAATATTGTGTGTCAGTTTAAGCACAGTCATGTATAATTGTTCAAAGGGGACGTTTCAACCTCAAAGTTGTCCATAATAAGGAGGTGGTTAAAGCTTGATGTGGTGTTATAAATTAGACATACGCTAGTGCAGAAATTGTAGCTACTTCTGATTGTTGTGACTCTTTAACCTGATTCAGTCCAACCAGAAAAGTACTCGTACTTCACTGCTAATTTGTACTGAACCTGCTGTCTGTTCGCCTTCCTCCCATTTCGCTTCAGAACGTGGAATGCATATCGCTCACACATTTACAAAATAGCAAATACATTTCTGTGGACCAGTGTATTTATTGCGTATGACGTGTTATGAAGCTAGGAGTAAGTAAACAAAACGTGCATTGTTACTGTATAGTGGTTGCTCAATACCTGCATGATGTTGTGACTCTAATTAATAGTAAACACGCTTCTTAAAATATTAGCATGCATGAAAGTTCAAAGCTTTTCAAGAAATATGTTGCAATAGTCTATAAACTGACACTTTAGGTCCAACTTTTTAAGATCACTTTCGATAAATTCTGAGACTAAAAAATAACAGTAATGCAAAAGGTATAATTTGCTATTTCTATTAAATGGTGTCACGTGTTTTAGCTTCCATCGTGTCGTTGCTAAGAAATTGTAATTTTTTGTTTAGCACTCAAACGCAGTTAGAGGAAATAAACATCACAGTAACTACAAAGTTTTTAGTTAGTTAATAACAGACACTATAATACAAGTAAGTAATGATGTCTCACAGTCCTTTTTATATGGTGTGATTGCAGATTCTAGCTGTGAGAAAGTTTTGAGCTGGTGATAAAATAATACCTTTCATTTTACTGTTTTTGTGCTATTGTATGCCTACGTGATAGTCTATTATGATGCCGTCTTCACACATTGCTGAAAAGAGCTAGCTTCTGTTCATAAAACTCTGCAATAATCAGCTGTCTCAACTAACGTCTTCATCGTGGAGTTAGGGTGGTAACTGGTGTGAGTGCACCCGTGGAGGTAAAAGTAAGGGGACATGCGCTGGACCTCTTTCTGAAGCCCGTGAGCAGGGCCGGCCGCCAGCTTAGATACCCCAAAACATTAACGGAATATGGCTTACAACTGCTTCTTGTTCTTGATTTCTGCCGTGCGCACGTAAAAGTTGTTTTAAATACTGTAGCTTGTTGGGGTTTCGTGACACTAGATATTGAGCGTCAGTGACAGAGGTGAGCAAAGGCCATTATTTTGTCAGGGATGACGGGAAGGAAAGCGACCGTTTGTGGCCGTGGAATGGGTTCTTTCCTTTGGCTCAGTGGGTGAGTGTGAATGAAACATTGGTGTATTTAACTGTAGTTAGACGTTATACGCTCACTGAAGATATCTGTGGGTGACATTCTTGTTAGCTTCGATGTGACATCGTTATTTACTAAAGTCCCATTATCAGATACAATGGAGATCATAAAGGAGAATGTTGCCCCGGATGTTTGCGACGTAATTGAATTATGTCTTTGTTCGAGCTATTTTAAATACAATGGTGAATTCTGTGAGCAGGCTGACGGCCTTGCTATGGGCTCACCCATTTCGTCAGTCGCAGCTGACGTTTTTATGGAACATTTTGAGCAACAGGCATTAAGTAGTGCTCCTTTGAAGCCTTCTTGCTGGCTCCGCTATGTGGACGATACATTTGTTGTATGGCCACACAGCGAATTACTTCATGCGTTCCACAATTTCTTAAATGGAATTAACCCCAAAATTAAATTTACCTTGGAGTTTGAGAGTGAGGTCGGTCTCTCGTTCCTAGATGTGTTGGTATACAGAGTGTACAGAAAGCCGACTAACACAAACATGTATTTAGATGCCACTTCGCACCACCACCCAGCCCAGAAGCAAACAGTACTCAACACTGTCTTCACGTGCCTTCCGTATAAGCAATGACGACAACTTGGAGTTGAATTTTTTAAAGAGAACATTGAAGGCAAATGGGTCTGATAGTTACTCAATCGACAGGCCTTTTAGGAAGAGTATTTATAAGGCTAATAAGAATGACGAGGAAGTGGTTGAAATTTCCAAGAATGCATGTAATTTCAGTAGAGAGGGTTGCTATAGGCCTCCGGCATCGTGGCTCCCAGCCATCAAGGAAGTAAATACGCGGCCGCTGCAAGTCATAAACAACGGGCTACAAGTCACCTCGGCGGACAATAATATTTTGGCTAAACATTCCCCCTCTCTTACTTTGTCCTTTTCGAATCCAGCCAATGATGACGACAAACCAATAGCAGTAGCAGGAATTTCAACCAATACCCCTTCTCCAGTGTAAGTGTGGTATAGTGCCATTCTATCCAATGACGATGGGCCGCCAGTGGTATCCACAGATTAGTGTGTCAGGAATGCAGTCTGAAGTGCTTTGTGGCTTGAATGTGTATTTAATCCAGCAATACGACACATTTGGCTTCATTGGTGTAACTGATTTCGTTTGTAAATTTGGAATATTCAAGAAGAAAAGTATGTGATACGAAAAGGATACTTTCGAAATCCATCAGAATCCTCTTTTTGTGTACTTGCTCTGGTAACTGATGAAGCTACAACTCCGAAAGCGATGCTTGTTTGCTTGCTGGTACTGACGCTTATTCGTTGGATTTTCAGCTTTCAACTCATATACACAACATTGCTAATGTTTACATTTGCGTAGGACTTCCCTACGTTTTCCTTGTTAGTCTACAAGTGTGTGCAGTAGCGACAGAAGCAACGCATGCTACCATATCTCGTGCGTGTAAAAAAGTGAAACATTCTTGAAAAGTCATCGGCACAGAAATGGATCTAAACATATCACCATGCAGAACAGAGTTATTGGTTTATTAGACTTTTAGTGCATCAGTCTCTCAGAAGTTTACATATCTTGCACTTCGAAATCTTAGCTGTGAAGTGTCACTCGATGTGTACCCAGTAATAGCAATTAACAGGGAAATAACGATGTATCCTCTACCGATGGTGTTTCAGCTCTGCACAATTGCTATAAGCCTCACCAGTTGGCAGTTGTGCTGGTATTAACGAGCATTGTGAGTAGAGGTTCAAATGGTTCAAATGGCTCTGAGTACTATGGGACTTAACAGCTGTGGTCATCAGTCCCCTAGAACTTAGAACTACTTAAACCTAACTAACCTAAGGACATCACACACATCCATGCCCGAGGCAGGATTCGAACCTGCGACCGTAGCAGTCGCGCGGTTCCGGACTGCGCGCCTAGAACCGCGAGACCACCGCGGCCGGCCATTGTGAGTAAAGTAATGGTCTTAATTTGCAAACTGGGGTAGGTTCCTATGGAACCAAACTGCTGAGGTCATCGGTCCAGAGGCTTACACACTACTTAATCTATCTTACGCTAAGGACAACACACACACCAATGCAAGTCTGCATTAACGTGCACGGCAAGACTCAGCACAACCAGGAGCACCTCCGAAGATGTCCAACGTAGCTTTGGACGAAACTTCAGGGATTGAAGAGTTCCACGGACCACGGCCATATAACCCGGAAAAATTCTCAGGAGCTGAAATATCTTGCCGTGAAAGCCTTCACTGAATGAAGAGAAATAATGTCCCTTACCTTAGGAGAAAGATTTTATGTCGTAATTTTATGGGAACTGAATTTAAAATTGATATTCCTCTGCTACATCCTTAACATGTGCTTTATATCCCTTTTGTAAGTGAGGAGGAAAAACATGAAAAATTTAAGCAACACCATTTTTCCTAATACGCACTGTCGAAACCGATGTGTGATCTGTATCCTCGTCATTATGATTTTGAGAACATATTTTGCTGAGTTTGGTTAGTTTTCAATCTTTCCTTCCCACAGCAGCGTCGCAGAGTAATTTACGATTTGGACTGATAGGAAATCTAAAGACAAATGACAGAAACAAAACCACTACCGCAAAAGTAAACAACACAGCCATGTATATACTGTATAAGAAAATATCGCTTGAGCGGCTCCATTTACCAATGAAATGCTATTCCTTTAAACATTAGACTACGAACACAAAGATCAGTAAACCCGTAAACAAGTTGTCATATTTCATCAACAAACTACGAGTCAACACATTCAAATCACTAAAAGTTAATGTTATGGGGTAAATAAGATGGTGGATGTCGGACCCAGGTTTGTGACGTCATGGCAACTCCCCTTACTTTTACCTCCGTAGATTTTAGACGATCACTGTAACCGCAAAAGTTGGCGGATGCCACCTTCTCGACGAGAAATCGATAAAATTTCAAAGTAAATCCCCTTAATACCTCCGGTGCGTTGACTCATCGTAGAATTCACACTGTACAATCTCGAGAATGTGTCTGAATAGGATGCGAGATGTCATTGTGCCGGGTCGAAATGTACAAGCTGTTTTGCATACAATATGCAACCGTGATATATTTTGCAGGTGTTGCGTCACTCTTATCGGCATGACATTGACAGTTCTTACTCGTAACACAGTCTTTACAATGGGCGAAATTCACACAGTTTCTCCTCTACCGAATTGAGATGGAAATAATTCGGTATATTGCCGAGGAGAAATCTGTCTGTGCTTACGTTCCCTTGATGAAACTGCAACTGGTTCTACAATTCTCTGTGTATTCTGAGCTTCAGCCTTCCGTTGTCTTCTGCGCTAAATTTTAAAACTCTTGGTTCTTGCCTTTCTTCTTTCTTCGAAATCTGCAGCTCTTGTGATTCCTATTATGAGTCGAATTGTAGAACCACATTTTTTCTCGAAATTTCGGTATACTATAGTAACAATGGCGATGCAATCGTTTTCTAATAAGTGCTATTTTTTCTCGTCTCCACACTTTAATACTACGTTCTTTGTCTCAACCGAATGTTTCTCGGATCTTTTAGAGTTTTTCCAGTTTCAACTACCACAAAAACTTATCTTTCCTCCAAAATTAATCGATTTTTCATCATTTAATTCCATGCCTGCATCCGTCCATCTACACGCTTCAGAGGACTGATCAAGTACTCACATTCTTCAAGTTATTGCTGTGATTTATTGCTCTAGGAAAAACACCTTTTCCTTGAAAAAGCTAACAGGGTTTTCTACCAATCATCAGACATTGAAACCTCCGTTCATTTTAACACTTGTGCTGTCTGTCTTCATTTGTCGTTCTCTCTCCGCAAAATTTTACAAAGATAACATTTCCTAATGGACTAAAGCGTTATTTCTTATAGAGTACATAGCAATTACACACTTAAATTTACGAAACAGTAATACAACAAATTCATACGATGTATTATAATTAATTTATATGAAAAAATCAAATAAATGTAGGGAATGAAGTTTTGAGATACTGTATCTCAATTTTTAAAGAGAGAACCATTATACAATGACTTTGTAGTCCATCTTTATTGTCTATCTGTCTGTCCTTTTACTCTGGAACGGATGGACGTATCAAGTTGAAATTTCTGTCACATTAGTAAGGTTTACAGCCTCTTGGCGGGGTAACAAATTTAAGCTTCTAGGTTAGTGCACTCAAAGGATACGACCATTTATGTCACTTTTGTACTCGCAACCTCACTCATCATAAACTCTAGGGTCCTTCCCGTTGTCCTACAGTCATGAAATTTGGCAAGAACCAAGGTTTCGAAGTATAACCAAACGAAAAATTTGAAATTTATTAATTAGTAATAATGTCAAACGAAATGTTTCTGTCATCTGTTCTCCGACTGTCTGTCCTTTTGTTAAGATCCCTTTTTCTTAGGAACAGGAAGACATATGAAGCTAAAATTTATGCCACATACTGTGGTCTACGGTCCTTTTGCCGGACGACATAATAGATTCTGTCATTGTTTCCTCTAATTCCGCAATATTTGTTGGAACCTGAAGATGTCGTAGCGACACTTTTAATCCTTCTGTGCATAAACTGTAGTTTTTGCACATTTACATACCATACATCCATTGGACCCGTCATGTCTAATTCGAGAATTTTGTGGATATTAACATGCACAAATATTTTGTTTTAAGGTTTATCAGTATATGACAGCTGTGATCATTTTTAACACTTTCGTTAAATCAAAAGGAGTAAATTTTTACTCCTGAATAATTTTAATTAATTAAATTACTTTATAGACACTGAAACATAAGCCACCAATATTATCACAAACTCTTCTCAGACTTGAGGTTATGGTATTAACAAAGAACAAATCACTAAGCAAACAAGGATGACATCAGTTTTCACACAACGCTGCTATGGTCCTCGCACACATGTTTTGTGCACAGTCTTTGCTTATCTGTCCTTTGAAGCAGGGCGAAATGAACACCTTCTCTTCTGAAGACCCACTGTGCTGTTGTTGTTACTACTAATGTTTTGTGTGTTAGGAATAGTAATCAACTTTTCCATATCCAGGTATACGGATTTCTGAAAAAGGTGTTAGACGATCTTCTGATCAATAACGGTTGGATCACCTCCTTGATCAAAAATCTCCTTTTGCGCAAAAGCCCTTCGTGATACGTGGGGTGTTGTGTTTTGTTAAGAATAAAGGCATTTAGAGAGCATACGTCAATTATGTTGCACCGCAGAGCAATTGGCCACCGTTTAGTGTGTCTTTTGCATTTACAATTACGCACTAGTTGATTTATAACATCGACACGACCATTCGTTTTGTTATAAAATTTCACTATCTCAGGCTTCCGCTTTTAATGTTGTTCATCTATAGCTTTATCACGATGCATGCTATTTAGGACGATTACACACTTGTTTTTCTTTGATGAAAAACTAACCATAGTCATTCGTTTTGTAAATGAAAGTAGGCTTGAATTGACTATTGTGCCCTACTTGGCTTAATCTCTTTTAGATTTTCTCTTTTATTCTTCTTCATTGTGCCCACAAGGATTTTACTCAGCAGATGCTCTGCCAGTGGTACACTTGTAAGATAATTATCTATGGTAAAATTTCTGGCTGTACCAGCAACATTGGCTGCAAGCACCTTCACGATGGTAAGGCCGAAATTTTTCTGGTGTGACACACCTGGTTATCTTCCAGTGTACACACTACCGTCAGTGGCATAACCAGTTTCAGCTTCGCACATCCAGAATATTTTCATTCCATACTTTTGGAAAATATTGCACAAACCCACAATAGCCCCTAAATGGAACTAGCTATTCATCCACTTTAACATTACTTATAGGTATCATTTTCTTGCACTGTACTGCAAATATTTTCCGTACATAAGATATAGCAGCAGGCTTATCAGCTTATAACCTATTCTCTCTTCTTTTGTAATCAAATCTAATGAACTTTCTTACTGCCTCAGAGCGACTTACAGTCTTTGTAGCTCTATACAACGAAATGGAGAACTTTCCCAGAAAAAGTTACCTGACTGGGACATCGCAACCCTTATCCCCTTTAATATGAAGTAAAAGTCCCCAGAAAGCGAACATTTCGTCTCTATGTACATCATTACAGTTTATTTTTCTTGGTACACAAACTCCTATTACTTCTAGGTTTGTGCATCTCACAATTTCATCCACAATGGCTAGAGGAATAAATAAATCCCAAGCATCTTCTGGGTCATAAGTGATTATGTCCCTTGGTGGCCCTGCAATAAATTTCACCAAATTGTGTGCAGGCATTTTATTTTGCATTGGGAGTCACTTATTTCTTTGCATACCATTTGGTGCAATTGATACGTTAGCATTTTCACTATTTCTTGATCCAGAGGCATTATTACCTACGTCATCGTCGTCATGATCATCATCAGCATCACTATCATCATCATCACCACCACCACTACTTTGTTCTTCACTCAAGGAGCTGCATGCCCCTGCCTGAGGAACAACTTCATGATTTTAATCTGAAGCAGTACTTATATTTGAAAGGAAATCATCGTCCTCAGCTGCTCATCGACTAATAATTGATTAAACATTTGAGCTTGATGTGCTTGTGCTGTCTTCTTTCCTTCTCCTTTTTTTAGACGTGTATTCTGACATTCTATCTGAAAAAAATAATGTGAAGAAATAACCTCATTACTCTCTTCTTTTGTCGACTGTAGAATGTAACTGCTGTTCATTTTATTGTTTAGTGTTACAAATGACACGTTTCTTCCAAGTTCGTATCGAATATCAAACAACACTGCAGTGCATCAGCCTTCTACATCACTATATTGCTCCTCACACTCGTAATACTTCACTACAATATTTCATTCTGTTACAGAACACAGGAGTACGCTATCTGACAGTTGAACAGAGTTGCGAGTCGTAACAATATATTTTTTACAATGACAACAATGGATTCTCCGAATTTCAACAAAATGTAATCGATTGCAACCCAATTTACTTTGATGACAATACAACATAAACCACAAGGTCCATCGGAACCAGGTTATGTAATTCTATGGTATAAGGACGAAAATGTGACACTTACAACAGATTTCTAATTCTACCTTTAATGTGTTAATGAATAGTGCAAGAGAGTATAATTGATGAGTTGGCCACGGTTTTAAGTCTTTCAGATATCAATTAAAATTTAAAACTCTATGAGTTTCCGTTGAAACAAGGGTATGCATATTAGCGTTAAACTTGATGGTTTTTATGAAATGAGCAGGGTAGACGGTCCGAAAGTAACTACCGCAAGTCCGGGTTGGAGCTTAACTGCGTATGTGCGTCACAATCTAAGAGGTGCTGTGACAAGTGTATCATGTAAAATGCATTGCTTAAATAACCAGGTCGCTGCACCCGGCCATTGTGAGTGTATACATTTTGATACGCTCGAATCCGGTTGATAGCTGTTCAGTGTCGTCCAATGTCTAACCAATGTTGCTGTAGAGCGCATAGACACAGCAATGTACGTTAACAACGATAATGATTATAGTCCTCGTCTGTTTGTTGAAGGTTTCAACATAAATTTTAAATGCAAAGCTAAAAATGCTGTTTTACTCTATTTCTCCCCCAATGGCAAGTTATCTTAATAAACGAAGGCATTACAAGAGCTAACACCACTATCGACAACGTTTGTTTCAACTTTGATGTACAATGCGATACTATTCATACATTTTCAGTCATTACTTTCAAATGTGATTCAAATTTAATACTTTAATAATAAGTTTAATTTAATAATCATCTTGTGGTGCTGCAGTTCTTCTTGTTATGTCCATGCTTGCTACGAAAATAGGATGAGAAATTCCGCCTTATGCAAGGCACATTTTTTTCCGTTTTGTTTCACCCAGATATGTTTCTGCACTTCTTGTACTACCTTCAGTTGGTTTTTTTCTAATTGTAAAATTGTTACAAAGTAACATTTAGCGAAACTTTCAGTACGTAATATTTACAATTGTGAATGAATGATTGTTGTACAATATTATACATCATTTCTTCATGGTTCACAGTTGAGATATGTAGTATCGACCTGATGCACTGTGTGTTGCTTATAACATTATGTCAAAGTTCTATTTATAGCTTGATTGGCAAGAAGAGTGGAAGTATGCATTAGTTTACTACATCCACTCTTTTTGCCAATTAAACTATAAATAGATCGTTGACATAATGACATAAACAACACACTGGGCATCTGTTCGTTAATATATATCTCAACTGTGAACTACGAACAAACGATGTATAATATTTTACATTCACAATTGTAAATATTATGTACCAAAAGTTTCGCTAAATGTTACTATGTTACAATTTTGCAGTTTGAAAATAAAAAACAACGCACTGAGAATAGCACAAATGTGCTGGAACATGTAGAGGCGAAACAAAACAGAAAAAAGGTGTCTTGCATAAGGCGAAATGCCTCATACTATTTTAATTAATTTTCTATTTTCATATAAGCTGGTAAAGCAGCATTTGACCACAGTCTTGACCGATCATGAGTGAAGATACGGCCGAAAACGCCCCAGTCTTCTAAATACCTAATCGCGCTCACCCTATAAATAACTATATTGATGCTATATGCTCCAGAGGCTATGATTTTGGGCAAATGTTTATTAGTAAAATATCTGCTTCCAGTTTCGCCGGAATTTAAGTGACTGGACCAAATTTCAAAATTCCTTATTGTTTGAAGTGAAGTATCAGATTTTAGTATCTATCAGTCACTTTTACTGCAATTACATTACTTTAATTACTATAATTTAAAAATTTAAATGATTCCTGAGCGCATAGGATCGCAAAAGATTACGCTGTTGCCATTTAAACTTTGATTTCGCTAACTCAGATATTATTGAATGACGAATTAAAAAAAAGGTTTAATTAATTGCTGTTGCTAATTAGGAAAACCTGTTCATGTAGCTCCAGAATTAATAAATTAACTGAAAAATTACTGTAACAAATGTGAAATTACACAATCAACTTAGATATAAAATTGAATCGTTCACGAAAGTCTTGAAATTACCGGAACTGACATCTGACCAGTATCGACATCGGTAACACGCAAAAATCGTCTAAATTTTCGATATCTTGTGCGGATGAACTACCTACGGGCATAATTACGTTTTCATGGAATCTTCAGAGCGCAAGTCCTACTAGCACTTGGCCAATTTTTTTTTCTACATTTCCCTCATAGGCGTCGCATTGGCTGATGATACAAGAATAGCCGAAAATAAGTCCTTTAAACTGCGATAAAAGTTTTAACGAGATTAATATTAGGAATTTTAAAGTGATACTATAAACTTAGTACTGTTGATTCCAAACCATTTTACAATCTAAATGTTATGCAAACGATTCCATCAAAGAGTAGGATGTGGAGTCTCCTGTCACTTTCAGATACGCTGGTTTGCATTTACTCACTGGGCTGAACTGCTCCACAACTTTATTTCTACAATATAAACACGGAAGAGTTAGATGTATTAATTCTCTGAGCCAATAAAGTTACCTGAAACTATTTTAATGATGTGCAACGGAAGATAGGTATTTGCTTGGGAGGTATCGAAATCAGATATCTGCATGGAATCTGATAAATAGTAAAGGCAAAATTTCCAATTTGAGAAACATTCCTACTGCGTTTCTTTGCGGTCAGCCTTTATTCGTAAATCTGGCTCGTGCTGTATTTGACGATATTACTGGTTTCCTACCTCTGTTGCAGTGAAACAGCGAATGCTTTTGAAACTATCTGCCAGACTGAAACGTAAGTCGTAATTCGGGGCGATACTAACAAGCGCTATGGCGTAAAATGTAGACGTAATGTCAGTATTGGGGAAGCCGAATGAGGTTTTTAAATTTTTGGACGACTTTTCAGAAAGGGCAACGCATGTGTAACGGAAAATGGATACAAGACGTCACTGCAATCTATCGCCTTGTACTTTCACTGTCGTTTTCGGTGTATACACGTAGATATGGATCGGGATTTGAGCCGTTTCAGTACACTACGGAATTTCTTTACAGGATTTATGTTGCTGAAGTGCGAAAGTAAGCACCTATATTACGATCCCAAGAAAACTACGTTTCTTTGACGCGTTACACATCTCACACCGTAGCAGTAATGAAATATATCCACAATTTTCTAATGGGTTAACTGATTTGACTGCTAGAAAACGAGGTTATCAGCGCCCATTTCAAGTGTAGTGGCACGGGTACCTGAAATTTCGAAATTAAAAGTTAAAAATCAAGCTTACGTACCTGTAAAACCAAACATTAAAATGTAATACAATCACTTACAATCGTTCAGATCGACTGGAATCCATTTTTTTTGTATGGTAAATGCAGGGAGTTCTCAGTGTTAGCAGCCCCGTAATACAATTCTGGTGTACCAATGTATCCGCAGTAATAGGTGAGCATACTTCTTACTCTTTGAAGGTATTCGTTTAAATGGCAGGTGAGGAAAATGCTTGGGATTCGGTCATTGTAATCTTGAATTCGGACTATCACGTTCAAATTCTTAAAATTAATTTAATTAAAACTGCCCATTCCATGAAATTATCAAATTACGAAAATATGCACTGCGAAGACGGACAATCAACCCATACAGCAAGAAGAGCATCATGTTCTAGGAGTGTGTACCCTAGAATGAGATTTTCACTCTGCAGCGGAGAGGAGATTAAAACTGTGTGCCGGGCCGAGATTCGAACACGGGATATTTGCCTTTCACGGGCAAGTGGTCCACCATCTGAGCTACCCTGGTCCCGAGTTAGAGTCTCGGTGCGGCATACATTTTTAATCTACCAGGAAGTTTCATATCAGCGTGCACTCCGCTGCAGAGTGGGAATCACATTTTGGAAACATTCCCTAGGCTGTGGCTAAGCCATGTCTAGGCCATATCCTTTCTTCCAGGAGTGCTAGTTCTGCAAGTTTCGCAGAAGATCTTCTGTGAAATTTGGAATGTAGGAGACTAGTTACTGGCAGAAGTGAAGCTGTGAGGACGGGTCGCAAGTCGTGCTTGGGTAGATCAGATGGTAGAGCACTTGGTCGAGAAAAGCAAAGGTCCCGAGTTCGAGTCTCGGTCCGGCACACAGTTTTGATCTGCCAGGAAGTTTTAGTGTGTACACTGCCTCACTAAGAAAGTGGTGGGAAATGAAACTTCACTGATTGTAAGGGTATGTAGTGTTATTTCAGCGGTTACAGTACCGAATAAAATTTATAGATAATTTTCCAATGTGAGCCCACTTAACATTATGACGCTGCAACGCCTCTGAACTGGATCCTTGCTAAGATTCGGTTGGGCAATGTGGCATGTAGCTGTTCTATCCTCTCGTGATGAAAGCTGGCCCCCAACTGTTTTAACTGGTCCTTGATATCACTGACACTAGCACTGGTATGGAATTGACATTCGAGCTGATTGGGGACTGATCTGGGGATCTCTAGAGCGCAAGAGTACCTCAACAAACTGCACACAGTTCACATAGACACTCTCCACTTGAGGACGAGTACTGTGCTGTTGAAAAACGACACCATGATACTGCCGAATGAGAGGTTACACATGAGGATGACGTCCCACTGTGCCGTCAGAGTACCCTCAATAACTACAAGTCGTGATGTGAAATCATACCTGATGGTTCCCCACACTGTGGTGCCGGATGCAACACCGCTGCGCCTCTCCAAAACTCTGGATTTGCCACTGAACACACTGCGACCCAATTCATCCGCAGTCCACGCTTCCCAGCCACGGCGCTGCTCGAAACGCAGTGGTTCATGTTGCCATGTTAACGGTAGGCTGCGCTAGGAACAATAATTCTCTAGTCTGGCTACTGACTAGTCTCCGGCCAATGGTGGGAGATGATGCAGAATATTGCAGGGTGCCATTATTTGTTCTTTCTGGCAGGTGGGAAGGGGTTACATGTGCCTGGTATACAGTATGGCGATCTTTCCTTATGTTGGTCAGACGTGATCAATTGGAACCCTGAAGAGTGGTATGCCTGCCATCACCTACCCACGCAGCCAAACATAGCAACCTTGCAAAATGCAGTTGCCAAGAGTTGTCAAATGATTCAAGGCGTCGAGTGCTTTGACGATCAAATGGGGCGGTTCATTCACAGAATGCGAAGGCTGCTGGTGATTCATTAATTTTGGGGGAGGGGGTTGGGAGGGGATGTTTCCTACCATCACTTGAGTCCCCTCATTCCGACTTGGTTGAATATGATTCATTTCAACATAATGGGTGACCAGTCACTGCCCTTGTTTCTACTTGATCACGATGGGTATGCTGAAGACCCTTCTGTTGTGTCGGATGACGATGACCTTGCTTACAGAGATGCACATAGAGGTTTCTTATTTTGGTGAAGAATCAGGGACCAAACTGCACCCAAAATAGCCCACCAAATCGCCCGATTTCAATTGCAAATAAAATGTGAGTGACTCTTTGGAACAGGTGATGAAAGTAGCAGGCATAATCTCAACAGTCTGATAGCATTGCAGCATACAGTCAAGAACAAGTCGGTTCGATTGGATACGGCTCACCTGAAGAAACTTGCGGACGCTATTCCACACCGAGGTTGGCCCATTGTGATAGATAGAGGCGGTGTTACAAGCACAGTATGCTGTGTTCTAAGGACGACAGCGTTCTGATTACGACTTAGGTCATCCATATTGTGAAGATCAAATCCTTGCCTCACAGGATTATAACGTCTGTCTTTTTTGTTCAAGGCATTCCCGTTTTGTTGGGAGAGACGCAGACAAGTAGACAGAAATGTCTTATTTCCAGAAACGATCAAGGGTCACCTATTTTTACTTATCGGTGTTTTGGCAGCCTTACCAACAACAAATTTACCAGCACCTTCACATACACAAAGAGATGTCATAGCACCAGCACATGCCATCTGCAATGAGATATCTGACTTGGTGGCTGGCGTATTAATGATTTTAGAGAGCGACGTTGCAAACAATTGAAGTTGTATAGCCTTAAAAAATTTTCAGCCCTGTCTATAGTAGCAGGCTCGTGATCCATAGCTCCTGGATCTTCTGTTCAGACAAACCGCCAGTTCCTTTGACCATACTGATCTATGATACACTCCATGAGAAGAAGTGTGTGATGTGCTTTGACAATGAGCGTCTAAATCACACCTCACACAGCTTGATAACCTTTGCATGAAAGGACTGTACCCCCAAACCCTGGTCACTGAAACTTGCGCACCGGGATTGGGACATATGGGCAGCTTTTATGTGTTTACGCAATGTAAATGAATTAAAAGGTGAGTATGGAGGTAGATTCACAATTCCCTCTTTCCATTATGTTCTGCATGTCGGTTACAGTTTCTTTTATGCAATTCCTCTTGAAATCTACCTACTAGATATAACAGTTGGCAAATTACCTTCACATATTTGAACCACCATGTACGTTTCAGAGTTCAATCACAATTCCAATGGAAGTGGCGTATGTGATATGCAGTATACCGACGAAACGTTTCCACGGGAGGCTAAGCTGCTTAAGGTGGTCCATTCTTGGATTACCTTCGTGAATCGGAAAGTAGGATTTCCTTCTACCTGTGTTCTGTGAAGCTCTTCTAGATAATGTGCCCAAAAGTTAGAGCACTGGATTCTTCGGAAGATGCAAGCAGGTGACTTGTGCTTCTACTTTCGGGTGCGGCCGGAAAATTTCTATGGAATAGTTCCCGGGATGCCATTACAATGCGTTTAATTTCCAACAACATAAAAGAGTAGCAGTTTGTTATCTTGAAACGATTCCTTTTACAAAGTTAATAAGTTCCGAGAACGTGGTAAAGCCGAACAGAATAAATTAACGATATTCGAATACCATTCTATCGCCTGGTATCACATATGAATAATTGCAGAGTGCGTCCTAACGCTGTCTGGAGAGTTTGATTGTCAGCCAGAATCTCTTGCTTACATCGTCACACTTATTAGCCCTTTGTACGTCTTCGGTAAGTTAGCAATACTCATTTGTTTACTGAAGACAGACGTCAACTGTCGATATTGTATCACAAACACAGTCCCTTTGACTGTTCAGAGATGTCATTAAACCCGCCCAAACATGTGAACAACCATGCGTGAGCAGCACCTATTAGACGGAGAAGATCCCGACAGCCGATCAGTTCCAGTCATTCCACCGGGAAGGAGCTATACGGCTCGTATTGTCTGAAGGTCAAGCTTTCCTAGACGGTCAATACCGCAGTTAGATTGCGTTCGCATTGTTACTATGTGCCAGGGTGGGGGGGGGGGGGGGGGCTCTCAACAAGGGATGCGTCCAAGCGACTCGGAGTGAACGAAAGCGATGTTGTTCGGACTTGGAGGAGATACAGAGAGACAGGAACTGTCGATGACATGTCTTTCTCAGGGGCTACTACTGCAGTTGACGACCGCTACCTACGGATTATGGCTCGGAGGAACCCTGACAGCAACGCCACCATGTTGAATAATGCTTTTCATGCAGCCACAGGAAGTCGTCTTACGACTCAAACTGTGCGCAATAGGCTGCATGATGAGCAACCTCATTCCCGACGTCCATGGCAAGGTCCATCTTTGCAACCACGACTCCATGCAGCGCGGTACACATGGGCCCAACAATGTGCTGAATGGACCGCTCAGAATTGGCGTCATGTTCTCTAAACCGATGAGTGCCACATACGCCTTCACAAAGACGTGGAAGACGTGTTTGGAGGCAACACGGTCAGACTGAACACCTTAGACACACTGTCCAGCGAGTGGCAGCATGGTGGAGGTTTCCTGCTGTTTTGGGCTGGTATTTTGTGGGGCTGATGTAGGCTGCTGTTGGTCATGGAAGGCACCGTAACGGCTGTGCGATACGTGAATGTCATCCTCCGATCGGTAGTGCAACCATATTGGCAGCATACTGACGAGGCATTCTTCATGGATAACAATTCGCACCCACATCGTGCATCTTGTGAATGACTTCCTTCAGGATAACGACATGGGTCGACTAGAGTGGCCAGCATGTTCTCCAGACATGAACGGAATCGAACACGCCGGGGATAGGTTGAAAAGGGCTGTTTATGGACGACGTGACCCACCTACCACTCTGAGGGATCTACGCCGAATCGCCGTTGACGAGTGGGATAACCTGGACCAACAGTGCCTTGATGATGAACTTGTGAATAGCGTGCCACGAAGAATGCAGGCAAGCATCAGTGCAAGAGAACATGCTACTGGGTATTAGAGGTATATACAGATGTCTGGACCACCAGCTCTGAAGGTCTCATTGTATGGTGGTAGAACTTGCAATGCGTGGTTTCCGTGAGCAATAAAACGGGCGGAAATGATGTTTCTGTTGATCTCTGTTCCAATTTTCTGTACAGGTTCCGTAACTATCGGAACTGAGGTGATGCAAACCTTTTTTTGATGTGTGTATTTAGTAAAGTATATCTTTGCTGCCGAGTAAGGTCCATTCGCAAGGATCGGGTTTTCTATCCGTTCGTATAATTCACCGTCGTGCGATATGTTCCGGCTGCTACCTCTGTCTCCGTGGAAATCAGCTCATTCTTGTTTCTAAAGATGGAACTGTGGGTACTCGTTCCTCTAGATAGGCATTTGACGAAGAGACATGTCAAACGACCCAACAGCCACCCGCTATCTTAATAGAAGAGGGACCACTAACTGGTTTCTCCGTTTCACATCTGTAGGCCATGTAGCTGAGTTACTCTACAACCGGGATTGTTCTGGTTATGTATTTCAGGAGAATGCAAAACGTCTATGTTTATGTTCGCTCTGCCTCACTGTTGAAATATACTGGAAAGGAGCCGTCCACAAGTCCTTTGTAGGTGACATGCTGTTCAACTCTACTGTAGACTACAGAGGCAAATCCTGTAAGAAAAGACGCACTGAGGTGAGCGAAAAGAATAAATACAGACTAAACACACAGGTCACGCCTACAATCAGTTCATTAGTCGTTCGAGTAAAACATAGGCAGTTCTAGTATCTTCCTGAATAGTTGTCAGTTGGCACAGTGATTTTTGGAAGGATCTTACTCCAAAATCTCAGGTTTTCAGGAACTGAGGTGAACATTCTGCAGATAAATATACGGAAGGTAAAAGGATGGGCTTTTCATTGTTTAAAGAACAGAATGAAGTGGATGTTTTCCGTTACGGCAATAGTCAAGTTTTTGCATTCTCATTGAACAAAGTGAGCCTAAAATCCTGGAATAACGTTCTTTTCGCGAGGAAGTAATTCGTCCGCATGGTCAAGTTACGTTTTTAATAGGGTTTTTTACTCATACATTTTCTCAGTATTTTAACTCTAATCCAAGTACGTACAATATTGTCTCACTAGTCGTCATCATCAGCAGCGTTGTTACGTACAGGCCATTTCATTAGATCATCATAGAAATACTTGTATTCGTACAGAATATATTCAAGTAAATATTTATATCTTGCATTTTTTTCCTGGACTAGTGTAAGCCTTTTCAGAATTAAAAACAATAGACGCTTCTGGAAATAAAACATTCTTGGTACTTCCGCTATTTTACAAACCAATACGTGACACCATTTTATATCCCAAAACACTGTTCAAAAATAATAACAGTTGAACTGTGAAACAAAATGCATAGTGCATTAGGTTGAGAGATGGCATCCCACTCCCACACTAACATAGCCAGTTGTAATAACATTCATATTTTAGGTTACAATCTCGGTAGTCCCCAGTATTACATTTCGTATGTGTGGTTTATGAGTTTTTCTACATGGAGAAATTGTGGGCTGAATGATCTTATAACTGCATGTGTAACCTGTAGAGCACTTGTGCCCGAGAGGCCGCAGTGGAGGCGACGGAGAACAGGGAGAGAGACGAACTGGGGACCATGAATGCTGAATGCAGTGACCTGGCTGTGTGAGTGATTCTGGGAAGCAGCACTCCGTGGATCGTACTTGCAGTGGGGCTTCTGGACGAATTCCTCTCCTCCTGCCGCTTTGGGTCGGACAGAGGGCTGCTGGTTCGCAAAACCCTTTTAGCGGGGCCATCCGGCAGTTCATCGCGAAGATGCCTAGCAGGCGGAAAGAGGCTGGAGGAAACCATTTAAGAGAGGCTGCTGTAAACTGAGCTTTTGTGCAAATGCTGGTAAGGTCATAAAACTCCATGTTAGAGGCTGGGACGATAAAAGCAGAGCGGCTGGTTTACGTGTTTAGTGAAACCCCCTCCCCCCCTCCCCCTCCTCCTGATGCCAGGAAGTCGCCAGGTTCTTTCAGCGAGCGGCATAAACATATATTTCACAGGGGAAGCTTAACAGCCCTACTCCAGAAATTGGAAATGGTCGGCCCGGAAAAATTTGGTCTCTCCGTATAACAGGGACTGTGGTCCCGTCTACATAGATGCCTTTTTGCCAAACCACGGCCATGCTCACCGTGAGAACAACCCCTTACTAGTCTAAAACCTTCTTTTTTCAGACAAGAGAGATTTGGAGCCGCTAATTGGCACCTCTCAGGATATGCAAAGTGGAAGATTGCTTCCCCATAGTGGGAGTGTTGTGTCTGGATTGGCTACCAGAATAGACATTCAATTACTAGAGCATAGCTCGATTGGTTTGTGCAATGTGGAGATTTTGCTAATTCAGCTCTTATGCCGAGGCTGGTTGGAAAGTGGTTGTAATTCTTTGCCTTCTTCTCCTTCCGGTCTTGCCCTGGTGGAGAACTCCAGGTTTTTGCCTAGGGGGTGAGACTTCTTGTCTGTATCTTGTGCTGGACTAATAGGCAGTGGCAGTTTCCAACTGTACCGACAGTGGAACTACATATTATCATCTCCGACATATCTTGTGTCACGAGGGTGAAATTATTCGTCCTGAGTTGGCCAAATGACGTTTGGCAATTCCAGCTCGCAACGGCGTGCTTATAATTCGAATTGGTCTGGCCAGACCAGCGAACGGAGGCACCTCATAAAGAAATCTGTCTTCAATTCGGGGTTCTGATAGAGAAGTTTCCCGCGTTCTGATAATCAGAATGCCAGACCGCGTAGTTTGCAAGTTTTCGTGGACGCGTCAGAACATTACAGCTGCAACAGCGCACCGCTTCTCGCCCACAGTACGCCGTTTTCTGCTTCCGCCTGAATCAAAGTGAAAGGGTAAAATTCTGCTGCACCGGCGTAGGGTTGTTAAAGGATATTCACAGCTCCCTGTTCTCGGGTGAAATATAGTTTGTATTGTACGCCATCGTAGTTTGTTGGGTTGTGTTGTTTGGGGGACGAGACCAGACAGCGAGGTCATCGGTCTCATCGGATTAGGGAAGGACGAGGAAGTAAGTCGGCCGTGCTCTTTCAGTGGAACCATCCCAGCATTTGCATGGAGCGATTTAGGGAAATCACGGAAAACCTAAATCAGGATGGCCAGGCGCAGGATTGAACCGTCGTCCTCTCGAATGCGAATCCAGTGCAATAGCAACTGCGCCACCTCTCTCGGTGGTCGTAGTTGATTCCATTTTAATAGAACGTGGCTTCACAACGGATTCATGTAGACGTCAACAAAGTAAGATTGCGTTGTAAAAGCGATTAATTAAGGGCAGAAGTTGTATTGCATCCACCCCATTGCACGCTTTGCCAGTCAGACACCATTCCTTTTCAGATATCTGTTTGTCATTTTTATGATTTTTATGATTTATCAGCTAGTTGTAGTTACAAAAATGTTTCACTGTTTTTATTTTGTTTTGGTGGTAAATGGCTACACCAGCAATTTAAGGTTCAATCTTATTAAATTAACTAATTTTATTATTAATTTGAGTTCTAGAAGTGATCACAGGCATAGACAACAGAAGTGCGACGAGTAAATTCACTAATTCAAACACAAAAATTAGCGGTGTGGCTGAGCGGTTCTAGGCGGTTCAGTCCGGAAGCGCGCTGCTGCTACGGCCGCAAGTTCGAATCCTGCCTCGGGCCTTAGCTTAGGTAGGTTTAAGTACTTCTACGTCTAGGGGACTGATTACCTCCGATGTTAAGTCCCATAGTGCTCAGAGCCATTTGAACCATTCGAACAAAGATTAAGGCTGCAGATCAGGATTAGGAGGTTATTAAGGAGGTAATACTTTTCTTTCTGTAAAAATTATAACATTTAGCATCACTGAGACTTATATTTACGATTAAAGCAAGCGACGGCTTGTAAGGTAGTCGATTGAAGGAATGCGAAGATGATCACCATTGAAGGGTCGTAACCCAGGAGAAAAGTCCTTTCCAAAATGACGTCTCTCCAATGAGATCGGAAAAACCCATTACACTTTCAAATATGACTGCATCAGCTGCCTATAATATGACAGTGTAACTGTACGGGAGAGTGATGTAACTGCACAGGACACGTTGAATTCAAGTGCCAAGTATACTACGTAATGCAAGTGCATCGTGCATAAAATCAGATGTAGGTCATGCAAATCTCGAAGCAGGTACGTTATACAGGTTTCGTGATAGAAAGTGTAAGAACTAGTGCAATCGTCAGGTACCAGCTATGGATGGGGAGGAACGCTCTGAACATAGCACTGTGCACTGGTGTGCCCAGTTGTGGAGTCGCCGACAGATTACGGCGGGCCACAATTACACTGTGCAGATCCGTACAGTAGATGCCGTAGCAACTTCTCGGGTGAGTGCGTATATTCTAAATTTCTGTGAACATTAGCGTGAGGTACGTACGCACAGCCTTGTACAAAGAAACTGGGTACTGGATAACCTTTGTTGCTTGGAGAAGTGTCATGCATTTAGTTGGGACCTCTCTGCACATCACTCTAGCGTGCCTTCTATAAATACTTAAGTACTTCTACGAAACTACTTTTAGGAAATTGTTGTGTACCTGCTGATCGTGGCCGTTGTGATCCAGAGTGTGGAACACTAGCCTTCGGTCATGGACGTCGTGGGTTCGATCCCAGATGGTTCTCCTATTAAATGAATACAAGGAAATGAAAGGTGGTGTCAGACATGCCCCACTCTTCCCCACCCCTATATAGCTTCGGCGAAGAAAGGCTGCGCTCTACGTTCTCAGGCCAATAGACCGGCCCCGGGCTTGCACCACAAAATTCAATTTTACCCTGATGTGCTGGTTAAGTGCTGAGCACCAGATCCCATGTAATGGCGTCATTAAGTTGATCCTTCCCTGAAACGAAAATGCGTGCATTAAACCAATAAACATACATTGTGGTGTTGGTGGCCACAAAGATAATCTGTATGGCAAGAAGAATAATGACTTATGTTTCTGAATTTTTCTCCAAATTAACAGCCATTTACTCGATATGAGTTTTTTTCACACAATTAACATATAAAGAAACTGACATTAATTAAATGTGAAATTACCTACGACATTAAATAACTTAATGTCCAACATGACTTTTACCCTGAGTGTCTATCGAGGGTGGTACGGCTGAGCAAATTGCTGTTGTCAGGGGACAGAATTAACTGGTCCTCTTCTGTTGTGCCTGTTAAATACACCCTTCACGCCTCTTGGCGTGTTTGCTTGTCTCTCGCCACCCCACATCCATTCTATTCTCTCCCTCCGCGCCTTCCGCTGCTCGCGATGTACGTGGTCGCAGGTCCCAAGATATGAAATCCCCTTTTCACTTCCACATTCCTCCATAAACGATTAGTGAAGAAGACATTTCATGTGGCCACGGTGTGACTATATTTGGTGATTGTAACGTCACCAGTGACTGTCTTTAGCAGTATTTTACCACGATTCCCGTGAATTTCATGGCACATCCAACAAGCCGACAGAAATTTTCAACGGCCGCTGCTGATCTCTGCGCAGGGCAGCTGCAAGTAGCGACTTTCGCTGTCGTGACCAATCTCCCGCTTGTGATGCCAAACTGATGCACTCTAAATGGAACGCTTTCGTGGTGTTCCTGCCGTCCTCGATAGAAACGGTGGATCCGTGTGGCCTCAGAAAGGTTAGGGCCGCCCCAACTCTCACTTGCCGTCAGAAATTAATGCAACTTAGGATTCCCATTCTGGTGGTTCTTAAGAACATGTGATCTGATATCAGAACGACAGGAGAGAATACTTAGTGGGCACTGTGGTTATGGATGGAACATGGTGTCATCTTTTCCAGTCAATAACAAAAAGGATGATCTAGTGGTGAACTTCATCGTTTCCCGCTTATTCACCTGCTGTGGATGCTGAGTTTTATTTTGCTGTATTAGGTCTACGACTTCACTTCCGCCTTTTTTTCCCGAATTCCGAAACACTATTGTGAAAATGTTATACAAAATTAACGATTCAAAGTACTTATGATCGCTGTCCACACTTTCTCCCATCTTTCGGGCAGAATAAGTGGTAGTCTTTTGAGGAGATCCATGAATCGATCCAAGTTAGCACTTCTTATTATGATCAGAAGTGCTGCTCAGCCAGGCGATTTGTCATTCACGGAAAAAAAAGTGTTAGAAAGAGGAACAACGTGTGGAGAATGCGGTGGGTGGGGTGTGACTCCCCGTTTCAATGTTTCCAAGTATGTTTTGATCGGTTTTGCAACTTGACATCGAGCATTGTCATGGTCCAAAATTATTTTTTCACATCCATCGCTGTGTTGTAGATGTTTGTCTTTCAGTACACAGCCAAGACGGATCAGTTGCTTTCAATAATGATCTCTCGTGAATGTTTCCGCCGGTTTAGTAGCTTCGAAAACCTGCTCTCTTCCTCCATCATGCCGTTCTTCGACGTGAAATTACCTTTCTTGAAGAACTGAAACCATTCTCTGCATTTTATTTTACTAATAAGTGCCTCACCATAGGCCTCACACCGCATTTAATGAGCCTCAGCCGTAGGTTCCTCATGCTGAGGCATAAAATTAAAACTTTCCGGAACTGATGAGAATTGGAATCGTAAGTTGACATAGTTAGTGGTGAATAATTTTATGACACAATCAGTAATCGATATTTACAAATTCTAAGCGCATTGTACGCCATTTACGACCTACCACCTGCACCACCAATCGCCGCTGCTGCCATCTACTGCAAAATGGCGGAAGCAAAGTTGTAGACTAGTACGTGAAGACATCACAAATGATGAAACAGGTACCCGTCAGAATTGAACTCGACGATCACCACTAAAGAGAAACTTTATCTTCAAATGGCCGCAAGAAGCTACCGGTCAGGAAAAGTCACAATGTGCGATTCATCTTGACTATTATACAAGGCAGAACACTGCTGATACAATACAGGGTATACTGCCTGTTTCCTCGTGGATCATTCACCTCGCACTGCGGATTTATCATCTTGAAAACACGTGTTTAGGCGTTCAAAGATTTCCTTGAATTTCTTGTCATGCGTGAGTGTATGGAAATTGGAAGTTTTTGGTAAGGTCTTATGGGACCAAACTGCTGAGGTCATCATTCCTTAAGCTTACACACTACTTAATCTAACTTAAACTGATATACGCTAAAGACAACACACACGCCCATGCCCGACAGGGTGACTGTATGGAAAAGTGTTTCTACTGTTATCCACTATCCTGCTTCTTGGAAGCTGCAGAAAAACCTGTAGGGGAGACCGAAGTGACAAGCGGGGTAAGACAACTAACCACTCAGTTTATCTATCCTTCCATGTAGCATGGACGGGGGGTTAGTATCGACGGTTCCCAAGCTGGAATCACTAAGAAATCGCACAGCGAATCCTCTGCCGACAGTTCAGTTTGCGTTTGCTACGATATCTGATTAAAATAATCGGGACACGTTAGTGGAGATTATTATGGGGTGTGCCTTTATGAAAGGCTTCATTTTTCCGCAAGAGCCGGAATCAGTAAAGGTAATGAATTTGGACGCTGGGTTGTGGAGGGAAATTGACGTTGTAACTCATCCCAAAGGGGTTCCATTGGGTTTACGTAGGGACTCTGGGAAGGCCAGTCGACTTCCGGAATATTATTGTCCACAAACTGTTGGCTCGCAGATGTGATTTATGACAGGATAGCCGGCCGGTGTGGCCGTGCGGTTCTAGGCACTTCAGTCCGGAACCGCGTGACCGCTACGGTCGCAGGTTCGAATCCTGCCTCGGGCATGGATGTGTGTGATGTCCTTAGGTTAGTTACGTTTAAGTAGTTCTAATTTATAGGGGACTGATGACCATAGATGTTAAGTCCCAAGTGCTCAGAGCCATTTGAACCATTTTGACAGGATAGAATGTCATCCGTGTAGAAAGAATAATAGTCTAGAAATTCTTCCTCCCGCCACTAACCTTTTCTTAAGCACAATAAGGGGATCACATCCTATCCAAGAAAAACACAACCATCGGGCACACACCACTTCCTTCGTATTTACCGTTGGCTGTTGGCAGTCCACACGATAGCAGGGAATTTTCTCCAGGCATTCGCCAAACTTAAACCCTCCAGTTGGATTGCTGCAGAGTACAGAGTTATTCATCACTCAAACGTTCTACTTCCCAGTCATATAACTTCCAGTGTCATGGCTCTTGACACAACCTGAAGCTTTGCTTAGCACTGACTGCAGAAATGTGTGGCTTATTGGGAGCTGCTCGACTATAGTATCTCATTCACATTAACTCTCTAAGCACAGTTACTGTGCTAACTGGACTGCTGGCAGCACTTTGGAAGTGACGAATGGTTCCTTCTGCTGGTATCGTGCGATATTTTAAAACCACCTTTCTCAACACTGGACGGTCCCTGTCTGTCAGTGCACGAGATCTGTCTGGTATTGGCTTAGCTTTGGTTGTTCCTTCACGTATCCACTTCAAAGTCACATCACCAGCCGTCGGGTAGCTTTATAAGAGCCTGAAAGTCTCTCACGGGTTTGTTACTCAGGTGACATCCAATGACCAGTCCATTGTCTGAGTCACTGAGCTCATCTGACAGACTCATTCTGCTGTCACTGCGTCTCCACTGACAACTCAATACTACCCGCCTCGTTTCATACTGACGGGTCTGCATCTCACCATTTCTACTAGTCACTTCTGCGTTACATAGAGTGTCTGGATATTCTTATCATACATTTTAATTGTCATGTACATTGCTTGAAGTGTTGTGATTTTCAAGACGTTCAACGTAAGCGCTTCTGAAAGAATCGGTTAGATATTTGGTATTACTTTCCTACATATGGCTGCCCTAATCATGGGTTTAACAGCATCTATTTAGCCATGTCCTATTGTTAAACCTACTAGATACATCACATTTCAGATACCCCACTGGGACAAGCTGACTGTGGAAAGTTGACGACCAAGTCACCTATTAAGTACTAGCTCTTTTTATTTCAAAGCAGCTACAGTCGATAATGCAGGTAGTTGGTTCAAAGAATATGGTAGCAAGACATACGATTCCGTTGTGTTTAATGCTCACCATTTTGATACAGCGATAACCACTGATCGCGGTCTTGTTAGGGAGGTTGGCGAAACTGAAAATGCTCCTTCTGGGCTTGCAGCACTGGAAGGTTCAAACTTGAGTTCCTCATAACTTATACGTTGTTCGAACAGCTTACGGTAATGCAGCGGGCTGATGGATTTCGTACCCGCTGATTTTTCGGCAGGTGCATACCCCGTTGTTTTCAGAGCACAAATACAACGAGAGGAATAAAAAATGGTAGAATATTTGTCCCGTCGACAGCGAGGTCATTAACGAGCGAACACAAGTTCAGATTACGAAGGGGTGGGGAAAGAAATCGGCCTTGCTAGTTTCGTAGGACCCATACTTGCATTTGACTGAAGCATTGTAGGTGAGACGCCGTGCTAATCCCGCAGGACAGGACAGGTAGTTTAAATTGTGGAAAGGGGCCAAAATAAGCGGCTGTCAGTTACACTCGAACATACAAATTTATTTATTTGACCAAACATTTCAAGAGACAAGAAATTTAAAAAAAACCACAGCATTAATTTTTAGAAGTTAATAGCCGGCTGAATACGCCCTGCAATCTCATGCCTTAAGGGCAAGACCACTTTAATGAAACATCGGCTGAAAGCCAATAACTTAAAAAGCGAACCAAAGTCAGTAATTTAAAAGGCGGAAGACCTTATCTTAAACCAGTTCTTTAATTAGGCTGAAGGCCCAAACAATCTGACACCTTAAGAGCAAAACAACTTTAATTCAAAATCGGCTGAAGGTCCATCACTCAAGACTCGATAAAATTAAATTTTTAAAAAGGCCAAAGGCCTCACTTAAAACAGTTCTTTAAATTAGGCTGAAGGCCGAAGCAATCTTACGGCTTCAGTGCAAAACAACCTTAATTTAAAAATCGGCTAAAAGCCAGACAAATACAAACAACAAGAACAAATAAGAAAAGACAGCACACGCAACGGCGCTCAGAAGTTTCCAAGGGTCGGCGTGGAATTCAAACACTATCGCTCGCTTGAGGTGAGACAGGCATTCGGCCCAGCCATTCTCGATCTGACGACAATCCAACCGACAGACAGCCAACGGACCCACCGTCGAGATAACTTCCGCTCCACCCAACCAGCACAGAACAGGGAGTTCAATGGAACAACGTAGAAAGTATTGGCGCCCACAAACAATTATACACTGAGCTGTCAAACTACACACCGTGCTGGACAGCAACAATACGATGAGGAAAATACACTGCCTGAATTTACGTCAACGGTCAGGGCAGGTAACCGGCACGTTAACGGCCAAAAGGCAGAAGATTCCGCTGGTGCACTTCCATTTAAAATTACGAAATACAGCTAAACTCCACCAGAGGGTGGCTAAAATTTGCCAGCTTGAAAACACACGTTGTTGCTCGCGGGAATGTCCCAACAGCAGACAACGAAATCCAAACGCCACAATGTGAACAGTACTGACTTGCTGGTAGATTAAGTCAAAGCCCAACTTTCATGTCCACGATCGGTGAGCCACGGACCTCGTAGCAATGGGAACCAGCACCACACAATCCGACCGCGCTTGGACGCCTCCAGCGGCCTCGGCCAAACTACGCGCCGTGGAGATTTCCTCGCTGCTTCACGCCAACCGACCAACTGCACAGGCCCGGAAACGGTTCGTGTGACTAGGGCCTCCCGTCAGGTAGACCGTTCGCCCGGTGCAAGTCTTTCGATTTGACGCCACTTCGGCGACTTGCGCGTCGATGGGGATGAAATGATGATTAGGACAACACAATACCCAGTCCCTGAGCGGAGAAAATCTCCGATCCAGCCGGGAATCGAACCCGGGCCCTTAGGATTGACATTCTGTCGCTCTGACCACTCAGCTACCGGGGGCGGACCCCGGAAACGGTGAAAGGGCCAAATGTACGTCGGCCGATGAATAGACCAACCGAACGACCAACCACCGTTCGTTCCGCTCCAATCACCGTCCGTCGGACAGCTGATGTGTGTGGCCAGCGGTCGGTGAGCACTGGCTGTCGGCGCCTCACCGGCCCTCCGTCCCCGACTTCACTGCAGCTGCGTCCCGACTGCACTGCCGGTCCGTCTCCAACTGACTGCCAGACACACGACGACCCGGAAATACTATCGATCGCTCCAAAGACGGTACGACAGTGCACATATCGATACGCGCTGCTGCTGCCGCTCACGGGCGAGTAAGGCAGGAAATTAGTGACGCCAGTAAGTGGAATAAGAAAACGAGGCGGCAGGACCGTAATAGATGATGATAAGTACTGAAATAAATGGCATGAACACGAGTCGTGCACGGCTTAGAAGGGAAATCACGGAAGAACTAAATGTGGATGGTCGGACGGGGATTAGAACTGTGGTTCTTCCAAATATGATTACATTGTCTAACCCCTGCGCTGCCTCGGTTGGTGCAAAGAGAACGTGCTGTGGAAGAATTTTGAAACGTCGGTATGTGGAGCATATGCAGAAGGATACCTTCACCGTAATGAACCTGCGCCGCGACTAAAAGATGACCAACATCAGAAGTTATCGACTGTAAATATTAATGAGTGTGAGCAAGAAGTATTAACTTTCTCTCTTTGTTATTAGATCTGGGAGAGAGCGGGATTCTATCCAGAATTTAAGCAAAAAATGCCATCACTATTTATAGCGTCAGCCGCTAATTTAATTTCAAGTGTTACAGTAACGACAATATCCCAACAGCTGGAAGTGCACGTCATACTCAGTGTTGCTATATTCCATAGGCCGACTAATGCCAAGAACAATTTTCTATTAAAGGTACATGCTTGGCTGTTGAAAGTACGCATGACGCTCATGCTCAACACACTAGTACTACACGATCCTGATACACTGGTAAGAGGATCAGAATCGGTTGCACGAGGTGCGGCAGATACCCACCTAACGCAAGCCAAGATCGTCTTTTACACATCCTCAAAGGGCACTTATTCTAGATGGTGGTCGAAAAGCACGCTCCACACCGTGTTTCCGCTAAATATGACCACTCATATTGGAAACACTATCTGTTTAAAGCATGAAGATTGTAGACTTAGGTGCCACGTCGTTGTTTTCATCTCAAACTTTGTTGTGTGTTTCAATACAACCACTCTATAAAACTAACTTCCGGATAAGACAACTCAGCTGACGAACTTCGAGAATCTGACATGACGTGGTGCGCATGAATCGCCGGCCGCGGTGGTCTAGCGGTTCTAGGCGCTCAGTCCGGAACCGCGCGACTGCTACGGTCGCAGGTTCGAATCCTGCCTCGGGCATGGATGTGTGTGACGTCATTAGGTTGGTTAGGCTTAAGTAGTTCTAAGTTCTAGGGGACTGCTGACCACAGATGTTAAGTCCCATAGTGCTCAGAGCCATTTGAATCATTTTTTGCACATGAATCAGTACTTCTTCACACTGAGCGGCTTGGTGACAACTATGAGCCTGACGATACAAATCAGTGTGCATTGGCTTCCTGTAAATGGCGTGTCCCAACATACCGTCAAATGGTTAACTCACAGCCACTCCTAATTAATTTCCTTAAGAACAAAATATTGAGCATTATTAAAACTGAAAAAATTTAAAATTTCTGAAGTAAGTTTCGACTTTGAATCATTGGCTAAAGGAAGGTTGTTTCTGATAAACCGAAAAGACACAGTATCTATTGTTTTAATTCCCTCAAATATAAAACCGATGGTGATTGGTAATAAAGCATACAATGTGGATCAAAATTATTTAAAATAACAACAATGTACTTTCCAAAACAAGTATAGTACATTGTCCTGTATATGATGAGATCTATGACGATTGTTACCGGGAGACCGGATAGATAGTTACAAATACTAGATGTCCTGCGATAAGTGCAGCACAAAATTTGAAGTAGGAAAATTATTTTTTGATCTCTGTTAGTGAAAAACACTGTTCTACAATTATATTAATTTCCAAGACAATGTCCTTTTATAAAATGTTGCTCAATAAGAACTTCATGGCAGTTGTTAATAAATTAATGTAAGGTCATATTTTCTGCAAATAAAAAAAAATATTAAGCCTCTTTTAGGGTTGTTATCTTCCTTGTGGTCAAACTCACCATTCCTCAGCACTGGGGCAAATTGTGATTTTTGCATTGGCTTTTAAAATAGGCTAAATAATTGTGATTATGAAACTTCCTGACAGATTAAAACTGTGTGCCGGACCGAGACTCGAACTCGGGACCTATGCCTTTCGTGGGCAAGTGCTCTGGCGGAATTAAAGCTGTGAGGACGGGGCGTGATTCGTGCTTGGGTAGTTAAGTTGGTAGAGCACGTGCCAGCGAAAGGCAAAGGTCCCGAGTTCGAGTCTCGGTCCGGCTCACAGTTTTAATCTGCCAGGAAGGTTCATATCAGCGCACATTCCACTGTAGAGTGAAAATTTTATTCTAATTGTGATTATATTAAAAGAAAAATCTAATTTCTGAGTTAAAGTGCAGTAAAAGAACATTCCATTGATACACGCGAAAAACTATCTCCAACACTGGAATTATTAAAACTGCTTAACCACTAGTATTGCCAACTTAGACTGTCTCATCTCTCAAGTTGGAAACTGGCTTATAAGTGGGTGCACTTATGTGTAGTTGGTCCCGGCGGAGGTTCGAGTCCTCCCTCGGGCATGGGTGTCTGTGTTTGTCCTTAGAATAATTTAGGTTAAGTAGTGTGTTGGCTTCGGGACTGCTGACATTAGTAGTTAAGTCCCGTAAGATTTCACACACATTTTGAGCAATTGTGTGTAGACTCTCCCCGGGCCTCATTGCTATGGTTCTCGATTACAGTTGTGCTCGTTTCTCAACAAACGGCCTGTAATGTCTCAAACCCCATGTACTACTTGAAGGACCCAGACCACACTGAAAATAGTCTAAAATTATCAAGCGAAGTGGCGCAGTGGCTAGCACAATGGACTCGCATTCGGGAGGACGACGATCCAAACCCGCGTCCGGCCGTCATTTTTTATGTTTGCCGTGATTTACTTAAATCGCTTCAGGCAATGGTGAGTGGTTCCTTTGAAAGGACACGGCTGACTTCCTTCCCCATCCTTCCCTAATCCAATAGGACCGATGATCTCGCTTTTTGGTCCCCTCTCCCAAATTAACCAACCAACGTCTAAAATCAGACTTCGTAATTTCATAAGTTATAGAAACTCACGGAAAGTGTCTTCTGTGTCAGAAAACATGTCTGGGTGTGAAAAACAAGACAAACATTATTTAACAGAAGGTTTTTTTTTTAAACAGGAAGTCACGGGGAAAGACTTGATTGAGCTAAATGTAATATCTTAAAATTAATTCAGGATACGGGAAAATTAAGGATAACACAGGAATACGTCGACACATTTCCCTCGACATTGCGCAGAAAAGGGCTCCAACTTGCTATCACTCTCGCTGGCGAGCCGCATTTAGTCTCAGGGAATGGAACTGAATCGAATCGTATGTCAACTATTCCAAGAGTTCGTAAAGCTCATGGACAAAGAAATTAGCTTTAGCAGATCAAAGCGCTTCCACTGCTGTGTGTTTTGCGGCGAGACCAACAGCGAAGGATTTCGGCGAAATCGGCCTATGACCGTGTTTAATGCCAGATGTGATACAGTATTTGCCATGGCTGCCGGGGCGGAGCCCTCGCGTCCCTGGGGGCGAACTTTGGAGATACGACAAGAACTCTATCTCTAGGTTCCTCCCCGGCTGACTACAAAATATTTGCTTTTATGTCGGTTTGCTGACTTTTGCTAAACTTCAACACCACTTCATGAAGAGGGAACGGTAGTGAGATAAAGCCATCAGTATGATTATAGAGAACGCAGCAAAGTGTATATTAAGTGGCTGGAGCGTTTAGATGAAATGTGTTGTCTGTCTGTATTTAATTTTTAATTAGTCTTTTATACTCCACTGCTCTTAAAATTTTACTTTTTGACGTTTCTCTTAGTAATCATTGATGTTAATAGCAGCAGCAGTAGATGACAGTTTAATGGAAGTAAAGTAATCCACTAATGTAGAACACTTCTGAATCCGTCCAAACTCTTTGGAATGCAATACTGTCACAATAGGTTTGTACCGCATTGTGATTTTCCGTAAAGAAAGAGTGTCACTGATGGTTTGCGAGTGTGTCATTTTCTGCTGAGTGACGGAGGCACAATACCTTTGCAAGAATATACACAAGAAATACTATTTTCTAACATTAGCGTCTGAAAGTTTCCAAGGTTTATATTCACCGATTGCAGGAATACATTCAACATACTACTGCAGGAAAGGGTACGAGAAGCAAAATAATACGAACACTTCACATACAACACAAATGTAAATAGCAGCGCTTCAAGATTGTAATTTATTCCAGGAACACTACGCGTAATGAATTAAAAATGTAACTGGTCAGGTGTTTCAACATACAAAATAATTACTTTCACTGCTCTGTTTTTTTTTCATCCAGCTGTTGCCTTCAAGTGCCCCAAACACGTAATTAGCATTACTACATCCATGATTCTTTCTTAATTTGTACCGTTTCCACTTTGATATATTAGTTGCAAATTACTCCAGTCTTACAATTTATTCTTAGCCTTAAATTCCAACTTGCACTATTATGTAGTTCCTTTACGTTTTGAAATTTTCCTGCGCTAGTTGTTACCAGTAAATATAACGTTAACCATATAACGACGACTGTTCAGATACGTTGCTTTAACATGTAGTAGTTTTTAAATGCCTAGTCTGAAATCTTTCTGTAGGACAGCTGACAAGAATTTTGTTAATATGAAATATCCCAGTCTGCCTGCTTTAAATTACGCATTTCTCAGTGCTCCGATGGAGTCTGGTGCAAACTCAAGAAAATAGTCACCTATTTGTAAAGGAATTCAGAAATTCATGGACTGTATTTCTACTAGGTGTACTGAAGGGAAATTTCTCATATTCGGAATAAATGCAACACAATGTGTATAAGCAAGAGGAAAAACCTACCAGCCCCAGACTAGGAAATTAGGCATACTCTGATGAGCCAAAATATTAGAACGACCTGTTAGTAGCTTGTTTGCCCGTCTCTAGAATAAAATACAACACTGATTTTGCGTGTCACTAATCCGACAGTACACTGATAAGTTTGTGGAGGTATGTGGCATGAGATGTCTACGCACAGGTCATTTAGTTTGCTTAAATAACGAGCCGCAGGCGGCGATGGGACCCGTTAGCGACCCAGATGGGTTCCATAGGATTTCCGTCGGGTGAAGTTGGTCACCGAGACATAACTTGAGTTCACTATAATCCTCCTCAAACCAGGGTGGAACGATTCTGCCTCCGAGCCACGGATAATTTTTCTGCTGTAAGATCACGTCGTCATCGGGAAAGACATGAGGTGTAATGGGATACAGGTCGTTCGCCGGGGTGTGTCTTCCATTACTACCACAGATCCCATGTGAGAGCAGGAGAATGTCTCCCATGGCATAATACCACTCGCACCAGCCTGCGTCCGCGGTGCACTGCACATTTCGAGCCGACGTTCGCCTAGATGATAGCGCTTGTAGAGACGACCAGCCACATACTGCAGCAAAAATGTGAACCACCCGAAGAGATTATACGTTTCTATTGATCGACAGTTGAATACCGATGGTTCCATGCGCACTAAAATCGTAACTGACGATGTGGTTGGGTGAACATGAGAACACGTAGGGCTGGTCTGCTGCGGAGCTCCATGTTCGACAACGTACGATGAACTAGGTGCTCCGAAGCACTTGTGCGTGAACCAGCGATGTGCTTTTGCGCAGAGATGCCACAGATCACCATCTGTCCTACTTTACAGAGCAGACAAGCCTCCGAACCGCACGTTCTGTGACGAGTCGTGGACGTTCAACCATTTAGTGCTTAGTGGTAATTTCACTGTCGTTCTACTACTTCCCGTAGACGCTCACGACAGTAGAGCGTGAATATTCGACCAGCTTCACCATTCTGGAGGTACCCGTCCGTAGGTTCTGCGTAATAATAATATGCTCTTTGTAAATGTCGCTTATCTCAATGGATGTCCACAATTGCAGCTCGTATCTTGGCTAGGATGATTCCGGAACGATCCTGCTCCGCTTACACAATATTGTTACCGCCTCACGTGCCCTCTACGCCACCAGATGGCATCCAATGTCGCGAAGGTCAGTGGTCATAATGTTTTGCCTTATTAGTGTTAACATTATGGAGGTGGTCTGTACTAAGCTGTTAGCCTGTAGAGCTCTCGAAGACATTGTCAAGTACTGTCATAATAACAGTCTAAAGCCAAATTATGGAAGGACACTACTTTTCTCAATTTATCCAAGAAGTGGGGAGCCTATTAGTGAGAGTCAAATGAAAACCGAATGTTCGCGATAACACACAGTCCGCGTGACGGATGACCCCACTCTTGTTACCTTTCCATACGGTCATTGCTGCTTTAAGGGAACGGCGTAGAGGCACATCAGAGATGCACGCAGTTATTGTGAGCTTGGTTGTTGGCTGGTTTGTCTAGTGCGCTCTTAAAGATCTTGACATGGAGCAATCAAAAACGAGCTGGTGGATGAGGATGCATGTACTGTGAACACTGCATGTCTCTGACGCATGTACACCAGTGGAAGAGGAGATTCCAGAAAGGGCGATCATCACTGAAAGTAGATCCGCTGTCAAGACAGGCCGTTAGGGCGGATGGATGGCATTATCTGCATCTACATCTACATGGTTACTCTGCAGTTCACACCTCAGTGACTGGCAGAGGGTTCATCGAACCATTTCCATACTACTTCTCTATCATTCCACTCTCGAATGGCGCGTGGGAAAAAGGTACATCTAAATCTTTCCGTTCGAGCTCTGATTTCTCTTATTTTATTATGATGATCATTTCTCCCTACGTAGGTGGGGAATCGGAAGATAAATTTCGTAAATAGTTTCAGTGACTGCCAGTGCAGCTCGCGTATCGTATCAGTGACACTCTCACCCCTATTGCGCGATAACAGGAAACTAGCTGCCCTTCTTTGCACTTCTTCGATGTCCTTCGTCAATCCTACCTGGTAAGGATCTCACACCGCGCAGCAATATTCCAGCAGAGGACGGACAAGTGTAATGTGCGCTGTTGGTCGGATCGCATAAGTGTTCTGCCAGCGAAGCGGAGTCTGTTTCGCCATCCCCACAATATTATCTATGTGGTCTTTCCAATTTAAGTTGCTCGTAATTGTAATCCCTAGGGATTTAGTCGAGTTGACATCTCTTAGATTTGTGCGATTTATTGTATACCCAAAATTTATCGGATTTCCTTTAGTACCCATGTACATGACCTCGCACTTGAGTGCCAACTGCCACTTTTCGCACCATACAGAAATTCCCTCTAGATCATTTTGTAAATGGAATTGATCGTCTGATGACTTTACTAAACGGTAAATTACAGCGTCATCTGCAAACAGTCGAAGGGGGCTGCTCAGATTATCACCTATATCATTTATGTAATTCTGGAACAGCAAAGGGTCTATGACACAACCTTGCGGAACGCCAGATATCACTTCTGTTCTACCCGATGATTTACCGTCTGTCGCTACGAACTGTGACCTCTCTGAGAAGAAATCACGAATCCAGTCACGCAAGTGAGACGATACACCATATGCACTCAATTTGATTAATAGTCGCTTGTGAGGAACGATATCAATAGCCTAGCTAGGGGAACCGAAGAATAATGGCGGATGAAGTTCATATTGGTATTAGCCATTTCTTAGCGCATGCAATCATCGAACACCACTCGCATTTCCGCAAATTATGCTCTTAGAGGGTGCCGCGTCACATGACAGACGGACGGAGTGGTGTCAAGTCTGAGTCACCTACTACGATACCACATCACACTTCTCCCTCACCAGAGAAATCCGAAGCTGTTCACAAAAATTCCAGCAAGGTCATGACGACCTCCTTCCTGGACTGCAGAGGCCCTCTGCTGGTCGACTTCCTAGAGTGTGGAATATCAATCAATGCTCTGTGTAATGAAGAAACTTTGTAGAAATGAAGCCGCGCCATAAAGTCAAAATATGAGGAAACGCTGTCGGATGGAATATCCTATTGCACGATAACGCCGCGCGCTCAGTACCAATCGGACAGGGGCTGAGCCTCGGAGGTTTGCTTGGAAAACTCTGCAACACCCTCCGTACCACCCTCACGCTTCACCGTGTGATTTTCATATCTTTGGCGACCTGAAGGAAGACATGCGTGGACGTCTGTTCCAGTTAAAACAAGACGTGCAAGAGTTCTGCATCCGTCAGCGGCCGACCGCGTTCTACGAAACTGGAATTGATCTTCTCGTCTCCCAGCGGAATGAATGTCTTAACGCGTGTGGTGGTTACTTTTGAATGGAGACATTCCAGTTGAGACGGATGTTCGATTTCATTTAGCTGCCCCTCTAAAACACATGGGTACTCATGGATAGCTTGTAGTAAAGATGAAGACCCACAAACTTACAGGAACCACCAGAGCGCTTCGAAAATCTGTCCTGCAAATATGTTTCTGCACAGTAGAACATTGTGCACCAGTTTCACTAAATTCTATACGTGTCAAACTAATTGATACAGCGTTTAATGAGACTGAATGCACTGTGAGAGCGTGTTACGATCAATTCCTCTCAGTAAACTGTACTAAATTATGCAAATAGCACCTCAACAACCAAGACTCATATAAAGGAAGAGCTTTATGCAGGAAACTACGATAATTTCTTGATATCTCGGAGCTCATAGGGTAGAATTTACGCACACAACGAAGCACAACGAAGGAATATCAAAGAGAGTTCTGCCACGTGTTCACATTTGTCTTATGTTTCATGGAAGACGCAAAATACATTAAGAACTGGGCACCACGAGGTAGTGTCAACGTTAGGAAATAGAATTTCGGCTGCGATGGTGAAATTTGCCAATGTGGTGACTCGTAGGACCAAAAATACTTGCAAGTCTTCAGGAACCTGCTGGCTACATGTACTACCAATGATCTTCCTGCAGCGTACAACACAACAGCGAAAACCACCGAATACCTGGCGCCTCACAGAACACATACAGCATTATCTTATTATTTATTTGCAGCTTCCCTGTCTACCTGTATTTCATAATTCTTGTTGTATGTATCAGTCTGTCTATTTTTATTGTGGTTATTTCCCCACATTGTTTTGTTTAATTGTCTCAGTAATTAATTATTCGTAGTTAATTCTTCTCTTTGTACATGTTATTCATGCTGTTACCAGTAATGTAATATTGTCGTGTCCTGGACACGTAAACTAAATAACCTCTGCAGGCTTCTGATTTCAGCTTTTGTACACTTAAAGTCAGAGCCAGTAGCACTAAAAGGTTCACTGCACTGCACATATTTCCACTCAAATGATAAAATATAGAACAAAATATTTAACACATATGTCACCTATGCTATGACAAATGTCAAGAAACGCAAAGGATTCTACTCCAGGCGGAGCTTGCCAGCCTGAGATGTGCGTTAGCTCGCTGCAGTGTCTCAAGTAACGTGTTGAGGCGACTGCAAGGCTTAGACATACGTCCACTTGCGGTGATGTGTCTACCTGACCACTCTGAACAGAGGCGCCAGATACTCCAGTCAAGCCTACTGTGCACTCTTGGGTTAGGAACCATGGAAGTAAAGGAAATTACGTCTAGTTCCCGCATAGATACGATGGGGTGCATATCTTCCTAAATAGGTCTGAAAATGATCGAAAGTGTGTGAAATTAGTCGTATTGAAAAAAATTACAACTTAGACGGAAATGCAAGGGATATGTGAATTTTTCCAAGAAAAAAATACACACAAGATTCCAGAAGAGGACGGAAGAAATAAGTGTCGTCTGCACTCTTACGATTCCAGAGGATTTATGAGTTGTGCTTCTCTAACTTCGAGAATGTCAACATAGCCGGCGTTCTTTTCTCTGCCTCATGGCATGTAGAAGATGATAGTGTAGAAAATTTCGGCGAGTTGTCACTCCCAAAGTTAGAGTAGCTCAGCTCACAAATCCTCGGGAAGCCGAAGTATACATAAATGATGATACCCTCTGGCAATAGAAGCCAGTTGATCGATACGCTACTATATTTATAACTGTATCAGATTCTCACTTTATTTTACTTCCCTACTAATGTCATCCCTTATTCCAGTGGAAAAAATTGCATCCGCAACACACATCTAAATACAGAACAGCAACAACAACGGGGGGATATCTGCGGAGAGGCCAGATAAGAATGTGGTTCCAGAAGATACGCAGTAGTCTTTTCAGTAGTTGAAGGAATTGACTGACCTGTCCTTGTAATACCATCTAACACGCCCTTACGTTGCTGGTACTGCGAGTGGCTGAAACAAAGGGAAAACTACAGCCGTTTACTGAGAACATGCGGCGTCTTGTTAAACGAGGATACCACTCTCTTGGGTAAAATATTCCGGAGGTAAAAAGTTCTTTTCGGTTCTCGGGGTGGAGACTACTGAGGTCAATGTCGTCATCAGGAAAAACAAAACTGGCATTCTACAGACCGAAGCGTGGAATCAAAGGAAGGAAAATTGGATTTAACGTCCCGACGACAAGCTCTGATAGTGTCAAGGATGGCGAAGGAGTGCGACCATGCCAATTCAAAGGAACCGTCCCGGAATTTAAGTGGAATGATTTAGGGAAACCACGGAAAACCTAAATCTGGATGGTCAAACACGGGTTTGAACCATGGTCCTCCCGAATTCGAGTTTAGTGTGTTACCACTGCGCTACCTCGCTCTGTTCGGAGCGTAGAAAGTTACAACATTTAATTGATTAGACCAGGCAGAAATCTTAAAAGGTAAGAAGATCGATTGGAGTTAGATATAGTGGGGATACGTGATGTTTGGTGGCAGGATGAACAGGACTTTTTAGTGAGGTGAGTAAAGAGCTATAAAAATAAAATAAAATGGAGATTATTGTAGGAGTAGGCCAGCATCCACCAAATTAGCACAAGTTTATGCGTCGACTAGGTCCGCGCTTAGTGTAGGGGATCGTTTCAAAACGTCTTGGGTCTTGGGTTACAACCTAGCCACTGCTTAAATTTTGAATAAAAATCGACAGCAATGGCTGCCGAGGACTTCACCCTCGTTCTGCCAACGGCTTTGTTAAAGAAGACGGACGAGCGGACGGAGGTTCAGGGCACCATCTTACACTTGGGGTCGGAAACTAACCCTAAAAGGCACTTGAATCGGCAATGGTCAACCGTACGAGGGTGCAGCAGGAAACCAGTGCACTACAGACACTTACGGTGTATGCACACTGATGTGGCCAGTAACTGAAAGATTTTCATAGTGCTCTCCCCACTGGTAAAGGATTCCGGATAAGTCGGGGCATGGCATGACATAGTTTAAACGAGGCACCGAAGCGATAAATTATGAAAAGCGCTTAATCTGAATATACTGGGGATCAGTGAAGTGAAATGAAAAGACAAGGATCTGTAATCAGATAAACATAGGGTAATATTAACACGAACAGAAAATGGTATAACGGAGCAGGATTCGTCGTGAAATTGGCGGTTTCACAGAAGAGTGATTTAATATGAACATTTCCGTGTTAGGTTTATTCCCATCAGAATAGAGAGCAAACCAATACCGACAACAATACTTCAAGCATGCCTACAATGATTAGCCAAAACAATATGACCACTGTCCACCGCGACATCGGATTTCACCTGGTAGCGTGGCGGGCACGTCACGCGGTAAATATATATATATATATATATATATATATATATATATATATATATATATATATATATATATATATATATATATATAAGAAACCTTAGCGAAGATATTGGCAGCAAATGGGGAAATCCATTGACACAGGTGACTTTGACAAACAGCAGATGATTATTACGATATGGTCATGTTTTAATGGGAGCACGACAGCAAGGTCTTTAGCGCCCGGATTATTACGCCGAGCCTGTAAATGAGTATCTCGAAAACGGCGAAGTAGAACGTTCGCTTGCTGTTGTCGTGAGCATCTACGAAAAGCTGTTGAAAGACAGTGAAACTACCACAAGGAACTAAATGGTTGGACTCTTCACAGAACGTGCGGTTCAGAAGCTTGTCTGCTCTGTAATGTAGGGTAGAAGGTGATCTGTGGCATCTCTGCCGAAAGAGCACAAATCTGGTGCATGCACAAGTGTTTCGGAGCTCACCGCTCATCTACATTGATGAACATGAAGTTCGGCAGCAGACCATCCCTACGTGTCCGTATGTTGACCCATGATGTCATCTACGATTCCGGAACCATCGGAATTCGACCGTCGATCAATGGAAACGTGTCAGCTTTGCGGTTGAATTATATTTTTGCGGCACTGGGTCACTGGTCGTCTCCACAAACATCGTCATCATGGTGAACGGCGGCTCGTAACGTGCAGCGCACCACGGACGCAGTCTGATGGGAGCAGTATTATGCTATGGGAAGTATTCTCCTACGCTTTCATGGGATCTGTGGTAGTAATGGAAGATATCCTGACAGCTGGGAATCACCGGCATCCCTTCATACATGATGTCTTCCCCGACGACGTTGTCATCTTACGACAGAATAATTGTCCGTGGCTCGGAGTCATAATCGTGTTACAGTGTTTTGAGGAGTATTATACTGAACTCAAGTTATGTCTAGGCGACCAAATTAGTCCGGTGTAAAACCTATGGAACGCAAATGGGTCGTTATCGGGCGTCATCAACCCGTACGCATATCATCCGCCCGTTATTTAAGCGGATTACACTACCTGTGCGTAGATATCTAATGCCATGTACATCCACAGATCTACCAACAAACTGTCGGATCCCTGATACGCAGAATCAGTGATATATTACGTTCCAATGACGAAAAAACAAGCTATCAATCAGGTGTTCATAATGTCTTAGTTCGTCTGTGTACCTACCTCTGACCAGATGAAGTTTATGAGGATGCTGAACACATAACACAGTATGTCAAGGGGGATGAAAATCTAAAAATGATGAGGGGCTTGTAATGCGAATGTCGTGGGAGGGGTAGAATAAAGAGTTACGGGAGAGTATGGGCTTCGTAGTAGTAATGAAAAAGGAGAGTCCTGCAATAAATTTCAGCTAGTAATAGTGAACACACTATTCTATAATCACTAGAGGATGACGATGAAAAAGAAACGGTTGCACGGGAAGATTCCAGCTAAATTACATCGTAATCAGACAGAGAGCTACCACAGGACATTTTAATTTCCGCTTAATAACTTTTACAAATAAATTCATAAAATTTTAGTCAGCATGACCAGGAGGGATTCAGGATTCACACTCATAGCAGTAAAAGTTCAAAACCATACCGTAATAATTTTTTACATGTGAAATTTCATCATTTTTTCACTTAATATCGGCTGTATTTGTTGCTATAGGTACACTTTTCTTCATAAATAAGAGATTCTTCGATGAATTTTGCAGAACATATAAACCATACTTACAGGTTAAAAACTCTAGAATTTTCCAGATCTATTAAAAATGTAGTAAAAATTGAGATAATTATAAAATTTGAGTTTTTTCTAAACATGACGTTTAAAATGTAACAGCTTATTCAGTTTTTCATAAATTAAATAAATTCTAATACAACTGTAAATATGGTTTGTATGCTGTGCAAAATTCATCGAAGAATCTTACTTGTGAAGAAAAGTGTACTTACTGTTAACAACAAAAAGAGGAAACGATGAAATTTCATACGTCCGCTGCTATGAGAGTGAATCCTGAATCCTTCCTGGTCATGCTGACAATGTTTTATGAATTAGTTTGTAAAAGTATAGGCAATGGGCATTACAATGTCCTGTGGTGCTTCTCCCGCTCCAAGTCGGCCGGTTTTACGTCCTACTACCCCTATGTGAATCATACAGAATAATCAATGTGCAGGGTGTTACAAAAAGGTACGGCCAAACTTTCAGGAAACATTCCTCACACACAAATAAAGAAATGATGTTATGTGGACATGTGTCCGGAAACACTTGATTTCCATGTTAGAGCTCATTTTAGTTTCGTCAGTATGTTCTGTACTTCCTCGATTCACCGCCAGTTGGCCCAATTGAAGGAAGGTAATGTTGACTTCGGTGCTTGTGTTGAAATGCCACTCAATGCTCTACAGTATTAGCATCAAGCACATCAGTACGTAGCATCAATAGGTTAGTGTTATCACGAACGTGGTTTTGCAGTCAGTGCAATGTTTACAAATGCGGAGTTGGCATATGCCCATTTGATGTATGGATTAGCACGGCAAAATAGCCGTGGCGCGGTACGTTTGTATCGAGACAGATTTCCAGAACGAAGGTCTCCCGCCAGGAAGACGTTCGAAGCAATTGATCGGCGTCTTAGGGAGCACGGAACATTCCAGCCTATGACTCGCGACTGGGGAAGACCTAGAACGACGAGGACACCTGCAATGGACGAGGCAATTCTTCGTGCAGTTGACGATAACCCTAATGTCAGCGTCAGAGAAGTTGCTGCTGTACAAGGTAACGTTGACCACGTCACTGTATGGAGAGTGCTACGGGAGAACCAGTTGTTTCTGTACCATGTACAGCGTGTGCAGGCACTATCAGCAGCTGATTGGCGTCGACGGGTACACTTCTGCGAATGGTTCATCCAACAATGTGTCAATCCTCATTTCAGTGCCAATGTTCTCTTTGCGGGTGAGGCTTCATTCCAACGTGATCAAATTATAAATTTTCACTATCAACATGTGTGGGATGACGAGAATCTGCACGCAATTGTGCAATCACGTCATCAACACAGATATTCTCTGAGCGTTTGGGCAGGCATTGTTGGTGATTTCTTGAATGAGCCCCATGTTCTTCCACTTACGCTCAATGGAGCACGTTATCATGATTTCATACGGGATACTCTACCTGTGCTGCTAGAATATGTGCCTTTGCAAGTACGACAACATGTGGTTCATGCACGATGGAGCCCCTGCACATTTCAGTCGAAGTTTTAGTACGCTTCTCAACAACAGATTCGGTGACCGATGGATTGGTAGAGGCGGACCAATTCCATGGCCTCCACGCTCTCCTGACCTCAACCCTCTTGACTTTCATTTATGGGGGCATTTGAAAGCTCTTGTCTACGCAACCCCGGTACGAAATGTAGAGACTCTTCGTGCTCGTATTGTGGACGGCTGTGATACAATACGCTATTCTCCAGGGCTGCATCAGCGCATCAGGGATTCCATGCGACGGAGGGTGGATGCATGTATCCTCGCTAACGGAGGACATTTTGAACATTTCCTGTAACAAAGTGTTTGAGGTCACGCTAGTACGTTCTAATGCTGTTTGTTTCCGTTCCATGATTAATGTGATTTGAAGAGAAGTAATAAAATGAGCTCTAACATGGAAAGTAATCGTTTCCGGACACATGTCCACATAACATTTTCTTTCTTTGTGTGTGAGGAATGTTTCCTGAAAGTTTGGCCGTACCTTTTTGTAACACCCTGTAGAAGTAAGTGCGTTACTGAACTGCTGAAGTGCTGAACATGCATGAGACACGCTTGAAGTTCGCTAAAGATGTGGATAGAACTATTGAGAATAATTTTGTAGGTACTTCAGATGAAGGAAGCAGACATCTCTGAAAACAGCAATCACAGATGTTTGTAAAGACGATCATATGTAGTGGGACGGTAACAGCAAAGATATCTTGGAAAACAGAAGAAATAATTGAATTTACCAACGAAAGAAGGAAGTAAAAAACGCTCACGGAAAGACAGAAATACAGCAATATGAGTCATATAGGAGTGGAACAAATAGGAAGTGCTGTGAATCCAAGGTGAAGTGGCTGAAAACGTGTAGAGAAATTAAATTAACCGTCGGTGAAATTGAAGGCAACGGCGGCAGCATTAATAGCGTGTTGGGAATTTTGCTGTTAATGCAGAAGAGAGAGCGGAAAGGTGGGACGAGTATGCTGAAGGTCTCTACGAAAGAAAAAATTGTCTGATAATATGATAGAGAAATAAAGTGGAGTCGATATGTTAGAGATAGGGGATTCGGTACTACAGTTACTATGCAATAGAGGTTTTGAAAACTTACGATAAAACAAGGCGGAAGAGATGCAAAATGTTCCATTGGAATTCCTATAGGGATGTGGCAGCCAAATGACTGTTCAAGTTGGTGAGTATAATCTATGAGGCTGGCGATATAAGATATGACTTTCGAAAAAACGTCATACACACTCTCCCAAAAATAGCAAGAGCTAGTAAGTACGACAACTCTCGCATAATCTGCTTAACAAATCAACCATCGAAGTTGCTAACAAGAATAATACTTAAAAGGACGGAAATTATAGTTGGAGATCTGTCACATGTCGATCAGTTTGGATTTAGGGAAGGAAAAGGCATGAGACAGGTAGCCCTGATTTTACGCTTGAGAGTGGAAGCAAGACTTAAGAGCCGTCACAACGCATTCACAGGATCTGGAAAGAGCGTTTGCCAGTGTAGGATGGTGAAAGGTGTTCGAAATTCCGTGAAAAGGAGGACTAAGCTATGGTAATGTATGGGTATAAGAAATATGGGTATAGGAACCAAGAGGAAGCTATAGGACTGCAGGACCAAGAAGTAAATGCTCCGATTAAAAAGGATATAAAACAAAGACGCAGTCTTTCGTCTCTAATGTTCAGTCTACACATCGAAGAAGTTACGACGGAAATAAAAGTGAGCTTAAAGAGCGAGATTACAATTGAGAGTGGAAGGACATCAATGATAAGTTTCGCTGATGACATTTCTGTACTCAGTGAAAGTGTGAAAGAAATACAGAATCTATTGAATGGAATGTACAGCCTAATAAGTTTAGGACATGCACTGCTGGTAAACTGAAAGAAACACTAAAGTAAAGGGAAGTAGCAGAAATGAGAACTGCCAGAAAGCGAAATAGAGGAAGTTAACGAATTCTGCTACTTTCGTAGCAAATTAACTTACGAGGGATAGAGGGAAGAGGGCACAAAATGGTGACTAGTGCAGACAAGGAGGGCATTCCTGACCAAGAGAAGTCTACTAGTATCGAGCATACACGTTAACGTGGGGCAGAAAATTTCGAGGATATACATTTAGAATACATCCTTGTATGGTTGTGAATCGTGGTCTGTATGAAAATGAAAAGGATCGAAGTGTTTGAGATGTGGTGCTACAGAAGAATGTAGATAATTGGGTGGACTGATAAGCTCAGGAATGAGAATACGTGAAGAAAGAAATATATGGAAAACACTGACACGAGGAAAGGACAGGATGAATGGGCCTGTGTTGAGAAATCAGTGACTTTCGTGGTATCAGAGGAAGCAAGGAAGGTGAAAACTGTAGAGGAAGGCAGAGACTGCAACACATTCATGCATGTATGCATGTCCGAAGAAATATATATATAAAGGCTCACCGGCCATTTCACCACCTTCTTCTGTGCGGATGCACAAACAGTGCATTATAAGTTGCGAATGTGGGGCTCACGGGAGGCGTGCCACGTGTAAGTCCCTGCAGTCGCACTATTCTCTGTCGTCTCTGTGGTTCAGATGCATAGAGAGTCTGTAATGTAAACAGGAGATCCCGGGTTCGAGTCCCGGTCGGGGCACACATTTTCAACTGTGCCCGGTGACATATCAACGCCTGTATGCAGCTAAGGCTATTCATTTCATTGTAACTTCAATGAAACTTTGCTTTGTAATTCAGAACAACACAGGCAACACAGTGCAAACGACTTTCAAGTAAAAAGGCTCACCTGTACGGGAATATACATAATGGTTGTACGAGTACATGTTGCACACGCATGGTTAACGACGTATGGAAGTTTTGGTCTGGCCGCAAGTCATGCATGGATAGCCAAATAGTAAGGCGACCGCTTGCGATAAGCGGACAATTCGAGTTGGAGTCGCGCTCAGAAATAAATCTTCTTTGTCGCCATTCCATTTTACAGCTGATGGTTGTCTATATTTGCAATTACGAATGCATTTAATATATTTCATGTAAATGGATGAAAATTGCAGTAATTATTCATAGATGAAGTGACTTTCACATGGTCGATTAGTGTGGAGAGGTGTACCTAAGCAGTCATCGGATTGAAGACAACAATAAGAACACAACATAAAAGAAGGAAATATTGAAACCTTATTCTGTTCTTGATAAATAGACGTGACAGTCTATTTTGTTAACTTTTGATATCAATGATTATAGAGGCAAAAAATTAGACGCAAAGAAGTCTCTCCTATCTCGAATGAAGATGGCAGACAATGCAGCAGTTTCTGCCTTTGCTGGTTTAGCTAAGATGACGTGAACCCTTTCTTGATTTTGCAAGAATAACCCCAATATGGTTACCGACTAGGTAAATTGACTTGACTCAAACAATTATTACGAAAAGTACAAGTAAACTCGGAACGATGTATGAGGGAATATCCGCATGGTACTAATACTTTCAGTTCACTCATAATAGCCGACGTTCAACATTTGATCGCCCGATACACAGTGTGTGCCATTAATGTTGCCGGAAATTTCGAGGGACTGCAGAGGGCGTCTTGAGCAACAAATTGATGGTAGGAACCCGTGTCCGGAAACGTCATCCAATGACGCTTCAGAGCGTCGAATTATAGGCTCTCAAGAATGCTGCTAGATATATGAAGATGGTATCTGTTCTTCCGGACATGTCCGAAAGAATAGATACCATATTAATATATATAGTTAAAGCTCACCAGCCATTTGACCATCTTCTGTGCGGATGCATACACATCGCCCGAACTCATACGGGAATCGGTAAAGCCGCGAGTAATGAGTGTAATGGGCAGGAGTACTACGAATATAGTGCGGGACAATGAGTTGCAAATGCACGTCTCACACGGGGCGTGGCAGAGATAATCCCTACAGTCGCACTATGTTCTGTGTCCTCGGTGGCTCAGATGGATAGAGCGTCTGCCATGTAAGCATGAGATCGCGGGTTCGAGTCCCGGTCAGCTCAGACATTTTCCACTGTCCCCGTTGACGTTTATCAACGCCTGTATGCAGTTAAGGGTATTCATTTCATAGTATTTATTTAATTGTGATTTCATGCCTGCTGCTAAGCCACCACTTCGGCGAACATAACTTTGTACGGCGACGGTCCGTAGGAGGAACATTTCGCAATTTTGTTACCGCCAGTGGAAAAGATGCAGTTAGCTGCTGCGATCAAAACAATGCTCTGTTGTCATGGTGGATGCTGGTTTCGGACACTTCCAACTGTAGTTTATGTTTCTCATCATATCGAAAACACTGGAGGTTTTAGAAGTTCTCAAGAGACAATCAAGCTGCAAATAGAAACCTGTGTCTGAAATCGTCATCCACCGAGGCAACAGAGCATCAGAATCATTGGAGACAAGGCCTTCCTGTGGAGCTAGTTCCATCTCCTGTACTGGGGTTCGTGGCAATCAGTGACGATCACTGAATAACTAACAAAATTAAGAGACTTTCAGCTTATGGTCTGTCAGCGTACGAAGTCACATTTTCTGCCGAAGTGGTGGCCTAGTGGTAGGCGCTGGCATCCTTAACTTTGGCGCTCTTAAGGAGTTGGATCCTTGGTTTCTGTTGTCGTGATCTTCAATCTGAAGTCTGATTCAACGTCACTCCGTACTCCCATGTTCCAACTGTCTGTTATCTCGATTTAACACAGAGTTAAAGTGTCTGGGCATGACACATATGCAACAGAACATATACGTGTACCGTATTTTCTGTGTAAGTCTACACATGTCATGCATTTAGATGCCATAAAAGAAAGGAAAATAAATAATGAAAAAAATTCTGTAAACTGCTGTTGTTGACAATAACATTCAGAGATTCACTCATTGGCCAGCAGCGATAGCGTGAGATTGTGCTCTGGTTGAGAGACAGATCTCATGTTAGAGAGGAGCATGGCTCACATCCTCGTACGACCACTGATATTTACGTTTTACTCTAATCATAGTAGATGAACGACAAGATCAATTCTTCAAACTTGCCAAACTCGATTTTGTTTCTTGTTTTGCAGAAACGAATATGTAACGTGTCGTCGAAGCATCGCGGACCCTTAACATTTTTGCCCAAAATACCATCACACTTCAGTAGTGTCTTTGATTGTCTCTGTAATAGTGTTTTCTCTTACAGTTCCACGTGATTTAAAATACTCTAAGAAGTTACAAAAGTAAGATTAAAATAAAAATCTAATATCGGGTGTACAGAGTCGTCTGGCGTTGTCTGCCAGTGTTGGTCTCTGAGTAACTTTTGATGTACTCCACAAAGCGCTGCACCTTTTAGCTTTTATTTCCTATTACCTCTGAGCAGGAATTTCCTAGGGCCGCTCGTCTGCTAGATAAGTGGGCTATATAACCCCAGAGAGCTATACTGCTTGGCTCTCGTAACTTTAACCATTCCGTTTTCAGAAGTTTCTTGTCTTCCTCTTGAGGGCACTGTAGTTCCTCCGAACTATCTACTTCTGAAGCATTAACAGCAGAGAATTTTGGCGCAGCCTAAATGTATCTACTCAGGAGAGGATGACAAAAATAGTAATATTTAATAGCTCATTAGTAATCTTTCCCTGGGAACTGATATGCGGATCCCCACCGTAGGAGTAAGATGGAGTTCGTGCAGTTGTCTACATGAGTGTTTATATGACTCACACTGGGACATATTTATATCATGCATTTTGAAACAAAGAACAAACTAGAAAATTAACACGCAGAAACTCTAATAGAAAAACGAAATTAAAATTCGGAATTTAAGTTTATGCACAACAAAACAGTAATAAGTATTAATTTGCTGCGATATAAAACAAGTAAAACTAATAACTACCATCGTTTTTATTGGTTCAAAGTAATGCCTCTCAACATAGTTTGAAATGAAACCGTTAGCTATGTTCCCCTATGAACGTTTAATGACGTACGTATGATTCACTTAGGTTATTAGTAGCACTGAGATTAAACACGATCTCGTTTTTGTAGATGCCAGATAGGGCCCTGGTTTTCCGTTAGTGGTGGCGTATAAAGCAGAATTGTTTCTAATCTCAGAAGTTTCACAGTGTTCAGGAACTGACACTATCAGACATTTCTATACAAGCCAACAAATTATGTGCTTGAATTATTGAGTTACAGAAAGGCAATATCAGTCGTATTAAAACGAAATTGCGACGCGAATAATGCATTTCTACAGTGAATGCAGTTCGGTCTGGCTTGGTCAACTTCACTGTCGCATTTGATGGTATTATCCAGCGTCTGCCCCATGTACAACATTTATCATGTATCACAGGAGCTTTGGAAAAATTTGGATATTTATGGTAAGGACTTATGGGACCAAACTGGTGACGTAATCCGTCTTGCCCAAGGGGGGACTCGTACTTCCGACGGAGGGTGGGGATCGGTGGGGGAGGGGGTGGGGGGGGGGGAGGACAGTGACAAGGCGCCTCAGAGCGCGCGGCCAGAGGTTTAACATAATTCATTATAAAGCACATTGCGTCTGCACGTTCCATCGGAGCCCGTCAGCTGAGCCGTAAGAGATGCCTGTCATTTCGCCACCGCCTTCACGCATGCTCGCGACCACGAACTTCAGTGGGACAGCAGCTAATGACAGACGTGTCTTAGCGGTCCTGCCTGTCCCTCCCGTGCTCGTAAGACTCATGGACACTCTAGTGCCGTTTGCAGCACTTCTCTGGTTTAGCACGTAGATAACGATGAAGTTATATTGGAGGGTACTTGAAAGTCTCAATGGCGAACCGGGTTTGAAATAAAAGGGTGCCAGACACGACCCTGGAAAACGGGTTGGGCAGATAAGGGTTTCGAGTCTCTTGCACGGCTGTGTTACAACAAATATCTGTAAATTTGTCTTGAATGAGAATTTAAATAAACTTAAATTTCTCAGATTGTTAGGTACTCAATTTGTTAGACACTAAACAACAAGAAATACCAAATCATTAAATCGTGTGCAAAATTACAATGTTTGTGGTGCAGAGTACTCATCAGGAAAGGAGTGTTCATTTTCATACCTCACAGTTACTGAACTGCTACACAAAATTTGAGAAACAATTTAAGGAAATTAATCTCAGCAACTGAAGTCACATTCATTAAAATACCACTTTATGGCCCCAGTTTTAAGTGAGCAACCGAGTGGTGGGAGGAGCTCTACTCATACTCTCGGGAGATTTTCGACAAACACATCAAACACTTCCAGCTATTCCCAAGTCAACACCAGCTTACAAGATCAATACATGCTAAAAAAAAGTACCTCTGGCCACACATACAAATACTGCGACTAATAAAAAACATGAGAGTTGAACTATCGAAAGACGAAACAACAGCTCAACTTTTACAAATAGGCGAAATTACATATACTACTGGCCAGACGAACTGGCTCAATTGACTCAAAAGTTATTTCTGTAACATAGCTACTACAGAAAACGAACTCACACTTTCCACAACTATACCAGTCCCGATTGGCTGTTTGTAAGTGAACTTTGGCAATAAAAAATAGTACTGTCGACGATGCGAAACTTATAAAGTAATGCTTGTGTTATTGAAGTATTTTCTTCAAGCACACTCCAAATTCTCTCACTCAACAGGTAAAATAGATTGTTCCTTAACTCCACACATATTGCTGCCCTCACCTTATCCATCTATGGAAATTACAGTTAGAACGACTGAAATTCATAATATAAAGGTGGCCCGAAGTGATAAGAAATTCAGAAATTTTAGTAGAAACATTTAACGAACTACTGAATTGCGAGGATCCTCCTGAGCTTCTTGAAATAAACACAGAAATCCCAATAAAAACCCCACCAGAAAATATAAACCCACTGACAATTCAGGAAGTCTACAAATCTTTGAGCGAGCTCAAAAACTACAATGCCGGTGGAGAAGATCAAATATTTCCACAACTCTGGATATATGCTGCAGAACCCTTGAAGATATCATTACATCAATGCACAGTTAAAATTTGGATCGGAGAAGAGCTACCAGTACATTGGACTATGGCCATCATACACCCATTGCACAACCAAGGAGAAAAATCAGATCTGGACAACTACAGAGGGATTTCCCTGTTGACTGCACATGTAAAATATGTCAAGAACTCTCCACAATCGCAGTAAAGATCAACTTGAAAAGGAGCTAGGAGAATATCAAGGAGGATTTAGACTCTGGAGAAGATGCCCAGAACAGACCAACACATTAAAATTAATAATGTATATCCTCAAAAGGAGACAGAAGCAACCAGTCATAACCTTTGTAGACTTCAAAAAAGCTTATGATTCCATCCACAGATCTTCTATGCTGGACATATTAAGGAATTTTGGACTTCATCCCAAATTAATAAAAATGATAAAATTAACCCTTACAAAAACCGAGTCCAAAGTAAAATTCAGAGGAGAACTACCTAAGCCATCTACGATTGAAACAGGGTTAAAACAAGAAATGGTCTATCACCACTGCTTTTCAACAGTGTTCTTGAATACTTGAGAGAATGGTACCAAGAGAATCCTTAAAACATAACAATTGGAACCAAGAAAGATGATATAAACTTAAATTGTTTAGGATTCGCAGATGACATGGAATTACTAGCTAATAATGTACAAGAAGCTAGAAATTAAATAAAAAGCCTGCAAAATATAGCGCAAAAAGTAGGACTCTAGATATCTTTCGAAAAGACCGAGATGATGGTAACAGACCCGCCAGTAATAGACCACGAGACAGTAGACAACAGAAAAATTAAAATAGTAAAGCCTTTTAAATATCATGGAGAGATTATAACACATATCATGGATGAAAAACCTGCTTGGCAATAAAGAACCAATAATATGATAAAAGCTGGAAAACTAACATGGTCTACATTCAACAATAACTGTATCAGTTCAAACAAAATTAAAACATTACAAGACGGTGGTTAAGCCAGAGGTAACATACGCAAGCGAGACTCGTTTTAAAGTCACTCAGTGAAACAGAGCCAACAAAATACTAGAAGTAGAGAGAAGAATAGCTAGAACATGCATCAATAAATAATACCAGAAGGAAGAACAATGGCAGATAGTGCTGCATAAAGTAGTGTACATAGAACTGGAGCCTGTCACAGATACAATACGTAAAAAGAGGATTTCTTTCTTTCGCCACATAATGAGGACACCAGAAACCAAATTAGCAAGGAAAGTATGCAGAAACTGTGAAATCTGAAGCAACAAGTAGGATGGATCATGGAAATTAAAGAGGATATGGGAGAACTAAATAAAACCTCGAGTGATCTGCACAAAAAGGCAGAAAATCTCAAGAAACAGAAAGATAAGAAAATAAGATTGAAACCAAGGGTAGACAAACGACACACAATTAAAAGGGTATATACAGATGAGTACAGACAGGAAAGGTCAGAACGAATACTAAGATATTGGGCAGTCAAGAAAGGACGAAACATGCGCTAACTGAAAAAGAGGACCAAGAAATGATTGAATAAATTGGTCCAATGAGGCTATAAAAGCAAATAATAATAATAAAGAGCTTTGTCTTGGCAATGCAGTGGCTCACTGGTGGATGCCCAAAATGGGTAAAACACTCACAGCTAGAGCAGCTCAATACGATGCAAAGAAACACGTTATGGGACAGTGCTAGGTGCGTGTGGCAGCTGGGTGGCAGGAACGTGTCACTCGCCCATGGGCAGCATCAACTGACACCTTCTGACAGATACAGAGTGGCGAGGAAGAGACAAAGTGTGCTGAAAGCACCACCTTTGGGTTGAGCAGGTGGGCTGCAGCGACGGACACCAGGTGTGCCACTCACTGCTGAGCATTGTGGGCAGTGCAACTGGGTGGCAACACGGCCAGCAGCAGGTTGCATCTTAGGCAGCAAGTAAGCTGCAGCTGTAGCTCACTGCTGAATTGATACATTCCCGCCAAAGGCGGCGTATCAGCTACAACTGGAGGACAAGATCGGTACATGTTACAATAGGCTGGAGAGGCCCAGGCGAAGGCAGCTGACGGGACTCGATGTGAAGTTTTCAGCATCAAATGAGCCACGTGATCTATTGGCAGACAGCAAGGAGAAGCAGCATAGCAGAGCATCTGATACCTAACATGAAGACAACACGCCAATCGGACTTTTGTATTTTTTGTATGTATTGTACGTCAAATTCTGAGCTCGAGTATCAATATACCAAAGTAGTTTGATGTAACTCTCTAAATTTATCAAGAAAATAGGGTTTGGTTTCAAGCTTTCCAGCTATATTTACTATAATAAAGAAGGAAAGGGTGAAATTCGTAAAGATGAAAATGATCCACAAATTTTTAAATGTGAACAAACTATCTTTTATAAGAGACACGTAAATATGGATTTGTAGTTCTGTATCCGTCACTGCCAAATGTAGGTGTTTGCATGCGGTGGAGGAGTGTTGGATGTGGATGGGAACTGTCAGGATGCGCCGTATTAAAACTCGGCCATGAACTTCAAGTATTTTATTATTCCCAGATACAGTGCTGCATTCCTCTCTGTCTACGTCACAGGGTCCCATGATGCCGAGGACGCCACTTCGCTGTCTGCAAAACAGTTTGGCACAGAAGGGCTACCTCAGTGACCAATACTGAGGTGTGCCGTCCATGTACAGTTGCGGAGTTTTGAAAACATCAGGATGCGCCGGCAGGCAACTCAGCAGCCTTGGTCCCCACAGTGCCACAGGACGGCCCCCTGCATGCTCCTTTGCCATCGTGGCTAAGATCGCGGTGACAACAAGTGCCTGCGATCTGACAGCCGGTGGCTGGCTAAGAACCTTGTGTTGGCCTCAGGGGGTCGAACCAGTGACCCACCGTGGACTGGAACGCTGGCGCCCCATCTGCTGCTGCTTGCAGCCGGTGGCGTGACATGCCCCGCCATCCAGGAGAGCTGCCACACTTGAATTCCCTCGTTAGAAAACCGGCACCTATTTATACGTGGCTATACACCTCTGTTTTGGTAATGCACCAATCCAAGTCACGTGCTCGTAACACTTAGATTGCACCAGTGGGTCCCTTCTGCCTGTACCTTGCGCCATGAAAACCATGACATTTACTCTTTTCAGCAGTTCGACGGCCCTGTGGCCTCCATTCTACCGTGCAACCACTGGTCAGCGTAACTTACTGTCAACAGGCCCGCGCCTGGCTGTAACTTGTGGGCTTAGAAATATGGCACTGAATCCAAATTTCCTATCTTAAACGGTGGTGCCGTTACAGTTACAATAAGACCTGTTTTTTTGTATGAGATATGTAATTAGAAATAAGAAAAAGCGCATTTTTCGTATAAACAACCCATATGTATATATTAATTAGCATATATTTGATCATCTCATATTAAAATGACACAGGTGTTTAAAAAACAATCTGCTGGGAATCGAAACGAGACCCCCTGTGACAGAAAAGTGAAAGACGACAGAGACTCTCTGCCTGTCGCAAACTTGACCTTAATTAGCATATTAGAGATGGTAAGAAAACTTCAAAGTGGGTTTTCTTGAGAATATTTGGGAGTTGGATCGAAATGCTTCCAGAATTTGATATTCGACTTCTAAAGTTCATGTACCATAAATATGAAACATTACACAGACCATTTTGGCGTGTGGGCCCTTTAAGTCATGCAACAATGAATCATGCAACAATGGAAAGGCAGCGCCAGTGAACTGACGTTGCTCGTGAGCAGGCGGGCAGAAAGTCAGCCATTGGGCTTCGCTGTTTTTTTTTTTTTTTTTTTTTTTTTTTTTTCAAATACCACTGCACACACTCAGTGGAACTATCGATGCATATTTTCCTTCTTGTAGGACAACATTCCAATGTCTATAGAAGAGTCGGTACTAAGAATAGCAAATAAGTGGATCAACTGCTCTTGGTATTAACGCCCCAACTCTGAGGTGGGTTAAGGAAAGAACTTCAAAGAAAATCTGAGAAAATTGTCTGTATTTGGGACACGAGATAACTGTTCAATGTCGGTTATTAACGAAATGCCAAAACTCAAGGCCATCTTTCTCGCTGTCAGCAAACAAGTAGTGAACTGTGCGTCCACAAATCCATGGAGTTCGTGTTCGTTTGTGGGAAGCATCCCAAGTCCGGAAAGAGGAACAGTTGAGGAGTTACCTGATGATGAGCTGTTTGGTTAATAAAGCCCTTCGCACCAAACCATCTGTCGCCAAACCCCACACGGGGCTATGCTCAAACAAGTCCAGGACATCACGGACGACACACACTGGGGTGTCTCCAAGGTGAATTCTGTGAAGGCATGACTAACGTACTTGCTTCCCATTGACTATGAGGTACCATTCAGACTGGACATCAGTGGCAAGATAAGGAGCGAACACCGATTGCCAGGCAGGACTCCAGCAGGTGTGAGAATGTTTCCCCTCAACCACATTTGGTGTCCAGTTCTGATGAACAAAACAATAAATCGCCTTCGTGGAGATCAAGTGCGTTTACAACAGCGCATTACCGACATATCGAGAAAAAACAAATGGAAATAAAAGACGTGCAGTAGGACGTCTGAAAGCTGCATAGGGACTGAAAGAGGGTCTGCAGCTACTGGCTGGTGATCCTCGTGGGGCAACAGTGCCACAGCATTAGGGGGCTGAGAAAAAGGGCTATCGCTCTGTCAGAGACATGACACAAACCTAAACTATCCTGGAGCCGTAGGAGGGTGAGTGTCTTGTACCGAATGTTGACCAGCAAGCCATGACAAATGAACCAACTCAATGCCGCTAGAATATGGCTGGCCATTGTGGAATGGAGAATGACACCAAATATACATTAACATATTGCGCCTATTGAAGATCAGGGGCTTGCAAATTACGATCTAGGCTCCCAGATCGTAATTGGGACAGTAGGTGCCAGGAGTTGATGGCAATCGTGCATTGTGCGTCACTTGTGAAATCTCATCCTAAGCATCGGATAGTAGTAGCTACACCCAACGGAGCACCGCTGTCCTCGGGAAGCCCTGAACCTATAGCCATAGCACTCGATGTGTGGACGTTAAGGCAGCTACTAGAACCAATTGGAAAGACTCTGTGACCTCAGCACCACTACAAAGAACGATGACGAAATCGTCCGCATAAGCTGTGCAGCAAAAGACATGGCCATCGAGAGACATCCCAGACAGACACTGACGGAAGCATGCACAGAATAGATTCCGAGGCGAAAGCCTACAACAGTGCTGATAGCAGTTGGAGGGACAGCCTTGATGGATCAAGAGGGAAGGAGTGCGATGACTATTTAATACACAGAATGTCACTCTGTAAGGAAGAAGCAAACGACGTCGACGGTATTATCAGGGTATCCCATATTGTGGAACACCCTTTCTAGGGTGACTGATAGCTTATGGGAGTTATGTAGGAATATTATGATTGAGGATCAGGTAGTGACAGCGGGTGGAGCAGGGAACAGTCTTGATAGGGACGGGGAATGTGATGTAGGTGGTGACCTGGCAAAGATAGCAGCTCAAACTGGTGGCACTAATGTGCATTTCGTGCAACTGTTTTGGGTCATGATCGGCCTCAAAATTAATGCAGCTGTTAGGCGCGTTAACATGGGGCTGGAGAGGGCGCTGATGGCAGAGGGCATGGGTCACACTTCAGTGGTGCCAGCTGGGTCCATCAATAGTTCACTGGGCATGGCCTGCATCTCAATAAGTGTGGGAAGGAGAGGCTGGCAAAGCTTATAGGTGACAGTATAGTGGGTGGTGATGGGATCACTCATGGAAAAGTTCCTTTAGTAGTTGGTGTTAGAGCTGCACCTTTTTTTAGATTGGAGTCAGCTGACAAGTATACCTGCTTAAAGGAAGTCCCTCTAACTAAGGGATCACCTTCAGAGGATGTCATGTTGCCAAGTAGAGAAGGAATTAGCATATTTCATCAAAATCTGACAGGTATTAGAGTTTAAGTTGGTGAACTGTTTATAGATATTGACTCTGAAATTTTTGGTTTATCGGAGAACCATTTAAATAATTTGACAATTTAGAGGCTTCCTTTACCAGGCTACAGATTAGCTTGTTGTTTCTCAAGGAGTTCCTTGCAGAGTGGGGGAGTGGCTATGTACGTAAAAAACAGTAGTCAATTTGTGTCCATAGACGTATCACGGCACTTCACTGAACAGATATTTGAATGCTGTGCAGGGGCAGATGAATTTAGTGAAACTAACTTCTAATTGTTGTTGTTTATAGATCCCTTAACTCTGACTTCAGAGCATTTCTTCTCAAGCTAGAGAGGCTTCTTGATGCACTTTGTAGGAAGTATCAGAAATTAGTTATATGCGTTGACTTCGATGTAAATTTAGTATATGATGCTGCAAGAAAACGGATGTTGGTAGATCTCCTATATTCATATGATCTGATGCAGACTGTGTTTTTTCGAACTACGGTGCAGGGGAACACTAGCACAGCCACAGACAGTATTTCTTATTTATTTATTCTCTTAGTAACAGGGTGAATAGCCTTTCAGACCATAACGCACAAATTTTAAAACAAAATAGGCATTTGTACCAAAACAAAGTCACATATTTTTACAAACTATGTAGGGAAAGTTAATCCAACAACAATAGAGAGTTTTTTAAATCTTGTCAAGGAACAAGAATGGTAGGATGTTTATAGTGCCAATACCATAGACGATAAAGCTTTCCTTAAGGAATGTCTCATGCTCTTGGAGAGTTGCTTTCCACTAGAATGTTCAAAACTGGTCGTTGTTGTTGTTGTTGTTGTTGTCTTCAGTCCTGAGACTGGTTTGATGCGGCTCTCCATGCTACTCTATCCTGTGCAAGCTTTTTCATCTCCCAGTACTTACTGCAACCTACATCCTTCTGAATCTGCTTAGTGTATTCATCCCTTGGTCTCCCTCTACGATTTTTACCCTCCACACTGCCCTCCAATGCTAAATTTGGATCCCTTGATGCCTCAGAACATGTCCTACCAACCGGTCCCTTCTTCTTGTCGAGTTGTGCTACAAATTCCTCTTCTCCCCAATTCTATTCAATACCTCCTCATTAGTTATATGATCTACCCATCTAATTTACAGCATTCTTCTGTAGCACCACAATCCGAAAGCTTATATTCTCTTCTGGTCCAAACTATTTATCGTCCATGTTTCACTTCCATACATGGCTACACTCCATACAAATACTTTCAGAAACGACTTCCTCACACTTAAATCTATTCCCGATTTTAACAAATTTCTCTTCTTCAGAAACGCTTTCCTTGCCATTGCCAGTCTACATTTTATAACCTCTCTACTTCGACCATCATCAGTTAATTTACTCCCCAAATAGCAAAACTCCTTTACTACTTTAAGTGTCTCACTTCCTAATCTAATTCCCTCAGCATCACCCGAATTAATTCGCCTACGTTCCATTATCCTCGTTTTGCTTTTGTTGATGTTCGTCTTATATCCTCCTTTCAAGACATTGTCCATTCCGTTCAACAACTCTTCCAAGTCCTTTGCTGACTCTGACAGAATTACAATGTCATCGGCGAAAACGTTTTTATTTCTTCTCCATGGACTTTAATACCTATTCCGAATTTTTCTTTTGTTTCCTTTACTGCTTGCTCAATATACATATTGAATAACATAGGGGAGAGGCTACAACCCTGTCTCACTCCCTTCCCAACTGCTGCTTCCCTTTCATGCCCCTCAAATCCAATAACTGCTATCTGGTTTCTGTACAGATTGTAAATAGCTTTTCGCTCCCTGTATTTACCCCTGCCACCTTTGGAATTTGAAGGAAAGTATTCCATTCAACATTGTCAAAAGCTTTCTCTAAGTCTACAAATGCCAGAAACGTAGGTTTGCCTTTCCTTGATCTAGCTACTAAGATAAGTCGTAGGGTCAGTATTGCCCCACGTGTTCCAATATTTCTACGGAATCCAAACTGATCTTCCCCGAGGTCGGCTTCTACCAGTTTTTCCATTCGTCTGTAAAGAATTCACGTTAGTATTTTGCATCTGTGACTTATTAAACTGATAGTTCGGTAATTATCACATCTGTCAACACCTGCTTCCTTTGGGATTGGAATTATTACATTCTTCTTGAAATGTGAGGATATTTCGCCTGTCTCACACAACTTGCTCACCAGATGGTAGAGTTTTGTCAGTACTGGCTCTCCCAAGGCCGTCAGTAGTTCTAATGGGATGTTGTCTACTCCCGGGGCCTTGTTTCGACTCAGGTCTTTCAGTGCGCTGTCAAACTCTTCACGCAGTATCATATCTCCCATTTCATCTTCATCTACATCCTCTTCCATTTCCATAATATTGTCCTCAAGTACATTGCCCTTGTATAGACCCTCTATATACTCCTGCCACCTTTCTGCTTTCCCTTCTTTGTTCAGAACTGGGTTTCCATCTGAGCTCTTGATATTCATACAAGTGGCTTTCTTTCCTCCAAAGGTCTCTTCAATTTTCCTGTAGGCAGTATCTATCTTACTCATAGTGAGATAAGCCTCTACATCCTTACATTTGTCCTCTATCCATCCCTGCTTAGCCATTTTACACTTCCTGTCGATCACATGTTTGAGACGTTTGTATTCCTTTTTGCCTGCTTCATTTACTGCGTTTTTATATTTTCTCCTTTCATCACTTAAATTCAATATTTCTTCCGCTATCCAAGGATTTCTACTAGCCCTCGTCTTTTTTTCTACTTGATCCTCTGCTGCCTTCACTACTTCATCCGTCAGAGCTACCCATTCTTCTTCTACTGTATTTCTTTCGCCCGTTCCTGTCAGTTGTTCCCATATGTTCTCCCTGAAACTCTGTACAACCTCTGGTTTAGTCAGTTTATCCAGGTCACATCTCCTTAAATTCCCACCTTTTTGCAGTTTCTTCAGTTTTAATCTACAGTTCATAACCAATAGATTGTGGTCAGAGTCCACATCTGCCCCTGGAAATATCTTACAATTTAAAACCTGGTTCCTAAATCTCTGTCTTACCATAATGTAATCTATCTGATACCTTCTAGTACCTCAGGATTCTTCCATGTATACAACCTTCTTTTATGATTCTTGAACCAAGTGTTAGCTATGTTTAAGTTATGCTCTGTGCAAAATCCTACCAGACGGATTCCTCTTTCATTTCTCTCCCCCAATCCATATTCACCCACTATGTTTCCTTCTCTCCCTTTTCCTACTCTCTAATTCCAGTCACCCATGACTATTAAATTTTCGCCTCCCTTTACTACCTGAATAATTTATTTTATCTTATCATACATTTCATCAATTTCTTCATCATCTGCAGAGCTAGTGGGCATATAAACTTGTACTACTGTAGTAGGCATGGGCTTCGTGTCTATCTTGGCCACAATAATGCATTCACTATGCTGTTGGAAGTAGCTTACCTGCACTCCTATTTTTTTATTCATTATTAAACCTACTCCTGCATTACCCCTATTTGATTTTTTATTTATAACTCTGTATTCACCTGACCAAAAGTCTTGTTCCTCCTGCCACCGAACTTCACTAATTCCCACTATATCTAACTTCAACGTATCCATTTCCCTTTTTAAATTTTCTAACCTACCTGCCCGATTAAGGGATCTGACATTCCACGCTCCGATCTGTAGAACGCCAGTTTTCTTTCTCCGTACTAGCAGTACTAGGCAGACTGCGTGGCTGACTAGTGGGATAAAGATATTATGTCGAACAAAGCGGGAATTATATCAAAAAATGGTTCAAATGGCTCTAAGCACTACGAGACGTAACATCTGAGATTATCAGTCCCATAGAGTTAGAACTATGTAAACCTATGATCATCACACACATCCATGCCTGAGGCACGATTCGAACTTGCGACCGTAGCAGCAACGCTGTTCCGGACTGAAACGCTGAGAACCGCTCGGAATTATATCAAAATGTGATGTAGTGACAATCAAGCTACAGTAGCCCATTAGAAACAGTATTGTACGGTGTTTAAAAATGTTATTAGGAAGCAAAGAGTATATGGTATGAAAATAGAATAGCTAATTCACAGTATAAAGTTAAAGCCATATGGTCAGTTGTGAAGGAAGTGTCTAGTCAGCAGGAGAGGTCGACGATATAAAGTGAATTCGTAGCAAAAATACTTCTCTTACTGATAAATCAGATATATGCACAATATTTAACAATTTTCTGAGAATTTCTGGTGAATTAAATAATAATTTAGTTTCTACAAGGAATCATATAACTCTGTTGGCAAATGCCTTTCCGAGATAGATATCTAAAATACACAAGTGTGATAAAGACAAGGGGGAGATTGAGTCAATAATTAAATCACTGAAGACTAAGGACTCTCATGGATAAGAAGGAATGCCTAGCAGAATGTTAAAGTACTGTGCTGTACATGTTAGCCCTGTATTTAGCCATATTTGTAATTTTTCCTTTAGGAATGGTCAGTTTCCTGAACGATTAAAGTACTCACTAGTACAGCCGCTTTATAAAAAGGGAGAGAGAGGGATAATGTAGACAATTTTAGAGCTATTTCTATGTCATCTGTGTTTGCTAAAGTTATTGAAAAGTTGTGTATGTAAGGATAATTGATCATTTTATATCACACGAGCTGCTATCAAACGTACAGTTCGACTTTAGAAGTTGTTAAACAATTGAAAATGCTATATTCTCTTTTCTCTATGAGGTACTGGATGGGTTAAAGATAAGGTTTCGAACACGAGGCATATTGTTTGATTAACTAAGACGTTTGATTGTGTTGATCAAAAAATACGGGGAGTAGCTCACAATTGGTTCACCTCTTACTTTAGCAACAGACAGGAAAAGATCATTATTCACAATCTGAGAATGGCTTTGATGTGGGTCTGAACGCACAATATTTAACAATCATTTTGCAGCGCGGGGTTAGCCGAGCGGTCTAGGGCGCTGCAGTCATGGACTGTGCGGCTGGTCCCGGCAGAGGTTCGAGTCCTCCCTCGGTCATGGGGGTATGTGTTTGTCCTTAGGATAATTTAGGTTAAGTAGTGTGTATGCTTAGGGACTGATGACATTAGCAGTTAAGTCCCCTAAGATCTCTCACTCATTTGAACATTTTTGAACAATCATTTTGTGAGAATTTCTGGTGAATTAAATAATAATTTAGTTTCTACAAGGAATCATATAACTTTCTTGGCAAATGCCTTTCCGAGATAGATGCCTAAAATACACAAGTGTGATACAGATGAGGAGGACATTGAGTCAATAATTAAATCATTGAAGACTAAGAACTCTGGTGGATATGATGGAGTGCCTAGCAGAATATTAAAGTACTGTGCTGTACGTGTTAGCCCTGTATTTAGCCACTCCTGTTCCTTATTTATATAAATGATATGCTCTCTAGTATCATGGGTAACTGTCAACAATTTATGTTTGCTGATGATACTAGCTTGATAGTAACGGAAGTTGTGTGCAGCATTGGTCGGTTTCAATTAGTGTATTTCACTACCTAAGTTCATTGCTTGTAGAAAATAAACTAACACTTAATCACAGTAAGACTCAGTTTTCACAGTTCACTGTTCACAATTCAACAAATCCTGCCGCTTTAATTCCACAGATTGGGCGTGCTATTAGTGAAACTGAACAGTTTAAATATCTAGGTGTTCAGATAGATAGTAAACTGTCTTGGAAAGCCCACGTTCAAGATCTTGTTCAAAGACTTCATGCTGCCATTTTTACTATTCGAAGGGTACCTGAAGTAAGTGATCGTTCGACACGAAAATTAGTCTACTTCTCTTATTTTCATTCGTTTATGTTTTATGGCATTATATTTTGGGGTAACTCTTCCCATTCTAAAAGAATATTTTTAGCTCAGAAACGGGCGGTTCGGGCAGTAAGTGTGTAAGTTCACGCACCTCGGGTCGATTCCTTTTCATGAGTCTGGGTATTTTGACTTTGGCCTTTCAATATATATATATTCCTGACTGTCATTTCTTGTTAACAATATTACCTTATTCCCAAGAATAAGCAGCTTTCACTCAGTTAATACTCGGCAGCAATGAGACCTGCCTTTGGATCGGGCTTCCTTAACTGTTCTACAGAAAGGTGTGCAGTATACTGCATCCATTTTAATACTCTACCGCTCGAATTCAAAAATCTTAGCAGTGATCGACGCTCTTTCAAATAGAAACTGAGGTCGTTCCTGAAGAGTCACTCCTATTCAATCGAGGAGTTGCTTGAAAAATTAAGCTGATTCTTATTGTATTGTTGATTGCGTTTCCTTAAACTTATGGATTGACTTTTTTCGGGTTCATTAACATTGTATTTTTATCTGTTATTACTTTTATGTCGTAATTTCACGTACTGACACGTTCCATGACCTTGGAGATTTCATTCTCAATTTGGTCCTACTGAACCCGACGTGTAAATAAATGAATAAATAAATAAGAAATACTATTAATTAATGTCCTCCAGTGGTGGCGCCTATTATGTGGTGCATAGACTGAAGCTTTGTGCTAACCTGTCACGTGTGCGTGCCCTGACCTTAGGTCCACCAACGTAGCGTCGACAGAGGGCAGTGAGCCTTGCCTGGCATGATTCACCGTCACCTATCACTCTGGCGATGGCCTCGATTAGAAAGCATCAATTTGGTGATGTAATGTGGATTGTGTTCAGTTTTCAAGGCTCCTGGTCACACCACACCTTTTGGTGGCAGAGACTAATGGCACAGATACAGTCATCATGGTCAGGGATGCAGTAGGCCATACTTCAGCAGCCTGAGTCCCATTGACAATATTGTGGCAGATATAAACGCGAATGAGACATCTGGAAGGGTGGCTAGTGAAAAGGGTAAACCCTGGATGATCATCAGCTTACTTTCAAGAGCCCACGAGTTTGAGGTGCTGGACATTTGCTGTTACTTCTGAACATGGATTGTGATGTGGCAGCTGATCTCTGGGCACCTGGGTGTAGTTGAAATCGCCTTCTGTGATCAGTGCATCCTGCCGACAAAGGTGGAGAGAAATGACTGTCTAGGAGAAGAAATTTGAACATTTACTGCACCGACCCAAAACAGATGGCGCTTAGGTATTGATGATTCTGACGCCACCTAATGCGAGAGCCATACCTCGAGCATCCAAGAGAGGCAAATGCATCAGCGAGGATACATTCACATACAAGATCGCTACCCCACTATCGGTAAGGGAAGCATGGGAGATGTGTGCCATAAACCCATGGGGAGCACAAAAAGCTGCAACATGCACTTCCTGTTTGACGGCAATGACAATATCTGAAGCATGTAACATTTCATCGAGTAATGCTAATTTATGGCGCACATAAAACATTGACAATAACTGTGGCTGTGCAATAAATCTGAAAAGTTGCCTTTGCCAGGTGGGTGGGCGATGGAAACTCAGAAGAATCACGGAGAATTTCCTTTCAGGCCTCCATGAAAGTGCATATCACTGTGAAGGGCGGGGTGGGAGAGAGCGACTCCACTCAGGGGGTTTCATCGCCCTGTACACCTCCAGCATCGACGTCGTCTCCCCTGGAGACAGACATCACACTGAGCCAATTCAGTGGAACACATTTAGAGGGAGCCCACAGGCAGCGTCAGGCGCAGAGAGGGAGGCAACGCATCAGTCACAGGTGAGGGAAGGCTGGTGTCTATAGATGAATTCTGACTCCACACATTGGTCTTCCTCCGCTAGGGCATCGGAGGACAGCGCATCATCAACTGTAGGGTAACCATCCCATGCACACATCTGATGGAGGCAATCATCAGAAGGGCTACGATGTTATCTTTTCCGTGTCTTCTGTGACTATTGCTTCCTGGCACTCTTTTTCATATTAGATGGCGGACGACTGTCGTCTGACATGCGGCCAGCCGGCAGGAAAGAGACGTTCGGTACAGCTCCGTGGTCGACAACAGACGTCTTGTCGCTGTCGACAGCCATCGTCTGTCAGTACTTCAGCCGGTGGTGCTATAGGAGATACAGGAAGAACTTATCCTATGTCGTCAAGAGGAGTCGACACCGGTGCCGACTGATTCAGAATGGGTGCAACAGACAAACTCGCTGCAGACGCGGGACGCACGTGCATAGCATGCTTTTGGACAGCGGGGCCTAGTGCCCTTGTGACAAGATTGTCCATACAGGCAGCTGGCAGCGAGCTGCATGGTAGGCTCTGTCCCATGCGCCGTTGAATGTGTGCGTGTGCTACTCAGGCTGCAAGGCCAAATGCGGGCTCAGCTCCCGGCCTGATACAGCGGCGACATTTCTGTCTGAGCACATAGCGTTTAATGCAAGCCGTAATTCTTCAGTCACCTTTCAGACTGAATTATATCACTTTTCTGACATCAATCGAATCGGATGAAGAGCGGGGCCGACGATCTTTCACACGGAGGTGGCGAAATGAAAGAGTGAAATTTGTTGAAACCGTATTACATTCCTGGTATACGGAATACAGAAGGGGATCCCGCTGGGGCAGAGGAAATGGTTGACTGTCATTCTAGGAGATGGGTCAAAAATAGCAAATGAGTAGGGGACCTGATAGGTGGCGGTTCATGTTCGTATGGCTGGTATTGGTTGTGGTGGAGAGGGCTAGAGGCAGATGGTGGGAGCCGTCCACTCTGGATGAGTGGCAGAGTAGTGTGTCTGCACTCTTTCAAAGATAGGAACAAAGAGAGTGGCATAACTGAACTCTGCCCTCTAAAACGCACATGATTCAGTTCCGACGTTCGGTATCTGTTGGTAAGCAAGTTTATTCAGCGTCTAAAATCATCCCTTGTCAGCAGCTTTTACTAGAACGAACTGCTCGTATCGAGGAGGCAGTGTTATGGAAAGTATTACAAAAATTAACAGAAAACGAATTCTCAAAATATACACTCCTGGAAATGGAAAAAAGAACACATTGACACCGGTGTGTCAGACCCACCATACTTGCTCCGGACACTGCGAGAGGGCTGTACAAGCAATGATCACACGCACGGCACAGCGGACACACCAGGAACCGCGGTGTTGGCCGTCGAATGGCGCTAGCTGCGCAGCATTTGTGCACCGCCGCCGTCAGTGTCAGCCAGCTTGCCGTGGCATACGGAGCTCCATCGCAGTCTTTAACACTGGTAGCATGCCGCGACAGCGTGGACGTGAACCGTATGTGCAGTTGACGGACTTTGAGCGAGGGCGTATAGTGGGCATGCGGGAGGCCGGGTGGACGTACCGCCGAATTGCTCAACACGTGGGGCGTGAGGTCTCCACAGTACATCGATGTTGTCGCCAGTGGTCGGCGGAAGGTGCACGTGCCCGTCGACCTGGGACCGGACCGCAGCGACGCACGGATGCACGCCAAGACCGTAGGATCGTACGCAGTGCCGTAGGGGACCGCACCGCCACTTCCCAGCAAATTAGGGACACTGTTGCTCCTGGGGTATCGGCGAGGACCATTCGCAACCGTCTCCATGAAGCTGGGCTACGGTCCCGCACACCATTAGGCCGTCTTCCGCTCACGCCCCAACATCGTGCAGCCCGCCTCCAGTGGTGTCGCGACAGGCGTGACTGGAGGGACGAATGGAGACGTGTCGTCTTCAGCGATGAGAGTCGCTTCTGCCTTGGTGCCAGTGATGGTCGTATGCGTGTTTGGCGCCGTGCAGGTGAGCGCCACAATCAGGACTGCATACGACCGAGGCACACAGGGCCAACACCCGGCATCATGGTGTGGGGAGCGATCTCCTACACTGGCCGTACACCACTGGTGATCGTCGAGGGGACACTGAATAGTGCACGGTACATCCAAACCGTCATCGAACCCATCGTTCTATCATTCCTAGACCGGCAAGGGAACTTGCTGTTCCAACAGGACAATGCACGTCCGCATGTATCCCGTGCCACCCAACGTGCTCTAGAAGGTGTAAGTCAACTACCCTGGCCAGCAAGATCTCCGGATCTGTCCCCCATTGAGCATGTTTGGGACTGGATGAAGCGTCGTCTCACGCGGTCTGCACGTCCAGCACGAACGCTGGTCCAACTGAGGCGCCAGGTGGAAATGGCATGGCAAGCCGTTCCACAGGACTACATCCAGCATCTCTACGATCGTCTCCATGGGAGAATAGCAGCCTGCATTGCTGCGAAAGGTGGATATACACTGTACTAGTGCCGACATTGTACATGCTCTGTTGCCTGTGTCTATGTGCCTGTGGTTCTGTCAGTGTGATCATGTGATGTATCTGACCCCAGGAATGTGTCAATAAAGTTTCCCCTTCCTGGGACAATGAATTCACGGTGTTCTTATTTCAATTTCCAGGAGTGTATATTAAAGTGACAAGCAGCACTCGCTCTGTCAACAGCCTTGACATAGTGATAGTATCGGTTCCCGCCAGAGCATTGAAGTTAAAAGCTGTCGGACTTGGCTAGCACGTAGATGGGAGACCGTCTGGGTCTGCCGTGGGCTGTTGGCTAGCAGGATACACGCAGTCCTTGTGAGGTCGATTGAGAAGCCACTTGAGAAGCAGCGACTCCAGTCTCGAAAACTGCGAACGGTTGGGAGATCAGTGTGCTGACGACATGCCCTTCCGCATCCACATTCAGTGACACCTACTGCCTGAGGATGACACGGCAGCCAGTTGGTACCGTTGGGGCTTTTGAAGCCTGTTTGGATGGAAAATAGTACTCAGTCTATGATGAAATATGACGTCCATACGTCATTATTTTCTGCTTCAGAACTTATCTATAACTTTGGATTTGAAAACGTTAATATGGATTATCATATTATTCATAATTCTTCTGCCTAAGCGCACTCTCTGAATTCATGACATATTTAGACAAAATGGCCAATATTTGTGACAAGGAAGAATACAAATGTCATAGATAATCCAACAATCTCTTATAATCACGCAGAAAGAAAATGAACAGTATTAGTATCGTATAAGATGCGAACCTAATTCCTTCGTTTCCAAGATTCCTAATCTCTCACCGCACAACCACAATGAACACAGAAAGCATTTAACAATATTATTATTTATATTAAGATCTCTTGAAGGCTTTTATCACCAGTTTGTCACTAACTGATATTTGATTATAAGAAATTGTACCAAGTTAGTGATAAATCTTCAGTATGCTAAAATTTAATTATGTTAAGCAGTATAAACTGCATGAGAGTGAGACATAGCACTTATCAGTAGGGGTTCGAGTTCTGACTTAGATAGAGCTGTGACAGTGTGTTGGAAAGATTGCTAGGACCCCTTGATATGTCCATTCTTGTCTCCACTGATATGCTTTTGAGAGGACTGTAACAGACAGCACAACAGAGCAGCACAGTCGAACACAGAAAAGCTGTGGCTCTTCTCATAGTGGACTGTATCAGAGCTGAAATCATTTCAGCACTCGACAGTCTGATTTCTATTTATCACGGAGAGAGCACGACAAAACAAGTTCATTTTTTCCGTACTAGTACACATTCTAAGAAGAATGGCATACATTTAGTAGGGTTTTCGGCTAGCATTCGAAGAAAAACAGCATTATTTTAGTGGAATATTTAGAGTGTGCTGTAGCACTGCCCACAACTTTCTGGGGGCGGGCTGGCTTATCATGATAGCGCTGATGAAGTTAAACTTTGGTGGGGTGAGGTGGGGAGGGGGGGGGGGGGGAGATGAGAGACGGTATGTGTTACATGCAAAGGAAAAAGGTATGAAATAAAGTTTTAAATAAACATCTAAATATTCCAAGTCTGTCTAGCCACCATGTACACATTATACCAGCTGCGATTGAAAAATTTTCGTTTTCGCTTTTTTCTTGTTCTCTGTTTCAGCACATTTTGGTTCATCGGTGAGGAGAGAGTAAGATATAGGGACTGTATTCTGGAGAAAATATGTATATTAATAGAATTTTTTTAATTTCCAGTAGTCACTGAAATTAATACTTGTGTTTCCGTGGGCTTCGTTCAGAGGGATCCAAAGCACTGATTGTGAATCACATCATAAATAATTTTCCCTGGCACAGTGATGAAATAGCTACACTAAATGAGTGTCATCAGAGTGGTTAAATATTTTCTTCTTAGGTACATACTCAACAAAGAAAATATGTGGCTATTTCTCAATACTGTGTAAGTACGTTATCAAAAGGACTAAAATTAACTGCCTGAGCAAAAACGTGAAACACCCTGAAGGGGAAGAGGAAGCGAAATGAGACTTAATGATTTGAGAGTGAATGATACGTGATTTCAGTATAGTTGCAAATATATGAAGTGCTGGAATGAGATTTTTCGCTCTGCAGCGGAGTGTGCGCTGATATGAAACTTCCTGGCAGATTAAAACTGTGTGCCGGACCGAGACTCGAACTCGGGACCTTTTCCTTTCGCAGGCAAGTGCTCTACCAACTGAGCTACCCAAGCACGACTCACGCCCCGTTCTAACAGCTTTACTTCTGCCAGTACCTCGCCTCCTACCTTCCAAACTTTACAGAAACTCTTCTACGAACCTTGCAGAACTAGCAAGCCTGAGAGAAAGGATATTGCGGAGACATGGCTTAGCCACAGCCTGGGGGATGTTTCCGGAATGAGATTTTCACTCTGCAGCGGAGTGTGCGCTGATATGAAACTTCCTGTCAGATTAACACTGTGTGCCGGACCGAGACTCGAACTCAGTTTACAAAGTGCTTGGTGCACAATATGAGGATCCACCCTTGTGGTGGTCAGACATGTTTGACTTGTATCTTGACGACAAATGTGCCTGGCTTTTTGTTGCTATGCCGTTTAACGTCGGGAGGAGCACTGTTACACCCGGATGACTCACAAATCAAGACCCACAATGAGGCCCCTCTCAAATGCTAAAGGTGTTTCGTCGTCTTCAAAGTGGTCAATGAACGTCTCAACTTCTTTGCGCCTCATACATGACTTAGGAGGCCTGCAACAATACTATAGTTGAGTTGACGTAAAGTTGATCCCTGACAATTGCAGCGGGCTGCGCGTGACAGCTTTGCGGACGTACACCAACCAACGAGTTTCTAATCGTCTGTATGGCAACGCCTCAGTATTGTCACAGTTTTGTAGACGAGTACTGTTTGTGCTTGCAGCCGTCACCGCTTCTCAGTCGAAAGCTAGCAACAGTGCTAGGATCTGTCAGGGAACAACCTGCGTCGCCTCGACTGTATCCATGTATTCTGGTGACCTTTCGCCTGTTACTGAGAACTGCTGCTCTTAAACCATTTACTTACCCGGCTCTGGTGTGTACAAGTACATAGTTACATTCACATCTGACCATGCCTTCTGAATGCTTCAGTTCGTCACAGAGCGTGTTAAGATAATGAAATAATTGGGTTGGGGGGGATTGAGTTGTTTGGGGGAGGAGGCCGAACAGCGAGGTCATCGGTCTCATAAGATTGGGGATGGGAAAGGAAGTCGGCCGTGCCATTCCAAAGGAACCATCCCGGAATTGGCCTGGAGTGATTTAAAAATTCACAGAATACTTAAATCTGGATAGCTGGACGCGGGATTGAACCGCCGTCCTCCCGAATGGGAGTCCAGTGTGCTAACCACTGCGCCGCATCGCTCGGTTGATGAAATAATGAATTAATGAATTTATTATGTGTGTGCTTGTAATGCACGCAGCTTTCATTGTCAGCGATTTTCCATTCGCTAGGAGTATACTGGAATCGCGGAATATACGAACTCTTGTGTTCCAGGCACGAGTTACCCGTTATCCCATCCTAGGGCCGCCGCCGAGATCACGTACAGCCGCGAGCTTGATGCGCATGCTGACCGCTTTTCGGTCCAGTGCTTCGCAAATACACGAATAATTACATCTGTTGTCCTATTAGGCTGCACGACAGCGTAGGATTGAGAGATGTCCTGATTAGCAGGAGAAACACTTACCTCGATCTACACTGATGACCGCGTAGCTACTGCTGTGACGTTAAAACTCCAGAAGTGGTGCGAACGTCTCAGACAGATGAGAAGCAATAGAACATTACAAATATGGACTACGTGGGAGCATTTTTTGCTACTGGCAACAACGAGGGAAACCTGAACATCTGCAGAAGTTGGATGTACTGTAATACTTTAAGTCCGTTTCTCCAAGTAAAGACGCAATCTGTACTGACGAACTACCATCTGGAAAACAACATGTATACCGTGGAGAGAGTTCACAGAGTTATTGAACGACAAGCAGGAACCATTCTACAACCAGGACTTACATTAGGAGATACTCGGACGCTGTGTTTCATTGCCAGACACTAAATGATGGAAAGCACCAGCAGCCGCTGGAAACTGACATAATCCGTGCGTCAAGTTCATTTTCGTAACTGGTTATAATTTGAGTGACAGTAGCCGACCAACGTTTTGTTCATTTTCCACGACAGAACAAAATGACGAAACACAGCATTCGCTGAAACTTCGTATTATAGCAGAAAATTTGCACATCCTGGGAGCTAACAGCAAACGGCCACGAGGACTGATGTAAACGGAGATGACAAAATGTTATTGTAAAGGATGTGGAGATTTTTCCCCTCTGTCCAGAAGAGAGTTAGATAAAAGTGGCATTTCAAGATACGAAGAGGCTACCCTCATAAAACGGTAACAAACAGAGATTCATTTACTTCTTCCTTATTTACTTGCAACGTGCTCTATTACAATGTTTGTAATAATACATACACTACTGGCCATTAAAATTGCTGCACGAAGAAGAAATGCAGATGATAAACCGGTATTCATTGGACAAATATATTATACTAGAACTGACATGTGATTACACTTTCACTCAATTTGGGTGCACAGATCCTGAGAAATCAGTACCCAGAACAACCACCTCTGGCCGTAATACCGGCCTTGATACACCTAGGCATTGAGTCAAACAGAGCTTGGACGGTGTGTAGAGGTACAGCTGCCCATGCAGGTTCAACACGGTACCACAGTTCATCAAGAGTAGTGACTGCCGTATTGTGACGAGCCAGTTGCTCGGCCACCATTGACCAGACGTTTTCAATTGGTGAGAGATCTGGAGAATGTGCTGGCCAGGACAGCAGTCGAACATTTTCTGTATCCAGGACCTGCAACATGCGGTCGTGCATTATCCTGCTGAAATGCAGAGTTCCGCAGGGATCTAATGAACGGTAAAGCCACGGGTCGTAACACATCTGAAATGTAACGTCCACTATTCAAAGTGCCGTCAATGCCAACAAGAGGTGACCGAGACTTGTAACCAATGGCACCACATACCATCACGCCGGGTGATATGCCAGTATGGCGATGACGAATACACGCTTCCAATGTGCGTTTACCGCGATGGATGTCGCCAAACACGGATGCAACCATTATGATGCTGTAAACAGAACCTGGATTCATCCGAAAAAATGATGTTTTGCCAGTCGTGCACCCAGGTTCGTCATTGAGTATACCATTACAGGCTCTCCTGTCCGTGATGCAGCGCCAAGGGTAACCGCAGACATGGTCTCCGAGCTGATAGTCCTTGCTGCTGCAAACGTCGTCGAAATGTTCGTGCAGATAGTTGTTGTCTCGCAGACGTCCCCATCTGTCGACTCAGGGATCGAGACGTGGCTGCCCTGCGGATGAGATGCCTGTCATCTCGACTGCTAGTGATAAGAGGCCATTGGAATCCAGCACGGCGTTCCGTATTACCCTCCTGAGCCCACCGATTCCATATTCTGCTAACAGTCTTTGGATCTCGACCAACGCGAGCAGCAATGTCGTGATACGATAAACCGGAATCGCGATAGGCTACAATACGACCTTTATCAAAGTCGGAAACGTGATGGTACGCATTTCTCCTCCTTACACGAGGCATCACAACATCGCTTCACCAGGCAACGCCGGTCAACTGCTCTTTGTGTATGATAAATCCGCCGGAAACTTTCCTCATGTTAGCACGTTGTAGGTGTCGCCACCGGCGCCAACCTTGTGTGAATACTCTGAAAAGCTAATCATTTGCACATCACAGCATCTTCTTCCTGTCGGTTAAATTTCCTGTCTGTAGCACGTCATCTTCGTGGTGTAGCTATTTTAATGGTCAGTAGTGTATATGTAATGTGTGTTGGTGGTTGTGTGTGGAGTGAAGTGTAATGTTTTTGTTGTATGATAATGACGATGTGAGAATGGAGGGGGTGAAAGCCAGTGCCGACACACAGCCTACCCCTCATGAAGAGCACCAAGGGGGGGGGGGGGGGGGGAAGGTGCTGAGCTTAACGTCCCCATCCGTCCCCATCAGCTATGTCACCTAGTCTCACTTAACGAGACACTGCGGAGAACTTTGGTATTTAAAATAGGACAGGGGTCAGTACCTTAACGCCACCATATCTCCTCCTCTTCCTGATCAAACACTCGCAGTGAAAATTTGTTCCACCACCGGCCTACGCCCGGGTCGAGCGCCACCACACAAGTGTTGGCGACCTCGGCCACGGAGGCAGGTGAGCAGACTGAAAAATGTGAGTGTGAGTACTCAGCGGCTTAACATATGCATGGGTCATCCGGAACACCGCGCAAAAGTCTGCGTAACTATCAGTCGTTGTTTGTTACACTACTGGCACTATATGCTATGCTTTCTTCCTGGAGACGAATGTACATTTGGTTTTTTTCCACACACACATAAAAGCCCCCTACCCCCCAATAGAGGCACTCGCCCACACAGCAAACACACATTGTACAAAACTTTACGTGTCCGGAAAGCCCTAGCTCATATTTACATCGCAACGGCCGACAAGCAACGAGAGGAACAGGCAAGAAATATAACAATTACATTAAAATTTGTATTATAACTAGATCATCAGGAGTGCGAGCACTCCAGTAAAACATGTATTACGTGCATTAAAGTTATTATACCTGCATTATGAATGCATTTAGAAAGGCGGTAGCCTCGTATTAAGTGTATTAGACTGTCTCTAGTCGGATTCACCAAAGATGGCGATTCGCTCGGGTCGAGGAACGGATGGGGATTGCATTGTTGCCGGTTCCAAGCGACAGCTGTGGTATGCGTATACACTTGCTTTGCTCTTGATATAAGCGTGTATCCTGCAAATGTCTCTCACTTGCTTGTGTAAAATTTGTCGCTTACCACAACCATCATCCCACGGCACCTCGCTACAAATGCAATAAAAATTCTCTAAATAACTCGCTACTATTACGTTTAATTCCCTCATTGTCTGTGACATCCACAGTAGAGTCATCAGAAAAGTAGTGAAACGTCATTGCCTGTATAAGAATGTGTGACTTAGGTGCGCAGAACGAGCCTAAACTCGATAGCCGCTATAATGCGGTCCTGGTAACAACACTGTTTACCAAAATCTTACAATTGTAGCAAGTAGATAAATGTCTTATGTTTAACAGACAGAAACGAGTTTCAGCAGTGCTAACAAATACCAAGACTCTCACCCTCCTGCCGTACACCAAGCCTACATGAGAGAAAGTCTGTCGCTCATTATCTAGCGATTTGCGGTCTGGGTCAGAGCGTATCGGGTTCGTTTCCCTGCCGGGTTGGGGATTTTCTCCACCCGCGTACTGGGTGTTCGTGTTGTCCTCATCATTTCATCATGATTCGAGAAAATGGCGAGACTGTACTGTGGAAAGTTTGTGAATTTGTACGGGCGCTGACAACCGCATCGTTGAGCGCCCCACAAACCAAACATTATCACCATGAGAAGTCAAAGCCATTAAGTGTCCGCTACCTGTGAACCTTACCCCGTCTCCCAGGGAAGTGAGAATGAATTGAAAGCATACGATAAACTGTGGTATATCAGCACTTATTAAGAGGCACCGCATAGCCACGAGGAGGTTACCCCCAACTTCTTAAAATTGGCTTATATTAAATTCCAACTGTTTATCTCAATTTGACTTGTCTCTACCGTATGCTGCAAGTTCTCTAACTTAAGTTTTAATTATTGCCTTTTTGCTCTGATTTTGTACTGCATTTGTTGAGACAGTATTTGTTACACATTCTTTGCTAGTCACCACCTAGCAGGACAGTTAGGTGGTCATTTCCGAGTATCTGCGGTGCTTTTGATCTACAAGTGGCACAGATAGATGCTCGCGGCTGTCTCTCTGACCTTACAGAAAACCCAACGGACAGAAGCTAAATGTTTTGATGCATTAAGTGGTTTGGAAGGGAGTTCTGTATCGTTACATCGAGCGCTCGTGCGAGCACGCGCACACGCGCACACGCGCACACGCGCACACGCGCACACACAAGCAACCTAGAGACGTGTGCACCAACTAAAATAACCATTGATCACAGACAGCACGTAACAGTGCGCTAAACACTGACGCCGACAACACAATCAGGAACCGCACGTAATGAAGCACATTCATTGAGCATTCAAGGCTCTGAATCATAACTATTTGTAGCTTAAAAGTGTAGTGGCACATTATATAAGTTACAAGTGCAGCAGTTAAGTGGCAATGTATGTTTACTCCAGCCGCTGAAGTTCATACAGTCAATTAAGGTGAGACGTATGAGACGAAAACTATTTACTGGACGGAGCTATGTTTGAAAATCGGAGAACAACGTCAGGCAACCGAATACACTAACTTTCATATACATTAAACGATTTGAGCAGTACACGCCACCTGTCGGCGAAGTACAGCGCCTATCGGGACGTCCATTAGTTACTTGAGATTTTTTTAATTTGGACCTCCTTCCCCTTGGTCGGATTCGGTGAGATGTGGTGGGAGCCCACTGCGCTCTGGTGAAGTTTACTCCATCGTAAAAAAGATTTTTCCCTGGTTTGTTTTAAACATTGATTAAAACACTTGAATAAAATAATGTTTTATGAGGAGAGTTTATAAACAGTGTTTTAGCACGTTGTTAAAAACAGTTTATTTTAAAAAGGCTAGTGTTAAACGTTTCAACGGATCCGTAAAGAAGCTGACCTTTTACTGATATGTAAATTCGATGTCATTGAACCATTCGTTACTTTGCTGATGAAAGTCAACATTTCTAGTTCTTACCTTTGAACTGTGTGGTCTCTTGATTTATAAGTTCAGTAAAAGAATTTTTGTCACTGAACTTCATCTTAGCTTCCATCCCCAAACGATTATTTGTTGCTCGCATTTGTGCATCGACTTGTCGCCGTTTAACACACGCATTGTAAAAGTTTTGATACCAATTCATGCTGAATACAGCAACATCGACTTTATATGCGTTGCAGAATACCATAAGTGACCGACTGACAGACAGTGATTTCGACTGACGGTCAGGGAACTCCCCATATGAAATCTGACACTTCTGCGGCACTTGTTTCAAGTAGAGGATCGTGGGCAATCACACGTTTCAGACATTCAATTCAGAAACACAGTAGAGACTGGTGGACACTTTAATACTATCTGTGCTCGGTATTAATTTTGTGAAGCAAAATGTGATCCATTAAGATATTGTATATTATCTGAATTAAACATTTGACATCAGACTTTCACAGTCACCCCCCCCCCCCCCCCTCCACCGTTTAGATGTGATATCGAGAGATTTTGCGAGATCCTTCCCCCGCCCTCCCCCTCAGCGTTTGGAGCTCAGGCAATTAATGGGCGGCCCCTAAAGGCGTGAGAGGACAGCCCTGCAGCAACCTGTTAAAATGTGAGCCGTGCATCAAAGGCGCCGCCCTCGTTTTTCGGAGGGGCGGTCGCGTCAGTCCACGCTAGTAGCAAAATCCCTTCAGTAGTTCTTGGGAATAGCCTTCGCATATAGAACAAGCTTGGCAGGGGTTGTCATAGTTCAACCAATTTGCTACAAATATTTATAAATTATAGACACGAACCTTCCTCGTGCAGCTATGTATAGACTACGTAATCAAAAGTGTCCGGACGCCCCGGAAAACTTAAGTTTTTCATACAACATTCGGGAATTCAGCCAGGTAAAATTTACAGCGACCGCCGATATTTCGGCGGGAGTACACCCCGCCATTTTCAAGGCACAAACTGCAACGGATAGGCGATGTACAGGCAAATTTAAAACCTCTGTTCTCGGAGTAATTCAGGAAAGATAACACACGCACACTGAGCACTAGTGCCACCAAAGGCTACCAGAGATATCGATAGTGAGACTACGAACTAGCAGGTGAGGTAACATTAACTCTGTCCCTCTGTTTTTTTGACAAGGGAGAGAGCAGGATTCTAGGCAGAGTTTAAGCAGAAACCTCCATCCCTGTTTACAAGGTTACTCACTAATTTAATCTCAACTGCCTCCTCAATAACACTGTGCCTATGGCTGGATGTGCATGTCAGTATCTCGGTATTGTGATATAACATCGGGTGACCAGTATACAAGCAATGTTCAGCAGTAGCAGATATACTTGGCTGCTATAATCGTGTATGCCATTTATCATCAGTACATCGGTCCACCACGGTCCTGATGGTCTCACCAATATGCGCCATGCCACAGCTACAAGGATGCGATATACATCTGCCTTACACAAACCTACATCATCTTTAACCGAACCCAAAAGCACTCTGATTTTAGATGGAGGTAGGAAAACACATTTCACGTCATATTTCCATAAAATACGACCGATATTGTTGGAAGTGCTTCCTACGTAAGGCCACAAGGCATTAGATTTAGGTGTCCACATCAATCACCCGATGCAAAGTTATTCGATAGCGCAACGCACGTTCAATCTGTATTTCACTATAACCATTTTGGCGAACTGTAGCTTCAAGATGGGACAGCTCAGCCGTCAAGGTCTCAGTGTCGCAAAAGACATGTGCCCTGTTTACCAAAGTACGAAGTACCCCTTCACGCTGAGCCGGATGGTGACAACTATTAGCCTGTAAATACAAGTCCGTGTGAGTACTTTTTCTGTAGACTGCATGTCCCAATAATCCCTCATCCTTCCTCCTAACCAAAACGTCAAGAAAGGGAAGACAACCATCCTCCTCCACCTCCATCGTAAAAGCAATGTTCGGATGCATCGAATTAAGATATGCTAAAAAGGCATTCATTCAAATTCTCCCTACCATGAGGCCAAACAACAGAAGTATCATCAACATATCTGAAGAAACAAGGGGGTTTCAAAGGTGCCGACTCCAATGCACGTTCCTCGAAGTCTTCCATAAATAAATTTGCGATCACAGGAGACAACGGACTACCCATCGCAACTCCATTAGTCTGCTCGAAATACTGGTCATTGATTAAAAAGTAAGTGGATGTCGCCTGCTGGTTCGTAGTCTCACAACCAATACCTCTGACTTGGGTCATCTTTGGTGGCACTAGTGTTCAGTGTGTGTATGTTATCTTTCCTGAATTACTCCGAGAACTGAGGTTTTGAATTTGCCTTACATCGCCTGTCTGTTGCAGTTTGTGTCTTGGAAATGGCTGGGTGTACTCCCGCCGAAATATCGGTGGTCGCTGTTAATTTTACCTGGCTAAATTCCCGTAAGTTGTTTGAAAATTGTATACTCCACGAGAAACTCAGGTCTCACATGTTTTTCATATCAGGTGCATCGTGCTGCCACGTACTGCCAGGCAATCCATGTCAGCGGCCTCAGTATTCATTAGAAATCGTGAGAGAACAGAATGGGGCGCCCCGCGGAACTCACGGACTTCTAACGTGGTCAGGTGATTGGGTGTCACTTATGTCATACGTATGTACGCGAGGTTTTCACACTCCTAGACATCCATAGGTCCACTGTTTCCGATGTGATAGTGAAGAGGAAACGCGAAGGGACAAAAACAGCACAAAAGCATACAGGCCGGCCTCGTCTGTTGACTGACAGCCGACAGTTGAAGAGGGTTGTAATGTGTAATAGGCAGACATCTATCCAGATCATCACACAGTAATTCCAAACTGCATCAGGATCCACTGCAAATACACTACTATGATAGTTAGGCGGGAGGTGAGAAAACTTGGATTTCATGGTCGAGCGGATGCTCATAAGCCACACAACGCCAGTAAATGCCAAACGACGTCTCGCTTGGTGTAAGAAGTGTAAACATTGGACAACTGAACAGTGGAAAAACTTTGTTTGGATTGACGAATCACCCCTTGCACCCCTTGTTGTTTTGCGTGACACTATAACAGCACAGGCCTACATTGATGTTTTAAGCACCTTCTTGCTTCCCACTGTTGAAGAGCACCTGATCATAATGCACGACCTGTGGCGGAATGGTTACACTACAGTAACATCCCTGTAATGGACTAGCCTGCGCAGAGTGCTGACCTGAATCGTACAGAACACGTTTGGGATGTTTTGGAACGCCGACTTTGGCACGTCAGTATATACGTCCGTATAATAAACCCTTTTCTCTCTTCTTTGTTACCACAGCTCCACCAATTCGCCATCATGTCATCAGATATAGGCAGAAAAAAGCTTTAATGTGTAACATGTATAGAAGCACACTTTATGTGGATACACGGAAGTGCCAAAAGTTACAGGATACCTCCTAACATCGTGACGGACATCCTTGTGCCCGGCGTATTGCGGCATCTCCGCGTGACATGAAATTTTACTTTAATTCAGATTTTTCAGCGCTGAATGGTGACATAGAAATTACTGTGTGTGACAAGAAAACAAACGAATTGATCATGGAAGAGATGGAGTGTATGCGCTATTATGAATGTTCTGAAAACGAAATTGGGATTGACATGAGAGGTAGCTACCTGAACAGGGTGGAAGACTGTTCAAGGAAATTATGTGTTGCATTCCAAGACATAAGAAGACCGTAAAGTCAGGCTGTACCCCTTATCACCGTAGTATAGCCAGGTGTCCCATGTTGCCTGATTTAGAAGACCTTAAGTCGATGGATGCTCCCTGCAGAAGTATTGAGCCATGCTGCCATTCATAATAGCGAAAGCGTTGCCGGTTTAGGATCTTGTGCACTAACTGATCTCTCGATTATGTCCCATAAATCTCCCATGAGATTCATGTGAGACGATCGTGGTGGCCGAATCCTTCGCTCTATTCGTCCACATGGCATTCAAATCAATCACCAGAATTTATGGTCTGGTGACAGCGCATTGTCAAAAAACCATTTCCAGTCAATGGGCGGTTCACCTGGACCAGAAGGCTCAGTCCATTCCATATAAACACAGCCCACAGTATCATGGAGCAACCACCAGCTTACACAGTGCCTTGTTGACAAACTGAGACGAGGGTTTCGTGGGGCCTGCGCCGAACTCTAACCATACCAACACCTCTTTCCAAATGAAATCGCGACTCATTTGACCACGCGACGGTTTTCCGGTCATCTGGGGTGCGACCGCTTGGCCATGATCCCAGGAGAGGCACTGCAGGCGGAGTCGTGCTTTTGGCAAAGGCACTCGCGTACGTCGTCTGTTGCCGTAGCCCATTAACGCAAAATTTCTCCACACTATCCTGACGGATAAGTTTGTCGTACGTACGTCCGACATTGATTTCTGCGGTTATTTCACGCAGTGTTACTTGTCTGTTAGCTCTGATAACTATACGAAATCGCCTTTGCTTCCCGCCCTTACGTAAATGCCGTCAGCCACTGCGTTCTCCGTGGTGAGAAGTGATGCCTAAATTTTGGTGCTCTCGTGTCACTCTGCGGATCTCGGAATATTGAATTCCCTGATGATTTCCGAAACGGAATGTCCCATGAGTCTAGCTCCGACTGTCATTCCGCGTTAAAAGTCTGATAACTCCCGTCACGTGGCCATAATCAAAAAAATGGTTCAAATGGCTCTGAGCACTATGGCACTCAACTGCTGTGGTCATCAGTCCCCTAGAACTTAGAACGACTTAGACCTAACTAACCTAAGGACATCACACACATCCATGCCCGAGGCAGGATTCGAACCTGCGACCGTAGCAGTCGCACGGTTCCGGACTGCGCTCCTAGAACCGCAAGACCACCGCGGCCGGCCATAATCACAATGTAAAGCTTTTCATGTGTATGACCTGAGTAGACATAACATGCGTACGCGATACTACCACCATCTTTATATGTGCGTATCGAAATGCAATAAATGTTGTCACCTCAGTTCAAACTGCGGCAATAACACACACATCAAATAAAAAGCTTTCAATCATCTTGGTTCCGAGAGTTTCGGAACGTGACAGAAAATTGGAATAGATATCAATATAAACATCATTTCCACCCGTTTTATTGCTCACGAAAACCACATATTGCAAGTTGTACCACCATACAGTGAGACCTCCAGAGCTAGTGGTCCAGACTGTTGTACACTCCGGTACCTCTAATACACAGTCGCACGTCCTCTTGCATTGATGCATGCCTGTATTCTTCGTGACATATAATGTCAGTCCAGATTGTCCCACTCTTCAACGGCGATTCGGCGTAGAACTCTCAGAGTGGTTGGTGGGTCATGTCGTCCATAAACAGCCCTTTTCAATCTATCCCAGGCATGTTCGATAGGGTTCTGGAGAACATGCTGCCCACTCTAGTCGAACAATGTCGTTATCCTGAAGGAAGTCATTCACAAGACGTGCACCGTGGGGGCGCGAATTGTCGTCCATGAAGACGAATGCCTCCCCAGTATGCTGCCGATTTGGTTGCGTTATCGGTTGGAGAATGACATTCACGTATCCTACAGCCCTTACGGTGCCTTCAATGACCACCAGCGGCGTACGTCTGCCCCACATAATGCCACCCCAAAACAGCAGGAATCCTTCACCTTGCTGCCCTCGCTGTACAGTGCGTCTAAGGCGTTGAGCCTGACCGTGTTGTTTCCAAACACGTCTCCGACGATTGTCTGATTGAAGGCATATGCGACACTCATTGGTGAAGAGAACGTAATGCCAATCTTGAACGGTCGATTCGGCATGTTGTTGCGCCCATCTGTACCGCGCTGCATGGTGTCATCGTTGCAAAGGTGAACCTCGCCATGGACGTCGGGAGTGAAGTTCCGCACTATGCAGCCTATTGCGCACAAATTGAGTCTTAACACCACGTCTTGCGGCTGCACATTATTCAACATGGTGGCGTGGCAGTCAGGGTTCCTCCGAGCGATAATCCGTAGGTAGCGGTTATCCACTGCAGTAGTAGCCCTTGGGTGGTCTGAGCGAGGCATGTCATCAACAGTCTCTCTGTATCTCCTCTATGTCAGAGACGCCTGGGCATTTGCCTTGTTGAGAGCCCTTTCTGGCACAAAGTAACAATGCTGACACGATAGAACCGTGGTAACGACCGTCTACGCATAGTTTAACTACAGACAACACGAACCGTGTACCTCCTTCCTGGTTGAATGGAACTGATCGGCTGTCGGACCCACTCCGTCTAAAAGGAGCTGCTCATGCGTGGTTGTTTACGTCTTTGGGCGGGTTTAGTGAAATCTTTGAACAGTCAAAGGCACTGTGTCTGTGATACAATATCCATAGACAACGTCTATCTTCAGGAGTTCTGGAAACCGGGTTGATGAAAAACTTTTTTTGATGACTGTATAACAGCAAATCCACTGTAATAACAGGCCTTGGTTCCTTCGAGCCTGGTTTCTCTTACTACCACACAGCTCTTGTTAGGCGTTTCTTTTTGAATGTAGATTGATTTGTGCTTTATCCGACCAGTAATGGTACAACCCAATTTTAGTTTCAGTTTGAAATAGCTTTATGTAATGCTCTGTATCGCCTGGGCCTTTGTTAGCTTCCTTTCGTGGGCGGTACCGCCATTGTACCTCGAGCAGTTGTGTCGTCGTTCCTCCTGGCGGTAAACGAGCTTCGTATAAAACTTCCTGGCAGATTAAAATTGTGTGCCCGACCGAGACTCGAACTCGGGACCTTTGCTTTTCGCGGGCAAGTGCTCTACCAACTGAGCTACCGAAGCACGACTCACGTCGGTACTCAGAGCTTTACTTCTGCCAGTACCTCGTCTCCTACCTTCCAAACTTCACAGAAGCTCTCCTGCGAACCTTGAAGAACTAGCACTCCTGCCAGGAAGTTTCATATCAGCGCACACTCCGCTGCAGAGTGAAAATCTCATTCTGGAAACATCCCCCAGGCTGTGGCTAAGCCATGTCTCCGCAATATCCTTTCTTTCAGGAGTGCTAGTTCTGCAAGGTTCGCAGGAGAGCTTCTGTAAAGTTTGGAAGGTAGGAGACGAGGTACTGGCAGAAATAAAGCTGTGAGTACCGAGCGTGAGTCGTGCTTCGGTAGCTCAGTTGGCAGAGCACTTGCCCGCGAAAGGCAAAGGTCCCGAGTTCGAGTCTCGGTCGGGCACACAGTTTTAATCTGCCAGGAAGTTTCATATCAGCGCACACTCCGCTGCAGAGTGAAAATCTCATTCTGGAGCTTCGTATAATTTGACTACCTAATACACTCGCTGTGTGACTGTGCTCACCTCAGCTTGTAATGTTTCCTGTTATAATAACTCTTTTACTATATCATTTACTTACCAGTTTTTAAGATGTTAAAATTTTAATATCTCGATGCTTCTATCAAGTTATTTAATTCTAAGTCTTTGATTTTAACTATTTTCGTCAAATCAGTGAATATCACAGATTTGAAATAAAATAATGACCTTGAAATAAAACTCTGGAGGCAAACCGGTCAGGCTCAACGCCTTAGACACACTATCCAGCGAGTGCAACAAGGTGAAGGTTCCCTGCTCTTTTGGGGTGGCATTATGTGGGGCAGACTTACGCCGCTGGTGGTCACGGGAGGCGCCATAACGGCTGTATGATACGTGAATGCCATCCTCCAACCGATAGTGCAGCATATTAGCGAGACATTCGTCTTCAAGGACGACAATTCTCACCCCCATCATGCACATCATGTGAGTGATTTCCTTCAGGATAACAACATCGCCCGACTAGAGTGGCCAGCATGTTCCCCAGACATGAACCCTATCGAACATGCGTGGGATACATTGAAAATGGCTGTTTATAGACGAAGTAACCCACGAACCACTGTGAGGGATCTACGCCGAATCGCCGTTTAAGAGTGGGACAATATGGACCAACAGTGCCTTCATGAACTTGTGCGTAGTATGACGCGCCGAATACAGGCATGCATAAATGCAAGAGGACGTGCTACTAGGTATTAGGGATGCCGATGTGTACAGCAATCTGAACCCCTCTGAAGGTCTTGCTGTGTGGTGGTATAACATGATTTGTGGTTTTCATGAGCAAAAGAAAAAGGGCGGAAATGATGTTTATGTTGTTCTCTATTCCAATTTTCAGTACAGGTTCCGGAGCTCTCGGAACCGAGGTCATTCAAAACTTTTTTGGATGTGTGTAGGAAGTTCAACTCCCAATCATGCTTACGATTAGGGAGGCAACCCATTCGCACTCATGACGTCAGGATGTAACAGGCGTATGGGAAGCTTAATCACTATGAGTTCATGTGCCAATTTACACTGTTTGCCAAATAGGGAGCTGCAAGTCAGGAATTTCAAAATCATTAAGTTCACCTCGCTGAAATATGGCAACTACGATCCTTATAGCTGTACTAACTTAAATAGTAGGGAATAGAAATTCAAGCTCAAGTCTTAACTCGGGAATTTCACAATTAGTTGGTTCTAGCCTCAAGCTTAAGCTAAGACAAAACTCTCTCTTCTTTCCTTTTTTGGAGAGAATCTGAAAGCATATCTGGCTAGTACATCCCAGTTATAAGAAAGATTCCAAAAAACTCTGACACATTCTGGTAGGACGCTTTACGGGAAGAGAGATAATAATTGTGCACAAATTAACGACCGCAAGTTCTCGTGCAAAACACAAAAGTCAACTTGTGTTAAAAGCACTGCAGGAAAATACAGACGTTACCTCTACCGCAAGGCTCCAGAGTCTACAACGTAAAACAGTCTAAAACTCACAAATTTCGTAGTGACAGGAACTCGTCGCCCGCACCCGGCAGGGAACATTTGCAAATGCAAGGTCCAGGTGGTTTGTCGTATGCTTGTTTCCCAGGACGTAGGTCAACAGCGGACACGCCTCATTGCCCAGCATGTAGCTTGCTTTCGACTCACACCTGGCAGCCAAAACGCGCTCCTGCCCCAACACGAACACAACTCTGTCAAACCACCGCCTCACTACTGCCTTGTTGGTATCACTTGCGCCTCACACCGCGGTTCCTGTCAGGGCCTGTTTGGAGCCTTCTCCTCCTCCCCGCCCCCTCCACCCCTTTGACCGGGCAATCGAGAGGTCGAAGCGAGCCGCACGGCTGTACGTAAATTAATTTTTATAGTATATATGGATTCTTTGCCCAATGGCTCCATACATGGTCTGCGGATGTATCAACATATCGTGTCCTAACTGAAATATTATGGAATATACTACCTGTTGCCAGAGCAGTCACTCTTGCTATCGACGATGCGTGCTAGCAATGGCTTTCACGTTTCCTCTTCAACAGACTACTCTTCGTTGTCTCATATCGGAAGATACAGACCATCCCCACACTTACAATATTCAAAAGTGCAGTAATTGATGGCAATGCACTTTCAGTGTCGTCGTGTAAGATTACAGCTCACGATTCCAGTTTCATAGTTATTATTGTGTTGCAATTGGACAAGAGGGGAAAAAAAGGAGTTGTAGTCTGAAAAAGTTGATGAGTATTATCGGTCGGGACAGGAAAAACTCTTGCCGATTCTCCCTTCAGTTTAACCTAGGTTTCCCAGGGATCCATCGATATCCTCACTAATTAAGCGTTAAGGAAGGAGTGGTGGTACTCAATTTCATGCGAGACGCTGGCTAATTAGCAGAACGGCTAAACTTACGGCAACGACGAAAAGTTCTGCAGCGCAACCGAAAGAGAAGAAATAGTAGCATGTTTCAGTTACGTTACATCCGCTTTTCAGGTGGTTTCGTGTTTCCCTGTGTCTCATCTATACAGAGGTTGAACAGAAGAAATACGACACTGGAGTTAAATATTAATTACCGGAACATCAAAATAGTGTACAGTCAGTATGCTATTAGAAAAATATACAGGGTGGTCCATTGATATGACCAGGCCAAATATCTCACGAAATAAACGTCAAACGAATGACTACAAAGAACGAAACTTGTCTAGCTTGAAGGCGCTGCAGTCATGGACTGTGCGGCTGATCTCGGCGGAGGTTAGAGTCCTCCCTCGGTCATGGGTGTGTGTGTGTTTGTCCTTAGGATAATTTAGATTAAGTAGTGTGTAAGCTTAGGGACTGATGACCTTAGCAGTTAAGTCCCATAAGACTTCACACATTTGAACTTTTTTTTTTTTTTTTTTTTTTTTTTTTTTTTTTTTTTTTTTTTTTTTTTTTTTTTTTTTTTTTGAGCTTGAAGGGGGAAACCTGATGGCACTATGATTGGCCCGCTAGATGGCGCTGACATAGGTCAGATATCAACTGCGTTTTTTTTAACAGGAACCCCCATTTTTATTACATATTCGTGTAGTACGTAAAGAAGTATGAATGTTTTAGTTGGACCACTTTTTTCGCTTTGTGATAGATAGCGCTGTAATAGTCACAAACGTGTGGCACACATTTTCAGACGAACAGTTAGTAACGGGTAGGTTTTTTAAATTAAAATACAGAACGTAGGTGCGTTTGAACATTTTATTTCGGTTGTTCCAATGTGGTACATGTACCTTTGTGAACCAATCATTTCTGAGAACGCATGCTGTTACAGCGTGATTACCTGTAATTCCCACATTAATGCAATAAATGTTCAAAATGATGTCGGTCAACTTCAATACATTTGGCAATACGTGTAACTACATTCCTCTCAACAGCGAGTCGTTCGCCTTCCGTAATGTTTGCACATGCATTGACAATGCGCTGACGCATGTTGTCAGGCGTTGTTGGTGGATCACGATAGCAAATATCCTTCAACGTTCCCCACAGAAAAAATCCGGGGACGTCAGATCCGGTGAACGTGTGGGCCATGGTATGGTGCTTCGACGACCAATCCACCTGTCATGAAATATGCTATTCAATCCCGCTTCAACTGTACGCGAGCCATGTGCCGAACATCCATCATGTCGGAACTACGTGGCCATTCTGTTGTGCAGTGAAACATCTTGTAGTATCATCGGTAGAACATTATGTAGGAAATCAGCATACGTTGCACCATTTAGATTGCCATCAATAAAATGGGGGCCAATTATCCTTCCTCCCATAATGCCGCACCATACATTAACCTGCCAAGGTCGCTGATGTTCCACTTGTCGCAGCCATCGTGGATTTTCCGTTGCACAATAGTGCCGGTTTACGTTACCGCTGTTGGTGAATGACGCTTCGTCGCTAAATAGAACGCGTGCAAAAAATCTGTCAGCGTCCCGTAATTTCTCTTGTGCCCAGTGGCAGAACTGTACACGACGTTCAAAGTCGTCGCCATGCAATTCCTGGTGCATAGAAATACGGTGCGGGTCCAATCGATGTTGAAGTAGCATTCTCAACACCGACTTTTTTGAGATTCCCAATCCTCGCGCAATTTGTCTGCTACTGATGTGCGGATTAGCCGCGACAGCAGCTAAAACACCTACTTTGGCATCATTTGTTGCAGGTCGTGGTTGAAGTTTCACATGTGGCTGAACACTTCCTGTTTCCTTAAATAACGTAACGAGCCGGTGGACGGTCCGGACGCTTGGATGATGTCGTCCAGGATACCGAGCAGCATACATAGCACACGCCCGTTGGGCATTTTGATCACAATAGTCATACATCAACACGATATCGACCTTTTCCGCAATTGGTAAACGGTCCATTTTAACACGGGTAATGTATCACGAAGCAAATACTGTCCGCACTGGCGGAATGTAACGTGATACTACGCGCTTATACGTTTGTGACTATCACAAAGCGAAAAAAGTGGCCCAACTAAAACATTCATATTTCTTTACGTGCTATACGAATATGTAATAAAAAAGGGGGTACCTATTTTTAAAAACGCTGTTGATATCCGTTTGAACTATGGCAGCGCCTGAGGCGCAACTGCCAGAATAAAGGAGGCTTGGGGGTGTTACACAGTCACTATAGAAGTAGGAGCAGCAGAATGGGTCGTTCTGGAGAGTTAAGTGACTACGAATGTGGACTTGGCAGTGGCGTCATCTGAGTTACAAAGCCGTCGAGCATTGTGGAGGGTGGTGGTAATAAAAAGCGTGGGCCGAAGGAATCAGTCGCGAGTTACAAAGTGCTACCAGTAGTCCTGTTTGCACAGGGAGTTTAAAAGAATGGGGTAAAATGGTCGAGCAGCTCCTAATAAACGACGCTGTTCTGTAATGAGTGGTAAGCTATGCTTGAGGTGGTGTTAAGAGCAACGTCACTGGACGATGGCTGACTAGAAACGAGTAACGTGGGGTGACGATTCCGGCTACTTTCTAAGTGTGTTTGACGGCCGCTAGGAGAACCTGGACTGCCATCACGTGTAGTGCCAACAATAAAGCGTAGAGGTGGTGGTACTACGGTACGAAGGTGTTTATCTCCATTAAGACGTGATCCCCTTAGTGCAGTCAAGATATCGCTAAATGCGGTATGATATGACCACATTTTACAGAATTGTGAACTGTACACAATAAAAGAACAGTTCAGAGGTGAGTGTATCAGCTCGACACTGCACCCTGTCATAAAGCAGCATCTCTGAGCGAACTTTCTGTAGACGATAACGTTCCTGAAATGGACTGCCCTACCCAATGGAGCATCTTTACGTAGACAGTCGTTTTCACTCCAGATCGAAGCGCCCAACAACACCACTTTCCCTGGTTTCAGCTCTCGAGGAAGAATTGGCAACCATTACTCAACCTCATCGAAAGTGTCTCCAACAGAGCTGAAGCCTAATATTCACTAACAGCTGCCCACGTTTGTTTAACCTGATAGTGTATGTTGCCTGTATTAACATAGGATGGTGAAATATTGATGTCAAATGAGCAGACAGTTCCAAAACCGAAGAAGGCTCTACGATGAAGAAAGCAGAGATGCATGTTCGTCATAACAAGAAGACTAAAGAAAACAGACAAGTGAGGATGAGCTGGGAGTTTAGCGCGATGGAATGCCGAGAGGCGGCAAAAGAATTTTTATGTAGAATCCCGTGTAATAAGAAAATAACAAAAGGAGCATCTTATGGAAATTCGTTTTACGATATAAAGAAAGAAACAGTATAAACTTCTACTCGAAAAGGTGAAGATCTTACGGGCAAAGAAATGTGGAACAGGTCTGTACCCTGGAGAGCATGCACAAGTTTATATGCCCACTAGCTGCACATATAATGAAGTAATTGAAGAAATGTATGATGAGGTAAAATATATTGTTCAGAGAGTTAAGGGGGACGAAAATTTAGTAGTAAGGGGGGACTGGAATTCCATAATATTGAAAGGCATAGAAGGAAAAGTAGTAGGTGGTTATGGACTGGGGGTAAGGAATGAAAGAGGAAGCCGCATGGTATAACTTTGCACAGAACGTAACTTAACTAGCGCTAACACTTGGTTTAAAAATCGTGACAGAAAACTGTATACGTGGAAGAAACCTGGAGACAACAGATGATTTCACATTGATTACATAATTGTAAGACAGATTTAGGATACGGGTTTCTTAATTACTAGTTACATGAAAATTAGATTACTTATAATAAAAATTGGTGAAAAATCGGGAAAGTCTTATTGTTAATGGAAAAGTAAAAAATAAAAAATAACATGGTAATAACAACGAAAAGAGCGTCGTACAAGAAAATGGCTCTGAGCTCTATGGGACTTAACTACTGAGGTCATCAGTCCCCTAGAACTTAGAACTACTTAAACCTAAGATTCGAACCTGCGTCGCGGTTCCAGACTGTAGCGCCTAGGACCGCTCGGTCAGTCCGTCCGGCCGTCATACAAGTTTAGTAAATCTCTATACGGCACTGACCATCTTCAGATCCTTCCTGTTCTTAAATCATGAATCTTCAGGCGGGTTAGGTGCGGCCCGCCGAACAGTCTCACTAATAGGAAATTGAGGAGGACGATTCAGTCTTGTGACAGGAATTACATTATTTCAAGACAGCAGCCATTTGTGTCAGAATTGCGTCTGGAGTTATTCCACAGCTCCATAATACGATAGTGACTGTTGTTACAAATTATTTAATCTAGTAGAGCAAAAAGTTGATCAGTGTCCACTGATTAACAGTTTTTCGCCACCAGTGGTGCAATTAGTCGCGTCCTAAAGGCAAAGTGCGCTTGGAAGCTGTGCGGATATGTCTACGCCGCTTCCCACATTGAAGAAGTGAGAAAGAGGATTGGAACGCACGGAGCCATCCAGACAGCTCTCCGACAGAAAGCTGCTACAGGATCTACGGTATTGAGTCACCCTGGAGAAGAGACGACTGCTGTAAAAGAGCCAGGCGGACGCAGTGACGCAGCACCTCCTGTGTATCTGGTTCCCGCGACGGTGGCGTATTAATTAGTCGTAATGGCCAAGTTGGCCACCGTGTAATTCACACGCCGCGCTGCAACCAAAATATATCTCACCCGAAATTAACTGGTCCGGCCGGCCGCGGTGGCGAGTATGAAACTTTTACCGGGCGACACCGCGGACTGTGGCGGCAGTCTGCGCACTTTAATTAAAAGCGCCTCTCCTCACCTGGCGGTCGCGAGTAATCCGGGCAGCCAGCAAACACAACCAGAAACTCCGCACCAAGTTGGTAGCACTGCGCGCCGTGGGAGGGGAGACCCCGCCGCGACAGTTAGTGCCGCAGTGGGCTACGTGTTTCAGTTAATGCCGGCGCGCGGTCCAAAGATTATCTCGACAGAGAAAGACGGCGCTCGAGCCCTGCCTTCCCAGGCGTACCAACGCTCACTGTGCTACAAGGCAGTTGGTCAATGGAGCTAAAAGGTGGGTCCGCAAGAAGGCTGTACTTTTTTTGGTTACCCGGGTGAATTAATCTTGAATGTTTAATATTTTTTGCGTTTTTTCTCCATACTCTCTAGTTAAATTTCCAAACAATTATTTGTTGTGTAGGAACGTGGGCATAGATCACTGGACATATTGTTCGCCCCGTTAGCTGAGTGGTCAGCGTGACGGATTGCCGTCCTATGGGCCCGGGTTCGATTCCCGGCTGGGTCGGGGATTTTCTCCTTTGAGGAACTGGGTGTTGTCTTCATCATCATTTCATCCCCATCCTGCGCCCAGGTCGCCCAATGTGGCGTTGAATGTAATAAGACCTGCACCAAGGCGGTCGGACCGGCCCCGTAAGGGGCCTCCCGGCCAATAATGCCAAACGCTCATTTCCATTTCAGTGGACATATTCATGGGACTAACTGAAGTACTTCACTAACTCACAAGCAATTACCATTCAGTCTAGAGCGCGACCTACACTGCGTATCAGACTGTCAATACAATGTCCAAATGAACACACCGTCATTTGACTATTGTTTTTATTTAACTACCGCCGTTTCGGTCTTTTATACCATTTTCAAGTCAATGAGTTTTGTCAATGACATACGTCACTTGAAAATGGCATAAAAGTTCGAAACGTGAGTCTTAATTAAATAAAAGATCAGTACAGTCAAATGGCGGTGAGTTCATTTAAAAATTATTGTATGACTGTTGCTAAGCAACAGCAAAAACTGTCTGTTCAATCTGCATTCTAACAACTTCTACAAGGTTAAAATAAACGTTATGCATGTTCAGTTCTCTTTCCTTTTCCGCACATGTAACGTACACACTTCTTTATCATTATGTTATGTGACAAAGCGGACATCATGCATCGGTAGGTTTAATTGAACCAAGTGATGGCCTCCACAGAAATTTTTGAAAATTGGGAAGAAGTATTTAATTGCCTCTTGATATAATGGACACAGTAGAGACACTTGAAATATGTGATCCTGAGCAACCACTTGGAATTGAAGTAACTAAACTTTCTAAAAATTATGCTACAGTACAGTAGCTAAAGAAATAAGCATATGGTGTATATATGCAACCACTGGTTTGCAAGTGGACTGAGAAATGTTTGGTTGGCTGAACATAGCATATTGTCCTACGTAACAGAACAAATTGGGTTTTGGTGTAACCTACATTGCTGTCAAATCCCCTCCTCTTCCCTTCCTCTGCCCCCTTGCGCTCCATTTTTTGGATGAGCTATAAATAGCGGGAAATTAAGAAAGGGGGATAGGATGATATCCTGTTGCTTGCGAGAGTCGTCACAGCCCACATGGTTGCCAGATTTCCCATGTATATTTAGGTCTAATTTATTACCCAATTACGTTAATGGCTATAACTTGTAACCCAAGATGGACTCCTTATTTTAATTAATGTTATTTACATCCCAATATGTATACAACTATCAAACATGGTTGCCTCTATATTTACAGCTTCACTATCTTAATTGCTGTAATTTATAATACAATGTGTCCGACTCACAATTATGTCACTATCGGGCCGCCCAGCGTAAGTCAGATACTGTGACAATATAGCGGACGTCTAAAACGTTGGGAAATTAAAAATATTCAAGTAACTATTACGTTAGAATGCACACATTGCAGTTCATACACAGAAGAAAACTGTATAGCTCTTGTCTACATTTTTAGCAAGTACCACTAGTATTTCTTTCACTTGTGTCCATTATTACCAACACACCACTCTCCCGGAGTTTATTGCGTTTCTTGACCTTGAGACCGCTCCTTATGGGTCAAGCAGCTGCTTAGATCTCATGAAGCTGTGTGCACACTGTACCAGTCTTCCCACCAAGAAAAATACCGGAAATCGACCCCAGATCCTCCATGTGGCACTCAACTGTGTGCACTACTCAGTTACGGAGGTGAACTGTGTAAAGAATGATTGGCAGTAAACCTCTGTATTAAATCTATTTTCTCGTTTTCGTCTTTTCGTGAGACATGTGCGAGGGAATGTGATATGGCGCCGAGAACAATACTCTCGGATTCTCAGTAGTAAACCTCTCTGTGAAGTGCGATGCACGAGTGCTAGTTAAGTTTGTTTAACATCTTGCACTGGCTAAATGACAGATGCGTGACACGCTGCACTGGATCTTGTCTCCCTGCTTTAGTAATTAATCCTGGTATGGGTGTGAGACTACGAGTAATTCTCAAAAGTTGGTCAAATAAGTGTTTTGCAATACACATCTTTAGTAGATAAATTTCCTTATGTAGTCGTTCTACTTTAGGTTGGTCTGGGTGATTAGTCCCAAGTACTTTACGGATGTTACCATTTTTGTGGATTGGAAATAACTGCAGTTTAACTGGTTTGCCCTTCACAAACGACAAACATTGTTACAGTACATCACTGGGTGCAGTTTTCCTCATCTTGAACAACGTCCCTCCAGAATCATACTGTCTATCATTAAGTTCAGAATAATGATTAAACCGAAAACACAACCCTAGGATTACATAGCACCTGTCACTACATGGGAAAACAACACGTATATTCTCGCAGAAAATCACATTCCCATCTGGAAACTCAATGATAATAATCTTTTAGGCTTCATATGACTGCCCTTACTCCACATAACATAATGAGAGCGGTTCAACAACTTTTAACCCAAGAATTCCAGTCACCAATGACATATTCACCACTGTGTCCAATAAAAATGTAAACTTCTTGTAATTTATAACATCCACTAAAGAACACGCCACCTCAGCATACTTCGATGCGGCATTTAAGCTTTCTGAATATGTCCAGCAGCGGATTGGAGTTCCTGTTGTTGGTTAACACTTGATTATGCCACAAGCCTTCATTTCATTTTACATCCCTGCAGTCGTCCTGCTGCTGCTAAATTGCACCAAATTTTCTATAATCTGGTTTATGACACTGCCTCTGGATGTGACCTAAATTTCCCCATGTATAATACCTTACATCATTAGAGAAGGCGCCTCTTTTATCCAACAGTCCTGGTACCATGTCTATCGCCTCAAGCGTCTTAGCAGACCAGATGGCAGGAGCCAAATCCTTGAGGATTTGTGTGTGTACTTTTACAAACTAGATGGCGGTCCCCCTTAGGAAAGTATATAATACCCTGCGTCCATCCTGCTGGAGAATAACATTCCTTACTTTGACATTCTCCACAATCTCGTATGTATGTGCTTTAATTTTTCTTACAATGTCGACAGAACTTTCACTGCCTCGTAGTACCCCTACAATACCGCACTCAGCTGTTTCCAACAGGATCTTGATCCATTCTGCTTTTTATGGCGCTGTACAAGACCCTCCTTTATTTAGCAGAATGTAAGCGTATTGTATATAACATATTCCTTTGCTTTCCCTCCCATCACCTCCTCTTTCTTGTAGCGAAGCCTTTCCATTCAATTTTGTTTCTTATATGTAGTCATTCTACATTAGGTCCCTACATTTGGTAACTTCCAATTATTTTACGACTATTCTGTTTCTAGAGATTTGTCATCAATATTATAATCATGCCACATTGTGTTTGTTTTCCTATTAATGTGCAGTATTTTACATTACATGTGTCCAACTCTAAGTTAAGTCCTACTCCAGGGACGGCCAAGAATTCGACTTGCAGACCCTGCCTTCCCCGTGAGTACCACTGCGCTTGGTCAAGCTGCCCATTTCCTGCACCGCCACACCACGCCGTGTGAGCGATTGACCTGAGATGGTGGGGTACAGTGACCGCCCAGTATTTAGTTGGAAATGCAATTGCACTTTGTACTACTTGGTTTTACGTTTCACATTTCTCAAAAACATAGATTACAAATGGAACAAATTTTCGGTATTACGTAAATAACTGAGTAATTATACAGTTTCTATTTGGTGCAAACTGTAAGCGTGCCGATCGACGCAGACAATTGCACAGATTTTCGCTCTCAGGTTGCCACGTAATCCAGGATTATTTACTTTCAAAGTCAAAAGAACTTCACACATATGTTGACCGAAATATTGTAGAATTATAGCCGAGGGAAAAATGTATACGTGCTGTACAACTTTAACCCAAAGGGATTTGTGTTTGAAACGGATAACACACTGCAGATCAATCACTTGTTTCTGCACGTGCACAGCTGCACTTTCCACTTAAACAGCAAATGGCCTCGAAATCAGCTCAAAAACATATGTATTTAAACCGACAAACTCTGGAAGGTTGTAGGGGACACCAAAACAAATATTTTTACCTAATGTCATTTCTTCCTATGAGGAGTATTTAAACCAGTAGAGAAAGATTTCTCTGGCGGCAAATTAATTAAACCAAGAAACACTTTTCCGTTTTTTATGACCAAGAGACAACACATTAACTCAACCCAATTTCAATGACAGTAGATTTTCAAAAATGCCTCCATTGACACGTAAACAAGGGTTACACCGTCGGATCATGTTCGGTCTGACACGGGCAAAAACCCCAGGAGTATCCTGAATTGTTCCTGCTGCTGCTACTATCCAGGCAACCAGATCCTCTTCTGATGCAACGGCAGTTGCGTAAACAAGGTTGCGCATCTCTCCCCACATAAAGTCCAGAGGGGATCGAGCAGGCCATGGTAGAGGACCACCTCTGCCAATCCACGTTTCTGGGAACCGTCGGTCCAGGAATCGACGCACACGACGACTGAAATGTGCCGGTAATCTGCTAAGTGACTGTCTCATGCAGACGTTGGTACACAACAGCAAAGGTCGTATGATTCGGGATACGGCGATTACGATATAGTACGCACCAACCATATCAGTGTACTCACTCCAGGTGTATCGCTCCATTAGTAAACAAAGACAATGCACTACTACACTGGTAGAGAGCAGTTGCCTACAACTGAAAAGCGTAATACGCCCTCAAACAACTGAATATCGTAATACGGCCTCTAACAACTAAAGAGCGTAATACGGCCTCCACCCGTTTAAATAACCCTCACAGGAAAAATGACATTAAGGAAAAGTATTTGTTTTAATGTCCCCTACAACCTCCCAGAGTTTGTCAGTTTAAATACTTTTCACCCTGTAGATACGTTAACAGATACACATATCATCCTTGTTTCATACGTACCATTCACCGCACTGCTTCATGAAACAACAACGACACTGAAGCGCTAGTACGTTGCACACCACCTGGCATTGTTGTTTTTACCTGTTTTCATCTGTCAGTAACCTAGTTTTTTCAACCGCCTCATAACTGATACTCGCCTCGTGTGCTTTTCGTACTGAACAAACAGAGTCAGAAAAAACTGTTTACCACACTCAAACAAGCTGTTAGCACACGGCTTACATAACGCCATTAGAGCATTACTTGCACCGAAAAGTTCGATGATCTGTTTGCGTTACACATAGTTACATAAAGTCGTTCACAAAATCTAGTAAAGTCGGAAACCTAATCTGCTGTACCATTCGGCAAACATGCATGAACCGACAAAATTAAATTTTTCTTTACAGGTCGTTTTCAAAGGGTCTATGGACGTAGTATTACTAGCTGGTAATGATGTGTAAATTCCAAAACAAACTGAGGTCTTTAAAAACTGGCGTCATATTGGGGTGCACAGATATTTGATTTTACAGAATGTCATGAAGACTGGATCCCTTTCACGGAGCATCTGAATGGCGAAGAAGAGTGTGCATCAAAAGCCGTTTTGGTCAAACTCAAACCTATTATGTTCATGGGCGACATCCTACTGTTACTATAGCTTATAGCAGTTCACGTGCTCGAAAGAAACAGCAGAGTGATCAGTAACAAATTATCTAAGTTCACAATACAAACCAAATATTAGGCGGAGATTCTATTCTAATTTTCAGCAACTATGTTCAACACTTAAAAACACACATTACCTCTAGGACGTTTTTCTTCCATGATGACGATAGTTTGTTACTGCAAACTTGATATGCATCAGTTAGTGTCAGCTTGTGGGAAACAAGCTGTCTGGGTTGGAGGAACTAGGAGATAATAGCTATAATCGCTTTACTAGGGATGCTATAAGTATCAGCTGGTTCAAAACAATTTACAACTTTCGTAATAAAAAGAAAGCATCATGGGAAATAGAGAGGCCAGCTTCAGGCCATCGAAAGGATGGCATAATTAGTGTGTCAATTCAAGAGTTCCCTTCTATAATCTTGACGCTTTTATCACACTTATACGTCAAATTTTGTTTTTAAATGCAGTATTTATAGATCATAATTAGCTCACACGATTTTGATGCAAATAAAGTATTACTAGGCTTCTGTGCCAGCGCTGCATTATTGCAGTTTTAATCAACTGATAGTACCAGAGTATAAAAGGCCTAACAAGTCTGGAACCATTCAACTATAACAAGGAAAACATATGAAATTTTTTATTTACATGCATATTTTGCAGCCTCAAACGTGACTTTATTCAGGGCACTGAAAGTATGAATTAAAAATGCCTTCAATAACAACTTTTCGTGTCTTATTACATACACGAAGCATTTCGGACACCGTGGCTCAATCATCAGGTGATAATTGTCTTAGTATATGCTTTATTTTTGAGGTGAAATGTATATTACTTCCATGAAAAGATTTGATGTCAGGTTATGACTTTCGTAAGTAAAACGCAGAAAATATGTGCGAAATAATGGAAGAAATGAACAGTGTAAAGTGTTTCACTTACTACACAATCCAAGAAAAGCGTTTTTAACTTTTTAACAGCGTCATAGATACTTTTCTCCATCCTCTTCGTACATGTCACTTCATTCAAGAAACACATTCTCATACACATGTTTGTAAACACTTCACAGATGTTTCTGTACATGGTGTGATCGAAGATTAATTTATTCGTAGTTCCAGAGATGTAATTATTAAACAATTCACATATGCAGGGACCGAAAGGCTATTTACAATTTGTACAGAAACCAGATGGCAGTTATAAGACTCGAGGGGCATGAAAGGGAAGCAGTGGTTGGGAAGGGAGTGAGACAGGGCTGTAGCCTATCCCCGATGTTATTCAATCTGTATATTGAGCAAGCAGTGAAGGAAACAAAAGAAAAATTCGGAGTAAGTTTAAAATCCATGGAAAAAAATAAAAACTTTGAGGTTCGCTGATGACATTGTAATTCTGTCAGAGACGGCAAAGGACTTGAAAGAGCAGTTGAACGGAATGGACAGTGTCTTGAAAGAAGGATATAAGATGAACATCAACAAAAGCAAAACGAAGATAATGGAATGTAGTCGAATTAAGTCGGGTGGAGCTGAGGGAATTAGGTTAGGAAATGAGACACTTAAAGTAGTAAAGGAGTTTTGCTATTTGGGGAGAAAAATAACTGATGATTGTCGAAGTAGAGAGGATATAAAATGTAGACTGGCAATGGCAAGGAAAGCGTTTCTCAAGAAAAGAAATTTGTTAACATCGAGTATAGATTTAAGTGTCAGGAAGTCATTTCTGAAAGTATTTGTATGGAGTGTAGCCATGTATGGAAGTGAAACATGGACGATAAATTGTTTGGACAGGAAGAGATTAGAAGCTTTTGAAATGTAGTGCTACAGAAGAATGCTGAAGATTAGATGGGTAGATCACATAACCAATGAGGAAGTATTGAATACTATTGGGGAGAAGAGAAGTTCGTGGCACAACTTGACTAGAAGAAGGGATCGGTTGGTAGGACATGTTCTGAGGCATCAAGGGATCACCAATTTAGTATTGGAGGGCAGCGTGGAGGGTAAAAATCGTAGAGGGAGACCAAGAGACGAATACACTAAGCAGATTCAGAAGGATGTAGGTTGCGGTAGGTACTGGGAGATGAAGAGTCTTGCACAGGATAGAGTAGCATGGAGAGCTGTATCAAACCAGTCTCAGGACTGAAGACCACAACAATATGCAGGGAATAACTTTACAACATGTCTTCAAAATTACCTAAATAACTGCGGATAACGAAATCTGTTTGCTTGTTAAACACAGATTCTAGTTTTTTGATTTTGTGGACGTATATCCCAAGTTGTTCTAACAAATTTAGGGTTTTACCATTGGCTTCATTATATTGTACTACCAAATTGTTTTCTAGATCTTGATGAAATGTTTCGTTTCCAACATTTGTTTTGCATTAATTGACTTTTCGTAGTGGTTGTGTATGAACGCATTTACGTGCTCTTGAAAACTGGTTTGAAGTTTCTGCTTGTTTTCCCTACATAGTAGGCAGGACAACTGGGGTATAATATTTCGTACACTCTACTGTTGTTGTATGTTTATGCATTACATTTTATGTTATGCCCAAGTAGGTTTCTCAAATTATTAATAGTTGAGAATGCATCTGTTAGATCTGTTCTTTTGGATAACTTAGCGATTTTTTGTGATATGTGCCACTTTTCTGAAAACAACATAACAGAGCTTAAACAAGATCCAACTATAACATTCCAAAACAAAATCAGAGAAAAGGTTAATAAATCAGATTTTCTCTTCACAGAAAAGCAAGCAAAAACATGTAATTTAATGAATCTCACTGCCCCAAGAGTAAGAGCTCAGCCTAAGACCCATAAATCCCATGTTCCATTGAGGCCTACTTTTAACTCTAAGAATACACCTGTCTCCAAAGTCACCCAGTTGAAGCAGTACCATACTTTTGGTGCGTCATACTTAGTTAAGAACATAAATGAATTAGCAACTAATATTGAAGATATAAATTTTCCTTCAGGTGCTAGGATCGCCTCTTTTGATGGAAGTAACCTATTTACAAATGTACCGACTGAAGAAACAAAAGATATTATCTTTGAAAACTTAGTGAAACGTGAAACATTTTCAGTTGCAGAGGTATCTGAAGTCAAGGACATGTTGCTAATATTGTCTCACAGTCACTTTATATTTAGTGGGAAAGTCTACCAACAGAAAGATGATCTTGCCATGGGAAGTAGCATATCAAGATTTCTGCCAGATGTATTCCTCAATAATTTGGAAAGTATGTTCTTTAATGAAAACAACAGACTTAAAAGTAAAATAATATGTTACTGGAGATATGCTGATGATGCCTTGCTGCTATTTGATGGAACAAAGGAGGAGACTGGAGAACTACTACTAGTATTCAATACCTTCCACAAAAATATACAATTCACAACAGAACAACAGGACAAAAAGACATTAAATTTCCAGGTTCTTAAACTCACCAACAAAAACAAAAGTTTAGCATACACAGGAAATACACATACACAGACATAATACCACACAGCACATTATGCCAGCCTACAACTCAGAAACATGTTGGATTGTGGTCCATGCCACACAGAGTACATTCTCTTTATTTAGAAGAAAACAGACCTAGGATGGAGACAGATGTAAAAAAGATCATTGACAAAAGCAATGACTACACAATTGACAATTTAGACAGATAAATACACAAAAGTAAGGCAACAAGTGACCACACTGTTAAAGGAAAAATATATTTGACAGTATCCCATACCTGGTCCCCATACCACAAAAGATCGCTAACTTATTCAGAAGAACAAATATAACAGTTGCATTCTGAACTAATAATAATCTAGAAAACTTACTTATGCATAACATAAAATCAAATACACAACTTACAATAACAGTGGAGTGTACGAAATATTATGCCCCAGTTGTCCTGCCTACTATGTAGGGAAAACAGGCAGAAACTTCAAACCCCGTTTTCAAGAACACGTAAATGCTTTCATATTCAACCACTTAGAAAAATCAGTTATTGCACAACAAAAGTTGGAAACGAAACATATCAAGATCTAGAAAACAATTTGGTAGTACAACATAACGAAGCCAATGGTAAGACCCTAAATCTGTTACAGTAACTAATGATACACGTCCACAAAATCAAAAAACTACAATTTATGTTAAACAAACTGATTTCACTATCCACAGTTATTTAGATAATTTTGAAGATCTGTTCCAAAGTTATTCCCTGCATATGTCAATTGTTTAATAATTACGTCTGGAACTACGAATAAATTAATCTTCAATCACACCGTGTACAAAAACATCTGTGAAGTGTTTACAAACATGTGTGTGCAAATGTGCCTCTTGAGTGAAGTGACATGTACGAAGAGGATGGAGAAAAGTATGTATTATGGTGCTAAAAAGTTAAAAACGCTTGTCTTGGATTGTGTGGTAAGTTTACACTGTTCATTTCTTCCATTATTTCGCACATATTTTCCGCGTTTGTCTTACGAAAGTCATAACCTAACATCAAACTTTCTCGTGGCAGGTATAGGCGTTTCACCACATTCACGAGAAAAAATAAAGTATTTATTCAGACAAATTACTCGTGATGATGGACCCACAGCGCCTGAAATGCACCATTTATGTAATAAAATAGGAAAAGTTGTGACTGAAGGCGTTCTTAATTCATACTTCCAGTGTCTCTGAATTTGTGAAACGAATATTCATTTACTGTACTTGCTGAGAAAAATGGCTACTCCAACAAAACTGAAATTCTTCCATACATGAAATGTATTCGCAGTTGCGAATATGGACCATCACCAGCTGTATTACGACAGTGAAAATTTGTATTGTACCGGTATTCGAACACGGATTTCCCACTTTTCGCTAGCGTTTGCTTTCTTAATTTCTGAACACAGGCACTTCAATATCGTGAAATTTTTCTACCATTGTTGTTTTTCGCTACTCCCACAGTCTAGGGGTTTTTAGAGTAGGCCCTATATAAAGCAAAAATAGCATTAGAATTGGTGTACCGATTCTATATTCCAGACTATTTTCAGGTTCGAATACTCGATAATGCACGCAGTGAACAATTTACCTCCAGACGTGATAGTATTTAGTCCAAGAAGGCAACCAAGTGATAATACCGTCGAAATACCAGCAATCAAGGGATGTGCATGGACATACGTGTGACACCACTTAACAGCCTCTATTCTTGCTTTTCACAAAAAGCTCTCAGATCTTAAAACGTGCCATGTTGGTAGTAGAATCGCTTAAAAATTAGCTTAAAGAGTATTAAAGCATTTACTGAATTACATTTCACAGTTTCGATGAAATCTAATCAGTAAAAGTGGTGGATAAAAATGAATGTAATTTAGTTTATTTTACAATTAAATGATAATTCAATCAAGACCCTACGCTGCCGACAGGCGTTGATTTACATCAACGGGTACAGTTAAAAATGAGTTCCCCTACGGGGACTCGAACCCGAGATGATCTGCTTGCATGGCAGACGCTCTATCCATCTGAGCCACCGAGGGCACAGAGAATAGTGCGACTGCAGGGACTTATCTCTTGCACGCTCCCTGTAAGGTCCACACACAACATTCGTAGTGCCCCTGCCCATTACACTCATTACTCGTGGCAGACAATCTTACCGAGTTCCGTAAGAGTTCGGGCAATGCGTGTGCATCTGCACGGAAGAAGGTCAATGGCCGGCCAGCCTTAACTATATGAAGATGGTCCGAAAAAACAGATACCATTTGTGACCATGCAGCGCTCTAGAACGAAATGATAATTAGATCAAGACCCTACGCTGCCGACAGGCCTTGATACACATCAACTGGTACAGTTGAAAATGTGGGCCCGATCGGGAGTCGAACCCAGGATCTCCTGCTTACATGGCAGACGCTCTATCCATCTAAGCGTTTTCCATTAACATTTGATGGTCTTCATCGAGAGTTTGGGGAGAAGTACTTTCCTTTTTTTAAAATTGTCCAGCCTTAGTCTCTCTGCATCTAGATCAGCTTCTAAAGTAACCAATTTAGATTTAAAATCCTCATTTTCACACATTGCTACTTCCTTTAAGTTTGTCTCCTCGTCACACATCTGTGTAATCGTGTTCCATTTGGACTTAAGAGCCTGGCAAGTGTTCTTTAATTGTGGCAGTACTTCGCTCTTAGATTCTGGGGAGTCAGATCCTACGTTAAGTGTATCTGTACTCGCACCCTGATTCAACTCGTTATCATATTTGTTACCTGTCACTGAGTGTTTAAGATTCAAATTTTCAGCTGTGTCGTCATTTATTACGACGCTGGTAATACTGCCGTACTATGTCCTCGTATGTGACAAAACTGTATACATTTGAATCTGATTTATCAGACTGTTCACATACTTCATAATCTGGCTCGTTTTCCGATCCAGACGGGATGTTTTCCCTGTCATTTTCCTCTCCATAATCGACTTGTTCTTCCCGATTTTGTTCGATTCCCGCAATCCACAATGCCTCAGACTCTCTCTGCTTTTCTTCCAAAGTTTTGTGGAAGAATTTTAGTAGATCGTGTAACGTGTCGACCGTTTGATCATGTGTATTTCCCTCTTTTATTCATGACCTGTATTACCCGTATTTTGTCTGTTAATACTACCTTCTTTATCAATCGTAGCGTCACAGGTCACGGTAGGATATATATTATCGTGCTGAAAATCATTTTTCGTCTGTGGAGAATCAAACATCTGCACCATATACCGGTACATTAATGCTTCGTCATAATGAAATGGTTTATTATTATAAAATGCTGGTAGTTCATCCTAATCGTCAGTGTCAACCCAACTTATTTCGTCCCAACACTTCTGTTGTGACTTCCTCTCTATTTGCAGTATCTGTGCAGATACCTTTGATGATCTCTCTGTCGTTCTTGTTCCCAATTCCGACTCTTGTACGTCATACCTTAACCTATTTATTGCTCCGGACACATTGTCATCACTTCCAGCAGATAGTGTGTTATCTGCTTGCACTCCTGCAATACCTAATGTCAGTCAATCCTCACGCTTCCCAGGATCTGGTGGTCGTAATTTAACCTCTATCGGTGGTTCGTTTCTCCGGTAATCACCCGAAATATTTGCCTGTGGCTGCGTTCTCGCACCACCTCTTCATCTGATTTCTCTTCATGGACCAGGAGATCGCTGATTAAAATCAGTCTGTCGGTAATCCCGAGGTCTCCGCTTTTCATTCTTGTTTTCGTCTATATTCCGCCTGTTCCAAGCACTATTAAAGCCATATCCATTATGCTGTGGTGTAGTGTTTCCACTACTCATATTTCGATAATTATTCCTATTTCGTCCAAAATTCTATCCCAATACTGGTCTACCATCGCTACCATTATTTTTATTCTCCTTACTATTATATGTTCTTTCAGAATTACTCTGTCCTGAATCGCGACGTCTTTGTGCGTCGTTTTCATATATGAACTCTACTTCACTCAAAACACCTTTGAAAGTCTCTAAATTGTCACCTCCACGTCCTATCAAGGCTTGTTGATACTTCTTTGGTAGTTTCGTTATACGTATTTGAATCAATTCCCCGTCGCTATATGGGTTATCTAAGTACTGGTTGCCTTTAGCCATATTCTCGAACAATTTGACTGCCGTTTTCGCACAGAATTTACGAATGAGACATTTTGTGATAATCCATATTTTATTCTCATTTGAGCCTAAGGAGACCAATATCTTGCTATAAAGGCATCTATAGACGAGTAATCAGCAGGCAGAAGTAGTCGACCGCGACAGACACAGCAACAGATAAGTAAACCGCTTTTGTGCATTTACGAGTTCCTAACCAGGAGCGAATTTTTATGTATAATCTGTGTGCTTTAATAATTTATTTTCTTGAGTTTCTGTGAATAAATTTAAAATCTAATAGTCACAATTCTTGCGTTTTCGTTTGCGTCAGAAAGTAAATCGATTTCGTGACATATTACAAGTTCCTTATCAGGGGTAAATTATTTTGTTTCACCTGAGTGCTTCGGTAGTTAAGATTTTTGAATATCTGCGTATTAATACAGTTCGTGCGTTTTCGTCAGGGTCTACAGTAGAGTTGCGCAGCACGTGGCGATAGTCCGCTTATCTGCATAGTTCAGTTTTCCACGGTCTTTAGTACGGACAGGGACTGCGATTGTTGTGTGCGGAGGCGAGCCGAGTTGGTGGCACTTCGCTCTCAGCTTCAGACTCTGATGGCTTTGGTTGCACAGCTTGAGACTGCAGTGGATGGGCACCATCGTTGTGGGCCGGCCGTGGGGATCCAACAGACGTCCAGCGCGTCAGATTCCTCTGATCGGTCCTCAGCGGTGGCCAACCCAGTTACTGCTCGCACTGAGGCTGACCCCTCACCTGTGGTCGAGTGGGAGGTCGCTACGGGGCGAAGCAGGCGGCGAGAGGCTTCCCAGGTGGCCGCACGTAAGGCCTCCCCGGTTTGTCTGACAAATAGGTTCCAGGTGCTGTCTGTGGCTGACACTGTCGCTGAGCCGGATACTGTCGCCTGTCCAGTTCAGAGGAAACTACTCAGCTTGCAAGATCCGGGCAATCGCAGAGGGTAGGATTGTTGATAGTTGGGTGCCCCCAACGTTAGGCGCATTATGGGGCTCCTTAGGGACTTGGCTGACAAGGAGGGTAAGAAAACCAATGTGAACTCCGTGTGCATACCGTGTGGAGTTATTCCAGATGTGGAAAGGGTCCTCCCGGATGCCATGAAGAGCACAGGGTGCAGCCAGCTGCAGGTGGTTGCACACGTCGGTACCAATGATGTGTATCGCTTTGGATCAGAATGGATTCTCTCTGGTTTCGAATGGTAAACAGAAGTGGTAAAGGCTGCCAGTCTTGCTTGGAAGATGAAAGCAGAGCTGACCATTTGCAGCATAGTCGACAGGACGGATTGCGGACCTCTGGTACAGAGCCGTGTGAAGGGTCTGCCTCAGAGGCTCAGACGGTTCTGCCACCGTGTAGGCTGCAGATTCCTCGACTTGCGCCAAAGGGTGGTTCGGTTTCGGGTTCCGTGGAATAGGTCAGGAGGCGGCTGCTACACGGGTAGCAGGGGCTGTGTGGCGTGGACTGGGCGGTTTTTGAGGTTAGATGGTCTCGGGAAAACACAAGAAGGGCTTCAGTCACAAAGGGTGTAGGCTGAACACAGGAAGAACATAGATACAGGAGCCATTGGTATATCAGCTGTAAATTGTCGTAGTTGTGTTGGGAAAGTACCAGAGCTCCAAGCGTTAATAGAAAGCACTGATGCTCTAATGGTTATAGGCACTGAAAGCTGGCTAAAGCCGAAAATAAGCTAAGCCGAAATTTTTGCTAAGGACCTAACGGTGTTCTGCAAACACGGTTGGCGGTGGCGTGTTTGTTGCTGTCGGAAGTAGTTTAACTTGTCGCGAAATTGAAGTAGATACTTCCTGTGAGTTAGTATGGGCAGATGTCATTGTTGGCAACCGGAATAAAATAATAATTGGATCCTTTTACCGACCTCCCAGTTCAGATGATACAGTTGCTGAAAGGTTCAAATAAAACTTGAGTTTGATTTCAAAGACGTACCCGACTCATACGATAATAGTTGGTAGTGACTTTAATTTACCCTCGATATGTTGGCGAAAATACATGTTTAATTATGGAAGTACGCATAAAACATCATCCGAAATTGTGCTAAACGCTTTTTCTGAAAGTTATTTGGAGCAGATAGTTCATGAGCCCACGCGAAAAGTACACGGTTGTGAGAACACACTTGACCTCTTAGCAAAAATAATCCTGAGTTAATAACGAGCATCAAAACCGATTCAGGGATTGGTGAACACAGAGTTGTCGTAGCGAGACTGAACATCGTAATCCCCAAATCCTCGAAAAATAAGGGGAAAAAATACCTATTCAAAAAAACAGATAAAAATTCACTTGACGCCTTCCCGTGAGACAATCTCCACCCATTCCAAATTAATAATATAAATGTAGACGAGATGTGGCTTAAATTCAAAGAAATAGTGTCGGCAGCACTTGAGATATTTACACCAAATAGTTACAATCGACGGAGCTGATCCTCCTTGGTACACAAAACGGTTTAGAACACTGTTGCAGAAACAACGAAACAAACATGCCAACTTTAAACAGACGCAAAATGCCCAAGATTGGCGTTCCCTTACAGAAGCTGGAAATTTAGCGCCGAGTTCAATGCGAGACGCCGATAACAGTTTGCACAACAGAACTGTCTCGAAACCTGATAGAAAATCCAAAGAAATTCTGGTCGTATGTGAAGTATGTTTGCGGCAAGAAACAATCAATGCCTTCTCTGCGCGATAACAATGGAGATACTATCGAAGACAGTGCTGCCAAGGCAGATTTACTAAACACAGCCTTCCGCAATGCCTTCACAAAAGAAGACGAAGTAAATATTCCAGAATTCGAATCGAGAACAGCTGCCAACATGAGTAACGTAGAATTAAATATCCTCGGAGTAGTGAAGCAACTTAAATCACTTAATAAAAGCAAGTCTTCTGGTCCGGACTGTATACCAATTACGTTCCTTTCGGAGTATGCTGATGCATTAGCTCCATACTTAACATTGATATACAACCGTTCGCTCGACGAAAGATCCGTACCCAAAGACTGGAAAGTTTCACAGGTCACACCAATAATCAAGAAAGGTAGTAGAAGTAATCCTCTAAATTACAGGCCCATACCGTCAACGTCGATATGCAGCAGGATTTTATAACATATATTGTGTTCGAACATTATGAATTACCTCGAAGGAAACGGTCTATTGACACACAGTCTACATGTGTTTAGAAAACATCGTTCCTTTGAAACAACTAGCTCTTTATTCACATGAAGTGCTGAGTACTATTGACCAGGGATTTCAAATCGATTCCGTATTCCTTGATTTCCGGAAGGTTTTTGACACTGTGTCACACAATCGGCTCGTAGTGAAATTGTGGGCTTATGGAATATCGTCTCAGTTATGTGACTGGATCTGTGATTTCCTGTCAGAGAGGTCACAGTTCGTAGTAACTGATGGAAAGTCATCGAGCAAGGTAGTGTTATAGGCCGTTTGCTGTTCATTATCTATATAAACGGCTTGGGAGACAATCTGAGCAGCCGTCTTCGGTTGTTTGCAGATGACGCTGTCGTTTATCAACTAATAAAGTGATCAGAAGATCAAAACAAACTGCAAAACAACTTAGAAAAAATATCTGAACGATATGAAAAGTGGCAGTTGACTCCAAATAACAAAAAGTGTGAGGTCATCCATATGAGTGCTAAAAGGAACTCGTTAAACTTCGGTTACACGATAAATCAGTCTAATTTAAAAGCCGTAAATTCAACTAAATACCTAGGTATTACTATTACGAACAACTTAAATTGGAAGGAACACATAGAAAATGTTGTGGGGAACGCTAACCAAAGGCTGCGTTTTATTGGCGGGACGCTTAGAAAAATGTAACAGACCTACTAAGGAGACTGCCTACTCTCCGCTTGTCAATCCTCTTTTAGAATACTGCTGCGCGGCGTGGGATCCTTACCAGGTAGGACTGACGGAGTACATCGAAAAAGTTCAAAGAAAGGCAGTATGTTTTGTATTATCGCGAGATATGGGAGAGAGTGTCACAGAAATGATACAGTATTTGGGCTGGAAATCATTAAAAGAAAGGCGTTTTTCGTTGCGACGGAATATTCTCACAAAATTCCAATCACCAACTTTCTCCTCCGAATGCCAAAATATTTTCTTGACACCGACCTACATAGGGCGTTCCGCGATAAAATAAAGGAAATCAGAGCTCGTACGGAATGATATAAGTGTTCATTCTTTCCGCGCGCTATACGAGATTGGAATAATAGAGAATTGTGAAGCCCTCTTGCATCGTTGCAGAAGGAACACACACCCTCTCGTAGTCCTATTACAAGACCTCGTTCAAACTCAATGAGGTGTTGATAAAGGCATCCTTGTCGCCTTGAAGACATTCTTGACTAACACCAACTCACCACGTCTAGTCTGAAAGGTATGTAACGCTCACAACCATTACAATGTGTATTTAAAACAAACGTGATTTGCATCTTCATAGTGGCGCTACCAGCGCCACTCTCATGCGACTGGCGCGAAACTCGAATAAACGTCATCGTTCTGACGTAGAAACAAGGCTGGCAACGTGCATTTATGTCGCACAATTACTTGTTGGTGTTGTGATTTCTTTTATCGTCAATACTCACAAAAATACTTTTTCAAATAACTTACGGGAAGGCGGCTGTCTGACGTCGTCGACAAATGCCGGTATTTCGGCAGGAGTAATGCCATTTTCAAGGCATAATGGCATCAAGTAAACGCTGGGCAATGGATTTTAAACAGTCAAATCTCAGAGAAACTCCGAGAAGAAAACATTCACATACACTGCAAACGCTAGCACCATCGCGAACTGAACATGACCGACATCAGAAGTTATCGATAGATAAATTAATAATCAAGTGGTCAGTTAGCATTAACTCTGTCCCTCTGTTTCCTTACAAAGAAGAGAACTGGATTCCACCCAGAGTTTCAACAAAAACCACCATAGCTTTTTACAAGATTACTCACTAATTTTATTTCAACGGCTTCCTTAGTAGCACTATCGTAATAGGTCGATGTGCATGCCAGAATGTTCGTGTTGTTATGTTCCACAGAATGAACGGTGGCAATACTGCTCGGTTGTTGTAAGAATGTGTGACGCTTATGCTCAGTAAATCGGTCTTCCACAGTCTTGATAATCTAACCAATGTTTGACGTGCCAAAACTGCAAGGAATACGGTAGACACTCGGCTTAAAAGAACCAAGATGATCCTTTCAAAGGATCCTCATCTTAGATGATGATCGAAAATCACACTTTACATCATATTTCCACACAATGCGGCCAGTACTGTTCGAAATGCTCCCTGTATAAGGCAAAAGGTGCTGACTTGGCATAATCATCACTAACCTGGTGCACAGTCAGACATTTGGTCGACAGTGCAACGCACGTCTGATCGGTCTTTCACTTTAACCATTCTGACGAAAGGTGACTTCGATATGGTTTAACTCAGCTGACAAACTGTCAAGCCCAAGATAATATGTTCCAACTAGTTCACGTTGAGCCGGCTGGTGACAACTATCTGCCTGCAGTCACAATGCAGTGTGAGTAGGCTAACTATAGACGGCGTGTCCGAAGTAGCAGCAACGTTTCTCCTGACCAGCACATCAAGGAGGGGAAGGCAGCCATCGCTTTCCTGTCTCCATCGTCAAATATTCCGGTTGATTGAATTCAGGTGTTCTAAAAAGCCGTTCAAATTGACACTACCATTAGGCCAAACAAGAAGGCACGTTCCTCGAAGTCTTTCATTAACAAATTGGCAGTAGTGAGCAATAATGAGGGTTTACGGGCTTTCCAGCGCAACCCCATCAGTCTGCTCGTAGTACTGGTGACTGAATAGAAGGTATTGGAGATCAACACATGTCCAAACAGGTTCGTTAACTCAGCACCAAACCTAAGCTTGGCTAATGCTAACGAATCGGATAGAGGAGCATGAGTGAAGAGACAGACCTCATCAAAACTTGATACAGTATCAAAGACATTCAAACGCATTCATTCTCATCGACGTAGGAAATCCATAAAAATGCGGTGCTCACACCAACCTAGTCTAGGGCTCAACAGACTAGCATGGTGTTTGCTACACGATATGTCGGAGCACCAATGTTACTCACAGTCTGACGAAGAGGGACCCCTTGCTTGTCAACCATAGGGAAGCCGTATTAAGACTCTTGATAGTACCCTGGTACAAGGAAATTGCCTTTAGGATGCTGTTAGTCAGTCTTGCAATACTTTTTGTGGGGTCAGCAGTGATTCTGTGATACTCTGAATCGGACAGTAAGCACTGCATCTTTTGAAAGTACATCTGCTTGTCCAAAACCACTGTAGCGTTGCCCTTCCGGATCAACTGTTAAGTGGACATAAATAACCCTCTCAGCTGCTGTGGTGGACGAGCGCCACTCAAAACATGACATGCCTCCATCCTAGCCCCCTGTGCAGTTTCAGGAGGTACTTCAAAAACCAGTCTGTTCAACAGAACTAATAAACTCAACCCCTAGCAAACGCTTTGAAGAAGGTGCAAAATTTAAACCTTTCCGTAGCACGGATAAAGCTTCGTCGGCAAAAGCTTCCTCCTTGAGATTTATCACAGTATGTCTAAAACAGTATTATATTCCAAGCCATGAGAAAGTTCAAACTTCGCCAAATGCTGAATACTTATCGAATTAAATGCCAAGTCAGACTGTTGTCATGAAGCACCACCCCGCCAGTCCCGAGAAAAAGCTGAAATTTTTGAAGCAATCAAGAAATGAAGCTGAAACAATTCCTTGGAAACAAAATCCAACTGTCGTCGAGCTTGTAACGGATCCTTTCACGAACAATAACTAGACCAGCGTGTTGCTCGATGCGTCTGGAGGCAGGAGAATTAATGTGGTACACAAACGTGGAAAATGAAAACGACACCGCACGTTGCAATCCTATCGTACTGCTGTGAAGTTTATCCAGTTTCCGCAAGCAACGATATGATTCCTCTTCGTAGAGATAAACAATGTGAGACACATCCTTGCTGTTAAATGTCTACAATAGTTAATGGCCATACATAGTAAACTCTTAACAACAATTCAACTGACTTAAAAAAAAACACAACCACCTAAACATGTTTACAGAATTATGAGAAAGAAATGCACATACACCTTCTGTTTAGCAAATGAACCCCTTTCGGCCTGAGCCACCAACAACATACACTCCTGGAAATGGAAAAAAGAACACATTGACACCGGTGTGTCAGACCCACCATACTTGCTCCGGACACTGCGAGAGGGCTGTACAAGCAATGATCACACGCACGGCACAGCGGACACACCAGGAACCGCGGTGTTGGCCGTCGAATGGCGCTAGCTGCGAAGCATTTGTGCACCGCCGCCGTCAGTGTCAGCCAGTTTGCCGTGGCATACGGAGCTCCATCGCAGTCTTTAACAACCCTGGATCGTGTGCGGCAACTTGGTGGTGCGTGCACCACACCAACGTCAACCAGAGGCCCTTCTGGAAGAGGCAATACTGGCAGTAAAGCGTCGCCGGTTGGCATGGCGTCGGGTGTTCATGAGTACGTGGTAATGTCCCCAAGCCAAAAAATCGCCGCCATCGACGATATACCAAACGAGATTGGAGCTGAACTCAAAGCCAAACACGTGTCGTCAAGTGTCCTACAAACAGTCAGAAACAAGATATTCCCCCTTGCATTCCAGTTAACATCCGCGGAAGCAAAGGTAGATCTCTTAAAAGAGCAAAACAAAGACCTTCTACGTGAACTGCAATGTTCGGCAGACCCAGTCAAGGAGCTCCGTATTGAGACACTTAGCGAGCAGGTCAATAAACTCGAGGAGGAAAACTCCAGGCTCACAGAGATTAATCACGAACTTAGAGGGCAGGTCAGGGAGCTAACAGAAAAAGTCACGGAACAGGCTCAACAGCAGGCCAAAACTTTAACGTACGCTGCGGCCCTGTCCACCGCCCCAAAAGAACATAAACGAATTGAGGCGGCCAAGGCGAAACAGGCAACCACCCTCTTCATTAAGTCAACATCCAACCAAGACTCCAAAGCGGTGAGACAAACACTGACCCAACACATTAATCCAAGGCAGGACAATTTACACATCAAGTCGATAAGGAATACAAAAACAGCGGTCATAGTCGAGGCAGCCACACAGGAAGATTGCCGAAAAATAATCGAAAAAGCAAAGGACATCGACAACATTACCTGTGAAGGGCCCAGAAAGAGAAAACCCCTACTCGCGATCTATCGGGTGTCCGACACAATTACTGACAAAGACTTCTTAGAGTGCCTCTATGACCAAAACCTAAGTGACGACTTCTCGAAAGACGACTTTGACAGCGAGGTCAAAATAAGATTTCGAACAGGACCCAAGGGCAGGGGTTACAACCATCAGGTCCTTGAAGTCCCACCGAAATTATACTGGTACCTAACAAAAAAGGGCAAAGTGTACATAGATTATCAATCACTAACTGTCAGGGATTTCACAACCGTTAGCCAGTGTTACAACTGCTGTGACATTGGGCACACAACGAAAGGGTGCACCGAACAAGCCGCTATCTGCTCAAGGTGCGGTAAGAAGGGCCATAAACGTGCCGAGTGCCGAGCCAAGGAGGCCATCGACTGCATCCCTTGTCACAACAGGAATCGAAGGTGCAACAAAAGCAAGGGAGGTGCTTGTCAAACGTACAAACAACTCCTAGACCGCCTAATTGACAGCACAGACTATGGAAACTAGCAATCCCTCAAGTCCAACCGGTGGGAGACATAAACCTACCCAAGCACAGACGCACCCATACAAAGCACCCTCGACAATAAATCGCAATCATCAGCGTGCCATAACTAGGCGTAAGAGGCAGAAACTTCTCCCTGACGACTACCCAAATGACGGCTACATCCCAGGACTGTCACACAACACGAACTTGGAAGACAGCCGCTATGCAACCATCGAATTCATAGACGACCTCACGTTAACTGGACAGATACCATCAGACGCAGCCAAACTAATCAAGAGACAAATCCTGCATTGGATAACTTTCCATACGACGCTAATGAACAGAATTGACGAACTAGAAGACGAATTAATAGTAACAAGCATTACATCCTCACACAACCAAGACAACCATGACACATATAACCAACCGCAGCAACATCACAAAAGCACGACGCCGAAGAACCAAGACTACACTTCTATTCCAGTGCGCCCCCGTACCTACGACACCAAAAAATGCGAGGGGCGCATAAAGCCTGTCAGATTTGTACAAGGTGAGACCCTAAACCCCAAAGAAACAGACGTACTAGACATCCAAATCAACAAGACTGGCATACTGACGAAAGACCAACACACTGACAACACCACTCATCATCTGCAAAACAAACGAAAGATATGGCACACTGACATACCCACAGAAGACGACGATGACATATACTGCTGCCCTTACGCCAATGAGTGCAGCGTACACAATCATCAAAGTAACAAGACCACCCCTGGGCAACCTGAAGCGACACCCGAAAGAGCCAACAGCACACGTGTGACAGAAACATCCAAGGAGTCTAAACAACCGAAACGCGAGGGGAAAGTAGTTGCGTGTGACGATAATTTCCGACAACCGCGGGCGCCTCCACCCAGTGCCACAAAAGTTCCTTCTACAGGCGACCCCGGCCCCCTCTCATCACCCAAGTCCGTGTCTGCAAGAGGAACACCAGCACCACCAGCTGCTCCCCCTGCGCACACCAACAGCAGCATCAACAAAGCACCCATCGCAGAGGGGCAGCGTGTAGCTGCCACTCAGCCACGACACCCCAAGACGGCGCAGACGCCGACACCCGCTGCCACCACCAGCGATTTTAATTATAACAACATAGATTTAAACTTAAAATTAAGTAGATTAGAAAAAAGGGAGCTCTTCGAAACAGCGCAAAGAATGATCATTAGGCTATACCACCCCCATGGCAACTCAGTCTGCTTTCGTACAACGGAGCAGACGGACAGAATAATCCTGAAAACAGAGAACATCCCCACGGACTCAGATAGTCTGCTAGACCTACTCCTGCAGGTTTGCGCTCGCAGAGAAGAAAAATTTGATCTCGAAAAATTATACAAAGATCACGTTAGGGCCTATGGAAGGACCTACTTCGATTTCAGTCAAACAGGAAGTAAGTGCTACGTTCACGTGAAGCATCCGATCTGAGGGTTGCTCAACTGAACGCCATGAGAAGCACACACGTCAGTCTGGAACTTCCACAGGTCCTGAATGAGCTAAACTGCGATATCGTGTGCATACAGGAGCCATATACGAAACAAGGCCATATCACCAATATCCCCACCCACGCGATATCAATATCGGGTAAGGCAGACTGCAAGGCGTCAGTCATAATCCTCAACACAGACATTCACCCAGTTAAAATAACGGAATTATGCACAGAACACGTTGCTACAGTGGAGATTACGTACAGGGGCGATACATGGGTCGTTGCATCGATTTATGCTCAATACAGCCATTGCATTAATCCCTATGCAAATGCTATCAGAAAAATTGCACAATACGCCGGCAATAAAAAATTATTAATCTGTGCAGATATTAGTGCAAAATCCACTCTATGGCACTCCAACAGAACAGATGACAGAGGACGAATAATCAATGACGTAATACATGAAAATGGACTGAACGTCGTCAACGAGGAAGGACACCATCCTACATTCACAGGGCATGACGGCTCCTCATCCAACATAGACATCACCCTTGCAAATAACGCCGCGACTACCTACATACTAGACTGGACGGTACACGACCACATTACCACGAGTGACCATAATGTTATCACACTAACTCTACAGAAGACAGCAAACAACAACACTGCAACACAACCCAGAAGACTGCTCTTTCATAGGACAGACTGGGACACAGTAAGACACAAGATACAGGAACAATCACTGCAGAACATCAGAGGCAGTGTTGACTACAGAGCACACAAGTTAACAGAAATCATTACACACATACAAAACACCTGCATCCCCACATCACGCAAAACAAAACAGCAGACCAGCCCTTGGACAGCATACCTAACACAACTCAAGCAGGACACCAGACGTAGACGCAGACTCTACCAAAGGGCAATCTCAGACAGAGAAAGACAAGTAAGACTACATGAATACCGGCTTGCCAAGGACAGATACAAACAAGAACTAAATAAGACTAGAAAAGACCAATGGAATGACTACGTAGCAAGACAAACACAACTTAACATATGGGGGGAACCTTACAAGATCGTGACCGAAAAAATCAAGAGCCCACTGGTTCTGGGAACGCTACGACAGGATGACGGGGTGATGACTAAAGGATGGAGAGGCACAGCGGAGTACCTGCTAGGCAAACTCCTTCCTGACGACATCGCCACCACAGACACACCTGAACAAGCAGCATTGAGACGAGAACTTACCACAGCCTACACCACACCAACCGTCACCTGTCCGTTTGCACAGGAAGAGGTGGCGATAGCGATCTCAGAACTTAAAAATAAGAAAGCGCCTGGACCAGATGGTATCCACTCTGAGGTACTAAAACAGATAGCACCGCAGATCACCCCATACCTCACAACACTGCTGAACGACGCATTAAGGCTAGGCCTTGTGCCTGCAGTGTGGAAAGCCTCTAGGGCGGTCATCATCAAAAAAGCACCAGACAAAGACCCCTCAGAACCCAAATCATACAGACCCATATGCCTCATCAATACACTCGCTAAAACACAAGAAAAACTCCTTTGCAAAAGATTACAAACACATCGCACACTTCGGGGACTGACACCACACCAATATGGCTTTCGGGAAGGAAAGTCTATTGACGATGCAATCAACAAAGCACTTCAAATTGTACACAACACACCTACAAAGTACACACTAGCCATTATGATTGACATCTCGGGTGCATTTGACAATCTATGGTGGCCGGCCCTCTTCAAGAGGCTCAGACACCTGCAGGTACCGGAATCCCTGTACAACAGTCTTGTAGACTACTGCAGGGACAGAACAGTCGCTTGGCACATGGACGACAAGAAAGTAATCAAACGCATTACCAAAGGTTGTCCACAAGGATCGATCTGCGGCCCCATCTTCTGGGACATAATGTTAGAACCGCTCCTAGAATTACTTGAGGAGCACAATGCGACAGATGGAGTTGTCGCTTACGCTGACGACCTGCTTGTGGCAGTGTCAGCAAACAACCGTGCCCAGCTAGAAGACAGAGCCAATGATACACTCAAAACAATTACACAATGGTGCACAGACAACAAGCTCAAGGTAACAGAAAATAAAACAACTTACACACTACTAAAGGGCATCCTGCATAGGAACCCAGCAGTCAAAATCGGGGACACAAACATTAAAAGATCAAAAGTAACACGCTACCTTGGAGTCTACATAGACGAACGGTTGAACTTCCACGAACACATACGAATATCCACGGACAAAGCAGAAAAAATACTGCACAAACTGGCAAGGCTAAACTCGAAACAATACAGACTACCACTGTCAGTCATACGAACATATCATTGCGCTCTCTTCGAGTCGGTACTATGTTTTGCTGCCAGCACGTGGGCCCATAGACTTAGCCTATCCACTAACAGAACCGCCGTACGGCGGGGGCAAAGAAGCATTCTGCTTCGACTAACAGGGGCCTTCAACACAACCTCAGTCGACGCACTTTGCGTCGTGATGGGAATCTTCCCAATAGACGTAACCATAAGATACCGTGCGGCAAGGTACTGGCTAAAGATGGGGAAACTAGACCAGGTTCGGCAGATCACTGGTGTACCATATGCTACATCACGTCAACTCAAAGCATGGCGAGTGGATACCTGGCAGAGCGAGTGGGCTAACAGCGATAAGGGCCGACGAGTCTATAGCTTTTTCCCTGACATCAAAGAACGATTAAGACTGAAGCATATCGATCCTAGCCGCGGTATGGTACATTTTCTGACAGGCCACGGCCCTTATCCCACGCACCTGAGCCGCATGAGTCTGCAGCAGACTACCAGATGCACATGTGGGGAAGAAGGCTCCCCAGAACACACTGTCCTATTCTGCGGGCAACGCACAAACATTAGACACACACTACACATTACCCGGCAGAATACCCAAGGTGAAATATACACCATTCTACGAGACCCAGACCTATGTGACAAACTTAATACACTAACTGACGAAATATCCAGGTCCCTGTATACCGAATATCTAAACAATAGACCATTCAGAAGGCAAGGACGGGGACGCAGACCACAGAGTGCCCATGAGATGGATAGCAGTACAAACACCTCGGGCGAAGACACAGATGTTGAGATAAGCCATGTCGACGGCCCATTGTGGCAACCTGCGTATGAGTAGTCTAGGTACCTGAACAACATCGAACACTAAAGAACACACACATGCACACAAAATCACAAATGAGTAATAGTCAAAAGCCAGGCACTTACCCCAGGGACCTACGCATCCTGGCCAGAAGCAACACCCAGCCTGGATGGAAGGATCTTAATTGTGGTTCGCCTTAGCTGGGCCCAACCCGACGGATACTTAACGTAGATCGGGGAAAACCACCGTCCAGGCTGAGTTGCCGCGTAACCAGGAGGCGGGAACTGGTCTTACATGCACATGTACACACATACACACACACGCACATAGCACATATATACAAGAACACACACAAGAGGATATGCAGTCAAAGGTGACATGACACCTGTAAACAAGGGTTAACTCCAAGATAGGCACCTACCATACGAACCTACGCCTCCCAACGAGAGGCAACACTGGGCCTGGATGGAAGGATCTTCATTGTGGTTCCCCTTAGCTGGGCCCAACCCGACAGATACACAATGTAGATCTGGGAAAACCACCGTCCAGGCTGAGTTGCCATATAGCCGGGAGGTGCCAATCATTCATCAAGCGAGAACTTGTCTGACAAGCACACATACACACCCACAACCACACATAATGACACAAACACAGACCTAAACAAATTCAATAAAATCACTCCATCACATCTAGACTAGTTAATATTTAATTTTGCACTATGTAAGTAGTAATAAGCTAATGAAGTATACAAGTACATATGTGAACTGTGAGTGGCGGCCAGCGTCTTGAAGGTCATTCCAAGACCCTGACCGCAACCCACACATAGGTGGTGGTAATTTCTCTATCCTTTTCTTTCCTATCTTTCTGTTTACTCCTTCTTAAATTCAAAATGAAATTGTTTTCCATTTCCGTATTATTTATATTATTTGTAATGTATCTAAAAGCTGCACAACGAACAAAAACGAACAAATAACGTAAAAGCCCGCCTCCACGTGGCAAGACTTGGGCAACAGTGTGAGTGGGATCGGGAACAGGGGAGGTAACTCACATAACCACTCCTGGGCCCGAGCCCAGTCACAGTGGCTAAGAGGCTTAATACGACCCACCATAAGCAATTAGAAGGTGGGTCAATAAATAAAGAGCAGCAAGTGAAAAAAAAAAAAAAAAAAAAAAAGTCTTTAACACTGGTAGCATGCCGCGACAGCGTGGACGTGAACCGTATGTGCAGTTGACGGACTTTGAGCGAGGGCGTATAGTGGGCATGCGGGAGGCCGGGTGGACGTACCGCCGAATTGCTCAACACGTGGGGCGTGAGGTCTCCACAGTACATCGATGTTGTCGCCAGTGGTCGGCGGAAGGTGCACGTGCCCGTCGACCTGGGACCGGACCGCAGCGACGCACGGATGCACGCCAAGACCGTAGGATCCTACGCAGTGCCGTAGGGGACCGCACCGCCACTTCACAGCAAATTAGGGACTCTGTTGCTCCTGGGGTATCGGCGAGGACCATTCGCAACCGTCTCCATGAAGCTGGGCTACGGTCCCGCACACCGTTAGGCCGTCTTCCGCTCACGCCCCAACATCGTGCAGCCCGCCTCCAGTGGTGTCGCGACAGGCGTGAATGGAGGGACGAATGGAGACGTGTCGTCTTCAGCGATGAGAGTCGCTTCTGCCTTGGTGCCAATGATGGTCGTATGCGTGTTTTGCGCCGTGCAGGTGAGCGCCACAATCAGGACTGCATACGACCGAGGCACACAGGGCCAACACCCGGCATCATGGTGTGGGGAGCGATCTCCTACACTGGCCGTACACCACTGGTGATCGTCGAGGGGACACTGAATAGTGCACGGTACATCCAAACCGTCATTGAACCCTTCGTTCTACCATTCCTAGACCGGCAAGGGAACTTGCTGTTCCAACAGGACAATGCACGTCCGCATGTATCCCGTGCCACCCAACGTGCTCTAGAAGGTGTAAGTCAACTACCCTGGCCAGCAAGATCTCCGGATCTGTCCCCCATTGAGCATGTTTGGGACTGGATGAAGCGTCGTCTCACGCGGTCTACACGTCCAGCACGAACGCTGGTCCAACTGAAGCGCCAGGTGGAAATGGCATGGCAAGCCGTTCCACAGGACTACATCCAGCATCTCTATGATCGTCTCCATGGGAGAATAGCAGCCTGCATTGCTGTGAAAGGTGGATATACACTGTACTAGTGCCGACATTGTGCATGCTCTGTTGCCTGTGTCTATGTGCCTGTGGTTCTGTCAGTGTGATCATGTGATGTATCTGACCCCAGGAATGTGTCAATAAAGTTTCCCCTTCCTGGGACAATGAATTCACGGTGTTCTTATTTCAATTTCCAGGAGTGTAAATCGTTCTCATTACCCACATAGAGCCACTCCGAGGTACTGGAAGCAAAACATGTCTTTCATGTCTATTCCCCCAGATTCACGGATCCCGAGGACAGTGCAGCCGCACCAGCCGCGACGGGCTGGCATCAAGACACCGCGCTCTAGACACGAAGAGGACACAAACGACGCGCCGCCTGTTCGTGGCCCAGTAGAAGACAGTATGCAACCGATTGGCCGCACACATCATTCATTCAAAATTTATTTATGGTTTCTGCTGTCAGCCATGTTTAAATAGTGAAGTTTTGGTTACATAAGAATTGTGAAATTGTATACACTCAAGGTAAATGTCTCAAATATGAAACAGAGGGCGAAATGTTTATAAAAATCTCTTTGAGATGTGGTCCGTCTATGCTACCAGATGCAAGGTAGTTGGTTTTGTGCCATACGTGTTTCCCGATTTTAATTTATGTGGCATCTGTTTTGTGTACGTAATAATATTGGTCTATAATGATTCGAAGTAAGTTACTATTTTATAGTTTTTTTTGCAACATGTGACAAGATGTATAGCTGATAATATCGAAGTGCTGCGTAAGGCAGAAAAGGACAGTTACTGGAACTACTCGAAGAATTGGAAATTTCATTACACAAACTGAGGCAATTGGAATTACTCCTAAATGAACATAATGTGTTTAACTTGAATGCTTATTCTGATGTATTCAGCTGCGAGCGTCGCAGCAGCTTCGCGATGTCGTGTGCGCCGGCCGCAAGCGGAGAGGAGACGGGGCCTTCTGCCACTGGCTCCGCCACAGGAAAACATAAACTTCATACAGTGAAGCCACGAGGCGGTTTCGAAGGTGCCGTCGACTATTGAGATTTTAATACTCAGTGGTGTGTTAATTATCTTACACTTAGGGTTATGTTCAATTGTTTTATCATGCTGAAGGGTGATGTTTCTTTTAAAATTTTTGTTCTGGCTTTTACAAAAATCATGTGTTATTTACTATGACAGGCTAGCAGCTTCCTATTATTACTCTTGACACTCTTCATTTGAATTTTAAGTATTGTTTTTATTTCCCCATATTTCTTATCAGTTGATGTTTTATTGTCAGACGCCTATTTTGCCATATGAATTTTAATCCATGACTACACATATTGGATTCTGACTACAGAATTTGCGTTACTGATTATTCGTGTCCCGTAGCATTAATGTCCTCGACTAACATCAGTAATCTGTAGAAATATTGCACGTATCCACGTATCTAGGCAACCAACTTCAATTACTATGTACGCAGATACATAGATTTTGACGTTGATAATTACATCAGAATATTTTCATGGTACGTCTAGCTGGACTAACGGTCTTGCCAAAGTCGAAACACTGATTCTCATCAGACCGCCGAAATTAAGCACTGTCGGCCTTGACTAGCACTTGCATGGGTGACCGTCCAGGTCTGCCCAGGACTGTAGGTAACTCGGGTGCACTCAGCCCTTGTGAGACCAACTGAGGAGCTACTTGGTTCAGAAGTCACAAAAATAGACAACGATCGGGAGAGTGGTATGCGGACCTCGTGCCACTCCATACCAGCATCCAGTGACGCCTATCACCTGAAGATGACGCTGCAATCGGTCGGTACCGTTGGGTTTCCCGAGGCTCTTTTGAACGGAGTATGTATGCCCGGTATACACGACTGTTAATGATGTGAATATTTTTATGTGTCTCATGCGTCACTAGGCTTGTTGAAGATTTTGCTTCAGGTAATTGAATTTAGTTTGTTATACCACTCTAATTCTCTTTAGCCGGCCGCTGTGGCCGAGCGGTTCTAGGCGCTTCAGTCTGAAACCGTGCTGCTACTACGGCCGCAGATTCGCATCCTGCCTCGGGCAGGGATGTGTGTGATGTCCTTGGGTTAATTAGGTTTAAGTAGTTCTAAGTTTAGGGGACTGATGACCTCAGATGAATCTAATTCTATTTATAGCAGATCTGAAGATGGCAGTGGCCGAAACTTGCAGTTATGGATTTTACAATTTATGAGATCTAGAAGGATCTTTACAAATAAAGCATCATAACATGCTCGCAGACTCTTTTACAGACTTCGTATCTCCAGCCGATAATCGGCGATCAGTTGACGTTTGTCTGTGCACCCTCCGTTTCGACTGTACTGGCAGTAACTATGCTAAGTTTAGAGGTGAACAGTGTTTGCAACAGTAATTCTAGCGTGCAGCCGTGCACACAAACGAGTCCGTACTCCTGGTGAACAGCTTCAGCCACTTAAAAGGGTCGCATTGTGGGCCTGTGGGAAGCTGGATGGATGTATAGGGGGTTTGCTACACATGCTGGGTACAGTCGATCAGTTGTATGTTATCGATTTCAGCAGTAATCTCTTGAACCTCCCTACACCTGTAGACGTCTGCGTATTAGGGAAGCACGACGGGATCGACGCTTTTTCCGAGGAGCGGTAGCCGACCAGATATCAAACAGGGACGTAATCAGACCATATGTATCACCTGTCAGAAAGAGTCATTGCGAACCGTCTGCATGCAACAAGATTGAGATCACATCAGCCTCTAGCCATAGTTCTGCTGGCATCACAGCACCGTCTATTCTGGTGTCGTGAAACAGCTGAATGGTGAGTGGAATGGCACTCAGTTGTTATTAGTTATGGGAATAGGTTCTGTCTGTGTGCGAGTGATGGTCGTATATGTATATGCAGTGGACCCGGCAGGCTGGCTATTCCAGATTGCGTTCGCCCACGACATTCCTGTCTCACCCCAGGTATCATGGTAGGGATGAGGGCAAGGGGACATCGGTTGCAAGTCGCGGTCACGTGTGATGTTTCTGCAGTGTAAAGCAACCAGTGTCCACTACATTGCACAGATTGCTATTGCCAAGCTACTGACGTTTCTTGGACGGAGAGGTGATGTGCTTTTCCAGCAGGACAATGCGCGTCCACATACGGCTGATGCGACTCAGCGTGCTGTCTATTGTGTGCAACAACTGGCCCGGCCAGCAAGATCAGCAGATCGTTCGCAAATTGTACACTTACAGGACATCATGAAGTGAGAACTCCATCGGTGTCATGGACCTGCAAGACGCATCGCCGAATTGGACCTAAAATACTTTATAATTACAAATTTTGAGAATTATAACTCTAAAAAGATTCTCTGATAACGGAGATAAACAAACAAGTAAATTAAGTAAAGTAAATCGTGAAAGGCGCAAATTGGGAGGGACAGTGTAAAGCGGGATGCTATTTGGTATCCTTGTGGTCGTTTGCATGCGAGAATATACGTATGTGTTGCCGCCAACAAAGTGGGATACGTGCGTTGCTTCCCCCTTTACTGTAACATGTGTGTTTCACTTAGTTCGAATTTGTTATCACATACTCTTAAAACTATGAACTACCTGTTATTTCAGTTATCAATCAAACGACATTGCGCTTGAGGGTGTTGCATTTTTTTGCCAACAGTATGCTAAAAACAAACGTATTAAAGGCCGCTGAAGACGCTACACAAATATAAAGAAGCGAATTACGCATGGAAATAAAAGAAACAGCATCTCGTTTAGTTACGTATAGTGATCACAACTCCAAGAATACAGACGAAAGTAAGAAACGAAGTAAGACGTGAACAAATGACGCGGACAAGTATTTGAGGTTCGTGATTGTTGCAAGTCTACCGGTCTCCTCTGGTTACATTCGACGTTCCACAGCTAGAAACTAGATAAAGCACATTGCCAGCCGGGTAGCATATTACAACCCTAGGAGGGAGGGGTCGCCGTCACGGAAGCCCGGGGCCGGGCATATCGCTGCCCGCCATCTCCTCGTCTTCCGCGAAACGGCCGCTCGTTCTGGGCCGGGCTGGGCTACGTCTGCCGCCGAATTATTGTTTTACCGGCGCAGAGTCTTTTATTAGATTGCCGGCTGACTGGGCGGCTCGGCGGGGCCGATCAATGACGTCGGAAGCCCCAGCAGTAACCCGCTCCCAAAGAACTGCGCGGGTCTGCCAGTGAAGAGCGCTATTGAGTCCGCCTCTAAGGTACAGGCCGGCAGCGAAGTCTGCCCTCTCCGAGTGTAGAAGGACCGCGCGACGTTACGTTAACCGTTTGTACCACACCGTAATATATTCAGCATCACACACAGGCAGATTCTGTATTCCTAGACTTCCCCTCTGCAGACTGTTAACGAAGGTATGAGCATAAGTAATAGGCCCTCGCATATGTCAGTGGCTCGGAGACGCCTTGAGTAATAGCATCCAGAACTTGGTGCACGATGCCGAGTATTCATCTGTCAGTAGTGCTCCAAGAAAGTGTGCTGGGACCGATGTTATTCTCTAGTAGCGGACCTACGTCCGTCTGAACTTTTATTGGAGTAACGTGTAAATCGGTCAAGAATTTTTCGAACCTTTTTGCTAACAATATATGAAAGAAGTACCTCCTAATGTTCATTAGAATATCATGTAAAAATCTAATGTAAATAGATAAATAACATATCAAGATTTTTGGATCCAATTATGCGCTACAAAATGCTTATATACACTCCTGGAAATTGAAATAAGAACACCGTGAATTCATTGTCCCAGGAAGGGGAAACTTTATTGACACATTCCTGGGGTCAGATACATCACATGATCACACTGACAGAACCACAGGCACATAGACACAGGCAACAGAGCATGCACAATGTCGACACTAGTACAGTGTATATCCACCTTTCGCAGCAATGCAGGCTGCTATTCTCCCATGGAGACGATCGTAGAGATGCTGGATGTAGTCCTGTGGAACGGCTTGCCATGCCATTTCCACCTGGCGCCTCAGTTGGACCAGCGTTCGTGCTGGACGTGCAGACCGCGTGAGACGACGCTTCATCCAGTCCCAAACATGCTCAATGGGGGACAGATCCGGAGATCTTGCTGGCCAGGGTAGTTGACTTACACCTTCTAGAGCACGTTGGGTGTCACGGGATACATGAGGACGTGCATTGTCCTGTTGGAACAGCAAGTTCCCTTGCCGGTCTAGGAATGGTAGAACGATGGGTTCGATGACGGTTTGGAAGTACCGTGCACTATTCAGTGTCCCCTCGACGATCACCAGTGGTGTACGGCCAGTGTAGGAGATCGCTCCCCACACCATGATGCCGGGTGTTGGCCCTGTGTGCCTCGGTCGTATGCAGTCCTGATTGTGGCGCTCACCTGCACGGCGCCAAACACGCATACGACCATCATTGGCACCAAGGCAGAAGCGACTCTCATCGCTGAAGACGACACGTCTCCATTCGTCCCTCCATTCACGCCTGTCGCGACACCACTGGAGGCGGGCTGCACGATGTTGGGACGTGAGCGGAAGACGGCCTAACGGTGTGCGGGACCGTAGCCCAGCTTCATGGAGACGGTTGCGAATGGTCCTCGCCGATACCCCAGGAGCAACAGAGTCCCTAATTTGCTGTGAAGTGGCGGTGCGGTCCCCTACGGCACTGCGTAGGATCCTACGGTCTTGGCGTGCATCCGTGCGTCGCTGCGGCCCGGTCCCAGGTCGACGGGCACGTGCACCTTCCGCCGACCACTGGCGACAACATCGATGTACTGTGGAGACCTCACGCCCCACGTGTTGAGCAATTCGGCGGTACGTCCACCCGGCCTCCCGCATGCCCACTATACGCCCTCGCTCAAAGTCCGTCAACTGCACATACGGTTCACGTCCACGCTGTCGCGGCATGCTACCAGTGTTAAAGACTGCGATGGAGCTCCGTATGCCACGGCAAACTGGCTGACACTGACGGCGGCGGTGCACAAATGCTGCGCAGCTAGCGCCATTCGACGGCCAACACCGCGGTTCCTGGTGTGTCCGCTGTGCCGTGCGTGTGATCATTGCTTGTACAGCCCTCTCGCAGTGTCCGGAGCAAGTGTGGTGGGTGTGACACACCGGTGTCAATGTGTTCTTTTTTCCATTTCCAGGAATGTATGCTGTTGGTGGCTCAGGCCGAAAGGGATTCATTTGCTAAACAGAAGGTGTATGTGCATTTCTTTCTCATAATTCTGTAAACATGTTTAGGTGGTTGTGTTTTTTTTTTAAGTCAGTTGAATTGTTGTTAAGAGTTTACTATGTATGGCCATTAACTATTGTAGACATTTAACAGCAAGGATGTGTCTCACATTGTTTATCTCTACGAAGAGGAATCATATCGTTGCTTGCGGAAACTGGATAAACTTCACAGCAGTACGATAGGATTGCAACGTGCGGTGTCGTTTTCATTTTCCACGTTTGTGTACCACATTAATTCTCCTGCCTCCAGACGCATCGAGCAACGCGCTGGTCTAGTTATTGTTCGTGAAAGGATCCGTTACAAGCTCGATGACAGTTGGATTTTGTTTCCAAGGAATTGTTTCAGCTTCATTTCTTGATTGCTTCAAAAATGTATACGAATATTAAAAAATATGCTTATCTAGCCTACATCAGTTCGAGTGCTCATTACAGTATCGTGTAAAAATTTGAATTAAATTGGTCAAGACCTTTTCGAGCTTTTTGATAAAATCGTTAAACAGTGATTTGTCTTCACATACCAGTATAAATATAGATATACAGTGCATACATGACGTGACGGACAGGGTGAGCGGCATCTGTCGCTATTGCCCCGTTAGCTGAGTGGTTAGCGCTGCGGAATGCCACGCCCAGGGCCCCGGGTTCGATTACCGGCTGGACAGGAGATTTTCTCTGCTCAGGGACTGGGTGTTGTGTTGTCCTCATCAACATTTCATCCCCATCTCCGACGCCCGAATAGTCCAGTGTGGCGTCGACAGCAATAAATGCTAGCTCTCGGCGGCCGAACTTCCCCGAATGGGGGACCCCTGGCCCACAATGCCGTACCCTCAACTCTCATTTCCACTGCTGATCGCGCTGTGGGGTACGGGAAAGAGTCGTCTTTGAGTGAAAGTGGGAAGATACAAGATAACTTAGACACAATTTATAATTCGTGTAATGAATGGCAGCTAGCTGTACACATAGAAAAATGTAAATGAATGCAAACGAGTATGAGAAACAGTCCCATTATATTTGAATACAGCATTAGTAGTGCGCTTACTGACACAGTCAGGTCGATTAAATACCTAGGTGTAACGTTGTAAAGCGAAATGAAACGGAATGAGCGTGTAAGGGTCGTAGCAGGGAAGCTGAATGGTCGATTTCGGTATGGTGGGAAAGTGTGATTTATCTGTAAAGGACACCACATCTGGAACATTAGTGCGACCCATTATTGAGTACTACTGAGTAACTGAGATCCCCAACAAGACGTATTAAATGAAGACATTGAAGCAATACAGGGGCGTGCTGCTAGATTAATTACAGTTAGGTTCCAACTCCACTGTAGTGTTGGCGGAGGTGCTTCGTGGAGTCAAATGGGAATCCCTGAGGTGGAAGACGACGTTCTTTTCGCGGAGAACTTTTAGTTGTTCGTGGCATAATGGACTTAGATATGATTTTGAATCTGTTTCACTAGAGGAAGAGTGTTAATGTAGTTTTCTATTTTCCACAAAATTATTATGCAAAGCCCTTGTGAATACGTAGTAATACTGTACTTGGTAATACCAAACTAGTTTTTCATTTTTATTTTACAGTAAAAATCTTTCATATTTCAGTTTTTATTTATTAAATGAAGGCAAGTTCTGAAAGTTGTTTTAATAGCAGGAGGACTCAAATATTGTAAATTGCGTGTACTTGTTAAATTCGAACTGTCTTACGAAATGTACAAATGGAAGTAAAAATGTAAGACGTGCAATTTGCTGTGAGACAGTTCTCTAGATTGCATTTTATGTTTTACTTTACAGCACATAATAAATACTGAAATGTATCAGGTTAACGTCTTGTACAGTTTTATAACACTACTAATTATTTTTAATTTATAATGGAAGAGATTATGCTGTATCAGAAGATTAGCCAATGACTTGTAGACATGATGACGTGACTGACTATACAAATTTTCCCAACTATATCCTTTGTCATTTTTCGTTACTTTTGTGTCATTCGTACGATTGCTGATAGCCTGCACCTTGCGGCGCCAGGTATTCATGGGTTTCATGGTATTTTGATATTATCTGAGCTACCTTTTATGCTACTGTTTCTAATAGTACACTTTTGCAACTTAGATCTGAACATGGTCGGCAGAGCAGACCGAAACTAGAGAAAGAAACAATGAGCCACACCATGTTTCTTCATTTATTGTAATAATAGAGATTATAGGTAATGAAACGAGTAATGGCAACTAACCAAAGGACATATCCGAATATCTCTCTCTAACTGACAACTGACGCTGCATCTTTAACAATTGTAATTCTCTCTCTCTCTCTCTCTCTCTCTATATATATATATATATATATATATATATATATATATATATATATATATATATATATATATAGAGAGAGAGAGAGAGAGAGAGAGAGAGATATTCGGATATGTCTTTTGGTTAGTTGCCATTATTAGTTTCATTACCTATAGTGAGAGAGAATTACAATTGCTAAAGATGCAGCGTCAATTGTCAGTTATGAAGAAGGTCACAGACTAACTTTTAATGTTCCGATGACAGCTGAGAAAGACATGATTATATAAATATATTTCACTGGTGGAAAACTTCTAGTTTAGTTTCGTTGCACTGAACCTCGCATTACCTATAGTGAGAGAGAATTACAATTGCTAAAGATGCAGCGTCAATTGTCAGTTATGAAGAAGGTCACAGACTAACTTTTAATGTTCCGATGACAGCTGAGAAAGACATGATTATATAAATATATTTCACTGGTGGAAAACTTCTAGTTTAGTTTCGTTGCACTGAACCTCGAAGTGCCCGAAGCGCCCATTTCAACAACAAGAACACTAACTTGTGATTCGAAACCACAATTTGAAGTATTTGCGTTCTCTCAGAGCCCTTTCTTCACGTCCATGAAGATAGACAGTGGTAAAATGTTAAGAAACTCTCATAGTATGCAGCTTCCTCAGCTGATAATTAAGGAAATCTATCTAGTTTCGTGGTTTACAGAAGTTTATCTTTTGTAAAAGATTGGGAACTAGCCAGAGCGAAATATTTCTCTGACACCAAGTCATTAACAGTAGTTACCAACGAAAGAAAAACAAAGGAGCGTAGAGAAATTGTACTGTCTTCCGCTGGGAATCTTAAGAGCACGCACAAATCTAGAATCACGCTCGTATTTGCAAAATTTTGGAAGAGTGTGAGGTGAATTTATCTTGTATTTGCGTCGCCTAAATTAATTTGAAAGTGCCATTCAACCGTGCCTCTGTTTAAAGCACAAGAATATGAGCCAGTTCATCAGCCAAGGGAGCGGAAGGAAGTGTGTCACAATGTCCCACCGTTATTTCCGTCCCTCACCTTACTCTCGCTGTTTCTTTTACGTATTGAGAAGATGTGTGTGACTGTGAGATTATTTATTTTCATTGAATTACAAGTGTGAACTTTCTTTTTTATTAGTAAATGCCAGGTGAAATTGGGAGCGTTGTGTATTGCTAGAACTGACTCTACATTTATTATTCACACCGAGCGACCAAATATACAAGCAAAAATATCTTCATTTAAAAAACCAGATAACAGTTAGCTTGATGCGTTCGCGAGAGTCTCCACGTCTTCACACTGACTACGCGTAGACCAGATGTGGCTTATATTCAAAGAAATAGTATCGACGGAAACTGAGAGACAAACACGAAATACATTAACAGGGGATAATACTGATCCCCCGTGGTACACAAAACAGATCGGAACACTGTTCCAGAAGCAGCAAAAAAGCTTGAAAATTTAAAAGAACCAAAAATCTCCAAGACTGGTGATGGTTTACTCAAGGGCGAAAATTAGTGGGCACCTCAATGCGAAATGCTTTTAATACCGAGTGGTTTTTAAGTAAAGTGTAGCTACTCTCAGAAGTCCCGTGTGGCTGTAGTTATCGTATCGTATCGATATGCTAATGTGGAACTGACTTACGCTGGAACACAAATTAGTTCAAATTGTGGCCACCAGGTGCAAATATTGCGCTGTACGCTGTTTGTATGGTGGTACGATATCCACGCTGTCATTTGACAAGCCTTGACGTGTGTGTACAGTATGGCTATCGACAAGAGAGACCGTGCGCTGTTAGTGGAACTGTTTTATGTGAACGGCTGCTATTACAGCGCTATATTGACAGAGTATCGCCGACTGGAAGGTCTGAGGAGAAGCCTGATATCAATAAATGGTTTAAAGAAGACCATAATGAAATTTGCAAACGCGGGTAAGCTTTGTATGGCACCTGGAAGCGGAAGGCGTCCTTTCCCGCTCAAAGTTACATATTAGGTTGCTGTTGCTGTAACTGACCGTTAGCACGTACTTCGCGTAGTGCTAGTAGTTGGGCGGTGTCACGAATATTGTTCATCCCGTGGTCAACGGTATTGAAAGTTTTTCGGTCTAAGTAGTACTAGATCCTGACGGAGCAGCAATTGGAATCTCATGATCTGCAGCAGCGTTCTGAATTTGCTCTTTGGTTTCTGCAACAGATTGCAGTTGACGATATATTATCGGGGAATATGCTATGGAGTGACGAGGCACGCTTTACGCCAGAAGGTGAAATGAATTCACAGAATTGCAGAGTTTGGAATACTGTTAAACCATGTGTTGTACACGAAGAGCCACTGTGGTGTGGATTCACACGCACCTTTATTCTCGGTCCGTTCTTCTTTGAAGTGAGTACACTCAGAGAGCGTTTCAGGTGTATCGTGACGTCGGCAGGTTATCGAGATCTCCTCGTACAGCATGTGACTCCTACTTTGATGCCTTGGAAGAGCACAGCTGTGTGGATACCACGGTTTTCATTCAAGATGGGGCAGCACCTCACGTCACTCGCCCAGTGAAAGACCTGTTTAATGCAGCCTTTCACGAACGTGTTATCTCCAGAGCTTTTCCAATTGCATGGCCAGCAAAGTCATCTGATCTGAATCCATCTGACTTTCGACTCACGGAATATCTAAGAGAACGTGTTTAGCAGGGACATGTTCGGTTTCCACCTGATGAAAAGCCAAGTATACAGGAACAAGTTCCACCCGAACTCCTGCGAGCAACTGTTGTTACGTCTTTTTACGGATGCAACATCTCTTTGACATCTCCGGTGCTCATACTGCACAAATTGCGCAAGTTAGGTGAAAAATAAGATCAACATTATTATGCCTTTCTCACAATCACCGGTTTCGGTGTGTGGCGGCGGTGGAGCGAGTGGACTGCTGTAGCCTGTTGTGGGGTTATGAACCACTGAGGGCTACGGCGGGGACGAAGCCTCTCCGTCGTTTCTAGGTCCCCGGTTCAATACAATACAATACAATGCCCTTCTCTTTTGCTTGACCTTCTCTGCCCAAGTCCCGTTCCTCTGTTACAAACGGGAACATTTCAGTGGATTTTTCTTGCAGTTACAGCGTCAGGTCAGCGCCTTGTGGCCAAAACTGGAACTAACTTCTTCACAGCTTAATCGCTTCTGCATTAACCCAACAGCATATCTATTAAGTTCCCATTTTACACTATAATCACAGCCCACTCCCGACTTTCGTGAATAGTTTCAGTTTAATTATAATCACCCAGTAGTTTCCACAATGAAACTATGTCTCGAACTTTGACAGAAAATGCAAACAGATTCTGGTCGTATCTAAAGTATACAAGCGGCAAGACACAGTCAATACCTTCACTGTGCGATAGAAGTGGTAATGCTACAGACGACAGTGTCACTAACGTCGAGTTATTAAGCACGGCATTCCTAAAGTCGTTCACCAAAGAAGATGAACTAAATGTTCGAGAAATCAAATCAAGAACAGCTGCGAACGTAGTTAGAACTAAATATCCTCAGCGTAGCGTAGCGGTTTAAATTAAGTTTAGTGGGAAGTCTTCGGTACGCTGATATAAAACTCCTTACTTAGCTATCATATTCACAAAACATCCATACCTACGAACTAGGAAGTTGGACATGTCAAAACAATACTCAGCAAACGAAATAGGAATAATCCGCATATCACTAACGTCAATTTGCAGTATGATTTTGGAACATATACTGTGTTCTAACATTATGGACTATTTTCGAAGAATACGATCTATTGGCAATCTGTTAGCACGGATTCAAAAATTATCATTATTGTCAAATACAACTTTCTTAACACGAAGTAGTGAATCCTTTGACAGAAAAATTCAGACTGATTCCATACTTCTAAATTTCCAGAAGGCTATTGACACAATTGCTCACAAGCGTCAACTGATCAGAAATACGTGTCTATCGTCTCAGTTTGTGCGATCGGATTCGTGATTTCCTGTCAGAAGTGTAACCGTTCGTAGTAATTGACGAAAAGTAAGCGTGAAAAACAGAAGTATCATCTGGAGGTACCAAAGGAAGCGTTACAGGCGCTCTGCTGCTCCTAATCTATACAAGTGGTGTAGGAGATATCTGAGCAGCGTTCTTAGATGGTATGCAAATGGCACGTGATTTACTGTCTGGTAAGGTCATGAGAAGATCAAACTCAGTTGCAAAATTGTTTACACAAGACATCTGTATGGTGCCAAAAGTAGCAATTTACCGTTAATAATGAAAAGTGTCACGACCTCCACATCGGTATAAAGAGGAATCCGTCAAATTTCGATTACAGCATAAATTGTAAAAGTACATCAGATCAACTAAATACCTAGTCATTACAATTAAATGGTTGTTCACATAGATATGGTTCTGCGGAAGGCGAATCAAAGACCGCGTTTCATTGGCAGAATACTGCCTACATTACGCTTTTCCGTCGTCTTCTGGGGTATTTCTGCGCGGTGAGGGATCCGCAACAGAAGATTGAGGGAGTATTTCAATAAAGTTCAAATGACGGCCGCTCGAATTTATTATCGCGAGACAGTAGAGACAGTGTGAAGCATATGACACGCGAGGTGCTTTAGCAATCATTAAAAAAAGACTTTTCTTTGCTGAGGCAGTATCTCTTCCTGAAAATTCAAGTAACAACTTTTTCCTCCGAATCGAAAAATATTTTGTAGGTGTCCATCCACACAGGGAAAAATGGTCATCACAGTAAAATAAGAGAAATCAGAGAACGCACGGAAAGATTTAAGTGTTCGTTTTTACCACGTGCTGTTCGAGATTATAATGGTAGAGAAATAGCTTGGATCAACCTTCTGCCGGGCACTCCATTGTAGGTTCCACGGTAGTTATGTAGATGTAGAATGTAGAACGGAAAGAAACTTTTAAACTTTGGTGATACAGTCGGGAATAGGTGTTTGGGATTCTTGTAATTAAAGTAAATCATTCAGCACCATAGCAGAACCGCCAGAACGTCAGGACCGGACGGCAGACACGTCATCAGAATTTCATCTCTTCTGCCGACACACAATCAATGGTAGGCCATTTAGTTCACTTTCAAGTCCAGACAATTATGGGAGGAAGTAATTTGTCACCCGACTCTCCTTCAAACAGTGTGCGCCTTAGGAATCTTAACAGTAACAATATCTGTGATACATGACGTCTCCCTTGTGGCGCCTGAACAGGTTTCTTGCGTCAGCTTCCCCAGAAACAGCGTGCAGACTCTTCTGTGTACATGATACCGTTGACGCTAAACTAATGGTTCCTCACGTTATAATGAGATCCTTAGTAGGAACGGCGCTGAGCTACAGAGAATCATCCGATGCGTCGCACGTCCGTTCAGTCCACGGTGATTGTGCACAGGTAAACCAAAACGTTATGACCACTTGCTTAGTAATGCGTCTGTCCACCAACGCAACGGAAAACAGAAGCGATTCTATGTGACACGAATTCGACAAGTTCTTCGTAGAATTCCGGAGGCGTGTTGGCACCACAAACCTATGGACACGTCTCACAATTCTCGTAAATTATGAGCCAGCTTTTTGTGCGCGTGGTACTGCCATTCCCCCCCCCCCCCCCCCCCTCCTCATTTTCCCCCCTCTACATCGCTCCTCCACTAGCGTCCCAGATATATTACATCGGGCTCATATCAGACAATTTAATAGCCAAAGCATTGACGTGAGTTTACTATCACGCTCCTCAAACGACTGTAGCACAACTATAGCGCTGTGATGTGGACAGTTATTCCGCTGAAAGATAACTTCTTAGCCGGATAAGACATCAAGCACTATGGGACGCAGGTAACCTGCAATACTGTTCACGTAGTCCACAGCTGTAATGGTACCTTCGACTACTACTGCAGGTCCTATGCTAGCTTAGGCATATGTCCCCCATAGGAAAACATTGCCACTACTGGTCAGTGCCCAGCACGCAGCAGCCGTTCCTCTGGATGACGGAATTTCTGGACGCCACTGTAGTCCTAGTGTAACTAGAAACGTGATTCATCCAACCAGGCGGAACGTTCCGACTGATTCACGTTCCAGTCTCGACCGATACCGCATCCATTGCAATCGTGACCGATAATGTCGTTGTTTCAACATAGGAAAATGTAGGCTCCGTTTGTGCGGAGCTGATTGTTCAGCAAAATGCGGTGAACTGTATGCTCTGAATAACTTGTGGCTGCACCAACATTGTATGTCAGATGTGGCACAGATCGTTCTCTACCTTCCTTTATAGTGCGGACAAGCCTCTGAACTCCGAGTTCTGTGTCGAGGTGAGGACGTGCACGTTTTGGCTTTCTCGTTCGTTCACACTCCTTCGGTCGCTTTCCATAGAATCTCACGATAGTAGCGCGTACCGGACAAACTGGCGTTTGTGAAATTCGCTTAATTCAATGGATATCCCCGCTTGAGGTCATTGCGGTCGATACAAAGATTTCTCATTCGTCTGTGCTCCGCTTGTCGCTATGCAACGTGTCCCTAAGCAACGTGCAACGCCTTCAAAAACCACACGCAAGTTTTTCACATTCTCTTTCTCGCTACACGCAAACTATTAGTACTGTAGAAAAAAGAACACGATCTTTATGTGGGAAATTTAATGTAGTTAAATTCTGTGCTGGGATACGTTTTCGCAGGAGGCCGTAGTTTCCGAATTATTCAAGAAAAATGAACAAAAGTCGCCTTCAAAGGCGTTTCTTTTCAGTAACTCGAAAATCTTGGCCTCCAGTGAACTACAATAAATTTCCTACAAAAACTGTCCATTTTCTCTGTAGGACTGACACTTTGAGCGTAGCGAGGTGAAGAAAATGAAAATCTCGCACATTGTTTTTGAAAGCTTTGCGGGTTGCGTAAAACTCATAGGTAGGGGATAGGAAATAAACTGCTTTCATTATTCCGTCACGTGACCGGAAACTCAACAGGTGGTAGTAGATCTCGCATTGGGTAACGGTCATAGCGCTCTATGAGACGCCATAGAGAGAACAATTCGCCGACAGGCTAGATGAACGCCTAGAGTTATGGAGAAAGGTGCGACTGATTACCATGCCTGATACCAACTATGTGGAAACAGATGTACTTCCAACTGCTACCACTAAATTACCAGAGCTATTATGGCCAACTTACAAGTTGGGTAAAATGATCGTTACTCCTAAGACATTTGTTTTATGACTGGCGTCGAATTGACTCTTTGATCATGAACACCTATGAGTTCACGTTTGTTGACTGGCTGAAGTAAACCTTATCAGAAAAAAAAAATGAGAAACTGAAGTTCCAAAGGTTCTGGTTCCTCTTCATTCAAAAACCACCACCAGAACCCAAAACGCGAGAGTTCGTCTAAGCAGTAGTAAATATGCAAGGCTACAGATGATGAACATTTCTGATAATGATTCGACACGACGACCTTTTGTACTCTCACTTGCACACATCACTGGCGTTGATATTTCGTCGGACTTCGCTCCTTGCTTTAGTTCACTCAAGCAACGTTTTCTGGTGTTCGAACTCATTTCAGATAGTTACGCCACTTATTCTCAAGAGAATACACATCGAGCCATGTTGCCACTAAGTTTTGCATTGCGGACTTCCCTGGAGGTTTTGCTTAAACACTCCCTGGCTTAAAGGTCACCAATAGCCGTTCCCATAACACTCGACAATGAGTACTCACTATTTTAGCGTGAGCACCATTTGTTGTTGCTAAACACGTCTTCTCCTCCTGCTGACTCAAACGTAATGACACGGTGAAATATTCTGGTGAGAGCTTCCCGGAGATGTGTGTGCGCTGATGTGTGAGAGCAACAGACTGGTTCATCAGAACCACGGTTTCTGGAGTTTTCTGAGATGATGAGTTCTTCTGTTCATTAACATGAGTCAGTTCCCCGCCAATCTTACAGGCAATACCGGGGCCAGTTTTTTGACTCATCCTGTAGTTATCTTCTACTGAAGCTATCGGGTAGTTGTGCCAAACCAACAGATCTTCACTTGTGCACATGCCAAGACTGCAGAACAAACACATCTTAACATGTTAAGTGACTCAAAATAATTCAATACGCACTTCTATTAAAAATGTCTGTCATCATCATCATCTTCTTCTTCGTATATACCTTTTACCTATTCTCTATATGTTCAGCACTGCTATATATAATTGGAAGGGGGAGGGGAGGTAAAAGAAAGGAAAGGAAGAGCTACTGATTTCAACTGCATCGGGACTGTGCGGGGTCGGCGACGATAACTGAAAATGTGTGCCGGACGAGGCTTCGAGCATGGGATCTCGTACTTACTTGGCAGTTGCGTTAACCATGCGCCATCCGGATTCAGTGTTTCATCGCAGATCCACTGACTATCTCATGCGCGAAAGTACACACACCACAAATTCTTCTAATTGATTCGTCTCGATGGGCAATAAGTCCACAACCTTCAACACCGATGCACAATATAGCTCGGCCTCCAGCGTGAATCTAAAATTTGCGAGCATCGAGGCCATGGACGGGGCCTGTGGATAGGTGGCTCTAGGTGGTAATTTTGGTCGGCCGGGCATCGTAATGAGGTAGTGAGTGCATTTGCGATGAAACAGTGTCCAGATGGAGCAGTGGTTAAGGTAACTGCCTAGTAAGTAGGAGATCCTGGGTTAGAATTCGAGTCCAGCACACATTTTCACTCGTTGCCACCGATTCCAAATGAAGTCCCGATGCAGATGACATCAGTAATTCCTTCTTTTCCTTTCTCGCCACGCCCGCTTCAAATTTTATGTATACCAGCTGCGGATTCCGTGTTTTGTTGTTTTTTTGAATGTTCCCAAGAGAATAGCACAATGAGTTCATATAATTGCTATAGGTGTTGAAGCAATTCCAGTGGCAATTAGTGGCCGGATGCTCTTGTTGACACCGCAACTCCCCCTGGGACAGAATTCACGTACCCCATATGTACATGTGTCTAGAGTGAATCTCGGTTTAAGTGTGAGGACATTTCTAAATGTTTGCGTAGCGTGTGTCTGAGGCTGTACGTAAGTACCAGCTGGCTTTCACCTAATGGGATGTGGGAAACCGCCAAAAAACCATATCCAGGCTGACCGACCCTTAGTCCTCGTCGCTAATTCGCGAGGCAAAAACGATCATATGCAGGCTCGTGTCCTCGTCTCCAGGAGCGACGCGTTAACGCTCTCGACTATCTAGGAGCTTTTTCTCCTTTTTTTGACTTTTTACTTGAGTCATCAGTCTTCAGACTGGTTTGATGTGACCCACTTGAATTCCTCTCCCGTGATTTTTTTTACTTCAAATTAGCAGTTACATCTTACGACCTCATTACTGGTTGTATGTATTCCAATCTCTGTCTTCCTCTACAGAACTTATCGTCTACAGCTCCCTGTAACATCTTGAAAGTTATCCCCTCATACCTTAACAGATGTCCTACCATCCTGTCAGTTCCTTTTCTCTCCGATTCTGCGAAGAACCTCATCATTCCTAATCTTATCAAGTCACCGCAATTTTCAACATTCTTCTGTAGCACCACATCTCAAGGCTTCGATGCTCTTCTGTTCTGATCTCCCCACAGTCCACGTCTCACAACCATTCAATACTGTACTCAAAACGTAAATTCTCAGAAATTGCTTCCTCAGATTAATGCCAATGTATCATACCGGGCCAGGGACGTTCTCTTTACCGTGTTAATCTGCTTTCTATGACCTCCTTGCTTCGTTTGGCATGCGTTATTGTGCTTCAAAGGTAGCAGAATTCCTCAACCTCTTCCACTTTTTGATCACCAGTTTTGATGTTAAGCTTCTCGACATTCTCATTCCTGGTATTCTTCTCCGTCTTTTTCCAGTTTACCCTCAATCCATATTCTGTACTTATTAGAGTTTTCATTGCATTCATCACATCCTGTAGCTCTTCAGCACTTTCACTAAGGATAGCAATTTCATCAGCGAATTTTATAATTGATATCGTTACACCGTGAATTTTAATCTCGGTCTTGAATTTTTCTTATCCGTCAGTGCGTCTGCGATGTACAGACTGAACAGTAGAGTCGAAAGAGTGCACCCCTATCATATACCACTTTTGATCAAAGCACTTGGTTCGTGTTCTTTCATTCTTATTATTCCCTCTTCATTTGTATACTTTTTTGCGTAACACCCATCTTCACTTTAGCTTACTCCCATTTTTCGTTGAATCTCGAACATATGGCACGATTTCGCATTGTCAAACACTCTTTCTAGTTCAACATAGCCAATGAACGTGTCTTTATAGTTCTTCAGTCTCGCTTCCATTATCAACGGCCACGTCAGAGCTGCGTGACTTGTGCCTGTACTTTTCCTAAAACTAAACTGATCGTCATCCAAATGTTCCTCAGTTTTCAAGCTTACTGGCGGATTAAAACTGTGCGCCGGACCAAGTGTCGAACTCTGGACCTTTGTCTTTCGTGGGCTAGTGCTCTCCCGACTTGCACGCGAAAGGTGAAAGTCCCGAGTTCGAGTCTCGATCCAGCACACTTTTAATCCGCCAGGAAGTTGCATATCAGCGCACACTCCACTGCAGAGTGAGATTTTCATTCGTAAAACCTCCTCAGTTTTGCTTTCGTCTCTTCTGTATATTATTCTTGTTACCATCTTGGATGCATTAGATGTGAAGCTGACTGCACGATTCTTTTTACACACACCAGCCCTTGCTTGCTGCACAATTCTGTGGATGATATTTTTCCGAAGCCTGATGGTGCGTCACCAACCTGATACATTCTACACACCAACTTGAATAGCCATATGGTTTGCTTTTTCCCAATGATTTTAGAAATTTAGATGGACCGTTATCTGTCCCTTCTGCTTTATCTCATCTAAAGTCTTTCAGAGCTCTTTTAAATTCTCGTTCTAATACTGTATCTCGTTTTCAGTTCTTTTCTTCTGTCAAGTGTTGATACAAGTTGCCCCCTCCTCATAGAGGCCTTTAACGCACTCTTTCCACCTGTCCGCTCTTTCCTTTGCGTTTAGTGGTGCAATATCCGTTGCACTGATAATGTTACCACTCTCGCTAGCGATTTCACTGAAATCGAGAATGAGATTTTCACTCTACAGCGGAGTCTGCGTTGATGTGAAACTTCCTGGCAGATTAAAACTGTGTGCCGGACCGAGACTCGAACTCGGGGCCTTTGCCTTTCGCGGGCAAATGCTCTACCAACAGAGCTACCAAAGCACGACTCACGCTCCGTCCTCACAGCTTTACTTCTGCCAGTACCGCGTCTCCTACTTTCCAAACTTTACAGAAGCTCTCCTGCAAACCTTGCAGAAATAACACTCCTGAAAGAAATGATATTGCGGAGACATGGCTTAGCCACAGCCTGAGGGATGTTTTCAGAATGAGATCTCCACTGTACAGCGGAGTGTGCGCTGATATGAAACTTCCTGGCAGATTAAAACTGAGTGCCGGACCGAGATTCGACGTCGGGACCTTTGTCTTTCGCTGGCAAGTGCTCTACCAAAGAGAAAGGCCCCGAGTTCGAGTCTCTGTCGGCACACAGTTTAAATCTGCCAGGAAGTTTCACTGAAATCTGTTATAATTTCTATACGCTGAGTCAGTCTTCTCTACGATCATTTCTATCTCGATTTGTTCATATTATTTTTTCAGCCATTTCACCTTAGCTGCCCTGAACTTTTTATTTATTTTATTCTGAAGTCATTTAATAGCTGCATTCCTGTCTCTCAGTGAACATATTTTGTTTACCTATTTTTATTTCTTTCTTCGTTATTTCGTCGATCAATTCTAGTATTTCTTCTATTAGCCAAGACTTCCTCTGAGCTGGCTTTCTAGTACCTATGTCTGACTGTAGAGGATCTATGGGTTCCCTTTTTAGAGCTGTCCACTCTTCTTCAACAGTCCTTATTGCAGGATCCACATCATAAGCGAACGTCAAGCGCGGCTCATCATTCGTCGGTAATTCAGTATCCCACTTTCTTCCACACTGACTCTTCCGTATGATTCCCTTAAACTTCAGCCTACTGTTCATCATTGATCTCAGTCAATATGTACTCTTGGGTACGACTTAGAATCCAATATCTGCTTTCGGAATCTCTGTATGACCATAATGTAATCTGGTTGGATCTTCCTGTGTGTTTGTGTCTTTTCCAAGTATACCTTCTCCTATTCTGATTCTTCAACAGATTATTCGCTATCACCATCTGAACTTCTACGTCGTCTTTTTTCTGGTTTGCAAGAAGCTCTATACGAGCACAGCACAGCGAACTGACGGCCTCCGGCATGGCGGCACTCTGCATTTCCAATCATGAAAGGCGACGCCACTGACGTGCAACAGACCCACTCGTGACGTTTCCGAGGCAGTACGGTAGTGCGGCGTCCTTAAACACACTCGAGACGGCGACTGAGTTGCACTCGGACACTGGCATTGACGGCGTGACAAAATGCATCATTCACAATAACAGAATCACTTTCATCGTTGCTGTCAGAATCGCTCGAAAACATTGTCACTTTACAGTTCGTTACCGGGTGTAATGATGTCACTATCCTAGGAATCGTCATCACAAACATACAAAACATCTTTCGCAGAGTCGTTAGAATATTCTTTCTCACTAGGAAAATATGAATAATAATCATCAAAAACCTCCGGAAATAATTCAAATTCGTTCTTTTCCTTCCATTTGCTGCACAGGGCCTTCTCTAATGGCAGGACGAACTTCATGACAAAAATACACAGTCAATATTACCACCGCCTATGTTCAAGGTCAATGTCCAATAATCACTCACAGCAGAAAAGGTGGCGGCACTAGCAGTGGATGATATATGGAGCATATTAGAGGAAGGTGGAAAACAGTGCAGTCGTAAGAAATGCAGCGATTTGACTGACGTACAAAAGGAGATGATCATTGGCTTTCGGGAAAAGCGTAGAGGTGTTTCCGAAGCGGCTAAGTTTATAAACTGCTCGCGTGCTCCGTCGATAAATTATACTGTGCGTGTCAAAATGGCTACATCCAAAACAGCAGCCGAGGCAAGAGTAGTGTACCACGGGCCATAGGTGACAGGGGTGGACGACGGCAGTGGAGATGTGTACGAGTGAACAGACGTGCAACTTTTGAGCATCTGCATGCCAAGAAGCAACAAGGCGCTACCAACGGTGTGAGCAAACTCTCCAGCGTATGGGCTACTGCAGCAAACGCCTCCTTCATGCACCCATGTTGACTGCGTTTCATTGGAGACAAACCCTAGAATTTGCACGCCAGTACTGCAGCCGAACGTCCACCGAGTGGGCTACTGCAGCAAACGCCTCCTTCATGCACCCATGTTGACTGCGTTTCATTGGAGACAAATCCTAAAATTTGCACGCCAGTACTGCAGCCGAACGTCCACCGAGTGTCGACAGGTGATGTTCTCATATGTATCATGTTTCAAGCTCCTTCGGAAAGCTGGCTATTGGCGTGTACATCCCTGCAACAATCGTCGCACGCGTCCAGGCCAGAGGAGGGAGCATTATGGTCTGCAGAATGTTAGCAAAGACATTCCCTGAGTGATCTCGTCCTTTTGGAAGACACAATGCATCAGAACAAGAATGCGTCTATCTTCGAGAACCATATACACCGCCGGCTGGAGTGGCCAAGCGGTTCTAGGCGCTTCAGTCTGGAACCGCGCGACCGCTACGGTAGCAGGTTCGAATCCTGCCTCGGTCATGGATGTGTGTGATGTCCTTAGGTTAGTTAGGTTTAAGTAGTTCTAAGTTCTAGGGGACTGATGACCTCAGATGTTAAGTCCCATAGTGCTCAGAGCCGTTCGAACCATTTGAACCATATACGCCACTACATGCAGTTTGTTTTTTCGTCAGCATGATGTCATCTTCCAGTAGGACAATGGAACGTCTCGCGCATCACATCTCTACGTGCGTGGTTCAGAAAGGCTTAGTTCACAATACTACTCTCTCCACCAAACTCCTCAGATTTAAACACAATCAAGAATCTGTCGGACTACTTCGGTCGGGCTGTTCGTGACATGGACCCTTAACTGACAAACCTGGCGCAGCTAACCATAGCATTGGAGTTGGACAATCTCCACATATCTATAGGTACCTTCCAGAACCTCACTGACTCTCTTCTTGCACGTCCACGCAACAAAAAGTGGTCATTGAGGCTTCTCAAACGTGTCCACTTTAATGTGACTGGTCCGTGAAGTAACTGAAAAAATGGCTCTAAGCACTATGGGACTTAACATCTGAGGTCATCAGTCCCCTAGACTTAGAACTAGTTAAACCTAACTAAGCTAAGGACATCACACATATCCATGCCCGAGGCAGGATTCGAACCTGCGACCGTAGCAGCAGCGCAGTTCCGGACTGAAAAGCCTAGAACCGCTCGTCCACCGCAGCCGGCTGAAGTAACTATCTGATGTAGCGCATCGACTATACTTACTCAGAAACGCGGCATGCTACCAGTGTTAAAGACTGCGATGGAGCTCCGTATGCCACGGCAAACTGGCTGACACTGACGGCGGCGGTGCACAAATGCTGCGCAGCTAGCGCCATTCGACGGCCAACACCGCGGTCCCTGGTGTGTCCGCTGTGCCGTGCGTGTGATCATTGCTTGTACGTCTTAAAACTGTCTATATTGTTTATGTTGTGATTATATTTTATGAGGATCTGATGTGTATTGCTATTTGTAACTAAGTGACAACTAGTATTATGGATGCACGTTGTTATGTATGACGTGCACTGTGGCTGGCTGTGCATGATTTTAAACAGCAGCCTCAATGTTAATTTATCTTTGGCAGATTTAATTCGTTGTAACATCATGTTCATTTTTAAGCTGTCGTAGTCTACACGACTCACAGCTATACAGCATGTTTCGTCTTGTCATGTAATATTCAAGTCGTTCAACTCCTAAAATGCTTCTTGATGTATCCTATTAAAATATCTGATCTCTGTGATTCTTACTCTTTCATGAACTGGTGATGACCATATTGCAGTAGCAATATGTATATGAATGCAATAAAATATAGATTTGTATGTGACTAACTGTTGTGTTCGTCTGTGATGATATACCGTATAGTCGAGTTCGATCCCAGTACTCTCTATGCCCTTTGATACAGTTTCGGCGACAGTTGACCAACTCGGTTGTTTTAGTCAAGTGTGTCGCTGTTGTTAGTTGCACACCTTCTTTACTGTTTTGATGGACCACATAACTTGCACTATACTCTATTCGAGAAAGAAACATGTTGTCACGGCCGCTTCAACTTTATTTAAATCCGTTAACCGAAAGTGTACGGTTGCGTAATTAGTCGTCAATATTATGGGTAATGCCAAAGAGGCGAGTTTGGAATGTAACAGGGAGAGGGAAGTTGTGTAAGACTTTTTAAAAATCGGACTGGAATTATAACATTCGGCCGGCCGGGGTGGCCGAGCGGTTAAAGGCGCTACAGTCTGGAACCGCGCGACCGCTACGGTCGCAGGTTCGAATCCTGCCTCGGGCATGGATGTTTGTGATGTCCTTAGGTTAGTTAGGTTTAAGTAGTTCTAAGTTCTAGGGGACTTATGACAACAGCAGTTGAGTCCCATAGTGCTCAGAGCCATTTGAACAATTTTTTTTATAACATTCGAAGCAGATAAAAGAAAAGCTGTAGTTGTGAAAGGAGTGAGACGGGACTATAGTTTATCTCCGACGCTTTTCTATCTCTACACTGAGTAAGAAGAAAACGAAACCAAAATGACGTTTGGGAAGGCAATTAAAGTTCAGCGAGAATAAATAAAAGCTTTGAGGTATGCCGATGAGATTTTAATTCTGTCAGTGGTGACAGAGGACTGCGTTATCAGTTAAACGGTAAGGGTAGGGGCCTCAGAAGAAGTTGTAAGACGAATATCAACGGAAATTAAACCGTGGAAATGAGATTTAGTTAATCTTCAAAATACCAAGGGAGTGGGGTAAGGCCCGAACTATTGAAACTATTTTAATCTAATCAGTAACTTCACATTTTGAAATTCTGAAAAGTATTTATTTTTTTAACGACTTCTTCTATTGACGTCAGTAAATGTTTTAAAGTGTTCATCTAAATCCAACCCAAAAACTTAAGTCTTTGAATAGATGTCACTTTCCACAATGTATGCCATAATCAATATTTTCAGGTGCAGAATCTTACTTAGACATCAGTATTAATTTAAAGAGTAAGTTGTGAGTGAAAGTCAACTACAATGAACAGAATTTGCATTTCTTAAAATTATTTTTAGGGTGGGCTCAAAGTATCGCCCTTCGATACCATTCTGGACCCTAGTTACACATCGGTATCCATTTGAAAAGCGTGATGTTAATATAAGCAACAAGAACTAGAGAATTTTGATTTCTTTATTTCTTATGGGGTGAGCATGAAGTAGTCTCCAATTGGTAATGGGCGTTACGGAAAATAAACAGATATTGCTATGGTTAAATCAGACGATGCGGAGAAAATTATATTAGAAAATGATACAGTGAAAGTAGAAAATTAGAGTCGCCATTCGAGTACGAAAATAACTAATGATGGTCGAAGTTGAACGATTGGAAATGGAAATAATGGCGTTTAGAGCAAGACAAGTGACAACATCTACTATAAGTTTTACTGTGACTACCCCTTTTACAGTGGTATTTGTCAGGAATGTAATCTTGTACGGAAGTGAAACGCATAAGGTTAACCGTTTAGACGAAAGGAGAATATAAATTTAGAAATGTGGGCCTAAGGATTAGATGGGTAGATGGGAGAAGCAATGCAGAAGTACTGAGCAGAATAGAGTGCTGGAAGAAATTATGGATAACTAATGATGTGCAGGGAGGTCAAGGCTTGAAAACAGTCACTAGATTCAAATGGATGTAAATTTCAGCATTTATGTGGAGATGAAGGGACTTGGACAGGGAAGATTAGCACAGAGGGATGATCATACCTGTACTCTGACTGAAGACTACAAAAACAGTAACAATACTCAGAAAGCGAGATGAAATGGGACGTACACGTAAAATCAGTGTGATGAAAGACAAAAGAAAAATACAGATTTATTGGAAGGTTTCTATGAAAATAAGGATTATTTGTCTCTGGAAATCCAACCCAATCATTCTTTTGCGAGAGCTAGTCGTAATTTGTAAATAAATGTAATGATTTACAAGTCTGATCATATTATTTTGATTGCGTTATATATTAAATATAACTACGCCAGAGTGTGTCAAGATAAAAATAATGATTTCGGAGGCAAGATGACCATTTATAGCACATTCACTTGAATGAAAGAGTTCCTGGCAAGTGATACGTGTTCGCATCATCGACACTGACTACAGACGTGTCCGAAAATTAGCCGTAGACTCTACTTCCTCCCCCCCGTGCTCGAGCAGGGCACTCTTTCCTCATAGTTCTGCCATACTTCTTGATATCCGTAATCATGATCTAATCCATTTGTTAACATCTGCCGTTGAACTTTTAATAAATGAAATTGTAGTTGTAAATGTAGTAGTATTGATAAAGACGATAGCATTTTTGTACTGCATTGTCAATAAGTCAAACATTTACGATGAGAGGTGATATGGTCACCGTGAAGATAACAGCAATAGAAAGAAAATATGTAAAAACCACACAGTGTGCTAACGATGGCCCTATATTGCGTGCCATGAATGGTTGCCACAATATTATTATGTTTCATCCCATTAACGAAGTCAATCACGCCTATATTGTACTTTTGTCTGTCCCTGGTAGCTGAGTGGTCAGCGCGACGGAATGTCATACCTAACGGCCCGTGTTCGATTCCCGGCTGGGTCGGAGATTTTCTCCCCTCAGGGACTGGGTGTTGTGTTGCCCTTATCATCATCATCTCATCTCCATCGACACGCAAGTCGCCGAAGTGGCGTCAGCTCGAAAGACTTGCACCAGAAAGCAGTCTACCCGACGGGAGGCCCTAGCCCCACGGCATTCCCATATTGTACTTTACTTGTCTCTTTAGTCATTACGATTGAAACCGGTCATTGAAAGAAACAAATACTTGTGGTAATAGACTGTTGTTGTTTTTACATATTATCAAACTTTAACGTTATGCATGTTGATGCCGAGTCTGTTGCGAAAGTTCCTTTTACGTTTCGTTCACTAATGACCAAGTTCGCTTCTGTCAAAATTTTGCCACACTCCCAGTTCATGTGTGTTGAACATCGGTCGCTTGTGGAGCTGGTAATATGTCTCCCTACCGGCTCACACAGCTATAGTAGCGAATTTCACTACTGGTCATTAAAATTGCTACACCAAGAAGAAATGCAGACGATAAACGAGTATTCATTGGATAAATACTCGTATATTATACTATAACTACATGTGATTAAATTTTCACGCAATTTGAGTGCATAGTTCCTGAGAAATCAGTACCCAGAACAACCACCTCTGGCCATAATAACAGCCCTGATACGACTGGGCATTGAGTCAAACAGAGCTTGGATAGCGTGTGCAGGTACAGCTGCCCATGCAGCTTCAACACTATACCACAGTTCATCAAGAGTAGTGACTGGTGTATTGTGACGAGCCAGTTGCTCGGCTACCATTGACCAGACGTTTTCCATTGCTCAGAGATCTGGAGAATGTACTGGCCAGGGCAGCAGTCGAACATTTTCTGTATTCAGAAAGGCCCGTACAGGACCTGCAACATGCGGTCGTGCATTATCCTGCTGAAATGTAGGGTTTCGCAGGGATCGAATGAAGGGTAGAGGCACGGGTCGTAACACATCTGAGATGTAACGTCCACTGTTTAAAGTGCCGTCAATGCGAACAAGAGCTGACCAACACGTATAACCAATGGCACCCCATACCATCACGCCGGGTGATACGCCAGTTTGGCGATGACGAATACACGCTTCCAATGTGAGTTCACCGCGATGTCGCCAAACACGGATGCGACCATCATGATGCTGTAAACAGAACCTGGATTCATTCGAAAAAATGACATTTTGCCATTCGTGCACCCAGGTTCGTCGTTGATTACACCATCACAGGCCCTCCTGTCTGTGATGCAGCGTCAAGGGTAACCGTAGCCACAAGCGACATCCCTGCATTGAACACCTCATCACCTTCAAACGGCTGCGTGCGAGGACCCGCCGCCTTATCCGCCAAAGCAAGCAGGAGTGCTGGGAGCGGTACGTGTCCACCATTGGCCTCCATGTCTCTCCATCACAGGTCTGGGCCAAGATCCGGCGCCTCTATGGCTATCGGACCCCTGTCAGCGTCCCTGCGCTTTCACTGAATGGAGCAGTTTGTACAGACTCCGACGAAATTGCCAACAGCTTGGCAGAGCAGTTTGCTCTGAGTTCCGCTTCTTCCAATTTCCCACTGGCCTTCCACTCCATTAAAGAACGGATGGAACGTCGGAGCCTTTCTTTTCGAACTGATAGTCCATGCTGCTGCAAACGTCGTCGAACCCACCATCCAGAATCCTACAATGTTCCATTCAGTGAGTGGGAATTTCACCGTGCCCTCGTCGAACTGTTCGTGCAGATGGTTGTTGTCTTGCAAACGTCCCCATCTGTTGACTCAGGGATCGAGATGTGGCTGCACGATCCGTTACAGCATGCGGATAAGATGCCTGTCATCTCGACTGCTAGTGACACGAGGCCATTGGAATCCAGCACGGCGTTCCGTAGTACCCTCCTGAACCCACCGATCCATATTCTGCTAACAATCATTGGATCTCGAGCAACGCGAGCAGCAATGTCGCGATACGATAAACCGGAATCGCGATAGGCTACAATCCGACCTTTATCAAAGTCGGAAACGTGATGGTACGCATTTCTCCTCGTTACACGAGGCATCACAACAACGTTTCACCAGGCAACGCCAGTCAACTACTGTTTGTGTATAAGAAATCGGTTGGAAAATTTCCACATGTCAGTACGTTGTAGGTGTCGCCACCGGCGCCAACCTTGTGTGAATGCTCTGAAAAGCTAATCATTTGCATATCACAGCATCTTCTTCCTGTCGTTTAAATTTCGCGTCTGTAGCACGTCATCTTCGTGGTGTAGCAATTTTAATTGCCATTAGTGTATTTCTACGATAGACGTTGAGTAAGTAATACAAAACGTATTTCCGCAGACAGTTTGGGTTGATAAATTGTGGGATTTGTTGTGGGACATCTTGGGATATTTCTGCTTCATCTCGTATGGTTTCGTGAAGTTGTGTTAGGTGGCGGTGCTTTATGTAGCATTCAACATTGGCGTCTGTGACGGAGATATGTTCCAAGCAGAGAACTGTTGTTGAATTTCATCTGGCGGCAAATCAGAGCATTGTAGATATTTATGGGTGCTTGTATATGTCTACGGAGACCTGGCAATGAAAAAAAGCACGGTGAGTAGGTGGGCGAAGTGTCTGTCACTATGCCGACATTGTTGCGCAACCCTGGACGATCTGTCACATGCCAGTCGACCACTCACGACTGTGACTCCTGTCGTGTTGGAACGTGCGCTCATTCTCATTTGAGGTTATCGACGGATCACAATCAAACACCTCGCTGCACAAGTGGACGTCTCTGTTGCTGACACACTCGTCACTGTACTGTTGGTCCTGATCCATCCCACATCTCGTATCGCGCACCTTCCGACTTCCATCGGTATGGCTCAATAAAGGTACTCCGCTGGAAACAGAACGTGTATGATGAGGAGTTTATTGGTGCAGCATGACGTTGGCTCCGACATTGACCAATAGAATGGTACCATGTGGGGTTACAGGTCCTCCAAACAAGCAGGCGTAAGGGCGTTACATTGAACGGAGATTACGTTGAAAAATAGAGTTTTATAGCCAAAAGAGGTGGCGAATAATGTGGTCTGTTGGAATCCAGAGTAAAACCAACCTGCTTTCAGGAAAGAGATGATGCCGTATTTACTGAAGGCTCATAGTGTATACACAACAATTCACGATCCGCAGTAAACACCATTAGACGATGATACCAGTCCTGAAATGTTGTTGTTGTTGTTGTTGTAGTCTTCAGTTCTGAGACTGGTTTGATGCAGCTCCCCATGCTGCTCTATCCTGTGCAAGCTTCTTCATCTTCCAGTACCTACTACAGCCTACATCCTTCTCAATCTGCTTAGTGTATTCATCTCTTGGTCTCCCTCTACGATTTTTACCCTCCACGCTGCCCTCCAATACTGAATGGGTGATCCCTCGATGTCTCAGAACATGTCCTACCAACCGATCCCTTCTTCTAGTCAAGTTGTGCTACAAACTCCTCTTCTCCCCAATTCTATTCAATACCTCCTCATTAGTTATGTGATCAATCCATTTAATTTTCAGCATTCTTCTGTAGCACCACATTTCGAAAGCTTCTATTCTCTTCTTGTCTAAGCTATTTATCGACCACATTTCACTTCCATACACTTCATACAAATACTTTCAGAAACGACTTCCTGACATTTAAATCTATACTCGATGTTAACAAATTTTTCTTCTTCAGAAATGCTTTCCTTGCCATTGCCAGTCTACATTTTATATCCTATCTACTTCGACCATCATCAGTTATTTGGCTCCCCAAATAGCAAAACTCCTTTACTACTTTAAGTGTCTCGTTTCCTAATCTAATTCCCTCAGCATCACCCGACTTAATTCGACTACATTCCATTATGCTCGTTTTGCTTTTGTTGATGTTAATCTTATACCCTCCTTTCAAGACACTGTCCATTTCGTTCAACTGCTCTTCCAAGTCCTTTGCTGTCTCTGACAGAATTAGAATGTCATCTCCATGGATTTTAATACCTACTCCGAACTTTTCTTTTGTTTCCTTTATTGCTTGCTCAATATACAGATGAATAACACTGGGGAGAGGCTACAACCCAGTCTCCCTCCCTTCCCAACCACTGCTTCCCTTTCATACCCCTCGACTCTTATAACTGCCATCTGGTCCTGAAATACCGCACATAAAATGGAACCAACAAATCAGCTGTACGCACTGCAGCACACCCATTTATCGTGGAAGCGGACTTAATGTGGAAACGCTGTACCAGAGGTGCCGCTCAGGCCGTTCGTTTATCGTCTGACGTCGGCCAGCAGGAGTTGCCCCACTGCTCGTCTCGACCGACAGCAGCGGCTGCCGAGCGTCTGGCGTGTGAGCGGCTGCAGTCCCGGTTGGGACCGAAGCGACGCCAGGCGTCGCGACGGCAGTGCCGGCGGCGTCAACCGGCCCCGCCCCTCCTCGCCTCGCCGGCCACGGCCTCCGGTCGCGGCCCACGCGGACGCGGGTCGATAAGTCCGGCGGCGGCGACGCGGGGGCGGCTGTGGGCTGTGGCCCTCAGGCCCGAGCGCTAAGGCTGTCGCCCTCCAAGAGGCGAGCCCCCGAGGGCGCGGTGTGACAGTGGTGGAGCGGCGGAATTCGTCTAGCGTGATGTCACCGGAGAGCCACTGTCGCCGGAGAGCCACTCTCGATTGCCAAAAAATTAGTAACATTAACGAAACATCACACTAATACCTGCCTCTAGCCTTTATAACGATCTCCACCCAACGCTTAGGCGAGTCCATAATTTTCTTTAGGTACTAATTATTTATACTAAAATTTAGAGTTTCACGGCCGGAAATGTCATGTCCATTATAATTATCTAGGCTGTTATGCCGTGGTCGGTTGATGAATTCTGTGTCAATACACACTGACACATAATTCATCAACCGACCACGGCAGAACAGCCCGGATAATTATAATGGATACTATTTATTAAGCTATTTGTTTATATTGCCTACTATTTCGACAATTTCGACACCTGCTACCGGGAATCCGGTTTCGTAAACAGCACAATAGCCTCTGATCGCAAATATTTTTTTATTCAGTTAATGATCATTATCATCATGATCTAAAAACTGAAAATGTGCATATTCATGAAAAAAGTACATAAAATTAGGCTGTCAAGTAACACAAACTATATCATAATATACACTAGTGGTCATTAAAATCGCTACACCACGAAGATGACGTGCTACAGACGCGAAATTTAACCTACAGGAAGAAGATGCTGTGAAATGAAAATGATTAGCTTCTCAGAGCACTCACACAAGAATGGCGCCCGTGGCGAAACCTACAACGTGCTGTTTCCAACCGATTTCTCATACACTAACAGCAGTTGACCGGCGTTGCCTGGTGAAACGTTGTTGTGATGCCTCGTGTAAGGAGGAGAAATGCGTACCACCACGTTTCCAACTTTGACAAAGGCCGGATTGTAGCCTATCGCGATTGCAGTTAATCGTATCGCGACATTGCTGCTCGCGTTGGTCGAGATCCAATGACAACAACCATCTGCACGAACACTTCGACGACGTTTACAGCAGGATGGACCATCAGCTCGGAGACCATCGCTGCGGGTACCCTTGACGCTGCGTCACAGACAGGAGCGCCTGTGATGGTGTACTCAACGTCGAAACTGGGTGCACAAATGGCAAAAAGTCATTTTTTCGGATGAATCCAGGTTCAGTTTACAGCATCATGATGGTCGCATAAGTGTTTGGCGACATCGCGGTGAACGCGCATTGGAAGCGTGTATTCGTCATCGCAAAACTGGCGTATCACCCGGCGTGATGGTATGGGGTGCCATTGGTTACACGTCTCGGTCACATCTTCTTCGCATTGACGGTACTTTGAACAGTGGACGGTGCGTTTCAAATGTGTTACGACCCGTGACTCTACCCTTCATTCGATCCCTGCGAAACGCTACATTTCAGCAGGACCCTGTACGGGCCTTTCTGGATACAGAAAATGTTCGACTGCTGGCCTGGCCAGTACATTCTCCAGATCTCTCACCGACTGAAAACGTCTGGTCAATGGTGACCGAGCAACTGGCTCGTCACAATTCGCCAGTCACTACTGTTGATGAACTGTGGTATCGTGTTTAAGCTGCATTGGCAGCTGTTCCTGTACACGCCATCCAAGCTCTGTTTGACTCAATGCCCAGGTGTATCAAGGCAGTTGTTACGGCCAGAGGTGGTTGTTCTGGGTACTGATTTCTCAGGAAGTATGCACCCAAATTGCGTGAAAATGTAATCACATGTTAGTTTTAGCATAATATATTTGTCCAATGAATACCCATTTATCGTCTGCGTTTCTTCCTGGTGTAGCAGTTTTAATAGCTAGTAGTGTACATGGTCTGGAAAGTTAGGAAACATACAACACAAAGTCAGAATAAAGTGAACCTGTCATAAGCCACTGTGAGACGTGCAGCAACAGAGTTGATGAAGTTATGGAAGGTACCGACAGGAATGTAGAGTCATGCCGAGTCGAGTGCAGCGGCCACCTGCGCTATATTTCTCGGCTGAGGAACTATGGTGCGAGCAGCCCGATCTAGGCGGTCGCACAGGTTCGCGACAAACCCGGGTAGTTTGGGCCAGGAGAGTGCGGTAAACTCATCCTGGTGCTCTGCAGACGGCGCACATACACTGTGAGCTGGGTGATACGTTGAGCTGTCCTTATGGCAGATGCCATCCTGCCGAGGAAAAACGAACTGCATATGGTCATCAAGGATATATGCATATATACGTTGATCCAGTGTGCCTTCCGGTACGACGAGAGCACCCAGTCCACAACACTGCCTTCTGCGGCCTGGACCCTTCCAACGATTGTTACAAGGTGTTTGCTTTCTCTCCAATGAAGAGGTTACCTGTAGCCCTTCAGTGGACTCCAGCTGCGGTATTGGCTAGCAAATTCGTCGATGAACAACAGTCAGCAAGATAGCAGCCACATGGCACAACCAGCCGTTGATTACCCCTGTCACCTATGCTCTGTGGTGCACCACACTTGCGTCGTCGCTGTTTTTGGATGACGCCATTTTGCTATGCACGGTTTGTTTTAACCAGGACGGCACGCAAAATGTTTACAAACAGCCAGATGAATAGAGCGTCTGCCATGTAAGCAGGAGATGCCGGGTTCGAGCCCCGGTCGGGGCACACATTTTCAACTGTCCCCGTTGACGTATACCAACGCCTGTATGCAGCTAAGGGTATTCATTTCATTGTATTGATTTAATTGTAATTTCGTTTGGACAAAGTTTCCTCCCTTGGCCCCAACGTGACTTTATGACCCCAATAGTCAGTTAATGTGACGTAACGGATCCATCACACCCACCACTCACAGCCTGCTCTAGCTTGAAGACCCACGCAAGTCGCCTTATTAGTTCCCATTCGTTCTGTCGATTCTGCCATAGCTGCCACGTTGTTGGTGACATACCCACTGTATTTGGTCGTCCTCTGTGTAGGAATTACTTCCAGCGACGGGGAAACGTCGACGACGCTCACTCACTCACTCACAGTTCACTTCAGCTTCATCACTAACAACTGAGTACTTTCTGTACATTAAGTGTTTTCTCACTTCTGTTTCAGATACCTTATTTGCTGATTCGTTGGTCAAGTGCAGTGTCTTGAACTACGTCCCTTAGCGTACCAATGTATTTGTTACACAGGACAGAACTTTGTAATGTGGTGTGATCTGGTACACCAATGTCACTGTATGGACACATAGCTGTCGGGCGTTCTTTATCTCGTATAAATAGTCAGGGTATGGGCCATGATTTGTCACGCAGCGAAAAATGCCTTTAGCTGGATTCATGACCACTCTCTAGTGAATATTTGGAAATATGCCTCGCACCCTGCGACGTGTTGTGGTATTGTCCTCCTCTTCGTCACTCAAGTACATTCCATAAGATAAGATCTCACTCGTTGTTATTTCTTCATACGTTATTTCTCTCATCTTGAGAACATTCAATTTTGCGAAGAAGTAGAGAGATTCTCTGAATCTGACATGGTATTTATCGGGCACATGCCTGGTATGACCGACAGCGCCTGCACCTGTGTTGGCCCAAAGGTTCCTGTAAGTCTCAGTAGCACATTCCCCTGTGTAAGCCTTAGGAATAATATATTGTTGTATCGCAGTCTTTATGCCCAGACGCTGACGGCAAATTCTATGTTGTCAGTAAGAAATGCATCAAGATAGATTATAAACAGTCGTAGTGTGATCATAAAATGAATCATTCCCTGTCTGAAGGCCGGAGTGGCCGGGCAGTTCTAGGCGCTACATTCTGGAACTGCGCGACCACTACGGTTTAAGTAGTTCTAAGTTCTAGGGGACTAATGACCTCAGAAGCTAAGTTCTATAGTGCTCAAAGCCATTTGAACCATTCCCTGTCTTGCCAGTTTGTGCGTAACCCTAGTGGCTTTCTGACACGTCTGAGAGATACAGTGAGGTGAAAAAAGTCACGGGATACCTCCTAAGATCGGGTGGGACCTCCGTTTGCTCGATGCAATGTAGAAACTCGTCATACATGGACCTAAAAAAATTGATCGAAGTCCCACGCGGATATTGAGCCATCCTGCCTCTATAGCCCTCCATAACTGCGAAAGAGTAACACGTACAGGAATTCGAGTGGGCAATTGATTTGGGTGGCCAGAATGTTCATCATACCAATCGCGAACAAGTGTGGCCCGATGAAAATTCCATCTTTATTTGAGAACATTAGGTTAGTTAGGTTTAAGTAGTTCTAAGTTCTAGGGGACTGATGAGCATCGATGTTTAGTCCCATAGTGCTCAGAGCTATTTTTGAACTTCCCTGTTGTTATACCTTGCATACGCGGTACGACCGACATCTGTATATGTCCACGAATGGCTGCTCAAACAGCCGAATAGAATCGTTTTCAGGCAATTACCGGGTTAATTTGAAGAGATGATCCAGCCCATCCCATGTAAACACAGCTCACGCAATTGTAGTGCAACCACCATCTTACACAGTGCCTTGTTGACAACTTGGGTCCATGGCTTCGTGGTGTCTGGGCCGCACACGAACCATAACATCATCTCTTACCAACCCAAATGGGGGCTCATAGGACTAGGTCAGGTTTTGTCATTCGTCCAGGATCCTACCGATATGGTCACGAGCCCAGAAGAGGCGCTAAAGGCGATGTCATGCGGTTAGCAAAGGCACTCGCGTCGGTCGTTTGCTGTCATAGCCCATTACCACCACATATCGTCGTACTGTCCTAACGGTTACCCTTGCCATACGTCGCACATTGATTTCTTCGGTTATTTCACCAAGTGTGACTTGTCCGTTAACACTGACAACTCTACGCAAACGCCGTTGCTCTCAGTCGTTAAGTAAAGGCCGTGGTGGGCTGTAATGCCTGAAATTTGGTAGCATCGTCAAACTATTGACACTGTGGTTCTCGGAATATTGAATTCCATGACTATTCCCGAAGTGGGATGTCCCATGCGTGTAGCTTCAACTACCATTCGGCGTTCAAAGTCGGTTAGTTCCCATCGTGTGGCCATAATCACGTCGGATACTTCGTAACATGAATCACAGTACAAACGATAGCTCTGCAAATGAACTGCCCTGTTTTTCTCTGCCTCTTGATGATTGGGTGTTGTGTGATGTCCTTAGGTTAGTTAGGTTTAAGTAGTTCTAAGTTATAGGGAACTGATGACCATCGATGTTTAGTCCCATAGTGCTCAGAGCCATTTTTGAACTGCCCTGTTGTTATACCTTGCATACGCGGTACGACCGACATCTGTATATGTGCATATCGCTGTCCCGCGGCCTGTCACCTCAGTGTATGTGTTTGAAGGTTACGCTTCTTGTCCAAATGTATGCTCATTCCATAACACGAGCGAGGGCTGACGTTTAGATTCCTTTCGTTTTTGGGTTTTCAGTAATCTGACTTTTGATGAATCCAGTCGCAATTTCTCCTCCTTTGCCAATTCCTTCATCCCTGAATAGCACTTGCACCAAGGTCCTGAATTATTTGGTGGATGTATTCCGGTCTCTGATTTCCACTACAGATTTTGTCGTCCAGAGCTCCACCTAGTTCACTGGAAATTACGCCTGATATGTTAACCATGTCTCTTCTTCTTATCAGTGTTCACTGTAAGTTTCTTTTTTTGACTAATTATACGGAAAAATTAGTAATTCTATATGTCACCACTCTGCTTTCCGTAGCATCACATCTCAAACTCATTCTATTGTTTCCCGATTTTCTGGCAGTCCACTATTCACTACGTAACACTGTGCCCCAAATTAATGTTATTTTTGGTACTAGTAGATGGATGTTGCGCAAGAACCTCCTCTTTTTCCAGTGATAGTTTGCTTTTCAAGTTCTCCCTGCTGCATCCGTTACGTGCTATTTTGCTTCCAAGGAAGCAGAATACTATCGCTTCATATACTTTGTGTCCAATTTTGATTTTCAGTTTACCGCTAAACAAATATCTCCTGAATGTCGTCTAAGGGCTCCTTATTTCGTTTTGCATTCTGCCGTGTATTATTCTTGTCAGGAACTTGAATGTATAAGCAGTTAAGCTACATGTATGATAAATTTCGCATTTATCTGTCATTGTTATCTTCATGATTTTGTGAAAGATATTCTTGCTAAAGCCAAACTGTATGTCTCCAGTCTCAACGTTCTTCACATCAACTTGAACTGCCGTTTAGGTACCATTTGCTGCAATCATTTCAAACATTCTCATGAACCGTTATTGCTCAATTCGACCACCCATGCGGACTTCATCTCAGCCTCGTCCCCCCCCCCCCCCCCCCCCTATAGCTGAGTGGTCAGCATGACAGATTGCCGTCCTGCGGGCTCGGGTTCGATTCCCGGCTGGGTCGGAGATCGCTCAGGGACTGTGTGTTGTGTTGTCTTCATCATCATTTCATCCCCATCCGGCGCGCAGATCGCCCAATGTGGCGTCGAATGTAATAAGACCTGCACCAAGGCAACCGGACCTGTCCCACAAGGGGCCTACCGCCCAATGACGCCAAACGCTCATTTCCATTTCCATGTCAGCCTCCTTGCTGGAAGGAGGTTCTGATTACCAGGCTGGACATGAGACGTAGCTCTTTAACACATGGCTTCCTCCTCCGGCTGGAGGATCCATCACTCAGTGTGGTTTGTGGTGTACCATTTTCAGTTCAGCATGTTTTGGCAACGTGTGTCTTATATACCGATATTAGAGCAGCATTAAATCTCGTTGAAGATCTGCCCTCTAGCTTCGCCGATACTGATTCCAGAGGTACAAGAGTAGTGATATTTTGTGAACTGTCAGGCCTGATCCTTAAATTGGTGTGAAATGGAGACAGACCTTAATGCATTATGCACTGTTCCAGGTATGGGGACAGCCTTCGTCCCCCGTCACCTCCTCCCCCTCATGATATTGGCATGCTACCTTTTCGTCAGGGCGTTGATGACCATGATGTTGAGACCCCCTCATCTAAAATCATCATCATCATCCAAAACCGAGAGGCAGACAACTTTATGCATACCACAAGCTGAAAACTGATGTGAATACTGGTGAACAGCCAGCCTTCCTCCATTATTGGGCCATCGTGGATGAGGTGCCATCTTCCATCCTTGCACCGACCAGGTGAGGCCTGTTCCTGCAGCCTCCTGGCAGACTCGTGAATATCTGCTGCAATATTGATCGATCCATTACAGGTGACCAGAGACAGGCCATCGTGGATGAGCTGCAATCTTCCATCCTTGCACCGACCAGGTGAGGCCTGTCCCTGCAGCCTGGCAGACTAGTGAATATCTGCTGCAATATTGATCGATCCATGACAGGTGACCAGAGACTAGTCTTCAAGGCAACTGTCATACTGGAGCGTAGTCGGCTGTCTACAAGTGAGCACACGATTACTTGTCTTCGAGAGCGCAAAGGTGGAAGCCCTACTGTTCATCACAAAACGTCTGTGCGGGCAGCGCCTCCCCCGCCCCACCGCCGACTCCAGCACGGCACGCGGCCATAGCACTGACCTACGGTGGCGACGTCATGACCCGCTGACGAGGAATCACCACTCTTTTGCTGCATACACTGATGAGCCAGAACATTATGACCACTGCCCACCTTGTGGTTGAGTGGCTCCTGGTGGTGTTGCGGGCATGTGACGCAGTAAGGAAAGAATGTAAGCGGAAGAGAGACGAATTTGTAGTCATTACAGTGAAGATGCAGGCAGCAGGTGCCTGAATCCAGGGCGCGTTGTTGTGCCGCTGGGGAGGGAAACGAGAAAATCTCAAACGGCGAAGCCGTTCGCCTGTTGGCGTACTACTTCGTGGGCATCTATGAAAAGTGGCTGGAGGGTGGAGAGATAGAGAGTAGGCCACATGATGATTGTTCCAGCATTGAGACAGGCAATATCTATGAAGGTGAAAAAGAGAGATAATGGCCGCCTCCTCGTCCCTCGTTTAGTGAATGATGTCGCGTCGTTTGATCAGTGCTGTCTATGCCCCCTCTGGTTTCATTGTAGTAGAGATTGATGTTTGTCTTTTTTTTCTCTGTCGACTCATCCACCTTGTTATCATTGTGTTGTGTGGAAAGGAGGTTCTTAGTAGGCTTTAGTTTGGAGATGTATGAAACCAAGGTAACTGGTTCACTGCCTGTTTTCAGATATGTGAATAAGAACTTTGAGGAAAATAGCTCTCGACCATACGTCTTCTTTAGCTGTTCTGGTTTGTGTTTTCTCTTACTCTTCAGTGTTTCCGTCAAAGTTGTCATCATTGTAAAGCTCCTCGGCTAGATCTATGGCTGTATAATAACGATCTGTTGTTATATTTCTTCCACTTCCTGCCAGCGGATTCAATAGGCATCCAACAACTGCCTTTGCACTCCGTTTCTAAGCAGATCGTTCATGCTTCCCTACATGGACCTGCATTTTTGGAACATACTGGATGTATGCATCTGATAACATCCTAATCAATATGTCATACTTCCCCTGCTTGTCTTTCATAAAGACCTTAAAGGGACATCTTCCTATAAATTTGGAAGGTATTTCATCGATCGTTAGATCTCGGTATGTAGTATCTCATAAACATTTCATCTATTTTGTCGAAAACTTCAAGAAGGTATCCTGCTTTCGTCATTCGGTTCTTATCATCAAATGTAATCAGGGACAGAAGTTCTGCACATCGAATACGACTTATTGTAGCTATGTAGATATTATTTCTCAGTATTTTCCACCGTAAGTTCCCAAGAGGCAGTCTAGTGTTATTATTTGTGCCCATGAGTATCAAAATACCAATGGAGACGTATATTTCTTCTATCGTTGTGGGTTTTAAGTTCTGATTACGAGCTTTTTGGTTTGTATAGTAACGATAATCTTAATTATTTCGGGAGTTATAAACTTTTTGAAAGATTCTAACACACTAGTGGTCAAGCCTTCACGTTTCAAACCTTCACAAAAATCCACTATGATTTGTACTGATCCGTATTTGCCTTAGAGTCGCAGTAATACATTCCCTACCGCTTTTTGCTGTAACAATGATGCTGGGAACAGCTGCATGCTGTTCATCAGGGGATGAACCCCGTGAACTTAACTCATTTTCAATTGCTGTGTCACTATCGTATGTCACAACTGTATCATCTTTTTATGGATCACTTTCACCACCTTCACTTGCTTCATTTATTATAACTGACCTCTCTTCACGTGTGAGAAACCTCTAATAGTGATGAGACATTTTATTACAACAGCGCGTAATGTACAACTACTCAAACAACAAAGGAGATTTATTTCAAAACAACAAAAGCAAAGAATACAGCGGTACCAACAGTCAGAAACTGTAGCTCTTTCTGCCACATTGAGAAATATTTTAATGAGAAAATTTGCGTCACTTATGTTACAGGGGGGGGGGGGGGGGGGAGGGCAAAATCTACCCACTCTTAAATTAAATATAATAGACAGATTTAAATAATTCACAAAAATTACAAAAACCATGACAGCAAAAACTGTAGATGTTTTTCTACAACTACCTAAATTCTTGCTTCTTCACTCCAACGAATAGATATATTACACAGATAAAAAAAATATTGTGGGAAATTTTTGCCCCTTTAGTGGTGCTGGGGTTAAGAATGCTTACGAAATAATACCTCTAAATAGTGACTACCCCAAGGCAACATAGTGATTTTACAACCATGTTTTGCTTCCAAACCCATTACCCTTCCCCGCATATTGCTGCTGCACCTCGGCAGACAAACTGGAACAAAGGGTGTACATTACATCTCATGAACTGAAACTTCCTGGCAGAATAAAACTGTGTGCCGGACCGAGACTCGAACTCAAGACCTTTGCTTTTCGCTGGCTGCTGCTCTACCATCTGAGCTATCCAAGCACGACTCACGCACCGTCCTCACAGCCGTACTTCTGCCAGTATCTCGTTTCCTACCTTCAAAGGCAAAGGTCCCGAGTTCGAGTCTCGGTCCGGCACACAGTTTTAATCTGCCAGGAAGTTAGCGCACACTCCTCTACAGAGTGAAAATCTCATTCTGGATCTCATGAACTGTTCGTTACGTTCGGCAAAATGCTTATTCGAGAACTTTTTGCTAGCAGTGCCAACAGATGTAACCACCTAATGATCGAAAAACGTAGGAATTGCTGACAACTGTGCTGTTGTTTGGCCTTTGAGATGATTCTGATACAAATAAACAAAATGCATTTTGTATTATAGAAAGGCAGGAAGGAGCATTGCCGTTCGACAGCAAGATTCGTGATGATTCACTGAAAACAAAATAAATTGTAGTACAGAACAGAAAAACCATACGGAGTGACAAAAATGAAAAATTAGTGGCGGGAGAAGTAAATTCCAGACTAAGATGCATAAAAACTTCAGTGTCCTTTAGCCGAGTGGAGTAACTGCCAGTATTGAGATACACATTTTGCAATAACGTTTTTTTTCTTGACATGAATAAACAGTATGCAGCTTCTGAGAAAGTATATTCACTCAACGTGATAACAGAAATTTCAACGCTTCACAGCGTCTGTCACATGTCGGGCACTAGCAGCGGCCGGTGTTAGTTCCGTATCTGGGCGTTGTATGGGCTTGTGGTTGGTCAGAGCCTGGAGAGTAACTGGTCGCTGATAGGTGGAGCACAGACCTAAACACATGTATGTGGAGGAGTACATGTGCGGACACTTGACCGCGCGGACGCGGCTGCAGAGCTGTGTACCGCGAACTACACGCCACGCATCGGCACGCCCTCAGGCACTGTGGCGCCTGTAGGAGGCTTGATCGGTTTTAGATCTATGTAGAGCAAAATAAGTATTTCGTAGACCACACCTTTTAGGCAAAGAGGTGATTAAAGAAAAGAAGAGGGGTGAAACCGCCAAAAAGTGAAGTGCCCTTAAGTATGTAAATAATATGATTATTTCCTACAAAATAATATAAGGTATTTAGTTTTGCGTATTTTAATATTGTAACATTGTAAATGCATGATGTCCATGTTTAGAAATAATATATTTGACTAATGTAGTGTCACGTGACCGGACACAGGACAGGGGATAGGGGACAAAGGTCGAGGTCTTTTGATCGTGGTCCGTCGGTGCGGTAAGGTCGGTGCGGCTAAGAGCCGCCGACATATTATCACGTGGCCATCAGTTTGTTTTGTGGATGTGATTTAATAAAATAAAAACGTTTTCATTCTAAACTGTTGTCGGTGTGAATCATTTGTGAACGATCGTGATTTAGACAAATACTTGAATTCATTCACTGCTGTACTTAGGCTGGCTATTTACTCAATATAGGGCGCGAATGCAACTGTGCACAACCGAACCCCTTTTGCAGACGAGTCATGATAAAAGGTTGTTTACAAGCCCGAGTGAAGTTGCAATTCCCTTCTCTAAATGTTCATTTTCAGAAATTTCTTTCTCTAGTAGACTTTTCTTGGTTAGAAATGAGGTTTTGCTAGTGATAATCTGCTTTTTAATCCTCCTTGCTCCGTAAGCCCTGGGTTATTTTCCTGCCTAGATAGCAGAATTCGTTAACTTCATCTGCATCATGATCACCAGTCCTGATGTTAAGTTTCTCGACTACTTCTCATTACTTTCGTTTTTCTGCAGTTTACTCTCACACCATATTCTGTACTCGTTAGTCTGTTCATTCCATTCAAGATGTCCTGTAATTCTTCTTCAGTTTGATCACTGATGATAGAAATGTCATCAACGCAACTTATAATTGAAATCCTTTGACCTTGAGTTTTATTTCTACCTTTCCCTTATTTTGGTAATTTCTTCAATGTATAAATTGGACAGTAGGGGCTAAAGACTACATACATCCCTGTCTTACGCACTTTTTAATCCGTGCCCTTCATTCTGGTTCTTCCACTGTTATTTTTCCCTCACGGTTCTTGTACATATTCTATATTACCCGACTGTCGCTATAATTTACCGCTATTTTTCTCAGAATTTTGAACATCTTGCATCAGTTTACACTATCTATCGCTTTCTCTAGGTCCGAAAATCGTATGAAAGTGTACAAATTTTCTTTACTCTTGCTTCCATTACCAACCGCAACGTCAGAATTGCATCTGTGGTGCCTTTAATTTTCCTAAGGCCAAAGTTATTATGGTCCATCAGATTGTCAATTTTCTTTTCCATTCTTCTTTATATTATTCTTGTCAGGCTGTCACCCTGATTGTTTCATAATTTTTGCACTTGACAGCTCTTGAAAACTTGAGAATTGTGTGGATTATATTTTACCGAAAAATTTGTGGTATTTCGCCAGATCCATATGTTCTACACAGCAGAGTGAATAACCGTTTTGTTGCCATTTCCACCAATGATTTTAGAAATTCTGAAGGAATGTTATGACTCCCTTCTTCCTTATTCAATTTTAAGTCCTCCAAAGTACTTTTAAATGCTGATTATAGAACTGGATCTCCTATCTCTTTTACATCAACACCTATTTCTTCTTCTACCATGTCCTCGGACAAGTCCTCCAATCATACAGGCCTTCAGTGTATTTCCTCCATCCAACCGGTCTTCTGCTCTGTATTTAATAGTGGAATTTCCATTGCACTGTTAATGTTGCTACCCTTGCTTGTACTGTAGTTGAAAGCTGTTTATCTACCAGTGTCGCCTAATGCTGAGGAGGGAAAGGCGGGTGCACTCTCGGTTCAAAAAACAATACGCCAATGACGACAGGCAAAAGTTATTAGAAATTTGTGCTTCTGTAAAAGAGATCTATGTGTACAGAGTACAACTACTTTCACAACCATTAGTTTAACAAAAAATCTTGCCAAGAACCCAAGAAAATTCTGTTCCTACTTAAAACCGCTTCTATCCACTCACTCGTTGACCAGTCTGATGAAGGAATAGAAGACAGCAAAAGGAAGCTCAAGTTTTAAATTTCGCGTTTAAAAAATTGTTCATTTAAAAAGATCGTGCAAGTATTCCATATTTTGATTGTTGGATAGTGTTCCCTACACAGAACATAGGTATCTCTCTGGTAGAGAAGTAAGTTCAAGAGTTGAAAACAGGAGAGCCGCCACGGCCTGACAGAGATTTTACAGAGAATATTCTACGGCACTTGTCTCCTCCTTAGTTTGAATTTATCGCAAATCTCTTGTCCAGCGCAAGGTTAGAAGCGAATGGAAGAAAGCGCAGGTGACTCTGGTATGTATATAACAAGCGTTAGAAACTGAACTTCGTAAATACGAAAACCCCTTAACATTAGTTTGCTGCAGAATTATATAATTTATTCTAAGTCTGAACATAACGAATACCCGTGAGACGGAAAAGCATCTGTCCACAAATCAGCAAAGATTTAGAAAGCATCAATCGTACAAAACTCAGATTGACCTTTTCACCCATGACAACCTACGAACCATTGCTGAAGGGCGACAGATAGACACGATATTTACATGTTCACAGATTTCTGGAAACCGTTTGACACGGTGCACCGCTCCACGCTGTTTATGAGCATACGTAATAGACTCCCTCCAATAGCGTAGCTCGAATACTTCTTAAGTAATAAAACAACAAGTAAGAATAGAACGGAGTACGTTGCCCTCAACGGTGAGTGTTCATCATAGTCAAGAGTATCGTGAGGAGTACCCCAGAGATGTGTGATAGGCCCTCATTTGTTCTTTGTAAACTTAAATGATCTGAACGACACGGGGAGCAGTAGTCTATAGCTGTCTGCTGAGAACGCAGTAATATACGGAGGAGTATCATCATTGAGTGAGTTTAGGATACACGGTGACTTAGACACAATTTCCACACTCATGCTCATTAATTAAGGATAATTGCAGAATGTGGTGCCACACAACGTGGCAGTACACAAAACTGGCGCTAATAGCATAAGCATATAAGGAACAGACACGACACAGATCCGTAAGTCCATGGTATTGGTGATAAGTTGAGAAAACTGTCCCGAAACACACGTGCTGCAAAACGCCACTGTTTCCTGAGCATTTACCCCGACATCAATACGGTATATAACCACCATGCACACGTACGCAGGCCGCACAACGGGTTGGCATACTCTGGATCAGGTGGTCGAGCAGCTGCTGGGGTATAGCCTCCCATTCTTGCACCAGTGACTGTCAGAGCTCCTGAAATGTCCTAGGGGTTTGAAGACGTGCAGCGATACGTTGACCAAGAGCAACCCAGAGGAGCTCGATAGGGTTTAGGTCTGGAAAACAGACAGGCCACCCTATTCGCAGGCCACTCCATTATCTTCTGTTTCAATGTACTCCATAATGGCAGCTCGGTGGGGGCATGCTTTACCATCTATCAGGATGAAGGTGGGATCCACTGCACCCCTGCGGTCATACTGGTGCAAAATGACCTCCCGATACACCTGACCTGTTACACTTCCTCTGTCAGAGACATGCAGGGGTGTACGTGCACCAGTCATGATCCCACCCCACACCATCCAACCACGACCTCCATACAGCTCCCATTCAAGGACCTTAAAGGGTTGGTATCTGGTTCCTGTTTCATGCTAGATGAGAATCACTGTTCAGACTATACCTGGACTCGTCTGTGAATATAACCTGGGGCCACTGTTCCAATGACCACGTACTGTGTTCTTGACACCAGGCTTTACGGGCTATCCTGTGACCAGGGCTCAGTAGAATGCACGTTGCAGGTCTCCTGGCGAATAAACCATGTCTGTTCAGTCGTCTGTAGACTGTGTGTCTGGAGACAACTGTTCCAGTGGCTGTAGTAAGGTTCCGAGCAAGGCTACCTGCTGTTCTCCGTGGCCGTCTGCGGGCACTGATGGTGAGGTATCGGCCTTCTTGTGGTGTTGTGCACTGTGGACGTCCCATACTGCAGCGCCTGGACACGTTTCCTGTCTGCTGGAATCGTTGCCATAATCTTGAGATCACACTTTGTGGCAAGCGGAGGGCCGGTGCTATGACCTGCTGTGTTTGACCAGCCTCCAGTCACCCTAGTATTCTACCCCTCACAACATCATCAATATGTGTTCTTTGAGCCATTTTCAACTCACAGTCATTATTAGTACGTCTGGAAACGTCTGCACACTTAATCGCTGCACCGTACTCTGGCATGCACTTACACGCCTCTGGGTATGTGGACTACTGTCAGCGCCACCGTGCGACGACCACAAGTCAAATGCACCGCATGGTCATACGCCAAGGTGATTTAAACCCGCAAACCTCCCACCAGGCCGTTGTTTCACCATATATCAGCATTATCCATAATCTATGAGCTTGAGTGTAGTTGGAGAGGTGAATGGAAGCTTGCTCTAAATGCAGAAAGAATGTGAATTAATACAGATGAGCATGAGAAACAACCGCGTTCTGTTCGAATACAGCATTAGTAGTGTGCTGCTTACAGACTGCCGTCGATTAAATATCTAGGCGTAACGTTGCTATAGCGATCTGAAATGGAACGAGCACGCAAGGACTGTAACAGGGAAAATGAATCTCGGTTGTTAGGGACAACTTTAGGGGATTGAAGCTCATCTACATAGGAAACCGCATATAGAACACTTGTGTTACAAACACTTGTGTTACAAACACTTGAGTCTTACTCGATTGTTTGGAATATCACTTGGTCATATTAAAGGAAAACGTCGAAGAGATTCAGAGGCGAGTTGCTAGATTTGTTATCGGTGGTTTTGATCAACACGCAAATGTTATGGAGATGTTATTGAAAAAGCTGGCATACGAAGCTGACTGTAGAACGAGTTTAGTGCCGGCAACGTACATTTCGCTTAAGAACCACGAAAATAAAATAGGAGAAATTAGGGGTCGTAGCGAGGCATATAGACAGTCGTCTTTTCCTCGCTCTGTCTGAGAGTGGAACCGGACTGGAAATAATTATTAATGAAGAGTGCCGAAGAAGATGCACCAGCACCTGATGCAAATTCGAAATCCACTGGTTACCTCCTGCGTTTCCTTCATCTTATAATACTATGCATGAAAAGCAATAATTTCACCAGACGAAATACAAAAATACAAGTGGTACAAACAGTTGTTATGTTCTATGTCCAGTCTCCTTATCTAGTCAATGCTTGACGGCGTAGTCATTAAGAAGCCATGGTAAATTCACAATTTACACTCCTCGATAACGTGCCAGCGGGTCTCGTTCGGTACTCCACAACCACAACTTTGGGCGGTCTAGTTACGCTATTTGTGGCGGTTGTACGGTCACACTTTACGTTTTGTCAAAATACGCTTCCTATTCTGCCACTCATGACGTGGGAGAAGAGCATCCTTCGATCTCTGTAGTGGGTCAATAAGCATTTGAAGTCCACATTACACGCCATTTGCAGTAAGTAGTGAGGTATTCATCAGTAAGTTGTTGGACCAAATGCAGGGGTAGATCTCTTGAACGAAGTCGGTTTGTTGTCAACCTGAGAATATCTCAATGGATGGGAAGTTGAAAAGATTATCCAATGTTTTGGAATACTTTTTTAATAGGAGTTCTTCGCAACACAGGAGGGCTATGAAGTCGAGTGTTGACAATCAGTACAGTGGAGTAGTTCTTTTTCACCTAGACATGATTCTCATGACTATATCGAGCTGAATGCGCATCCTACTTACATGTTAGCTGTTCACCACACAGGAGCAAGATATTCATCCATAGAAAAAATTAAACACAACGCAACAGTTAGAAGTGTACAATTATAATGGTGCTCCGATACAGTACAGTAATATTTCTAAATAACGTTATTTCCTGTGTTTATTTTTCAATATTTTTTTCGAGATGCTTCCTGTGCTACAAAGAAATTCCAGGATTCATTGGGAGACTGTTAGTGAACCAATGTGTCGTCCATGATGCTCTGTTATTTAAGTGAAAAGTCCTGACCTAGTTTTTAGAAAGATTGGGTGTGAGTCTCCACATGGTGAAATTCATACGTAATTTTTTGAATTCAATAGTTACACTGTTTCCAGCACTTTTGAACTCTTTGTGCAGGAGCGCCGATGCTAGATCGTTAAATATCCTACATGTGATCCCTAGGTGGTTCTAAACGAGAAAAAGTGATCTGCTAGTTAGAACTATTTTCTCAGTAAGAACACATGGAATCAAATTTAAATCTAACTTGCTCTTAGCCTCCAGACAAGGAATATTGGACCTAGCCTCATAATACCCCAGCTCAATACAGAAGGGCCTACCACACTGTTCACAGGAATCCCACATCATACTGTTCACTGTCTGCACTAACTATAAGGACAAATTATATTAAATTCTTTTAAGGCGTACCTCGGAAGACTACCATTATCCTGCCAATTTCGTCTAAGATAATGGGGAATTGCAGAGCCGTGCTACGGTCTTATACAGGAGGTATAAAAAGTACCTATAAAGAGGTAACTTGTATTCGTGTATGCATGGCTTTAGCGTTGCAGAATTCGAATTTTGAGGACGATGGTGTCAGCGTCGCTAACTGAGAGACGTGGCACAGTGTTATGTGCTGGAACCTTCTCAGGGGAGCGACGGTTCAAATCCACTTCTGTCCATTCCGAATTATTGTTCTGCGATTTCCATTGTTCACTTATGGTGAATGCTGGGATGTTACCTTTCAAAAAACAGCAGCCGTGATGCAGGACAAAGGTAGCAGGTCTTAGTATGTTGGACAACGGCAGAGTGATCAATTTTCCTGACTGATTCCACGTCCGGAAGTTTATAGTTTGTAACTCTGGCAGAACCTTTGCTACAGAACGATTCGGCGATGGGTCGGTTTTCTGTATTTGTTAAAGAAAATCAGTAACAGTTTCACGCTGTACTTTGTACTACAAAATAAAACTCAAAAGTTTGTCTACCTCACGTGCAGAATTTACATTGGCGGTGAAAAAAAGCGAGTCGGCGCTGTGGTTACCACACTGGACTCGCATTCGGCAGTATGACGATTCACATCGCTATAGGACCATCCAGGTTTAGGTTTTCCGTAATTGCCCTGGATCGGTCCAGGAAAATGTCAGAATAGTTCCCTTAATAAGGTTCGAGGTCACTTTCCTTTCCTATCCTTTTATCATGCGAGCTTGAGCCCCAACTCTAATGACTGCGTTGTCGACGGGACTTTAAAATCTAATTTTCCTTTATTCGACCGTGTAAGCACTCGTGTACATGGTGAAATGGGTGCGACGTGCGCTCAGTATTTCCGAAGTAGCGACGTTTCGTGCGACTAGGTTATCTTTGTCGTTGCAGGAGTACTATTCATCACCGTTTGTGTAGGACATCACAGAAAATGGTTACGATGTGTAGGATATGGTACTTCTACCAGTTTAGCGATTTGGGTATGTGGCATCCAGGTGACAAATTCAGATTTAAAATTAGTGATACAGGGATCGCGGACTTACAGAAATTTTACATAGGCCATTTTGATAACTCTAACTATAAACTGTGGTATGGTTTTCAAGATAATAAATTCTTGAAGGTAATCACAAATTTGTAAAACACAGTCATTTATTACGGCCTTATTCTGAACATAAATACAAGGTATTAAGGCTATAGGAAAAGATATTGTGATCATTGGTCCCTCAGCATGTACCTACTAGAGTGTGTTAATTGTTTTTTCTCTGTGTCTGACAATCTTCCAACAAAAACACCACGTAATTTACTACCCGATCTTTCCTGTACGGTCATAAATGAATCACGAAGTAGACTACGTTTGTCAGTATGGACAGACAGTTTTATGTTCATGGATGCACACTTCAGTACCTGACCTGCTGCCGAGCGGAAAATAAGCATTAATGGCTTGCTGGTGCCACGCGTACTTGGAGATGCTAACCAACCTATAAAAATACTGCTCATAATGTCTGTAATTATCAGTCCGAAAATAATGTAAATGTTGATTTACTTTTGTGCAGTACACTGTCCTAACTATCGATAGAAATATCTGCGTTTATACCCCAAACGCCGGCCGCTGTGGCCGAGCAGTTCTAGGCGCTTCAGTCCGGTACCGCGCTGCTGCTATGGTTGCAGGTTCGAATCCTTCCTCGGGCATGGATGTGTGTGATGTCCGTAGGTTAGTTAGGTTCAAGTAGTTCTAAGTGTAGGGGACTGTTGACCTCAGATGTCAAGTCTACATCTACATCTACATTTATATTCCGCAAGCCACCCAACGGTGTGTGGCGGAGGGCACTTGACGTGCCACTGTCGTTACCTCCCTTTCCTGTTCCAGTCGCGTATGGTTCGCAGGAAGAACGACTGTCTGAAAGCCTCCGTGTGCGCTCTAATCTCTCTAATTTTACATTCGTGATCTCCTCGGGAGGTATAAGTAGGGGGAAGCAATATATTCGATACCTCATCCAGAAACGCACCCTCTCGAAACCTGGCGAGCAAGCTACACCGCGATGCAGAGCGCCTCTCTTGCAGAGTCTGCCACTTGAGTTTGTTAAACATCTCCGTAACGCTATCACGGTTACCAAATAACCCTGTGACGAAGCGCGCCGCTCTTCTTTGGATCTTCTCTATCTCCTCCGTCAACCCGATCTGGTACGGATCCCACACTGATGAGCAATACTCAAGTATAGGTCGAACGAGTGTTTTGTAAGCCACCTCCTTTGTTGATGGACTACATTTTCTAAGCACTCTCCCAATGAATCTCAACCTGGTACCCGCCTTACCAACAATTAATTTTATATGATCATTCCACTTCAAATCGTTCCGCACGCATACTCCCAGATATTTTACAGAAGTAACTGCTACCAGTGTTTGTTCCGCTATCATATAATCATACAATAAAGGATCCTTCTTTCTATGTATTCGCAATACATTACATTTGTCTATGTTAAGGGTCAGTTACCACTCCCTGCACCAAGTGCCTATCCGCTGCAGATCTTCCTGCATTTCGCTACAATTTTCTAATGCTGCAACTTCTCTGTATACTACAGCATCATCCGCGAAAAGCCGCATGGAACTTCCGACACTATCTACTAGGTCATTTATATATATTGTGAAAAGTAATGGTCCCATAACACTCCCTTGTGGCACGCCAGAGGTTACTTTAACGTCTGTAGACGTCTCTCCATTGATAACAACATGCTGTGTTCTGTTTGCTAAAAACTCTTCAATCCAGCCACACAGCTGGTCTGATATTCCGTAGGCTCTCACTTTGTTTATCAGGCGACAGTGCGGAACTGTATCGAACGCCTTCCGGAAGTCAAGAAAAATAGCATCTACCTGGGAGCCTGTATCTAATATTTTCTGGGTCTCATGAACAAATAAAGCGAGTTGGGTCTCACACGATCGCTGTTTCCGGAATCCATGTTGATTCCTACATAGCAGATTCTGGGTTTCCAAAAACGACATGATACTCGAGCAAAAAACATGTTCTAAAATTCTACAACAGATCGACGTCAGAGATATAGGTCTATAGTTTTGCGCATCTGCTCGACGACCCTTCTTGAAGACTGGGACTATCTGTGCTCTTTTCCAATCATTTGGAACCCTCCGTTCCTCTAGAGACTTGCGGTGCACGGCTGTTAGATGGGGGGCAAGTTCTTTCGCGTACTCTGTGTAGAATCGAATTGGTATCCCGTCAGGTCCACTGGACTTTCCTCTGTTGAGTGATTCCAGTTGCTTTTCTATTCCTTGGACACTTATTTCGAAGTCAGCCATTTTTTCGTTTGTGCGAGGATTTAGAGAAGGAACTGCAGTGCGGTCTTCCTCTGTGAAACAGCTTTGGAAAAAGGTGTTTAGTATTTCAGCTTTACGCGTGTCATCCTCTGTTTCAATGCCATCAATCTCCCGTAGTGTCTGGATATGCTGTTTCGAGCCACTTACTGATTTAACGTAAGACCAGAACTTCCTAGGATTTTCTGTCAAGTCTGTACATAGAATTTTACTTTCGAATTCACTGAACGCTTCACGCATAGCCCTCCTTACGCTAACTTTGACATCGTTTAGCTTCTGTTTGTCTGAGAGGTTCTTAGAGCCATTTGAATCATTTTATACCCGACACACCCTCTATATACAAGACATTTGACAACTCCTATTACAGTCTTCAAGTCATCGTACAGGGACTTGGTTGCTAAAATTTTGACAAAGAACCCACGTTTGGAAATATACCGTTTGTATGTAAAATGAGTACGAAGTTCGCATCACCTTCAAATCTCCCGCTCCATGGTACCCACTCAGGGGAGACAAGAGCTGGATACTTCCTAGCAGATTAAAACTGTGTGCCCGACTGAGACTCGAACTCTGGGCCTTTGCTTTTCGCGGGCAAGTGCTCTACCAACTGAGCTACCGAAGCACGACTCACGCCCGGTCCTCACAGCTTTACTTCTGCCAGCTGTGAGGACCGGGCGTGAGTCGTGCTACGGTAGCTCAGTTGGTAGAGCACTTGCCCGCGAAAGGCAAAGGTCCCGAGTTCGAGTCTCGATCGGGCACACAGTTCTAATCTGACAGGAAGTTTCATATCAGCGCACACTCCGCTGCAGAGCGAAAATCTCTTTCTGAAGAGCTGGATAGTTTACAGGAGCCCTTACCATGGACAATGCTTCGAGTACCCGTCCTTGGGATCTCTTCTATGTGATGAAGTAAGTCCTCTTCAAGGTTGAGAAAGCAGTGCGTCCGTGGACCAAAATCAACTCTTCTGGTTGCAAACATTCTGGTTTCTCGCAGCTATTGTTGCAGTCGACGAAAATGATATGTGGTGTCGTAATTATAACAGAAAGTGGATGTCTGTGCCCTCTATTCATTTGCTGTAAGTACCTCTTGAAGTGAGTCACAGTTTTCCTCCCACGCTAAGACCATTACTCAATAAGAATGGCCCAGTGTCAGGCGAGAGTACATGCTCGCCTGCTGACATAGTTCTCCTGCAGTAAGAGCAACAGGTCATAGTGTGCGAATGTAGTGGTACGGGTACTTGAAACGAATTCCGAAGTTGCAGTACGCGGGACACCACGATTCTTGTGTCAAAAAGTTCTTCAGTAGCAAACAGTCTCACCATGAAAGTCTGTACTTGGATCAAATGCAACTACGCTTCCAGCCTTAGTGAAATGGTGCCAAAAAGGCCGTACAGTTGTGATTGATGCTAATCCCGAAGTAAGGCCATTGTCGTCGACCACAGACTATGACGTCCGGGCGGTCGAGGAACCGATTCTCAGCAATCGCATGGTCGTTCGCACAGCGGATTTCTGTCATGGACGAACTGAACTACTGGCAGACCATAGTTGAAATGTGGTACAGGGTCAAGAAAAGTCCGTTCAGTGAATAAAAACACATAGTTCGTATCAAAGGTGAGGGAAATAATAAAAAGAGTTTCCCTGTTACCTACTGGAATGCTTTAGCAATGGAGCATTATCTTACTAGGCCAGACTTTGGTTTCAGCAGAAAGCCAGTCTTCGCCTTTCTTCGGAGACGTGAGTTGCCTCCGTCCGGCTACGCCCTCACCTGCCTAGCAGCTGTCCGTGCCTTAAACCCCTCCCCTCATCCCTCCACCCCAGTCCTGCCTCAGGGAGTTCACTCCGGAGTTGATGCAGCGATATGCAATAAAGTGGAAAAGCCATTTCCATTTCCTTGTGCGCGCAGCCAGCCAATCTGGGCCAGGAAGGAAAAGGGAAGCCCGCACATCCGCTGCTAAGTGAATGAGAACTGTTATGCACGCCACCTCATAGCCCCGCCTTTCTGCAAGCGGGCGCCTCTCTCCGGACCGCCGACGTTCGATACCTTCGCTGATCGCCAGGTGATCGGTCCGACAGTTTTTCATTGGCATGACACCCATATAAGCGTGCATCACAGGCCTCCTCTTTGTGGATTATGGTTGTTCGTCACGATAAAATCGCATTTGCTACAAAGCCCACTAGCGCACAGTAGAGTATAAGGTGCAATACTCCTGAAACGTCTCGTCGTACCGGCTGAGACACAATCGTCTTGCAAGGTCTGAAAACTGTTTTAGGATGTTCTTGCCTGGACTTAGAATCGTTAATAGAGAATTTAGTTTCGTAGGAACATTGTAATTTGCTATTAGATATGTCGAGAACAAACCATTGCTTTATCTGCGTGGTACTTGTTGCAAGTGAAAGGAAGTAGCTTCCTCGCTGCGGGTAAAAGGAAGTTTTATTTTGCCAAAATCAGACATTCTGAGCCCGTGGTTGTGTACAAAATGTAGGTTGGCTCTTACAGAGAAAACAACAGCAACCAGCCACTTTTTACAGTGCTATTTATTTACTTAAATAGCGCCGTTACTGGTTTCGAACCAAAAGGTTCATCTTCAGATGGCCGGTTCGCTTTAAGATATATTTTGCATTAGGTTTCACTTTTTCTTTTTCCAAATGATGAAATTTCCTTGGTGTAGTGGTATCCTACAACCAACTGTAATTATGCCCCATAGCGATCTTAAATAATGCAAACGAATTATTGTAGTGGAAATGTTTAGGTTACTTACGTAAGTAACACAACATCTTAAGTAACACGTTTTACCGAGCGAGGTGGCGCAGTGGTTAGACACTGGACTCGCATTCGGGAGGACAACGGTTCAATTCCGCGTCCGACCATCCTGATTAAGGTTTTCCGTGATTTCCCTAAATCGCTCCAGGCAAATGCCGGGATGGTTCCTTCGAAAGGGCACGGCCGACTTCCTTCCCCGTCTTACTCTAATCCGATGAGACCGATAACCTCGCTGTCTGGTCTCCGTCCCCAAACAACCCAACCAACCCGAAGTAAGGCGTTTTGTTTACATCATTTAAAATTGCTATGAGGCACAGTTACAGTTGAAAAGACATTGTCTGACATCTTGTTTTGTTTGTATCTTAACGTGAACTAACCGTCTGAAGATGGTTTGAAACCAGTAACGACGCTATTGATGTAAATAAATAACTCTCTAAAAAGTGGCTGGTTGTCGTAGTTTCCCCTGTAAGAGTCAACCTATACTGAAAGGAAGCTACTTCCAACAAGGATCATGCTAATGTTAACCCTGTTTTAACAGTTTTCCCGGTTAGTCTCTTCCATTAAGGTCCAGAATAACCTAACTTAATGCTCTTACAATACACGAACTCCTTACTTTATTCAGTACATCGTTACGCAGCATCATCACTCATCAGCTACAGACGTCGTTCAGGTCGTCATAGTGGTCTATGAATAACACTCAATTAAAAGCCAACAATTAAAATATCTACAGGAACCAAGGAGAAGCATGCGTCACTGCTGTCTGACATTTTATATAAACGAACACAGACCAGAAACAATGTTGCCAAGTACTGTACTGAAATGCCGTTGCCTGTTACCACAGCAATCATTTTATTCTACTTTGAACTCTACAAGATGTCGTTTCAGTTTAATTTTCACATCGTGTGTGGTACCGGGTGCTTCAGAAACGATTCATCCGATTTCACAACACTACATCTCCTGCACGTATGAAGACAGAAACTTCGGGTCGATTGTAACTTACACCACTAAACCAAAAATTTAGTAACTGTAAACTGACTAGGTTGCTAGTAGGGGTTTACCATGGGCAGCTAGTTCCCTCGTCCACCCATTTATTAGCGAACGTTGGTCGAGTCAAGAAATTCTGAAGGTAAAACGTACAAATACACGAGTCAGAATGTTGTCTACAGCTTTTGCAGGTACAAGACTGCCATTTTAAGAGCTGAGGGCTTACCTACAACTTGTGGAGAAACAATGCAGCAGTTATAACAGTCGAGGGACATGAGAGACGAATATATCAGCTAAGAAAGAATTTGAGACGCGTGGTAGCTTATGACGCTTTAATTCTGTCAGAGATAGCAAAATACCTGGACGATAAGTAGAACGTAGTGGATGTTGTTATGATAAAAGAGGTTATCACATGGATATCGACAAAAGTAAAATAAGATTAACGAAATATAGTTCAGTCCAATCAGGCGACGGTGATGAAATTAGATTTGAAAATGAGACTCTTACTCACTTGATGCTATAGACGAATTTGCTATTTCGGGAGCAAAATGACACAACGGAGAAGTAGAGAAGATTTAAATACAAAATGTCAACTGCAAGAGAAGCTTTTCAGGAGAAGAGCAAGATTATAACATCGAACATAAATTTAAGTTTTAGGAAGTATTTTCTGTAAGTATTTGGCCAGTGTTTAGCCTTGCATGTAGTAAAATGTAAGACAGTACAGACAAGAGTAGAACAGAAGCTTCTGAAATGCGGTCTTCAGATGAATGTTGAGGGTTGGATGGGTTGATCGAATTACTAATGAAGACTTAAGGACTCGAACTAGGAAGGAAAGGTACTTCCGGTACAACTTTATTAGTAGAAGGGATCGGTTGATAAGACACACCAGAAGACTTCAAAGAATAATTCGTCTGGTAATGGTGGATGTGTGGGGAGTAAGTACTGTAGAGGGAGGCGAAGGTTTCACTACAGTAAGCAATTTCAAGTCGATGAACGCAGCAGTTGCTGTACACTGATGAAGAGACTTGTATAGGATAGATAAGCGAGCAGAAATGTATTAAGCCAATCATGAACTAAAGACCACAACAACAACAACGAATTCAGTTTTTACGTTCTCTGCAAGATGTCTTTTCTTGTGCAGCCTGAAATTTAATGCTACGGTCGATGCTGTTATCCTGAGCAACGACGTCTGCTCTTACTCGTGTTCCACCCGGTGTTACCTGATGAACTTAACTTTGTGCATATGTAAGTTTCTCTGTTGTATTCCTCATTTCTATAGTACAGCTAGTATAATTAATTGTTCCATACGACACGATTTATGATGTGGGCATCATGTGTTAGGACTGTGTTTGCTGTTTTTATCCTAATTAAAATCTGGGATACATTGTCAATGTGTAAAGTATCCTGGAAAATGGTATCATTTGTAGGATTACTGTGACTGTGCCTGTGCCTTGATTAAACCCTCTGAGACGTTGTCAGTTTGCGAGACTGCAGTTTTTACTTGAATTAAACTCTCATTTTGGAATATACCTGTTGTGAGAGCTGATTTAATGACTGAATTGGCCTCACAGTAGGCAAAGTAAACGGTGAATAAAATAAAGACACAAAGGATTAAAGAATATTACCAGCCAGTGGCCAGTGATTTATATCAATGGGTCAAGTTGATAATTTGCACCACAGCAGGATTTGACTCTGTGTCTCCGTCTTACTAGGCAGAAGCGCTGACACACACTCCAGTCCGGACACAGTGGTCATCACAACCACACGGACTACCCTAGCACGCTTCCCATCAGACCCAAACTCTCAACTTATGATACACCCCACTGTGTCCCTTGGCCCAGTTCATTAGCCTCATTACTCGCGGCATCTGGCCGATCCCCTTAAGATTTCGAGCCTGGTGTGCGTCTGCACTGAAGAAATCACTGGTTGGCGCCTCCGCAGTTAATTAACATATGTAGTGAATAAAGTAATTAATTCGCATTTGTAAGTCCTGGGAACATATATTGCGTGACCGCAGCATTAACACAAGTTGGTCATATCTTATCGGGACAACCCGTTCGTGCTCTCCATACCACTGCAGAACTAGACATATGAGTAACTGAATAAATATACACGCATCTGATTACGATGGTACATCTCTGCTGGTATGTCTACAAGCCTGTATACCTTGATGTGCCACTTGTGGCCTGAAGACGGATTGCTTTTTATGCTGTATACCTTGAAGCACTTAAACACTTTTGCCTGCGTCCACAGGTGTCATCAATATCCCACTCCTTACTAACACGTTAAATTCGGTGAACTTACTTTAACGAAGCTGCAAATTCCAAAAATGAATAACACAGCAGAGAGAGGATTACACAGTCAATTACATTTCATAGAATAATTATATCCTTGCATACGGTGACGATGGTATCTGGCAAAAGAGAAGGATATATTACAATTTTTCTAGTGATACCACTGTCGAGGCCTAAATGAATTTGTGCACACCTGTTTATTTGAACGTGTCGCTATATATGCGAGCGTTTTTGGTGGTCTTGGCAATGAAAATAACGTTAACTACACAAGAGTCCCCTGGTCAAAATAAACTGCATAAATCCTGTCTCTTTTCGACAAACGATAAGAAAAAATAATGAATATCGCTTCTACAATAATTTCCTGTTGACACAACCAAGAAAATACATGGAAGTGGTGTAAAAAGGCAAAATTAACTTGCAATTCACATGAAACAAAACAAAAAAAAAACGAATAATTGTGCTGTGAAATTTACAAGCTGTACTTACAAAATATTGTCTGTAAGCTAGGATTTATTACCATTTGCATTTCAACGAAGCTAATTACATCAGATATAAATACAGATGAGCAAATAGCGAACGGATAAAACTACCCTTTAGGCTACCTACTGCAAAACCGTTCACAGCTGCCATTAATACAAAATCATGTGTAATGAGAAATCTGGCAAAGCCACGGGATTAAAGTAACTCTGCGAATTTTAGCAAGAACTAACTGCTGCAATGAATTTACATACAAAGCATGGCAAGTTCTCATCAAGTAAAAATTCTTCCATCACAGTCAGCGCAACGGAAATTTTATCTGTATGTGTTTTTCACTCTCACTACCAGTTTTTACTGGGGTCGTTCAAACAACTCACGAAGGTATTGCTAGTATTGCTATCGGCCACGCACGTGCTGAGGAAAACAGCATTGTATTCTGTGGACTAGACAACGACAATCGCGCGCACTTTTGATATTCCGTTGGCAAGTACATGCCTGCGTGGAACAATTTTGCCGCAATAATGAAGCGAGGCTAACCGTCACGTATCGAGATCCAAAGCAGATCCGCAAATAGCTCACGTGCACGGTAGTTCGTACACATTATCATTCATGTAAATCCGTATACCGTAAGAAACTGTGGCTATCGTCTTAGTTGTTACAACAGTGATGTTTGATTAAGCTACTCCACATCACTCTTCAACGAGTAACGTGTCGTTCAAATTAGAAGCACACTCCTCCAGGTGACGAGATAGTATCCTAGGATAATGCAATTAGTCCGCAGCTCGTGGTCGTGCGGTAGCGTTCTCACTTCCCGCGTCCGGGTTCCCAGGCTCGATTCCCAGCAGGGTCAGAGATTTTCTCTGCCTCGTGAAGATTGGGTGTTCTGTGATGTCCTTAGGTTAGTTACGTTTAAGTAGTTCTAAGTTCTAGGGGACTGATGACCATAGATGTTAAGTCCCATAGTGCTCAGAGCCATTTTGATAATGCAATTATTTCTGCCAGTAGAAATAGCGTCTGATCATACTTGCAGCTGAAGATATACTGTTGCCATTTGTAGCAAACTGAAAAATGTTTATTTGATAGCACCGTAGATAAGAAACTACGGTGAATCTAGCGAACGTCAAGTCGGCAGAAGACCCAGTGTCTAACTGTTCTGCACATCTAAATTGGCAGCCAATGAGATTATGTCTCCGTGGGAGCACCTAAGAGTTAGTAACCATGGATGGTTAAACCTGTAATCCTCTGGACTGTTCCTTCGCTGTTCGTCAATGTTTACACTCTTTCATTCATTGGCGCACACAGCAATAATGTGTAACGACTGATTGGATGGTGTCTTCGTCTAATGTCCATGTGACACAAAAAATACGCTACCCAAAGTAAATCTCCTGTTGGCACTGCCCCCCACCCTCCCGCCCCACTCTCTCTCTCTCTCTCTCCCTTCTTTCTTTATGCTATCCAACTACTAACTAGGTACTGAATTTACACGGGATGAAGACACTTTCTGAGCAGCCAGCTAAAAACTTCAAAGTTACTAAGCAGTCGAAATAATTTAATTATATTCTGGTATATATATCAGATTTAATATAGAACTACAACTGTAGCACTATACGTCAACACTAACATAAAGTAAGGGGCTGTGGAATATGCTTAACAGTTTGGAACGCTTTTCTTCATTCCAGCTACCTAAGTTCATGGAGTAATGTATTTGTTGTTAACAGTATTAGTGCAATCTGAAGTCCTCTGATTATTAGAATAACCATTTCCACTATACAGTACTGAACCTGGCCTCGTCTGTTGTCGAATCTTTCTCACAACAAAGTTTCCCAAAGCTTTCCTTTGACAGCTTCGTCGGCGAACGGCGGGACAAAGGCTCTCTATTTGTCGAATACCGTCGAGAATAAATGAGCTGCTAAGTTCAAATCCCCAACGGTTCAACAGGTTTTTTAAAGTGACTGTTGTATGGAAGAAATTTTTGCCATATCTCACTTTCTCTACAGTTCACTATGACCAGTGCACGCATAGTGTAATGTGGTGATTATATTGTAGAGGGCATGCAGCTTTACTGTATGATTACATGATGATGGCGTCCTCTTGGGTAAAATATTCCGGAGGTAAAATAGTCCCCCATTCGGATCTCCGGGCGGGGACTACTCAGGAGGATGTCGTTATCAGGAGAAAGAAAACTGGCGTTCTACGGATCGAAGCGTGGAATGTCAGATCCCTTAATTGGGCAGGTAGGTTAGAAAATTTAAAAAGGGAAATGGATACGTTGAAGTTAGATATAGTGGGAATTAGTGAAGTTCGGTGGCAGGAGGAACAAGACTTCTGGTCAGGTGACTACAGGGTTATAAACACAAAATCAAATAGGGGTAATGCAGGAGTAGGTTTAATAATGAATAGGAAAATAGGAATGCGAGTAAGCTACTACGAACAGCATAGTGAACGCATTATTGTGGCCAAGGTAGATACGAAGCCCACACCTACTACAGTAGTACAAGTTTATATGCCAACTAGCTCTGCAGATGACGAAGAAATTGTAGAAATGTATGATGAAATAAAAGAAATTATTCAGATTGTGAAGGGAGACGAAAATTTAATAGTCATGGGTGACTGGAATTCGAGTGTAGGAAAAGGGAGAGAAGGAAACATAGTAGGTGAATATGGATTGGGGGACAGAAATGAAAGAGGAAGCCGCCTGGTAGAATTTTGCACAGAGCACAACATAATCATAACTAACACTTGGTTTAAGAATCATGAAAGAAGGTTGTATACATGGAAGAACCCTGGAGATACTAAAAGGTATCAGATAGATTATATAATGGTAAGAGAGAGATTTAGGAACCAGGTTTTAAATTGTAAGACATTTCCAGGGGCAGATGTGGACTGTGACCACAATCTATTGGTTATGACCTGTAGATTAAAACTGAAGAAACTGCAAAAAGGTGGGAATTTAAGGAGATGGGACCTGGATAAACTAAAAGAACCAGAGGTTGTACAGAGATTCAGGGAGAGCATAAGGGAGCAATTGACAGGAATGGGGGAAATAAATACAGTAGAAGAAGAATGGGTAGCTTTGAGGGATGAAGTAGTGAAGGCAGCAGAGGATCAAGTAGGTAAAAAGACGAGGGCTAGTAGAAATCCTTGGGCAACAGAAGAAATATTGAATTTAATTGATGAAAGGAGAAAATATAAAAATGCAGTAAGTGAAACAGGCAAAAAGGAATACAAACGTCTCAAACATGAGATCGACAGGAAGTGCAAAATGGCTAAGCAGGGATGGCTAGAGGACAAATGTAAGGATGTAGAGGCCTATCTCACTAGGGGTAAGATAGATACCGCCTACAGGAAAATTAAAGAGACCTTTGGAGATAAGAGAACCACTTGTATGAATATCAAGAGCTCAGATGGAAACCCAGCTCTAAGCAAAGAAGGGAAAGCAGAAAGATGGAAGGAGTATATAGAGGGTCTATACAAGGGCGATGTACTTGAGGACAATATTATGGAAATGGAAGAGGATGTAGATGAAGATGAAATTGGAGATACGATACTGCGTGAAGAGTTTGACAGAGCACTGAAAGACCTGAGTCGAAACAAGGCCCCCGGAGTAGACAATATTCCATTGGAACTACTGACGGCCGTGGGAGAGCCAGTCCTGACAAAACTCTGCCATCTGGTGAGCAAGATGTATGAAACAGGCGAAATACCCTCAGACTTCAAGAAGAATATAATAATTCCAATCCCAAAGAAAGCAGGTGTTGACAGATGTGAAAATTACCGAACTATCAGCTTAATAAGTCACAGCTGCAAAATACTAACGCGATTTCTTTACAGACGAATGGAAAAACTAGTAGAAGCCAACCTCGGGGAAGATCAGTTTGGATTCCGTAGAAACACTGGAACACGTGAGGCAATACTGACCTTACAACTTATCTTAGAAGAAAGATTAAGGAAAGGCAAATCTACGTTTCTAGCATTTGTAGACTTAGAGAAAGCTTTTGACAATGTTGACTGGAATACTCTCTTTCAAATTCTAAAGGTGGCAGGGGTAAAATACAGGGAGCGAAAGGCTATTTACAATTTGTACAGAAACCAGATGGCAGTTATAAGAGTCGAGGGACATGAAAGGGAAGCCGTGGTTGGGAAGGGAGTAAGACAGGGTTGTAGCCTATCCCCGATGTTGTTCAATCTGTATATTGAGCAAGCAGTAAAGGAAACAAAAGAAAAATTCGGAGTAGGTATTAAAATTCATGGAGAAGAAATAAAAACTTTGAGGTTCGCCGATGACATTGTAATTCTGTCAGAGACAGCAAAGGACTTGGAAGAGCAGTTGAATGGAATGGACAGTGTCTTGAAAGGAGGATATAAGATGAACATCAACAAAAGCAAAACAAGGATAATGGAATGTAGTCTAATTAAGTCGGGTGATGCTGAGGGAATTAGATTAGGAAATGAGGCACTTAAAGTAGTAAAGGAGCTTTGCTATTTGGGGAGCAAAATAACTGATGATGGTCGAAGTAGAGAGGATATAAAATGTAGCCTGGCAATGGAAGGAAAGCGTTTCTGAAGAAGAGAAATTTGTTAACATACAGTATTGATTTAAGTGTCAGGAAGTCATTTCTGAAAGTATGCGTATGGAGTGTAGCCATGTATGGAAGTGAAACATGGACGATAAATAGTTTGGACAAGAAGAGAATAGAAGCTTTCGAAATGTGCTGCTACAGAAGAATGCTGAAGATTAGATGGGTAGATCACATAACTAATGAGGAAGTATTGAATAGGATTGGGGAGAAGAGAAGTTTGTGGCACAACTTGACCAGAAGAAGGGATCGGTTGGTAGGACATGTTCTGAGGCATCAAGGGATCACCAATTTAGTATTGGAGGGCAGCGTGGAGGGTAAAAATCGTAGGGGGAGACCAAGAGATGAATACACTAAGCAGATTCAGAAGGATGTAGGTTGCAGTAGGTACTGGGAGATGAAAAAGCTTGCACAGGATAGAGTAGCATGGAGAGCTGCATCAAACCAGTCTCAGGACTGAAGACCACAACAACAACAACAACGATAACAGAAAACTGCCGGCAATGGAGGATAATGTGGCATCCATGTCCACGTCATCCTTATCTAATAACTCTAAGCTGCCTGTCAGAATACTACATGACAGCTTCACTTGCTCGGAATTAAAGTTATCAGTGTTGACAGGTCCCACTCATTTTCCATCACTTCCCAATACATTGGCCCAAGTACATCTAGGGGAACACTGTACATTACTTAGCTCTTCAGACAAAGGCTCAACCATACACAAGGGCTTACGCAACACATCAGTTCGTACATAGACCCACATTAATTTTCCTGTATCTTTCGGTATGGTAACTTGCGAATTCACTTTAATGGTTTTTGTGCTCAATTTCGATTGCTTCTCCTAGTCAAGGGGTGATCCTTGCGAAAGTAATTTTTTTCCTGACCGTAAAACCGACATGAAATGGTTCCATCCATCTCTACTAAATGCCATTCTCGGTCACGTTTCTACTAGGAAAACCATTCATAAAGGATACGTCTTTGTTAATAAGAAGACTCATGTTTCTTCCATTTGTCACAATATTTGATGTACATTGACAAATATGGACGATGGCCGATTAATAGATAAGGAAGGTATGACATCCACATTCTTCAGGGCTCAGTTCTTTGGATTGTTATTGCTGTGACTATCTCAAGCACCAACAGCCTTGTCACAATGGTAACATCGTTTCATGTCAGATAACTGAAGTAAAGCGTTGTCGAGCTTGACTAGCACTTGGATGGGTGACCATACGGAACTGTCGAGCGCTATTGGCAAGCGGGGCGCACTCAGCCCTTGTGAGACGAACTGAGGGGCTACTTAACTGAGAAGTATCTCTGATCACGAAAACTGATAACGGCTGGAACAGCGGACTGCTGACCACATGCCCCTTCATATCCGCATCCAATGATGCCTGTCATTTGAGGATGGCAGGGCGGTCGGTCGGTTGGTACCATTGGGTCTTCCGAGGCCTGTTCAGACGGAGTTTAGTTTTAGTTTATAGTATCTCCAGCTGTTGTTTTATGCAATAAACCTTCCTAATTCGGTGCCGTTTCATTAAGATGTAATGCAATTCTACGAAACCATTTTTCAGCATCCAAGGGTGGCTGCAGCGGTGCGAAATTTCATGGATTTACGACTGCATGCATGTACGAGTGAAAAACAGACATTTGATACTTTTATTGAAAGTTATTTGTGAAACATTCCAGAGTGAGATTTTGACTCAGCAGCGGAGTGTACACTGATATGAAACTTTCTATCATATTAATACTGTGTGCCACACCTACAATCGAAATCGGGACCTTTGCCTTTCGAGGGGAAGTGCTCGGTGGAGCAGTAGTGCGGTAGAGCACTTACCCACGAAAAACAAAGTTCCCGAGTTCGAGACCCAGCTCACAGTTTTAAGTTGTGCAACATTCTCTCATTAATAACTAAAAAGGTATTTTCTTCGTAACTTCTCAAGTGAAAGTTTGTCTTGGTTTCGCATTAGAAATTCGCTCTAAAACGGTGAAAAAATTCCTTACTACGACTATATCTGCATCAACATCTACCCTCCAGAAGCTACGTTATGGTGTATGGTAGTGAGTATTTTGTGTACTACTGTCACTACCGGTATTCCCCGTTGCAATCTCGAATGATGTGCGGTAAGAACGGTTATTGGTAACTCTGGGAGTGAACTCGAACACTCCAGTTACGCATCTGCGGTCTTTTCAGGAGCCATACATGGCGTAAGTAGGCTGCTTAGGTTTTTATGTTGGTAACGCCACGTAGCGCTCTGTATGAAAATCACTGACTGTGCTGTGTGCAGCAGTCTGTGGCTGGTTTGCATTGTTGGAATATTTGTTATTGTAGTGTTGGGCAGTTTGAACAGCTCGTAGCGTTTCGCAGTTGGAGGTAAGCCGCCAGCACTGGTGGCTGTGGGGAGAGAGATGGCAGAATTTTGAGAGCGGACGATCTGGACGTGTGTCCATCAGAAAGAGTAAATTTGTAATACTGGATATCATGAACTGATATATATATATATATATATATATATATATATATATATATATATATATATATATATCATTAGCTAACTATGACTATCAGTAGTTAGTGCCTTCAGTAGTTAGAATCTTTTATTTAGCTACTTTTAGTGGCAGTGATCAATGTGTTACAAATATTTACCATCAAAAATAGTCTTGATCACGATTTATTTATCAAGGTGACCGGTTTCGACCATTACTGTGGTCAACTTCAGACCATTGAGCAGGAGCCTATTTCTGTTGGATAGTCACTAGTAGTGGGTCTCCAACAGAAAGAGGCTCCTACTCAATGATCTGAAGATGACCACAGTAGTGGTCGAAACCGGACACCTTGATAAATAAATTGTGATCAAGACTGTTTTTAGTAGTAAATACTTTATTTAGCTGGCAGTATTGGCGTTCGCTGTATTGCAGTAGTTCGAGTAACGAAGATTTTTGTTAGGTAAGTGACTCATGAAAGGTATAGGTTATTGTTAGTCAGGGCCATTCTTTTGTAGGGATTACTGAAAGTCGGATTCCGTTGCGCTAAACAAATATTGTGTGTCAGTTTAGTGATGATCAGAATAAGTAAAGAGAGAAATGTTTGAGTACGCTCAGTTTTATTCAGCTGTTTGAAAATCAAATAACGTAGCGGTTTCCCAGCACTGTCATTTATAAAATTTTTCTAATGAGATGTTTCAATGGGAGGAAGCAATACGTAGATTGGTTAACGTTCCTGGGGACTTACGGCCTCCGAATTTTGACAGTAAGCCACACTTCGATACAGATCTCGACTCTTGTGGTGTTTGCCATTGGAGTTACACGAACATAGCTGTACGTATTTCTTGCTTAGGTCTACTATTGTGGATGCACGAAAAACAAATAAATTACATTAATCCAAAGTTAGTGGACCTGGTGACTTTCTACACCCATGACGATGACCGAATAAAACAAGAAATGCAATATAATCACCACAGGTATTAGAAGATTTACTGCAACGCTCTCGGGGGTCCTGAAACCAAAGAACCTCAAAGAGAGGTGACCACTCATCAAAATAAAAATGAGTGTTGAGTTGAACGTTGTTTTGTGCTTAGTTTCCTACTGCTAATTACCAACCCATCTCATTGAAATCATACACTACCTATTCCAGAGGATGAATCCCATAAATTATGTGCATTAAGAATCCATATTATTAACTATAGCACAGAAATGAATCAACAGTCAATAAAAATTTGCACGATGGCAGCTCTGTGTGTATCTGTCCCGCAACTTGTACACTCAAGAAATATGCAGAATGAAAAAGAAAATTATGTACTTTGCTGCGTAGAATGTACGTAGCTAAGTTTGTTATGAAAGGCGAGACTGCGAACCTGGGAAAGGTAGGACAAGATTACGGAAGACTAGGTAATTACAACAATTTCGAATAAATCTCTTCTGAGATGAAAATAGCAAAAACAATGGTAGTTTAAATCACAATTTATGCATATGAGGGGTAAATACCAAAGGTATGGAACGCATAAGCACGTGTCACCGTAAGTGCTAACCTCGAGCTCTTACATCAATTATAAGAGCGCATTGAAAAACACAACGTCGTAGGAGAATGCAAATAAAGAATATGGCAAGAAAGAATGTCCAAATGGATCAGAATAAAGGTACCCTCCGCCATGCACCGCCTGGTGGCTTGCGTAATGTGTACACATACGCACATGTACAACACCGTCGAATTACTGGGTGGTCGGTACGCAAGTTAAGATTCGCGGAAATCAACTAATGGAAATTACGCGACAGTAAGACGCCCATATTGTGGCACCGGTTTTGACTGCTAACACAGATAATAGGTTTGATCGAAGTCGTCTCGCGAAATATAGATAAGAAAGGTTTCATTACACGCAGCTTGCAGCGGAATCTGTCCGGAACGATACAAAAAGCTTGCGTCATAATGATATGTATCACACTGCAGTCATTTTAAAAATATCCAATAATATAATAGGACAAATCTCAACCGTTATTTGTTGAGAAGTTGAGGGATAAAATGTCATTCCAGTTTTCTTCTAGATAATGAACCAGAGTCGGTCTGACAGGGAGCGGAAATTCTGTATTAATGACGTCCGAATCCCATGGCTAAATTTTTATGTTGCAAGTATGACTAAAGCAATGTAAAATGATTTGCATAGTGTCACGAAGTTTTTAATAAGTGAACTATAAAGGAGATAATGCTCTTTATATGCAGGCCATATCAGTCTTAGGACAGCATTAGTGAGTCTGTGGGAGACACCATCTCATGCTGTGAGACCAAACGCGTCGACACAGAAGATACTCTCACTGTGAGTGGATAACACGTGCCGGTTGTCCATCGTTTGGCGATAATAATTCGCGTGTATGCTTAGCGGGCGCCACCCTTCGGGCTGCTGGTCGGCAACTAGCTTCTAGGCCATTCTAACAGGTTTCGGGATTGCAGCCGGATCATGTTGAGCTCTTACCACAATATTTCGGCTGGAAACCTTTCAGCCATCTTGAGATGTCACAATTGGCGTCCGGACACCTGAAGGCGGTTGAACGGCTGCCCGCCGAAATATTGTAGCAAAAAGTCAACATGTCCGGCTGCAATCCCGATACCCAAAAGAATGTTCAGTACTCCGGGAAAACCTCAAACATCAGAGCTTCTAGGCTGTCGAGGAAATTTCCTCTGAGGCGAGTATTTGGTGCACGACCGAGATGAAGGGCTGTCTGTCGGCTCTGTGACTTGCTGCGATTGACAAGGTAAGGAATGACGAGATTCTCCGCAGAAGCGGAGGGAAAAGAAATACATGGAAAACACTGGCGGGTCGCGTCTAGCAAGTCAGAAGACTGGTGACTCAAAAACAAAGAAAATGTGTAAGTCGGGCCCGATTCTTCTACTGATCTCAGTTACAGGAAGCAGTCTGTGGCCTTTACTGGGCGATCGGTGATGCTTGACGTCGCCTTCCAAGCTGTTGATCCTGCAGCCACGACGAAATCTCCACTGTGGCCTCCGACATTACCGTCGCAAATGAATCAACTACTAAACCTTCAGTTCAACAGCCAACAGTGGGGATTAATAAAACTGACAGAAGAACTAGAACAAGTCGCTTAGTACGACACTGGTAATTTATAGGCGATCTCGACATAATATATTATTAAAGTGGCATTGCACATATCTATAGAGATCTCAAGAGATTATCTAAATAGTAACAATACATGAATTTTCTTCTAGACAGACTTTTACACTTGACGATTATTTCTCATCCAGTTTACGTTCCTACTCGCGCGCGATTTCTTGTATAGCGAATTAGGGCTACCCGCCCATCGTAAATTGAAGCTCGTAGCTGCGTTTTAGCTCTCCGAATTACTCCAGTAGTCCGCCGTTTACCTTAATCTCCGGTTCTGGGTGACTCATCCCGCCGCTAGATTTCACACATTAAAATATTTCACTAGAACTGCCATAAATACTGGCCGGTTTCTCTTTTTACGCGTTCTGGAACTGCACGAGACTAATTTAAATGCCAGTATTTCAGCCAGCGCACCCATTTCCAGGACAATGAACGTGTTCACCAACTGGAAATGCTGCACTCGCCGGTTAGGAGTCCGAGTTTTATTATCCCCGTTGAACTTAAAGTAAGATCTATTTAACGTTTCTTAACGTATTTCAGAAACTTCCTCCTCTCTAGTGTTTGCATTAAACTGCTATACATTATTGTCTCACTACTTGATGAAAATTCGTTAGAAATTTTCAGAAATACATGTTGTAAACGTAAATGAAATAAGGAAAGTGATTACTATACTGGGGTGAGGGAGGAGGATACAAATTCTCCAAATAGATTTACATCTAAAACGCACGACTTGTGGTGAGACGCTGCTCCCATGGAATTGAAGTAATTTCACTATTTTTGTAGAAATAACCTCCATTGTGAGGCGAGAGGTAACTTATGCCAATCAAAGTTTGGTCTATAATGAAGAAATGCTTTCCAGGTGTTCCTCTATTGCATAGTCAACCAAAAAAGTCATTCCGAAACTGATTTAGAATTCTTGAATAACACGTGTTCAGAGAAAAACGCAATGATTCTATTGGATTGTCCTTTGAGACAGTGCTCGATTTGTAGAAATAGAGGTTCCCGTACTGTGACCTCCCAGGGGATGTTTTTGAAATTAGGACTTCTTAAAACGCTATTGTCATGCTTTTATGAGATTTTAAAAGTGTAAATACAACATTTCTTTTGCATTGCTTCAACCGCAGCAGCGGTTCTATCGCACCACAACTCAAAATCCGCAGTTCTGTTTTTTTCCGTCATAGGTATCCATACGGCGCACTCGTACGTACTGTCACATATCAAGCACTGCTTTTAGATTTACTAGCAGTGGTCATGATATTGATTTATAAACACAATCCTTTTTGCTTCCTTTTGTAGACGCCGTTCCGCTGGATATTTGATAATTTCTTAAAAAAGACCTGCTGGGAAGGACGAATTCTGACGCATCAAAGGTAGGTTAAACGCCTCTTTCTCCTTTCCAATAGCAGCCCCATCTCCTGTTACTGACTTAGAAAAGCATAATGACACATATTTATATTATATAACTGGTGTTTTGCAGGAAGTTTCAAATCATTTCACTGAAAGTGGATTAATAAAGATCTCGCAAATATGAGTAATGACATTTGAGGGAATTAACATTTTATCCATTCCGTTGCTCCGCAGAGAATGTAGGCAATTTATACCGTATTCCTAGATCAGTGTAACCTAATTACAAGAACTATGCATTACATTTCCTGGGTCCTAACAGTATTGTATTTTAATTGTATAATCTAGTCGGCTCTTTGTAGACTTCGAAACAATTCCAATTCCTTTACATTTATCCTTCACGCTGGCTGCATATTCCTGCTCTGAAGATGTTCTACCAAACTCAGAGGACATCAGGTTCCATAAAATGTAATGAAAGCATGTGATGCGCCGGATTTAGGTGGGATAGGGATTCGGCTCGTGGGTTGTACAGACGTAGGCTCAGTTTAATGAATATGTAATTAAACATGCAAGGTATCAATACACAGTATATAAATTACTCTGGCTAACAATAAAATTATTTGTAATCCGAATAAAACTTTGTAGAGCTTGAGCGGTAATATCCTCTTTAAAATAACAATAACCAATATATAATAAATAATCTGTCGTTTGAATGGCAATCAATACAATATAACAATTAACAGTAAATCGCTCTTGGCCTTCAGAAGTTGGGCCCTTATTAAGTCATTATACTAGAAGATATTCACTTATGTAGGATAGAAACTAATAATACAGCCACTATATTTTCTAACTCTAGTACTTCTAATTTCACTCGATCACCAACACATTAACTGCGCACGACACCCACAAAACTACTCCGCTCGCCTGCTTGGGTCTAAATTATCAGGTATACAATTACAATACGATGAAGCAGTCACTTAAGACTATAGAAAAATTTTCAGTACACTTAAGTGAACCTGTGGCTAGATAAGAACAAAATCATAGCACAAGTCATAGTGCCTTTTTAAAGCTCATTCAACCACCACGGTCTCACGTGCAGCGTATACTGATATAATAGGACTGCTCACTGACCTAAGACGTAACATGCACTGCCACATGACTGCATGTAATCCACAATTAAGTCATTAAAACACTCTCACAAATATCCATAACACATTGAATTCCAATTGACAGCAATGGACCTTCGCACAGTTGTACCTAATACTGTACCTCAACTTCAACCCACTGACATCAGGATACCAACAGTAATTGCAAAAGCACCCTGATTGTGATTCTTATAATATGTGAAGCCATTCATCACCTTCGCTGCTTTATTGTTAGCGCGACAGGAGAAAGCAGCATCCGATGCCTCAGATTGATGTCCACATGACAGCCGCCCTTGCCGACCATTGTGGGTCCGGTATCGATCCGCGCGATCTTCGTGAGACCCCTTGGACTTTGCTCTTCGCAGATCAGCTTTGTTCGCGTCTCTTCAGTAACTGACTGCTCCACCTGCTACGCCTTCTACGAGCCACGCCATTGTTGCCCGTGAGCCATGCAATGCCCGAGCGCCGTCTCATGCCTAGTCAGCCTCTGGCCTTAGGGTTCTGCGGCGCTGGCTCAAGCTGAAACTGCTGTTTCATCGCGGTACAGGAGATTGACCACTCGACAGCAGCGCACTAGGCCCAGCCCGGCGAAAGGAGAACTTCGGCCATCGCGCCAATGTTTGGCCCCTGATGGAACACTGCGGGGATACCATCCCCTTCCACTTAGTAATCGCTTGCCTCCACAAGACGTTGCCAGTTACTCGTCATACTGCCGACCCACCACTGCCGTCCATGCTCTCTCCTGGCAGCGGTGCTCACGGTGACCACGCGGCTCGTATCATCTGTAGGCAGGCGCCACCAGTGCCCCATACCAAAGAACACCATCACTGGCACCTGGGAAAACAGTGGTGCTGTTCGACATGGCACATGGCTAAAGGAGTACTGTATTTACTGTTCAAAATGTACATCATCTGCGACTGATACTCATTGAAGAGTTGATTACACTATCCTACCATGAGATAGTGACACAAAATTTTTGTGTAACCCTAGTTTAAGTCTTAAAGCTTCCCAGCATTAATATTAACCCACCATTTCGTGTTTCTCTATTAAGTTATATATTTAACCCGTGCAACAAACAAACTTCAATCCATAATCACGCATTCTTATATTCGTGCTTCCCTTTGTTTTTCTTGAAAAAGTGGAAGTTGAAAGTAAGTTGAACGAAACAAAAAGTGAAAATTTCTTTCTTCTTTGAATAATTCCTCATAAAGCAAATGTCAGAGCACCGAACAGTAACTGACATGTGTTATTCATGTAGTCCCGTGCTCTCAGGCACCATGGCAGTTTGGAGTTTAAAACATAAACACTGCTAATAGTAATGAAGTTAATGCAGCACTGGACTTTATTACGTATATCTTCGAAGCTTCGAAGAACAAATTTGTTGTAGTTTTGCTTCATTAAATTACGTTTTATGTGTTACAGTTTGGCGTAAAACAATATTGTCGACAGGTACTGTATACGTTAAATCGTTAATAAATAATTTTTTGAATACTCTTTCACTAAAAGAAGTAGGCTTCTGCGCGAAACAATGGAATATCGAAAACACATTTCAGTTAAGTTTAGGGATAATCTAACATACTTACTATGCTGCATGTGTCTTCCTCTTTTACGTTCGTCTAATTTTTAGTTCATCGCCAGTGTGTCCTTTTTCTGCCATGTTTCAAAGCAATTCTGTAAATTTTTCATGCATGCTTAAATATTTAATACGTTCAGATACATCAGGGTGCTCATTCTCAACCGCCTAATACCGCAGTGTTGGGTTCCCACCCCAAAATTCTAAGCATATTTTGCATAACCGGTTTGTGTTGTATTGTATGTTAACTGGGGGCATAGAAACGACTTAGAGGCACCGTCCCCCCGCAGCTGCAGTGGTCCACAACCCCACGACGACTACAGCAGTCCACTTCACCCCTCTGCCGCCTTACACCGGCCCCTGGTGACCCCCTCCCCCCCCCCTTTCCCCCAGGGAACGTCTCACACCAGACGAGTGTAACCCCTACGTTTGGTAGGGTAATTGTATTGTACACTAACGTGGAGCACTGTCACCGACATAGTGTAGCTGAGACAGAATAAGGGGAACCAGCCCGCATTCGCCGAGGTAGATGGAAAACCGCCTAAAAACCATCCACAGACTGGCCGGCTCACCGGACCTCGATACAAGTCCGCCGGGCGGATTCGTGCCGGGGACCAGGCGCTCCTTCCAAATCCGGAAAGCCGTGCGTTAGACCGCACGGCTAACCAGGCGCGCTTATAAATGGTTTAGTGCTATGGAACGTGTGACGAAATACTGTTCTGTCCGTGTCTACAGTCGCTCCAAGACACAAAACAGATGCATCATTTACATTTAAGAAGATAATGGCCGCCCGAACAAGGCAAGGATATTTTGCTTCTTGTCTTCGTGCTTGCCAATACCTACCTTCGCCAACAAGGCCGCCGAATTTTTTCCCAGTTGAGAACCTTTGGAACATTACGGGCAGGGATAGTTGGAGGACGTGACGAGCCATTTGGACAGAATTTGGCACGATATGCCTCGGGAAGACATCCAACACCTCTATTGGCTCTGAGCACTATGCGACTTAACTTCTGAGGTAATCAGTCGCCTAGGGGTCTAATTAGTTCTAACTAACCTAAGGACGTCACACACATCCATGCCCGAGGCAGGATTCGAACCTGCAACCGGAGCGGTCGCTCGGCTCCAGACTGTAGCACGTAGAACCGCACGGCCACTTCGGCCGGCCAACACCTCTATTAATCAAAGCCAAGCCGAATAACTGTTTGCATAAGAGCTAGTCGTGGACCAACGCATGACCTACTTGATCAGTGAAAAAAATCATCCAATTTTTCTGAAATTTCAATCATTTGTTTGTCTGCATATTTACATCATATCTATCAATTTCAGTTTCATTTCGATAATTCCTTTGTGGTATGTCGTTTCTTTCTTTTAAAGAGTATTTTATAAATTCATAATATCACGAATTTCACTTTTTAATGCGAGGTGTAACAATTTATAATCAATTTCAGTTGGGTACAAGTAGGCGCATGCAACAGTGGGCAATTGTCAGATCTACTTGCCAGTAATTCGAGTGGTAGTGAAAAACCTGCAAAATAATTATCTTACTCTGATCACAGTTTGAAGATACTGCTATGGTGCAACATATTTTTTCGTTTTTTGGTTTCTTTCTTTACTTTTCGTACCAAAGAGGACTGCAAAGGTGTAGGGTTTCTTTTTCTTCATATGAGGCTTGTACCTCCTCTCTGAGGAACTTTTAGCTTTTATTTTCTGCTTCTGTGTGATGATAGCGTTTCTATATATATATATATAACGTTTCTACATATATTAAAACTGTAATCTGTTTATGTTTATTTTCTTTTCTCACATAAAAGAAAATTGCAGAAATATAGTATTTTGTTTCTTTCCATAAAAGTTTTGAAACTATCATCTACGAAGATGTTATTTTCATATTCTACCTTTGGTTGCTGAAAACCTTTCTACGAATATAAAATAGTAAGTTCGTGTGTAAGTTATAAATATTGTAATCTATCTAATATTCTGCGAGAGATGAGATTTCCACTCCTGTACTGAGAAAACAATACTCCTCGTCTCCTTATATACTGAAAGATCTGTTTCTCGTGACATCTAGTGGTCAAGTCTGCATTACGTGGCCGTCTTCGGGTAGTTTTGATCAGGTAGTTTGTAGTCCATATTTCAGAAGTAGTGAAGTAATTCCGTAAGTCACAGTTTATTTGGCAAGCATTTCAACTCTAACAAATCAAATTGCACTTCCGCTCTTTACTGTTATTATAACACAGCTTCCATAAAAGTTAGTGATATTCAAGATTGTTCCTCATGATATTTAACAGTTCTTCTTCATTTAAACCGGTACTCTGAAACCCAGGAAATCTAGGCAAATCTCATGAATGACAAACGACTGTGTCTTATTACTTACATACGATATTTAATATTCATGACTTGGATCAATCTTAATAGCAATACTACTTCTGTAATTACTCTATGCCAACTGGTTTATTACTTAATTTCCCATCTGTTGGCCTTCTTACCCTTTTTAACTCACTGTGTACATTATTCTCATATCTTATATCGATTAAATAAACTATATTATTGCAATTTTCTAACGCCAACCGACGGAAAAACTAACTCCACCTGATTCAAATGAAACGCTCACAACGATCTCCTTGGAATTATACCACCCATAACTTCACTCGTCTATGTCTCTGCCTTAATCAGTCAACAAATCGACTTTTATTTCTTGAAATTATGCAGCTGCCCGCCGGTTTATTATATTTTATGAAACATTCATTTGCCGTTTCCACTGTGCCAATATTTTAATCAATCAACGACTCATCCTTTTATATTTTTATGTATGAGGCTTCCTATCTGTCTTTTTATTGTGAATCGCTATGTCCAGTTTTATACTGTATTTCAAAATTTTTACCCTCATATGGCTGAAGAGCTGTGACTTGTATCCGCTGACAACCCACCATCCACCCATATGGGCGATAGGGATGAAATGACATTAAAGGATAAATAAGTAGTAGTTTTGGTGTGGCAGGCATGTTATTGTCAGTAAATACCCACTACCCAATCCACATAAATTATTTTTCCTTCTTCTTGTGGTGAATGTTAGTAGCGTAGTACTTGGACCTTCACCTTTTTTTCCTAGGCTCAGCGCACAATTTCGAGCATCACGAAGACGAATGGGCATCTCCTGAATTTTTCAGTTTCAAATGGTTCAAATGGCTCTGAGCACTATGGGACTTAACATCTGACATCATCAGTCCCCTAGACTTAGAACTACTTAAACCTAACTAACCCAAGGACATCACACACATCCATGCCCGAGGCAGGATTCGACCCTGCGACCGTAGCAGCAGTGCGGTTCCGGACTGAAGTGCCTAGAACCGCTCGGCCACAGAGGCCGGCTTTTCCGTTTCCATGCATACCATATGTGTTGGTTATAATTATTTTCACCTTACGAGAATCTTAAATCCCTGTCATATGGGTTGAAGCACAAGTGTTCTTGCTTCAAAGTGTTCTTGCAATGTTTCCCATCATTAACTCGGAAATCATACGTCTTACTTGGTACGGCTGTCCTGGTGGCTGATGGTTTGACCCCAGTTATCTTCCGATAGCAGTAGTGGTGCGCAGTGATTTGGCTCTTAGCTGAATACAGCGGACAGGTAGGTGGCGAACATCTCGACCAGTCTAGCGATCATGAACTTTGCGGCTGCAAAAGGGGAGCCCTCCATGGCAAGGTAGTTGTTTAAATAAAGACTACACAGCATACAGTTTGGATTTTAACTAAAGACATAAGTAGGATTACGTTCGCAGCCCGGGCCTGGATCAGAGCGGAGACTGGCAGCTCCAAGTCAGGTATCGCGGGCGGCGGAGATCGGAGAGCCCTTCCATTCTCCCAGGTGGCGTTAAGTACAGACACAACTGTTCCTACCACACAGTATACTGTACAAACTGTACGACATTATGTGCCGACCATACATAAAAACGTGTCTAAGCATTGTGAATTGCTTGACTTAAGATGAAATTACACAGTAAACTGGCTGCTATAAATATCCTCACAGGTTTCTACAAGCGAGCTACTCCCCTTTTTCCTAGTATCCCGGTTTCCGACGTCATGCTACAGCTGCACAAGTATTCTACGTATTGGTTTCTGACGTCATACAGCCAGTATACCCTGGTCGCCATGTCAGAACGCCATTTTAAATTTCCGTAGGATTTGTACTTGGGACAACAGCCGTATTTACAAAGGAGTAGGGGAAAACCCTACTAAAATTTGAATTTCCCACCATTTTGTACATAGAGAAATTGGGAGGGGGGGGGGGGGAGGGGACGGTGTCCCATGACTAATCGATGACGTCAACGATTAAGTCATCGATGACGTACTTTGCACCAGAATGCCACTCAAACAGAAACCAGAATAAACGTAAGCAGTGAGTATGTCTAATGGCAAATCCTTAACTAATTTGAATTCCACATATGAAAAAAAGAACAAGTGAAACACTAATAGCTTTAACTTGTGGCAATGGTTGTAAGCCCTTAAACAGTTATACAGGGAGTACTCGCAGATCTGGTACGGGGTAACACAGGTAGCTTGAAGCCGCGCGTGGTAGCCGCGTGGTCTAGGGCGTCTTGTAACGGTCCTCACGGGTCCCCTCGTCGGAGGTTCGACTCCTCCGTCGGGCATGGGTGTGTGTGCTGTCCTTAGCGTAAGCTACTTTAAGATCGTTTAATTAATGTGTCGAGGAACCGATGACCTCAGCAGTTTGGTCTCATAGAACCTTACCACAGGTAGCTTGAAACATGCAAGGATAGTGCGAATGAAATGAAGCATAGCAGAGTGTCAATTAATACAACTTACGAAAATCACATCGCCAAAAATTAGGACCAAACGCAGTCGCCAACTGAAATGAGACCAGCGGTATCAAACTATTCTCACGACCCACCCCTGGGACACAATCTCATAAAACAGCCAATTTAAATCGTAAGATAAAACATTTAATTTTATCCCACAACGGCAAGATCAATTAATCGGCGGAAACCATTTAACACGAAAACAGTACACTGATTTCAAGAATGCCGGCTAGTGTTAAGCATAAAGTAAACGGCAACTGCGCTTAACTGAAACGAGATCTGGCACATAGCGCTGGACAGATTATACTGCACTAGGGCTATTCGGAAAGTAAGTAGCGATTGATCGCGAAATGGAAACCACTGCGACTATCAGATATATTTTATCGGGAACAGTTAGCTACAGCTTCCAGCCACTGCTCTACATAGTCACCACTAGGACTTAGACATTCGTGGTAGCGTTGTGCCGACTCTCCAATACCCTCGTCATTGAAGGCAGCCGCCTGTGCTTCCCGCCAATTCTCTACGCTCATCCATAGCTCGTTGTCCGCGTGAAAATGCTGTCCTCATGGCCAGTAGTTAATGTGAGCAGAGATGAAACACAGAGGGAGCCAATTACGGGCTGTAGTGCGGGTGATCAAACACTTCCCATCCAAAACGCTGCAGGATCGTTTTCGTTAGCCCTCCAGATTGCGGCCGAGAATTGTCAAGAAGTAGGAACCGTATAATAGCTCTGTAATGTGAGTTGCATAACATCAGGCGAAATCTCTCACCAGGACCTCATACTTGGCGGGAGATACTATTTTCTACTCATCTTTATGTGCTCATCATGCGCTCAGAACGGAAAAGAGCAAAGTGATGTAATCCATAGGCATACTAGAGACACTGTCGAACACATATGTGCGAAGCCTTATTTGATTTTCACAGTGGTTTCTATTTCTTGACCGATCTGAACTCACTTTCCTAATATCTCAGTTTTGGGGCACAAGCTCACTGTAACAGGCTAGGTTCAGAATTGTGCTCATCGAGTATAGTTCTTTCGGATGAACAGGGGCTTTCCCAAGATGTCACTGTGAAGGGAAGCAGCATACTCATGCCTTATAAAATTCAGATCAGTCTTTCCATTGTGTGCCAGCCTAGTCCACTGTAACTAGCTCTGACGTCATAAATATTGCGCAATACTTTAAACCGACGTAAATAACCTGAAACGTTTCTAGCATGTCAGGAGTAATACAAACTCAATATGTGTTGGGTATCAGTTCAATAACTTTAACCATTTTCGAAATTTGGATGTTTTCTGTAAAAATCATTGGCGCAACGGATAAGAGCTAGAAACTTAAAAATTTATATTTAGATTCCTTTTGCGTAATAATTTAGTAGAAACAGTATTCTGGATCTCACAAATTAAAATTTTAGTTGAAATTCATGATTTTCTGGTTTTTGTCTTAGAAATTAAGGAAGAAAGATAGATTAAGTAGGCGAACAAATAAGGCTAGGATGTTTAAATTTAAATAGAAGGGAGATCCGCTACAATCATAAATATGTGAGAAGGTTCAACAGAATAACTACAAAACCATAGCTATAGCGTATCTCCAAAGAGCAAGTTCGGAGCTCGTCTACTGCGTGTAGTGTAATTAAATTAATTCTCTCGCCAAAAATATTTGACTTAGCCACGTCAGACTTTTATTATGGTTACTCACTTGTGTGCTGATTGCACAATTAAATTGAAAGCTTCATCGGCCATCAGCAAAGGAAGCAATTATTTATTAGATAATAGAAAGTGGTGCATTACTAGCCCAGCGGCTAGTCGGGAGAGCAGATTTGATCAGGCGTTCCCTTCGCCGTCCGCACCGCGGCTTTATATGTAAGATCGCTGCACGAGAAAAGGAAGGCCCCAGTTCTCTCCAGACGCTGATTAGCGCACCACCTGTGCCGGGAGTCGCGTCGCGTCGGTATCGTTGATATAAACAGCCTCGGATGCAGTAATAAGTTACTCGGGATACGCGTAACCATGAAATCGTTTTCGAGTGAAGTGTTAATTTTGGGATGACGTTAATGATCTATCTTTAGTTTGCGTATGTCGTATTTTCACGTGCCGCCGCAAGACAGACATTCTGCCATTATTAGTGTGGCGTTTGATGAACATTATCATCAAATTATGGCGAGAATTCACTTAAACATTTAATTTAAAAAGTTAGAGTGGCATCAGCGCATTACACTCTGAACTGCTCTGGTAGTTGGATTGTGTGGATTCTTTTTGGTCTGTGACTTTCAGAATATAGTGAACATTTTAGAGAGAATGGTTTTTGATTATGAATCCCAGACAATCTCCTAATTCCTCAGAGCTATAAGCTGTAGCTATAAATGTATTTCTCAGATGAAGTGGGCACTAGAAATTCTAATTACAGGCTTCACATTTTGCTAATCACTTTCTGGTTGTCAATATTGTAGTTAGAGAGCCAGTATTAAGAACGGCAAACAACATAAATGCAAAACATTTATTCTATTATTCCACCCGCCGCCCCACAACTGGTACACCAAACTTCTATTGGCTGCCTCCAGAGACCCAGTGATTTTGAGAGTTGGTAATAGTCTCTTAGGATTTAAAGGTTGGCTAAAGCACGCATACACAAGCTCTGGAATCTAAGATATTGTTGTCGCACTTCACAGCGCACGGATTAATTAGTGGCAGTTTTGGAAGCCAGTGTAGGAGCCCGCCTGCTGTGATGCGCACGTGTGTTGGGCGAGGGGTCGTCGCCGAGCTGCCGTACTGCAGTGTGCGCCAGCAGCGACACAGGATTTGGTTGTTGTTGTTGTGGTCTTCAGTCCTGAGACTGCTTTGATGCAGTTCTCCATGCTGCTCTATCCTGTGCAAGCTTCTTCATCTCCCAGTACCTACTGCAGCCTACATCCTTCTCAATCTGCTTAGTGTATTCATCTCTTGGTCTCCCTCTACGATTTTTACTCTCCTCGCTGCCTTCCAATACTAAATTGGTGATTCCTCGATGTCTCAGAACATGTCCTACCAACTGATCCCTTCTTCTAGTCAAGTTGTGCCACAAGCTCCTCTTCTCCCCAATTCTATACAATACCTCCTCATTAGTTATGTGATCTATCCATCTAATCTTCAGTATTCTTCTGTAGTACCACATTTCGAAAGCTTCTATTCTCTTCTTGTCTAAACTATTTATCATCCACGTTTCACTTCCATACATGGCTATACTCCAGGATTTGGTATTAAGTTGATATTTTTTTATCGTTTGCAGCGCGCTTATTAATTTAAAGAAAAGGGTTTGTGTATGTGAGTAGCAGCAGACGGTAATTTTTGTTAATGAAACTTCCTGGCAGATTAAAACTGTGTGCCGGACAGAGACTCGAACTTGGGACCTTTGCCTTTCGCGGGCAAGTGCTCTACCAACTGAGCTACCCAAGCACGACTCACGCCCCGTCCTCACAGCTTTACTTCTGCCAGTACCTCGCCTCCTGCCTTCCAAACTTTACAGAAGCTCTTCTGCGAACCTAGCAGAACTAGCACTCCTGAAAGAAAGGAGCACTTGCCCGCGAAAGGCAAAGCTCCCGAGTTCGAGTCTCGGTCCGGCACACAGTTTTACTCTGCCAGGAAGTTTCATATCAGCGCACACTCCGCTGCGGTGTGAAAATCACATTCTGGAATTTTTGACAATGATAGGAGTTGAATTCTTAAGGCAAACCATTGTTAGGCGAATAGATTAAGTATTGGTTTTTGTCATTGATTTCTTTTGTATTTGTCAGGAAATTTGTCAGGCAGCGAGGAGAGTAAAAATCGTAGAGGGAGACCAAGAGATGAATACACTAAGCAGATTCAGAAGGATGTAGGCTGCAGTAGGTACTGGGAGATGAAGAAGTGTTTCAGTCTGTCTCAATAGTTTGATTAATTTGTAATATTGCTTTAATGCCACTGGAGGCAGATTTACATACGAAGCGATTGTTCAAAGAGCTTCTAGCGTTTTGTTAATTGAATGAGAAACAATCGCTTTCAGAATATAGTTTTTGAAAGAAGGAATTACTTGTTTGGGTTATCATTTATCGAGTTTAGATTTGACCAAACCCTCTCTGCTGAATTATATGTAGTTGTAGTACGCAGCAGCAGCCGCAGCAACAGCAGGAGCCGCCATACAGAACATGCATTGCACTCAGCATGAATAATAGGTTTTTTTATGTTTTTGTTAAATAATGGAATACAGTAGATCAAGCAGTGGCAGCAGAAAGACCAAGTAAGTTATTTGTAGCGCACAGGACCAATAAAAAAAAAAATAAAGTTTTGGCGATCTCTGTAATAGTAAGGACAACAAGAGTACAAGCACGAGAGTTTCAGTAGAAAACACGAAGAAGGAAGCTAGAGCTAGCGACTTTCAATTTCTTCGCACGATGTGTAGTTTACCACCTTGCCTGCTGAGGCCACGCTCGTCTACCCGCTGGTGCCGCTGTCGTGGACTCGTCCACGCGCTCTTTTGAAGGCTCCCACTTAGCTTGTCCGCTAGTAGTGGAGAGGGTGCTCCAGTTGAGAATCGTTACGTTGCCTCTTGACCGCGAGATCAGGTTTCTCATTTGCGTTCCTGGTACGTTAGTGGCTCTTAACTCGACGCTCACGCTCTCTGTGGCGCCACGAACGAAGCCGTTATTGAGTAACAGAGTCTCACCACATATAATATAGACAGGAGCTAACAGGGCTCAATGAGGCATATGCTGCGGTAATCGGTTTCCTACATTTGAACGAAGACAATGCTGGAAAAAATATTTGCTAAGACGGTAGATGTGTATTGCAAAAGATTTAGGCGTCCTGTTACTCCAAGATGTACATATGCGACGGTGAAAATGTTAAATTCGTTATGGAACGGCTTTCAGTATCCTATACAACATTTTGGACATGTCTCAGGTCATAGTCCGCTGGGTTCCCTGACTGTTCACTGTGTGTCATATGTAGGATGTTTCAGAGTCATTGAATCAAACGTCTAGGGGTAACAGGTCACGTTCAGTGGAACAACTTTTGTTAGGGACAAAATGTTCGGTTATGCTTCCTGGTGATAGATGGCATCTTTTCATTGGATTCGTCGGCCCACTGCATGACTATAACTACATGCTGTCGTTTTCAGCATGAAAATCTCAGAGCGAAGAAAGATATTTTAGGCGGATAAAGAACTTTATATTTTCCTTTTAAAGTGGACCAGATGGCTAAATTGTAGGCAAGGCGCGTCGCATACACACCGAAGAGCCAAACAAACTGGTACACCTGCCTAATATCGTCCAAGGCCCTCGCGAGCACACAGGAGTGCCGCAACACGACGTGGCACGGACTCGACTAATGTCTGAAGTAGTACTGGAGGCAACCGACACCATGAATCATGCAGGGCTGTCCATAACACCGAAAGAGTACAGGGGGGTGGCTGATCTCTTTTGCACAACACGTTGCAAGGCATTCCAGATATGCTCAATTATGTTCATGTCTGGGGAGTTTGGTGGCCAGCGGAAGTGTTTTAAGTCAGAAGAGCGTTTCTGGAGCCACTCTGTAGCTATTCTGGACGTGTGAGGTGTCACATTACCCTGCTGGAATTGCTCAAGTCCGTCGGAATGCTCAATGGCATGAATGGATGTTGGTGATTAGACAGGATGCTTACGTGCATGTCACCTGTTAGAGTCGTATATAGACGTATTAGGGGTCCCATATCGCCCCAACTGCACACGCCACAGACCATTACAGAGTCTCCACCAACTTGAACAATTCCCTGTTGACTTGCAGGGTCTATAGATTCATGATGTTGTCTCCATTCCCGTACATGTCCAGCCGCTTGACACAATTTGAAAGACTCGTCCGACCAGGCAACATGTTTCCAGTCATTAACAGCACAATGTCATTGTTGATGGGCCCAGGTGAGACGTACAGATTTGTGTTGTGCAGTCACGAAGTGTACACGAGTGGGCCTTCGGCTGCAGAAGTCCATATCGATTATGTTTAGATGAATGATTTGCACGCACACGCTTGTTGATAACCCAGAACTGATATCTGAAGCAATTTGCGGAAGGGTTGCACTACTATCGCGTTGAAAGTTTCGCTTCTGTCGTCGTTGGCCTCGTTCTTGGAGGATTTCTTTCGGCCTCAGCGATGTCGGAGGTTTGATGTTTTACCGGATTCATGATATTCATGGTACACTTGTGAAACTGTCGTACGGGAAAATCCCCACTTCATCGCTACCTCGGAGATGATGTGTCCCATCGCTCGTGCTCCGAGTAAAACACCATTTACAAACTCACTTAAATCTTGATAACCTGGCATTTTAGAAGCAGTAACCTATCTAAGAACTGCGCCAGACACTTGTTGTCTTATAGAGGCGTTGCCGATAGCAGCTCCGTATTCTGCCTGTTTACATACCTCTATTTGAATATGCATTCCTCTGCCAGTTTCTTTGGTACTTCAGTGTGTATGCCACAGGTCGCCTACACCCTGACGCCTGTCAGCAGTATACTGTAGAGTAAAAGGCACACTACGTGAGCAAAGGTATCCGACACCTGGCTGAAAATGACTTACAAGTTCGTGGCGCCCTCTATCGGTAATGCTGTAATTAGATATGGTGTTGGCACATCCTTACCCTTGATGACAGCTTCCACTCTCGCAGGTGTGCGTTCAATCAGGTGCCGGAAGGTTTCTTGTGGGATGGCAGCCCATTCTTCACGGAGTTCTGCACTGAGAAGACGTATCGATCTCGATCGTGAGGTCTTGTACGAAGTTCCAAAACATCCCAAAGGTGTTCTTTAGGATTCAGGTCTGGACTCTGTGCAGGCCAGTCCATTACAGGGATGTTATTGTCGTGTTACCACTCCGCCACAGGCCGTGCATTATGAACAGGTGCTCGATCGTGTTGAAAGGTGCAATCGCTATCCCCGAAGTGCTCTTCAACAGCGAGAAGCAAGAAGGTGCTTAAAACGTCAGTGTAGGCCTATGCTGTGCTAGTGCCACGCAAAACAACATGGGGTGCAAGCCGCCTCCATGAAAAACACGACCACCGCCGCCTCCGAAATTTACTGTTGGCACAACACACGCTGGCTGATGACATTCACTGGGCATTCGCCAAAACCACACTCTGCCATCGGATCGCCACATTGTGTACCGTGATTCTTACACTAAGCGAGGCGTCGTTTAGCATTTACCGGCGTAATGTGTGTCTTATGAGCAGCCGTTCGACCATAAAGTCCTAGTTTTCTCACCTACCGCCTAAATGCCGTGGTACTTGGCTCCTGATTCAGTTTAGAATTCCTGTGTGATAATCTGGATAGATGTCTGCCTATTACGCACTACGACCCCCTTCAACTGTCGGCTGTCTGTCAGTCAACAGACGAGGTCAGCCTGTACGCTTTTGTTCTGTACGTGTCCCTTCACGTTTCCACTTCGCTATCACATTGGAAACAGTGGACATAGGAATGTTTAGGGTTGTGGAGATCTCGCGCACAGATGGATGACACAAGTGACAGCCAGTCACCTGCCGCTGTTCGAAGTCCGTGAGTTCCGCGGATGGCCCCATTGTGCTCTCTCACAATGTCTAATGACTAATGAAATCGCTGATATCGAGTACCTGGCAGTAGCTACGACTAAAATTGCTAGAATGGAATACTGTTTCATGACCCTTTAGGATACCTATTAGATGGAATGTTTGTCTAGTTTCATGACCCTATAGGATCCCTATTAGATGGAGTGTTTTTCTTTCTTGACGGACCCACCGCTTTATCACTAGCAAAGTGCTCGAAGATAATCTTTAACTTACACAAACAGATGAATATACAAATATAATGCTGCCAAATCGGAGCTGTACTGTGGATGTCGAATACTGAGACCAAGGCAGATGTAGCGCTCGTGTGTGGTGTGGAATTGTCAGGTTGAAGAAGAGAGTTCTCCATTTGTGTTTCTCACGCATCGGCATGGTTAAGTTACATGAGGTGTATGAGAAAAGCAATGAGATGAGAACACTGCGAGCGATCTAGCAAACGCTGTGTAGTTTTACTTGTGTAGTCCAGTGTGTTTATCTCTTCTATGTGCTTAGTCTAAGTTTCAGCTCCGTATACCCATCAAGTGATTTTTGACAGCGCCATCAGTCCAAGTTATGTTTTCGTTGTATGTTATGAAAATGGAACAGTGAAATTTAGAGTAATATCATGCCATCAAGCTCTGTGTTAAACTTGAGGAATCCACGAGTATGACCTTCTATAAGTCGAAACACTTTTTCACTGGCACAAATCATTTTTGGATGGCTGAGAACACGTTTAAAATGAACCTCGCTCAGAGAGACTTTCAACTTCAAAACCCGACGAAAACGTGGAAATGCGTGTTCTTGTGAGATCACACCAACGCTTAGGAACAATTAAGATACGTGCCCTGTTAAATGTAAACAGTTTCATCGTACATCAAATTTTGACCTAAAATTTGCACATGTGAAATGATATGGTAAAATAACATTCACGGCTGGGAATCCCCACCTGGGGAAGTTTGGTCACCAAGTTGCAAGTCATCTCAGTTGTTACCACATTGGGTGATTTGCGTGTTGACGGTATTGCGGAGAACACAACACCCAGTCTCTGATCCCATAAAATCTCCGAACCGAACAGGAGTCGAGCCCGGGCCAGTTGCATGGCATCGGACGTGCGACCACTCAGCTAAGGAGACAGACATATTCGAAAAAACCCATAACTCAGCAGGACAATAAAAAAAAAGTTCGTTGCTTTTCTTGAGAGGATTGCCAATGAACACGAATAGTTCAGTAGTGTGGTCACAGGTGATGAGTCCTAGATTTTTGAGTATGATCCTGAGACAAAGCGGCAAAGTAAGGAGTGGAACACTGAGACATCTCCTCGACCGAAGAGAGCTCGAATGAGCAAATAAAAGATCAAAACAATACTGATTTGCCTTTTTTGACTGTAGGGGTATCGTGCGCAAAGTATTTGTTCCTCCAGGACAAATGGTCAAACATCTGTTTTACGCAGATGGCTCAGGAAAAGGACGAATCGAGTGACACCTGACATTCCAGGAAAGCGGATGCTGCCTCAAGTCACACGGCCAGTTCCGTCACGGAATTTTTTACTTCAAAAAAGCATTCCTGTCGTACTACAGCCGCCCTATTCACCTGATCTTTGTCCTTCTGACAATTTTCTTCTCCCGAAATCGAAAAATGTCTTAAAAGAGCTTCATTTTGAGACTGCTTAGAACAGTCAAAATAATATAACCGACATGTTAAAGGCCCTACCAATTGAAGCAATTTAGCATATCTATCAAGACTGGGAACAACGATCCCGTCGGTTTGTAGCTGCCGAAGGGAACTATCTTGAAGGGGACAATACCGTTCTTTGAAAAAAAAATTGAAAGATAAAAAATAAATTTCATTCCTTTTCTGACACACCTCATACATGGTCATCTCTCGGTGTTCTCTAGCGACAAAAGACTAAATATGTAGACATGTTTTATTCAAAAAATTTAAAGAGTTTTCACGCAAAAAGTTCGAAATTATTACTTTTCATCACGCCTTCGTAGATTAATTACAGTACGCATAGATGCATTTCAACGGTGGCTCTTTCCGCGCTCTATACGTGAATGGAATGAGGAAACATAATAATAACTGATACAATGAGGACTACGCTCTGTGATGCAGTTCACAGTGTTTCGATGAGTAAGGATGTAGATGTATATGCAGGTTCAAAACGTCTGTCGAACCAAGCCAACGGGAGAAATGTAACACGCATGTCATACCAATCAAAATGGTTCTCTTAGTCGTCTAATTACCGTGGCCCAGTAGTTTGTGTACGACTATGAGTTCTAGGCAGAGATTCAGAGCAGTCAGTGGAAGCAAATGGATTCACCACTGCCGAAATGTGTGTGTGTGAGTGAGTGTGTGTGTGTGTGTGTGTGTGTGTGTGTGTGTGTTTGTGCGTGTCTGTCGTTAACGGGCGATAAACAGCGAGCTTATCAGCGCTCTTACAGTTTTAAAGGAAACGAATGTGGATAAAATTGGATAATTTGTCGTCACAGTGGGGAAAACCGAAAAAAGGACACACGCAAACAAACTTGTTAAGAGGACACACACTCACTCCAACCTCATTCGTAATAATCTACACAATCATTCTATCTGACAGGCCTTATGACATTGGAGAAAGGGTGAACTGTTCTATTAACGGTTCTATTACTGGGATTAAAACATAAGTAAACGAAATATGAGCTAAAATAACGGTACAGGGAAATGTGAATGGCTGACCACTTACAAAAATCGTGAGTGAACTAATTACTCTGTTAACATTAAAGACATCTCCCTAAGAGTTTAAGCAACAAACTGGACTTATCACAAAACATTACATCTCTCACCCGACCGAAAAAGGCGAAGACCGAAGCATCACAGGGCAGGGTAATGTTGAGTGTCTTTTTGGATAGCCTTGATGGGATGAACAGTCACAGGAGCATACTGCCGAAATCTGACAATATTGCGGAACACTGTCAAGACTCCAGTAGTTTACAAACATTACGAAATGGATTCGAATTTGCGAATCTGGACTGACGTTAGCTGTTTGCGATGTATGAGAATTTGTGACGGACAGGGACGAGAACTGGGACCGCGTGCTTATCGCGAGCGGCCACCTTAACTACCTTCGCTATCCGAGAACGCATGCAGGACATACAAATGTCAGGGAGTCCACAGCCCTTAGGCATACGGGGAGACAAGTATTATATCGTCATTTTAGCCCGTCGAGGTATGGATACATTATTGATGGTTGCTATGTCTGTGTTTATACAGTGTGTGTATCTTCACATTACAGGCATACGTTCATGCATGTCGGAATGACATTGTAATGTGAAGATAAAGGAAATTTGGAAATTTGTGGTAAATCCCTATGGTACCAAACTGCTGAGGACATCGGCCCCGAAAAAAAGGCCCTGTGTAAACACATACATCATAACCATGATGAGATGTACAAATGAAGTGGTTATCGTAATAATAACGCGTTTTAGTACAAACGGCGGGTTTTGAGTCCTTTGGATCTGCCTTAGTTTCATGTTAATAGTCACAACAGTAAAAAAGAACGGATGTATACTGAGCAATCCCATAGCCTCTTCTAAAAATTTTTCTGGCTTAAACTTCTATATATTACAGTTTCGCTGAATGGCCTTTCACAAGACAGGTTTCTCTGAAGTGAATTTACAGCTAAGTTAACTGATGAATCACGGCAAATTACAAACTGTAAAGGATAGCAGCACAGTGCTGACAGTGGAGTTTTGTGATAGTGGGTGCATACTTGGGCTAAGTCCGTGAAAGTGTGTTTTGGAAGCCAAGTCTGTCGTGCCCCATCGTGATAGTGCATGTGTGGATTACGCGAGCTACGGAAATCAGCATACCTAAATCGGCTTTATAGTACACAAACGATATCGACACCATCTACACTACGGTGGCGTGATAAGGACTGTTGGTGTGGTTGGCTGTGAGCTTCAGAAGATAGATTCAGCTGAAGAAGGCATTTTGTAGATACAAGGACTACTTTGTTACTGTCTGTTTACAAGAATTGGACCTTCAAGCTACTGTCGTCGATAGCGAACAAAGTGAAGACGTTGTTCAGCGTCACCCAGTGTGCCGAACAGAGAGTCGATGCGGACAAAATACACATCTACACCGACTTCTACATGATTACTCTAGAGTCCACGATTAAGTGCCTGGCTGCTGTCTTACAGAACCACCCTCAAGCTATTTCTCTACCGCTCCACTCTCAACAACGTGCAGGAAAAACGAAGACTTTAGTCTTTACATACAAGCTCTCATCTTTCATGTTTTGTGGTTATTTCTCCCGATGTACGTCGGCACCAAAAATATTTTCAGACCCTAAGGAAAAATTTGATGACCAAACTTTCATGACAATTTCCTGCACAAAGAAAAAGTCTTTTGTTTTAATGAGTGACACGAATTCGCGTACATGTCGGTGGCACTCTCTCCCCTGTTTCACGATAACACAAAACGAGCTGCCCTTCTTTGAACTTTTGCAATCTCCTTTGTCAGGCCTATCTGATGCAGATCCCACACTGCACAGAAATGCTCCAAAATAAGGCGGACAAGTGCAGTGTACGCAGTCTCCTTATTAGACATGTCGCGTTTTGTAAATGTTCTCAAAATAAATTGCCATCTTATGTTTGCTTTTCCCACAACATTTTCTGCATTATCGTTGTAATTTAAGTTATTCATAACAGTAATCTCTAAGTATTTACTTGAATTTACAACCTTTAGATTTGTGTGTTTTCTTGTAACCGAGTTTTACCAGATTCCTTTTAGTACTCATGTGGATGAGTTCAAACTTGTCGTTATTTCTAGTCAATTGCCACTTTTCGTACCAAACAGATATCCTCTCTATATAATTTTACAATTGGTTTTGATGATATGATGATTTTACAAGGCGCTAACTGACAGTATCTTCTGCAAACAGTCTAAGAGGGCTGCTCGGGTTGTCTCCTAAATCGTTTATGTAGGTCAGGAACACCAGGGGGCCTGTAAAACGTCCTTAGGAGACGCCATATATTACTTCCGTTTTACTTGATGACTTTCCTGTCAGTTGTGAACTATGATCTTCCTGACAGGAAATAACGAATCCAGTCGACACAATTGACGCAATACTTCACACGCACGCAATTTAACTAGAAATCGCTTGTTAGGAATGGTGTCAAAAGCCTTCTGGATATCTAAAAATGTGGAATCAATTTGACATCCCCTGGATAGTTCTCACTGCTTCATGTGAATAAAGAGCTAAATGTGTTTCCAAAGACTGATATTTTCTGAAACAGTGCTTGCTATTTGTCAAGCGTTTGCTTCGAGGTGATTCATAAAGTTTGAACTCGGTATATGTTCCATAATGTTACAGCATATAGACGTTAGTCATATGTGACTGTAATTCAGCAGTTTATTCCTATTTCCTTTATGGCGTACGACATGCATGACATGTGAAACCTTCCAGTCCTTACTTACGGATATTTTAGACGAGCGAATCTTTCAGTATTGTTACTAACTATAGTCTAGGGTCAGTTGCGCTTCGAGTGCCGAGCGGGAAGGTTCTTGTTTATATCACTTGCCGCAGCGTCGCTTGTGTGAAGTTATCGTCGTTAGCCTCCTACCCGCCTTATTTATCTATTGTGTTCGTCTTCTTACAGGGGCGTCGGCCGCTCCGCTATAACTACCACGTTTTCCACGTATATTCCATGAAAAGGCGCTGTGAACTTTACTTTCGACAAAACACTGCGACACATGCAGCCCGGGTCTCTATAAATCCACTACTGACTTGTCGATACAATTTATGTGATCTCAGATCAGCCTCACACCGCCTATTTTGACGCAGACGGGTACGTGCTTTACGTGAAATTTATGTATCCACTTCACGTTCAAATATTATTGTCGCGACATAGTTCTCAATTCCCGTTCAATCATCGCTGTAATTCCGTTAGAATGGTGTCAGTCGCAGATGATGGAATTGGCTATACCTCTGAAGGTTCAAATGGCTCTAAGCATCTGAGGTCATCAGTCCCATAGACCTAGAACTACTTAAACCTAACTAACCTAAGGATATCACACACATCCATGCCTGAGGCAGGATTCGAACCTGCGACAGTAGCAGCAGCACGGTTCCGGTCTGAGGCGCCTAGAACCGCTCGGCAACAGCGGCCTGTGGCTATACCTCTGTTCGAGTGTTCAACCTCCCACCAGAGATAGATGACAACTTTGTAAACGACATTTTGACTCCTTATTGTAACGTGCAAAATGTACGTCGTGAACGTTGGTCTACTCCAAACAAATTATAGTGTTATAGTGGAATTCGTTCTGTGGAAATGCATGCCAAACGCAATACGCCAAATATTTACAAGTGTGTGGTACCGCATTCATTTCTGTATACTGGTCAAGAGGGAACCCACTTCTTACGTAATGAAAGAGGACAAGCTCGGTCTCATTCCCCACAGAGAGTGTTTGTATTAAAGTCGTAATTACTGCAGCTTCGCAAATTAACGATTGCTGATCTTCTTCCTTCCACTCCGGAAGTCGGATCTCCTTCTACATCTGATCGTAGTGAACGAAAAGACAGTTCTGATAATCGCGTAAATGAATTTCCGCCTTTACCTCCGCGACAGGCTCAGTAATTCATTGCCGCAGTATAGAACCTGCAACAGTGACAAACATGCCATGTCGCTCTTACGATGGTGAGGGTGAGGATTTGGCTGTGCTTTCTTCTGCTCCAACCTCGGCCGCATCGATTTTGTCCACTGCTCCTCTCGATGAAACGGTATCTCCCGTCCGTAGTACGGTGAATGACGAAGTTGTCTCCAGCATCCCTCTTGCTCGCTTCTGAACTGTCTTTGTATGGGGAGTTAGCGGCGTCACCAGCTTCGTCTTTGTGTCCACTTTACAGTCTGGGACGTGGCAATGTTCTAGTGCTCCTTCGTCTTCAGCCGCTGTCGATTACCTGAATTTGCTGCCTACAGTGAGAATAAAATTAGCGATAAAGTATCGCCAGTTGCATTGGTGGCTCCACAGAATGCTTTCGCCTTAGTGACTAGACCTGCATTACATGTTCCTCGTTCGAAGGAGCAGGAAGCTGTGACCATGACCCCTCCCTCACCTTCGTCTGCAGAGGCCGCCATGCCCCACAAGCGACGCAGACGGCTCATGCAATCTGACCGTGCGGTGGCACGTAAGAAGCCTAAGAAAAAAGGTTTCGATGACTGGGGATTCTGGTCCCCCGATGTCTGATTCATGTGTGGACTCTGCAACGGGCCGTGATGCTCAGCTGTCTACGTAAGTCTGCTCGGAACGTTCGGTACACCGCTATTGAGCTGTAGTCAACGACCCAAGCCTACACCGTGCTTAATCAGAACTGCGACTGTTTTCGCTGCGTCAGTTCATCTATGATTTATGTGCAGACATTCTACTCTTGCAGGAGGTGTTACTTAGGCGTTTCTCCTTGCCTGCCTTTCGGATGATCTTCAATATAGCGCCCGAGTATTCTACGGGGACCACCTTATTCTTCCTGTTTCTCTGATGGAAATACTGGATTCTGGCAGAGCCATATGTTGTCAACATTTTAATCTTACTTTGTTTATTTTATGTGCTCCTTCGGGCCCTGGTCACTCAGTGGATCGTTCGTGTTTTTATAAAGGGGAAATTGTTTATCTGCTGATTAAGAGTCGACCGGATATTCCTTTGGGTGTTGCGTCCTGCGGTTCTGTCTCCAAATTTTAATTACTCTCGTGAATTGCATGAATTGTTCCGCTCCTTACGTCTTAAAGACGTCTGGATATGTAAATACTCAATGTTAATTAAATTTAAACAGTTTACTACGACTTCTAGTAGCAGATTAGTTAGGCTTTACTTGTCAGACCTTATGTGCGATATCATTCTTAACGTTGAAATAATCAAAAAATGGTTCAAATGGCTCTGAGGACTATGGGACTTAACATCTGTGGTCATCAGTCCCCTAGAACTAAGAACTACTTAAACGTAACTAACCTAAGGACATCACACACATCCATGCCCGAGGCAGGATTCGAACCTGCGACCGTAGTGGTCACGTGGTTCCAGACTGAAGAGCCTAGAACCGCACGGCCACACCGACCGGCTTGAAATAATCCCAGGTTCCTTTACGGATTGCTGCGCTGTGTCTATAACTCTCAATCTTTAAAGTCAAATTGTTTCGCACTCCGTGGATATCAAACGTCGCTCACCTAGGTGAGCCGGCCGAAGTGGCCGTGCGGTTAAAGGCGCTGCAGTCTGGAACCGCAAGACCGCTACGGTCGCAGGTTCGAATCCTGCCTCGGGCATGGATGTTTGTGATGTCCTTAGGTTAGTTAGGTTTAACTAGTTCTAAGTTCTAGGGGACTAATGACCTCAGCAGTTGAGTCCCATAGTGCTCAGAGCCATTTGCTCCATTTTCACCTAGGTGACCCCTCTCTCAGTGACTCGATGCGAATTGTGTGGGAGCGTGTTATCCGGTCCACTGGGAAGTTCTCTTCCATCTTTGACTGGTGGACACAACTGACAAAACCGAATATCAGCCACGCTTTGATAATTATTTGTGCTGCCAACGACCGAGACGTTCGGAATAGTTACGGATACTACTATTCCAGCCTGCGTGAACTTTATGATTCTACGGATCACGCCCCTTTACGAATTGCGGATATTAGACGTGCAAGGGCTTCGAAAAGGATACAAATGGAAGGTTTAAAATTCGATCCAAGCCACGTTCATTGGTGACGGAAGAACTGAATTCCTGATTTAATTTTCTTCGCCATCAGACACGTCGCTGGCGCACTCTTACGAAAAATATTGGACCCACCGTAATGGCGCAAGCTGATAAAGTACGTGCCTTACGCCGATGCTACTTAGAAATCTACTTCGTCGATGAGTCCAGTTGTACTTAGTACGACCCACTAGTCAGCACCTTGTATACTAAAAGTACACCTCAGCCAAATGAAACGCTCTTAGCTGCCTTCCAGCCGGAAGTTTACAATCTTATTGCTGTATTGCCTTCTCAAGGGTCCACGGATCTGGGTGGACTTTCCAAGGAATTTTACTTCTGAATGAAGTGTTACAGCGAAGGGAAGTGGGAAAAATTGTTTCTGAAACGCCCTGGACCGGCTGCCCCTGATAGCATTCGCTCAATTACTTTGTTCAATTATGAGACTGTGGCGAGGGCAGTTGATAGTAGGATGTCGGCTCTGATCGAAACAATAGTTACAAAACATCAAAGTTGCTTACCGCTTCTTACCATTCTTGCCCGTCTAGACGAGTGTCGTGATGTGATTTCGGTCGCTGCTGTAACGTCGGTCTTTTTGGCCTTGCTTTTGTAGATTTTGATAAGGCGCTTCACTATCTTAACCACGACTTTTTATTCGGATTCTGGAGACAGCTGGCTTTACTGTTGACACGCGGCGAGTGTTCTCTGATTTTCTTATGTATCTTTCAGCTTCGATGGTCATTAATGGCCAACTGACATCCACGATAACTATCCGTTGGGAGCGCTTCAAGGAAGTTCGCTGTCAATAACTTTGTTTGTGTTGTGTCTCAAGACCATATTTCGGATGCTGGCATCCCAGCTGAAAGGTTGTACGCTTTCCGAAGAGGCTATAGCTGTTCGTGCACAGGCGGATCACGTGTTGGTTCCTGTGAATATGCGTCAACCGAATGCTGTAATCGATGATTATTGTCGAAGTTCAGGTGCACGTCGTAATGATGGTAAAAAATGCAGGCTTTTTACTTTGCGAGGTTTTGACGAAGTGGTTGTTCAATGGTCTACTGCAGTGAATCAGCATATGGGTCTCGGTATCACCATTGGTCGTTGTCCATTCTAAACTGCGACGCTCAACTGGAAGTCTGTTACGGACTACATTCAGGGAGCGATACTAGAACATGAAAGGGGTTCTCTCACTCCGCTCCAGAAAGTCCTAATACTGGACACATACGTCTTATGCTAAATTTATTACGTGCCCAAGTTTATCCGTGTCCCTCTACGATGGCGAAGAAATTGCAACTGCTGTTTAGTCGTTTCTTATGGAAATGAAATATCTTTTACTTACGGTACGAGGTGGTTGCAAGGTGCCGTGGTGGAGAAGAGTTTGTACCTCTTTAATTCTGACGAATTTTGCATGTGAACGAGACATGCACTCTGCCCCTTCCTTACCTACCACCTAATTAATTATGCACAGAACGGAAACGAAAGGAAATAATGGTGGACCCTGCTGGTTGGTAAAATAGGGAGTGCACATTCACAATAATTTAAGAAAAATCGTAATCTACTCAGAGCAAACAAGGGAACTTTATCATAATAAACCACAGGAATGGGATTCTGCATATATCTACTAAAATATATGTGGATTAAATATTACAATGAGATTTATTACACATCAGAACATGAAGGCACATGATTATCGACACAGACAGCAGGTTAAAGGGTAGGCTTTACTGAACTGTTATGAGACTAAGAGTCGGCTCAAGAACAAGGGACTCCTTACTCTCTGTGATGCAATAGATTGACGTTAGTGACTGGAGGTCCTAATGAATCAAATATTACTCTCCTGACTATACAGCAGTACCGTGATTAGCAGTGAGAGCTCAAATGGGATCACACGGAGAAACAAGCAAGGTGGACTTGTAGCAAAGCTAGCGCTCATGCTATTGAGGACTTCAGAATAAAACTGATAGGTTCTACAATACTGGAACCGTAAAGTACTTCACCAGTCCTGAAATCTGTAGCGAGCCGTCGGTAGGCAGCGTTCTGATCATGTAGGCGCCGACTTCTGCCGTGCAGCAACACTGTGTCAACCCCTGGCCTCAAAGGCTGTCCAAGAATTCTAAGCTCCGCTGAAAAAATGCGACTAAGTCGCAAGACCGTTCGACTCCAACGAAGATCAGATCCCGAATGCACTGCGCCAGCACAACGTTAGAGTGAAGCCAACATTGCTCAACTCCCTGCTTTCCTCGAAAACCGCGAATCAACATTCAGTGCTGATTCCAAAATTCCCCTCACATTGTCTCAGAACATCATTCACGCCAATAGCGACCGTTCCCTCCAATTTCGAGCTGGGATTTATGACGTCAACTAGCCTCATTTTAAGTTGACCGTTCATGCCTCTACTATTCAGCTGAGGACACTGAACTTGCCGTTTGACCGGCTACGAAAACAACCTGCCTAGACCACCGGCCATCTGGCGCCAGAGGGTAGTGCCCAGCAGGGCACGGTCCACAAGTATTCTCAGAGTCGTGCAGACAATGTAGACAGTCGTCGCCAGGAGTCTTCGTTTCATACGCGCCGGAAAGGTAAACACATGAACTGCGGTGACACTCAGGCGTCTCACAGGTCGTTTCGCTCTGCATACAACAGGCGAAACTCGACCGACATCAGTCGTTCCCCCAGGCGCTTAAGCCCATTGATGTACGACCCTCTCAGTATTCGCAGAAGTGCAGCCCCCCCCCCCCCCCCCCCCACGGAAACGCAGTGTGCTGCGTCCTCCGTTGCTCGCCTCACAGAGGTGTCCGGACATTTGCCACACCGGACATTTGCCACGGTTTTACCTGCTCCGAAGGGTTCGGTCCCTAGACTCCCCTCCCCCTCCCTCTTCCTCCTCCTGCTCACCCGTCCGCCCAGTTTGCTTCCGAAGCTCCTAACGTTACCATCAGTATGGAAGTTATTACAACGAACAAGGGGAGGCCTGCTGCTCATTAGAAAGGTTATGCGTATCTTAAACAGAGGGAATCTAAAGAAGGTGTTGCTACATGGATGTGCTTATGCCGAAAAGCGGATCATTGCAAGGGAAAGCTGCTTTCGAGGAACGGAGAAATGTTGAGCGTATTAGGACATCTCTGTGGACCACCTGACGATGCAGCTCTGAAAGTGAGAGAGCAAGTGGAAAGAGCGAAGAGAAGGTCTCGAGAAGAAACTACACAGTTATCGGAGATATACGCAGATGAAATGGGAAATCTACATAATAAATTTTATGATTTTGTTACAGTGATGCCTAATTCAGAATCTATGAAGAGAACCATGCGTTGTCGATGGAGTCAAGAGTGGGGGAACCAACAAGAGCCTAAGAACTCTTACGAAATTGATCTTCATGAAGATCTATTAAAAATGGGAGATGGCAGTAGTTTTCTTCTGGAAGACGATAGATTAGAGGTGAGAATAATGATTTTTTTAAGAGATGCAGCAAGCAGTTTGCACAGATCTACACCATACACGTAGACTTAGGGGGCCCGATTAAAGAAACAAACATTCTTCCTACTGTATTTGCACTGCTCCCTGATAAGAAGAAAGACACATATGTTCGTCTGATAAAACAGGCAGTCTCTGAGTGGTGTCCTAAACAAGTAAAGATGTACTTTGAGGCTGCTGCGATATCGGCCATTCGTCAAGTTTTTCCCACAACTGAAATAAATGGATTCTATTTCCATATGAAGAAGAGTTTATGAAGAAGAACTCGAGTTCTCGGTCTAACTGACGAGTACCGCTAGAACGAGGATTTAAGACTTCACGTCAGCATGTGTGCAGCGCTGGCGGTTGTAAAACCGGAGGCCGTAAGCAATGGATGGATTGAGATTCATGCAGAAGCTCCTGGTAACGGAAGGTTCTCTCAATTTTTTGACTACTTTGTGGATAACTGGCTAGAGAATGAGGATATCGCCATAGAAATGTGGGACTGTTACGGAAAAACGCACCGAACTACGAATGCTGTTGAAGGGTGGCACAACAAAATAAATAGTATTATTGGAAACCCTCACCCTAAAATCAACTCTTTGGTGGAGTGCTTGAAAAAGGAAGCAGAGCTCACAAACTGCATGTACATGAAATTGGAAATGAATCTTGGTGGTAAGAAGAGGAAAAAGAAGTACTTGAAGCTGGACGACAGGATAGAGAGAATCATAAAGAATTCTGAAGATACTGGCAACATTAGGCCTTGCTTGAAAGCCATTGCCCATATTCAGAAACTGGACTAAAATTCGTTAAAAATAATGTATTAAAAACTATGAAGACCACCGAGTCCTCGCAGGTTACTGACATAAAATTATTAAAACATTGAAGCAGCATTATCGGAGCTAATATTAAGTTGTAATTGTAAATAGAGTGTACATTAGTTCAGCGTGTTTAGGCTGATTTTACACACGCCAGAATGGTAGATGGTCATTTATCATTTTCACTGTCCAAAGCCTATGCAAAGTGTGATGCGAATCAGCCTTTAATGTAAAAATTAAAAAGTGTCTCATGCCTCACAAAAATATCCCTATTGTTATCACGTTAAGATAACTTTTTTCTGCCTTCCAATATTATGGCTATACTATTAAATAATTGTGAGTTCTAAAATAATTTTCTGAAGCTTCAGAATCGCAGCTATCATCTAAAATATCATGGTTTGTTAAACTGATACTACATGCTTTCATAAAAGAAAATGGGAACTGAACCTTTGAATTGCACCTAAAATTGACATCCCAAAACTGATCTGATGCTAAGGTAGACAATTTTGGCACCTCAAATATTTTTTATTTAAGTTTAGCTGCAAACATTTATAGTAGATGTAAATCTACTTAAGTACATTAAGATATAATCCGTTAAAAATTAAAATTTCTTACTAAATTGTTGATTATCTTTAAACGGGTCAGTAAAAGCAAGGAGCTTACTATTGAAAATTCGTTGTCACTAAAGAACATCAGAAACAAATGTATTAGACCTACTTTTCTTATACATTAGAGACTTTTTGAAAAGATATTTGATCATTTCCTTTGTCACTGACAGTGTAATTTCAGTTGCTTTGCAACACCAGGGATGTCTTCAGTCCTGAGACTGGTTTGATGCAGCTCTCCATGCTACTCTATCCTGTGTAACCTTCTTCATCTCCCAGTACCTACTGCAGCCTACATCCTTCTGACTCTCCTTAGTGTATTCATCTCTTGGCCTACCTGTACGATTTTTACCCTCCACGCTGCCCTCCAATACTAAATTGGTGATCCCCTGATGCCTCAGAACATGTCCTACCAACCGGTCCCTTCTTCTTGTCAAGTTGTGCCACGAACTCCTCTTCTCCCCAATTCTATTCAATACCTGCCCATTAGTTATGTGATCTACCCATCTAATCATCAGCATTATTCTGTTGCACCACATTTCGAAAGCTTCTATTCTCTTCTTGTCCAAATAATTTATGGTCCACGTTTCACTTCCAAACATGGCTACACTCCATACAAATACTTTCAGAAACGACTTCCTGACACTTAAATCAATACTCGATGTTAACAAATTTCCCTTCTTCAGAAACGATTTCCTTGCCATTGCCAGTCTACATTTTATATCCTCTCTACTTCGACCATCATCAGTTATTTTGCTCCTCAAATAGCAAAACTCCTTTACTACTTTAAGTGTCTCATTTCCTAATCTAATTTCCTCAACATCATCCGTCTCAATTCGACTACTTTCCATGATCTCGTTTTGCTTTAGTTGTTCTTCTTATACCCTCCTTTCAAGACACTGGCCAAACCGTTCAATTGCTCTTCCAAGTCCTTTGCTGTCTCTGACAGAATTACAGTGCAATCGGCGAACCTCAAAGTTTTCATTTCTTCTCCATGGATTTTAATACCTACTCCGAACTTTTCGTTTGTTTCCTTTATCGCTTGCTCAATATGCAGACTGAATAACATCGGGGATAGGCTACAACACTGTCTCACTCCCTTCCCAACCACTGCATTCCTATTATACCCCTCGACTCTTATAACTGCCATCTGCTTTCTGTACAAATTGTAAATAGCCCTTCGTTCCCTGTATTTTACCCCTGCCACCTTTAGAATTTGAAAGAGAGTATTCCAATCAACATTGTCAAAAGCATTCTCTAAGTCTACAAATGCTAGAAACGTAGGTTTGCGTTTCCTTAATCTTTCTTCTAAGATAAGTCGTAGAGTCAGTATTGCCTCACGTGTTCCAACATTTCTACGGAATCCAAACTGATCTTCCCCGAGGTCGGCTTGTATCAGTTTTTCCATTCGCCTGTAAAGAATTCGCGTTAGTATTTTGCAGCTGTGACTTATTAAACTGATAGTTCGGTAATTTTCACATCTGTCAACACCTGCTTTCTTTGGGATTGGTATTATTATATTCTTCTTGAAGTCTGAGGGTATTTCGCCTGTCTCATACATCTTGCTCACCAGATGGTAGAGTTTTGTCAGGACTGGCTCTCCCAAGGCTGTCCATAGTTCTAATGGAATATTGTCTACTCCAGGGGCCTTGTTTCGACTCAGGTCTTTCAGTGCTCTGTCAAACTCTTCATGCAGTATCTTATCTCCCATTTCATCTTCATCTACATCCTCTTCCATATCCATAATATTGTCCTCAAGTACATCGCCCTTGTACAGACCCTCTATAAACTCCTTAAACCTTTCTGCTTTCCCTTCTTTGCTTAGAACTGAGTTTCCGTCTAAGCTCTAGATATTCATGCAAGTGGTTCTCCTTTCTCCAAAGGTCTCTTTAATTTTCCTGTACACAGTATCTATCTTACCCCTAGTGAGATAAGCCTCTACGTCCTTACATTTGTCCTCTAGCCAACCCTGCTTAGCCATTTTGCACTTCCTGTCGATCTCATTTTTGAGACGTTTGTATTCCTTTTAGCCTGCTTCATTTACTGCATTTTTATATTTTCTCCTTTCATCAATTAAATTCAATATTTCTTCCGTTACCCAAGGGTTTCTACTAACCCTCATCTTTTTTCCTATTTGATCCTCTGCTGCCTTCACTATTTCATCCCTCAAAGTTACCCATTCTTCTTCAACTGTATTTAGTTCCCCCATTCCTCTCAATTGTTCCCTTATGCTCTCCCTGAAACTCTGTAGAACCTCTAGTTCTTTCAGTTTATCCAGGTCCCATCTCCTTAAATTCCCACCTTTTTGCAGTTTCTTCAGTTTTAATCTACAGTTCATAACCAATAGATTGTGGTCAGAGTCCACATCTGCCCCTGGAAATGTCTTACAATTTAAAACCTGGTTCCTAAATCTCTGTCTTACCATCATATAATCTATCTGATACCTTTTAGTATCATCAGGGATCTTCCATGTATACAACCTTCTTTCATGATTCTTAAACCAAGTGTTAGCTATGATTAAGTTACGCTTTGCGCAAAATTTTACCAGGTGGCTTCCTCTTTCATTTCTTAGCCCCCATCCGTATTCACCTACTATGTTTCCTTCTCTCCCTTTTCCTACTGACGAATTCCAGTCACCCATGACTATAAAATTTTCGTCTCCCTTCACTACCTGAATAATTTCTTTTATATCATCATACATTTCATCAATTTCTTCGTCATCTGCAGAGCTAGGTGGCATATAAACTTGTACTACTGTAGTAGGCGGGGGCTTCGTGTCTATCTTGGCCACAATAATGCATTCACTACGCTGTTGGAAGTAGCTTACCTGCACTCCTATTTTTTTATTCATTATTAAACCTACTCATGCATTACCCCTATTTGATTTTGTATTTATAACCCTGTATTCACCTGACCAAAAGTCTTGTTCCTCCTGCCACCGAACGTCACTAATTCCTGCTATATCGAACTTTAACGTATCCTTTCCCCTTTTTAAATTTTCTAACCTACCTGCCCGATTAAGGGATATCTACTTCTAAATTATGTTTGCAGCTCTTCTCATTTCGAAATCTGGAATATTTACTTCGTCTTCTTTGGTGGAGGAATTTCGGAAAATGCATTTACTAACTCCACTTTAGTGGGACTGTCATCAGTACCATTACCGTCGCTGTCGCGCAGTAAAGGTACTTACTGAGGCTTTCCGCTGGTTTACTTAACATGGGACCAGTATCTCTTTGGATTTTCCGCCACATTTCTAGAGCGAGTTTCGTTGTGGAAACTATGAAATGCATCTCGCATTGAAATCCGCACCAAACTTCGAGCCTCAGTAAAACTTCACCAATCTTGGAGATTTGCGTTCGTCTACATTGTTCGTGCCTTTTGCGGTGTTCCTGCAACAGCTTTCTGTCGTGTTTTGTGTACCATGGGGAATCAGATCCGTCTCTTATTAATTTATTTGATATGAATATTTCGAGTGCTGTTGATACTATTTCTTTCAACTTAAGCCACATATGGTCTCCATTTACATAGTTTGGAAGGATTGGAGACTATCTCTTAGAAATACGTTACTTGAATTTTTAGCTGCTTTTATAAATAGATATATTTCGCGTTTAGTTTTGGTGAATTTCTTTGTTACGGAAGTGAGCCTCTCTACGACTGCGTGTTCACTAATCCCTGTATCCGTCGTGATGCTCAGGATTGTTTGTGGCTAAGGGTCAAGTGTGTTTTCGTAACCATTTACAATTTGAATGACCTCGTCAACTAATTGTTAAAAATAATTTTTTAAAAAGCATTTAGAACAATTACGGAAGTTGTTTTCTATTTACAATAGGGTATTAAAATGTATTTTTGTCAACATTCGGAAGGTAGATTGAAATAACTGCCAACTATAATTGTATGAGTAGGGTACCTATTTGTGATGAGACTCAAGTTTTCTTTTCTTTAAACTGTTCAGCAACTGTTTCATCTGAGACAGGGGCTCGGTAAAAGCCAGTTATTAATTTATTCCGGTTGCCGAGCATAACCTCTGCCCATACTAAGTCACAGGAACTATCTGCTTCAAAATCGATTGTGAGCTTACATTATTTTTCCTTAAGTTGTCGTTCTTGTATATGTTGTAGCGCAGATAATTACAGTTACGGCTTTTCCCTCCAGAACCTATGATGCTTTCTCTGTGACAATCTAAATAACAGAGCTAAACAATGTAGAGCAACAACGTACGTTACAAGCGTAGCATTCTGTATTACTTCATTTTCTTATTTCCAACATTTTAAAATTGTAAGTCGACTTCAGATAACATGTCAATCATAGATATTCTTATCCCTATTTAGTGAACGTGTTTTCAGTTGTTTTGAACATTGTCCCTCTACACTTTATTAACTGATGTTTTTAGAGAGTAAATTTATATGGAGTACGTCGTTCTTCTTTTCAAACATTCACAAACCCATTTATTCTTTCCCTATTGTCTTTTGGGTATGCAGTTGTAGTCATTAAAGTAGGCACAAATGCAGTGATAAAAGAAATGATTAGCGTACATTTGCATTCTCGTTTCATCGTTCCTTTCTTGTTGCTCCCATGCCGTTGGACTGTTTCTATCGCAATCAGTAAGCGTGAAAGGAAGCTACCGTACAGACAGAGGAATCTATATTTATACTTGGCAGAACTAATTACATACTGACATAATCGTCGGTATTGCTTTCGTTTCCCAAAAGTTATAAATATTTCGATTTCGGAAAAGAAGCTCCGTATTTGGCCAAGATGTCGAAGAAGAAGGTCCCTTTCGTACTGGTTGTATCGAGTAAGATGTGGAAACGGCGGTTTGAAAGCGGACAGAGGTAGTGCAGGGGAGGGCGTCCCTTACCTGAGGGATCGCTACTCAAGCTACCTGGCGAAGGGGCAAGTGTGGCAAATGTCCGGCGTGGCAAATGTCCGGTGTGGCAAATGTCCGGCATTCCTCACAGAGGCCACCCAGGGAAGTAACCCAACATGAATAGGAAACAAGTGAAAAGTATTTTGAGCTTTCAGTACAAATACTTTCATTACAACAACCTTATTCGGCCTGTTACCACCGTGCAATAACAACATTGAACAAATTGACGAAAATGAGAGACGACATGCAAAAGAGGGCTTGGAACCTATCATAGTAAAAAAAGCCTCATTGCTTTCGGGAGATGAGCCTGACTGATATACAAAGGAAGACGCAGATTCTATATGTGCGACGTACTGTTTTGCTGAACACTCATGAAACTCACACATTCGTGTCTCGTTTATCTCTCTCTGTCTGTCCTGCTAGTCTTGAACCCCCTACTGATGTTGGTCGCATAAGTTATAAGTTAAAACACATTCATGACTCCTATCTTGCAGTGAGCTATTTAGGGGCTGATATTTTATGGAGACCTGTCCTCACCGTGGAATTCCTAGACTCGTTGGGAAGGAATGCCTTGCCCGAATCTCGTTGAAAGGGAATCGCCGAAAACAGCCTATACGACAGTTTGGTTCGATAGCAATCTTCCGATTTTGCTTATGACAGTAGCATCCTCGAGGTGTAAGGTAGTTACTCCAACGAATGAGCGACTTTCCCGTATTGGTCTTAGCGACACAGATTTATGTAGTCATTGTACTATACGACATCGTTTTATTTGTGGAGATAATATGAAAACTGGCCTTGGGTCAGGACACAACTGCCATTCCTTACTCGATCTTCTGAGGGTGTACACTACGGACATGATGCTGCACCCAGATTCTTCCTTCTTTCCACGGTCGAAAACCTATACCGTAATGTCGTTGCTGGGACACTTCGTTCATTATGTCGTAGAAGACGAGGGAAAAGATCACATAACCTTGAGGCAGTACATGATCATTGCTTATTGGTCATGCTTGCTACTGCCTCGATATCGAGACCTCTTCGCCAACATGATGAATCTTGTTTTTCGTCTTCAAGGTCTTGGTTTTTTTGTTTTTCTGATGGCAGGATTTTCCCTTGTGATGTACGTTACCTTCTGTTTTGCTCCGGCTTGTTCTCTTCTAGATTACCTGCTCGTTTTGTTTTTCTGTTTTGCTTCAGTATCGCTCCAGTTGTACTGTAGAACGTGTATAGATGAAGCACATGTACACAAGAGCTTATAGAATCCTTGCAGTTAGACTGTAACTTTTCTCTAGGTGAAAGGCTTACTTTGCGATTTAGAATATAATATCATTTCCTTGTCCTTCTGCTTTTAAATTCTACGTAAAACTAAAAAAAAATGATATAAAAAATAAAAATCTAAAAAAAACTAGATAAATAATTTGTTATTACCTAGCACAACCTTGTTAGTGGTTTGTCGGTTATGTTCACTACTTTTTCCTTTTCTCTTTTTTTATTATACTGTTATCATAATAAATTATTTCTTACATTTGCGGCTTATATTACTTGATGATCCGACTATGGTCTTCTGAAGTTTCACGGTAGTACAAGTAATACTCTGATAATAATAAAAAATGGTTAGGGTATGTGATTAGCGATCAGAATGTTCTCGATCCCCGTTTCGAAACCCGCCACCGCTTAAATTTTGATTAAAGGTCAGCATTGGCGGCCAAAGACTTCCAGTCAAGGTGTCCGCCTCATTCTGGTAAAGGCCATATTAAAGAGGGTGGAGGCATTCTGCCAACGGACTTGTCAAAGTGGGTGGAGAAGCCGACAGAAGTTAAGGGCACTCTCTTGTACTTGGGGTGGGAAACTGCCCCTAAAGGCGGAATAATCAGCAATGATCGACGGCATGAAGATAGAGAAGGCAACGGTAACCAACGCCTTAAAGACACACAATGTGGCTTGTATTTGAAAAGGTGTCATGATGATCTCTCCATTGGTAATAGATTCCGGAATAGTCTTCCATTTGGAACTCTGTGAGGGGACTGCCAAGTGGGAGGTGACCAAGAGAAAGACATTGGATACGCAACGAAAGGATGGCCGTTTCACGAGTCGGGACGTGGAATGTCAAAAGCTTGTGTGTGGTAAGGAAGCTAGAAAGCCTGAAAAAGAAAATGTGAAGACTCAGCCTAGACGTAGTAGGAGCAGGGAAGTGAAACGGAAAGAAGACAAGGATTTCTGGTCGGATAAGTATAGGGTAATATCAACAGCAGCAGAAAATGGCATAACGGAAATAGGCTTAAGTATGAATAGGAAGTTAGGGCAGAGAGTGTGTTACTGTTCAGTGATAGGGTTGGTTTTATCAGAATCGACAGCAAGCAAACACCAGCAACGATAGTTCAGGTATAGATGCCGAGGTCAAAAGCTAAAGAGGAAGAGGGCATTGAAAGGGTAATACAGTACGTAAAGGGAGATGCAAGGTAGTAGTCATGGGGAACTGGAAAGCAGCTGAGGGGGAAGGAGTAGAAGGAAAGGTTACAGAAGAATAAGGGATTTGGACAAGAAATGAGAGAGGAGAAAGACTAAAATAGAGTTCTGTAATAAGTTTCAGCTAGTAATAGCAAATACTCTGTCCAAGAATCTCAAGAGGAGGAGGTACATATGGAAAAGATAGGGTCATACGGGAAGATTTCAGGTAGATTACATCAAGGTCTGACAGAGATTCCGTACTGGATTATAAGGCGTACCCAGGGACAGGTATAGAGCCAGATCACAATGTAGTAGTGATGTTTAACGCATTAGTAAGGAAGAAGAAACACAGAAAAAAGTGGGTTACGGAAATATTAAGGAATGATGAGATACGGTTGGCGTTCGATAAGGCAGTAGATACAGCAATAAGGAATAGCTCAGTAGGAAGTACAACTGAAGAGGAATGGACATCTATAAAAAGGGCCATCACGTATGTTGGAAAGAAAAGCACAGGTACAAATAAGGTAACTGCGAAGATCCTGTGGGTAACTAATGTAATACTTTAGTTGACCGATGGAAGTAGGAAATACAAAAATGTTCCAGGAAATTCAGAAATACAGAAATACAATCCGTTGAGGGGTAAAATAAATATTAAGCCCGGGGAAGCTAAGACGAAATGGCTGCATGAGAAATGTGAAGAAATGGCGAATGATTGTCAGAAGGACTGACTCAGCATATATAAAAGTCAAAACAACTTTCGGCGAAATGAAAAGGAAGGATGGTAACATTAAGAGTGCAACGGGAATCCAATGTCAAATACAGAGGAGAGAGAGGACAGGTGGGGAGAACACATTGGAGGGCTATAGGAGCGGGAAGATTTGTCTGATATTGTAGAAGAAGAAACAGGAGTCCGTTTTCAAGGACAGTATCAAAATCAGACTTTAAGAAAGCTTTGGAGGACTTAAGATCAAATAAGGCAATAGGGATAGATAACATTTCATCAGAACTTCTAAAACCGTTGGGGAAAGTGACAATAAAACGACTATTTACGTTGGTGTGTAGGATGTATGTCTGACGACATACCATCTGACTTTAGGAAAAATATCATTTACTAAATTCCGAAGACTGCTAGAGCTGACAAGGGCGAGAATTATCGCACAATGAGCTGAACAACTCATGCATCCAAGTTGCTGGCAAGTATGATTATACAGATGAACGGAAAAGAAAACTGAGGATGTGTTGTATGAAGGCCAGTTTGGCTTTAGGAATGATAAAGGCACCAGAGAGGCAATTCTGACGTTGCTATAGATAATGGAGGTAAAACTTAAGAAAAATCAAGACTGGTTCATAGGATTTGTCGACTTGGACGAAGCGTTAGACATTTTAAACTGGTTCGAGGTGTTAGAAATTTTGAGAAAAATAAGGGTAAGCTATAGGGAGAGATGGTAATATACAATATGCACAAGAGCCAAGAGGGAATAATAAGAGAGAACGACCAAGAACGAAGTGCCAGGATTGAAACTGGTGTAAGACAGGGACGTAGTCTATTACCCTTATTGTTCAATCTGTATATCGAAGAAGAAACGATGAAAATAAAAGAAAGGTTCAAGAGTGTCATTAAAATTCAAGGTGAAAGGGTGATATGATTCGCTGCTGACATTACTATCGCCAGCCGGTGTGGCCGAGCAGTTCTAGGTGCTTCAGTCTGGAACCACGCAACCGCTACGGTCGCAGGTTCGAATCCTGCCTCGGGCATGGATGTGTGTGTTGTCCTTAGGTTAGTTAGGTTTAAGTAGTTCTAAGTCTAGGGGACTGATGACTTCAGATGTTAAGTCCCACAGTGCTTAGAGCCATTTGAACCATTTGAACCATTACTATCCTGAGTGAAAGTGAAGAAGAATTACTTGATGTGCTAAATTGAATGAACAGTTTGATGAGTACAGAATACTGATCGAGAGTAAATCCAAGAAAGGCGAAAGTAATGATGAGCAGCAGCAATGAGAACAGCGGGAACCTTAGCGTCAGCACTTATGGTTACGAACTGAATGATGTTAATCAGTCTGCTGCCTACGTAGCAAAATAACCCATGACGGACGGAGGAAGAACATTAAAAGCAGACCAGGGCTGGGAAAAAGGGCATTCCTATCCAAGAGAAGTCTACTAGTATCAAACATAGGCTGTGATCTGAGGAAGAAATTTCTGAGAAGTTACGTTTGGAGCCCAGCACTGTATGGTAGTGAAACTTGGACTGTAACCGAAGACAATTGAAGCATTTGAGATGTGGTGCTACAGAAAATTAGGTGGCCTAGTAAGGTAAGCAAAGAGCAGGTTCTACGCAGAATCGGAGAGGAAAGGAATACGTAAAAAACACTATAAGGAGAAGGGACATCTGTTAAGACATCAGGAAATGACTTCCATGGTACTAGGGATAGCTATAGAGGGTAAAATCGGTAGAGGAAGACAGAGGTTGAAATACATCCAACAAATAATTGAGGACGTAGGTTCCAAGTGCTACTCTGCGATGAAGAGATTACCACACAAGAGAAATTCGTTGCGGATCGAAACCAACCGGTCAGAAGACTGATGACTTAAAAAAAAATGGCTCAGGTAACGAAAGAATGTTGTAACCAGAATGTGAATTGTTCAGGTAAGTGTGTCAGGGTAGGATAAAAATCAGAACAGATAGTTGTTATCCTTTTCCAGTGAACATTCTTTAAGTACAATGTGCATCATTCCACATTTGCTGAACGTTTATTCATTATTAATATTTCCATTAAAGATCTGGGAGAAACCGTAATTTATCCCGAGAAGATAATGGGGGCGGAAATTGGACTTAAGTGAAGAACTGGAAGTTTTTTAAACACTCACTCAGTATCGTAACATGTTAAGTGATAAATTGATAATCCCACTGGTTGCTGTAGTTACAGTTCGTTTGGTGGTCTCTACTTGTCATTCGTTCTTATCAAATTAATATTTCAAATTTCTATGTTTCTGTATAACATTTTATCTCTATTTATGCTCCTTTTTACTGTTACAACTAATTTTTAACATTACCCCTCCTCCTTCACACCTCCAATCTTCGTCCATTTTTTGTACCAAAAATTTTTTCTCAGTCTCTTTTCGGTACAACGTGATCGATAGTCTGCAGTTTATCTGTCTGCTATGGGCATATGTTTTCGTGCAGGCACGCCACCTGCCTATGTTTCCTATTTCGTGCACTGCGACAATTTTGTCTGTCGCTGCATGGTACCAGCCACATATGGGCATTTAGCGTCGTTACACTGCCTTTAAATTCCACGTACATTTTAATGTGAAGACTTTTGTGCTTTGCGCAGCTACAGCAGAAATGTTTTTAATACATTTTATTTGGTTTTACTGATGGATAGAATTCCATGTTACTTGAAATGAGCCTTTCCACTCTGAGATTTGTTGTCGCCAATGTGTGATTTTAGGAGTAAGTAATTGTTATGCTGTTATGCAGTGGCTTTGTACATCCTTCTATCTTGATAGTTCTTTTTAACTATGCTGTAAAAAATTTACTCAGTAGGTTCATGTACTTGTGGAGGAGACAATTATTAATCGTTGGAACCATACTCGAAATTTGTTAATAATCCCCCACACCTGCAACAGCTTGGCTGAATTTTTCAAGTCGTCCATTTACATGCACCGTTGCTGAACGACACCTACGTTTAAAAAAAGGACTATGTCGAAGTAGTGGGAAACGTTGGTCCTTATGGAATGTCATAAGCCTTTATGTCAGCCACACAGTCTCCAGCCGAAACCCATTTAGGTGGTTTAAGGAAAACCAGGTTATCACTCCGAGACAGTAAACAAACTCGTTTCCGCAGATACTGGCTCTGGCGAACGCGTTACTCACAGGTATAGTACAAGGGCACCACCATGAAATGATACAATGTTAGGAAGTGATCGACGATGACGGACAGTAAAGTGCTGATGGAGAAGGGGTGGCCGATCACGCCGGGGGTGCCGATGGACTTCACAGGAGATGCCTAGTTTGTCAGCTCGCAGAGACGGGCTCCGCTTTCTGCTGGAGAGCCCTCGCCGGCTCGGCTGTGACGCGTTTCCTCGTTACGGCACTGCGGTCGCAGACGCCTCGAGGGCGTCTTAAGGCAGCCCCCGCTGCCGCCCCCAGCGCCTCCCGGCGCGCCTTGTCCCGCGCCACTTGAGAGCCTTCCCGGGCGGCGCCTGCCCTGACGAGCCCCCACACGGCACTTCCTTCCTTCCTTCCTTCCGTCTTACCGGGGATCGGACGGACGGCGAGGACGGCGGCCGCGCACTCGTGTCGCCCTCGCCGTGGTGGGGCGAGGCGGGGCACGGCTGGGTCTGCCGGCGGCTAACGGCTTTATGAGGGCCGTAACGACGCTCTTGAGTCCTCGAGGGGCCCCAGACGCCGTCTGTCCGGCCGGACACTGCTGCTGCGCACGCCGGGGGCAAACGAGCGCGCATTGACGCCGCCTGCCGACGCCACCTGCCGGATGCACCGCGACTCACCGCCCCAGCCGCCTAGCCCCAAAGCGAGGGGAACTCCCTGGCCCCACGTCTAGGGGAACCTCCAGACAATGCCTCGTTACCAGTACTCCAGCCCAGGGCACATTACACGGGTCCACCGCCACTCCTGTCCTACACGCTGTCCGCACACGGACCGTGCTTTCGAACTTCGACGTTTACAGTGCCGCGTTCCATGTGCTACTAAACGCACAGAAACGATGCGACCTGTGCATACTGTGCATACAGAGCCCAGTTAGAAGAGAAAGCCAGTGGAATACACTTTACTGAAAGGATCACTCTAAAGGAATCCTTCAGTTAAAATTGTGGACACAAACATCAAACGAGCACACATTACGCGGTATCAAAAAAATTGAATTTGAACGAACACATAAGGCTAACAACAGACAAAGTGATGTGTACATAGTTCCGCGTAGTCAGCGCGTACACAACTTTCCCACCAGAGCGCGCCCCGCTAAGTACAACAGCGCAGGCGCAGCGCTCGTCCATCTCCGCACGACGAGATGGTGCTGTCTTAGAGACGGACCAAATTCTGCTGCCGCCGATCCGCGTATTAATATGTAACGCAGCCAATGAGATTGCTGCTAACGTAGAACCTTTTCTCCTCGCGGATCACACTCGCGCAGTGATGCTTGAATGCGCGAGGTATTATAACGAGTGTACAGACCTCCGATTAGTTTGTCTGCATTAGTCTATAGTCAAGTTTCAGTCTGCACCTAATAAGATTACCATATTCCTGTACATAGCCATCAAGAGAAATGTATAGACACTTTGTCAAGTATCAGAGATATGTGAGAATAAGATTAACGTACCAAGACCAAAGGAACTTCAGATTGTCAATTGTAAACAGCATCCAGAATCAAGTTAAGTAATTTCTATGCTTTTTATTATTTTAATAAATGTGTGTGAAAATTAATCAAGTTCTGTTTAAAGCTGGTCACCGTCAATCTGCTACTCTAAGCGTACAAGTGGCATTTCTATCGTCTGACCTAATGGCAGAAGATAAGCACGCCACGATAAGACCACGAGACATATTGCTGACACTCGTCTACTTCGTTAGAGCGACAAGTCAAATAATCTTATGGTGTGTGTACCGAAGGTCTTACAGTACGCACACCACACAAAGCAGAAAATATACTACACACACTGGCGAGGCTAAATTCAAAACAGTACAGATTATCTCTACCAGTCATGCGTATATACCACTGTGCTCTCTTCGAATCAGTACTCAGCATCGCAGCTAACACGTGGGCACATAGCCCGAACGTGGTCACCAACAAAGCATTGGTCAGACGAGGGCAGAGAAGTGTCCTACTTAGGCTATCCGGAGCCTTCGGGACCACCTCAGCGGATGCACTGTGTGTGGTGCTCGGAATATGCCCCATAGATATCACGATCAAATACAGAGCTGCAAGGAACTCGTTAAAGGTGGGGAGACTAGATGAGGTACACACAATAACCGGTGTGCCGATAGAGACGATACGTCACCTTAAGAGTTGGCGTTTGGGTACATGGCAAGGTGAGTGGGATGTAAGTGATAAGGAACGTAGACTGCACGACTTCCTCCCTGACATAAGGGAGCGGTTGAGAATGAGACATATCGATCCCAGCCGCGGTATGGTACATTTCTTATCCGGACACGGACCTTATCCCACTCACTTAAACCGCGTGAGTCTGAGGCGGACACCTACAGGCATATGCGGGGAAGAAGGCTCCCCAGAACGCACTGTCTTTTTCTGCGGGCAATACGCGAAAAATAGACATACACTACACTTAGACTACATAGGTACAGACATTGATATATACACAGCAATAACAGACGAAGAACAATAGGCACAATGAAACGCACTGACAAACAGTATTTCAAAAACAACAAATGAAGAGTACATGCGGACACGACATTACAGACATGCCTATGTGCAGCGTAACAACAATCTCCAGGGGATGGACAGCGATACCCACAGTGACAGCGAAAATAGTAACAATGAGGAGGAACAGGAGGAGAAAGCTGAGATGCGACAGTAAATAAGCAAAAGTCCTGGCGATCTAGCCAAGAAAACACCAAATGTTGTTCATGGATGGGCACCTAAAGTAGTTAATACATAGGATTAGTAATAAATAGGATAAGCAACATTATTTCTCTACTAATAATCATTTGTGTGTGTGTGTGTGTGTGTGTGTGTGTGTGTGAGTGTGTGTGTGAGTGAGTGAGTGACTGGCGGTCAACGGCTCGAAGAAACCATTCCGAGGTATTCACCGACAGTCACATTCGGTGATGGTACTAACAAATCTCTCCGCTACCCTATTTTCATTTTATATTCTCCTTAAAAAACAACAAAATTTTATTTATATTTCAACCTTAAATTATTGTTATTTTGAAAAGTATCATTTTTTGTAAATGTTGTAGATAAAACAAAAGAAAAGAAAACTATAAAAACATGAAAAACTAAAATTGTAGGATGTACGACCTGTTTTAAACATCAGGTAACAGGTCTATAATTTGGCAATAAATAAATAATACTGTACGTGTTCTCTTAGTGGTATACAAGATCACAGCGTGCTCCGACGACAGTTGTCGACTGTATCTGGCTCGCACATCACACTGTTTCGAAATGGACTAGCGTAAAAGTCCTGTGTTAGTTGTATTGAAAGTTGCTAAGCCCTTGTTGGCTTGTCCGCTTCCTTGTTTATGATGTTCATCACACACTCGAAATATCACCCATGGGGCCGAAGCGATTAAAGTCGTCCAATAACGTGTGATCGGATGCTGTGTACTCTAAATGCATTTGTTCTGCTTAACTTGAATGTTGGCTCTGGTATCGTTTCTATATTTTTTAGCCAATCTGAGAGTGTGGCCGCTCTGCGAGAGGCGGTGTGGTTGACATAATCCCGTGTGGTCGGTCTACAGAATTCCGAGAAGGCGGCCGGTAGGTACAAATATCGGGCCGAGCTGATGACAGAGGCGACCCCTGGGGAACGGTCGGCTGTATGCCTTTGTATCTGCCTGGATATCGTGGCCAGTGGAGCAAGTGGCTGCCTAGCAGCGCTTACTGGTCGCCGTCTCAGCGTCAGACATACTCATTGGGAGAGTGGCCTTCTCAAAACTTGATTTCTGACACTGTGGGTGCCTGACAGATAGGCACCACACGTACACGCTGTTTAGCAGTTCTCAGTTGCAGTTTCTCGCGCCTCAGACCTCCTGCATGAGGCAAAAAAGGAGAGAGATGTATGGAGGTCCTGGAGATGGCTCATGCTTACGTCATAGAGGGCCACTCAAATATGGCGGCAAGTATCCTAATGGAGATGGAGTTTCAGTGGTGGTTTAGGAGGGGCATTAAGTGGTGTGCGGTATGGGAATCATTGGCGTATGACCCCAGGCATAACCTACCGAAGTGTAGGAGCGTAGAGGAACTGAGGCTAGCTAGTTTTGAGAGCTGGTGCGTTGGGGAAAGATTTCGGAGAATCTCGTCTGAGCAGCCAGAGAGAGGTCGTGGCATCTGTCCTACACCACCAGAATGGGTGTTTCATCGTGGGGCAGAAGACCAAATTATTGATCGACATAGGAGCGATTACTGTCGCGACAGCCTGGACAGAGTTTTGCAGATCCCGTTCGCAATTTGTCGGTCGGATTAAGTTACCTTCCGAATAAGTGACCTGTTGGGAAATTATCCGCGGCTGCATTTCATAACGAATCTTGTCTACAGCCTGCAGAGCAACCAAATACTGATAGCTATCTACCCATGACCCGACTTGTGAGTTTGGTAAAGTGTTCACAGCCCCAGCAAAGTAGGGACTTGTTCAATCATGCTGTCGTTCTCACCAGCATGCATTATTACATTGTGGCCACACCAGAAATTATTGCACGTGTGCAACTGTAGATGAATAATCTCACTCCATCACTGCTGCACAGCGTAGTTGGGTTTTTAATCCATTTGAAATTCCATCCTGCTCACAATAGAACGTAGAGAACGGTGGATACATAGTAGACCCATTTGATTCTGTCAACAGCCCATTCTCAGATACATTTTTTGTCGATTATATTACAGAATTATTTCGATGTTGTCTCTGTGTCCTAGGATAATAAATCTTATAGTGATACCCAATCTGATTGTCATTTCAGAAGTTCAGGTACCAAGTTTAATTTACTTTCTCTCAATTTTTGGGGCATATTAAATTATCATCAAAGTACACTGGTGTCCAAAATTAAAGAAACAAAATGAAATTTTGCAAAGTTGCATTTGTTTTGTCATAAAACGGTATAAACAGGTGATAGTAAAGTAGAAACAATGTAATGAATACAGAACGCAAAGAAGACCAACATGCATAACGGTAGAGATAAGTATCCTACATTTTTTCCCAAAGGGTTTTCACACACATTCCGACAACCAGTTAATGTGCTCAGTATGGGTTGTGGCCACCTCTGGCAGCAATACAGGCCTGAAAACAATGGGCATGCTATGAATGATGTCATAAGCCTCATGTTGAGGCAGTAACGTGCAATCTTCCTGCAGAGCTGCTTATAGTCTTGGAGAGTGGTTCGTGGACGCAGACGTGACGCAAGCCGTATTCCTAGTGCATTCCAGACAAGCGCTTTGGGATTCAAATCGGGAGAGCGAGCAGGTCACGCCATGGGTTCAAGAAAATATTAACCACCCATGTTCTATGAGGTCGGACATTGTCGTCCATCAATACGGCATCTGAGCACACAGCACCTCGCAACAACCGCAGATGAGGTCCAAAGATCTCGTCACGATACCTGGCAGCAGTTAAACCTTGCCGATTCACTCGCACAATTACATGAAGAGGCGTTAGTGTGTAAACATAATCCCTGCCCACACTATTAGGGACCCTTCTCGATCTCCGTTTCTTTCCACAATTTTTGGGTCCCGGTATCGTGTTCCACGTCCCCTCCAGATGCGAATGCGTCAAGAATCAGTCTCCAGATCAAGTCGGGACTCATCCGTGAAAACAACATTGGCCCACTGGCTAAATGGTTCAAATGGCTCTGAGCACTATGGGACTTAACATCTGAGGTCATCAGTCCCCTAGGACTTAGAACTACTGAAACCTAACTAACCTAAGGACATCACACACATCCACGCCCGAGGCAGGATTCGAGCCTGCGACCGTAGCAGTCGCCATTGGCCCACTGTTCGATTGTCCAGGTTCCACGTTGATGTCTCCACTGTAGACGTTCCCTTTCATTAAGTTACGCCAGAGTTACACATACAACATATCCCCAGCAATAAAGGCCATTCTGCAGAAGACTTCTGTATATCGTTTTCCTCGACACAGCACGTCCAGTGGGTGCTGCGATGTGAGATGCCGGTTACTGTGGAGTATTAAGGCGGTACCGTCATGCCCTTTCCGGCAAAATACCGCCTCTCTTTCTGATACCACACTTGGTCGGCCCTGCCCTGGTCTTCGGATACACTTTCGGTCTCTGTAAATTTTGACTACATCCTAGAAACAACAGAACGATTCACATTAAGCTATCGGCCCAAATCAGTTTTCGACAGTCCTGCTTCCTTTCTTTGGACGGCCGGCCACTGCAGAGAGTCTGGTAGGCATCTTCTCTGTGCGATACTGCACCATCTTGTGAATGTGGAGCTGCCTGGCAAACACTACCTCGTTTCATGCATGCCCTGACATCATCGCTGGCATGGTTATCCTTTGTCCAGAACAGGACCATATGAACATCTGATTGACAGTATGTTTATACTGTGGATTACACACAGGATGGAGGATTAGCGGTTCGTTTCTTTAATTTTTTACATCGGCGTATATTATGGTGCAAAGTGTCAATTTTTGAACCACTCACTCAGGGGCCCAAATAGTTTCGTCCAGTGTTAATTATTATCCACTGCATAATAGACAAACTAGTACCTCAAGGAGACGGAGGGTAAAATGTAATTCCCATCGCGATGCAAATTTATATAAAATCAGGAGAACATCTTACCTCTTCACCCTGGCACCCCATACTATTAAACCACGCATTTCCTCTCTTGTCCATATGCTAATCATGTTGATCTCTCGCTAGTATACACAAATTAAAAATTTAAATATCCATGAACATGTTGCAAGGCAAAAAAGGAAAGTACCATGTCCAGTCAATAAGGGCTTCTTTACAACATTTGACACACAAAACTTAATACAAGAAAGTGCAAAATGTCATAGTGCTAGTAGTTCCGATTGTCTTGTAGATGAACCCAATCAAACCAATCCACCCCTTAGAGTGCACTCACATTTACGTATCATCTAAACTAGTAGGGAAATAGATGCAAATTAATTAAATTGACCACTTAATAACCCCCACCTCCTGATGAGATCATGGGTTTTCCCCAACCAGCATGTGGGTACCTTCACCAAACCATTCAGCGAAATCCTGAGCGCTTGCCCATTCCTTCCCTCTCCCAGTTCCTCCTCCTCTCCTCTGACTACCTCGCACACCCCTGGGAATGAAGGGAAATCATTCAGTTTGTGTTGAGCTGCCATATTGGGAGGATCAATATCGAGTTTATTTATTTAAACAATTACGAATGATCTCAACAGTCCCTCCCATGATCCCCTCCTAGAAAAAAACTGCGCGAAAAATCACTCTGCTGGATTGTTGGACTGTGAGAAAGTCACAACAGTACGCGAATATACTGTCAATCACATTGCATTAAATAATTAAAGGCATTGGAATATAGTTTAAATATTGGGAATATAAAATTTAATATGTTCGCCTTCAGGTTCAGAGACAAACAGACATAGTTTGCAACATCACCACCAGAGAGCATTATTGGCCCCCCGACCCACTCTCCTTTGCCTCACTTCCTTTCACTACCAATGTGCCTCTCCTCCTCCACTTTTGAGGGGGCTTCAGTCTGTACGGATAGGACATCTTCATTTTGTATAATCTGTTAATCGGACGATATGTCTGTGTTGGCCAAATAGAGTTTAATAGCTATATTAGCTGTAATCATGCAGCTGAGGACTGTGCCCATAGCTGCCTGCACAATGTTAGGAAGGCGACGACACTGGACGAATGTATGAAGAAGACAAAAACACTTCATGAAATAATGAATAAGCAGCGGGATGGTGCTAAGTTACAATTCACAATGACAAATACTTGTGCTGGAACTGTAGACCATTTGACAGAAGTCCAACCAGTCTTCCGAAACACAAGTGGTGAGATGCTTATCCACTCCAGTTCAAGCATCCATTTGTACAACTGAGGAGATGCTGTTGATAAGCGGGGATAATTTTAGTAAGTGTACTACATGCAAACACACAGGTGAAGACTGCATCAATAGCTCCCTACATGAAGAATGGAAAGGAAAATAACGGATTCCAGTTCCATTTTTTGCGTCATTCAACTGCATTTTCTTTGTGAATTTTCTGCGTGAACGCTTATTGCTTCTTCTTCTTCTTCTTCTTCTTTGTTCAGCGGTGATGGCTGACGCGTCCAGACCAGCATCAGCAATGACATCAAGCTTGTCAGGACCTGCAGTGACCTCCGACACATCAGGACAAGCATCTGAATCGGCACCGTGGGTTCCTGTTGCACAGATGGTCAGCATGCCGGAGTGGGACAATGATGTGCTGTTGTCTATACCACTCAGTGATGAATCAACCAAGCCTGTCCCTGAATTGCAGAACTGTGCTGGTGATCCTACCCTACATGGTATAGGTCAGTACTGGCTGCCACTATATGAGCCATCTCAGAAGATTCTCATGTCACTGCAATGAGGATGAGGTGTAGACACTTGATTTTTGCCTCAGCATACATTTTAACATCCACAGGTTTAAAATATATGATATCAGTATATTAGCAACTGTAGAAACCAATGAGAGTGGTGTGTTGTTAGAAAATGAGATTTGTTTAAAAATCTTCAAAGGCAGTCTACTGTGCATAAAAAGGATAAAACGAAATGTGTTGGAGCCTGTGTCAGTCAGCAGAGGGACACCGAGTACTATCCATCTCGTACCACACCAGACATTAAATGTGATGCTCCAATTCTCAACTACAATTTTTCATGATGACCCAGCACTCCTGTGAAATCAAGGAACACAATCATTTATGTGCAACACTCCACCATTACAATCAAATTCGGTCTAGTGATGTCATTATCATGTACCTTGGAAAGACTCAACAGACAGCTGCACTGTGTAAAATGTGTGTATCAAGTCTTGTAGACTATCTCCGAATGTGCAGTGTGCATGCTGACGATTTACACCAATGTAACAATACAGTTCCGAATGAAACTAAAAGATAGTCAATAAGTTTAAGAGAAATTTAAGCCGAATTTCACGCATTCAAGAAACTGTTATTCGGTGAATTCAGTACAGGAGCGACGGTGAATAAGGAACCTGTTGAGTTTTCAGATGTACGGCATCCAGTGTATAATTTTCGAATTATACACACATCATAATAAGTTTTGCATCACCCCAGTTCCCAGAACTCCTGAAGACAGACGTTGACTGTGGATATTGTATCACAGACATAGTCCCTTTGACTGTTCAGAGATGTCACTAAACCTGCCCAAAGATGTTAACAACCATGCATGAGCAACACCTATTAGATGGAGGGTGTCAGACAGCCGATCAGTTCGAGCCATTCCACCCTGAAGGAGGTACACGGCTCGTGTCGTCTGCAGTTCCATCATGCATAGAAGATCAATACCGCATCTCGATGGTGTCCGCATTGTTATTTTGTGCTAGGAATTGCCATCAGCAAGGGAAGTGTCCAGGCTCGTCGAAGTGAACCAAAGCCATGTTGTTCGTACATGGAGGAGATACAGAGAGTCAATAACTGTCTATCACATGCCTCGCTCTGGGCACCCAACGGCTACTACCGCGGTGGATGACGGCTACCTGCGAATTTGGCTCGGAAGAACCCTGACAGCAACGACACCATGATGAATAATGCTTCTTGTGCAGCCACAGGACGTCGTGTTGCGACTCAACCTGTGCACTGTAGGCTGCACGACACGCAACTTCATTCCCGACGTCCATGGCGAGGTCCATCTGTGCCATCACGACACCACGCAACGCGGTGCACATGGACCCAACAACATGCCGAATGGACGAGTAGGATTGGCACCACGTTCTCTTCACCGATGACTGTCGCATATGCCTACAACGAGACAATCGTCGGACACATGTTTGGAGGCAACCCAGTCACGCTGAACTCCTTACACACACTATCAAACGGTTCAAATGGTTCTGAACACTATGGGACTTAACACCTGTGGTCATCAGTCCCCTAGAACTTAGAACTACTTACTCTAACTAACCTAAGGACCTCACACACAGCCATGTCCGAGGCAGAATTCGAACCTGCGACCGTAGCGGTCACGCAGTTCCAGACTGAAGCGCCTAGAACCGCACGGCCACACCGGCCGGCGACACACTATCCAGCTAGTGCAGCAAGGTGGAGGTTCCCTGCTGTTTCGGGATGGCATTATGTGGGGACGGCGTAGGCCGCTGGTGGCCATGGAGGGCGTCTAAAGGGCTGTTCAATACGTGAATAACATCCTCCGACCTATAGTGCAACCATATCGGCAGCATATTGGCGAGGCATTCGCCTTCATGGACAACAATACACGCCCCAATCGTGCACATCTTGTGAATGACTTCCTTCAGCATAGCGACATCATCGACTAGAGTGGCCAGCATGTTCTCTGAACCCTGTCGAACAGGCCTGGTATAGATTGAAAAGGGTTGTTTGTGGACGTCGTGATCCATCAACCACTCTGAGGGATCTACGCCGAATCGCCGTTGAGGAGTGGGGCAAAGTTGACCAACAGTGCCTTGATGAACTTGTGGATAGTATGCAACGACGAATACAGGCATGTACCAATGCAAGAGAACGTGCTACTGGGTATTAGAGGTACCGATGTGTACAGAAATCTGGACCGCCACCTCTGAAGGTCTCGCTGTATGGTGGTACAGCATGCAATGTGTGGTTTTCATGAGCAATAGAAAGGACTGAAATGATGTTTATGTTTATCTCCAATTCCAATTTTGTGTACAGATTCCGGAACTCTTGGAACCGAGGTGATACAAAACTTTTTTTGATGTATGTATAATACTAACGTATTTTATTTGAGTCAAACATATTCCAGAATCCAGAAAAAAGTTAGTGAGGGACAATGCAAATCCCAATACAGCTTTCAAACAAGACAATTTGTATCTAAACACGTTTAGCATGCACATGTAGCAACCAACATACCATTCTGTGATTTTGCAAAGATATGTGCAGATTGCTGGAATCAAGCACTGTTTCTTGTTATTGGTAAATTAAGTAATGGTAGGTATAACGGATCATCCACGAGTTTAGCTATAAAAAAGTTATGTGTATGTTAGTATACAATATGGACAAGTTCGTACACATGTCAGCCACTCAGCCAAGCATGAGAACTTTGCCTAGACAAAGAATCACGTCTGTACATTGATGGAAAATTACAGTCTCTCGAACTTAAAGTGAAGGATCTAGAGATGTACGCCCAGACTCTTCTGAGAGTGATCAACGAATTAGATGCTACGGTTAACGAACTAGAGACATGAACCAGCATCATTCTGAGAAAGAAGATAGGCGATTTAGGTGTAGAAGTTGATGGAATTGAAAGGAAAGTACATGACTTAACTATGAAGGTTGAGCGAAATGTACATAAGGGGCAGCCTGTGAAGTAGGCTGCTTAGTGTATAGCAAGGTGTCAACCAAGCATGAGGTCATCTCTGGATGTAAGGGTGTTCGAGAGAAGTTATACACGCTAAGGTTAGGCTATTTGGATCAAGATCAGACACTGTGAGAAACGTTTAAACCAGTTTCTGAGTCTCTCGACGATCTCTCAAAGAGATTACACAACGACGACGGTGATGCTACTGCCAGTTTCATTAACTGCCACAGTGATGCTAAGATAGACAAAACATTCGGAATCGTTGATTATTGAATGCCCCCCGTGATTCTGAATTAGTGATTGATAAGAAATGTGTATTTCCCCGACGCTCTGAGGGTTGTGAGTGTTATCGATGTTGGCACATTTCATTGTAGTTGTAGTTGTATTCTCGACGCCCTTGCCTGACACAGCCCTGTCTAATTTTACTATTACTCTCGCACGCTTACAGAACGGTTTTTGATGCACCTCGTATTAAAGAAGGCATGGTAAGTTTAATGAACCGCCCCTGTTCTTACAACCGGCATGTGACTGCTATCCAAAGCTTACGGCAGTTTCTCTCGGCCGGTAGTTGGCTGTCATCGGAGTAACGCAGTCTACGCCCTCACAGCCACCCACGCGCTAACGCCCCAGCGATGTTCGGCTGTCTTCCCGCCCCAGGCGTTCACTCTCCCTTTCTCCATTATATCGCGGGGCGACTGATTCGATTGAGGGTGGTGCCAGCGAGGAAAAGGAAGGGACGAACGCGTAGGAGTGGGGGATGGGGGACGGCGGCAGCGGTGGCGGCGGCGGCGGCGGCGGCGGTGGCGGTAACGTCTCTCTCGGACGCCAGAAAATCGCTTTCCCGGACGCGGACGCTGGGAAAATAAATCCCTGCCCCGAGAGCAACTCGATCTTCCGCCCGCGGCTATGACACTGGCCGCGGCGGCGCGCAGCGACCCAGACGATCCCCCCAGGGGCCGCCGCTCCGCTCTGGCTGGGGAGCAGGCGCTCGACGCTTGCCCGCGCTACACGGACCCGCCGAGCGGCGACACCACGCGCGCTGCTTCTGCGACTCGCAGAGCCTGCGAGCGTATTAATATTTTCATTCAAACGAATTATGTAGAACACTGTACCAGCAAGTCTATCGATTTTAAACTATTCAGTATCATAACATCTACATCTACACCTAGACATCTACATTTCTGCTCAGCAAGCCACCCAACGATGTGTGGCGGAGGGCACTTTACGTGCTACTGTCATTACCTCCCTTTCCTGTTCCACTCTCGTCTGGTTCGCGGGAAGAACGACTGCCGGAAAGCCTCCGTGCGCACTCGAATCTCTCTAATTTTACATTCGTCATCTCCTCGGGAGGTATAAGTAAGGGGAAGCAATATATTCGATACCTCATCCAGAAACGCACCCTCTCGAAATCTGGACAGCAAGCTACACCGCGATGCAGAGCGCCTCTCTTGCAGAGTCTGCCACTTGAGTTTGCTAAACATCTCCGTAACGCTATCACGCTTACCTAATAACCTTGTGACGAAACGCGCCGCTCTTCTTTGGATCTTCTCTATCTCCTCTGTCAACCCGATCTGGTACGGATCCCAGGCTGATGAGCAATACTCAAGTATAGGTCGAACGAGTGTTTTTTAAGTAACCTCCTTTGTTGATGGACTACATTTTATAAGAACTCTCCCAATGAATCTCAACCTGGCACCCGCCTTACCAACAATTAATTTTATATGATGATTCCACTTCAAATCGTTCCGGCGTGTCAGAGGTAATACTGTCGTTAACAATTCCGTCTTTCGCAGATGAAAACTTTGTGTATGTAAGAGTAAGAAAAGCAAGCGCAGAGCCGGTAGTTTGACAACGTGTTGAATTATATAGTTGATTCTTAAAATGAATGGCACCATGAAGAAAAGACTGCCTCAGCTGTATGATAAATCATTATTTCTGATCTTTCGCGACTTCTGATTTTCACACAGCTGTATGTAAACAAGAGTATAAACGATTAAAGGTATCTGAGGATTGGTTGTAATGCCGCGAAACTAGTTGGAAACTAGTTGGATCTGACGGAAAGATTTATTATACAGTTGAAGCGGTCACTTTCATCATGGTTCAGTTCCACAGCTGTGAATGCCTACAAAACAAAATTTGCTAATATGAACTGGCATGTTAAAAAAATTTACGGGTTTTCTGCCAGGTGACGTCGTCGACCACCGCTGATATTTCGGCAGGAGCACAGACTGCCATTCTCAAGGCACAACTGCAAGGAGGAGGCAGTGTGCAAGGGAATTTAATGCCTCGGTTCACAGAGGAGAAACAAGGAAGATAACACACACAGAACAAGTAACCGCAAAGTCAACAAACAACCAAAGATAACCAACATTAGAAATATCGATAGTGACTATTAATATACAGCTGAGGTAGCCCTAATTCTGTCCCTACGTTTTTTGATGACAGACAGAGCCGCAATCCAAGCAGCATTTAGACAAAATCCACCATCTCTGTTTATAAGGGTACTTGATAGTTTTCTTTCAACTGCTTCCTTAATGACACTATCCCAATAGCTGGACATGCAAGCCAGAATCTCCGTGTTGTTGTATTCCATGGGATGACTGGTGTCAAGGCAATGTTTTGCGATAGCGGATTTGCTCGGCTGTTGTAAGCGTGTGTGATTCTTATGTTCAATACACCTGGCTTCCACAGTCTTGACTGTCCGACCAATATATGACGTGCCAAGTTGTGGCATGCGGTGGTCGACGAAGTCACCCGGCAGCAAATCCGTAAATTATTTGAACATTTAATTTGCCGGAAAAAGTTAAGGTCTCAAATTGAATTGGCATGTGTTGGAATGCCAGGCAATGAGGATTCAGAACAATAATTCCTCTGAGAGTATATACGCGAAATAAGTTGTTTAGATCACTTCTTTCGGTTGATGAGGTTGCCTGCTAACTGTATTTTCATAGCCTAATTTTCCACTGGTACCATGCAGCTTGTGACCAGTATTTTGACCGTCCTGTAGGGCAGGTAATGGCCAGTGGAACTATGACGGCGTGCTGAAAATTAATGCCTTAGATCCCTTAAATAAAACAAATGTTATTAACATTCTACGTCTTTATTCTTCGTGTCCATATGTTTTCAATCTTGTGCCACTAGAGGGTTTCGAATTATAGCGTTTAACATGGTGCTGTGTAACGTAACTTTATATGTACGTGAGAAACAGTGCGCTGTAACCGAGTTTAGTATTCGAAGAGTTAGTCCACACATGGAGCATTCTTCATCGTGACAATACCAGACCACACACGAGCACTGTGATATCTGCAACATTCTGACACCTTGAGTTCACTATTATCCTTCATCCTTCACACAGTTCCGACTTTTCATCTGTTTCCAGGAGTTCTAGAGCAGTTTGCAGAACTTCACTTTGATAGTGATGAAGAAGGGGTGAGGTGGTGGCTCGGTCAACAAAGTCAGACGTTCTACAAAGATGGTATCAACAGACTTGTCTCCCGTTGGGAGGAATGGGTCGTCAGTGTGATTATGGTGAGAAGCAAATATGTGGACTTGAAGATTAAAGGTGGAGAATATAATATTTTTGCTTTTATTTAAAAAGCTCTACAAGTTTTCACATAAAAACGTCTGGGCATAACTTTTCAGTATGTCCTCGTACAATAATCACTCACTCTAGATTTTTTGGGGAACAGAAATTTGGTGTGCCGGAGGCGCTCAGTATGCCGTTCGTCTATAGTGCGTCCTGTACCATTTACCACGAAGGATGCTCCTGAAAATGCGCAGAACACCAAGGAACTAACAGATGACACACAGAAGTTAAATATAGTAGAACAAATAGCAGTAGAGAATGATTATGATGGCCGTATGATTCAGACGTTATACCAATACACACGTAAGTTGACAAGAATGGAACAGTGCACACTCACACAAGATCTTGCATAATAATACAGAATATGTTTTCGTTTATAGATAACGGGACTTATAGACATTCTTTCCAAGATGGCCGCCGAGTAAGTGACGCTAGAAACTATTTCCAGAAAGTTAAGTGATTTAGTCAGGAATATAATTTAGTTTAACACTGACAACAATTTAAATACGTGCATTAGTGTATCGTTTAGTCTTGCCGTTAAAGGTTTCACTTTTCTTTGTGCATTTTTTCAGAAAACACGAAAAGTTTGTAACTTAGTAAAGTTGCGTTTAGGCTTAAATTTTGTAAACGTGTTTGTTTCTTGTTTCACGGTAATTTGACTAGTTTCTCGGTAACAAATAAGTAAACTACCGTAAATAGCTTATAACTTCATTATTTTAATACTGATTTCAGAAAAACAGGGTAACTGTATATCAGAAACTTGCCTATATTCATTTGTTTATAGGCCTAATTCTCGTAACGTATTCTCCTTTTTTTCATTCCAGCGAGTGAAATATATAATAAATAGCGTATACCTTCATTGTTTTAATACATATCTCAGAAAAACAGCGGAATTTCAAATCGGAAACTTGCTAATATACATTTGTGAATAGGCTTAATTCTTGTAACGTCTTTTTTTATTTTCGGTAATTTAATTGATTTATTCTAGCTAAAGTATTATTTTTGCCATAAGTGAGAAGTGCCTGACTTGCCGTAGAATAGTTAGTTCCGGGGTTTGGTGTGATGGATGCAGTAGTTTCTTTCATTGGGGGGACTGCAGTGGCGTGGGTGTCGGGAAAGTGGATCAGGCTCATCAGTGGTTATGTAGGATTTGCAGCAGAGATAGGAAGATAGTGGAACAGGAGGGGAAAATTGCTGCCCTTCAGGCTGACCTAGATCAGACTAGGGAAGATCTGGACAGGTTAAGGAGGGAGAAGGGCAAAGAGAGGTGGGAAGTGGCAACAGGTAACAGAAGGAACAGGCCTGACGGTTTTGTGGAGAATGTCAAAAATAAGTTTGACCTGTTGCTTCAGTTAGAAACTGATGAGCCTCAAGCAGAGGTAGGTGTAGACAGGACACAACAAACTTTCAATAGAAAATTGAAAAAGAATGTAGGAAAGTCATCGAAAAGGAAGAAAGTTTTGTTGTTAAGCAGTTCTCATGCCAGAGGTGTAGGCCAACTTCTGCAGGAGGAATGAGGACCAGAATACCAGGTTACAAATTTTTTCAAACCAAGTGCTAATCTGGATTAGGTGACAGAGGATTTAGGTTCACTCTGTAAAGGATTTACCAGGGAAGACACCGTGGTTATTGTGGGAGGGCCAGGGAACAGTATCGACAGAGATCCTGGGTACAGTATAGAGTGTGACCTGGTAAAGATTGCGTCGGCATCGAGACACACCAATGTTGAATTTGTCCTGAGACGCCATGACCAGCCTCATTTGAACTCTTCTGTTGGGAGGGTTAATTTGGAGTTGGAATGGCTGCATGTGTCAGATGTGGGGCCTCATATAGGTGTGGTTCCTGTTGATTCTCTCAGTAGGTGGGACTATACCAGGCACGGCCTACATCTCAACAGGAAAGGGAAGGGTAAACTGGCTGGGATAATTGCAGGAAATTCAAGGGGGGGAGGCACTGCCATGAATGATAAAATACCCGTGGTTACAGGGTTGGAACAGCACCTTTTTTAGGATAGGTAAGACAGAAAGATGTCAAGTTCTACGAGAGGTCAGGATTGAAACAAATCTTCAGTTTAGGAAAGAAATTAAACAGCACAATTCTAGCACATTGGATCACCAATCACAGCTGTCAATTATAATTTTTCACCAATCACCAGAAATTTTATCTCCACCAAGTTGTATCTCAGTCCTAGGTAATTGCATTGATGATTTAAAGTCATCCAACCCAGTTGACATAATCAGCCTCTCTGAACATCATATGACCACTGGTATAGGAACTAGGCCTAAGCACAACGAGAAACTCAGACAGGAGAGCACTGCAAATGTTAGAATAAGGAAAGGTTCTCATAAAAGTATAATTAAAAATAATGTAAGAATATTTCATCAAAATATTGGGAGTTTAAAGAATAAAATAGATGAGCTTCTGGTTTGTTTAGAAGATTTAGAAGCTGAGGATGAAATAGATATACTATGCCTGTCTGAGCATCACATTGTTACTGATATGGATGAGGTATATGTAAGTGGATATAAGCTCTCTGCACATGTAATTAGAGAAAATATGGAGAAAGGAGGAGTTGCCATATATGTCAAAAGTTATCATTGTGCAAAAAGTATAGAAACAAAAAAGTTTTGTGTAGAGAAACATATAGAAGCATGTGCCTGTGAGCTTGAATTAAATAAAGGCACATTTATAATTGTAACTGTATATAGGTCCGCATTGGGAAATTTTCGTCTATTTCTGAAAAATTTGAACTCCTTGTTGTGCTATCTGTCAGACAGGGGAAAGCAAATTATAATTTGTGGGGACTTCAATGTAGATTCTCTGAAAGAGAGTAATAGCAAAAACGACCTTGAGGTATTACTCGGTTCTTTCAATTTGAATTCGGTTTGGTTGTTAATAACAAATTTCATAAGAGAGTATATTGGTTTTCCTACTCGGGTGGTAAAGGATAGCAGGTCACTGATAGATAACTTCTTTATAGACCAAGATAAGTTTAACCAGATAAATGCTCAGTCTGTTGAGAATGGTCTTTCTGATCATGGTGCACAGCCAGTTACAAATATATGACATAGCTCCATTCAGCAGTTCTAAACAGTCCTCCAAAGTAGTACGTTCAGTCAACAATTGAACAATTGCAAATTTCAGGGAAAGCCTACAGCAGTTAGACTGGGATGAGCTGTACTGTAAACCTGATGCCAATTTAAAATATAATTTATTTCATGACACTTTTGTAAATGCATTTGAAAACTGCTTCCCCAAGAAAATAGTTAAATATACTCGTAAGAAACCATGTAACAAACCATGGCTTACTAAGGGTATAAAAATATCTTGTAACCGGAAAAGGGAAATGTATCTGACAACAAGAAAGAGTAGTGACCCAGAAACTATCAAACATTATAAAAACTACTGTGCTATATTAAGAAATGTTATTAAAAAATCCAGAAGTATGTCTATCAAGTCTGAAATCAGCAACTCCGATAATAAAATTAAAACAATTTGGAATATTATTAAAAGAGAAACAGGTCAACCAAGAACACAGGAAGACAGTATTACAATCAAATTGAATGAAAACTTTACCAACAAAAAGTCAGAAGTTGAAAATATTTTTAATAATCATTTTCTAAATCTTGTGATATAGTAGGATCCAGGTGTTCATTAGAAGATGCTAGGATGTTAATGGAAGAGGCCATACCTATGCAATTTGATACAATTAAAATCTCACTCACTTCTCCCTCTGAAATTAGGAAAATAATAAACTGGCTTAAAAGCAAAGACTCACATGGAATTGATGGCATTTCCAGCAAAATACTGAAAGCTTGTTCTCAACAGATAAGTAAGATTCTCAGCCACCTGTGTAATAGCTCTCTGGAACAGGGCATTTTCCCTGATAGACTGAAATATGCTATTGTTATACCTTTGCATAAAAAAGGGGATAGATCTGATGTCAACAATTACCGTCCAATCTCACTTCTAACAGCTTTATCCAAAATTTTTGAGAAAGTAATGTATTCAAGAGTAGCTTCACATATCTGTAAAAATGAAGTACTAACAAAGTATCAGTTTGGTTTCCAGAAAGGTTTTTAAACAGAATATGCCATTTATGCTTTCACCAATCAAATTTTGAATGATCTGAATAACCAAACACCACCCATTGGGAGTTTTTGTGATCTCTCAAAGGCTTTTGATTGTGTAAATCATGAAATTCTGCTAGACAAGCTCAAGTATTGTGGCATGGGTGGGACAGTGCACAAATAGTTTAATTCGTACCTAACTGGAACAGTGCAGAAAGTTGAAATAAGCAGTTCTCATAATATGCAAAGATCAGCACATTCCTCAAACTGGGGAACTATCAAGAATGGGGTTCCACAAGGGTCTGTCTTGGGTCCTTTGTTGTTCTTAGTATATATTAATCACTTGCCGTTCTATATTCATGAAGAGACAAAGTTAGTTCTCTTTGCTGATGATACAAATATAGTAATCACACCTGACAAACAAGAATTAACTGATGAAATTGTCAATAATGTCTTTCAGAAAATTACTTAGTGGTTCCTTGTAAATGGACTCTCACTGAACTTTGATAAGACACAGTACATACAGTTCTGTACAGTAAATGGTATGACGCCATTAATAAATATAGACCTTGATCAGAAGCATATAGTTAAGGCAGAATATTCAAAATTTTTAGGTGTGTCCATTGATGAGAGATTAAATTGAAAGAAACACATTGATGATCTGCTGAAACATTTGAGTTCAGCTACTTATGCAATAAGGGTCATTGCAAATTTTGGTGATAAACATCTTAGTAAATTAGCTTACTTCGCCTATTTTCACTCATTGCTTGCATATGGCGTCATATTTTGGGGTAATTCATCACTGAGGAATATAGTATTTATTGCATGAAAGTGTGTAATCAGAGTAATAGCTGGAGTCCATCCAAGATCATCCTGCTGACATTTATTTAAGGATCTAGGGATATTCACAGTAGCTTCTCAGTATATGTACTCTCTTATGAAATTTGTTATTAACAACCAAACCCAATTCAAAAGTAATAGCAGTGTGCATAACTACAATACTAGGAGAAAGGATGATCTTCACTATTCAAATTTAAATCTAACTTTGGCACAGAAAGGGGTGAATTATACTGCCACTAAAGTCTTTGGTCACTTACCAAATAGTATCAAAAGTCTGACAGATAACCAACAAGTATTTAAGAAGAAATTAAAAGAATTTCTGATTGACAACTCTTTCTACTCCATAGAGGAATTTTTAGATATAAATTACGAAGAAAAGAAAAAAAGCAAACAAAAAAATTATAAAAAATATATAAAAAACAAAAAAATAAAAAATTTGTTATATTAACTTAATTATGTTGTTAAATTAACTTAATTATGTCATGTTTTGGAAAATTTGACTCATTCCACATCATTACGAAATATCGTATTCATGATCCATGGAACTAGTATTAATCTAAGTAATCTAATCTAATCTTAACTGGTCAGTCAAACTCATCTCGTCAGTCAAACTCATAGAGACAGAAAATGACACATACTCACCTAAAATTATAAAATCGTTCCCAGAGTATTCAATGTTTTAAATAAAAGGAGACATCAAATGGTAAAACAAATAACAATACAACACAGAAGAAAATCGGAACACGGGAAACATCCACAGATAAAATTCAATCACGTGTGTATAAACATAAATATAACTCTTGTCAGTCAGTAAACATGGATCAGACATGTTGGATCTATGAAACAAGGGAGTCAAAACACTTTATATCTCTAAATGCAAGAGCTCCCCCCTACTTCATTTGCTGACCACTTAATCTAAGCCAAAAATGACCAAACTAAAATATAAACAGATATAAAACTATTAAAATCTTGCCACAGCCTATACGTGATCTAGGGGTGCTGGCACGGTAGCTCAGCGTGTTCGGTCAGAGAGCCGCTTGGCCTCTGTAATAAAAAACTGAGTGGAAGGATCAACCACCGAACTCGAACAGGATGTTTTGCGACGTCCGCAACGACGTAACACAACTATCAATAACGAACAAAATAAAAAAAAAAATAGAATTGGTGTAGCGGATGTAGTTTATGAAAACAAAAAAGCGCCGGCACGGTAACTCAGCGTGTTCGGTCAGATGGTTAGCAGCCCTCTGTAATAAAAAAAACTGAGCTAATCGATCAACAACGAACTTACACGGATGTCTTACGACGTCCGCCCCGAGCAGATGCATCGAACAAAAGTGAACAAAATGAGATTTAGAAAAAAAAAGGCGTAGCGTCTTTGATTCATAATCAAAACGTCTTCGATCCCGGGTTCGATCCCCGCCACTGCCTAAATTTTGATACATAATCAGCATTGGCGGCCGAAGACTTCCGGCATAAGAAGTCAGCCTCATTCTGCCAACGGCCTCGTCAAGGGCGGAGGAGCGGATAGAGGTTCAGGGCACTCTTTTGTCCTAGGGGTGGGAAATTGCCCCTAAAGGCGGAAGAATCAGCGATGATCGACGACATGAGGATGCAGAAGGCAATGGAAACCACTGCATTAAAGACACGTAACGTGTATCCACAGGGCATTTGTCCTGTATTTGAAGAAGTGTCATGATGATCTCTCCATTGGCAAAAGATTCCGGAATAGTCCCCCATTCGGATCTCCGGGAGGGGACTGCCAAGGGGGAGGTTACCATAAGAAAAAGATTGAATAATCAACGAAAGGATAACGTTCTACGAGTCGAGGCGTGGAATGTCAGAAGCTTGAACGTGGTAGAGAAACTAGAAAATCTGAAAAGAGAAATGCAAAGGCTCAATCTAGATATAGTAGGGGTCAGTGGGGTGAAGTGGAAGGAAGACAAGGATTTCTGGTCAGATGAGTATCGGGTAATATCAACAGCAGCAGAAAATGGTATAACAGGTGTAGGATTCGTTATGAATAGGAAGGTAGGGCAGAGGGTGTGTTACTGTGAACAGTTCAGTGACTGGGTTGTTCTAATCAGAATCGACATCAGACCAACAGTGACAACGATAGTTCAGGTAAACATGCCGACGTCGCAAGCTGAAGATGAACAGATAGAGAAAGTGTATGAGGATATTGAAAGGGTAATGCAGTATGTAAAGGGGGACGAAAATCTAATAGTCATGGGCGACTGGAATGCAGTTGTAGGGGAAGGAGTAGAAGAAAAGGTTACAGGAGAATATGAGCTTGGGACAAGGAATGAAAGAGGAGAAAGACTAGTTGAGTTCTGTAACAAGTTTCAGCTAGTAATAGCGAATACCCTGTTCAAGAATCACAAGAGGAAGTGGTATACTTGGAAAAGGCCGGGAGATACGGGAAGATTTCAATTAGATTACATCATGGGCAGACAGAGATTCCGAAATCAGATACTGGATTGTAAGGCGTGCCCAGGAGCAGATATAGACTCAGATCACAATATAGTAGTGATGGAGAGTAGGCTGAAGTTCAAGACATTAGTCAGGAAGAATCAATACGCAAAGAAGTGGGATACGGAAGTACTAAGGAATGACGAGATACGTTTGAAGTTCTCTAACGCTATAGATACAGCAATAAGGAATAGCGCAGTACGCAGTACAGCTGAAGAGGAATGGACATCTCTAAAAAGGGCCATCACAGAAGTTGGGAAGGAAAACATAGGTACAAAGAAGGTTGCTGCGACAAAATCATGGGTAACAGAAGAAATACTTCAGTTGATTGATGAAAGGAGGAAGTACAAACATGTTGCGGGAAAATCAGGAATACAGAAATACAAGTCGCTGAGGAATGAAATAAATAGGAAGTGCAGAGAAGCTAAGACGACATGGCTGCAGGAAAAATGCGAAGACATCGAAAAAGATATGAATGTCGGAAGGACAGACTCAGCATACAGGAAAGTCAGAACAACCTTTGGTGACATTAAAAGCAACGGTGGTAACATTAAGAATGCAACGGGAATTCCACTGTTAAATGCACAGGAGAGAGCAGATAGGTGGAAAGAATACGTTGAAAGCCTCTATGAGGGTGAAGATTTGTCTGATGTGATAGAAGAAGAAACAGGAGTTGATTTAGAAGAGATAGAGGATCCAATGTTAGAATCGGAATTTAAAAGAGCTTTGGAGGACTTACGGTCAAATAAGGCAAAAGGGATAGATAGCATTCCATCAGAATTTCTAAAATCATTGGGGGAAGTGGCAACAAAACGACTATTGACGTTGATGTGTAGAATATATGAGTCTGGCGACATACCATCTGACTTTCGGAAAAGCATCATCCACACAATTCCGAAGACGGCAAGAGCTGACAAGTGCGAGAATAATCGCACAATCAGCTTAACAGCTCATGCATCGAAGCTGCTTACAAGAATAATATACAGAAGAATGTAAAAGGAAATTGAGAATGCCCCAAGTGACGATCAGTTTGGCTTTAGGAAAAGTAAAGGGACGAGAGAGGCAATTCTGACGTTACGACTAATAATGGAAGCAAGACTAAAGAAAAATCAAGACATTTTCATAGGATTTGTCAACCTGGAAAAAGCGTTCGACAATATAAAATGGTGCAAGCTGTTCGAGATTTTGAAAAAAGTAGGGGTAAGCTATAGGGAGAGACGGGTCATATACAATATGTACAACAACCAAGAGGGAACAATAAGAGTGGACGGTCAAGAACGAAGTGCTCGTATTAAGAAGGGGGTAAGACAAAGCTGTAGCCTTTCGCCCCTACTCTTCAATCTGTACATCGAGGAAGCAATGACGGAAATAAAAGAAAGGTTCAGGAGTGGAATTAAAATACAAGGTGAAAGGACATCAATGATACGATTCGCTGATGACATTGCTATCCTGAGTGAAAGTGAAGAAGAATTAAATGATCTGCTGAACGGAATGAACAGTCTAATGAGTACACAGTATGGTTTGAGAGTAAATCCGAGGAAGACGAAGGTAATGAGAAGTAGTAGAAATGAGAACAGCGAGAAACTTAACATCAGGATTGATGGTCACGAAGTCAATGAAGTTAAGGAATTCTGCTACCTAGGCAGCAAAATAACCAATGACGGACGGAGCAAGGAGGACATCAAAAGCAGACTCGCTATGGCAAAAAAAGCATTTCTGGCCAAGAGAAGTGTATTAATATCAAATACCGGCCTTAATTTGAGGAAGAAATTTCTGAGGATGTACGTCTGGAGTACAGCATTGTATGGTAGTGAAACATGGACTGTGGGAAAACCGGAACAGAAGAGAATCGAAGCATTTGAGATGTGGTGCTATAGACGAATGTTGAAAATTAGGTGGACTGATAAGGTAAGGAATGAGGAGGTTCTACGCAGAATCGGAGAGGAAAGGAATATGTGGAAAACACTGATAAGGAGAAGGACAGGATGATAGGACATCTGCTTAGACATGAGGGAGTGACTTCCATGGTACTAGAGGGAGCTGTAGAGGGCAAAAACTGTAGAGGAATACAGAGATTGGAATACGTCAAGCAAATAACCGAGGACGTAGGTTGCAAATGGAAGGCATCATCAGAAGGAAAACATATTATCAATGATTACATTACGCTATGCAATGGCACACTGTTTAATAGATTAATGGAGCTGTACAGAAAGGGCGACACAAACGGATAAATACACACACACACACACACACACACACACACACACACACATACACACACAAACACGGATGCGGCGCGTGCATTTAGACCGAAAGGTAAAATTCAAATGTGGTGCAAAATTTGTATGCCAACAAGTGTACGTCCACATAGACAGACCAGAAACATAAGCCCTGTTTGTAAGGTGAAAAGGTCCACTTGCGGAACGTGCACGCTGCTTTGTTTGTATTTCGACAACAAAGAAGGCTCTGAGCACTATGGGACTTAACTTCTGAGGTCATCAGTCCCTTAGAACTACTTAAACCTAACTAACCTAAGGACATCACACACATCCATGACCGAGGCAGGATTCGAACCTGCGACGTTACGGTAGCGCGGTTCCAGACTGTAGCGCCCAGAACCGCTCGGCCACTCCAGCCGGGACAACAAATAAGAAAAGATATTTCGATTCTAACTGTAAGCAATCATAAAATACGGTAGTGACATTCTTCACACGGAAAAATTACGTTTATATGTAAAGAGATCTGTTAGGTCGCCATCCAATCTCGCAGTGATATTTACTTGTAGAGAGGCGGTATCTATACACAGAGGGTCCTACGTAGCCTAGATATGTAGAAACAAATAATGTAACGCAACAACATACAAAACTGTGTCCAGGCCTAATTTCTTTATAATAACCATTACTTAAAACATAATTACAATTTGCAGAATTGAATAAAGAACATCCACTAACGATGCCACAAATGTGCTGAAAAATGTTTGTGATGATATAAAAAACCGTTGTTCGCTTAACAGTCCGATTGGAAAACCAGTAATGCATGCCTAGAAAGAAAGAAATAATGGAAACGTATCGTGAAATTGGATAGTACTGGCAGGCCGATTAATAGCTACATCACACGATTTAAACAGCTGCAGTTTCACAGAATGAGCGGCGGATGTGTTGACTTGTCTACTTAGGGCTTGCTACGAGTAGTAATCAGGCTCCATGGTGCAAACAATACAAGAATATTTTATTAAGAACACACACACACACACACACACACACACACACACACACACACACACACACATGAACAGCGCTGCACGTCTGCTTTTAGCCAGACTGTTGAGTATCGGCACATTGAGAATAATTTCCGTCGTAACACATCAAAACGACGACGAACATAACGAAGAAAAACGTAAAGAGGGCCATAGTGTATTTCTCTGCATCAAGCTGGATCGAATTTAGCACATCTAGCTAGTTCAGACATTGATGTTAACATGTTACTGACATAAATAAGATGAAATTACATTTTACGAAACAGATTTCGTCATTTCTACGCAGGGAAACTAGAGCGAAACTGGATGTTCAGGTCACTTACAGCCAAAATGCGGCATTATTTTTTTCCGTTAATGAGTAGTGGAATTTGAATATTGGAACATTATTATTCACGAGAATATAAATAGGATCTTTCAGTTTCATCATATTTGTTGAGTCTACAGCGGTCATGTATTGTAAATTTATGGTTTAGTAGGGATTCATGAGAAAATTTACACGACCTTTCAGTTCTATCATATTTATTGAGACCACAGCGGCAAATACGTTATAAATTGTTGGTTTGGTAGTACACAACTGATGCTGTACAACTTGCTTTTCTTCTCGTTATACAGTACTGCACTACGCCGACAAGATATAGATACTTTTGTGATTTCATATTTTGTCCATTAGTAACAGTTTTATAACTGCTACGCATCCTATTTGTAATATTTAATATGATTATTCTCTAGAGTGTGGCGTTCCATTCTCAACTAAGTCTTTATCATACTTACTGTAAACATAATACGCGTATAAAACTATATGCAAAGGGAGCAGGGCAGAGACGTACCGATAGTCGATGATCGGACAGTAAGCATTGGGTAATAGAGTGAGAGAGCGGGTCGTGATTGTTGTTTTTAAACTTACCTCTCTGGTGGGTAGTCGCTAGTCGCTTGTCTGCTGAACATATTTGCTCGACATGTATGCAGGTTAAAAAGAAAAATATTAATGTTGTTGAACGTCTTAATGTGGTGTCATGATTACCTGACTTCTTGGATTGGCCTCAAGTGTTGTGCAGATGGTTTTATTCTCAAGCTGTTGGAGAGGAAAGAAAAAATTCTCGCTGCCACATTGGCCTGAGGTAATGCGAGGGTGAACTGCACTCCCTGCTGAGCAAATTGCCCGGTTGACCCGCCTTCTCGTAGAACTCACGGGTACTCTGTCGGAATCTGTCCCGCACCAGCAGGATGCCTGTCTCGTGTAGCAGAGTTAAATACAAGCAAGGTAGGTACAGAGCGAGCTTGAGAGCCAGATTCAGCATCCTCGCTGATGTGACACATGACACAGATAAACTGGCGACTTCGTTACAGTATTAAGCAGGATAATGTACATGCACATAATGTTTGACAATGACTACAGTAACAGTAATTTGTGGTGGATATATACTTTTAAAATGCGAATTTAAACAGACAACCATGTCGATTGCTTCTTGTTAGCATGTATTCAGTGGAAGCAGACACTTTTGACGACGAATTACCTAAGAAAGTAATTCCGGATACAGCCTGAATTTAAAAAAAAATTTAAAAAAGATATTGCTCCTCACACACAATGCTAGACCCATACATCAAACTAGTAATGTGATTTGGATGTTAAACACGAATTACAAGCTAGGCAGAGAAATCTTACTTTGCACAACGATTTACTACAGATCTTGCGATCGGCAATTGAATTTAAATGAACCTGAGTAATCGTAAAGGCCAGTGGCACTGCCACAGTCGTAACACCGGTTCCCGTCAGATCATTGAAGTTAAGCGCTGTTGGTCTCGGCTAGCACTTGAAGATTGATCGTCAGTGTACGCCGAGTGCTGTTGGCAAGAGGGATTCACTCATTCCTTGTAAGGCCAATATAGGAGCTACCTATTTCAGAAGTAGTGTCTCAGGTCACAATGGTTGACAACGGCCTGGAGAACGGTGTATTGACCACATGCACTTCCAATCGGCAACCAGTCACACCTCTCGGCACAGCTATTGGTTGGTACCAATGGTCTTTCCGTGTCCTGTTAGGAAGGAGTTTAGTTTGAGTTTCAGTGAGATCCTCCACCATAATCTTCGCGATGCTAACAAAGAGAATAGCCATGCTCTTATTGCAGTTGTGCTCATCAGGCAAAAGCCAAACAGGATCTTAGCACCAAGTAGATCCGCTAAGAGCTAACTGCATCATCAGACTCTAAAACTAGCTCTTCTTCAAACTTCACTATAACACAAGTTCCTCTACAGACTTGCGACCTAGCATGTACCGCGCAGCAGGCTGTCACCTGTTTGGTCAATTCACCTGTAACTCAAAGAATGCTTCCTGAACATCTTATAGACTAACTCTCAGGTCAACTATGCTGTTAGCAATCGATAAGTGGTTCCAGAATTGTATCCTTGTAGTAAGCCTGCGATAGCTAATGCACGAAAAATTTGACTAGTGGAAGTTGCAAATTCAACAGTAAAAGTTGCGAATTTAATAGCCAACAATTAACTTTTTACGTAATCTTGAAATCCCTATTCCAGTCATATCGCATAATTACATTTCGAAACACAGTAGTTTGAAATAATTTTTCAGTTTGCATCTTTAGTGATAGATCTTGCCATTGAGCTGTTGTTTAAGGGGGTCTACAAAGGTCACCCATATTCGTATTATTAACACCTACAAACAGTTTCTGTTTTGTGTCAATTTTTACTCATGTTTGTCATTACGAGACTCCGGCCAAGCCGAATGCAACACATTATTTTTCATGATGGAAAATTGAGACAACGATGGATACATTGTAAGTGCAAGTTGGTTTACGTTCTGAAACTTGCCATTTATTAATTAGCTACATTTGTTTGTGAACTACCAGGTTCTTTCAGTTATTCGTGAAACTTACTACGATTCATGTGCGTTTGTGTCACGAAACGGTTTATGTTGTATCCATAGTTCATACTTTCTTGTTCTCGCTTCCTAATAGGTAACGTGACTTTAACAGCAACTGTCACAGAGAGGCTTGTGCTTCCATCTCTCAGGCGTTTCATGTTCCATTTCTAGGAATCAGGCGAGTATGTTTTTGCTCTGTTGTGTAAACGCTGATGGAATATAGTGAAGTTACTTCATAAAGTCTTACAGTGACTGGGTGTTATAGGGAGTATCAGTCCCCACGAAAACTAGGATATCTCCCTTTCATTACCTATAGCATCATGCCGTAAGAAAAGTGTTTGATTTTGAATGCTGTTCTATTTCTAGTTTGTGCCCTTCAGATTCAGAATCCGAAAATTTACAAAGAGCGCACACAATAATCTTTTAAGATGATAAGTTAAGAGGGAAGCCAGCTTTATGTTTTGAGGTGATTAACTAGCAGAAAACAATGAAGACGGATTTCTTCCGGAGGAGGTGTAAAAGGAGGTAATTAGTAAATCAGTACCAAGTATTGGAAGAAAGTAAAGCTGAAATGCTGGTAAAAAGACAGTATTTTAAATGATGTTAATGGAAGCGGAGAATAAGCTAGATAAATTAGATAGAAGGTTACAGAAGAAAACAGGTGAAGTGCAACACGCTAGGAAAAGAAACATGTGAAACTATAAATATATTTAAAATGAAGTGGACAACAGACTAGGAAATTGGGAAGAAGAAAAACAGTGAACTGAAGATGACATTATACGTTTCATCGATGTAACAAAATATTAATTGAATAATTTAACCCTCCCAGTACCACTGGAGAGAATGTGACTCCATAAGGACATTGGCAATGCATTTCTCCTTTGTTTTCAGTGCTATTGTTTTCAAAACACTATTTTCTTCCTCTGTGTCAGTTGTATACTATGAGGTTTTGTCCATTATTTACGTTTACAGCACATTAAAATTCATTTATCGTGTTTGCACTGAGTGCCACAGTGGTCAATATGACTCCAACTTAAATTGTTTGTTTTTTTCCTTAATGTAACACTTATGAGAATAAAATGATGATTTTACCATGAATGGCCGTTGTACAAAACATCTACAACAATGAAAATATTATTTACTGCCCGTTTTTGTACCTATTTTTATGATGCCTATTTTTAAGGTTTCTCCCATCAGCTGTTGTTGTACCCTTCATAGTACCCAATAAGCTCATTGGAAAATATGTCTTCAAAAAAAAAATGGTTCAAATGGCTCTGAGCACTATGTGACTTAACATCTATGGTCATTATTCCCCTAGAACTTAGAACTACTTAAACCTAACTAACCTAAGGACATCTCATCACGAAAAATATGTCTTCCTTGCATATGACTTTCTCTCTGAGTCAATTGTATCCAATGATTTTTTTCAGGTTTATATTTACAAAAGATTAAAATTTATTTATTTATTTATTTATTTATTTATTTTTTCACTGAGTGCCACTGGGCTCAATAAGACACCAGTCTAAATTTCATTTCGTCTCTTGAAGGTAATATTTGTGAAAATAGGATCATTACTGTTACAATGAATAACTGTAATGTGTTTATATGTTACTTCATTAAAATATTGCCAATATATCTGGCGTGAATTCCTTGCGTTCTGTATGAGCCCAGTGGTACTCAGTGAGACAAAAAAATTCTGGGAGTAAAGGGTTAAGCTAGAGTGGAAAAGTGGAATTGGAAATATGGTGTCAAAACGGATATAGAAGAGGCGGAAAATTTGATATAATGGAAAGTACATGTAGAGAAAATACAGAGTGAGTTTGCGACTGGCTTAAACGAATAGGTAGAATGCTCGGATAAAAACATTGAGGCCCAAACGGTTCAGTGTATAAAAGGTAACAAATGAACAATATTATGTTCGGAATTTCAAGAGAGACATAAAAAATGAAATAGAAGTGGAGGACATTTCTGAGTGTGGACATACGATGAAGTGTTTGGAAAAGGTCGCTTATAGTACAAGTATCTCGTTGATCTACTAGAAGTTTTAACAATACAGGTTTTTATCCTAATGACAATTGTATCCTTTTCATTTAAGAGGTAATGTGAAAGAGCCAGTTCACTTCTGACAGATCAGAATAGGATGTAGTAAGACGAGCCAGTGTGGTGCAAGAGATAGATGAAACATTTTTCAGGGTTTTGTTACAGGATTTGTAGTAAATAATGGTCCAAGCAAAAACAAAGTAAAGTGATTGTATAATTTAGGAAGGCCTTCTGTTTTTTGTAGGAGAACGAAAGGGAGCATGAACGAGTATTGTGAGTAACTGGTGATTAAATTAAAACGTTTGGATAGCCCACGGAGTGAAAAGGAAACACTGAAAGTACCGTCCTAGTAAGAGATGTGTCTGAATAGGTCGCAAATGTAGTATAAGAGGTTGTGAGGTGTGGGTGGTCTTATTGTGATTTGATTTTATAGAAAAATCATGAAAATTATGACACCCCCAACCCATTACAATGTGTGTCTCTGTTGGTACTCTGTTGTAAATGCCTAAGCAACAGTTGGTTCCAATGCCATATGTGCAGTGCCAACAACAGAGCTTGACATCCTGCTAATAGAAGCAACCGTCAACAACTGTTTTCAGCCATACTACTGGCTTCATCTGTCAATGACAAGCTCCATGAAGCTGTTGCTTCTGCAGTTCGACACACTATCGCTTGACAACAGGCGGATGCCGGTCACCGACACTTTTCAGACCTTTTGATGGTGACGCAAACATCTGAGCCGTGATAAAAATAGCTGTTTTGAAGAGCGCGCCGCAGCGCGTAGTGTGATGCAGTCGCCGTCCGTTTCTGGCGGTGGCGCCGCTGTGGCAATCGCAGCTTTGGTGTCTCCCTCTGGTGGGAAAGGGGAAAGGTTGCCTGTTCACGTGCATTTAAGGGGTACTATGAGCTCGCCAGTCAGTCAGTCCGGGGAGTCTGGGTCAGTCTCTCGTCACCAGCTTGCTAGTCTGTCTATCGTGCGCATTTGTGAGGCAGTTAGTGTCTGTCTGTCGTCCGGAGTGCTAGTATGTCTTCCGTTTGGATCAACATTTAAGGTCGGCAAAATGAGAGTCTTTCCACTCCGCCAGTAAGAGAGCTCAACGAGTGGTCGCCCGGTTCGGGCTTAGTTCCCGCATCTGAGTCTGCGCGTTAGGCCACCAGTCTGCTCGAGTTTGCTCAGGCAATGGTCGTTGGCGGTTGGATCGATCGGTTGGTCGGTCGCGCACTGAGACACAAGATGACTTGTCCGTTTTGAGCGTCGGCGCATGTGAGGTCGCCACGTGAGTCCAGTGGGCCGCGCCGTATAAGGAGGGGTAGTGGCTTCGCGGTCGACACGAGAGCAACAGGAGTCAACCCGCGACATCGGTCTGGCCGGTGCGAGCTGCAACGCCGTGAGACGGGAGATCGGCGCGCCTTCCTGTGTCAGTTGAAGCGGCTGGCAGCGGAAGGTTCGGGAGAGCGATTTGGGGGTGCTGCGCGAGGTCTTCTCGAGAAATTGCAGTTTATTAGAAGTTAAGTGATTGGTGATATGTTGACTGATTTACTCTTGTTAAATTCTACTTGTTTTCTTGGTCAGTCTCACGTCCCCAGCTTGCTCGCCTGTGTCTCGTCCGCATTTGCTAGGCGGTAAGTGTCTGTCTGTCGTTAGGAGCTGCCTCTGTCATGTTTGTCAGATTTGGTGTGCTAACGAATTTATTGCTTGGAGTGTAACGGCCTGATTCCTGAAACATGTTTTGATCTTGCCTGTCATCTTGAGAGGCGGTATCTGTGTACTGTAGAGCATCTTAACTTGTTTGGCCAACCCTGTAGGATTTTATATAAGATTTCATTTTATGGGCTTTTATTTAAATGATCATTTTAGTATATAAAGTTACCACCTTTTTACTGTGAGACTTTCTTAGAAGTTAAAATCAAGTTGCACCTTCGGTGACAAAGTTAATATTTTAATTTTTAGTGTTTTGTACGATTTCCATCCCTCCTACGAGGGTGCATAGTTTGTGTACTTGTGTGAATTGTTAAAACTTTAATTTTAAAATAATCTGGTGTGTTGCAGATTTGCACCAGTGTAGTCTTTCAGAGGCTGTTGTGAGCGGTTATAACTACGGCCGTGTCAAAAGGGAGCGGCAAGGTTCTCTGCCCGAAAGCTCATACAGTCAAAACTTGTTTCTTTCTGTCTCTGAATAAATTGTAACTTGATATTTAGAGGGTGCTTTCTGACTATAATTTTATATCTGTTTCTTTTAAAAATAATTTTTAGGCATTAGTAAAGTGAATAAAATTCCCATTTGTTAAAAGCGATTTGGTAATGATTTCATCAGTTACTCCCTGGCAACTATTTCCACGCTTACATAGTGTGATGAAAGGTGTTAATGTCCTTGATGAATCGCTACTAAATCAAATGAATTCTTACGAATATTCTTTGAAAATAGATTACGGTTCAACGCCCTATGCTCTCACGGAGTTAGCGCTGAGTCGCTGAATTTGAACCCTGCCCTGATGAGTCAGCAGCGATAGCGATCAGCTGGGCGTCCAGTCTGTGTCCACCAAGAGTTTTCAGCGTCACTATGCCGACACTGGGCTGTGAACGAGGCACCTCCACCTGTGGTTCTGGCAGCCAACAATCCGCCAGCCATCCGCCCCTACCCTTCTGCCACGGGTCCAACTCCGCTCTGGGCAGTGCCGTCAGCGTGCGTGGTGCGGCAACATACAATAAAGTACAAAATGTCTCTGCCCTTCCCCATACCGCCCCCAGTTAAGCCACGTGTGGCGGCCGGGTTGTAGCCATCGTGTCAGCAGCATTGTGTGAGCAGTGTTTTGCATTCATTGACAGTATGTCTGCAGCATCACACCTGTCTCCCATAGACTCGAGCACATCCTGACAAGCAAGAACTATACTCCTATTTCTCCCCAAATACTCTGCCCACTACACTGGCGCCCAAGATGAAATATATTTTTGCGGCACCCCTAATTCAACCATCTGTAGTAATCTTTATTTAAACAAATTTAACCGGTGTATTGTACTCCCCTACTATAATTTACTAAAGGCCATAGTCTACTTAGAAGGAAAACTAAAGAATAACTCTGCTATTAAGGCAACATAGCTGCCATTTCTATAGGGCTAGCAGAAACTTCTTTAATACACGAAGGACGCAAGATAAAATACTCCTTACCCACCTTAAAAAAAGGAGCTAGGAGTAAACTGCTGCCAGATAGCGTATGTCACCTGCTTCTTATGTATATCCACCAAACTACTACCAGAGAAGACATAAACAGGACTAAAATAGGCAGCTGACAGAGTGTGTATAACGGTTTGCAAATACAGCAACGAGTCTGACAGTGTACAGCCGTACTTTGTATTCATACTAGGGAAGACTATGGGTCGTCGCCAACGTTCATTCTGTCTGTGTGCCTGCAGCGCAGAATCGCGCCAAAGCAGAAGCTGTACTTACGAGCTTAAGAAAACGTGATCACTGTCCAAACAGATTCCTAATTTATCACTAAGGACAGTCTTTCAATTACAGTGTGGTATGGAAAAAACAGACCATTCCAAACGAAGATAACCATTAGCAGAAAGCGAAACATCACAGAACACCATATAGCCCTGTGTACAACACTATACACGACGAAGGTAGAGTGTAGGGCACGCGAACGTTTTGGCACGGGTGGTTCAAAGCGCGAACTTGAAGAATAACCCGTCTTCCCTTTGGATGCCTTGGACTTAGGCGCCCAGTCATTTAGTGCACGAGTGGATGTAAATTGTGGAACACGGAATGACATCAAATATGATGAGCGGTGTAACAACAAATGAAACCGACGTCGCCATATTTGGCAGTTTGCCCTCTTAGAACTCAGTCAATCTGTGAACAGCGCATCGATTCTGGATAACAGAACCACGTGAGTGACACAGTTACTAGCACACTCATTTCGTATTGGGGAGAAGCAGTTCAAATCCCCAACTAGCAACCAAGATTTAGGTTTTCGACGATTTTCGTCAGTTTTTCAAGGAAGATGTCTAGATCCATCTCTGACGGTCTTATTGTCGTTGGGACCTTAAACTATAAACTTCATTTTGCTTCACTTTCGAATACTAGGGGTATGAAGAAGTGGTCAGCATTACAGACTAGCTTAATTACTGAAGCTAGTTATCGGTATGACAGGAAATGGTTTCCTGACAGTTGGCAATTTCCGCTCTGAAGTACAAATTTACCATTAAATTTGTACGTTCTACTAAATGTACCTGGCACAACAAGAAAACGGAAGATGTGATGAAATTTAAGGAAATACGTTACTGTTATTAGTCCTGCGAACTCAGCTCGCCCTTTTCCTCCAAGAGACCCACAGCGCAGTGGACAACATCGCTCACGCTTATGCCGTGTTCCTTGACTTCAGTAAGGCATTTGACACCGTCCCGCATTGGTGTTTAATGAAAAAAAAAATTCGAGCTTACGGAGTATCGGAGCAGACCTGCGATTGGATTCAAGACTTTCTTGCAGATAGAACTCAACACATCGCTCTTAACGGAACTAAATCGACAGCTCCGGAGTATAACAGGGAAGTGTGATAGGACCGTTGCTGTTTACAATATATATATATATAAATGATCTAATAGAAAGCCTCGGATGCACTTTAAGCCTATTCGCAGATGATTCAGTTGTTTATACCAAAGTAGCAACGCCAGAAAATAGTTAGAGTTTGCAGAGCGTCCAGCAAAAAATTGATGAATGGTGCTGACTCTGACAGTTGAACCTGAACGTAAATAAATGTAACATATTGCTCGAACATAGGAAAAGAAATCCACTACCGTACAGCTACACTATTGATTACAAACAACTGGAGACAGCGTCTGTAGTAAAATATCTAGGCGTAACTATCCATAGCGACCTTAAGTGGAATGACCATATAAAACAGATAGTGGGAAAAGTAGACACAACTCAGATTCATCGGAAGAATTTTTAGGAAATGTAACTCATCCACGAAAGAAGTGGCTTATAAGGCGCTTGTTCGCCCGGTTCATGAGTACTGTTCATCTATCTGGGATCCCTGTCAGGCAGGACTGATAGATGAGATAGAGAAGATCCAACAAAGAGCTGTGCGTTTCATCGCGGGATCGTTTGGCTGGTGGGAGAGCGTTACGGAGATGTTAAACAAACTCGACTGGCAGACGTTACAAGAGAGACGTTGTGCATCACGCAGGAGTCATACAACGTATTACTTCCCCCCAGATACATCTCGCGTACTGGCCAAGAGGAGAAAATTTGAGAAATTAAGGCCAATACAGAGGCTTACCGACAATCATTCTTCTCACGCACTATTCGCTAGTGGAACAGGGTTAGAGGAATCAGATAGTGGTACCGAAAGTACCATCCGCCACACACCATTAGGTGGCTTGCGGAGTATGATTTAGATATAGAATATGATTTCTGATTTGTCTTGTGTTCGAGACGTTAACTTTTTTTATAATGAAGTAGTCACATTAGATCTTAACACAAATAATGCACCTAGTTGCAACAAAACTTGAGAACACAAATTCCTCAGATACCAAATGAAACGTGTAAACTGCAAGCAGCCTTTCCCCACTGCGGAGTAATTCGTATCTCACCCACAGCCGCAACTGCACTGCTCGGAGCTGGGACAGCATTGGTTTCAAGCGTTGCAGAGTAATGTGAAGATTGAGCGGATATGATCTCACAGTTGTTCGCAGCACTTCTCGTACGGTGGACCATGGAATTTTCGGCTACCGTAGCGCAGCTCTCGTACTGCTTGAAGATCGCACATCGTCTCCTGATCCTCAGCCATTGCAAAAGTAGCGTCTTCAACAATTTGTGGCGCAGTTGGTCGTCAGCCTCTCTCAAGGGCAAACCGAATCATTGGTCGATCCTTCCAATCAGTGTAACCACCAAGATGAACAGATCTGAACGCTGTCATGTGTACTTTAAAGCATATTTGTGGCACTGGTCAAAATAAAGGGAGCAGAATGCTATTTACAACTTGTACAGGAATCAGACGCAGTTATCAGAGTTAGCAGGCGTGAAAGGGAACCAGTGGTTCGGGAGGGAATGAGACGGGGTTGTGGCCTATCCTCGATGTTATTCAGTATGTACGTTGGACAAGTAGTAGAGAAATCCAAAGAAGTATTTCAAGTAGGTATTTAAGTTCAGGGAGAAGAAATAAAAACCTCTAGGTTTGCCGGTGACAATGTGATTCTGTCAGAGACAGTATAGGACTTGGAAGAGCAGTTTAACGGAATGACCAGTGTCATGAAAGAAGGGTAAAAGATGAACATCAACAAAAGCAAAACAAGCTTAATGGAATGTAGTCGAATTAAATCAAGAGCTGGTAAGGGAACTAGATTAGGAAAGTAGACACTTAAAGTTGTAAATGAGTTTCGCTCTATTTCTCTGGAGTGTAGCGGTGTATGGACAGTTTAAATAAAAAGAGAATAGAAGCTTTAGAAATGCTGTGCTGCACAAGAATGCTGGAGATTAGATGGGACGATCACGTAACTAATGAGGAGGAAGACAAGAAATTTGTGGCAGAACTTGACGAAAGAAAGGATCGGATGACAGGACACATTCTGAGACATCGAGGGATCACCAGTTTAGAACTGGAGGGCAGTGGGGGTGCTAAAAATCGTAGAGGAAGACCAGGAGGCGAAGAGAGTAAGCGGATTCAGAAATATTTACGTTGCAGTAGTTATTCGGTGATGAAAGGGCTGGCATAAGACAGAGCAGCATGGAGAGCTGCATCAAACCACAACACTGGTTGATTAGCTATTTCCCTTCGGAAGGTCCTTACAAATGTTTCCACAAAGTTTCGTTGTGCTTTCAAGTTGCAAAATATACATAATTTACGACTGTCACAGTGTTGAAACAGATTCATACAGCGAAATACACTAAAACTATAAGACCATGGCGGAGACATGGAATCAACATCACATTGGCCTTATCTATACTACATGCTGCGATATACAAATGATTAGCGTTTCAGCGCAACCACACAAAACAGTAGGGAATAAGGCCACCTAGATTACGAATGCAAGGAAACCTCAAGCAGCGGCTTTCCCATTCGGAAATCGGATTTGAATACTGATTGTTCATCAGAAGATCGTGATATGTCCCCTGTACCAAGTAAAATCATCTTCCTGCATTTGTCGCAGTTTCATATTATTAGCATCATAGCCTATTAACATACGGGTTTGTCACTCTGTGGAACCCCACGACTGCCATGTAAATGTGGAATCGATGGATTCAGAAAGGCCTTGCTAAACGCCATGCCGTATCTCAATGGTCACATGAGAATACTGCCCAAGAGGTCAGCTATGTAGTTCGCTTGGTTCATGTAGGCACATTATGTACCTTGTGTCAGGAAAGTAGCTTTTTTTTAGCAAGATAAGTTGTCAGTCTACTTAGCTATTTCGGAAATAATTATGCCCTTAGCCCGAAAGACAATGATGATGCCCTAGCTGGACGTCAGATTCTGACAGCGACTACGGTTTTTCCACGTCCCAACGACACGCTTTATATACCCTCCATCTCTAGTATCTACACTTGCTGTCTGTCGTGGATATTGCACGTTGATGTTGAATATTAACGTGACTGGACAGTGTATATACTCATAGTAAGTAAAATTTCGTCATTTGCTATCCTTCGTGGTATTGTAGTTTTAATGACGAACAGTGTTCTAAGCGAGCACTGCATCGGTCATTGAGACTTCCAGATATACGATATGTACTCAGTTTTTCAACCAGTTCAGTTATCTTCGATAGATGAGTATATCTGATCTTTCCAAAAATGTTTGTTCACAGTTCTTGGATATAGTCTCCCAAGAACGAAATAAGTGTCCGGTGTAAGATATCATTGTTCGTTACAAGAATGAATACAAAAATCCTTTCCACAGACAATGTGAATTTTGCTAAGAGTGTAAAGCCTATTTCTTACTATGCACCGAATACTTGTGTAAGAACCAACCCTAGCGCTCTTATTCTCACTTGTAAGCTTTCGTTAGTCAAGTCATATTTACTCTCTACGTTTACCTTCTTTCCATACTTATTTATTTAGTCGGAGCCACTGAGAGGCAATATAGATTTACATACTAAGAAAAAACTGCTGTAACTACTATTCTCATTTTTGAGTGAGACTGGCATAAAAAGAAACAGAACAGTCACCGAATGAATAATGTAACACTTTCGATCAAGACGTAGTAAATAAAAGCGAAAATTATTGGCAAACCCATATTTCGGACGTGATAGTGAGTAAGTGTTTTATTTATCTTCGACAGACGGCCTATTTCCCTGTCATACTGTTTCAAACTTAGCTGAGTCGGGTTTTACTTTCACATAAAGTGCCTTTTCTGAAGCAGTATTCATTAATGTCACTTTCTTTATTCCAACGAGACTGGAATCAGTACTGGAGGTTGCTTCATTTTCACTCACGCTTTTTTTTGTATCCGCTGTGTTTGTTTTATGTCAGCACATATTTAAATTCGCACTCGCAAAGAACATTTGGCTGCTTTGCACACATCCATGTACACATGAAAGCACGACAAGAGTTGGCACTTTTCAAATAAAAGCAACAGGCTATGATGTTAACAGCGAATATAATATCACAGTGCTCAAAAAGGCAGTCTGCTTTTGTTAAAAAAATGCACGTATAATGCGATGCAGTGCATACCCTCTCTAATGAATACGATATGTATTGTGTTTAGCCATCATAGGACCACAATAGCAGTTTATTCCACATATAAACAAGAGAAAAAAGCAGATGATCTATTACGTTAACACTATTGCTGTTAGCGAGTGGAAAACAGATACAATGAATTACAAATGTAAACCGGGGAAAGCTTTGAAGAACTATGAGTCAAAATAAAATATAGCAACGATTTTTGTGGATTATGTGAGAGAACAGATGCAGAAATACGTGCGCACCAACACCGATACAATTACTAGCGCTAATTCTCAGTAAATTACGGATGTGATGTTCAAAGCACGAAAGGAACACACACTTAATTCAAGGGCAAAAGAAACTGAGAATAAGAAAATGGAAACAGAGAAAATAATTATAAGGATATTACCATTCTTCAGGCAAGTACAACAGTCACAGAAAATCTGAGACATCATACATTCCACTTCAGCCTATAACAATTGCTTTTTATCCATTACTCACCAGTTTCATCTGTTTTGCAATTTTCACAACTGGGTTTGAGATTCGAGCAGAAGGAATATCAGTAATAAGATTTGCTGTTGATATTGCTACCCACAGGGAAACTGAGGAAGAATTACAACTATTAAATGAAAAATGTAGTGAAAACCAAAGTATAAGACGCAGTGGACATTTATCAAAAATGAGAGTACTCAATCAGGTCCAAAGAGGTGGCATCTTTATGTTGCAGAATAATGCCCGCCCATATGTCGCCAAGGTTGTTTTGAATAGGCAGCAGAAGTTTCGTTGGAAGCCCTAGCACATCCTCCATGTGCTAAATCCGCGAGTAACTGGATACCGATGCACACGTCAGAAAAACAGGAGAGGAACGATGACGACGGAAGGCGGGAATATTGCCTGCGGAAGGGACTAAAACCCACTCCAGTGTCGGGCAACTGGGATGGCCGAACGGCAAACACGACACAAGAAGAGCAATTCAAGTCACAACGAAGCGCAACTAATTTCGACATAACGCTGTCAACAGTTCAAGTACCGGGCAGAATCCAAATCGAGACCAAAGACGGGAAACAAAGCAATGTCGTCGAGGAGTATGCAACAGTACGGCGGAGGTAGTAACAAACCCTGTCAGACGAAATACACGAATGACTGAGTGGCCTAGGTGCGGTGGTATTTATGCCGTCCGCGAGGGAAATCAGTGGACGCTGTATTCATGTGGCGAGACGGGAGCGCTCTCACTAGACGAGTGCAACGCTGCTGCGACACTGCCATCGTCCATCAAGATCCATTTGCTCTGGTGGGCATTCAACTATCGCGCAGCCCGAGACCACATCCTCTCACCCCACCCCCCATCCCCCCGCCCTCGCCCACCCAGGAATGGGTGCGTAAGGTGCCATGGAAGATGGAACGAAGATGCAGGTGAAGGTGCAGCCTCGTCGACTGTAAGAAGAAAATGCCGTGAGTGCTTGACAGAAATGGAGGTGCCAGTGGAAACACTGACCAAGAGAGGACAGCTGGGGTAAAGGATGTCCACAGCAGCTGCCTGCGATTCAGATCTTTGTCTCGCACTCACACCAGAAGACGGCGGAAGAGGGGCTGTGAAGAGAATGCTTGTGTCCAAGGCTGGAGCTGCTTGTGGTGACAGAGCTAGTGGCCCTTTTGTGTTTGGACCGACTTAACTCGTCGACTGTGGATGGACACTGTCATTGCTGGCGTTCAAACGTCAGCACTCCCATAGAAGCATGCATACGCCGCCGTGCCAATGGTGTATCATCAAGTGGGATGACTGCGGGGTGTCACCAGATGAAGCAAGGTCAAAGGCTGATGCCCATGGAGGAGCTCCGCAGGGTTAGGATTGTTAATTGGTGTGGTGAAGAGCTCAAAAGCAAAGTAAGGGCCGGCATTATGACAGGGGATTCGATAATCTGTTTCTGCTACTGATTAGAAGTCTGGACCAAATGTTCAGTTATACCATTTGGAGAGAAATGTGTCCCAAAAAGGGATGTAAGCGTGGTTTTCAATTTCACAAAAGCCTCTTCGCAAGCAACTGAACGAGAGATTGCGCAAAGTGGACCACCTGGGGTAAGAATATAGCATAATAGTCAAGAAAAGCTTGTAATTCAGGTGAGGTCGATAGGCAACGCAAAGAAGTGATGGCGGTAGTGTTCGGAATAGGAGGTCGGCTTCCCTCTTTAGGGACCCAGTGCCCCAAGCACTCAACTCAATCTGCACTTCTGGAAGCGACAACGCAGGTCTGTGTCCCACAGCATCGAGAAGGTACGAATGTTATCCAAATGCTCCTGGCAGGACGATCCTGTGACAATAAGGTCATGCAACTAATTAATCTAATCCAGAAATGATGTGTCACCTGTTCCAGAAATCGAGGGAATATTGGAGGAGCTGAAGGAATGCGAAGGGAAAGTTGCCCAAACGGCGTGTTGAGGACGACAGTATTATGTAATGCCTCATCTACGAGTAGCTGGGAGTACACATCAGAGGTTGATTTTCGGAAAATATTACATACGCAGTTTGGTGAGGAGATCTTCTTGCTGGGGAATAGGATGGGTTTCTGAAAGAGATTATGCATTGATGGTCACCCTGAAGTACCTACTCAAATGAAGAGACCCATTGGTCTTCCGGATTATGCCCACGGCCCATTCACTAGATTTGACGGGTGCGACAACCCCAGCTGCCTGCAGGTGAAAGAGTTCCTGCTTCACAGCAGCCAGTAAGGCCAACGGAATCGGTCAAGCAGGCTAAAAACGAGTCGTGGCATACTGCTGAATCGTGTAGTGCGCCTGAAAGTCGGAAGCACACCCCATATCCTGTTGAAAAGAGACGAAAACGCCATGCAGAAGCCATCCAATTCCTGGAAAGGGCCTGCAGTGGAAACCACCTTGACTTCACCAAAACTAGAAAATCCAAATGTCGTGTCAAGTCAAAATTGTTGGTAGCCGACGGATAGTCAACGACAAACAAAGTCAAAATCCGACTAACGTATTTGTAAGTTGCCGCAAAAGAGAGCTGCCCACGAAAAGGAATCGTACCGTCTAAATAGGCCATCAATTGAGGGGACAAGTCAGGTGAACTCAGTCGGACATACGATGCCTGAGTGATCGAAATGATGGTGCCCCAGTGTCTACCTGAAAACGGATGCCATGTGAGATATGCGTAGCGGGAGGACAATTTCTGTGTGAAGGGGTCGCCCTGGGGGACTACTGTATGCAGCGTATGTACTGTGTTCTGCTGTGGTCATGGCGTTGGGTGGAGCTGGGTCATGCGACTGCGACATATTGAGCGGAAGTGCCCCACCTTGCCAAAGCCTGTACAGGATCCCAGCCATATGGACAGTCTGCTCAGGACTGAGAGGAAAAACACTGTGGGCATGAAGGAAGCAGCCGTCGTCGAGGGGTGACTGGAGGCTCAGAAGTCTCAGAGACATGGTGATCGTCCTACTTATATGATGCTGAGGTTGCACACATGGGGGCGCGTGGACTACCGCCACTTGCGACTTAACAATGAATCCTTTTTTAGCCGCCTGTGCAATTTCGAACAAGTGAGCGATGCGCAAGATATCTTCTAACTACGGGTAATCCAGTTTCAACGCCGTCATGCAAACCTTTAGGTTGAACCACAACGTCTCGAATCAGGGAGTCGGCGTAGGAAGCCTTGCAGCGTTGAATGGTGTAGATGTTTTCGTGTGAGTCCTTGCAAGTCAGTGACCAACGAGTCGGATAGTTGTCGACTCTTCATGCCACTGATGAACCTCAAGCCCGGCGCCCTGAAAGGAGAGGGCGACGGGGTCAGATAGACGGGCCAGTTTTCCGATGGCAGAAAAAGTGTCAGTCGATGAAAATATGTATCCCAGACCTCCATAGCGCCTCTGGAAGGCGGAAAAGAAGGAGAACAGAATATGGTGTCAACAGCAGGGATGCCAGTCTCTGGAGCACAATGGCATTCTACAAACGGAGTTTGTCCACGAAGAGCTGAAGCGACTTTTATAACAGGTCTGTCTGCATCTGGTGTTGGAGCATCAGCTACTGCTTGCATGCTACGAAACAACTTGCTTTTCCTTGCGTCAACTGCTGTATCCGCGAGTAGTCGAATACAGATGCCCACATCAGAAAAAAAAAAACAAGAGAGGAACGAGGACGATGCAAGGCGGGAAACCACCAACAGACGGAACTCAAATCTACACCGGAGTCGACAAATAAGGTTGACCGAACAGTGAACACGGCACAACAAGAGCAAGTCAATAGAAGCCTATGGAATAATGAAGTGCAATGAACCTCACCAGGTCAAGTACAAGCCCGAGTTCAAGTCGAAACTAAAGAGGAAACAAATACCGAAGAGAAGTCGGCGACGAGCAGTTAGTAGTTCGGTGGAGATAGTAACTAACGCTATCAGACAAAGAAGCGGTTAAAGTACGGCGATATCTATGCCAACCGCGAGGGACACTGTTGGCCAGTATATCCACCTGACGAGACAGTGGCGCACTGACTAGGTGAGTGCAACGGTGCGGCGACACTGCCCTCTACCGTCCATCGAGATCCTCCCACGTCGCGAAGTACCAGATCGTACAGTTTCGATCTCTCTCTATACGACTTCCATCTTTTTGGACGCTAGGAAAAGATGGCCATCGTTTTGCTCTGAACGAGGAGGTGTATACCTGGCATTCATCATTGTTCTGTATGCTACAGAAATAATATTTCCTTGAGCTCATTGACTACCTAATCTCATGGTGGGTTACATGATTTGTTGTTACATCTGAAATAATGAACAATTTACTATTTTCCACATATCTCGTTTTCATTTGACTGTCGCATGTTTCATTTTCATTTGACTGACACATATAGTGATAAAGCGATAAAGAGTGGTAGACATGAAATTAGATATAATTCGCCGTCATGCAGATGGTGCAAACATTAATGATGACTCATAATCAAAAGGCAGAAACTCGTCAAAAGTTCACATCAGTTGCGACCAAGAGTACTTTTAAATAATTTAATCACAATGAGATAAAATTATCAAAGTTTTTTTGGGAACAGATACCTTACCAATCAACTGAAATAGATGTACCATTTGTTGACAAATTTTTTATGTAAGTAAAAGAAACCTGATCAGGAAACAAAAATAGGAATTCGAGAAAGCAATAAAAAGTAAATATGGTAAATTTTTACCAAATTCTGTTCAATGAGCAATCATAGGATCAAGTGATTATGCAAAAATAGCATTAATGATTGACAAACGTATTCTAGTACCAGGGTGGTTAATTTAGAATAATGTTAAAAATTTATATGTTTACTCGAAAAGTTTAGATCAGGCAAACTACTTGGAAAAAAGTTGTGAAAAATACAAGAGAAGTATAATGAAAAACTAACTACTTTGGTTGAAAATAACGATTAAATTATACCACCACATCAACTTTACGAAAATTTAGTTGCAGTTTTTGATGACTTCATTCTTGAAAACAAAGATGAAGTTAAAGAATATTTTGTTGTAGATAGACATAAGGGAATAGGCTGTTTTCACTTAGATCAAACTATTTAAAAAATACCAAAATATTTAGTAATGCATAATCTTAATTTTTAAATATTTCCAGAGAGATGACACAAATTTGAAGTATATTTATGATGAGTTCATTGGAAGTGATATCAAATTTCATAATTTTAAAGAAATGTGTTCTAAATGTTGGAATGATTACTTTGGATTTTTTGCAACAGACATGACTAGAAAAAGAATGAAGCAAATATAGAAATAACATAATAGGTTTTTAACAAAAAATCATTGATCATTATTGCTTATCACAATCGTTGACCATAATCGTTTCTCATAATTATTGAATGTCAAAAATAATTTTAAATCACTTTTTTCATCCCTAATAAATGTTTCCTGAATACAATCCTGACGTTAAAATGGCTAAACGAATTTGAAAAAAAAAAATTGAAAAATTGAAAGAACAATTCATGCTTTGTAAAAAATTACCTGTCACACATTAATAAAAATATAAAAAAGGAGATCAAACTTGCTATAGACATTATTGAACAAGTAAAACAAAGAATCTAAGATTTAGGTGATAAAGTTATGGAAGCTATTGAAGAAATCAGAAAGGTTGAAAAGTAAATGATTCCTTTTCACCATAAAGAAAATTATGATGATATTTTTCCTACACTGTCATTCTTTGAAAGAACTTTATTTCATACTGTAAAATCCATCACCACAAAGACAAAAGCAACTTGAAGAAATGCAGAACAGCTAGAACAAAAGGAGAAAGGAAAACATAGTTTATCTAAAATTGGCTATATTGGTATAAAAATATCAACATAAATTGTTGCTCTAAATGATTCAGTTTTTGGATTGCATTTTAAAAATGAAGTTAAATTTTTACAATAATAATAATTCAATGAAACATAAAAATTACAAAGCTACTCATGGTTTAATGAAACATTTGACTGAAAGTAATGTCGAAGATGAATATGATGAATATGCTTGAGACAACTACGAAGACTTATTAATAGCAACTAATGCTGTTCTCCAACATATTCATCCTAATACAAATAAACCGAAATCAAGTGGAAATGAGAAATATAATTCATTAATCAGTCTGGTGTGTTTGGAAATAAGAAAACCAACAAGCCCCAGAAGAAGCTGGAAGCAGGTTTATTAAAGTAATATTCACGAAAACCCTTCTAATATGTTTCGATGAATGATGTTATTTGATAAGTTAGAAGCAATTCATAATGAAGAAACAGCTGGTTAATACGAATTATCATAATGACAAACTTCTCATAGCAGACATGTTAACAAATAAATTTAGTGATTTCATAATCGATAATCCAAAAGGAATTCCATATTGAATAAGATGTTTGAATAATTTACAACAAGTGGTTTGAAAAAATGAAAAATATGAAGAAAGTTTATTAATCGCTTGGTTAACAAAATACTGTTTGATATGCATCTCCCTGGCTATGATTACTGTCATCCTGGAACAAATTTACATGGAATATTATCTACAGGTAAAAAGCTATTGATCCATTAGATGAAGCCTGTAAACAATGTGACATGACATAGAGAGATCATAGAGAGTTAGAAAAAAATCGCAAAGCAGATAAAGAACTTCAACAAGCTCCAAAAGAAGGAATTCATGCTTATGATGCTTCATTAGGAGAACAATTAGTAACTGCAGGAGTCAGAGGTATAATACATGGAAAAGGAAAATTAGGAATTGGCATTAATATTGAGGAAAATGGTTGGGGCCTGTATAATTATTAATCTTCATAAATTTTAATCTATATAAATGAATAATTTTTCATACTTTGCTACAATGCGACAGAGCGAAACCAAACTCAACTAAAATTAAATGAAACAGTGAACTATTACAAGGTATTGATCAGTTTTTAACTGATGCAGAAAAACGAATGACAGTGAGAAAAGCTGGTGGAAATTCAGTTATTGAAAGAGGTATTCCAGTTCTGAAAAAGGTTGTCAAATGTGCAACAGAAAGAAAGATAGTCCTGGATAAACAAAACATAAAGTTCGATTTTTAAAATTACTACTGGCTGCATTACAATGTCTAAGAAGTACTGGTTCACTACCTAGTGGATCTGTAGCAATTTCAATTGCAGTAATAAACAAGAAAAAAGCTGTTTAAGAATTAGAATAAGAAAAATGACACAACGTAGCAATCGAGGAAAAAAGCTGACACAGGACTAAAAAAAGTAAAAAAGTATTGAAGAAATAATTAAAATTTTTAAAAACACTTTATCTAAATTTGACATAAAAGAATTACATAGACAGTTGAAAAGTAATTACTTTTGTGGTGTAGCCACAATTAATGAATTAGCAATAGTTAATCCTGGAGAATATGGATGTAGAATATTAAATATAGATACATTTGATCATGTTGGTACTTCTTCGATTTGTTAGTACAAATCGAAAAATTTTAAATTGGTTTTGATTCATTTAGAGGAAATATACCTAAACAACTAATAAACTATTTGGAAAAAAATGTCTACACTACAATACAGAGAAAACATAAACTTTTGATGAAGGAACTTGTGGCAATTTCTGTCTATGTTTTAAAACTAATAATTGATAATTAGATATTTTTGGAAGTAAGATGCAGCTTGAAGGTCACACAATTTACGGTCAGGTAAATTTAGAAAACACAGAAAATTAATCAGACACAAAAACTGATCTAAAAATGGAAACTTTAAACAATTTTGTAAGTAATTATATAACATTTGTAAAGTAACAAAAGGGCATATTGTTTTTAAAGGTCAAACACTAGTAGATTTATTAACTTCTATAATTGGCAATGATGCAGTTACCAAAAAATATTTAGGAAATGAGTTAACTATTTCTGTTACAAAAGCTTAATTCAAAGTTATTGTAATAAAGCTCAGTAAATATGTCACTACATCATATTTTAATGAAAAAGTTAGTCAACTTGATAAAATTAATCTAACTAATTACTTTACAAAAAGGAGGTAGAGAAAGATTTTGCAAATTACCTCTCAAAGCTAGATTTAACACCACACATAAGTCAGTTAAATAAATCAGGAAAGAATGTCTGACAAACAAAAACTGAAATTTCATGTTGTTAGAGGTAAGGATATATTGAAATATACATTTGAATACGATATAACAATCAAGAGAATAATTTTGTGGCCAGTACAGATGGTGATTTGTGATCTACTGAGTTTAAAAAACAGTTAAAAAGAAATAATGTTAACAAATTAGAAACTTTACTTCTAACTCACTTTGAAACGAAATTGAAACTTTTAACTGTAAGTCAGTCAGTTGAAACTGTATCTAATTCAAGTGAATTACTCATGTTTCAGTGAATGTATGATGATGAGAGAATGGAACAACAATTTAACTTTTAATAAATTTTATCTATGTAAATGGATAACCATATCTACCGATGGAAGAGTAAAAAACTTGCTGAAATAGAGGAACAACTAAAAAAGGAAGTCAGAAAGATGAAGGTCTTCATTAAATTTGTAAAAGAAAAAAAGACTAAATTCAATAAAAAAATTTGTAGGTAAAGGGCTGAACGAATCAGAAGTCTCATTAAATATTCCTCAAGATATTATTACTGAATTACATAAACTAATTAGAAGGAAATTTAAAAAGAAGAAATGAAATTTCTCTCAGTAACGATGATTTATGGCACACTGTTTTAGGTGAAATGGATTTAGGTTATCTGAAAGGAATTTCAAAAGTAACTAAGGAATATAAATATTCATAGACTGTTGTTGATGTTTTTTCATAATTCGCTTGGGCTGTTCCAGTTAAAGGTAAATCAGGCAAGAATGTAGTTAATTCCTGTGAAAAATTATTTAAGTCGAGAAAACTAAAAAATTTACAAATAGATAATGGTACAGAATTCTATTATGAAGAATTTCAAGAACTGATAAGAAAATATCACCCTTATCAATTATTCAGCTTTTACTAAACTACATGTATGTCTTGCTGAAAGAATTAACAAAACATTATAAGAAAAGATATGGGGAAAATGTGAGTTGGAAAGAAATTATAAATAGACTGACATAGTTTCAAAACTAGTTGATGAATACAATAACATAAAACATTCAACAACGAAAATGAAATCAATGGAAGTTAATGATAGAATTATAAAAAAAAAAACTAATGCTGAATCTAATGGAAAAGGGAAATGTGAAATATTGATGAAGTTAGAATTAGTAAATTAAAAGGAATAATTTAAAAATGATGCATCACCAATTCATCAACCGAAATTTTTGAAAATAGATATATTATTTATTCTAACCAAATCACATACAAATTAAAGGCATTGGATGGAGAAGAAAGAAAAGGAAATTCTTATAAGTATGAACTGTAGAAAACAAAATTTCGTGACATATATCTTCCATTAAAAGTATTCAGAAAGGTAGGAGATAAGGCATATATTAAATGGTTAGGTTTTGATAAATCACATAATAGTTGGTTAAATAAAGATAAAATTGTTTCCTATAAATATTAAATAAATTTTTTTATATAAGTGAACAGTAAGACTGAGAAAATAAGACCATTAACAATTTACATCTGTATGTTACCCTGGTGATTAAAATATTTAATAGATCATTTACCTGATGAAAATTTAAATTATGTGTATATATATATATATATATATATATATATATAATCTTAATGGAGAAAATATTTGTATTGTATATGAATAGTTAAAAAACGGACCACAGGTGCCTACAAGACACTGTAATTCCAAACTTAATAAAATATCATTTACAATCAACAGATTCGTTTTCTCAAATAATCGAGTTATTCTTAAAAGAAAATGACACTTTAGAATTTAAATTTTTTACAAATCTAATAAAAATAATTTCTAATAAATAATGAGTTTAAATAGTTTAATATTAACCACTAGGACTGAAAGTTTATGCTAAACTAAAAGAGGTAAAACCTTACTGCTTTGATTAATTATAATATTGAAAATTTGTATTTTGATGATTATATCCATTGTATTCAACATCAACTGAAACATATAGCACTAATAATCGTAGGTTATATAAAAAAGAATAATCTATTTAATAATACAGTGTGGTACTTTACATCATGTAACCGAGATTTATCTAAAAATTATATTAGAGAGTTTCAAGCCTCATTAATTTGAAATGCAGTTTCATGAAATCTAAAATTATCTGAAAATTTTGCTCAACACAAATTACACTTGGCTGCAATATCATCTAATCGAATTAGAGAATAGGACGAATATTGAGGAAATTGAGTCTTTTGCCCACCAAATAAAATGCAAATATTATAGGGAAATGTCAAAGACGATCTCGGTTTGCGGAATGCCGGCATATACCGGATTCCATGTCAACGTGAGAAGACTTACATTGGACAGACAGTGGGCATCATCCAAGTTCATTGCCGAGAACATCAGAGGCACACTCGACTTGGGCAACCCAACAAGTCGGGGGTCACAGAGCACTGTTTGTCCAAAAATCAGAAAATGGACTACCAACATACTAGGTTCCAGGCACAGACATCTAAATATGGGGACAGTGTCATTAGAGATGCTATCGAAATTCGTACGAGGGATGGACTCATCAACCGAGATTGCAGCTACAGCCTCAGCAGGGCATGAGAACCAGCACTGAGTCTAATTAAAAAGGCCCTCAGCAAAGGAAACAATGGGTGACTAGGGCAGACGAGGCAATTACATCAATGCCACCATAGATGCCGATACCATCATCCCACCGACTGCTGAAGTGTGGGTGCAAACCGTGGAGAGAATTCCTCACGGGGGAGGGAATTTAAGATGGGCACCCACCCTCGGGGGTACAGTTTGTCAGGGCACCAGACGATGGCGACATGTTTCATCGTTGAAATATTGTGCCCGTAGGACACTATGGACTGCCAGTATATATGTGGACTGTTCAAGCAAAAAATATGCTGGGAGGTACAGAAGAGTCAGTTTTAGATCATGAACTTGCTGACTCAATGGCTTTATATACTTCGGATGTTTATGAATCGATAATGTATTGATACTATAATGGTTTATATTTAGAATTATTTCAAGATAATGTTTCCGCTACTAAAAATTTGTATGGTAACAAATATTAGCACAATCGACTGTACCAACTACACCAGTTCAACCAACACCACCTTTATACCAATTGATACATTGATCTGTTGTATAAAATTAAGAGATTCGATCACACTGGAAGGCTGAGTGCGAAGTACGAACACTTGTTACCAACAAATACAATTTTAAAAAGTTTTTAAGAAGTAGGCATGGATAGATAATGATATGAATGCACAATTGATAATTTATTCTTTAACATTCTTATCACAAAATTTACAAACTAAAATTGCTATATATCAGAGACCTAGAGTTGAAATTGTAATATTTCCTGACTACAAGATTTATGTGAAACATTTCCATAGATTACAGTTAATTCCAGGATATCCAAAACCACTATCTTGCCCAGGATTTCAAGAAAATAATATAAACTCAATACAACCTATTTGCTGACCAAAAATTATAAAAAATTGTAGGAGTCAATATAAAAATACATTGTGGATTGAAAGTAAACTTAAAATTTTTTGGTAAGTACAAAATGCAGATGAGAAAAAATATTATGAAATTTAGCTTCCAGATAAAAAACTATAGTATCACAAATGAAAGGAAGTCAATTACAAAAATTAAGAATGGCAAACATTATATTTAATTGAGAATGGATAACTTTCAAGCATTAGGATCAGAATGGACACTAAACAGTATTCTTGGATTGCAACTAGGAATTAAGAGATATGTTCCATTGATTGAAAGGATCATGTAACATCAAATTACCAGATAAAATAAAAATAAAAATAAAACATTCACTAGATTAAAAAATGAAGATCAAAATTATTTTCTGTGGTCTATAAAATCTGCATTATATCCACTAGATAAAAATGCAGAAGAAGTTACAAAATGTGGGAAAGTTGGGCCTGACCTCGGTCAGAAACTAGAAATATTTCAATATCCAATAGTGGCTGATGATTATCCAAGAATCAAGAGTAAATTTAACATGTCTATTGATGTCTAATCGTTTGATGAAAAATATCAAATATAACCTTTAAAAATTACGAAATGTAAAAAGGAAAAACATGTAACTCTCATTTATTTTAAGATGAAAGTAATTCAGATGTTGTTGTATAAAAAATGTATGTAAGCTAATTTGGAGATGGATTAATAAAGACGAAAAGGAAAATTTATTTGTGATTTATGTTTACTCCATTTCAGTAGAAAAGAAAAATTGGATAACCACAAATTGAGCTGCTTAGTTAACAAATTATTAAAATAAGAATTGCCAGAAAAGGTTACATATGCATATTTAAAAAATTAAGAAGATACACAAGAAGTTCGATTTCTTTTTTATGCTGATTTTGAAATTTTACTATTGGAGATATACAACTGCCAGCCCCTCCAGAAAATTCATATATAGTGAAATATCAACAGATGAACCAAGCACATTTTGTTGTTACATGAAGCACATTAATGGGCTTTATAAAGATCCAGTTGTTTATAGAGGAACAAATTGTCATAAAAATTTTTTGAAGGCATAAAAGCAGAAGCAGAAGATATTGGAAAGGTTTATTCTGAAATTTAAGAAATTAAACTATTACCTACCCAAGAATAACCAAGATACAATAAATCTAAAATTCATAGAAGTCACTACTCACAGAAAAATATAAAGTTTCATCATCATGATTTTTAACAGAAAAATATATAAATCATTTATGTAGCAATTGTAACCTAAAACTGACACATCCAAGTTTGGTACCAATTTATTTGCATAATGTAGCAGTATATGATACATGTCTGTGAAAGAACTTGGGTACAATAAAAAAGAAACAGATTTGATACCAACAACAAAGGTAAGAGAACTGAATAAGTGAAGATGAGGTTTACTAATACATTTAAATTTATGACCAGTTCACTTGATAAACTTTCATCTGAAAAAAGATGAAATGAAAAATATTGGAAATTCATCCAGAAAATTTATTTAATCTTGTGATCAGAGTAGCATTCTTTGAAGAAATTTTAAGAGAAAGACTTACCAGCAAAAGATTTTACAGAAAGCAATAAATACATGAAAAGTTAAGACATGAAAAAGATATAAAATTATTTAGCCTAGTAGATTCAGACAGTTTATATGGTTATGCTATGAGTCAGTATATACCACGTGGCAGATTTGAATGGGACAATCCAGGTTCTTTTGATAGTACAAAAGAAATGAAATATCCCATACTTCTAAAATTGGATATATTTTCAAAGTAGATCTAGAATATCCAAAAGAAGTACATGATTTACATAAAGATTTACCATTTTCTTCTGTAAATAAAAAAGTACCTGGAAGTAAATAGAATCAATTACTGATTACTTTGAACATCAAATGTAATTATATAGTTCACTACAGAAATCTCAAACACTGTCTGTTCCTAGGAATGAAAATAACAAAAGTACGTAAGTCTTAAAATTTAAGCAGTCAGATTGGTTAAAGAAATATGTAGATTTGAATACTCAAATGATAATGCAATTCTGAAAAATATTTCTACAAATTGACAAATAATTCTGTTTTGTAAGGCAATGGAAAGTATAAGAAACAGAGTGGATATAAAATTAGTGTCAGATGGAGAAAAGTGTGAGAAATTAATAGCTAACCCAACATCAAACATGGAACTATATATAATGAAAATCTCATTCCCAGTCCTACAATTAAGACAAAAATCACATAATAAATCCATCTATGTTGTTACATGTATACTTGGTTTATCAAAAGAACTAATGTATGATTCTCCCTACAAAATAATGATACTGAAATATGGAGAAGGTTTTGAATTATGTTATTTAGATAGGGACAGCTATGTCTACAGTATACAAATTGATGAGTTTCATCAACACATGATTCATTACATTGATACAAGTGATAATCCAACAGATAATATTCGATATTCCATAAGTAAACAAGACAGTTTAGGAAAAATGAAAGACAAACAATACAGAACTCAGCATCTGATTTGAAGTAAAAAACATGACATTTATTCAGCCAAACTAAATAAAAAGACTTTTAAGATCCTCATGATGACAAAAGATATGTTTTGGAAAATAATAGACACATTACTATACTGACATTATGCATTGCCAAGAAAAATTAATAAAGTCTTCTGCATCAGTGGAAACTAATCAAGAAGCTCAACAATGCAAATGTCTTGAAAGAGATTGAAAGTAAGTGAGGTAGAGACAAATGTTTTATATAACATTAGTGATTGTGAATATTTGACTAATAATATGGAAAAAAATTAGTATGGACCTTAATAACAACTTTAAGATTACTTTACTGGACAGATATTCTAAATTAATCACTGAATGACATTTTCCTATTAAATTTTATAATCTTTAAGTGAACAATACCAACAGCTAAAGCAGTGTAGCCAGTGTATGAAAGAAAAAAATGTTAATTAATTTCATGATGATAAATATTGAATAGATGTACACCATAATACATGTGAAGAGTGACATACCAGAAAATTTAAGTTACTGTGAATGTGATAGAATTGTAGTTAAAAAGACACTACAAACATCAAAAATCAACAGTTCATATCAATCTTATTGCAGCTCAAGAACAAAGAACTAGGATAATTTTAGTTAAGTAATAGAACATATAAGAATTTTTTAAATTTATTTTCTTACATTCACCTTTTATAAAAAATACGTTGGACTCATGAGTCAGTAAAACGATGGAATAATTTTAGTTTTTTCCATTAACCTTAATTCATTTATTTTTTCGTACATTAATCTTTTATAAAAAAATGTTTTATTCGTTTTCTCATGTTCACCTTTTCTGAGAAAAAAATATTTTTTTATAATAAGTGAATATGATAAGAAAAGAATGTTCATTTTTTATTTTTCCCTAAGTAATTTATAATAAGTTAGACTTGTTTAAATGAAAATAAGTGAATTAAACCGGAAATTTGGAATATAGCAGGAGCAAGTTGCCAGTTTTGGATACTTTGGGACAGTCATTGCATGAGCCAGGACTGAGCCAAGTGAGCCAGAACCGACCCTTTTTTCCTACTAGCATGGATTTTAGTTTGGGGAAGCAGTTTGTAAGAATGCACGGCTGGGACACAGCACTATCTAGAAGAGAAGCTTGAGCTGTGGGGTAATCGGAAAGAAAAGGAAATCGAATCATTTGGAAAGTGAGGATGTTGACAGCTATGTGGGCTCATAGGATAACAAATGATAAGGTCGTCTTCAGTATCGAGAAGGAAAGGAAGATGACGAAAACTCTGCCAGAAGAAGGGACACGACAGGAAATAACTACCGTGATGATACAGTCGTGGAGAGTAAAAGCCATAGGGGAATATAGAGATTGGAATATATTCAACAAATACTTGGGGATATACGATGTAAGTGGTAGGCTGAGATGAAGATTTGTCACAGTTGATAAATCGTATCGAATGCGTCACTCCAGACATGAGCCTAATCAATACCCAGATACGTAGTTTTTAGATGGTAGATAATATCTCGCTGGACATTGTTGTCGGTAAGACGCGTCTGAAAGGAGATACTCGAATGTTTGCCTAGCTAGACTTTAGGTACAACCTGAAAATTTCAGAACAATAAAATTTAGTCAATAATTAAAAATTAAGCAATACCGATGAAGGCTGAACCTGTTCTCATTTCACAAATATGTACAGATCTATCTCACATCCGTAACTGAAACTGACAGAGGTCTGGAAAATATCGAAAGAAGAGTGACTCGCTTTGTAACAAGTTGATTTAGTAAACGTGAGAGCCTCTCGTTGCTGGTCAGCCAAATGCGGTAGTGGATGCTGCAAGGGAGCGCACTACATCACAGTTTACTGTTGAATTCTGAGAGTGTATGTCCCTAGATCGACTAATTTTGTTTCCTTCTCCTAATCAGAGAGATTCGTGCTCTCACGGAGGTTTACGAACAACCAATGTTGCCGCGAACTCTTCACGAGCGGATAGATGGGGTGGGGGGGGGGGTGCTTAATAGTGATACATAAAATACCCTCCGCCACGCGCTGTAAGTAGTATTGTGAAGAATATATAAAAATCGATGGGACCATTGGAGGGTACAAACAAAAAACAAGTTTTAAAATTAGTAGTTGCAGTGGTACGAAACATCGACAAGGTTCAAATGGTACAAATAGCTCTAAGCAATATGGGACTTATCATCTATGGTCATCAATACCCTAGAACTTAGAACTACTTAAACCTAACTAACCTAAGAACGTCACACAACACCCAGCCATCACGAGGCAGGGAACGTACAGAAGGCTTTCTTAAAAGCTGACCAATGAAAACGATAGTATTTTCATTTCTATGTTTGGTAGAAGACCCGCTGTAATCGCTGTATAACAATTATGACGCCAGATACCGTACCACGCACACTACGTCTAGCAAATAAAACCCCAGAATCGAACCTGCAATCTCTTGCATGCTAACCCAAAACGCTATCAACTGTACCAACTGCATAGCCGAAAAGCCAGCCTCTGTCAGAGATAGCTACTGTGCACGTGATTACAGTGAGGCGTAGGTGTGTACTCGTTTGCTGTTTGCATAATGTCGCAGCTTAAAGAAACTAACTGCACTACACTTAATTACGCTTGCGGTCATGTTACTGTGTTTAGTGTTGTCGTCCAGAAGACATTTCTTTAATTGGACGTCAAGCTGAATGAGATATCGAGAAATTAAAACAGCTAGGAGGGACTAAGCGAAAATACATGCAGAAATAATATTTTAGTTGACAGTTAGCGTGTTACGACTCTTGCTTTGTGCGAAAATTTATGTTCAAACCAGAGTCTGGCAGGCTTGTTCAGGGACGATATGCCATTCTGGCTAAAGCGCTGAAACATGATCATTTCCACATAAAGTAGGAGAAAGCTGGTAATTAAGAATGCCCACAAATCCTGTCACAACCAACACTCTAATTCGTACGAAAATGTTGAGGCTTTTGTGACCACTTGTTAGCGTATTGCCCGATGACTTCTCACCCGGATTCATTGGTCGACGCCTGTTTAACGATTTTCCCGACTTTTCGACACGCGAGTGGCTGTCATTGTCAAAGGTTATCGATTAATTTCAAGTGGCATACTGGAGTTGATGTCAAGGCCGTATATGTTACGTATCTGTCGCACCAACACCTGAGGGATTTCCATGGTCAGAAGTAAGCCTCAGGATAATCGGATCCTGATTCCCGTGCTGCAGCGAAAGACCGTTGCTTTTGGCGAGTGTGGGCACACAGCGATAATGACGAGGGAGAGGACCTCAGATGTTAGAGCGACAAGTATGTGAGGTTGAAGCATTAGTGACAATAGCTACTTGTCTGGTATTATTTTAATTTATTTTTGTATTAACCACACTTTATTTCCATTAGCTACAAAAGTTTTACTATAATTTAATAATGAGTGAAGTACAAAACGATGTTACTCTCCATTTGCTGACTTGCAACTTTCCAATTTGACTGGTGAGATAAAGCTCGTCTCACTGCACCAAGGTGCAGTTGCAGTACGGCGTCACAACACAAGAACGTATGACCTGCAAAAGGGTGGTACTGGGGACCAGAACGAACGGAATTTCATTCGCTGCTGACTGCGAAGGGGCGTCGCAACATTCACATTCTGCACTAAGCTGTCTCTGATACACGTCGACGTAAAATACGCTGGCGTCGAAATTTAATCTACTACTTCCGCCCTGATAGACATACATTAAGTACATCCTTGGACTTCCACGGTTCCCCAGACCGATCATATTATTAGTAGTATCTACAGACATCAAAAAAAGTTTTGCATCATCCCAGTTAGCAGAGCTCCTGAAGATGTCGATACTGTATCACAGACATAGTCCCTTTGACTGTTCAGAGACGCCACTAAACTCACCAAAGATGTAAACAACCATGTATGAGCAGCGCCTATTAGACGGTGGGGAAGGGGGAAGGGTGGGGGTGGGGGTGGGGGTGGGGGGAACGGTCCGACAGCCGATCAGTTCCAGCCATTCCACCAGGAAGGAGGTACACGACTCGTGTTGCCTGTAGTTCAGCCATTGCCCAGACGGTCAATATCGTTGATCGATGGCGTCCTCATTTTTACTTTGGGCCAGGAGGGCTCGCAACAAGGGAAGTGTCCAGGTGTCTCAGGAGTGAATCAAAGTGATACAGAGAGACAGGAACTGTCGATGAAATGCCTCGCTCAGGCAACCCAAGGGCTACTGCTGCAGTGGATGTCCGCTATGTACGGATTATGGCTCGGAGGAAACATGACAGCAACGCCATATGTTGAATAATGCTTTTCTTGCAGCCATAGGACGTCGCGTTACGACTCAAACTGTGCGCAATACGTTGCGTGATGCGCAACTTCACTACCGACGTCCATCTTTGAAACCACGACACCATGCATCGCAGTACAGTTGGGCCCAACAATATGCCGAACAGTCTCTCTTCACCGACAAGGGACGCTTATACCTTCAACCAGACAATCGTCGGAGATGTTTTCAAGGTAACCTGGTCAGGCTGACCGCCTTAGACACACTGAAACAAGGTGGAGGTACTCTGCTGTTTTGCGGTGGCATTATGTGGGTCCGACGTACGCCTCTGGTGGTCATGCAAGGCGCCGTAACGGCTGTACGATACATGAACGCGATTCTCCAACCGATAATACAATCACATCGTCAGTATTTTGGCGAATCATTCTTCTTCATGGACGATAACTCGCTCCCCCTTCGTGCACATTTTGTGAATGACTTCCCTCGACTAGAGTGGCCAGACATGAACCCTATCGAACATGCTTGGGATAGATTGAAAAGGGCTATTTATGGACGACGTCAAACACCAACCACTCTGAGGTATCTACGCCGAATCGCCATTAAGATGTGGGACAATCTGGACCAACAGTGCCTTGATGAACTTGTGGATAGTATGCCATGACTATTACAGGCATGTATCAATGCAAGAGGACGTGCTACTGGGTATTAGAGATAGCGTCGTGTACAGCAGTCTGGACCTCCACCTCTGAAGGTCTCGCTGTGTGGTGGTACAACATGCAATGTGTGAGTTTCATGAGCAATAAAAAGTGACGGTAATAATGTTTATGTTGATCTGCATTCTAATTTTCTGTACGGGTTCCGAAACTCTAGGGACCGAGGTGATGCAAAACTTTTTTTTGTGTGTGTATGACAAGCATAGGTTATCGGTGGCAAGTTAGGTCACTCCTGCTACGTCATCCGTCCGAGAACTGCGATACAAATGACAGAAATGACGAGACTTTTCTATTGTCTTCGTACATGATTTAGGTATCTACGATCACGTTATATAGCAAACTTTTTATTAATTTAGCAGAAAGTTTGAGTTATTCTCCTGACACTTAATATCAGCATCGTAGTTATTTGATAAGCTGCAGGTATTTTACGTTGGCTTCATAGGTGAGGACCAGGAGACTTTTTTCTTACGCACAGAATGCTGGAAATGGTCCTCGTCCACACTTAGGTGTATTACTGTAGTGTACTGAGATGCCACACAGAAGATTTGGCGACAGTGGGTACCAGAAGTATCGTGGGCGTCAGTCCGCAGCAGGAACATCGCTGGGAGCAAACCAATCACGCCGCCCACAAAAATCACGCAGCCTGGAGCGGCAGAGCCACTAGGAAGAGAGATGCGCGCTTACATAACCGTTCACGACCAGACGTTGTCAGTTCCAAGTTTTACGTCAGTCCGAGTCTTGATATCGAGTTCGCGCAGAACGTTCGCAGTGACTTTAAGTCGTCGAGCTAGACAGAAACAGTGGCCAATGGATACGGTAATGATGGTATGTCTTCAGTAGATATTGAACAGTGAATAGAATTATCGGACATCGAGAGAGACTACCTGCCTAGGAGCTACAGTCTGGAAACACACGACCACTACGGTCGCAGGTTCGAATCCTGCCTCAGGAAAGGATGTGTGTGATGTCCTTGGGTTAGTTAGGTTTAAGTAGCTCTAAGTTGTAGGGGACTCATGACCTTAGAAGTTGTCCCATATTGTTCAGAGCCATTTGAACCATTTTGAGAACCCACGCATCCGTCCTGCCAAGACACTTTTATTAGTCCTTTTCAGCGTCAGCGAGATATTCGTCAATGTGAACGTGTCCAGTCCACAACAATTATGTATAGAAAAATAAGAACATCAAATTTTATTTTTAATGGTTTAATGAACTTACATAAATGTAAATTACACGTTTCATGATAGTCGGCCATGGAACAGGAATTGACGAGAGTACTGCCTGCACAGTGGTGATACAAGTTATGGCCAGCAGTATGGTGTGCCAGCAGCTTTGGCAAAGTCCCCTTACTCACGAGACCGCTGTTGTTGAACTATTCCACGATTATTGAAATTAAGATCTCCTACTATTTCGATTACGCAATTGAGATTCAGATGTCTAAACACCTCAAGGTCCGTTGTTTGATGCTCCTGTGAGCAGCAAATTGGTGTTGAGTTCTAGTGCACCAGCTACGTCCGTGGGTTGCGAACAGTGGCTACATGATTATGTGGTTTCTTGAGAAATAATTGGAGAAATCTGAAAACAGTTGTGGACAACTGAACTGTAGCAGCAACAGGGTGTGGCGGATAGTGCTTGGGATACATTACCTCAAGAAATATCACAATGCCAAACAAAGCTGCTGCGACGAGGTAAATAATGGCACCTCTAAATCAGAATTCTGCTGAACTCCGCCAGCAGTCAGTTCGGTATGGGAGGAAGTCTTTAGCGGTGGTGAGATGACAGCTTAATCCGGCAGCAAAAATGGCAGTTGTTAAATGATATTTCCACTGTTGGTCTTACTACAGCGCAATGAGGAAGGAAGTTGGACAGTACCTCATTAGGTTCCCCAGCAAATAAATGCAGCAAAGATGAGCTTCTTCCTTCAGAAACTATACCGGAAGAAATTTTTTCCACAACCTAATTTCCGGGTTGGGCCTATCGCGAATAAGAAACCACTGAGTTATTCAATTAGTATGAGGAATGTGAAGCCATTAGGTTACCCTATTATTGAATCTAAATTAACTGTAAAGGGGGTTTTGTGTGGTGATGACTGCAAAGTAATTTTCTGTGGAGATGTAAACAGAGAAACGTAGTAGAAATAAATTTAACCAAAGAATTGGAGTAGCAAGTTAAGTGCAGTATAGTGACAGAATAATGCTGGCATATCTTGAGGTACAATTATTACTGAAATTTACATGCCAACTACGGGGCATTCAGAAGAAGAAGTCAAGAAAATTTATGATCAACTGGGAGAAGCGTTAGACTTCTTCAGTTAAAAGAAGAATGTTGTAACCACTATTGACTGGAAATGCAGTAGTTGGAAAGAATGCAGAAAGAAGTGCTGTTGGGAATTTCCGGCTGGGGAAGAGAAGTAACACAGGATACCAGCTGGTTAATTTTTCCCAAGAATAGAAGATGACACTTTCCAGCACACTGTTCCAAGAGAAGATGAGATACGCGTGGGTTTTGTCAGACGAAACAGGCAGATACCAGATTTATTGCTGTATTGCGGACATACACTCCTGGAAATTGAAATAAGAACACCGTGAATTCATTGTCCCAGGAAGGGGAAACTTTATTGACACATTCCTGGGGTCAGATACATCACTTGATCACACTGACAGAACCACAGGCACATAGACACAGGCAACAGAGCATGCGCAATGTCGGCACTAGTACAGTGTATATCCACCTTTCGCAGCAATGCAGGCTGCTATTCTCCCATGGACACGATCGTAGAGATGCTGGATGTAGTCCTGTGGAACGACTTGCCATGCCATTTCCACCTGGCGCCTCAGTTGGACCAGCGTTCGTGCTGGACGTGCAGACCGCGTGAGACGACGCTTCATCCAGTCCCAAACATGCTCAATGGGGGACAGATCCGGAGATCTTGCTGGCCAGGGTAGTTGACTTACACCTTCTAGAGCACGTTGGGTGGCACGGGATACATGCGGACGTGCATTGTCCTGTTGGAACAGCAAGTTCCCTTGCCGGTCTAGGCATGGTAGAATGATGGGTTCGATGACGGTTTGGCTGTACCGTGCACTATTCAGTGTCCCCTCGACGATCACCAGTGGTGTACGGCCAGTGTAGGAGATCGCTCCCCACACCATGATGCCGGGTGTTGGCCCTGTGTGCCTCGGTCGTATGCAGTCCTGATTGTGGCGCTCACCTGCACGGCGCCAAACACGCATACGACCATCATTGGCACCAAGGCAGAAGCGACTCTCATCGCTGAAGACGACACGTCTCCATTCGTCCATTCACGCCTGTCGCGACACCACTGGAGGCGGGCTGCACGATGTTGGGGCGTGAGCGGAAGACGGCCTAACGGTGTGCGGGACCGTAGCCCAGCTTCATGGAGACGGTTGCGAATGGTCCTCGCCGATACCCCAGGAGCAACAGTGTCCCTAATTTGCTGGGAAGTGGCGGTGCGGTCCCCTACGGCACTGCGTAGGATCCTACGGTCTTGGCGTGCATCCGTGCGTCGCTGCGGTCCGGTCCCAGGTCGACGGGCACGTGCACCTTCCGCCGACCACTGGCGACAACATCGATGTACTGTGGAGACCTCACGCCCCACGTGTTGAGCAATTCGGCGGTACGTCCACCCGGCCCACTATACGCCCTCGCTCAAAGTCCGTCAACTGCACATACGGTTCACGTCCACGCTGTCGCGGCATGCTACCAGTGTTAAAGACTGCGATGGAGCTCCGTATGCCACGGCAAACTGGCTGACACTGACGGCGGCGGTGCACAAATGCTGCGCAGCTAGCGCCATTCGACGGCCAACACCGCGGTTCCTGGTGTGTCCGCTGTGCCGTGCGTGTGATCATTGCTTGTACAGCCCTCTCGCAGTGTCCGGAGCAAGTATGGTGGGTCTGACACACCGGTGTCAATGTGTTCTTTTTTCCATTTCCAGGAGTGTAGTTACCGAAACTAAATCAAAGAGTGAAAGATATAACCTGGTGCTGATGTTTGTTGCGACCACAAATTTTTCTACATGTAACCTAAACTGCAGCTACAGATAATATGAAAAATCAAGTCCAGAGTAATTTCGATGTGACAGAATTGAAGAATATTTAAGAGTTATTTACGAGTAAGTCTGACTGTAGAGGCAGCCAGCACAAAAAACTGAGAAGTGGAAATCCTGATAAACGCAATAATAGAAACTGCAAGGAAATGCTAATCCTCAAATCGCCATCAAGAAAAAACTATGGATAAATAGTTTAGTAATTAAGGTAACTAAGAAAGAAGGGAATTCCAAAAGTCTTGGAGTGATGAAAGTAATTAAAATTTTAACAGCCTCAAAAGGCAGTTCGCTGAAGCAACCAACGCGCGTGGTAAGAGCGATATCGTTTTCCCATTTCAACATTTGCACGTCGAAGCTGCAGCCTCTCTTTCAAACGGAATCCAATCCTCGTCATTATTATAATGCAAAAATATCATTTTGCGCTGACTATTAATGTAAGCATTGTTTATAGTCACCAAGTTCGTTGCTTTCCAACGACAACTCATTTGCCAGAAGGAAAGACAAACAAAGCCAGTGATATCTTGTCAAATTTAAAATTACATTGTTTTTTCTCTTATCGGCTATGTAACGTAGCCTTCCTTCAATAACATTGTACCATGGGCGTTCAATAATTAACACAAAACATTTTTTTCCCTGAAAGCAGGTTGGTTTTATTCTGGATTCTAGTACACCATATTATTCCCCACTCTCCTGGCTACAAAACCCTATCTTCCAACATAATATCTGTTTAGTGCGACTACCTTACGGCACATTAGAGGTACCACTGTGGCGGTGGCCGTTGGAGGCAACATCTTCGTGCTTCAATAACCTCCCCATCATCCATGCACCGCTTCCCGCGGAGAACATCTTTTATTGGAGCAAACAGAGGTGCGAGATCCGTGCTGTAGGGTGTATGAAAAAGGAGGATGAAGTTCTGTGAGCGTCTCTCAGGTGCGCAAACTTGTGTGAGGCCTTGCGTTGTCATGGAGAAGGAGCAGTTTGTTTACATTTTTGTGGCGACGAACACGCTGAAGTCGTTTTCTCAATTTCCCGAGGATGTGGCCGATCAGGCGACCACAGGAGGTTACAAAGGTTTGGTCACCTTGTTGCCATGATGCATTGTCCAGCGACTCAACGTGATTTTATTCACTGTCAGGTCTCCGTAGACAGTCTGCAAGGACCTGTGAATATCTGCGTGGTTTCCATCGAAAGACACTCAGTGACAGTTCTATGCTTGGAACACACCTACGTTTCAGACACCATTTTGAAGGCTACGATTAGCGCCGCCCCCGTTCTCCCCATCCTCCCCCTTGGAACTTGATGAAACTATAGGGGCAGAAACGGAATATTTTACTATGTACCACAATGAATTTCACATCTTTTAACAGAAACTAACCGAGAAAAATATGTTGCTTTACTAATTGAACGACTCCCGTACTTTCTTAAAAATAAGCAAACCTATATAAGGAAAGCAAGGTGTTACACTATACTGTCGAAGGTATTATGTGACAAACTGATGACAGTTGTGTTTCGTTAGCGTTTTATAGAGTTCCATGTTATGAATGAAAACCATATAACACTTACGAAGCGGGACTGAAGTCAAAGAATAATATGTCTTATATGTCTTGGCCGGCCGAGGTGGCTAAGCGGTTCTAGGCGCTTCAGTTCGGATAAGCGCGACTGCTACGGTCGCACTTTCTAATACTGCCTCGGGCGTGGATGTGTGTGATGTCCTTAGGTTAGTTAGGTTTAAGTAGTTCTAAGTTCTAGGGGACTGATGACCTCAGATGTTAATTCACATAGTGCTCAGAGCCATTTTGTTAAAAGGAAACAACACCGACAAAGGTGGTTTGAAGCAGGAGAATAAGGTGTATTATTAAAAGAAAACAACAGTAGACAAAATATTTCAAACAATTTAAGAACAAGAAAAAAAGGCAGTCCCAATGTGTGAGGTAAGGACAAAATTATTTACTTTTTTCCTTTCTCTATGTTCTCATCTGTCCTCTCTTCCATCTCCTGCACTTCCCTTTGTGTCGGCTTGCCCCCTCTTCCTCTCTCTGTCCATATCCTCCTAACCCCTTCCGTGTCCAATTCATCACCTCTACCTGAACAGGAGGTTGGTTGTTCTTACGCACGCAGTATTTGTTTTCATGTCGTAGGTTGTATGTCTACCAAGACTGGTTGAGGGCGTTCAATGGATAAAGGTGTAGCATTTTACTCGTGGTTTTACTTGCGTAGGCGCATATTTTAGCCACATTTAACGGATTTCAGACATATTTGTATTCGAAGTTCACCTGTATCTCTAATGAATTTCGCTCTGTAATTCGGTCGACACGCCGCTCAATGATAATGAGGTCATTTCTCCTGTGTGTCGTATAACGATAAAATTTGGCAGGTAGATTCTCTGTTATAGGTGAATACTGCCTCCAGTAGGTGTTGCGAAAACGGTTAGCGCTAAAGAGGTAATAAATTCAATCGTCATGTCTGATGCGACAGTTTTAGTGCACGAACACTGAAAATGTGGTAGGCGAAAAATTTCCTTTCATTATTTTATAAGTGTTGTCAGTGAGAAGAAGTTCATAAAGGTTCAAAATTATGTTTAAATTTTGTTTCAAGTCAGTAAGTGCTCTCATTCTCAAATACTGGATTAATCAAGTCTGAATATTCGCACATCAGCCATACACTTCCCAACCCTTACCCCTAGCCCGACCCCGGAAGCCGGAAAGTGATATGTCTACAAATTTTACTTGAAACTGATTCAGTCTTTCGGGAACGTATATACTGCACAAGATAAAATACGTTTGAATCATTGGTTATGTATGGAACGCAAGTAGATATTATCTTTCGGCTCTCTCTTTTTTTAAAAAGAAAAAAAGAAATACTGAACTTTGAGCATTGAGTTTTCCATATACACTGATGGAAGAAACAGCAATTATTCTTTATTAAAGTAGAGTAATGAAATTTCGGGAATACAATTATCTAGGCAACATCTTTAAGTGATTAATACTGCAAGAGCACAGGCTACTGTAAGCACGAGGTACACTATCGCAAATGTGAAATATTGATACTTTAATACCGGAGTAACCCCCAGAATGTTGAATGAAAGCATGGAAAAGTGTATCCGCTGCGTTGTGCTGATGCCGGATGTCAGTTTGTGGGATTGAGATCCATGCCTGTTGCACTTGGCCGGTCAACATAGGAACGGTTAATTCTGTTTGTGGATGACAGTGTAGTTGCCGTCCGATAATGTTGCACATGTGCTCCACTGGAGACATATTTTGTGATCAATTTGGCCATATCGACACAAATCTGCAGTCAGAGTGCGTAGGATAACCACGAGAGTGTTGCTGCAGTGACACGAAATCACTACACAGACCATAACTCCAGGTATTGTTCGAATGTGTCCAGCATGCAGACAGATTGGTTGATGGCCCTCAACTGGGCTGCTTCTAACGTACACATGGCCGTCACAGGCACTGAGGCAGAACTGGCTTTATCCAGAGTATGCAACAGACCTCCACACTGTCCAACGAGGTCTCGCCTGACCATTGAAGTCGAAAATGGCGGTGGTCTGGGGTCCGTGGAATGCACACTAAGGTTGTCTGTCTGAGCTGCCATTGAACTAACAGATTGTGACAGTTTGTTGTGTATGCTGCAGATTCAGTACGATGCGTCAGAATCATCTGCCGAACGCCATGGTCTTCCCTTTCGGTAGAGTCACGTAGCCGTACGGAGCCCGGTCTTCTTGCGACTGTACATTCTCGTGACAACCGCTACAAGCAATCACGTACAGTGGCTACAATCTTGCCAAGTTTATCTGCAGTAGCGCAGTAGGAACATCCACCTTCTCGTAACTCTATTACATAACATCGTTAAGACTCAGTGAGATGCTGATAAAGACGCCTTTGTCGCCTTAAAGGTTTTTATGACTGTCAGTGACCGACTACATCCAATGTCAAACGTAACTAACGCTCCTGACCGTTGTAAGTAAAGCAGATCTGATTTGCATTGTCATAGTGTTACCAGTAAGGCTTCTGTTGTGTGACGGGAGCAAAATTGGAATCGACATGATATTACATTTGTGGAGACACGTCCCTCCACAACTTCTTGGTGTTGCGATATTTTTTTCCGTCAGTGTATATACGTACATCCATTTTTATAGTATGTATGCATACTGCGCACAAGATAAATTACGTTTGGACCATTGTTTGGGTACGGACTGAAGCAGGTGTTTGTTTTCAGCTCCCTTTCAAATAAAACACTGAGTTCTGAGCATTTAGATTCGTATGCCTGGACGACCCCGCCTGATAGCCTGATTTTGTCGGTAATGAAATGACCTTATGGCATTTATTGGCCGGGAATCACCTTCAGGGCTCGGCCACCGTATTGCAAGTCTTTTTACTTGACGCCACTTTGGCGACTTGCATGTCAATGATGATGAAAATGATGATGAAGGACACACACAGCACCCAGTCCCAAGCTGGCAATCGAACCCGGGCCCCCTTGCGTGATAGGCGGTAACGCTACCGCTGCGCTACGAAGGCGGAAATTTTGTCTGTGATTAGGTAGAATGAATATTCAGTAAGATGGAGTGCCCCTATCGCATATATCCACATCTTCGATCGATGTTTTATAGCCTAAAATGTGTTTTGATAGCAGAAATCTACTTAGTCTTATTGCCTTTTACTTCTCAAAATTCTGATATGGTAGACACATATGAAAGTTGAAGTAACCACGTAAAGTCAGACAGATTTTTCCAGCTTGAAATCGTATATATAAAATAAATCTGCAGTAGAATGCACACTTTCTAAACATAAATTTTGTGTGGAAATTATTACAGATGGATTCTCCAGTATGTTTTCCCGTAACGAAGTACCTTAAACTAGGCATTTCTGGACAAAGATTACTGTACTGAAGAGCTTAAAACCGTTCGCTAACGATGCCGCAAAGCGGAGAGTGTCAGCGGGGCCGGCCGGTGGCGGCACCACAAGTCACCGCTGATAAGCGTGACGTATTCGGCCGCTACAGTCGCCGCACCGCCAACCACGGCCGTCGCACTCAATTAGGCGCGAGGCTGCTAACGCTGTCGGACAGCCGGTTGCGCCGGCGACGGCTGGGTGATTTATCAGACGTGAGTCGGCTGCAGTCACTCTCGATTCTGGCGTGATCGCGGTCATTGCCTGCACGCCTCCCGATTTCGGCCACAGCCACCAATGTGTATTCGTGTAAGGCTGTGCGTGACTTGTTACAGCAAGATGGCGACAGCACACTTCATTTCCTGTGTGCTGGATTTCTGAACTGAAGGTTCGTATTGCGATAGCGACTTGAGATTAAATTCGCATGAAAAGAAGTACACAGTACCAAACCTTTTTGAATCTAGTTCAACGGCCTTTTAGCACGAATTAGACGTATTTGTACTACACACATAAAAAAAAAAGTTTTGCATCACCTCGTTTCCGAGAGTTTGGGACATGCACGGAAAAATTGAATAGAGATCAATATAAACATCATTTCCGCCCTTTTCATTGCTCATGAAAACCACACATTGCATGTTGTACTACCATACAGCGAGGTCTTCAGAGGTGGTGGTCCAGATTGCTGTAAACACCGGTACCTCCAATACCCAGTAGCATGTCCTCTTACATTGATGCATGCCTATATTCGTACTGGCATACTATCCACAAGTGCAACAAGGCACTGTTGGTCCAGATTGTCGCACTCCTCAACGGCGATTCGGCGTAGATCCCTCAGAGTGGTTGATGAGTCACGTCGTCCATAAACAGCCCTTTTCTATCTATTCCAGGCATGTTCGATAGAGTTCATGCCTGGAGAACATGCTGGCCACTACAGTCGAGCAATGTCGTTATCCTGAAGAAAGTCATTCACAACATGTGCATAATGGAGGTGCGAATTGTCGTCCATGAAGAAGAATGCCTCGACAATATTTTGCCTATATGGTTGAACTGTCGGTCGGAGGATGACATTCGCGTATCGTACAGCCGTTACGGCGCATTCCATGACCACCAGTGGCGTACGTCAGTCCCATACAATACCATCAGCAGCGAACCTTCACCTTGCTGCACTCGCTAGATAGTGTGTCTAAGGCGTTCAGCCTGACCGGGTTGCATCCAAACATGTCCCCTACGACTGTCTGGTTGAACGCGTGAGCGGTCCATTCGGCTTGTTATTGGGCCCATCCGTACCGCGTTGCATGGTGTCGTGGCTGCAAACATGGACCTCGCCATCGACGTCGGGAGTGACGTTGCGCATCATGCGGACTACTGCGCACAGTTTCAGTCGTAACATGACGTCCTGTAGCTGCACGAAAATCATTACTCAACATGGTGACGTTGCTGTCAGGATTCCTCCGAGTCATAATCCGTAGGTAGCGGTCATCCACTGCAGCAGTAGCAGAGGGGCGGCCTGAGCGAGGCATATAATCGACAGTTCCCGTCTCTTTGTACCTCCTCCACGTCTGAACAACAAGGCTTTGGTTCATTCCGAGACGCCTGGACACTTATCCCGTTGGGAGCCCTTCCTGCCACAACGTAACAATGCGAACGCGAACGAACTGTGCTGTTGACAGTCTAGGCATGGTTGAACTATAGACAACATTTGCCGTGTACCTTCTTCTTGATGGAATGACTGGAACTGATCGACTGTCGAACCGCCTCTGTCTAATTTGCGCTGCTCATGCGTGTTTGTTTACGTCTTTGGTCGGGTTTAGTGACATCTCTGAACAAAGGGACTGTATCTGTGATACAATATTCACAGTCATCTTCAGGAGTTCTGGGAACTGGGGTGTTCCAAAACATTTTTGATGTATGTATATTCATTGCTGGATTCCAGTTTAACGATGACAAAATTAAGAATTTATGTTCTTCAACACAGCGTAACATCTCAAGCATAAACATGATGAAAATGGAAAAGAAAATTGAGGATCTCTTTTACGACAACCAGTTTGATCTTAGTATTGATACAACCATAGAAAAGGTAGTTGCACTGTATAGTTTGTTAGCAAGGCTTATGAAACGTCTGGAGATATTTATGAGATTTGTCTGCTTGGAAAAGAATTTAATAATGTAAAATGGTGGAAGGTATTCGAAATTCGCCGAAAAATAGGTGTAAGCTGTGGCGTAGGACTTCATATACAACAGTGAGTATTAGTGGGCTACTGTGTGGTGTGGCAACTGTCGTCGTGCTCTATGGGAACAGAAATGACTAGCGAACAAGTTAACACAAGTAATAGGATATTTACTTGTAGTTCCCAAAGTGTACGAAGACTCATTACAGATAATGTAGTAACAAATCGAGTCCAGCTATCACAATGTCGGAAGGAAGAGGCGGAAAACAGTAGTGGGCTGAGTATCTGCCACTGGCCGTCCTGTATTGTGGCGGCAGAGAGCGCTCATAGTGCAGAGCCACTAGAGGTATGGCGCAGCGGGTGTGCAGCACTGTGTCCGCCAGAACATGCGTTACCACTATCGGCATGTAACGAAATCTTGCAGTTACGTTGACAACACTGATACGCCGGTATGGTGGTACCGACACATGATATCGCGTACGCTACGGGGAAATACTGGTAATATTCATAAGAATCATGATATCGTAAAGATTAAACAGAATTTCCTTGGTTTAGAAAAAAGATGTAGGACAGGCATGCACCCTATCTCCAATGTATTTTAATTTCTATGGTGATGAAACAATCACAGAAATAAATAGTATGTTCAGGACTGAGAAGAAGATTCAAGGTGAAGGAATATCATAATGGCAAGATTCGCACATGACATTGCTATACTCAGTGTGAATAAACTACAGAAGATACTGAATGAAATGAACGGCCTAATGTGTACACAATGAGTATTGAAAGTGAATTGAAGAAATAAGAAACTAATGATAAGTAGTAGAAATAATAAACTTAACATCAAAATTGGGATCCACTTTGTAGATGAAGTTAAGTTCTGCTTCCTTGAAGGACATATGAAGTTGACTGGTACAGCAAAGAAGGGCTGTTGTGGCCAAATGAAATCCATTATCATCAAAATTTGTTATTAATTTGAAGAAAGAGTTTCTGAGAATTCTCGTTGAAAGGTATTGGTAAGAACCGGTTCATTATATTTTCCTTGATCCTGCTTGCTACTCCATCTCGTTTTGAACCTCTGATCTTCGGTGCGCTTCTTACGTCAACGCAGACAAAAACTGAAAATTGGAATATATTATTTCAACTTTAGTTAACGTTATGATGCAAAGACATGTGATCTGCATCAATTTAAAACATATTTATAACTGTATAATTATTATCCATTATTTCCCACCGAACCCACACATTTCTTTTATATTACGTGTATCTTATAGTCCTATGTTCCTTCATTTTCCTTCCGTCTTGGATAAAAGAATCAGTGAATGTGTGTTTCTGCTTTGTACTTTCCAAGAGTTGTAGTGTAGCGTCTTCGTCTGCTGTGTTGACAATATGATCAAAATCGAGTGGCTTCACCAAGATAATGACCTTAGTTCCCTCTGTGTAAGTCATTTGACTGTTGTAAGGTTGGTTGCAGAATGGATCCCTTTGGTCACTTCCGGTTCCATGGGTGTTTCTCTGTTCAGCAAGCATGTTCGCAATCTCTGCTGCTGAGTTTTGGCGACTGACCTTTGTCAGTGAAGAACAAGCTTCGTAATTACAAGCAGTGATGAGGCTTGTAATCTACCCCTCCCTTCTTCGCTGTTGGTACGGTCCAATGTGGTAAAGTATTTTCAGGAGATTCGAGAGGAGTAAGATATACAATACACCTTTTACTTATATTTTCCGACCAGTTGGCTCCAGTTCTTCATTTCTAGGGGTCTGATTCTTGAAGCTGAAATGCTCACGTTTTAGGTTCTCATGGTTCAGTTGATCTAAATAATTTTGAAGAATGACGCTGCAAAAATTTTTTCTTTACGATAATTTGCTGTATCACAGTTGACTGACTTTTGAATTTTTACGTTAACATAGCCGAAGTCACACTGTCGTCCAAATTAGAAGAATGCGTCCGATCACATCAGAGGCATACTTACTACTACCTCACTTCCAAAGGGTTTACAATTTTACTTGACAAATAAATTTCTGTTAGTTTGGATTATTGTTTTATAAATGAATCCAGAAATAAACATAATAAACAGTACTAGATTGCGTAGTTAATTATAGAAATTTTAAGTGTGCCAAATATTTCGTAATTTCAAATGTTTCAAAAAAAAAAAAAAACTTTAACTGTACATTAAGAGATGGTACATAGTGATTGTAACATCGAAAATTAAGTAATTCCCTTTGATATATTTTAGCTTCAAATGTAACATATCGTGCACAAAATTATTTGTAAGCTTTCAGGACAGTTGAGATAATTCTGGCCTGTCCAAAATTCGAAAAATATTGCTGGTATCGACTAATACTATTAAGGGGAAAAGTAATGCTAGGGGTGGAGGACCCTTTACAAGCTGTTTGTGTTTTCAGACTAAATTAAGGATTTCATCATTTTATTTTACAGGTTTGTTTTCGGAATCATATTACATAACTTATTTAGAAAAGGGAGTCATACAATTCTCATGATTGACTGATTTATTCAGGGACTAGCTTCGTTTCACTGGAACTTTGATATGTAGCAGTGTGAGTCCCCTCGTGAGGCTTAATTATGTAAGAATAATCCTTTTCATGGTTTCAATGCTTATGCTGTGTCTCCGTGAGCTTGTAATTCTTTCCCTTGGTATAATTTCAATATGTACCCGAGTTTCCTTTGTATCCTCTCTCCGTGTGTTTTGTCCCATTTCATTCATTGAGCTTTCACCTCCACCTTTTCCTAATTACAATTATAATCTTTCGTTACATTTTATTCCGTGTCTGAACTCTTATTTGTGGGAAATTAATTCTTGATTTCTGTGTTTCTGAAACTTGCTTTGTTGTGTGTACCCCATGCTGCTACGATCGAGTTTAATCCCCAACTTTTCCGGTTCATTTTGAATTTCCCTTAACCTTTTCCGAAGGCCATGTTGCATAGGTAGTCAATTTTCAATCGTTTATGATAATTCTGGTACTTGAAGTTAACTTCGTAGCAGCTGAGGAGAGCTCCGCCTACTATCCTAAGGGAGCCATGGGTCTGATGATGGTTATGTAAAAATAAACGAAACCGGTTACCTATATCACTGAAACATAAATAGTGTGATCAAGACTGAACTTTAGTAAAAATATAATAATCTATTGATCACTGTATTCCAAAAATGTTTACCAAAATTGGATAAATTTAAGATTTTATCCCCACCGAATAGGCGTAGAGTATCAGATGTTGTTAGGTGTAACGAAGATTACCCTCTTAACTGTTTCTCAATGAGACTTTGTGCTAGTTGATGCAAGATCTTATAGTGGGCAGTGAATGGCTTCACCACTCAGCACTCAGTTTTATTTCATCTAACACATATCGCAGCCTACACACACTGACGATTTTCATATAATCAGCTATTTTCATACAACCAACCGCTCGTACATAATGTCTAGAGGATGTCATTGTATGAAAGTCAACCACAAACAGGGGGGAATCGGAAAAAAGAGAATCGAAGCTTTTGAAATGTGGTGCATTTGAGGGAAGCTGAAAATTAATGTACTAATAAGATTCTCTACCGAATCGTCGAGGAAAGAATTATGTGGAAAACACTGACAAGAAGGACATGTGTTATAACTTTAGGAAATAACTTTCATGTGATTATATGGATTTGTAAAGGGTAAAACCTGTAAGGGAAACAGAGACTGGAATATACCCGACAAATAGTTGAAGACGCTGGGGTTAAGTGCTAGTCTGAGAGGAAGAGACTGGAACAAAGACGAATCGTGAAGGGACACATCGAAACAGAGGACTGCTGAACCAAAAAAATCATTCATCACAAGGAAAGTACATAAAATCTTAATTTCCTGCTGCTAATTGTACTGCCGTCATTCTTATCTACTACCAAACTTGCCTTAATCTGACTACTTATAAGTTAATAATGTGCATTTCTTGCCGTGCGGAGTGGCCGCGCGGTCTGTGGAGGATTGCGCGACCCCTCCCGCCGCTGGTTCGAGTCCTACCCGCAAATGGGTGCATGTTGTTCTTAGTATAAGTTAGCTTAGGTAGTGTGTAAGTCTTGAGAGTGATGTCCTCAGCAGTTTGGTCCCTTAGGAATTCACACATACAATAACGTGCACATCCCTTTCCACTTCTTGATAAATAATAGTTTCTTTCTATTCATAGGAATAATATACAAGGGATGATGATAATAATTAAATTATCACGTCTGAAAATTAAAGTTACGTAATTACTGTTTTGTTTACTTGCTGTAAATGTCTGCAGTTGAAATTCCGGCGCCACAGTACCTCAAAACGCCGTTAGAAGCGCCACAATAAATTGGTGTTATCAGTCTCTATTATTGCACTGATTCTCCCATTTTATTTTGGCTCTTTTGGTGTCGTGCTGCACGTTGACAGGACTGCAGACAAATAAACAAATAAGACTCAACATTATTGTTTCGATATGATTCCTTTACAACTAATTCTCATACAGCTTTGTGCGAGCAGTTGATAATGTCTTTCTTATTGTCATCATCCCTACCAAACTAATTTCTAAGAGTTTTTCGTAGATTTATCCATGAGAAATGCATCGGATTTATGTAAGCACATAATGGGGACATTTTATACGATTTCCTTAACACACTCGCAGTTGAGCTTTGCATAACGCCAGTTACACACCTTGCCATACGATAAGGCGTGTGAGGTCTCACATCTCCCTTCTTCGTGTGTACTCTATGTATCTGCAGGAAACCGACGTCAGGGACATTATTCTGTAACTTTACGTGTCTGTTCATTGCCCTTCTTATACACAGAAGTTATCTGTGCTCAAAGTGGAAACTAAGTAAGAGGCCGATCCCATGCTGAAGGTGTATGTAATAGGTATAAGTAGCATACATAATAGATTATACTGCCCTAAGTTTACGTTTCACAGTTTTTGTGGCAGATAAGAAGACTGAAGAGATGAGATGATTTGTAGCGTGCAGTTGTATATGGACTGGTACGTTGGCTGTGATTCTTCGAAGGAAGACTGGACTATAATACGCAGGGTAAAAGCAAGTACAAGGACTGAGGTAAAAAATCTGCAAAGCTTTGCTGTATATCAGAGGTTGCTCCTATAGAGGAAGCTTTTTTTAAAATTTTCAATTTTTACCCTACATTGCAAATAGACTGAAATAATCCTGAACGTGCTGTGTTTATTAATATTTTCATAAAAAGCATCAAAAAGAAAGGCAAATTAAAACCTACGATTGCAAATTAATTTCCAGCAAGGTTCGAACGAGAATATAATATTACATAGTTTTATTATTTTACATTTGAATGGCCTATTTCAATAGTGGTACAAGTCCATTTTTGTTCATTCTGAAATACAGAGTCCTAAGGTTTAGGACTCTGAATGAACAAAAATGGAGTTGTACCATCTTTGAAATAAGCCTTTCCTTTGATCATTTACAAGTACTGGTGTGACATTCATAGTAAAACACGGAAGTAATAAGTTCTCGGTATCTGGCATACATTATGAACACCCCATTTTCACAATTACATGGTTCTTTTAAAGTTTTTGTAGAAAAACAAACTTGGTTTACATTCATGGTTCAAACGGCTCTAAGCACTATGGGGCTTAACACCTGAGGTCATCAGTCCCCTAGACTTAGAACTACTTAAACCTAACTAACCTAAGGACATCACACATCTCCATGCGAAAGGCAAGATTCTAACCTGCGACCGTGACGGTCTCTCGGTTCCAGACTGAAGCGCCTAGAACCGCTCGGCCGCAACGGCCGGCACGACGAGTGCCAAAAACGCACTTCTGTCACTTTTTTTTCTGACCAAGACCTGCATATACGATACATTTGGAGGAAATCGATGACGATGGGTAGATGCGGTACCCCGCTTAATGACTTTCTTAAGACTGCTAAATTCTCGAGGTTACTATTGACGTTCAGCGTAACGCGACTAACGAAATTTAAGTGTCATAACTAATTAGTCTCCATCGCAAGCATTTCCTTCTTACGCCATGCTCATAGTCACTCCGATCACACGTTTCTCATGAAAGACTGAAGTACGCCGAATGTAATGATTCCCCTCCAGCGTCGAGTACTACACAGGCAGGTCAGAAACGTCTTCGGCTTCACACAGTGAAACATTCACCGAGAAAGCCGACGAAGTGTCAGTTACACCGCGACTGCACCTGACGTCTGAATTGGCAACACCGCTCCTCACATTGATGTGTGGCGAACACGGGCAGCTGGCGGCTTGTGTGTCACTAACTTACTCGCCGGCGTCCAGATCGAACACGGCCCGCTGATAGCACGTCACTCAACGCGCCACGCAGTGTCGGTTGCTGAACTGGCAGTTCCGCAACAACATCGCGGAGTCTGACGTCGGCTCTATTCACCCAGTCACTGGAAGTTCCAGTTGCACATCGGTGCTGCTGTGTCACTAATCAGCGAGGACAATTATTGGCAGCTCAATTCGCGTTCGCTGCAAAAGGCCCAGCGTCGAGTTGTGTCCTATTGGTAACAGATAATTCCTTTCCTCGCAGAATAATTGTTTCCAACAGATAATAATATAATGTCGTGTGACGACGGCCACCCGTCGGGTAGACCGTTCGCTTGCTGTAAGTCTTTCGATTTGACGCCACTTCGGTGACTTGCGCGTCGATGGGATTAAATTATGATGATTAAGACAACACATTACCCAGTCCCTGAGCGGAGAAAATCTCCGATCCAGCCAAGAATGGAACCCAGGCCCTTAAGATTGACAGTCTGTCCCACTGACCACTCAGCTACCGGCGGCGGACTTCCAACAGATGACAACGGGATTACGCCTGCTCTTCATCTTTGATCATTCCCCCTCTCTCTGTCCAGCTGCTCCATCATCCACCAGCCTTTCCATCCCACTCCCCCCATATGTTCATCTCACCATTCCCCCACTTCATGTCCAGCTAGTACCCTCGCCCCACCTTACCGCTCATCTCCTCCTCCGTCCTCTGTCTATTTGTCTCCTCTTTCCTGTCACTGCCCACCTCCCCCTCTCTCTGTCGATCTCCTCCTATAACCGCTTTCTGAGCTGTCACCTCTCTCTGCCTGTCTCTTCCTCTTTTTCTTTATCTCTTCCACTTCCTTTTCCTGTACATCTCCTCCTCCACCTTCTCCCTGTCCACTTACCCACCCCCCACTCTCTATCCAGCTATTCTTCCACGTCGTTTGTGTGCCCAACTCCTCCTTCCCCATACCTTTCAGTACATCTCTACCTCGCTCCATCTATACACATTCTCACATTCACCAAAATAGGAAGCAGACATTTCTTGCCTGCACAATATTTATTTCTAGACTGTAAGTAATGTATATCAAATTTGACTGAAATGATTCCAGGGGTTTAGGATGAGACTTTTACCTATAGCTTTGTCCACAAAGTCACATGTCAAATATAAACACATCAAAAGAAATTTTGCATCACCTCGATTCCGAGAGTTCCGGAACCTGTACAGGAATAGAGATCAACATAACCATCATTTCCACCCTTTTTATTACGCATGAAAACCACACATTGCATGTTGTACTACCATACAGCGAGACCTTAAGAGGTGGTGGTCCAGATTGCTGTACTCACCGGTACCTCTAATACTCAGTAGCACGTCGTCTTGCACTAATGCATGCCTGTATTCGTCGTGGCATATTATCCACAAGTTGATCAAGGAACTATTGGTCCAGACTGTCGCACCCCTCAACGGCGATTATACGTAGATCCCTCAGAGTGCTTGGTGGGTCATGTCGTCCGTAAACAGCCCTTTTCAATCAATCCCAGGCATGTGCTATAGGGTTCATGTCAGGAGAACATGCTGTCCACTCTAGTCGAGCGATGTCATTATCCTGAAGGAAGTCATCCACAAGATGTGTACGATGGGGCCGCGAATTGTCGTCCATGAAGAAGAATGCCTCACCAGTACGTTGCCTAAATGGTTGCACTATCGGTCGGAGGATGTCATTCGCATTACGTACAGTCGTTAAAGGCGCATTTCGTGGCCACCAGCGGTGTACGTCGGCCCCACATAACACCAGCCCAAAAGAGCAGCGAACCTCCACCTTGCGGCACTCGCTGGACAGAGTGTCTAAGGGGTTCAGCCTGACCAGGTTGCATCCAGACACGTCCCCGACGTATGTCTGGTTGAAGGAAAATGCGATACTCATCAGTGAAGAGATCGTGATGCCAATCCTGAGCGGTTGTTGCGCCCGTCTGTACCGCGCTGCATGGTGTCGCGGTTGCAAAGATGAACCTCGTCATGGACGTCGGGAGCGAAGTTGCACAGTGCGCATCACTCAGCCTATTGCGCACAGTTTGAGTCGTAACACGTCTGTGTCTGTGATACAATATCCACAGTCAACGTCTTTCTTCAAGACTTTTGGGAACCGGGATTTGTGTATTTCTCACATACAGAGCAAACATTAATAAAAATCGACAAGCTACAGGGACGGATTCCAGACTGGAAATGGAGGAAAAAAGGTCCTATGAACATTTTTCAGGAATGGATCGTTGCCACGGTAGATGGCGCTGACGGATGGAAGCTCCTCTCACCACGAGCCGTGTGCTCCCTGTGTGTTGCAGGCTGTGTGAAAGATGCAACGTACTGTGACAGGCAGATATGGTGTCTTTGTACGTCTAAGCACATTGGAATGGTCGATAGGCAGCACGGAAACAACAAAACAAGTACTGTCACAGGTGCCAACAACATCAGTCAACGTCTTAAGGTCTTTTTGGGCCTTTGTGGGATAACAGGTCATTTCAGACAGACGAAAGTGCAAAGAGGCGGCCGACTGTGCGTACATCACATTTGGAGGATCGGGTTCTACATGGTACTGAGACGAACCCTAGTACTTGCTCCAGTGGAGTAAGTCAAAGCACGATTACGTTTATCGTGAATGACAACCCATACTATCCCTATCTCCTGCAACGTGTTCAACATTACTTGTCAGCTGTATGTGATGCTACTATGTACTGTGTTCCAGGACGATTTGTTGTCTTTCCCAGACGTATGTTGATAGGAGGTTCTTTCCCCATTTCTATTCAATAACCCGTTTTAAAAGTCATACAGGATGCGGCACTTTTTCGCGCATCACAACATGACGTCATATCTGCATTTATAATATTTCACACGTTTTGTGCACATATTTCACCTGTGTCTGTAACAAATTTCGCCCTGCAGTTTCAGTTTCACGTAGCTCAATTTTTATGATGTCGTATCTCCAGAACTATATGTCGTACGATATACAATTTTGTCGGTACTACCGGCGGTATACGTCTACTCTCTCCGAAATATATTGCGAATAGAGTTAGTAGCAAAGAATAAAAAAATTAAAACGTCATACATAATGCGGCACTTTTTGGAAGCATTACAGTATCTGACGCCTTATCTGATGAACTATGTATCGTGCAGGGATGTAATTTTTTTTGCTACATCAGTCGTATAAGTGAATAATGTCCGCAAAATGTGTCGTGAATGAATCTGTAATGAATCAAAACATCATCCCTGATGCGACAGTTTTACTGCCTGAACATCGAAAATGTAGTAAGCGACAGTTTTTTTTCCTTTCATGTTTTGTGGAGGATGCCAGGCAGAAAAAGTTTCTTAAAGGTTTGAAATGATGTGTTATTGTTTTTTCAAGCCACTAAGTGCTCTCAATCTCAAATACTGGGTGGATAGTTCAATATTCGCTCGTCGTGGTCTACACTGCCTTTCCATACCCATCTCCACTACTATGGTACATAGGTGGTTCTGAGACCCAGAGCATTATTGCCTGACATATGTTTACCGATTAGGTTGAAATCGACCTAGCGATTTAGGAGGTGATGTGGCACACACATCTGCAACGTCTACGAATACATCGCAAATAATTTCTCCAGCACATGTGAATTATCACCTCTAAAATAATAAAAGCGCTGGTACCTAATTTTATGCTCCTAGTTCTCGTGCACACCTTACAATTCCTTTCCTGCAAATTCATTTGCAATCCCAAATTATTTTTCGCCTTTCCTTTTCGTGTCTTTTGCAACGCAAAAAAATAATGAATATCACATACTGAGTATTATTTCGGTTTATTTGCAGTGTAACTGACGTACAGATTGAAAATAAAAAATGTTTCCGCTTAGGAACTCAACCTAACCGTCCGATGCCCGTTCTATACTCTTTTCGCTTCGTCAGAAGCCGCCTGGAAACTACACTGACATAAATCGCTCATGCCTCACCCGAACTGTGGCAAAAGTGTTTCCTTTTCCGCTTGGTCAATGGAACTCCCATGTCCGTCATATTTCTGGTCGAACCTAACGTATACCACATATTTGGATGACGTCGTTGAGGAAGAGCGTGCGCGGTTCGCTTATAAGTTCAGAAAAGTTCAGAAAACTCACGCACGATGTTTACAGTGCCGATAACATAGATCATAAATGTAATGCAATTGTTGGTAGAGAAGACGCCTGACGGTGTTAACATTTTCGACTGTGTACCTTTACTAAATTTGGTTTCAAAATAGTGGACCATGTAAATGTAGTGTCTGAAACAATACAATTTTTTAAATCTAGACTCGCTTTACGATTGGGGCAACGGCCGTGCCACAGTGGTAACACCTTTTTCCGTCAGATCACTGAGGTTAAGCGCTGTCGGGCTGAGCAAGGATAGTTGACCATCCGGTCTGCCGTGCGCTGTTGGAAAGCGGGGTGCACTCAGCCCTTGTGAGGCAAACTGACAAGCTGCTTGATTAAGAAGTAGCGGCTTCAGTCTAGTAAACTGACATACAGCGGGGAGAGCGGTGTGCTGACCACATGCCCCTCCGTATCCGCATCCAGTGACGCCTGTGGGCTGAGGGTGACACGATCACCGTTCGGTACCGTTGGGCCTTCATGGACCGTTCGCTCAGATTTTAGTTTACTTTAGATTCACTTCGCAATTCACTGAAAGACAGATCAGAAGCATCGATGGATTGCGCAAATAAATTTACTGCTCATATCGCTGTGAAACAGCCAGTGGCGCCAAAATTTTGTAGAGATCTCCCCCTGCCGTTCTCTGTTACAGATGGTTTCCACACCGACCTTATACGGCTTCAGAAACTAGGCGTCATTTCACCGATCACTGTTGTTTGCCTTTGGCGGCAATTAAAAAACTTAATAGGTATTTACGCATTTGTGCCGATTTCAATACAGCTATCAATGCTTAGTCAACGTTAATCACTATCCTATGTCTCGCCTAGAGGATTTGTTAACAAAGCTAACAGTGACCAGTAATTTCCAAAAATGGATTTCAAAGATGTTTAGCTACAGCTATCCACCTCATCCACATCCAGTGTCTCACAACATCATATCGTCAACCACTCTTCTTTTTACCAAACTGATACGCGTCTATTCAAGGATAATGCCCGGTCTCCCCCACCTCCTCCCCGTCCCAGCTGTGCCCCATTTCCTAATAAAATGGGAACAAATTTCCACACAGAATGGAAACCAGTCTGAAACTGAACCTTCCTGCGGATCAAAATTGTGTGCTGGACCAACACTGGAACTCTGGACCCTTGCCTCTAGTGGGAAAAGTATTCCACCGATTGAGTGGCCCAAGCACGGCTAACGATCAGTAATCACATCTTCAATTCTGTCAGCATCTAGGCGCTACAGTCTGGAACGGCGCGACCACTACGGTCGCAGGTTCGAATCCTGCCTCGGGCATGGATATGTGTGATGTCCTTAGGTTAGTTAGGTTTAAGTAGTTCTAAGTCTAGGGGACTGATGACCTCAGAGCCATTTGAACCATTTTTGTCAGCATCTCATCAACTACTTTCCAAACGTCGAGAAGTTATCCTGGGAGTCGTGCAGGACTAGCGCTCCTGGAAGGAAGGATATTGCCATATCCTGTCTTACAGAATAGGTAGTACCGAATTATGTATCTACTTCCTAATGCAATTGTTCTCCCCGGAAAGTAGAGGACGTTCAAGTCGTACAAAGGAGAATAGCACGACTGGTCACCGGATATTTTCCCCATCGGAGAGTGTTACAGAAAAGTTAAAATGGCTTAACTGGCAGACGTTTGAAGATATATACCAACTATTCTAAAAGAGTCAGATTATGAAGTTACATGAATCGGCATTAAGTGCGACATGTCGGAATATACAACAAAAACTTCCTATATCGCCCTGGTAGGAAGAAGGAGGCAGTATTAGAACAATTAGAGCGAGCACAGTGCTAATGAAGCAGCCATTCGTATTGGAGAGAACTGACTCCCGAAATTCTCAAACATGTCAGATAACTGTTGCAGGGTGAACGAAAACAGGAATGCCAAATTTAAAAGAACGCAGAATCCTCAAATTCTCACATGTTTCACAGAAACTCGAAACTGAGCTCGAGCGTCAATTCGAGATGCTTTCCATAGATTCAACAACGAAACTCTGTGCCGAATTCTGGCAGAAAATCCAAAGACTCATAGGTGAAGTACACAAGTGGCAAGACGGAACCAGCACCTTCATTGTCGCGGTAGCGAAGGTTCAGATGGTTCAGATGTCTCTGAGCACTACGAGACTTAACTTCTGAGGTCATCAGTACCTTAGAACATAGAACTACTTAAACCTAACTAACCTTAGGACATCACACACATCCATGCCCGAGGCAGGATTCGAACCTGCGACTGTAGCGGTAGCGCGGCTCGAGACTGTAGCGCCTAGAACCGCTCGGCCACTCCCGCCGGTAATAGCGAAGGTAATTTTATCGATGGAAGTGCTGCTAAAGTAGAGTCATAAACACACTTTTCAGAAATTCCTTCTTTAAACAAGACGAAGTAAGTATTCCAGAATTCGAATCGAGAACTGCTGGCAACGTGAGTTAGTTCGTTATAGGGAAGCAGCCTAAATCACTTAATAAAGGATGTCGTTCGGTCCAGCTTGTATACCAATTCGATACCTTTCAGAGTATGCTGATATAATAGTGCCGTACTTAAAAATCATATACAACCGCTTGGTCGATGGAACATCCGTACCTAAAGACTGCATAGCTGCACACGTCACACACTATAGAAATGAAATAGGAGTAATCCTATGAATTATAGACGCATATCAGTCACGTCGATTCGCAGTAGAAATTTGAAACTTATACAGTGTTCAAATTCTACGAGGTAAACAATCTGTTGATATATACAGTCAGCACGGATGCGAGAAAGAATTATTCTTGTGAAATACGAATAGCTCCTTGTTCTCAGGAAGTAATGAATCTTATTGACAGAGAATATCAGACTGATTCTCTGCATCTAGATTTCCAAGAGATTTTTGATACTGTTCCCCACAGAGGTAATTATAATCGAGCTGTGTGCCTATAGAGTTCGGCTCAATTATGTGAATAGCTACGTGAATTCCTGTCGGGAAGACCACAGTTCGTATCAACTGACGGAAAGTCCTCAATTGAAACCGAAGTGATATCAGGCGTTCCCTAACGACGTGCAATAGGCGCTTTGCTCTGCCTAACCTATATAAACGATATATACTATCTGAGTTCCTTGCGGGGTCGGGAGTAGCTGTATACGTAAAAAACAGTAGTCGATTTGAGTCCATAGGCGTATCACGACAGTGCACTGAACAGATATTTGAATGATGTGCAGGGGCAGTTGATTTTACTGAAACTAAACTTCTAAATGTTGTTGATTATAGGTCCCCTAAATCTGACTTCAGAGCATTTCTGCTCAAGCTAGAAAGGGTTCTTGACTCAGTTTGTAGGAAGTACCAGAAATTCGTTATAAGTGGCGACTTCAATATAAATTTTGCATTTGATGGTGCAAGAAAGAGGATGTTGGTAGATCTCCTAAATTCATAAGATTTAGTGCAGACTGTTTTTTTTTTCCAACTAGGGTGCAGTGGAATAGTAGCACAGCCATAGACAATATTTTTATTCATTCTTCATTACTAGATGGACATTCTGACAGTAAAAGGGTGAATGGCCTTTCAGACTATGATGCACAAATATTAACATTGAAAGGATTTTTTACTCAAACAAATGGCACATATAATTACAAACTATTTAGGAGAGTCAATCCAACAGTAATAGAGAGTTTTTTAAACCTTATCAGGAAACAAGAATGGCACTATGTTTATAGTGCCGATAACATAGATGATAAATATAATGCTTTCCCTAACACATTTTTCATGCTCTTTGAGAGTTGCTTTCTATTAGAACGTTCTAAACGGGGTACTAGCAGTTAAAGGAAGCTCGGGTGGCTGACTAGTGGGATAAGAATATCATGCAGAACAAAGCGCGAATTCTATAAAAATCCAGAATTAGACTTTCACTCTGCAGCGGAGTGTGCGCTGATATGAAAATGTTAGAAGTAGTTAGAATCAAGCTACAGTAGCCAATTACAAACAATTTTGTAAGGTGCTTAAAATGTTATTAGGAAGGGAAAGAGTATGTGGTATGAAATAGAATAGCTAATGCACATGATAAAAGTGAAACCATATTGTCAATTTTAAAGAAAAAATATTTCTGTTACATATACAGTATTTAACAACTATTTTCTGAGCATTGCTGGTGAATTAAATAAAAATTTGGTTCCTACAGGGAATCATATAACTTTCTGGGCAAATACCTTTACGAGATTGATGTCTGAAATACTCCTCTGTGATACAGACAGGGTGGAGATTGAGTCAATAATTAAATCACTAAGGACTCTCGTTTCCTTTAGGAATGGTCAGTTTCCTGACCAATTAAAGTACTAAGTAGTAAAGCCACTTTACAAAAAGGGAGAAAAGGATAAGGTAGAAAATTTTACATCTATTTCCACGCCATCAGTGTTTGCTAAAGTTGCTGGAAACTCTGTGTATGTAAGGATAACTGATCATTTTATATCACACGATTTGCTATCAAATTGACAGTTCGGTTTAGCAGTCGTTTAACAACTGAAAATGCTATATTCTCTCTTCTCTGTGAGGTACTGGATGGGTTAAACAAAAGGTTTCGTACGCTAGGCATATTTTTTGATTTAACTAAGTCGTTTGATTGTGTTGATCACAAAATATTGCTTCAGGGGCTGGACCATTGCGGAATATGGGGAACAGCTCACAATTAGTTCACCTCTTACTTTAGCAACAAACAGCAAAAGATAATTATTCACACTGCTCAGGATGACTGTGATGTAGGGTCTGAGTGGGGTACAGTCCACTGGGGGTGCCCCAGGCATCAGTGTGGGGACCACTCCTGTTCCTTATTTATATAAATGATATGCCCCCTGGTATTACAGGTAACTCTAAAATATTTCTGTATGTTGATGACACTATCTTGGTAGTCAAGGATGTTGTGTGCAACACTGGCCCAGATCAAAACAGTGCAGTTCACGACCTAAGTTCATGGCTAGTAGAAAATGAACTATCGCTAAATCAAAGTAAGACAGTTTTTACAGCTTCTAACACACAATTCAACAAAACCTGGCGTTTTAATTTCACAGAATGGGCATATGATTAGTGAAACTGAACAGTTCAAATTTATGTGTTCAGATAGATAGTAAACTGTGGTGGAAAGCCCACGTCCAGGATCTTATTCAAATACTTAATACTGCCATTTTTACTATTCCAACAGTATCTGAAGTGAGTGATCGTTCGACACAAAAATTGGTATACTTTGCTTATTTTCATTCACTTATGTCATATGGTTTTATATTTTGGGGTAACTCTTCCCATACTAAGAGATATTTGGCTCAGAAACGGGCGGTTCGGGCAATAAGTGGTGTAAGTTCACGAACCTCTTGTCGTCCCCAGTTCATGAGGCTGGGTACTTTGACATTGGTCTCTCAATATACAGGGTGTCCGAAAAGACTTTCCCCGGTTACATAAGTTGATAACTCAGTCTAGAAGTAAGATACAAATATGAAACTTGTGTCGAACTGTTTACAACTATCAAAGCTTTTTTTTGTTTTTCTTTGTTTTAGGTTCGCAGTACGTAAGTAGTGGATGAGGTGCAGTGCCCAAGAAGCCATGATAACCAATCAGGAAAAGTCACAGTGTGTCCTGTGGTACCATGAGACACGATCACCAACCACAGTGCAGAGACACTACCAGACAACATTTGGAAAGAATCCACCTGATGCCAAGAGCATTAATGCCTGATATGAGAAGTTCAAGGACACAGGATCGATTGCTCACCTTCCGAGGTCTGGTCGACCAAGAACCTCAGTAGACAGGGTGGAAGCTGTAAGGCAGTCTTTTCTGCGAAGTCCGAAGAAATCGGTGCGCAAGGCCTCACGTGAATTACAGATGCCAAAAAACTCTCTCCATGACATTTTACACAAACGTTTATTGTTTCGTGCATACAAAGTGCAAATCGTTCAGGCCTTGTTGCCCAGTGACAGTACACGTCGATATGACTTTGCTGTCGAAATTCTATCACGTATTGAGGAAGATGATGGTTATCTCAGACGAATTACCTTTTCCGACGAAGCGACCTTTTTTGTCAGTAGAGTAGTGAACCGCCATAATGTGAACATTCGGGGTCACAATCCCTGGCGAGGTCATGGAGTGCAGCAGAGGCAGTCCAAAGGTGAATGTTTGGTGCGCGCTATTGCACGACCGAATTATCGGGCCATTCCTCTTCTCTGAGGCTACCATCACATCTGTAGTGTATCTGAACATGTTGCAACTGTATACTGTTCCTCAGCTGCTTCAGTATCACCCCGATGCCTTGTTTCGGCAAGACAGTGCACCGCCTCATTGAGGTTTGGACGTCCGTGCCTATCTCGATTGACCTTTCCTGGGCGATGGATATGTCGTGATGGGCCAACGGTTTCGCCTGCACGCTCTCCTCACATAACCCCATTAGACCTCTTTTTGTGGGGTTGTGTCAAGGAGGAGGTCTACCGAACACGTGTACTAGATCTTGAAACCTTGCGGCAACACATAACCACTGTCGTTGAATTGATCCCTCCAGTGATGTTGGTTAATGTGTGGACGTAAATTGAATATCGCCTAGATGTACTACGTGCTACCAAGTGTGCTCATGTGGAAGTTTACTGATGTGTGAAAAAACTTTGATAGTTTGTAAACAATTAGACACCAGTTTCATATTTGTGTCTTACTTATAGCCTGAGTTCTCAATTTATGTAATCAGGGAAAGACTTTTCGGACACCCTGTATATATTCCTTACTGTCATTTCTTGTTAGCAATGTTAGCTTACTCCGAAGAATAAGCAGCTTTCACTCAGTTAATACTCAGGAGATATCAAAAATGCGTTTGGATCGGACGTCCTTAACTCTTGTGCAGAAAGGTGTTCAGTATACTGCTGCAGTCATTTTCAATAAGCTATCGCTTGAATTCAAAAATCTTAGCAGTAATCCACGCGCTTTCAAATCGAAACTGAAGAGATTCCTCATGGGTCACTCCTTCTATTCTGTCGAGGAGTTTCTTGAAAAATTAAGCTGATTCTTGTTGTATTGTTGATTGCGGTTACTTAAAATTATGGACTGACTTTCTTCGGCTTCATAAATATTTCATTTTTTATTACTTTTATGTTGTAATTTCATGTACTAACATATACCATGGCCTTGGAGATTTGCTACTCTATTTGGTCCCATGGAACTTCAGGTGTAAATAAAAATAAAGTATCCGGACACCCCCAAAAACTTACGTTTTCCATATTAGGTGTATTTTGCTGCCATCTACTGCCAGTTACTCCATATCAGCAATCTCACTAGTCATTAGACATCGTGAGAGAGCAAAATGGGGGGTTGCGCGGAACTCACGGACTTCGAACGTGGTCAGGTGATTAGGTGTCACTTCTGTCATACGTCTGTACGCGAGATATCCGCACTCCTAAACATCCCTAGGCCTACTTCCGATGTGATAGTGAAGTGCGAACGTGAAAGGACACGAAGAACACAAAAGCGTACAGACCGCCCTCTGTTGACTTACAGAGACCGCCGACAGTTGAAGAGGGTCGTAATGTGTAATAGGCAGACATCTATCCAGACCATCACATAGGAATTCCAGGCTGCATCAGGATCCAATTCAAGTATTATGACAGTTAGGCGGGAGGTGAGAAAACTTGGATTTCATGGTCGTGCAGATGCTCATAAACCACACATCACGCCGGTAAATGCCAAACGACACCTTACTTGGTGTAAGGAGCGTAGACATTGGACGATTGAACGGTGGAAAAACGTTGTGTGAAGTGACGAATCACGGTACAGAATGTGACGATCCCATGGCAGGGTGTGGGTATGGCGAATGTCAGGTGAACGTCATCTGCCAGCGTGTGTAGTGCCAATAGTAAAATTGGTATGCGTTGGTGTTATGGTGTGGTCGTGCTTTTCACGGATGGGGCTCGCACCCCTTGGTGGTTTGCTTGGAACTATCACAGAATAGGCCTACACTGATGTTTTAAGCACCTTTTTGCTTCCCACTGTTGAAGAGCAATTCGGGGATGGCGACTGCATCTTTCAGCAGGTTCGAGCACCTGTTCATAATGCACAGCCTGTGGTGGAGTGGTTGCTCGGCAATAACATCCCTGTAACAGACTGGCCTGCACAGAGTCCTCACCTGAATCATGTAGAACACGTTTGGGATGTTTTGGAACGCCGACTTCGTGCCATGCCTCACCGACCGTCATCGATACCTCTCCTCAGTGCAGCGCTCCGTGAAGAATGGGCTGTCATTCCCCAAGAAACCTTCTAGCACCTGACAGAACGTATGCCTGCAAGAGTGGAAGCTGTCATCAATGCTAAGGGTGGGCTTACACCATACTGAATTCCAGCATTACCAATGGAGGGCGCCATGAACTTCTAAGTCATTTTCAGTCAGGTGTCCGCATACTTTTGATTACGTAGTGTAGGAGAAACTCTGCGCACTCATCTTAGATTTTTTCAGATGCTGCTGCTATTTAACGACTTAAAAAGTCATTTTAAGATCAAAACCAGCAGCAAAATGAGTTACACAAGATATTTGTATAGCGCGAAAAGTGGGAATTGATCTTAGCAATGAAAAGTGTAATGACATCCACAGGAGTGCTGAAGGCAATCCGTTAAATTTTGGTTAAACGGTAAACCATACAAATCTGAATGCGGTCACATCAACCCAATACTTGGAATTACAGTAGCGAACAACCTACAGGAACGACCACATAGATGATGTTGTGGGGAAGGCAAACCGAAGACTGCATTTTATTGGCAGAACACTTAAAAAATGCTACAGAGTTCTTAAAGAAACTGTTTACACAGTAGTTCTTCGTTTCTGTCAGAGTACTTTTGTGGAGAATGGGGTCCTTCCGAGATGGAACTGACGGGAAAAGACCAAAGAAGGGCGGCTCGTTTTGTATTGTTGCGAAATAGGGGGTAGTGTTTCCAGACATGTATGTGATGCACAGTGGTAATCATTAAAACAAAGGCGTTTTTTGTTGCAGTGAGACCTTTTCACGAAATTTAAATCTCCAAAGTCCTCCCACAAATGAGAAAATATTTTTTTGACACCCATCTTCATAGGGAGAAATAACCATTGTAATAAAATAAGAGAAGTCAGTGCTCGCGCCGACATATATAAGTGTTCCTTAGATATTACGGGAGCGGAACGGCTGAGAAACAGTTTGAAAGTGGTTTGATAATCCCTCTGCCAGGTATTTAAATGTGAAATGCAATGTATTTCTGTAGATGAAGAGGTAAGTGAAACCTGCTGACTGTGGTTTTGTTTCATTATCTTCTCTTAGATCCTTTCTTTGGCCCTTTTACGAGACAACATGTAATTGTTTAATAGAAGGACATCAGTAATTGTACAAAAGGGTCACTTTGCTGTGACACCTAGAAAATTCTGATAAAAAGCTTGAATTGCTTTTATGCTGAAGTTTGAACTGTAAGGCCACACTTCAGCTGGCATGATATTTCGCTAGGCGCGCTGTGGGACACAATAAAAAATCATTTATTAATAACTACGAAACACATTTTATTCCAGTAAGATCGCTACACACTTGAATACAGTATAAGTAATTCAATAGAGAGAAAAATAAATAATGTAAATTCCTAGTACCTAAATCTACACTCCTGGAAATGGAAAAAAGAACACATTGACACCGGTGTGTCAGACCCACCATACTTGCTCCGGACACTGCGAGAGGGCTGTACAAGCAATGATCACACGCACGGCACAGCGGACACACCAGGAACCGCGGTGTTGGCCGTCGAATGGCGCTAGCTGCGCAGCATTTGTGCACCGCCGCCGTCAGTGTCAGCCAGTTTGCCGTGGCATACGGAGCTCCATCGCAGTCTTTAACACTGGTAGCATGCCGCAACAGCGTGGACGTGAACCGTATGTGCAGTTGACGGACTTTGAGCGAGGGCGTATAGTGGGCATGCGGGAGGCCGGGTGGACGTACCGCCGAATTGCTCAACACGTGGGGCGTGAGGTCTCCACAGTACATCGAAGTTGTCGCCAGTGGTCGGCGGAAGGTGCACGTGCCCGTCGACCTGGGACCGGACCGCAGCGACGCACGGATGCACGCCGAGACCGTAGGATCCTACGCAGTGCCGTAGGGGACCGCACCGCCACTTCCCAGCAAATTAGGGACACTGTTGCTCCTGGGGTATCGGCGAGGACCATTCGCAACCGTCTCCATGAAGCTGGGCTACGGTCCCGCACACCGTTAGGCCGTCTTCCGCTCACGCCCCAACATCGTGCAGCCCGCCTCCAGTGGTGTCGCGACAGGCGTGAATGGAGGGACGAATGGAGACGTGTCGTCTTCAGCGATGAGAGTCGCTTCTGCCTTGGTGCCAATGATGGTCGTATGTGTGTTTGGCGCCGTGCAGGTGAGCGCCACAATCAGGACTGCATACGACCGAGGCACACAGGGCCAACACCCGGCATCATGGTGTGGGGAGCGATCTCCTACACTGGCCTTACACCACTGGTGATCGTCGAGGGGACACTGAATAGTGCACGATACATCCAAACCGTCATCGAACCCATCGTTCTACCATTCCTAGACCGGCAAGGGAACTTGCTGTTCCAACAGGACAATGCACGTCCGCATGTATCCCGTGCCACCCAACGTGCTCTAGAAGGTGTAAGTCAACTACCCTGGCCAACAAGATCTCCGGATCTGTCCCCCATTGAGCATGTTTGGGACTGGATGAAGCGTCGTCTCACGCGGTCTGCACGTCCAGCACGAACGCTGGTCCAGCTGAGGCGCCAGGTGGAAATGGCATGGCAAGCCGTTCCACAGGACTACATCCAGCATCTCTACGATCGTCTCCATGGGAGAATAGCAGCCTGCATTGCTGCGAAAGGTGGATATACACTGTACTAGTGCCGACATTGTGCATGCTCTGTTGCCTGTGTCTATGTGCCTGTGGTTCTGTCAGTGTGATCATGTGATGTATCTGACCCCAGGAATGTGTCAATAAAGTTTCCCCTTCCTGGGACAATGAATTCACGGTGTTCTTATTTCAATTTCCAGGAGTGTATGTACAGTTAAGTATGACTAAATCTCCACATGTGCCACTTTACTTCATGGTACGCAATACTTAGTAGAAGGAATTGCTCTACTCGGTTTTATCTTCTGGGTCCTCGAAGAATGAACTTCTCACTCACTGTTTTTGAGTAGACTAATTGGTGTTCCTATCATCGCTAATTATTCTTTTTGAAATCACTCCAGCCCCTTCCGTTTGAAAGGCCTCTTTGCCTTGTACTTCACGCATGATACTCTCATCTTCATTCCTTATTCATCTATATTTTTTTAGCTATTTGTTTTGTTTATTATGAAGATAGGTCGCTTACTGTGTAAATGACTTCATTATTTGCTAAATCGCGATCTTGCCGCTAGGAAAGCGTGAAGCTTTCCTCTCTTAAAAAGATGAATTAAACTTTCTCCGGATGCTGTAGGGGTTTCTGGTTCGCCCGCCGGCCAACTGACACGTCAGGAATAAAAAAAAGAAAAACACGCAGGGACCTGAATGCCAGTCATCCCCATTGTATTCAGTTAGCGCCAAGACCTACTGTTCACGAACGCCTTTTAAAAGTTCTGCTTTATGTTCCCCTACAAATGTATAGAATTTTGTCAAAGAGCCTATTTTTCTATTACTTTTTTAATTGCTCTGCAGTGTGTCATACGAAAAGTAAGAACATTATCACACAAGTATACAACTTATTCTGTGAATGCATATCAATGGGTGCATGGACTCATAATAGAATAAAGTAACAGGGGAAGTTAAATGCCAAAAATGAAAAGCAGCACGGTTAGTGACAGGTCCTTTTAATCGATGGGAGGGCCACTCATAAATGCTGAAGAATACACACTGGCAATAGTGCAGTCCACTGCTTATCGCTCCAATAGGAATCACGAAGAAAATGTTAGACCAATTACAGCACCTACAGGGGAATCTGAATAGTAATTTCAGAGGGCGTTAGAAACAAGTCGCCCCTGAGCATTTAATGGACAAAATACGGTAATACGGAACATCAGACGAAAGTATGACTGGATCGAAGATATGCTAGAAAACGGAACACAGCATTTAATTCATAGCTAAGGTAAATCTCCTGACACAAAAATAACTTCGGACGTACCTGAAGACAGCATTATGGGGCCTTTGTTTCTGACAGTACGTGTAAATGATAACTTACCTTCCATGTGGCTTTTAACAGCTGATACTGTTGTGTACGGAGAATCGACATCGCTACAAAATAGTAGCGAAATGCAAGAAGGTGTGTGGACGACCTACGGTTGGTGCAAGGACCAACTTGCACCTTGAACTTAATGACATTAATGAGGTAGAAAGGTCTATTATTCTAGTGCTACACAATTGCAAAGCAGTCACACCATATCTGGTGTTACGCCGTAGGGAAGACAGATACCAGATTGAGATTCCTTACTTCTCTTTTCTGTTTAAATGGTATTCTCTGTCTCTGTTTGTCCTGCTTCTAGTATACATTCTTTGAAGTTTGTTGACGTATTTCTTTTCACAAAAACAGTAAATGTCATGAATCCTACATTTACGTAAATTTTGTCTGATTTATAAATTATTCTAAACTGTCTGGAGCACTATGCCCAGTTAGGACCAAATATAAATGTAATCTGTGCTTTTAAGCGGCGGGGACAGTTGAGAGATAGTGGCTGGAGGTAAAGTAGTGTGGACGGTTATAAAATTCCTTTGAAGGAAGTGTTCTGTAGTGGAATTAGACCCTTGCCTTGTGGAGAACGGAGTTAAGAGAAGTACGTAAACTGTATAGTATAAAATGAAATCATATCTGGAAAGACACAGAAGAGTGATAGATATTTTTGCAACGTCCTGGCGTAATGGCGATTCGTTAAAGCTATTTAGCGAACCATGTCTTATTTGAAGCATAGAAGGTCTGTGAAGGTATAAAGGAAGACAGAGAAGGAGACTGAAGTTTTGAAGAACTGACAGAGGTATTTACTGGTATAAATAACTATATAAATAAATAAGAAGAAGAGGAGAGTCGATGGTATTTTGGAACATTCAGTGACAAATATCGTCTGCGTCAAGTACGAGAAGTTAAGTAGCTGATGGAGACTGAATTAAAACATATGGTCGGAAGGGGAAGTCTTCTTCTTTTTCCCTTCAGTCATCAGTCTTCTGACTGGTTTGATTCAGTCTGCCGCAAATTCCTCTCCTGTGCGAATCTCTTCATCTCACAGTAGCACGCAACATACATCCTCATCTATCTGTTGGACTTATTTCAATCTCTGTCTTCCTCTAAAATTTTTATGCGCTAGAGCACCCCATAGTACCACGAAGGTTGTCCCCTGACGTCTTAACATATGTTCTGTCGTCCCGTCCATTCATTTTGTCAGTGCTTTCCACATAACTATTTTGTAGCTGATCCTGCGGAAAATGTCCTCATTTCTTACCTCATCAGCTCAACTAATTTTTAACTTTCTGCTGTAGCACCACCACATCTCAAATGCTTCTCTTCTGTTTCTGTTTTCCACGGTCCATGTTTCACTACCAAGCAATTATTTAGTACATTCTCCGAAATTTCTTCCACAAATTAAGCCCTGTGTTTGATACTATTAGACATCTCCTGGCCCTTAATGCCCTCCTTTCCAGTGCCATTCTCTTTTTTTAAGTCGTCCATGCTGTGATCTTCATCTGTTATTTTGCTACTTAAGTAGCACAATGTCTTAGTCCGTCTTGGTGATTCCTAATTTTGATTTTAAGTGTCTGGCTGTTCTCATTTCGGCTACTTCTCATTACTTTCGTCTTTATCCAATTTACTCTCAAACCATATTGTATACTCATTACGCTCTTCATCCCATTCAAGAGATCCTGTAATTCTCCTTCACTTTCACTGAGGGTAGAAATGTCATCAGCAAATTTTATCGTTGTTATCTATTCACCTTGACATTTAATCCCACTCTTAAACCTTTCTTTTATTCCTGTCATTGTTTCATCGGTGTGTAGACTGAACAGTAGGAGCGAAAGAATACGTCCTTCTCTTACATCCTCTTTAATCCCAGCGCTTCGTTCTTGGCCTTATAGCCTTAGTTTCCCCACTTGGTTCTCACATCTCGTACATATGGTATATTACCGAAGTTTATGTATAACTTACCCCTATTTTTCCCTGTATTTCGAAGATCTTGCAGAATTTGGCATTGTCAAACGCTTTTTGCATGCCGGAGAAATACAAAGAACGCGTTCCCCGTCAGTCTTAGTTCCATTACCGATCGCAACTTGATAACTGCCTGTCCGGTGCTTTATCTTTCCTGATGTATCCTGCCTACTTGTCAAGTATGGGCTGGTTAGGAAACCTTCTCGGATCTCTAGATAACAAATCAAGCAAATCGTATTAAAGAGTTTTATTATGAAATGAATCAAAAACAATGAAATGAATCAAAAACAATACTTAACTTTGACAATAACACAGAAGTGTCCGAAGCAAAGGGTGACATGCAAATAAGATAGCTCTTTAATATATACAAAGCTAATACAACTGAAGTTCTATCCAGGTTGCTGGTCTTGACACTTTTGTAGAACCGGGCGCGACTTGTCGGGAGCGGCGTTTATTTTCTCTTCGCCTAGAGGCTGTTGCTGTCGCGTTCTCGTACTAGAAAGGGGTCGGTCAGCGTGCTATTGGCTGAAGACTTCTTCACAGCCCTCTCTATTCTAACGTTCCCGGCTGGCATGCCGGCGCTTTACATTACCCAGGAAGATTTACTAAGGCCAAACTGATCGGCACCGAACAGATTCTCAATTTTCTTTCCATTTCTCTGTATATTATTCTTGTCAGCAGCAGGGGTATGAACAAACAGTTACTGTCAAGAATTAACCTGTGCACTGACTGTGCCCTGTGAATGAGCCTCGCAGCTTGAAATATATAAACATTATGTGAAAATTGCAGTCTGACAAGTAAATCAAGGCTATGACATAACTGGAGTGGCCCAATACACATTTTGTGTGGAATGAAATAATATATGTGTACATCTTCAAACGAATAATTATAATCTGGTGTGTTGTGCATACCATTGCAAGATATTGTATTCAACAGTCCCACGACAAGTTCGTAACAGGAATTTTCATTGAATTGTGAATCTGCGACAAGTTAGTGGATCTGCAACATTCTGGAGTACGACTGTGCTGGCGTAGTTTCAAAGAAATTTGCTCAAAATGTGCGCCAGAGGTGGCCAATTGTGACAGATACGAACGAATACTTATAGCCGGAGAGGACAGAAGAACACGCAGCATCCAACTCAAGCTGTCAACGTCAGAAAGGTAGGAAGAACGATAAAAACATCTCTAGCAACTGAAGAAAAATAATAACAAGCCGCACTGTATGAAAAGCAAACTTTGTGAGTTCTGCGACGAACATTTCTGTCATTTAGGAAAATATACAACAGGAAGCTTTTGAATTGAATATACAATGTATTTTCTTTTATTCAGAGTTTGATCTGTGGAAATAATAGGCACTGTAGCGAGTTTGACGAGTTCATCCAGATACAATTTAAACGGAAGCCCTCGTTGTAGGAGGAAATTTTTTAATCAATTATATATATATATATATATATATATATATATATATATATATATATATATATATATATATATATATATATTGATCGTGACCGGGCCAAATATCTCACGAAAAAAACGTCTAACGAAAAAACTACAAAGAACGGAACTTGTGTAGCTTGAAGGGTTAATCCAGATGGCGCTATGGTTCGCCCGCTAGATGGAGCTGCCATAGGCCAAACGGATATCAGCCGCGTTTTTTTTTTTTAAATAGCAGCCCCTATTTTATTACATATTCGTTAAGTACGTAAAGAAATATGAATGTCTTTGTTTGACCACTTTTTTCGCTTTGTGGCAGATGGCTCTGTAATAGTCACAAACGTATAAGTACGTGGTATCACGTAACATTCCGCCAGTGCGGACGGTATTTGCTTCGTGATACATTACGCGTGTTAAAATGGACCGTTTACCAATTGCGGAAAAGATCGATATCGTGTTGATGTAAGGCTATTGTGATCAAATTGCCCAACGGGCGTGTTCTATGTATGCTGTATGCTGCTCGGTATCCTGGACGACATCATCCAAGTGTCCGGACCGTTTGCCGGATAGTTACGTTAGTTAAGGAAACAGAGAGTGTTCAGCCACATGTGAAGCGTTAACTACGACTTGCATCAAATGATGATGCCCAAATAGGTTTTTTAGCTGCTGTCGCGGCTAATCCGCACATCAGTGGCAGACAAATTGCGCGAGAATCGGGAATCACAAAAACGTCAGTGTTGAGAATGCTACATCAACTTCGACTGCACCCGTACCATATTTCTATGCACCAGGAGTTGCATGACGACGACTTTGAACGGCGTCTACAGTTCTGCTACTGAGCACAAGAGAAATTACGGGACGAAGACAGATTTTTTGCACGCGTTCTATCTAGCGACAAAGCGTCATTCATCAACAGCGGTAACGTAAACCGGCATAATATGCACTATTTGGCAACGGAAAGTCCACGATGGCTGCGACACGTGGAACATCAGCGACCTTGGCGGGTTAATGTATGGTACGGCATTATGGGAGGAAGGATAATTGGCCCCCATTTTATCGGTGGCAATCTAAATGGTGCAATGTATGCTGATTTCCTACGTAATGTTCTACCGATGTTACTACAAGATATTTCACTGCATGACAGAATGGCGATATACTTCCAACATGATGGATGTCCGGCACATAGCTCGCGTGCGGTTGAAGCGGTATTGAATAGCATCCTTCATGATAGGTGGATTGGTTGTCGAAGCCCACACGTTCACCGGATCTGACGTCCCCGGATTTCTTTCTCTAGGGGAAGTTGAAGGATATTTGCTATCGTGATCCACCGGCAACGCTTGACAACATATTGCCTGACTACTATTACTACTACTACGTGATCAGGCCCAGTGGACCGCACGCATCTACAAGTTTCCTCCTCCACTGTATTCTGTCCATTGCTGCTATCCGCCATTCGTCCACATCTGTTGACACTTGGTTTAAATCTTCATGGAGTCCATCCTTCTAACGCTTCCTGGGTCTTCCTGGCGGTCTCTTTCCTGTAGGTGTGAAATCCAGGAGCTTCCGAGGCCATCTGTGATCCTCCATCAGGTCCACATGGCCGGCCCACTGCATTCGTTTGGCTTTGACAGTTCGTGCTATGTTGGGCTGCTGGTATAGTTCCTCAAGCTCTTGGTTGTATCTGATCCTCCATTCCCCTGTATCTGCATCCAGAACCGGACCGAAGATCTTCCGAAGCACTTTTCTCTCAAAAACAAGGAGCTTATGGAAGTCCTGTTTCCGGATACTCCATGTCTCACAGCCATTTAGAACAACAGACTGGATCAGGGTTTTGTACAGTCGAATCTTGAACTGTCTGGAGAGAGATTTGGACCGAAGCAGTTGTGCTAGGCTGTGGTAAGATCGGTTTCCTGCTTGTATTCTGGCCTCTGCTTCACATGACGAGTTCTCAGTGAAAAGTGCCCCTGGGTATTTGAATTCTTGCACTCTCTTGTAGAAATGGTCCCCAACCTGCAGTGATTGTAGATGATCAGCAGTCTGACAATGATCACGCGTCATAACGAGGTACTCTGTCTTGGATTTGTTCATGTTTAGCCCAAATTTGCTGGCAGCCTCCTTTAGTGCTTTAATCATTTGCTCCAACTCCTCTTCCGACCTAGAGAGTAAACAGATGACGTCCGCATAGGCTAAGTACGGCAGTCTCCTTCCTTCGATTTCAATCCCTTCGCTCTACGATCTACTCGAGGGCAAAGTTGAACAGGATAGGGGACAACCCATCCCTTTGCCTGAGTCCTGTCACAATTTCAAACCCCTCAGTTACGCGATTGCCCATCTTCACCTTGGCACGTGTTTCATTCAGACAGATCTTTATCAGAATGAGATTTTCACTCTGCAGCGGAGTGTGCGCTGATATGAAACTTCCTGGCAGATTAAAACTGTGTGCCCGACCGAGACTCGAACTCGGGACCTGCCACTGCCTAAATTTTGATAAATAATCAGCATTGGCGGCGGAAGACTTCCGGCATAAGAAGTCAGCCTCATTCTGCCAACGGCCTTGTCAAAGAGGGCGGAGGAGCGGATAGAGGTTCAGGGCACTCTCTTGTCCTAGGGGTGGGAAATTGCCCCTAAAGGCGGAAGAATCAGCAATGATCAACGACATGAGGATGCAGAAGGCAATGGAAACCACTGCATTAAAGACACGTAACGTGTATCCACAGGACATGTGGTCTGTAATTGAAGAAGTGTCATGATGATCTCTCCATTGGCAAAAGATTCCGGAATAGTCCCCCATTCGGATCTCCGGGAGGGGACTGCCAAGGAGGAGGTTACCATGAGAAAAAGATTGAATAATCAACGAAAGGATAACGTTCTACGAGTCGGGGCGTGGAATGTCAGAAGCTTGAACGCGGTAGGGAAACTAGAAAATCTGAAAAGGGAAATGCAAAGGCTCAATCTAGATATAGTAGGGGTCAGTGAAGTGGAAAGAAGACAAGGATTTCTGGTCAGATGATTATCGGGTAATATCAACAGCAGCAGAAAATGGTGTAATAGGTGTAGGATTCGTTATGAATAGGATGGTAGGGCAGAGGGTGTGTTACTGTGAACAGTTCAGTGACCGGGTTGTTCTAATCAGAATCGACAGCAGACCAACACCGACAACGATAGTTCAGGTATACAGGGCGACGTCGCAAGCTGAAGATGAACAGATAGAGAAAGTGTATGAGGATATTGAAAGGGTAATGCAGTATGTAAAGGGGGACGAAAATCTAATAGTCATGGGCGACTGGAATGCAGTTGTAGGGGAAGGAGTAGAAGAAAAGGTTACAGGAGAATATGGGCTTGGGACAAGGAATGAAAGAGGAGAAAGACTAATTGAGTTCTGTAACAAGTTTCAGCTACTAATAGCGAATACCCTATTCAAGAATCACAAGAGGAGGAGGTATACTTGGAAAAGGCCGGGAGATACAGGAAGATTTCAATTAGATTACATCATGGTCAGACAGAGATTCAGAAATCAGATACTGGATTGTAAGGCGTACCCAGGAGCAGATATAGACTCAGATCACAATATAGCAGTGATGAAGAGTAGGCTGAAGTTCAAGACATTAGTCAGGAAGAATTAATACGCAAAGAAGTGGGATACGGAAGTACTAAGGAATGACGAGATACGTTTGAAGTTCTCTAACGCTATAGATACAGCAATAAGGAATAGCGCAGTAGGCAGTACAGTTGAAGGGGAATGGACATCTCTAAAAAGGGCAATCACAGAAGTTGGGATGGAAAACATAGGTACAAAGAAGGCAGCTGCGAAGAAACCATGGGTAACAGAAGAAATACTTCAGTTGATTGATGAAAGGAGGAAGTACAAACATGTTCCGGGAAAATCAGGAATACAGAAATACAAGTCGCTGAGGAATGAAATAAATAGGAAGTGCAGGGAAGCTAAGACGAAATGGCTGCAGGAAAAATGTGAAGACATCGAAAAAGATATGATTGTCGTAAGGTCAGACTCACCATACAGGAAAGTCAAAACAACCTTTGGTGACATTAAAAGCAACAGTGGTAACATTAAGAGTGCAACGGGAATTCCACTGTTAAATGCAGAGGACAGAGCAGATAGGTGGAAAGAATACATCGAAAGCCTCTATGAGGGTGAAGATTTGTCTGATGTGATAGATGAAGAAACAGGAGTCGATTTAGAAGAGATAGGGGATCCAGTATGAGAATCGGAATTTGAAAGAGCTTTGGAGGACTTACGATCAAATAAGGCAGAAGGGATAGATAACAATCCCTCAGAATTTCTAAAATCATTGGGGGAAGTGGCAACATAACGACTATTCTAGTTGGTGTGTAGAATATATGAGTCTGGCGACATACCATCTGACTTTCGGAAAAGCATCATCCACACAATTCCGAAGACGGCAAGAGCTGACAAATGCGAGAATTGTCGCACAATCAGCTTAACAGCTCATGCATCGAAGCTGCTTACAAGAATAATATACAGAAGAATGGAAAAGAAAATTGAGAATGCGCTAGGTGACGATCAGTTTGGCTTTAGGAAAAGTAAAGGGACGAGAGAGGCAATTCTGACGTTACGGCTAATAATGGAAGCAAGGCTAAAGAAAAATCAAGACACTTTCATAGGATTTGTCGACCTGGAAAAAGCGTTCGACAATATAAAATGGTGCAAGCTGTTCGAGATTCTGAAAAAAAGTAGGGGTAAGCTATAGGGAGAGACGGGTCATATACAATATGTACAACAACCAAGAGGGAATAATAAGAGTGGACGATCAAGAACGAAGTGCTCGTAATAAGAAGGGTGTAAGACAAGGCTGTAGTCTTTCGCCCCTACTCTTCAATCTGTACACCGAGGAAGCAATGATGGAAATAAAAGAAAGGTTCAGGAGTGGAATTAAAATACAAGGTGAAAGGAAATCAATGATACGATTCGCTGATGACATTGCTATCCTGAGTGAAAGTGAAGAAGAATTAAATGATCTGCTGAACGGAATGAACAGTCTAATGAGTACACAGTATGGTTTGAGAGTAAATCGGAGAAAGACGAAGGTAACGAGAAGTAGTAGAAATGAGAACAGCGAGAAACTTAACATTAGGATTGATGGTCACGCAGTCAATGAAGTTAAGGAATTCTGCTACCTAGGCAGTAAAATAACCTATGACGGACGGAGCAAGAAGGACATCAAAAGCAGACTCGCTATGGCAAAAAAGGCATTTCTGGCCAAGAGAAGTCTACTAATATCAAATATCGGCCTTAATTTGAGGAAGAAATTTCTGAGGATGTACGTCTGGAGTACAGCATTGTATGGTAGTGAAACATGGACTGTGGGAAAACCTGAACAGAAGAGAATCGAAGCATTTGAGATGTGGTGCTATAGACGAATGTTGAAAATTAGGTGGACTGATAAGGTAAGGAATGAGGAGGTTCTACGCAGAATCGGAGAGGAAAGGAATATGTGGAAAACACTGATAAGGAGAAAGGACAGGATGATAGGACATCTGCTAAGACATGAGGGAATGACTTCCATGGTACTAGATGGAGCTGTAGAGGGCAAAAACTGTAGAGGAAGACAGAGATTGGAATACGTCAAGCAAATAATGGAGGACGTAGGTTGCAAGTGCTACTCTGAGATGAAGAGGTCAGCACAGGAAAGGAACTCGTGGCGGGCCGCATCAAACCAGTCAGTAGACTGATGACAAAAAAAAAAAAAAAAAAAAAAATCGTCTTCACTTGGACTCTTATTCTGTTTAAGGTGTCTGATTCTGGTTTTTTATCTCATCCAGGGTAGGTGGGGGATAGTCTGCATCGGCTGTAATTGGGTACTGGAAATCAAACTGCAGTTCGGGTTCATCACAATTTAGCAGCTGTCGATAGTGGTCTTTCCGTCTCTCAGCTATGTCCCTATTGTTTGTCAGGATCTTATCACGGGAATCTTTGACCAATTTCTGCTTGGGCTGGTGATCTTTTCAGAGGTACTTCACCCTCAGAAACATTTCCCCAGTCTTCTGTCCTCTGAAGTCTGTTTCTGCTTCAGTGATGATATGCCTTATGTATTTCCTCTTTGCTCTTCTCAGAATTGCTTGTGTAGTCTTTCGGACCTCCTCAAATTGTGCTTTGGCCTGTGCCAGATTTGTCCCCTTCAGCCATTTGTTCCTGGCTTCCTTTCTCCTTTCCAGGGCATCTGCACATTCCTTTCCAAACCAGATCTTCTTGCCCACTGGGTTTCCCATGAGTGTTTCCTTTGCTGTATCCCTAACTGAGCTCTGGATGTTTCCCCAAATTCGTTCGAGGTCCTGATTCGCGTCCATTTTACTGAGTGCTTCAAAGCGGTTACTAAGATGCAACTGGTATCTGGTCTTCGTTGCCTTATCTTTCAGTTACTCCATATCGTACCTTTCCACTCTTTTTAACTTAGGCCCCGTTCTTCCTTTACACTGTATGTTTAAACGGCCTCCCACCTTCGGCACCCCGTGCTGTCTTAAAGTCTAACACCCATCTCTTGGTTCTGAGATCAAAGGCAACATGGTCTATTTGATTTACAGTTCTCCCATCTGGTGATACCCAGGTTCCTTTATGTATGTTTAACGCTGGAAGTTTGTGCTGGAGATGAATGATGTAGCGAAGCTGATGAACCTAACTCCATTGTCATTGCTTAGGTTGTGTAGACTGTGCCCACCTGTTGTGTCTTGGAATATTTGTTCTTTCCCAACCTTGGCATTCATATCACCAAGGAGGATCCTCAGGTGTCCATTTGGTATAGCGTCCATCACTGCCTCTAGCTCTGCATAGAACTCGTCTTTCACTTCACATTCGCTCTCCTCCGTGGGAGCATGACAGTTCGCAAAAGTCGCCTTAATATGCTTTACGTCCAGTTTTAGAACAGATATTCTTGGGTTGACTGAAACGACATCTGAAACATTAGTGGCCAACGTCTTACTGACGCAGAAACCAGTGCCTAACAGATGACCTCGTTCACAGGCTCCATACAGAATTGTACAGTTTTCAACATCAGTGCTGCCAGCATCGTCGCACCGGATGTCTTGCAGTGCAACTAGGTCTAGTTCGTACCTCTGAATTTCCTTGACCACACTGATTGCAGCCCCTGTCTTTTACAGACTCCTTACATTGCACGTTCCAAATCGTATACCGTTTCTTTGCCATTGACGTCGTCTATTTTTGTCAGTAATGTTCCGAGGCTTACTTGTGGTCTTGAAAGCATGTTTAATTTTTTACGGAGAGAGGGTGCTGGCCTCCCGTCCAACCTGCGGTGTTACCCTCACAGCTGACAGGACTGCTGGCTTTTCTTAAGGGGTGGGCTCCCCTTACGAATTTGGTTATAAGTAGGAATAAGAAAATTGGAAAGACGCCCTCGGGCCTGGAAACCTAATACCGTTGGGGTCGAAAGAGCAGGAGTTGGCCCAGGGAGGCCGACAGGGAAGGAGAAAGAAGGAGTCTGACACAAGTAAGTGGAAGCAATGTCAGACTCAGCTCGGGTCCCCGCGGTCGCCACCCGCGTACTTCTAGCTGAAGTCCCCTGCGTTCTGTTACATGAACCATTAAAAGAAAAAGTAGAAGAATGTGAATTAGGGTGTCCATACATTAAAGCTAAAGTAAAAAATTGGGAGGGTAAATGTCTCATTGACACAGGGTGTCCTATTTCAGCCAATTCAGAAAAATTCAGAAATAAAATTAAAAACAGTGTAGATTTTGTTGAGGCGCCTGTGATGGGAGTAAAGATAAGGGGAGCTAGAGGCAAACACAGTAAAGTCATCAAAAGTCAAGTATTTTATCATTTTAAATAAAAGATGTAAAATTTGAGCGGGGTTGTCTTGTTATTCCAAGTTTAGAAGAGAAAATATTGCTTGACAATAATGTAAAAACAAATGCTTATTGCTTGCTTTGGCATACAGAACCTATTAAAGTAAACTAGAACTTGCTTACGTTGTAGTATGGTAAATAAACTGCATAAAATACTGCAAGAATTCATCAGTTACCGTTAATAAAATAGGTATCTCGAGTTGAGCTTGTGCGTCCGTTTAGTTAATTTTTATTTATACATAAGATTAGTCCATACATTTGATGAATGGCTAAATGTAAGTGAGTGTGAACGTATGTATGCAATCTACGTATTAAAAAGAGGAGAAAGATTTGAGAGCCAGGCTGGTCATCTAATAAAAGTCTATTTCCGTTATCTTTTCCTGTGTAGAGGGAAACTGAATTCTGTCGAACTCAGATTTAATTCTGGCCAGGTACTAAAGAAGAAGCGTAGTCGAGATCCGAACAGCATGTTACATTTGCGGAGAGTATCAAAAGTCATACGTGGTGTCCCAGGACGAATGGTCAGTATTCAGGGATATCACAGGAATGAACATCTCGAGGAACAATCGTAAGTTCTAAAACATAAACCTTGAGAGCAATGAGTATGTCTTTGTTTTCGATAAACGAATCTCTTGTACTGAAAACTCTTTGCTTTCCATTTTTTGGCAGTTCCTGTCGCATCACCGACGTTGTCGGTCTAGGCTAGCGCTTGGATGGGTCACCGTCCGTGTCTACCGAGCGCTGTAGGCAAACGTGGTGCACTCAAACCAGTGAGCCCGACTGTGGAGCTACCTGACTGAGAAGTAGCGGCTCTGGTCACGGAAACTAACGACGGCCGAGAGAGCGGCGTGCTGACTACTTTCCTCGCCACATCATCATGCAATCACGTTTGTCTGAGGATGACACAATGGTCGGTCGGTGCAGGCGAGCCTTGCCAGGCCTGTTCTAACGGAAATGAGTAGGATTGTATTAAAAAAACAAGAAAAAACTATCCAGTAAACATGGGGTCTAAAATGCATACCGAAAGAGCTAGGAGCATCTATCATCTTTGGCCGGCCGGGGTGGCCGAGTGGTTCTAGGCGCTACGGTCTGGAACCGCGCGACCGCTACGATCGCAGGTTCGAATCCTGCCTCGGGCATGGGTGTGTGTGATGTCCTTAGGTTAGTTAGGTTTAAGTCGTTCTAAGTTCCAGGAGACTGATGACCTCAGACGTTAAGTCCCATAGTGCTCAGAGCCATTTGAACCATTTTTATCATCTTTGCTACTGTGAAAGATATCTCTTCTGCTGAACAAGAGCTCATAACTGTGAAGGCGTAATTTTAGATCAGATGTTTACTGGAAAATTTTATCTTCTTTTGGTCTTTTCTACCTCCTCCCGAAATATGTAAAGCAAACAGCATGCAGTAGACACGATATGTTTCATAGAACTGAAGATTAAGAAGTGCAGCATTTTAGAGCTCATGTTTACCGGTTTTTCTTTTTTTTTGCTTCGAATGGTCGCTTCTGTCATATCCCTAAATACTGACCATTCTTGCTGGGATACAATGTATACACTTCGCCATTGACTTCAGACTGATCTACAGAGAAAGTGTGTTCGTGTAAATATAGGACTTCTTTTACGTTTGAATGTAATCTCTTCGCCACATTTATTACTGCCTATATTGTGCTTTCACAGGTTGTTTCTATATTCTAAAAGCGGCACTGTAAACGTTGTTGTGAAATTTTTGTACCTGAGGAATTGTATCTGGAAAAATAAGTACTATCATCTTGATGTGAGTGTGCCCATCCGAAAGCGAAGATTATCACCAGTATTTGTTCGTGGCCATCTATCGTGGAATAGGAGAAGTAGATATAACATGGTGCACCGAGTTTTCGAGAGCGCATGCGGTACATAGGTATCATATGCATCATTAGAGGACTAACACCACTATTGCTAGATTGTTACATCCGCCACTTTGGTGTGGTGTGCGGGCGGGAAGCTGTGGTGAAAGATTCTGAGTACCGCAGCGAACGCAGTCAAGAATGGTTACTGAACAACAACAACAACAACAACAACAATTTTGCAGTGAACACATGGTGTGTTGTGGGGCGATCACTCTGTTTTTAAAATAATTGAAAAGCCAGGATCGCTTCAAAATCGTTTACTAGATGACCGGTTTCAGCACTCTGAAGGTGCCATCATCGGATATGAAACGTGGATTAACATTCATAAAACCATATGGACATCATGACACATGAGGCTGACCATCTGATAAAAATCATTGTCACAACCAATAAATAGTAATGATGCTGACCGGTGTTAGGCGAGCAGTGGTAGTTTCATCTGGTGACTTCAGTTTTATATTTTATGAAAAGAATGACCATGAGCGCAGTTTTTTTATTATTTTTTATTGGTTGTGACAATGATTTTTATCAGATGGTCTGCCCCATGTGCCATGATGTCCATATGGTTTTATGAATGTTAATCCACGTTTCAGATCCGATGATGGCACTTTCAGAGTGCTGAAACCGGTCATCTAGTAAACGATATTGAAGCGATCGTGGCTTTTCAATTATTTTAAAAACAACAACAATGTCTGCTATTCACTGATTACATGCAGGAGGTCTATGGCTGAGGCATTGGAGCCGGCTGGAGCTAGCGGGCAACCAACGAATATACTAAGTCAGCAGAATGCTTCTACACCATAAAAGCGGCTGACGTCGAAGATACCTTTGCTGACCAAAGTCGAGAGTCATATCCGCAAAGGGACCCTTATGCCTGAGCTGGTGTACACTGCTCGCGGCCCATGGCGGCAGGCAGGAACGTAATGTTGTCTTCTGTTGAACGCAGCGCTCTTGGAGATGGGCTGAAGTACCATGTGATGGCATCCCTTTGCGGAATTCGCCTCAGTGGGTCCCATTTGAAAAAAAAAAAAGGTTCAAATGGCTCTGAGCACTATGGGACTTAACATCTGTGGTCATCAGTCCCCTAGAACGTAGAACTACTTAAACCTAACTAACCTAAGGACATCACACACATCCATGCCCGAGGCAGGATTCGAACCTGCGACCGTAGCAGTCGCGCGGTCCCATTTGAAGCCAAGAAGAATCAGGACTAGCTGACAGACTCGTAGACCAGCGGCTTCACCCTCTGATCACGCTGCTCGATGAGGCTTTAGTTCCTTGGCCAAAACGTCGAATAAAGACTGACGTATAGAGTGCACTACTCGAATGAACAGTGGACACGGAACGCAGCTAATGGCAAAGCTGGGAGAAAATGAACTTGCTCTGGTCGGGGGTGTTACAACAGGGTCTAGGTTACCGTTAAGTAGGTGGCTGTGGAAATGTCGCTTGGTGCCACCACATAAAGCAGTGTCGTCTATCACTAACGGTAGACCACCGCACTGCAGAGTGTTATGCTTTCTATCCTACTCTAGGTAGGCAGAACTTAGTTTAGGACATCTCACGCTGGTGGTAACATGGAGACAGGAGGTACGAAGCAGGTGGTTACAGAGGTAAATGGCAGCGGAGATTACGAGGTGAACGAATAACCAAAAGAAGTACAAGCCTAATACATTCAAGTACATACAATAATCCAGGGACCAGTTGAAATAAGAAACTCAAATCAGTCAGTGTCAAAACGCTGTTATTCAATGGCCCATAAATGAAGGCTTCAGTGTCTAGCGAGAGACTGGCTATGAATAGCCAGGCTGCAGTGTTTAGTGGTAAACACTCGTTAAATGCAGTGTCACCTCATGTGTTTGCTGCGGCTGCTGCACCTTGTGGCTGCAGCCCTCGCCTGGAATCCGAGTATCTCTGTCGTGTTGTCTCTGTCTGCACACGCGATAGGCAGGGAATCCGTAATATCGTCAGATACTAAACTTTGCCAGCATTATTGGTATTCCTGGCTGCAGAATTACTTCGGTAGCTGGCTCACATGCTACTTGGTTAGTCACAACGGTCTGCCATATGCTGATGCTATAATTTCTTCCCCCTTTGGAGTGTCACATATCGATACCACCACATCATTACATTGGTAACAGAACAGCAAGTTTCCATTGAAGGCTGATAGTGGTCTTACAGAATCTGGTAGACCCAATCGTGTCCACTCGCTGAGCCACACTCCAGCAGATCTGTACTTTGAGCGCCCTCTTCCGCTGGAATATAGGATGACAAGTGGCAGCAACTCAGGCCATTCGTGCTCTGAGCTACCTTGCAAAGATAGCTTCATTCTTGTCTCATCCTTGAGGACATTCTTAGAGCTTGACTCTATTTCTTCTTGCACCATTTGTAATGAGTCTTCATACATTTGGAGAAGTACAAGTTCACCAAATCTTCTGTTTGTTGTGTTACTTGTTCGCTAATCATATCTACTCCTGTCCAGCTTTCTTACGACCACACTGTATCCCATCTCTCCTTATTTTTGTATATGAAACGGCATTCAACGGAAAATTTCCGTCCTCTGGATGTCTGGCTCTTGCTGAATCTGCGAACAACTAAAACAGCGTGGTTCTTCCGTGTCTGTTTCTTTTTCCCTTGAATCTACATGGTACACCACTACTTACTCTTTACACATTGTTTCTCTTCCCTAAAGTCTCCATTACAAGGTGTCTGGCACTAATACACATGTGTTCAGTCAACTACATAGGTAAGTAGTGGACTGGGAGGGGGTGAAGGGCTTTCTTCTAGTGGTGGATGTGGATCTGAAAGCGATCACCACGATTAACAAAGTTTCCAAAGACGAAATCCCCATTACCATGACTCATTGATGGTACTCGCTGTCGTATTGCTAAATATGAAGTACTGTTCTGCACTCATCACCCATTCTGTGCTGTTGATACCTTGTTGGGTGAAGTACGTATGGTGAAATAAATGGTATTATTCAGGGAGCTCAAGTTTTTCACAAGTAGGATTTAAATAGATTTATTGAGTAGATACACAGAGGATACGTAGTTTCAAAGCTGTAATGCATGATATTGTCGCTGGAAGTTAAAAAATCTGTCCGGAGATGTCACATTAAGCCACTTACAATATAAGTCATAGGCTCAATATTGCCGTACATCGTATAGTATCTCTCCATATTTAAAACTAAACTTTTCCGACGTCGACTTCTAGCAATTTTTCCATTCTTCCATAAATTATTTTACAACCATGACTGATAAAACCGTTGGTTCGGTCGTATTAAAACCCATCAACATCCGTCTTCTTTGGAATTAGAATTATCACGTCCTTCTAGAAGTCTATGGAATATCTATGCCTAAGCACACGAGGTGTAGTAGTTTCTAACTCTCCCAAGGATCTCAATAATTCTAAAGGGTTTCGTTTCGACTTAGATATTTCAGTGCTTTGCCCAACCCTTCTCATCCATATCATATCACTCACCACTTTTTCACTTTCTATAATATTGCATTCACATTCATTTCTCTTGCATAGCCATTCTACATATTTCTCCGACCCTTCAGCTTTCCGTTTATTAATACTGGCTCGTCTTCTGAGCTGTTTATATTCACATAGGTGCTTTTCTTTCCTTCAAACTTTATGCATCCTATGCACGTTATGTATGTTTTTAAAGACTTGGATTTGTCCTCTAGGTATTTCTGTAATCCATGTTGCACTTTATCTCAATCTCGCTTTTCAGACGACTGTTTTCTCATTCGCCTGCTTCATCTCTCCTTTGGTCTGAACAAATTCAGTAGCTCTTTTTTGTCTTAATACATATTTTATCATCGGCTGCCTTAACTACTTCATCTCTCACAACTACCCACTCGACTCATATTATATTCCTTTACTATAATTTAGTCCGTCGTTACTGAGCTGCCGGTGAAACTCTTAAAACCGTTTGGATCATTCATTTTATCTAATATCATTAGACTGAATACTTCCTGCTTCAATTTTTATGTATTTTATCCCCCACTGCCTTCAATATGTCGTATCTCACCTATTCGTCTTGTACTGTATTCCTTTATCAGTTTTCAGAGTCATAAATTTCACTCTGAAATTCTCATGAACGTCTGGATCATTCATTTCATCTAGGTATTATCTCCTTAACTTTATACCTTTTTACAAATCTCTTCAGTTTTAATCTGGAGTTCATAACCGATAAATTGTAGACAGAATCCACATCTGTCCTTGATTTGTTTTGCTGTTTAAAATCGGATTTAAACATTTCTGTCTTAACACTATATACTCAGCCTGAAACCTTCTATTGTTTCCAGGTGTCTTCCACTTGCCTGCTATTGTGGAATTCAGGTCTTCATCAAAATTAAACTTGGGTCCCCTTAAAATATCAGAATAATTCCTTTAATACCATATATTCCTTCAATGTCTTCATCAACTACACAGTTATTTGTGAATTAAACTGGTGCTAGTGTGGCGAGTGTTGGCTTTGTGGCTGTTTTATTCCCTAACTGATTTTGTGATGACAGCCCTCTATTCACCTTATCAGCAGTTCTATCGTATGTACCATGTACCATTGCAGTTCGCTAGTTCCGTCCCCTTACATATCCTCTACACTTCCGATTCCATTAAAGGACCTAAAATTTCACTCTCCAACCCAAAGAATGACAGATTTCTTTTTTTATAATATGGACAGCCTCCTGAGTAGTGCCCTCCTAGAGGTCTGAACGCGAGTCTATTTTACATACAGGATATTTCACATAAGACGATGGCGCCATCATCTGCCCCGAGGAAAATAACGACAGTAGTTTCTGTTGCTTTCATCTTTTCACAGTAACATCATAGCACCACCAAGTTGCCTAATGTCTGAAGGCCAGAACAGTTAATTATTCATACTGAAGCCACTGCAATCTGATTGAACCATATTTGTACGTTAGATGTCGTACATCAACAGAAAATGTGTCCCCGGCCAGTCATGCATGTCCTATATTCCCCAACAACCAAGCATGGGTGAAATTTGAACCCAGTAGGATGGCGACTGAACTGGAAAGTTTATATGCGTGCATTTGCACTAACTAGAAATACGCTCATATTTCTTACAGTAATCAGTGGAGACTAGTAATCACACAGGAAAAACCACAAGTATCTTGCAAATGGGTCATTTGAGGGATGATGTATTGCTCTATTTTACTTTTAATCGGGACAGCTTTCTCTACTAATTGTTGAACGCATTGTATACCTTTGTCTGAAAATATGTGCATGAGATCGTAGTCTCTCTGAACTTGAGCTATTATAGAATCACTTCTTTTTCCCAACCAAGCACTGTGAGTGTGCTTTTTTGAAAGTCCTTGCGTGTGTGCTGTAAATGTGATATTTGGTTACAAGATGCAATCTGTAGTAAATTAACAACAAACTTAATAGCTTGTGATTGAAATAAGTAACAATTGCATTCGTGGGTTAAGATAAAACTTTGAACAGTATGACATCAAAATTAAAAGAAATGTTTCTTTAGAGTTAATGAGAAGAAATTTCAATTTGTGGATAAGGCAGCCACATATATCAGTGTCCCATATAGGTGACTGACTAATTTCATAGATCTTTATGACCCAGGGAACTACATTTATTGCCTCGAATTTAAATGAGTAAACTAACTGAGATTGTCATTTCAATTTTTGTTTTTATTCTCAGAAAATATTACTTAAGTGAGCCACACATCATATGAAGATTAATTTGTTTGTATTAGTAGAGGAAATGTTGTTTTATGTTGAAATTACACGAATAATTGTGCCGAGGTTTTACATGGAAACTTTTTCCTACTAGCACACTACCTTTCCATTATGTTTAGGGATGTTATAATAAACGGTGTAATGATAAAAGCTACTTTTTGACTCCAAGAACCTATTTGGATATTTTTGGTTCTCTAGTGCCATTATCCTGTACTAAACAGGAAACACTAAAATCCTGATAATAATTTGGCTGAAGTAACGAGTAAAAATACTTAGAGTTACTGCAGTGAGGCATATTGATGCAAGGTCGATTTTACAAGTTCGTACACTTGTTTCAGTATGGTACTTATAGTGGAACACAACGAAGAAAGATTTTTGATGGAATTACTGAGCAGGGAATCAGTATTAAAATTTTGGTAATGTTTCGAGAACCACTAAATGTTCTTTTGTTTTAGTCTTCGGAATAACAGTACTTGCTATGATTAACTAAAATTTAATTAACAAAAGAGGTATTGATGTAAAACGTTGCTCATTAATAGATATCAGCAAATTCAGTCTGTCGCGTCAGGCAGCTGCATTATGTAATAGCGTTACCACGCAGTAGCCTTTAATGTTACCATTGCATGACTGGCTTATGTTCTGGAAGATAGCACATTACGTAAGAGAAAGAGAACTACAGGTATCCCATCGAGAAAACAATTGTTGATTAACATTCTACAGGAAAGTAGTTTAGGGACACTTCATTTGATTTCATTTGACAGAACAGTAAAGAAAACATACAGATCATCGTTATAAGTAATTTCATATTATGTGAGAACATTTTTTTCGAAGGTCTGTGTCTCCTTGAACTGTTGGGGTGTATCTCAGGCGATGAATATATTTCACCTGTGATACTTTGAATGGCTGTGGTTACTCTAATATACAAGGCAGCCTTCTGGTCCTCCACATGTTCTTTTGTGTTTTATACAATGGAGATATATTTTTATCTGTGAATTAAAGTAATGAGAGACTTTTTGTATTGATTTTCACAGGTCAGCATCTTTCACCTGACATTCAAGAAATGAAACGCAAATACTATACTTTAGTTTTTCATAAGTTGTGAACCTGGGTTTTAATTTCTTAGGTTCATTTTGATAGAACATAAGGTGTACAAAAAAATCTAAAGGTGTTAAGGTATGCTGTACATGTATCCCACTATGAAATCTGTATGCCTCTAATAATGTTAACTAAAAATGAATTTTTAATTTGCCATTCAAAGCCTTGTTATTGAAACAGTATACTATAGTGTCACGGAATAGCAAAGAGTTGGAAACGTGGAATATTGTCAAAGTTTCGTTGCCTATGCCGAGAGCCAGAGGCAGTAGGTTATCCAAGAGGTAGGAAAATTTCACATATATCGGAATGTGTCGTCACGCAGGGGCAATGGCCTGGTTACACACAACAGGCGAGAGAGAATTGCTTATTACGCGGATTGCGTTAGACGGAGACTTTCGTAGAGTACAAGACAGAGGTATAGCGTCAGCTGTACTGCATTTCATAACTTCGCGTAAGTCTGCCTAACAACACGTAACTCTGTCGCAAGAACGCCTTAGGGGCGAGTACGACAGATGAATCAGCAGTATAAGTGGAACGAATGCGTTCATTACAAACGAGCGCGACGTCAGGACGTCGCTCGTGCTTACTTTAAATACGCCAGCTTTGATAGCCACAAGACACTCGCAGTCTGACTTGCAGCTAGATGTTTACTGGGTCGCTGCGTAGCGCTCAGCTCGGTGATCGACATGTTAATCTTTATTAAGGAGATGTTGCAGTAAGGGTAGCCATCCAGCAGCAGATGTGAGGGGGAAGTACCAGCTCTGGTCCTCTCTGCTGCCGCTGTCAATCATAAAAAAAAGAAAATGGTTCAAATGGCTCTGAGCACTATGGGACATAACATCTTAGGTCATCAGTCCCCTAGAACGTAGAACTACTTAAACCTAACTAACCTAAGGACATCACACACATCCATGCCCGAGGCAGGATTCGAACCTGCGACCGTAGCAGTCCCGCGGGTCCGGACTGTAGCGCCCAGAACCGCAAGGCCACCGCGGCCGGCTGTCAATCATCAACCCAGGATTAGCAGACAACGTGGCAGACTCGCTCGCCGCCAATGCTGACCACATCAGTGAGCCGTCGTCGAGATCGTGCTGGTCCTAGGCCCTGTGCATCCGCCGTCACAACCGGGTGAGCCGACGACGCTGGGGGACTGCAGCCCGTTCCGCCCGTCCACCGCGGACGAGCCACCAGGAGGAGCAGGGAAGAAGATGGGGTGGGATAGAGTACACTCCCCACTACTAGAACGCCTCTCGTGCCGACAGCGCCAGGACTTCAACCCGCAGCCTCCTACGCGCAGCGGCTTGCTGTCCGCAGCCGAGTCGGCCAGCCAGCCTGGCGCCACCAGCCACGCACGGCCGAAGTACGAAGTAAGGACATTCCTTCGCTATGTCACAGCATGCGGCGCTGACTGTGCGGCCTGGAGCTGGTGTCATCGCTACGAGTCAGGTCGGTCGTTGATATCACCAAGCTCAGCCAGCTTGTACTCGGCAGGAATAAAGGTATTATGAATTAATAATATTTCTTTGGCGTGTCTGACGCGTCCACAGTCATTTCCTAGCATCCTGACAACTGGAGAGGTCACCGCTCGGCCATCCAGTCCATCGTAGGCGACCGGGATCACTGGGGTGCCTACAGTACTTAACATGTTTACAAAAGTATTTTGATTGTCTTATCTTGTACACAATTTATAAAATTTAACTTCTTCACACAGTTCATAGTCCAGCAGACTGTAATGTCATTTTCCGTTAGTAACATAAGTTATGTAATTTCCAGACAGCCACAACACAAAATTTGTTTTCTGAGCAGGGCAGAAAACATAGCTGGGGAAGTGTAAATTATCTACGATAATTTCTCTACTGACAGCTCTATTTACAAACGCTGCTCCTTTTTGGACTTGATTCCATATGTCTTCATATCCTCGATACATAAAATGGTGGCCTAACATGTGAGTCGCATTTCATCTAGTGCACACGTTCGTGTCGTCAACGGTGGTGGGGTACAACTTTTCGTTACTACTAATTACGTTATTAAAACTTCGATACCATGTCGCCTCTGTGTCTTAGGATATGAAATTAATGGTAAAGTTCTTCCAAATTGTTTTCCAGTCATAATTTGGATACCTTAGTTCCATTTTATTCAGATTTTCTGTGGTTTTTAATCTCTCCATGATCTTCCTGCAGTTCCTAAATTCTTTGTTCTTTACAGTACACTGCATGTAGCTTACCTCAAGGAAGAACTAGCCAATACATTTCAGTTTATAATTACTTCCGCCTGTATCTTTAGGTAACCTTAGATTCTCGAGCTTTGTTAACTTATATACTGTGCCGGTTACGCTATTAGATTACATGTCAATAACCTGTAGCAAACTCTTAATGTACTAGTATAATGTCGTAATCCTCCACTATACGTCACATAGACGTAACCCACCGTCTTGCGGAATTAACACAACTTACCGATTGGTGTTTAAAAAATATTCTCTGTCCATATAAATCTGCAAATCATAAATATGTTTTAGCTATGATCTTGGGACTGACGCAATTAGACCTATACACAGTGTACGGTTTTGGATAAAATGAACCAATTAATTATTATAATTTTCTTTAAAATGTTCAGGTCTCTGGTCTCATCGAATATTGTCATACCTCTGATTCTGTCCATCACTTAAAAGTTGTTTGTTATTGTTTGAAGCGGACATCAGTGAAAAGTGATGGAGTGGTGTGCTAATCCACGGAATTTGCTCATCTCAAACGAACATCATTGTCACGTTTGAGATTTAAGATTGAGCTTTTCATCTTGTGAACGATAGCACCTGTCGCATGCAATAGATACGTACGCCCGACATTAATCTTCCTGAATCGTCAGTACTTCTACGCGTAATAATGACTCCAGCGTCTTCTGCACACCCACTGTCGAAGTTTTTAATGCCTGATGCTATGATGCCCTCGAGGTACACATTCAGTCTCCCGTGAATCGGTCCTAGTGGAATAGTGTATACGATCATTGACGAAAGAGTTCCCTGCGGAACGCTGTTTTTTTTATCGCAGTGGGTAAAATAAAATGCCTGTATATGGAAATATTAGTATGTATTCCTTCAGCAATGTTAAAAATGGTAAAAAATATTCACTAAAATCCAAAGGTGTCAACGTTCTGAGTAAATATTATTGGTTGAGCCTGTCGAAAGCCTTTTATAAAAATCTATAAGAGCCTTCTACGAATAATGTTGGTAAGATGGCATTGGCACCCATATATACACATGGAGCTTTAAAAATACTCGTCCCTGATAGACGGGCGTGGTGCTCTCCCACTACTTTCTCTTTTAGAGATCTCATTCGTTCTTGAACTACAAGTGCAATTGCTCAGGAATCCGAGTTCATCCGATGTGTAGATCTAATTTTGCTGACCGAGCGAGGTGGCGCAGTGTTTAGCACACTGGACTCGCATTCGGGAGGACGACGGTTCAATCCCGTCTCCGGCCATCCTGATTTAAGTTTTCCGTGATTTCCCTAAATCGCTACAGGCAAATACCGGGATGGTTCCCTTGAAAGGGCACGGCCGATTTCCTTCCCCATCCTTCCCTCACCCGAGCTTGCTCTCCGTCTCTAATGACCTCGTTGTCGACGGGACGTTAAACACTAATCTCCTCCTCCTCCTCCTAATTTTGCTGAGTTCTTTCACTTCTGTGTTTTTACCGTTTTGTATTAAAACATTTTTTCGGAACTCGTGTGGACCAGTAACTCCCATCCGTAAACTGATTACCTACTGCAGGCCAAAATTTTCAACAAATTCCACAGGTAAGCCATCAGGCAATGGTGACTTATGGGTACTCAAAGTCTTAATTACGTCTAACACCACATCGCACCTTATCTGAGCTGTGGTCACCGTCAGTCATAAAGTTCCCTATATTGGTATTTGGGAGCAAATCTCTTGCAGCACCTGGTTAATGCTGGGTATCAGTAGGCAATGGACTATAAAATCTATAAGCTTCAAGTAAAATGTCTTCCGGTCCTGACAGAGCGTTATTGCCTTCTTCTCGGAGTTAATTTAAATAATTTCCTCTTATGTTTCTTTATTGTTCTGTTAACAGACACAATGAAGTGTTTTCCTCCTCCACAGTTGTTTTGACTCGAAATATAATTTTTAATCCTTCCTGCTGTGTTCTATTAATATTTTGAGTTTATCAGCAGTCATTTCTATGTCTATTAAAATCTCCTCAGAAATTTACTGGTCTAAAAGTTCCCTCAAATAGTAGAATTCAACGGTTCTGCGAGACCATCTCTCTTTCTCTCACTGTTACAAAGCTAGCGGGATTGACCTCAATTTAATTTTAGAACATAAGGTCGACTACTCGACACTGGAACTGCATTTATGTTGCATTAGGAGAGCAGCCTGCCATAACACTTCTGTTTTTCTAACAAATATAGCCTCTTACTGCACACTGATATTCAGTTTCCACAACGGGTGACCGCAATATTTTCATATCCTCTTCAGGCTAATGCTGCATTTCAGTGTGAGATGGTCCTAGAAGGTAGTGGAGATCACTTGCACTAATATTATGTTATATGTTTGATGTTACATACTTTCTATCGATCCTGCTTTGCAATCGACTAATAAAGTATGTATATTTCACCAGCGTGGGGTATTTAACTTCCCACACATCCTTCCACTTACTTTTCGTCAGCACAGCTTCCCATCGTCTGGTGGAGCTAAAATTTGGCCATTGATCTTTTCTATGGATTACAGAGCTAAAATCAGCATGGTTAAAGCTACTGTGGGATTATTTTTGAGTAAAAAAGACGCTTTTAAAAATTTAGACCTATTTTCTCTTAGTTGTTTCCTGGTGAAGCATAAATATTTAATATACCAGTATTAAAAACTTCCACAATTTCAAGAGCTTCTGGAGCTATATCTAAGATCTCTTTACAATGTGGGTCCTAAAATTTACTCTGTAGTAGGGTTATATCAGTATACGACTGGTACAGAAAATTTTAGAGCATGCGAGTTTTGCTTCGTTTTGAATCCTATTGACGTTCATCTTGGTCACATTACATGTTAGTTTCGTTTTCCTGTAATGCAGGTAAGAAACTTGGTTAATGAGGGGTTCTCCTGTTCGTTTCATTGGTACGAGGTTATTCGAAAACAAATCACGATGACACTCGACCGTGTACTGACAACTTGGTCACCAAATGGAAATGCGTCCTGTTGTTCGTGGTGGGCTCATGGGACCAGTGTGTGTGTCATCCATGAACTCCATTCAGGTCATGTCTAGTCAGATGGTTCGTCACTCGTGTTATATGTTCAGAGAATGAAAGCAGACTGTGGAAGATGAAGGTCGACGTGGTGATCCCTCTACATCAACGAATGAAAACAACATTGCTACAGTACAGGACATGGTGTTAGCGGAGAAGAGCCTAACGATGTCAGACGTGGCGTCCAAAATGCGCATTGGCAGTGCTAAGGGCCATCACACGCTTCATGATGTGCTGTATTACAGAAAAATGTACCCATTATGGCTTTAGAGTAACTTGAGCTGGGATCGCATAAGTGCAAGAATGGGAATCAGCATCGATCACTTGATGTAGTACTTGAGGAAGAGAAACACCCATTTCATCAGTGAGGAAAAAATTCAATGTGTCAGCCTCCGCAGTAATGTTTATGGCAACAGTGTTCCACTCATTTATTTCTTCCACCAAGGGACCTTCGAAGCACCACGCTACTGCGACACTCTCACCGCCATTCGACGAAACATACCAGGGCTCTTGAGTGAAGGTGTCATGCTCTTGGACGACAAGCAGAACTACACGCAGCAAGATTCATACAGGATCAGATTCGTCTCTTCGGATGCGCGAGACGGAACCACCTGCCCTACAGTCCCCATCTTGCCCCACCGGACTTTGACGCGATCTAGGGCATCTTGCCAATGTGCGTGCGGCTCCCTCCGTCGGAGGTTCGAGTCCCCCCTTGGGCATGGATGTGTGTGCAGTCCTTAGCGTAACTTAGTTTAAGTTATATTAAGAAGTGCGTAAACTTAGGGACCGATGACCTCAGCGGTTTGGTCCCGTAAGACGTTACCACAAATTTCCAAATTTCCTTTGACCTATTCCTCTCGGGACGTCACTTCCAAACCAATGCTGGAGTCGAGCAGCCTGTGCGACAGTTCTTTGCCTCTCAAGGCATCCGAGTTTGCCCGCAGTGGTTTCTTCTTTAAACTAACTGCAGGCCACAAAAAATGTCTCAATATCGATGGCAAAAGTGCATGGTGTGTAGTTCATGATACCATTGCCTATTTGTTTTTGGAAATTTAGTTGTTGAGTGAAAATCAACGTCCCTCGTACGTTAGTCAGTGTCACACCCCCTTCCAGACACCTTCCAAGTCTTTCAGATCGGCACTTTTCTTTCAATGTTTCATTTTGCCTTAAAGCTCTTAGTTTTTTCTCTTAATGCAATGACCAAGCTTTCTGCTGTTTTATCTGGCAATCTCCTCTTCGAAGACTTTTTCAACACTCTATCAGAAGATTAACTTCACGACTTTTCATGAGATGTTGCAGATGATCGATCTGACACTCTATTCCTTCTTTCTCACGAAAGACCTCTTGTCAACTTCCGGAGCTACTCCGTGGTTGCACTTTTGTCCAGTGGTCCTATTAATCTGGACACTAATACGTTCACAAGCTGTTTTCTTAATACACACATTTTCCGTTTCTCCCGGTTTCGAACATACATCTACTATCGGCGGTTAGTATGCCAGAAAGTGTCACTTAACGTGTTGCAGTGATGGTACTCTTGCGTGGCCCTGAACTATGAAGGAGCACTGAAACGTTCGTTTCTGGCATTTGATCTCTGATCGACTCCTTGGAAAGCGTACAGCGACAATACAATCACACAATCGTTATGAATTTTTTTTCCGGTGTTTCATCAGTTGTTTCGGAATCTTTCGATAAACCATGTGCGACACCAGAGCCTGAAGCAACAGTGTAAGTGTAACCCTCTGTCTGGTGTCACCTTCGGACCATCTTCCTGCCACATTTAGTGGTACTCTGCCATAAGGTCTGAGGGCATTGTTTACTCCTTCCAGTGGCATTTTGAAAGACATCACAAATACTCCGACTGTAAGTATTTCAAAATCCAGCATGACTGACTGTAACAACACTGATACATATTACTTTCAGCGATGAAAGCGCATCAAAGCATTCAGAAGATAGATAACCCAAAACAGTCGTACGGACCGATCTGCATTAAATGCCTCCCGATTTCAAAGAATACGGTATCAACTGTCTTTTTGATATAATGGACCAATACAGCAAGCTGTTTCCGGAAATCGTTTATACTCCTACTGAGAAAATTTTCATTATCCATAGTAGTCGTACACGTAAGCACAACATATGATTTTCAATTCTATATGTCGTATCGGCCGCCGAACAGCAGCAGTCTACTCGGCGCGGCGTGCTACAACACGCGCGGCACACAGCGAGTACCGCTGGCGCCGCACACGATGTCAACAACTGGCGCAAGTAAACGCGTCGTCGCGGGGTTAGCGGCAGCGTACACACCACTATCGATACGGATTACCCTGGCGGCGCTGCCCTTGCCACCAGAGTGAGCTACCGTATAAGGGCGCCATCTACCAACACTCTGATTGGCCGGACCTGCAGATTTAAGCCAGCTCCCTGAGTCCGTTTAACCAGTTTAATCTTCGCCGATGACTGTTACTACCCGGCTGCTGGGTTCACGACGACCGAACCGTACTGTGGCTTCCCTGGCAGGAAACTTGCGATGCGTCGGTATCGACTGGTTGGCAGTGGTTTGGACTTGTATTCCCTACTAGTGACTCTGATTTCTCCTTGGCGCTACAGCCAGCGAAGTGTTGTGTAGTCGAACTTAAGTTTCTTTTGAGTGACAGAAGGTCAAATAAATTTGGTTATCACGGAATATTTGTTGTGCTATAGTGCGGACATAACACTAGACCAGACGTTTTTATCGATTTTGTGCTCTAAGAGAGCTTTTCGAAACGGTATTGGTCCGAGAATTTTTCCTATCATTCACATTGTATCTTAGCTCCAGCGACCTGTGGTACATTTCTTTCACATAATCTACACGGAATCATACAGCTATCCCTTCAGGGGCGTGCATCCCCTCTGTTGGGCAGTTATAGTAGATTTTCTATTCTGTGATAAACAGAAATTATCGTTTCAAAACTCATATGATGACTGAAACGAGGAATTGCAGTTAAACAAATTCGACAGACATTATTCAGTATTCCGGCCTACTGCATTTCACTGTCAGGATATACTCTGAGCGACTGTCCTCGTCGCAGTTTCACCAAGGACTGCAAATAGATTTTGTTGCGTTACTATGAACTGCACTGTGGTGACAAGTCATGGGTTAGCGTCATGCACATGTATAGATGGCATTAGAATCGCTCACGCACAATGCATTGGCAAAGCAGTTATTTGTGCTCAGGTGATTCATGTGAACAGATTACTCACGTGACGATGGCCGCACGACGAAAATTAACAGAATTTAAGACGGAATGGTATTTGGAGATACACCCATGGGACATTCAGTTTCAGAAATCTGTAGGGAATTAAGTGTTCCGAAATCCACACTTTCAAGAGTGTGCCGTGAATACTAAATTTCATGCATTACTCCTCAGCACGGTCAACACAGTGGCCGACGGCCTTCACTTAACGAACGAGAACAGTGTCGTTTGTGTACAGTTGCCAGTGCTAACCGACAACCAATACTGCGTGAAATAACCGCTGAAATCAGTGTAGTACCTACGACCATTCGGACGCAACAGCTATATTTGTCATTAATGGTTTATGGCAGCAGTCACAGATGTCTTTCGTAACAGCACAACATCGCCTACTGCGCCTCTCGGGGCCTCATGACCATACCGGTAGCACACTAGCCAACTGGAAAACTGTGGACTCGTCAGATGAGTCCCAATTTCAGTTGTTGGCTGACTTTAGGGTTCAAGTGTGGTGCAGAACCCATAACGCCTTGGATATAACAATAGTAGGGAGATGGCGGTACGAGTGCAGTTTTGATATCAAATTGATATGCAAATTAATGGAACTGATCAGTTACTTAAAGCTCACCCCCACTCACCCCAACCCCCACCCCAGGTGACGTCATGTGTTTTATCAGCCTGCACGTGGGTCCTGGCCCCTCCCACCCTCCTCGTCCATCTACCCTATTGGTGGGAATATCAAATATTGGCGGGAATTTCGAATTATGGCAGAAATTGCGAATTCTGGTGGGAATTTCTTTGCCTTGAGCTGTGCTAACGTTACATTCCACACCTCACATGCGAACTAGTGGGAAATTAAAAATTTCAGTGCCCTTTCCAAGACTCAAACATTGGTCCTTCTGAACGGAGAGCCGAAGTACTTTCCCCCAACACATGGAAACCGTCCATATTCAGGAGAGGAAGGTCAGATAAGTGTACTTTATTTATTTTTGTTGGGAAACTGAAGTAAAGAGCGCTACTAATTGTGTAATTCATCATAAAGATCAGTCTTAATTACACAACTATATTCACAGCTCTATAGAGAGTGCCTCAAACCGCAGTACAACTCAAAGACCGACAATTCCGTACAAAGGGTGTTAGCCTGTTGTGAAAAAATTTCAGAGTACCTCTGGTAACTAGTGGCAGACATATTCAAACTCTATCCTTCACTTACAGTCTGGCAGGAAAAAGGCTGGAGTTGGAGGTACTACTTTTCTTTTGGTGGGGAATATGTTCAACTGATGAGGTGTTGGTGTTGGAGAGACAGGAGTTTAATGAATGTATTATCTTCAAGCAGACAGATGAGGACTGTGTCTATCGCTGTTTGACGTTGGAGTTTGCTACAGATGTCTGTTTCACAATCAACTTGCAGCATGGGTAATCGCTGCCAATAGTCGCTACAACAACTAAAAAATGCTTCACATTTCTAATTACGTATCTAAATTGCCATGAAAAAAAAACCAGCACTCATAATCAATGGGTCATAATGCAACACATGTACTGAGTAAACTTGTCCCTAAAGATTTCAGTTTGGCGGCAGCTGAACATGCATTCTACTATGAGTGTGGCTGGACACTAGCAAAATTATAGACACTCCTACCTTCCCTCATTCTTTCCCCACACTCCCTCCCTCTCTCAGCCTACACAGAGGACTCAAACATTTTCTGTTTCTAGTGCTCAACTGCTACCAAACGTCATGCGCTTTTTCTGTGACCTACTGCCATCCCTCCATGGTTGCTGGCTGCACCCACTCTACCTTGAGATAACGGTGCAAACAAACATCAGTACTTTGCCAACAAAAGAGGATGTAAAGCCAGCTAAACGATACAAGATAAATGAGGGCCACCCCATGTGCCTCTTGGTTGTTCATCTAAAATTTAAGAACACCCTCTACTCCACACGAACCCCCTCCTCCCCATGATCAGGGTGCAGCTGCTTGGAGCGACAACACACCAACCCCTGCAAGTGCCCGCCTTCTGAATGTGAAAACACTGCACTGTAACAATTGTATTTGACATCAATGCATCTCCTGTAATAGAGCATCAAATGAAAGGTGAAATACAATTGCGAAAATCGTAAGAAGTTTTTTTTTCATGGAAACAGGTGGCATCCGTTTCCTTATAGTGTTATGAGCAAAGCTGGTAAAATTTTAATGTTCGACAGTAGGATTCAGTTCGCGTCTCATTATTTTGCAACATCCAATGAAGTGCACCTCTGCCGATTACAGATGGCTAAAATTGAGAGGACTATATACACTCCTGGAAATGGAAAAAAGAACACATTGACACCGGTGTGTCACACCCACCATACTTCTTCCGGACACTGCGAGAGGGCTGTACAAGCAATGATCACACGCACGGCACAGCGGACACACCAGGAACCGCGGTGTTGGCCGTCGAATGGCGCTAGCTGCGCAGCATTTGTGCACCGCCGCCGTCAGTGTCAGCCAGTTTGCCGTGGCATACGGAGCTCCGTCGCAGTCTTTAACACATGCCGCGACAGCGTGGACGTGAACCGTATGTGCAGTTGACGGACTTTGAGCGAGGGCGTATAGTGGGCATGCGGGATGCCGGGTGGACGTACCGCCGAATTGCTCAACACGTGGGGCGTGAGGTCTCCACAGTACATCGATGTTGTCGCCAGTGGTCGGCGGAAGGTGCACGTGCCCGTCGACCTGGGACCGGACCGCAGCGACGCACGGATGCACGCTAAGACCGTAGGATCCTACGCAGTGCCGTAGGGGACCGCACCACCACTTCCCAGCAAATTAGGGACACTGTTGCTCCTGGGGTATCGGCGAGGACCATTCGCAACCGTCTCCATGAAGCTGGGCTACGGTCCCGCACACCGTTAGGCCGTCTTCCGCTCACGCCCCAACATCGTGCAGCCCGCCTCCAGTGGTGTCGCGACAGGCGTGAATGGAGGGACGAATGGAGACGTGTCGTCTTCAGCGATGAGAGTCGCTTCTGCCTTGGTGCCAATGATGGTCGTATGCGTGTTTGGCGCCGTGCAGGTGAGCGCCACAATCAGGACTGCATACGACCGAGGCACACAGAGCCAACACCCGGCATCATGGTGTCGGGAGCGATCTCCTACACTGGCCGTACACCACTGGTGATCGTCGAGGGGACACTGAATAGTGCACGGTACACCCAAACCGTCATCGAACCCATCGTTCTACCATTCCTAGACCGGCAAGGGAACTTGCTGTTCCAATAGGACAATGCACGTCCGCATGTATCCCGTGCCACCCAACGTGCTCTAGAAGGTGTAAGTCAACTACCCTGGCCAGCAAGATCTCCGGATCTGTCCCCCATTGAGCATGTTTGGGACTGGATGAAGCGTCGTCTCACGCGGTCTGCACGTCCAGCACGAACGCTGGTCCAACTGAGGCGCCAGGTGGAAATGGCATGGCAAGCCGTTCCACAGGACTACATCCAGCATCTCTACGATCGTCTCCATGGGAGAATGGCAGCCTGCATTGCTGCGAAAGGTGGATATACACTGTACTAGTGCCGACATTGTGCATGCTCTGTTGCCTGTGTCTATGTGCCTGTGGTTCTGTCAGTGTGATCATGTGATGTATCTGACCCCAGGAATGTGTCAATAAAGTTTCCCCTTCCTGGGACAATGAATTCACGGTGTTCTTATTTCAGTTCCCAGGAGTGTATGTCCACCATGCGCGAGAGCAGGAAAAAACTTCCACTGTTTTGCTGCAAAAACTATCAATAAGCACACAATGTTTTTGTTAATTCGAAACCATCACCAGAGTGAAGAAAAAGCGAAATTTTTAAAGTATTCCAAGAAAAGCATCTATGTTAAGCAATTAATTTCAGCTTGATGAACAAATTAAATACCTGAGAGTGGCTCTCACGTTCAAATCAGTATTTGCTTATAAACTGTCATGCAAATGTGTATTACAAACATTTTAAACACATAAAATAACATTATAGTATACAATCTTTCATGTCATTAGCTCACATGTCAGAAAAAAGACTATCATTTTATGTTTGTCAGAAACAAGCTATAATTTAAGAGGATGTTGCTGTTTTGTACACTATGGCAGGTCCCATTTTGCCAAAGTGAAGCTGTACCACACTGGCAAAAGCCTGTCTTCTAATAGAAACTCTCTCCAACAAAAATAAATGGCTCTGAGCACTATGGGACTTAACATGAGGACATCAGTCCCGTTGAACTTAGAACTACTTAAACCTAACTAACCTAAGGACATCACACACATCCAAGCCTGAAGCAGGATACGAACCTGCGACCGTAGCGGTCGCGCGGTTACAGACTGTGGCGGCTAGAGCCGCTCCGCCACTCCGGCCGGCCTCTTCCAACACATTGAGAAGCAAATACCATCTGCATGTTGACAAAGAACATATTACATACAGGGTGTTACAAAAAGGAACAGCGAAACTTTCAGGAAACATTCCTCTCACTCAAATAAAGAAAAGATGTTATGTGGACAGGTGTCCGGAAACGCTTAATTTCCATGTTTGCAAATTTTAGTTTCGTCAGTATGTACTGTACTTCCTCGATTCACCACCAGTTGGCCCAATGGAAGGAAGGTAATGTTGACTTCGGTGCTTGTGTTGACATGCGACTCATTGCTCTACAGTACTAGCATCAAGCACATCAGTACGTAGCATCAACAGGTTAGTGTTCATCACGAACGTGGTTTTGAAGTCCGTGAAATGTTTACAAATGCGAAGTTGGCAGATGCCCATTTGATGTATGGATTAGCACGGGGCAATAGCCGTGGCGCGGTACGTTTGTATCGAGACAGATTTCCAGAACGAAGGTGTCCCGACAGGAAGACGTTCGAAGCAATTGATCGGCGTCTTAGGGAGCACGGAACATTCCAGCCTATGACTCGCGACTGGGGAAGACCTAGAACGACGAGGACACCTGCAATGGACGACGCAATTCTTCGTGCAGTTGACGGTAACCCTAATGTCAGCGTCAGAGAAGTTACTGCTGTTCAAGGTAACGATGACCAGGTCACTGTATGGAGAGTGCTACGGGAGAACGTTGTTTCCGTACCATGTATAGCGTGTGCAGGTACTATCAGCAGCTGATTGGCCTCCACGGGTACACTGCATGTATCCTCGCTAACGGTGGACATTTTGAACATTTCCTGTAACAAAGTGTTTGAAGTCACGCTGGTACGTTCTGTTGCTGTGTGTTTCCATTCCACGATTAATGTGATTTGAAGAGAAGTAATAAAATGAGCTGTAACATGGAAAGTAAGCGTTTCCGGACACATGTCCACATAATATATTTTCGTTCTTTGTGTGTGAGGAATGCTTCCTGAAAGTTTCGCTGTACCTTTTCGTAACACCCTGTATACACATATCGCTCAACTGGAGCTGATGGCCAGTGCTCAAAGTCGCTTGCATGGGTCTGCAAAAGGTTTTGTCGATTGTACAGGAGGGATACCATATCCAACAGTCTATTAATCACAACAGAGGGTTTCTGTATTGTTCCTTCATAAGCAGTTTCATACATTGTATTTTTTGGCTGTAGCACATCCAAGCAGTGTATGACTACAGCTTTGTCCACTACCATACATTTTATTTTTCTACAGTGACATCAAGGTCTGCGTCGGATGCTAAACCGACGTTAACATGTTTCGATTCATTGGCTCTCACAGGAAGCTGAACATCACATGGTGTAAACAATACAGCTCCCACAACATGTAGTTTGGTGTTAAGGGAACACATAAGTGATGTTTCTCATTGACAAAAAATAGTCGGACGCATCACAACATATGGAAACTGGAAGAGTTTATAGCATTTTAGAGCGATTCCAGCAGGTGTCTGAAGGTGATTGAGTATACAGTTGATAACAACATCCACATTCACGGGGTAGCAGATACCTCACATTCCATTTTGAAGATACTGTGTCTTAATTTAGCAGTTATGTTGATGATTACTGTTCTGGCGCTGGCCATCGCCAGAAGGTACTGTATACAATGCGCTTGTTGTAGTGGAAATAAAAAGACGTACTGTTATCTTGTTGGTGAAAAAAGACACTTGCGGAAGGCATCATTGCATATGGAAGTAGGACAAGTCGTCAGCATTGAGGAACGCTTCGAAATGACTGTCTGAAGGTGGTGACCTCTATATTTAATCCCATGATCCACAACGATAGGTAGCAATCTTCCTGTGTTCCGACAGTGCTCTCTCCATCTCAACCAAGTGATGTAAGTCAATGATTATGTGGTAAGCAACAGAATACCAGTAGACATATGGGATGGGAAAGACGCGTTTGAACTATACTATAATATGCACTGGAGTTGATAGTGCAACCAGTTTTAGCAATTTTACCAACTGTTAAGCAATTTTCACAATCAGTGATGCAGCAGATTGCTTCCCAGTTTCTGTATCATCGCAAAATCTCCCTTACATCAGTCTGCAAGTACCATATACTGGATTGTGATGAATTCAGATAGAGGAATGTGCAGTACATCCATTCGCTCATATACACCTTACACTAGATTGTGAAAGCATATAAATGACTGTCCAGTATGTCCATTCACTAGATGCACCGAAGTGCACCAAACAGAGCCCTATTCCATTGTAATTAGATTATCTACATATTTCCAGCAAACTAATCATAGTGCAGAATTTACGATTGTTACTGGCCATCTTTATCTTTGTGGAAGGGCGTCACAGAATATCCTCGTATTCCCAGGATCAAGTCAGAGATTGACAGAGACCTCCCACATTACGTTGACAAATTCTACCTGCAACATGGTCGCCAATTAAATCTGCAGTTGACTATCAGTTTGAGGATCATATGCCCACTACATTGCGCTTCTCGTGAAGCAACAGGGTGAGCTGTGTCCATAACTGCTGTTTAGCAAAGACTGTTCCACACCAATCTTACCCATTGCTCTCATCAAAGTGCACAAGATTTCTCCAAGTGCATGCCTGCCAAGGAGGGTAGCACCTCTTCTCTGTGTAGAAGACATGAGAATGTTGCAGCAATATAATAGAAGGTTAACAAGATATGTGTGGTTTATACACAAGGGCGTTCCAGGCAGATAGGGGTTTGAAACATTTCATGTAAATGAATTTTGCTATCAATTTTGGACTATTACTCCACTGTCTGGAGTCAGTACCAGGAAACTACTGGCGTGAGAGAACACAGAGCATTAGCACATACTCCTATGTCTACATGGTTCTTCACCTAAAAATGCTATATTGTTACAGCTATATTATTTTTGATGTATTAGGCGCACAAAAAGCAACGCTATTAATAGTCTAATGCAGGATGTATTTGTTCAACCTCAGGTACACAACCATCATGCAAGTTTTCTGCCCCAGGCACTATGGTGACAAACTTCAAAATAACAAACAGCTTACATCTACACTATTCTGCTGTCTTACGAAGGCATATGCAGTGTATATCCGCAACTATAGCTGCTTATAAACCAACTAGAACGAATTCAGGAGACTGCTGTTCGATCTATTAGGAAGTTAATGGATTTTATGTGTATTTTAAGTCAGAAACGTTTGCACCCTGAATCACACTTACCACGTCACTCGTACTTATTATTACCAGTAATATTGGTTTTGAAGGTTGCGTCAACGTCTCACTAGAAAATGGATCGGGGGAAAAACGGCCATAAATATTTCGATAGTTGATATATTTAGTCACCACACTTGCCCTGTTGCACGAAAATGCCCACGAAGAAGCAGCAAGGTCTTACATGGGATTAAGCACCACAATTAGTAACCAAAAATGATGTAACAATCTTATTGTTGTTTACAGTAGCATTACCACGACTCCGATAGCATTTCCCTTACACAGAGAAGCCCTGCTCAAATGTTGGGTAGTTTTTCTCATCTGTAAGATCGTATAGCTAGGACCATATAGCAATTTCGTCCTAACACCATGTCCCTCGAGTACACACCCTCTCACGCTATTAAAGGCGGTATATGTGGAATTGGTCACTCTACTGAAGAACACTCTAGAGAATGGTTTATGTCTGATAAACGCATTGATCCTACTCCTTAATACTTAAATAACAACAGAGCTTGTGCGAACCAACCGTACTTCGCTATTATATATATTCTACAACAAGTGTGAGAACACTGTTTTGGACTGCAGTATACTGATATGTTTCGCTTGCTTTAATATAGCGCCTCTGCGTAATACTCATGTCACCTCTGTTGAAGTGTGTGTTATGAAAACCCGCGTTGTTTAGAGCGGTAGGAGGAGGGTTAAAAGTGAATTCACACACAGCATAATTTTTAAGCTTTTCTTGGACCTGAGTGTCCGGTTGCCCTCCAAGAAACCCGTTTTTTCGCAGTTAATGGTACTTTTTCTCTAATATCATGTACTCTCAGTCAATTTAGGTAATTTTGTAAGTTCTTATTGCAATTTTACGTATTTCGTCGTCGTTGTTGTTGTTGTTGTTGTGGTCTTCCGTCCTGAGACTGGTTTGATGCAGCTCTCCATGCTACTCTATCCTGTGCAAGCTTCTTCATCTCCCAGTACCTACTGCAACCTACATCCTTCTGAATCTGTTTAGTGTACTGATCTCTTGGTCTCCCTCTACGATTTTTACCCTCCACGCTGCCCTCCAATGCTAAATTTGTGATCCCTTGATGCCTCAAAACATGTCCTACCAACCGATCCCTTCTTCTAGTCAAGTTGTGCCACAAACTTCTCTTCTCCCCAATTCTATTCAATACCTCCTCATTAGTTACGTGATCTACCCACCTTATCTTCAGCATTCTTCTGTAGCACCACATTTCGAAAGCTTCTATTCTCTTCTTGTCCAAACTGGTTATCGTCCATGTTTCACTTCCATACATGGCTACACTCCATACAAATACTTTCAGAATCAACTTCCTGACACTTAAATCTATGCTCGATGTTAACAAATTTCTCTTCTTCAGAAACGATTTCCTTGCCATTGCCAGTCTACATTTTATATCCTCTCTACTTCGACCATCATCAGTTATTTTACTCCCTAAATAGCAAAACTCCTTTACTACTTTAAGTGTCTCATTTCCTAATCTAATCCCCTCAGCATCACCCGATTTAATTTGACTACATTCCATTATCCTCGTTTTGCTTTTGTTGATGTTCGTCTTATATCCTCCTTTCAAGACACTGTCCATTCCGTTCAACTGCTCTTCCAAGTCCTTTGCTGTCTCGGACAGAATTACAATGTCATCGACGAACCTCAAAGTTTTTACTTCTTCTCCATGAATTTTAATACCTACTCCGAATTTTTCTTTTGTTTTCTTTACTGCTTGCTCAATATACAGACTGAATAACATCGGGGAGAGGCTACAACCCTGTCTCACTCCCTTCCCAACCACTGCTTCCCTTTCATGCCCCTCGACTCTTATAACTGCCATCTGGTTTCTGTACAAATTGTAAATAGCCTTTCGCTCCCTGTATTTTACCCCTGCCACCTTCAGAATTTGAAGGAAAGTATTCCAGTTAACGTTGTCAAAAGCTTTCTCTAAGTCTACAAATGCTAGAAACGTAGGTTTGCCTTTTCTTAATCTTTCTTCTAAGATAAGTCGTAATGTTAGTATTGCCTCACGTGTTCCAACATTTCTACGGAATCCAAACTGATCTTCCCCGAGGTTCGCTTCTACCAGTTTTTCCATTCGTCTCTAAAGAATTCGCGTTAGTATTTTGCAGCTGTGACTTATTAAACTGATAGTTCGGTAATTTTCACATCTGTCAACACCTGCTTTCTTTGGGATTGGAATTATTATATTCTTCTTGAAGTCTGTGGTATTTCGCCTGTCTCATACATCTTGCTCACCAGATGGTAGAGTTTTGTCATGACTGGCTCTCCCATGGCCATCAGTAGTTCTAATGGAATGTTGTTTACTCCCGGGGCCTTGTTTCGACTCAGGTCTTTTAGTGCTCTGTCAAACTCTTCACGCAGTACCTTATCTCCCATTTCTTCTTCATCTACATCCTCTTCCATTTCCATAATATTGTCCTCAAGTACATCGCTCTTGTATAAACCCTCTATATACTCCTTCCACCTTTCTGCCTTCCCTTCTTTGCTTAGAACTGGGTTGCCATCTGAGCTCTTGATATTCATACAAGTGGTTCTCTTCTCTCCAAAGGTCTCTTTAATTTTCCTGTAGGTAGTATCTATCTTACCCCTAGTGAGACAAGCCTCTACATCCTTACATTTGTCCTCTAGTTATCCCTGCTTAGCCATTTTGCACTTCCTGTCGATCCCATTTTTGAGACGTTTGTATTCCTTTTTGCCTGCTTCATTTACTGCATTTTTATATTTTCTCTTTTCGTCAATTAAATTCAATATTTCTTCTGTTACCCAAGGATTTCTATTAGCCCTCGTCTTTTTACCTACTTGATCCTCTGCTGCCTTCACTACTTCATCCCTCAAAGCTACCCATTCTTCTTCTACTGTATTTCTTTCCCCCATTCCTGTCAATTGTTCCCTTATGCTCTTCCTGAAACTCTCTACAACCTCTGGTTCTTTCAGTTTATCCAGGTCCCATCTCCTTAAATTCCCGCCTTTTTGCAGTTTCTTCAGTTTCACTCTGCAGTTCATAACCAATAGATTGTGGTCAGAATCCACATCTGCCCCTGGAAATGTCTTACAATTTAAAACCTGGTTCCTAAATCTCTCTCTTACCATTATGTAATCTATCTGATACCTTTTAGTATCTCCAGGCTTCTTCCAGGTATACAACCTTCTTTCATGATTCTTGAACCAAGTGTTAGCTATGATTAAGTTATGCTCTGTACAAAATTCTACAAGGCGGTTTCCTCTTTCATTTCTTCCCCCCAATCCATATTCCCTACTATGTTTCCTTCTCCCCCTTTTCCTACTGACGAATTACAGTCACCCATGACTATTAAATTTTCGTCCCCTTCACTACCTGAATAATTTCTTTTTATCTCGTCATACATTTCATCAATTTCTTCATCATCTGCAGAGCTAATTGGCATATAAACTTGTACTACTGTAGCAGGCATGGGCTTTGTGTCTATCTTGGCCACAATAATGCGTTCACTATGCTGTTTGTAGTAGCTAACCCGCACTCCTATGTTTTTATTCATTATTAAACCTACTCCTGCATTACCCCTATTTGATTTTGTATTTATAACCCTGTAATCACCTGACCAAAAGTCTTGTTCCTCCTGCCACCGAACTTCACTAATTCCCACTATATCTAACTTTAACCTATCCATTTCCCTTTTTAAATTTTCTAACCTACCTGCCCGATTAAGGGATCTGACATTCCACGCTCCGATCCGTAGAATGCCAATTTTCTTTCTCCTGATAACGACGTCCTCTTGAGTAGTCCCCGCCCGGAGATCCGAATGGGGGACTATTTTACCTCCGGAATATTTTACCCAAGAGGACGCCATCATCATTTAATCATACAGTAAAGCTGCATGTCCTCGGGAAAAATTATTTCGTCGTATTTCTCATCAATTTGTCGTAATTACGAAAGGTTTCCCTAGATTTTTACTGTCGCTCTACCGCTCTAAAATACGTGGGTTTTCGTAAAACTTACTTCAACAGAGGCGACGTAATTATTGCACAGAGGTGGTATATTGAAGCAGGCGAAACATATGTACCCCAATCCATAACTGTGTTCTCGCACATGTAGCCGAATATAGATGTTAGCGAATTGTAGTTGGTTCCCACAAGCAATGTCTTTCTTTAACTATTAAGACGAAGAATAAATGCGTTATGAGACTTAAGCCATTCCATAGAGTGTTCTGTAGGAGAGTGGACCGTGCCACATATACCACCTTTAACAGTGTGACATGGTTTTTGGACGAACGGTTGCCAGAGCTATGGTGGTGCTACTGTCAGTAGCAATAATACTGTTACATCTCCTTTGGCTACTGACAGTGGTGCTTAATCCCCCATAAGAAGTTATTGCTTCTTCGTGTGCAGTTTCGTACAGCAGAGTGTGGGTTGTGCCACATTCTATCAGCTATCGACATGCTTATGTTGTTTTTTTCCCGCTCTGTTTCCCTTGAGACATAGATGCATCCGTCAAAACCGATACTAGTGCTAATATTAAGCACGAGCGAGGTGGGAAGTGGGATTGAGGGTACATATGTTTCTGACTTAACAGGACCTACAAAATACATTAATTTTCCTGATTTCGTTCTTGTTGGCTTATAAGCAGCTCTAGCGGCGGATATACACTGCCTATGACTTCCTACGACAGCAGAATAGTGTAGAAATAAGTAGTTTATTATTTTAAAGTTTGTCACCACAGCGCTTGGGGCGGGAAACGTGCATGATGATTGTCTTTCTGACGTTAGACTATTAACAGCGTTGCATTCTGCAGGACTAATAATTCAGAAACAATATGACTATAACAATATAGCCTTTTTAAATGCAGAAACGTGTAGCCGTAGAAGTGTGCGTATATGTGCTATGATAATTTCCTTCATGCCGGTACTTTCCTGTTACTGAGTCCAGACAGTGGAATAATACTTCAGAATTGATAGCAAAATTGAGTTACTAGAAACGTTTCAAACTCCATCCGTCTGGAATTCCATCATGTATGAACCATATGTTTCTTCTTAACCGTCTGTTATATCACCGCAATGTCTATTATACACTGATAAGAGATGCTAGCCTCCTCGGAATTCACGCGTCTGGAGAGGTCTTGCGCATTTGAATGGGAGCAATGTGTAAGATTGGTGCGGAATAGTATTTACTGAACAGCAGTTATAGAAACAGCCCGCCCTGTTCCTTCATGAGACGTGCAATGTAGTTGGTGTCATAATTCTGGTCAATTGCAGGTTGAATTGGCGACAGTGTTCCAGGGAGGGTTGGTCAAGGACAATATGGGAGGGATCTGTCATCCTCTGACTTTATCCTAGGAATACGAGAATACTCTGTGATGGCCACCCACACAGAGAAAGATTGCCACTCGTAATCGTAAATTCTGCACAATAATCAGTGTGCTGGAAATATGTAGATAACCTAAATGCAACGGAATACTGCTCTGTCTGGTAGATTTTGGTGTGTATGGTTGAATGGACGTGCTGGACAGTCATCTATCTGCATTCACAATCTGGTATCGGAAGTTGCAAAGTAGTGGAGGGGTTATTTAACCCCGAAGAAGAAACCGGGAAGCAATCTGCTATGTCACTGGCTGGCATTGAGATTGTGGATTAACTGGTAAAATTACTAAAATTGATATTGCTGTCCACTAGAGTGAATATTACAGTACATGGAGAGAGCCTTGGTGGAACACTGAATACCTGCTACCTGTCACTCTGGAGCTTGGGACTAAATGTAGAGGTCATCACCTTCAGACTTGCTTGGAAGCGTACCTCAGTTCTGCAGACTCGCCGAATTTCCATATGCCGTGATGCCCTCTTGAAGTTGATTTTATCAATAAGATAAAAGTACTTCTTTTTATTTCTACTACCTCACATATTTTGTGGACAGCACATTCCGGTGATCGTCAATACTGGAACAGTAATCATCTGGACGACTGCAAAATGAAGAAACAATGCCCTCCAAAATGGAACACCGAGACATCTGCTACCCTGTTTCTGTGGAAGATGAGATTAACTGTGTAGGTCATCACTAGAGACCGGGCTGTATGCATTTGCATGTTGCATATGCTTTCGGATATTTGACTCTTTTCCACTAGTGATTGTATATTTAAACTAAAAACCAGTGACTCTCTCGATCTAGTTTTGATGTCTCACAGATTGACCACAACCTATAACTGTGTGCAATCGGTAACCGAGAGGCCATTGACTAGCGAAATCTTTACAGAAGAGGAACAGAAACATGCACACAGAGTCAATGGTCCTGCATCTGCTACCTCAGTTAATCCCCTCGGCTGTCATAATGTACGCGTGGGGAACAATTAAATTAATCTACGTAAGTTTTTAGTCGCACGTCCATTGTTTCAGTTTAGCTGTTTATTTACTAGTACACAGTTTCACGTGTTTACGACGTGCAGTGTGTAACGTGCTTTTGGCAATGCAGCCCTAAAAAAAGAAACGTCGTTTCATGGTTGGCTTGAACATTTACATGTGACGGAATTGTTTTATACTGTCGTATTTGCGAGAAAAACGTTTCGTGCAAAAAAAGACAAGTCTTCATATCGCAGGAATGCAGAAGAAAAGACCATGACATCAACTTCCGACAGCAGCAAGTTGCAGTACCAGTGATTTGTCCAAAGGTAAACAAAAAAGTCGGTGATCTATGTGAAGCATTAATTGCATGCAATATTCCTCTTCACAAACTTACAAACCCTATCCTCAAAGGCTTCCTGCGCACATATTGCTGAAATCAAAATGTACCAGATGAATCAAAATTACGTAAAAATTACATAGTGACAGTTTATGTAAGTATTCTGGACGAAATACGCAATGAACTCAAGGACAGCACTATCTGGATTTCAGTTGGCGAAACTACAGACACTTGTGACCGTTACATTGCAAAGTTAATTGTTGGTGCTTTAAAGGAAGAGCATTCTTCTTCCTATTTAGCAGCCTTCAAAGAACTTGAAAAAGTAATTCATTCGACAATGGGCAGAATTGTGAATGAGGGTATTAGAAAAATATTCTCAGAATCTTCTGAAGATGAAAGGCTGTTGGCGTTTATTTCAGATGCTGCTCCCTATATGATCAAAGTAGGAAAAGCCCTCCGAATATTGTATCCCAATATAAGTTTTCTGACGCGTTTTGCTCATAGAATACCTCAGCTTGCTGAAGAAATACGTTCCACGTTTGTGAATGTAAATAAACTGATTTCATCGACAAAGAAAGTGTTTCTAAAGACTACTGCTAGCATCAAGATATACAAAGAAAAACTTACAAATGTGCCTTTACCTCCGAAGATAGTGGTAACTTGTTGCGGTACGTGGGTCGAATCTGTGTTGTTTTACAGTAAACATCTCAATGCCATCAGAGGGGTAGTAAACAACTTCGATAGGCTTTAGTAGTTTGCCAGTGGAAGGAAGCTTTTAATGATTCCGGAATTTAAAAAAAAAACATTGCTGTGATTAGCACTCATTTTCTCATAGACCTGCAAGTATTAAAAAGTTTGAAACTTAAGATTTGCAGTCGAATGAATCTATTCAATTAATGAATAAAATTATTCTAATGAGTTCCTCATTGCTGGAGGTATTTCCAAGAAAAATTTGAGAAAAGTTTGAAAACATTTTAAACAACAACCCAGGCTTTGAATCCTAGTGCCAAGTTGATAGTTTTATTAATGGGATGGGTGAACTTTTATCAGAAACAATAAGTGCCAACATACCACCCAACTTTTATACAGTTTAGTTACCCCAGTTGATGTAGAATGGTCCTTTTCTGCTTATAAAAATACTGTGTCATTTATGTTTCCAATACTAGAAAAATGTAAAACAAATTGCGAATGATACGTTGGTCCAATAGTCTTAATTAAAAGTTAATGTTGTTCAAATAATATTCATGATAGAAGGTTGTTTTTTAAATAAAATATTATGGAGTTTTTGAATGTGCCCCTCTGCGTCTGGTATATCTCGAAGTTGAGCCTGTGCATATCGACTGTTTCGCTGCGATTCACTCGCATCACATCCGCTTGTTACCGACAACAATAGCAAATAAGCAACAATTCTTGAAACACGGTATGAATCCACATTTTCCTAAATTTTAGAAAATAATCCCGCAAAGGCCCTCTCCCTAACCACTATCAGAAAGTATTCAGAAAATGATAGCGTTCTAAATGTTCCGATTGTTCGCGTGGCCAGCACTCTTCCTCGTAGCTGATATGCACATGTTCGACTTTGAGATATAATTCGCGCAGTAACTACCATGTTTTTTTATTATTTGCTCTTGCATATTACGACACTTTTATGCATTTTTAAGCATTTTTGATGCATATTTGCATGCACGTTTTAAGGTTTTTATGATACATATAATCCAGTCTATTGTCATCACCTTTGGATAGCTGTTGGAAACGCTCTACAATGATGCAAACTCTTCCGGATTCCATATGTTGTGATATCTTCCACATTTTTGTCAATGAGAAATATCGCTTCTGTGTTTTGTGGGAGCTGCATAGTTTACACTAGGCGATGTTCAGCTTAGATACCAAAATTTACGTTCTCTGTATCAGGATTACAAATCTAACAAAATATTACCAATCAGGTGTACGTAATAAACCTATACATTCAATGTGATGAAAAATACTTGGTTCCTACATTCAGGTCATGGCTGTAAAAATTAGCGAAATCCGCAAATTGCGTTGCTGCATACACAAAATTCTATTGCATTACATATTTGTTCCAGTTGTTTTACCTTTGAGTTACAGTAACGTTCATCACTTCATTTTATAAAAACTGTATTATTCTGCGTCCATACAACAGCAACTAAATTCTCACAGCTAGCCACTAGCAACAAGTCCTACCTCCTACCTATGACAGAGTGCAATAGCAACTGCTACTGCGCTCTGCGCACCACTACTTACAATCGATTCTGCCACTCAGGCAACATCTTTAGTTCAGTGGCGTCAAAAATACGATCTCTTCTATACACGACAATCGTTTCAGGTCATTTTTCATGAATAATATTACAGAATTGAGCTCCACGTACATGTGGACTTCTCACGTAACCCTCCAGTGGGGTTCCTTAAATTGACCATACCATTTGGATTGGTAACAAACCAAGTGTTTTTAATTACAACAGTAAGTGACAATTGAAGAACAGTTGAGAAGTTCGCTGATTTTGAAGCTAATGTAAAAAGTTTCATATCAGATTTTGTGAAGGAGAACCACTATTTTGAATACAATTTTCAAACTGAAGCATTTGATCCTAGGATATCCCCTTATCAGTACCTGATCACTTTCCATGTCGCATACGTTTTAACCCAATAAATATTTTTTTAAAGAAATCATTTTTCAATCGGAGAAAAATATTAATGTGACATTATCAGAAAAGTGTTAAAATTTATAATGGCTTCAATGCGGGCAGCACTGCACAGCGCTGAGCCAATATCCAGTATTTTTCACTGAATATTTGCAAGGTTATTCATTTATCAACCAATCTACTGATATTTTTGCATGTAGCTATTTTGCGGCCGGCACTTCACTGTGCCAAGACTGAATATTTTCTATGCCTACTGTGGAAACTCATAGAACTCGGTGCTCATGAGGCCGGGTAAATTTCTGAGGGATTGACTTCACGATGAAAATTGTATATTGCTTATGCAGATTAAATCATTTGCTCAACAACACGTCACACAGTAGCGTTTTTTTTGGACAAACATTATCCATTTCACATTCATTATCAAATAAACACCTTCTCATTTTTAAAAGAACGTTCCACCTTTCTGTCCAACACCTGCACCTCGTCAGTTGAAGATATATCTTACCATAAAAAATAAGATACGTCTTCCCACTCCGGCCTTTTTTCCCAGCAGGTTGCAGGTGAATGGTGGACTTTAAGTATGTCTGCCAGTAGTTCCAAGTGGTATTGTGAAACTTTTTCATAGCAGGATAACACCAATGTACGGCATCGCCAATTTTTAAGCTATATTGCGATATTAGGCACTCCTTGTGTGGCGCTATGTATATAGTTCTGTAATTAGAAGTGATCTTTATGATTAATTACATAATTACGATTGGTCATTACTGCAGTTTCCCAAAGAAAATAAGTAGTGTGCACTAACCTAATCTTCCTCCCATGCATCTGGACAGTTTACATATGTTGGTGTGGTGGACTTGAAGTCCCTGTTCTGAAGGACCAGGATTCGTTTCCCAGAAAGAGCACTGCCATTTTTAATTTCCCACCAATCCCTGGGTGGGGGATGGGGTGGGACGTCAGCATAGTCCTGGTACAAAGACTTTCCCACCAGAATTCGCAATTCCGCCATATTCTAAATTCCCACCAAAATTCGAAGCTCCTGCAAATAGGTTCGATAGGGTGAGGGGTGGGGAGGGGGAGTGATTGACGACTCATATGCAGGCTGAGGGAAACACATGATATCATCTGGGGGTGGGGATTATGTAGGGGGTGGGGGTTATGTAGGGGGTGGGGGTGTCTGGAAGGTGGTGTGGGGTGATTGTTAATTGTTCAGTATATCAATTTGATATAAATTGAATATAACAACTGCATTTCTGCCGCCATCACCCTACTACTGCTTGTTGTCAACAAGGCACTGGCTCCATAATGGTGTGGGTTGCATTTCCATGTAGTGGATTTGGTCCCCTGGTCCATATGAACCGTCCACTGACTGGAAATGTTTGTGTTTGACTACTTGGAAACCATTTGCATCCATTCAAGGGCTGCATATTTTCAAAAAAGGATATTACATCACCAGGCTGCAACTGTTCGGACTGGTTTGAAGAAAATTCTAGAGAGTTGGTGTTAACGATCTAACCACTTAGATCACCCAACATGAATCGCATCGAACATTTATGGGGCCTAATGGACACGTGACTTTGTTTAAAACGTCCTTCACTGGCAAAACGTTCGCTATTATGAACGTCTATAGAGGCCGCATGGCTCAATATTTCTGCGTGGGACTTTCAACAATTTGATGAGTCATTGGCATGTGCGGGAGCTGCTCTACGTCCGGCGAAGCAGGTTCAACACTATATTACGATGCATCCCATGACTTTCGCCACCTCAATGTGTCTGGCCCTTGGAAGCGGCCTACAGAGAGTCTCTGCAAACACCTCGAAATTCTGTGTTGTACTGATCTAAGTATTCTTTGATGCCTTGTATTTTTAACATTATCGTCCCACTTTGGGGGCCAATAGTTAAGTGATTACGAATATCAGGAAGCCAAAATTCAAAAGGTTATGAGATTATGGGTTTCATACGTGAATAGAACAGATTAGAAGATTAAAATATGAAATTATTGTGTTTGTTACAGTACTTATTTTTCCAAATTTACAAATCTCAGGGATGGTTTGACTATATTTGGACACGAATCAGTTATTAGGGGGAAGGAGAGGAAGGAATGAATCAGGTCAACATTCTTCGTCGTCTCGTGGTGATGTCGCCGCCAGACGCTGGGTGTGTCCGCCGTGTCCGCTAGCAGCTGCGGCGGCGAGTCGGCAGCTCTCAGCGGTGTCCCACCTTCGCATCGACGTCCCACACTATTCTCTGTACTGAAAATCTGCCGCGAATCGCGTAGCGAAAGCAGCGATATCACGGTGTCGGGAGGCGGATGTTAGGCAAGAAAACTGCAATACTCAGCCGAGTTTTTCATTCCCTAGCACTGGACCGTAAGGGTTCGTCGAATTAACATAAAACAGTAAAATAGTAACTCACAAAATCCCGATGAACGTTAGTATGGGAGTAAGGATCAACAGACTAAGACAGTTTTATTTCTCAGCGCTCCTCGAATTTTTCTCCTCTCGGCTTGGTCATTGGCGGACTACATTTATAATGTCCCACCACAGATGATCGCCATTTCGTGACCACGTCTCTTATAGCAGGGCGGAAATTTTCCATCTTGCATGACTGGTGCGTGACTCGAGAACTAGCGTCTTTCCCAAACGTTCACCTTCGAGGCTGTTTCAAGCAATGGTCGCACATTGTCTCGATGTTCTTCTGCGTTCTGTAGTTGCTGTGAAAGCAGTCATACAACACATCTTTATAAAGGCTGTCTCGGCGTGCGTCGAGGACAGTCCTTTGCCTGTGCTTCGTCTAAGAATCTGCTGGTCTTCATAATTTATAGAATTTCTTCTCGATTTTTGGACTACATAGTTTTTGGACAGGCTGACCTCCTCTGCACTTCCACAGTTTCACGCGTCTCCCAGTGCGAATTCTTGGCGCTTTCTGCATGCTCTCTATTCGGTACCTGCAGTAATCCATCAATCACCAGCACGTTTCTCGATTTTAAAGCAGGTGAGAACTGCCGCTGTCATAATCCAGGAGTTCCGCGTGACTCGAATTGTGCAGTCTTGACGCTTTCTCGTTCACTCTATCTTATTGCCTGCAAGGGTCCACAATTTATCTGCACGTTTCTCAATGCCCGACCTGCTCTTTACTGGGCCTGATCCTTCTTAGCGAGGCAAGTGGATCCACCAGTAAGCCCACACCATCCACATCACATATTGTTGCAGAATGCCCCATTTTCGGATTTCTGGTGGCCTCTGGATGAGGTCCAACTTTCCTTTTGTTCAAAATTGCTAACGCTAGGAGGCGGTGAAAGTGTCCACCGGCGGATGTGTTACAGGCTAAATTGGGGTGCAATGCGTCTGTAGAAGTCAACAAACGAATCCTCTTATCCTCTCAATCTTCGATTCCTACCTGCACATAGTGGATCTGTTAATCTGAGCAGTCTCGTGAAAGGTTGAGTGCCCAGCAGAAACTGGAATGGTGAGCAGACAGGAATTGAAGTCAGTGAAAGGCAATAGGAAACCACCGCTTTTATTTTCCCAATACAGCGTCATGGCTTTACTCAGTCTTAAATTAGATTGATGAGTGTGCCCCAAGTCGCATCACAGGAGGCAACATGGTTGGGCCTCTGAACTCACACATCCATCTAAGCCATTCTTGCAAATAGTTAAAATGATAGCAACTTGGAGTATAAGAGGCCACTTGTAGACAATAAAGGTTATCATAAAAAATGAAATGGAACTTCAAGGTCTAGAGGTACTAAAGACAGAATGTTATTGCCAACTTTCGAGTGTGGTTTTCGAAGTATGTGTGATCTGCTTATGTATGCATTTGTGTCAGTGAGTGTGTGTCTTTTGGTATTATATGATCTTTTTATTTTTGTGTGCTGTGTGTGTGCGAGTGTGTGTGTGATTTTGTGTTCGTTTGAATTATCCACTCATCATCACACATGGATTTCTCCTGCAGATAGCCTTAGGCATCAGACTGATTTCATTTTCATGAGACAGCGTTGGCGTGCTTCGGTCCTGCATTGTAAGACTCTTCCTGGTGTTGACTGTGGTGGTGAATACTATGTTGTCCTTGAAAATGCGAGTAAATTCATGAACAAGGCGAGAACAAAACAGGTTCGTAATACAGACAGAAATTAGGCTCAAAGAGTTTGGGGAAAGAATAAGCTCCAAAATCCAACAAGTAATGGAGAAAGAAGTAGCTCTCTAACATGATACAAAATGGAAGAGACAGAAATTTCCTCGCTTTCAGAACAGTTTACTAATCTTTGAAACGGATCAGCCGTGGATATCGGACGCTACACTACTATTGACAGAAGAGAGGTCAGTACACTGAAGAAGTATAGATATAAATTTCTCTTGATGAAGAAGCACACAAAGTACATTGCCGCAAAATACACCGCAATTGCGCAATTGTCGAACTCTATCTCACAATATCTGTCCAGTATTTGTGCTAAGAGAGACTAACATTAAAAGCTAAATAAAGAAGGTAACCGAGACCTCAAACCGCACACTTGTGTAATACATGATGTAAATGTCAATATTATCGGCGTGAAGAATGAAGCAGTAGTTATGTAAGGTGGCAGAATGAATGAAGGTCAGATTCGCATCTTCCATGAGAGCTTTATACATCTCAATGAGAAGGTGAATATGACACCTAACTTAATGCGGCGGTTATGAGCAAATTTTTCTATCAGTATGTAATGCAAAAAGGGATGACACTCAATCGACATAATTAAGACAATGTATGTCTATGAGCAGAAGGTGCAACAAGAAGAGAGACGCATTTAAGTTTGGAATTCTGAGGGGCGAGAGCAGAGGCAAGGCTGCGCCACGGGAGAGACAACGGAAATCACTTAAAGGGGCGTCCCAAGCCAGGTCAACGACCGAGCAGGTGACTCAGAAGCGGAGAGCGAGTTAACGGGCCATCTGAGGGACGACAGGAAAGAAAGCTTTTAAAAACTGCGTTTCACAATTCCAAATGGATACTAACTGAAACGCCCACAAAACCCGCAGGGCAGAATAGGTGATTAGGTTTGTGGAAAAGGCCGAATAAGGTGGCGCTCAGTTTCATTTCAGAATTGTAATTTTTTGTAATTTAACAACACATTTAAACCAAAAATGGCACATAGCCGAACGTTTACAATTACGAGTTTCAAAATCCAATTCTTTCACGGCTGAAGGCCTCCAAACAAGAAATCTTAAAAATCAACAAGATAAATTTGAAGTGACTGAAGACACGCAGTTAAAATTGCAAATAAAATAATTAAAATATATATTATCCACTATTATATATATTTCAGTAGTAGTACAAGTCCATTTTTGTTCATATTGAGATACAGAGTCCTAAAGTCAAATGAGCGCTGAAAACTCTGCAGTTGAGATATCAGAAATATTCAAGCATATGGCTTCTTGCTAGAGATGAATCTTTCTTTCTGTTCGTTTGGGTCATTCATTTCAGAAGCATTATAGACAGGAAGCCTTCATATATACATATATATGTCACAGCTAGGCTGAAAGCCTCAAGAGAAAAGTGGATAGAACAAACATAAACAAGGTGCAATACAAACGGATAAAGGCACAATTAAATTTCAGAATTTTAAAATATATTACCATGATCTTTTAAGGCAGAAGGTCGTAATGTTTTCGCTTAGGGGGCAATTTTAAGAATAATGCTTTAAGCGGCTGAAGGCCCACAGTTTATTTTCAAAAAATTCAAAAATATCTTAAACCTATAAGTTTTAAGTGACCAAAAGCACACTAAATGAAAAAGCAACACCACGACTATAACTAAATTTAAAGATAAGGTTTTAAGTAGCTGAAGGCCCGCAATTGATTTTTCGAAAATTCAGAACACCTTAAACGTTTAAGTTTCAAGTGGCTGACAGCACAGTAAATGAAAAGGTAGCACAATAACAGTAATATCCAGTAAAATACCCACTTGCCAGAATTCAAACTTACTTATACGGGCTGAAGGCCCTTCATTTACATAAAACGCAATAAAACTTTTTTTTAGCATTGGCTATAATAGATTACCAACATACCGTTAGACACCCATGAAAAGGACAGTATAGACAACGGCACACAGGTGCCTCCTGGAGGGGGGGCCTGCCCTCGAAACATTATCGTTCACTTAGGAGAGACATGTGGTGGGCCCAACTACAATTGATCCGTCAGTAACCCAACCACGAGACAATTACGGACCGACCGACCAAACGACAGGCTATCCACCAATCGGTACATGAAAGCTCCAAGACCAAACTGTTACGGACATGATATCCACAACGAAATAGGTCTTAAGCTGTCAAAACTACACACCGTGTTGGTCAGCGACAACAGGTGAGGAAAGGACACTGCCTGAAATTACGTTACTGGCTAGGGCAAGTAAACGGAATACTAAAAGCCACAAGGCAGAAAATCCCAGTGGTACACTTGAATAGGAAATAAGGTAATATAGTTAACTGCACCAAAAAAGAACACTACCTGAATTTGCGTCAGTGGCCAGGGCAGGTAACCAGAACACTAACGGCCACAAGGCAGAAAATTCCGCTGGTGCACTTGAATTGTAATGAACCAATATAATTAATTCCTCCATACGGCGGCTCGATTTCATCACTACAACCGCTCGGTGTTGCTCACAGGAAACGCTCGCCAAGAGCGAACGACACAATGTGAACGCAGGTGGCTTGGGTACTTAATACACCACTCAACTTTGACGTTCTGGGTCGGTGAGGCACGAAGCTCGTAGCGATCGGACAGCGCCACACACGCTCCGACACTGTGCAGGAACCGCCAGAAGACCCAGCCGACTGCGCCACAGGAGATATCCTTCCTGGTCTGCACCAACCGATCGACTGCCCTCAGAATGCCGACAACATCTAAAATAGTCGTCAGTGGAAATACAGCTAACTACACACACAGCCTGACAAACACTTGCAAGAAGACCTGAACGATACCCAACAGTAACTAAGCAAGCATGAAGACAAATTGGGGTTGATGTACACACACATAGGTGACTCATGAACGATCGGCGAGCAAAAACGCGTCGTCCGGTGGTACGACCGACCGATGAGCCACCAAGCCCGTGGCCCGGCTCAAGTGATGCGTGGCGGCAATGGTCGCACGAGCCATGTCGATACAGACCTCAAAGCTCCAACCCGACTGCACTAGCGCTGCATTACAACTCCCCGACTGGCAGGTCTGGACTGCGCCCCAGACGCGTTCCAACTGACCGGCAGCCCGAACTCAGACCCGAACTGGCTTACAACAGACAATGACCAGGAAGTAATAGCAGTCCTACAAAGTTACTACGAGAGGGGATATATTAATAACGCGCTGCTAGCGCTGCTCATGGTCAGGCAAAGCAGCAACTCAGTGACACCAGTAATTTAAATTAACGTAGTGAGGTGGAATTACATTAAAAACATGAGTCACGCACGGCTCACTAAGAAAACCAGTGACGCATTTTCGATCACGTGTCCAGTGAGTGGTACACCCGTGAGAGAAGTACGCATTTTGACGTCTGGCGCAGGTACAAAAGGTCCGATTGGCGGAAACGCGCTAGGAAGGAGTAAAGAGCTGAAGTTTCGACGCAGTTTGATGGTAGGGCCCCTGTGATTTATAGAGAGAGTTTCCACAAAATAAAGGAACTTTGAACCGGATCTGATGATTTATCGTAGTACTGACCAACATCATAACGAAATCGTAAGAATTATTTTGTAAAGAAACATCTAATTAAACTTTAATATTGTCGTGTATAGGATAATGTAACTTTCTGAGGGTCAATATTTAATACTGTTGTGTTTAGGATTATTTCACTTTTGATGTTGATGAGATGCGTTATCCTGACAACTGTTTTAACATTGTCACATGATAAACTGTGTAAAAGCGTATATTTCTGTGCTAATATTGAGACGATAAACAAGTCAATACAGCTCACACAATAGCCCAATCCTAGAATAAGTAACCCAAATATATCACCGTACAGTTAGGCCGAAACAACACTGCGAAACCTTGTATTGCAAAGGAAATAACGTCGAAGAAGCGAACACTAGCACGGAATCAGATACGGAAAACGATAGTCCGTTCAGGGAAATCGAAAATGCCATGAAGCATTTGGAAGGCAACGAAGCCCCAGTTATGTACAGTATATCCAAAGAAATGTTAAGGGTGATGGGAAAGGAAGGCATACGTGCTTCTTATTTAATATGTAATATGGTGTGGAAAATTACTGACTGGCCTGAAGACTGGCCATCTGTTCTAATTCCTTTCTACAAAAATGGGTCAAGAATGTTCCAACTTTCAGGTTAAAACATTAACATCACATGCTAATAGAGTCCTCCTCTTAGTAATGGATGAACACCGGAAGAAATTTCTGTAATCTCAGGTTCCTGCATAACATGGAGATTGTTTGGCAGGTAAAGGTGCTCAATGTGCGTATATTGACAGTTATACTACAACCATAGAGGACGTTGGTGAATAAACGGAGTTTTTCGGTGGCGAATGGAGTCACAAAAGCTCTACAACATCTGTGCAGAGTGTGTCATCAGGGGTATATTGGATGACTGGGATGGTGAAATTTTAATAACAACAGGAAAATGAACAGTCCGCACTTTGCTGATGATATACTCTCACCGCGGAAGCTGAGGATCTTAGCAACTTTTTTTTTTTTCTAGCGAAGGCTGATATAAAAGGGGTACTCAAAGGAAATGGAGAAATTTTCGTAAAAATAAGTCCACAGCTTATTATTTTACAACTAAAAGCCTTAACTGTTAATACATTTGTTCCATTCTGAGACAGTCCGATCAATGCCTTCATGGAAAAACGTTTGCTCTTGCCTACAGAACTGTGACGGTAGCCAGTCGTGTGAACCTTCGTCCGAAGCAAATCAGCGGCAAAGAATCTACTTCTTCTAGACACCAAAAATATGGATATGACATGGGAAGAGATAGGGACTGTGTGGAGGTTATGTAACGGCATTGCAGTGAAACTTCTGCTACTTACTTGAAACAACTTTGGACACGTTCCCAAGGTTACTTGGAATACACAATTTTCCCTTAAGCCATTCTACATCTACATCTACATCTACATCGATACTCTGAAAATCACACTTAAGTGCCTCTCAGGGGTTTCATAGAACCACCTTCATCACAGTGCTCTGATTTTTACTGTCGAATAGCCTGAGGGGAAAGACGCACACTTATACCTTTCCGTGCGAGCTCTGGTTCCTTTATTTCATTATGATAATCTCCCTGTGTAGGACGGCGTCAAAAAATATTTTGCATCAAGAGAATGAAGTTGGTAATTGAAATTTCGCGAGCAGATATCACAACAAAGAGAAAAGTCTTTGTTTTAATTATGTTCGCTCCAAATCCTGTATCATGTCTGTGATACTCTCTCACCTATTTTTCTATAATACAATACGTGCTGTTCTTCTTTGAATTTTCTTGATGTACTCCGTTAATCCTATCAGGTAATGGTAGCACACCACGCAGCAGTACTCCAAACGAGGGAGGACAAGGGTAGTGTAGGCAGGTTCTATGCCAGATGTGTTGCACTTTATAAGTATTTTGCAAATACAACGCAGTCTTGGGTTCGCCTTCCCCACACATTTTATATATTTTCTTTATAAATCTAAGACGTTCGCAGTTGTAATTCCTATGTATTAAACTGAATTTACGGCCTTTGTATTTGACTGATTTATAGTGTAACTGTCGATTAACGGATTCCTTTTAGCACTCATGTGGATGGTCTCACACTTTTCATTATTTAGCTTCTATTTCAAATTTTCACACCATACATATACCGCATCTAAATCGTTTTGCAATCGGTTCTGAATTTCTGATGACAAATGGCAGCCTCATCTGCAAATAACGTAAGACGCTTGCTCAAATGGTTTCCTAAATCGTTTATGTAGATAAGGAACAACATAAGACTTATAACACTACTTTGGGCAACACCAAAAATCAATTACGTTTTACGCGATGACTTCGTGTCAGTTACCACGATCTGTGATCTCTCTGACAGGAAATCATGAATCCAGTCACATAACTAAGACGATATTCCGTAAAGCACGCAATTTAACTACAAGTTGCTTGTGGCGTACAGTGTCAAAAATATTCTGGAAATCTAAAAGTAAGGAATCAATTTGAAATCTTTTGTCGATAGCACTCAACGCTCCCTGTGGGAAAAGAGCTAATTTTGTTTCGCAAGAATGACGTAATTCATAATGTTGGAACACAATATTTGTTCCAAAATTCTGCTGCGTATTTACTATAATGATATGGGCCCCTACTTTAGTGGATTACCCCTATTGCCTTTTTTGAATAATGGTGTGACCTTTACAACTTTCCAGTCTTTCTGTACGGATCTTTTGTCGAGCGTGTAGTTGTATATGATTGGCAGGTAAGGAGCTGTCGCATCAGCGTACTCTGAAAGGAACATAACTGGTATACAATCTGGACCGGAAGACTTGCTTTTATTAAGTGATTTAAGTTGCTTCACTACTCTGAACATGTCTACTTCGAACTTACTCATTTGTCAGTTGTTCTTGATTCAAATTTTGGAATATTTCCTTCGCCTTCTTTAATGATGGAATTCGGAAGAGTGTGTTTCACACCTCTGCCTTAGCAGCAGTGTCACTGACAGTATTTTCATTGCAATCGTAAAGAGAAGGCATTGATTACGTCTTGCAGCTAGCGTACTTTACACATGACCAGAGCCTCTTTGGATCTTCTGCCAGTTTTTGAGACAGAGTTTCGATGTTGAAATTATTATAAGCGTCTCGTATTGAAGTCTGCACTAAATTTAGAGCTTCTATAAATGATCGTCAGTCTTAGGGTTTTTGCGTTCGTTTGAATTTGGCATGCTTTCTTCGTTGTTTCTGCAAAAGTTTTCACACTTCTATTGTGAACCATGGCGAATCAGCTCTGTCGTTTCTTAATTTACTTGGTATAAATCTCTCAGTTGCTGCCGACGCTATTTCTGTGAATTCATGCAACATCTGGTCTCGACCGCCATTTGTAATTTAGAAGTAGTGGAGATTGTCTCTCAGGAAAGTGTCAAGCGACTTTTTATCTTCTTTTTTGAATAGATGTACTTTTCGTTTATTTTTGGTGTCCTTGGGAGTTACGGTATTCGGTCTCGCTACTAAAACCCTGCGTTCACGAATCCATGTATACATGTTGACTGTCGTTATCAGCTCAGAATTACTGTCGCACAGCCCACCGCGTGAAAGACACAGAAACAGGCGTCTCTGGCGCCGTGAGGCAACTGAATGAGTTGGAAACAAATAAGTCACTAATTTCGGATTGAATCCAGATTCGTTTCACAGAGAGTACTCATGGCATTGTCCCCTCACATAGCTTGCATTTATTGCGAATATCTCTCCCAGGACAACTTCCCAAGCCCTTGGAAACAAGTGCAGTATCTCTAGTACATAAGAAGAGCTAAAGAATGGACTCGCAGATTTACAGAACCAAATCGTTAACATCGGTATTCTGCTGAATTCCTTAACATATTTCAAGCCCGAATACAATAAATTTCCTTGATACAGAATGGCTTCTGTCAAGAACTCAGCGCAGATTCAGAACGCATGGTTCGCTGGAAATTTAGCTTCATTTTCCTCGCTCTACATCCTACGATCCAGGGATAAAGGGCAGTTTTCATATTCCTAGATTTCCGTAAAGCGTTTGATTCGGTGTCTCACTGCACAGTTAGCGTAGGTCCAAGCATGCGCAATATGTTCGCAGACAAGTGACTAACGTGAAGACTCCTTTCGTCATAGAACTGTGCAGGGAGGAGACCCCCCAAGAGGGATCATTGCCGATAAAATTTTATTAAATAATTTTTTCCATTCAGTATGTACGGCTGTAGCCTCCTTGGCAATACTGTGGTGGAAGGTGCTGGCCGGAAGACCGTGGTCGGCACATTCCTGCCACGTGCTCCTCGGTCAGGCTCTAGTCCCACGGGTTGGTTGCGCTGACGAGGGTACGCTACTAGCAAGGCGCGTTGGCGGAATCAACCCTCCAATCAGAGGCTACTCGTGTGATTACGTGGGGACGCGGCCGGGAGCGGCGAGGGCGGCTTGGAAACAGCTCCCCGCTCTCTTAGCTTCAGACGTCGACCCCGAGTAGTCGCTCCTCTAGCGTCTGCCTCTCTCCTCAAACCTCCCGATGAGCAGACGGCAACCCCTCTTGGGGCTGCTCAGCCCTACGTAGGCACCCATGTACCATCTTTACATGAATAAATATGGTCCATTCCAGCTTAACTACTTTTAATTATTGCAACGCCCACAATTTTCCGCTCCTGGCATCTATCCTGACGAATAGAACCTAGCACGTTGTCCACGACGAAGAGTGTTCCTCAAGGACAAACATATCGTCAGAGATTCCCCAAGGAGGAGGTAGAATCACTGTTATTCTCTCTATACATAAGTTCTCTGACACGTAAAGTGAAAATCAATCTGCAAGTGTTTACTGATAATGATGTAGTGTATGGTAAAGCATCGACATTGGGTGCTTGTAGAAGGACACAGGAGGACTTAGATAGAATTTCTATTTGGTGTGATGAATATCAGGTTAATCTAAATGTTGGTAACTGTTAGTTAATGCAGATGAGTAGGAAAAACGATAATGTAAAATTCGAACACGGTAGTAGTGGTGTGCTTCTTGACACAGTCATCTCTTTTAAATATCTGAGAGTAACGTTGCAGAGCGATATGAAATGGAACGAACGTATGAAAGCTATGGTAGTGAAGGCGACGGTCGACTTCAATTTATTGGAGGAATTTGTGAAAGTGTGTTCCGTCTGTAAGACAGACCGAGTATCGAACACTACTAGTACGACCCATTCTTGAGTCCTGCTCGAGTGTTTGGGATACCCATCAGCCGGATTAAAGGAGTCCAGCTGCTAAATTTGTTACGGGTAGGTTCGGTCAACATGCATTACAGATATTCTTCGTCAACTAAGATGGGAATCCCTGGAGGGAAGATGACGTTCCTTTCGCGAAACACTACTGAGAAAGTTTAGACGGCCGGCATTTCTATGTCGAAATGATCAATCAGGTTCAGAAAACATTAAAATCCCTAGTAAAAGTATTCACAAAATGTCATTTTCTTAAAGTTTGCGAGTGTGTTATTTAAATTATTTACTTCGGTATAAAACACATCGGGCCTGCTCGGCTACTGAAAACGTGGCGTCTGTTCGAATGTTGAAAGAACCTCTGAAAGGTCAGTGCAGGGACCGTCGAAACTTGGATCTGTCAGCAACGCAGGAGTTTCTGCACAGAAGCCATCTACTCCCATCCTACGCACTAGGGTCAGAGTGCCAGTATCTATGGCAGTTATGTACAGATATGCTGTTCCGTATGAACTGTAATTATACTATTATTATTAAAAAAATTTGTACATTTAACTCTTCATTAGGGCACACCCTAGACTTGATAGATATAGTAAGATCTGAAGATGTATCACTAGAATATGTCAGATGAAATTCAAACGGAGATTCATGTCAGAAGTATGAACGAGATTGTGGGAACTTAAATTCGTGTGTATGATCAAGTAGTATTCGAAAGCTATAAGGATTCACCCCTTCATAGCGACACTGTGGGACGAAAATGTGGCACGAAAACACGGAAACAGGTGAAGAACGCTACGCGCCAGTACGAGGGTAGTCAGTGTTCCGACAAAATCCCACGTGGGCAGAGGTCTCGGTTGCGCACCATATGCATCTGCCACACACAAAATTATCATAATGCTCGGCAGACTCTGAGGGATTGTTATGCTGGAATATACGTAAATTTTAATTACACACATATACGTAAAATAACATCCGAAACTCTATGAATCTGTCTCGCCTTATGCTCTTGCATATCCATAAGTTTCAACGCTAGAAAATTGTAGGCCTATCTAAATACAGTAAGACCTACAGGGGACCGACGATTCGTGCAGGTACTGGTAGCTGACTTTCACAAGCAAAGCAACAGCAACTGTGCAGATATTAGCAGACAGGTTCATTATTCTTCGATAACCAGAAACAGACACTGCCATTAAGTATCTTTGAATATTTATACGGAGCGAATTAATGTAGAACAGGAAACACATCGTAGGAAGGCGACGCCAACGTTCGGTTCACTGGAACAAGCGTAAGATGCGATGCTTTACCCGCGACAGAGATAGCTAACAAAATCTTCGTTCCACCGATATGTGGGTATCCTCATTCGGTCTGGGCAGCTTATCAAGTGAGAAAGTACAGAAAATCGAAGGATAAGCACCGTTCTTTTAGCAAGCGTGAAATGTCACGTACACTATTTGATCAAAAATATCCGGGCACCCCTATGTAATGAGGAACTGACCACTTGATGTCATCAGAGACGGACCCGACAATATAAAAGGACATAGGGACTTTAGAGTTGTCAGCACAGAATTAATAGCAGAGTGGGTCAGTCAGCAGGTTTCAGTGTCTTCCATCGTGGACTAGTCATTTCATGCCACACGCAGTAACATGTCTGTCAGGGACATTTTAAATATTCTAAAGCTACTCTTTCGTTGTGCGGTATAAATGAAAAGGAACAGCCTTGACCATGCAGGCCTCATAAATTGAAAGACGAGTAATCCAGAGGGTGTGCAGCGCGGCACGTTACTTTTTGCCGCCCTGCCAGTGTCCAGCAATGTTCGTTTGTCTAGCTAAAAGCTGTAGTAGACAATACTAGACCACTACTGTCTATTGGAGGTAGCAACATACATAGAATTGTCCGGTAAACGGGATGTGGCTACCTACTGAAATAAAAGTTTTAACTTGGCAATGTAAATTTTCAGGTGTATTTTTACGATAAAGATAACAGTTAATACTGACAAGTCCGTACTAAGTGGCAACGCAATGTAACGTTCACATGCACACCACAATCACACACGTAGCCAGTTTATGGTATTTACACCCGTTACCGAAGTTAATAGAGTTCACCGGATCGTTTAATTATGAAAATGCTCGCTCAAATGTTGTGCACTCTGCTCTACACGTAATACCTGTTCCAGTCTTAGATCGCACAACACGCCATTCGGTTTCACGTAACAGTCAAAAGAAATAATTTTGATATTCCGTCCGAAATTCGACACGACTTCCACTATACCATTCACTTAAATACACTTTGTACTACTTCGCGAACTGTAATTAGCATTTTTCCGCGATTTTACTTTCGTCGGAGCTGCTTTCAATGAGATGTTACTAGTTCGAACCCTCAGCCCCGACACCTCGATCACACCAAAGGCTTTGTTCCCAGCATAGATTGGCGCGAGCCTGCATTTTTCTGATTGGCTGATATCATAAACAGCAAATCAGGTTGTAGTATTATTCTGCGCTAACCAGCGCTTTACTTCAATGACCAATCATAGTAAAACATTTCTTTCTATGGCAATGGCTAAATAAATAAATTTAGAAAAGTACCAAATATAAAATTACTCCTTCTGAAATTACCGATTAATTTGTGTTCTACTCACGATTTATTAGTATCATAAACTGACTGCACATTTAATTATAGTAAATCCCCTGTATAGTTTAACTGGTACTTCGTGAATAAACAAAACAATTTTCATTTATTTCTGTTCTTCCTCACTCATACAACACTCACACTGCTAATTACTACACATATAAAACTATTATAATTATGCAAATAGATTAAATATTAATCAAACTTAACTTTACAAGATTGTTTTGACTACGACTGCTAGCACGGTCTGTCAACTGCTGACCTCTGCTGCCTAGTAGTACAACTACGTGCAACTCTGTAACTTAGGTCCATGTCAGCTGGTGACATCTGTCGATGACTCATGCCTATAACGATATCATCCTAACAAGTGAGAGGAGCGATGCAAAGGCGCTACGTCTCAGGTGGTTGTAAAATTCGCTTGCGACTTTCAAAATGATTCCACCAATCGAGTTAGAAGAGTCGCTGTGCCTAAGAACTTGTGAAGGATAGGGTACAATGGTTGAGCTGCATGTTTATATAAAGTTCATTTGACAGTGTATGACTGGAAAAAAGTGATTTGGAGTAGTAAATCACTGTATACCTTATAGCAGTGGTATGGGAGCATTTAGGTTTGGATTATGCCTGGAGAACGTTATCTGGTATCATGTGTAGTGCCAACAATGGAGTACAGAGGCGGTGGTGTTCTGGTACGGGAGCGTTTCTCGCATCTAAGATGGTCTTCTCTTAATGTGCTTAAGAAAATGCTAAAAGTGAGAGGGTAGGAACACATTGTACATCATTGTGTACTGAGTACAGCTTAAGAACAATTCGGAGATGACGCTTGTCTAAACATGACAGTGTTCTCTGTCTTAATGTAGCATCTGTGAGGCTACGGTCTCTAGACAGTAACATTCCTGAAATGGACTTACCTGCAAAGATTCTCGGCCTTAACCAAATGCAACACATGTGAGATGAGCTAGAAGGTGAACTGCGCTCAGATGCCAGCCTTCAACGTCACTGTCTGTCTGATTTCGTCACGTTAGGAAGAGTGCGCTGCCATTCGTTAATTCGTTTCTGAGACATTCAGGGACCTCACTGAATGTGTCTCGAACAGAGTTTAAACTGTCATATGGACGAATGGTGAACGTACACAATATGAATGTGCACTGTATGGATCTTTTTGATTACCTAGTGTAGATGCTCATCCAGCTCAAACGACAGATGGTACAAGACAGGAGTGCACATCGGTGTGGCCTACTGTTAAAATTCCGAACATTTGCAGTTCTGTAGTAGTCGACGAAAATGTTGCTATCTGTTACATTGTTCATTCTACACCGCACAGGGCCCCGCTACCTGTGTAGTCCCCTCTTGCGTGTAATAGGCTCCTGATATATTTGGCGATACTCGAAACCTTACCACTCTATGGTGCAAGTCAAAGAATCTCTGCTGCCGACACGGTCACAGAACCGTCCGAGCCTGTGATTCAAACCCTCCACTCGGCTCTGTACCAGACGTCCGCAATCGCTGCTGTCGACAATACTGCAGGACTGGCAGCCTTTACCACTTCTGATAGCTTCTCCAAATGAGAGAGAATACCTTCTGATCCAAAGAAACACGCATCATTCGTACCGACATGAGCCACCACATGCAGCTGGCTGCACCCTGTGCTTTTCATGGCATCCAGGAAGTCCTATTCCACATCTTTAATGACCCAAATCGGTCTGCAAACGGAGTGCACATTTTCTTTCTTCCTCCCCTTGGCAGCCATGTCCCTAATGGATGCCATAATTCGCCTGACATTGGAGCTTCCAACTACCAATAACCCCACCCCTCCATGACTGCCCGAATCTTGTAGGCTGAGAGCTTAGCTCTGAAACATTACATCGAATTACTTCTTTACCACAGTTTCTTGTGTCATTGATCTGAAATTCTCTATATGTACGAAACTTTACTATCTCCAGACCCTTTAAGACCGATCCATAATAGTTTAACTCACTAAGACACGGCAGAACTGTGCACTATCCAAAACAACGAAGATGCACTCAGTAGAACCATAAGTATTCTACTGGGTACTCGTGCGTCAGCGACATCTGGACCGTTAAAGCTTCTGACAAAGGCCAAATTGGTACCATCGAGTTGCGTTGGAGAACGATATTATGCCTACCGTGGACAGAATGGAACACCTTCATTACAGAAGAACATGACATCGCAAGAAGGCTATCTTAGTGTGTCAGTCATAACTATTTCCAGCCCCTTCGAGCACAGGAGAATTGAGAAAAGACTATATTGAAAGAGGAAGTCGAAGATAGAAGACTGCGTGGAAGAGAAGCAAATAGAATAGATGGTTGAATCAAATGAAAAAGATATGCGGCCTATCTCTTAACTTTGCACTAACAAGATCTAACTATCACTATGGATGGAAACACTCAGTCGAAGAGTCAGTTACTTACGAAATGAGTGAAGAAATGAGGTCACTTCACTTAGCAATGAGTGAAACGGCTTATGACGATGATGACTATTAACTACATCCTATGTCTTCTGCTGGATTGTGAAACGCGGTGTAGAAGCTATGTCCAATTTACTTTAGTGTTCTTTGCTTTCTATTACCGCACCTGCTTTCAGAGACATTAAAGCATTTCAGAGGGATTTTCCGTCAGCGTCTCGGCCGTCTCACATTAAGTGGGCCACCTGCAGGAAATATTTACATTGCTCGCAAGTTAATCTTCGAATCACGTGCGTCGCACGTTATGTGTACCTTAACGTTCGCGAGCAGTAATTCTGCGCTCAAGTTCCGTCCCTAGATTGCTCCTCAACACGCCAGTCGTTTTACGCAGCATAACGGATGCCTCGCTCTAACTTTTATTGACTGCGTTGTGAATAATTTTTACTGTTTCGAGCCTGCATTTATTGATGAAATTTAGTTCAACTGTAGATGTCGTTTATCTGGTACATCGTAAACTTCCTCCCAAGTGCAAACGCAAATTTTACCAGAAGGTGAGTCATTGCGTGTAATTTGTTCACGACTGAAGCGTTCTTCGAATAAGTGCTTTATCCCATAAAGTAACTGAAGTGCATTAACCTTGCTGTTGTTCACTGACACATTGTTTTACAGCCGACTGATACAGATTCTCGAATTCCATTTACATCTGTTCATCTATGGCTAAACCCCTTACCGTGTGTACCTGAGGTTGTTTCATGTAGCATTTTAATTTATACACATCTACTTTTACACCTTTATACATTCTCCGCAAGCCAAAATGTGCTCAATAGGTTAGGGCACCTTGTACCGCTACCAGTCAGACTATTTCATTTTCCACCAGCAAATGACATGACTGAAAAATGACAGTCTATAAGTCTGCTTACAAACCATAATTTCTCTTATCTATAATTCGAGGTTCTTACGCGAAATGTGTGATGGAAGTAGTAGGGTTATTTCAACATTCTTAGGGTAAAATTTAAATATTTCATCAAAAGTTAATGCTAAGTGTTTCACTTGAGGTTTACTTACTTTATCTTTCAGTTTTTTACATGTCCCGTACAATTTAAGCATAATGAACATTGAAAAAACTACTTAGTCGTTACACTTGTTACAAGTGTAAACAACTGTCACATGTTTCTTACAAACAGACTTTTTGCATATATAACATGTAATAATTGTCGATACATCATTTGCTCGGCTACAGATTACACTCCTTCCACGTTTCTTGTTTTCTGATTCTTGGAATATATGTCTTTCTTTTCCATGTATTCTGGATATTTAATCAAGGATGTCGAAATGTCACCAGGCACATGCAGTATTTTCTGTCTTTCACTCAGATGGGGCCTCATCAATGCCGTTGCTAAATTCTTCAAAAACATTCTTCTTGAAGGATGTGGATTTTTTGAATTTGAGGACGGTGCATGATTCCTGCTCCCATTCATGAGGGAGTAAAACATTAACATTGGCCAGAGCCTTGTTATGCGCGAGCCATTGTACGCATTAGATGAATCGATCCACAGTGCCAACGTTCCCTTTTGTCATGTTGTAGTCCGTTAATATTTCAGACTTTCTTCTTTTGTAGTCAAGTTTTAGTAGTTCATTCATTGTTGATAGCAATATCACTTAATTGTTTTGCTTTGATACAGATGATGGGATAGTAACGTCGGTTTCAAATCCGAAAATGAAGACCCACCTTTTCGATTTTCGCTTGTCTGAAATTCAACGGGTATTTCTCTTTTGTGCTTCTGCAGTGTGACAATACAAGTGAGCTGCTTCTTTAGGAAGATGTTGTCAAAGGATGACTATTGTTTCAATAGAAGCGAGCTGCTTCTTTCGAAAGATATCGCATTGGATGACTAGTGTACCAGTTATCAAATGCGACATTCCAACTGCTTCCTTCGATGTCAAGAATCAGGAGCATCATTACGTCGCTTGGCTTGTTTGAAGTCTGGGCCATCCTCTCCTTTTCCGTAGTATACTTCCTAGTTACTTGAAAATAAAATATTTTTGCGTCAGACATGGCAAAAGTCTTGATGCCACATTCTGCAGGCTTATTGTGAATATATTGTATGAAAATACAGCACCCACGGAAGGCCTCCAATTTCACATCAGTAGTCACATCAGTAGTCACATAAAGCCAGAGGTTCTACAAAGTTCTGCTATTGAGAAGAAACTATTGCAAGGAAGTGCGAATAATGGCAGCTAGTTAGTTTATTTTTCTTTTTGCAGTTTGCGTGTCCTTGTCATCAAATCTTATACATGAGAGTAAAAACAAAAATCTCTCGTAATCCATACACGCTCTTAGATCTTACGTTCCCGTTCCGTTCATGTTTCGTAGCTCGTGTGAGTTAGTATGATGTCCTTCATTTATTCCAGTCAGATACAAACATCCCAGTGCAGTAAGTGTTTCAGTTTATCACGAGAGTACTGTGACGATTCACTTTTCTTCTGTATGTATGAGTGACAATATTATCTATCATACTGTTATCTGTTATTTTATGAAAATCACAAATTTCTTTACTCAGGTCATCTGCACTGCTACTAAGACCAGGAAACTCTTTCACTCTATTCTTATTCCCGACTTTACTCTGACTGAAGCATTGAATTTTTCTTTACTTGCTAACATTATCTCTGCCAACAAAAAGCTCAACGTTTCCATTTTCAATCAAATCTCTATGGTCACCTTCAGAAACAGAAAGTACGCCTTGCTCAGAATCACTGACATGCTCACTTTCTTGAATTACTGCCACCTCCTCGTCCGATTCCCCACTCTACTGTTGCACTGTTCATAATCTGAGCAGTCTGACATACCCTTCAACTCCTGCAGAATTTTGATTACTTCTTCCTGCGTCATTTCCCTGAATACCTAACAATCTAATTAGTTTTCTTCAAAATACTGATATGACATAAATACCTATGCACGTTTTCACGTACATACCAAATACGTATTTAAGATTTGTACATGACCAGGCGCGCTGGGTACTATGTACACTAGTATCGAACTGCCAACAGATTCATGAAAACTCAGGTGCACAAAAGCGACAAGGCGAAACTAACTACAACAGCCGGTATCCGAGACAACAATAAGGGAATAGCTAGTGTGCCATTAATCCATGACAAAAATCAGTGTTGCCACTAGCAAGAAACTAAACGTGGCATACTCTATACTCCAGCGCGTCTGCCCGAGATTTAAGCCTCCCAAGATAATCGAGTCGCGTGGGGAGTTATCGGGGCTGTAAGGAGGAAGTTCCAGGACCTCCCAAATAATCTGTTAGGGAGTCTTAGGGTCTTCGTGGCTACTCATTCTGCCTCATAGCGCTGACACCAACTGAATATCGTACACCTTACGAGGCACTGCTCTAAGTACAACGCTTTTATGTTGCGACGCTTCTACAGTCAAGGTTTCCTTTTCAATTGTGCATATCTCATGGAATGGAAATTAGGATTCAGGATTAAATTCTTTTGAACGCATAATAAGTGGCCCAACTGAATGTAAGGAAACAAACTCCTTTCACTTGATAATTATTTGAACATTCAAAGTTTAATATCTGTATCATCTGTCGGTCCCTCGACTCCTCTCCGTCAACTCACCACTTTCTTCACCTCTGGCAATGTTTGTTAAAATGAAAAATGCCGAACTGATGGGGAGTCTGGAGTCCACTCTCAACTGCAGTTGTCCCTATAACTTACTAAGTAAATCAGTTCTAAGATCACAGAAAGGCAATGGCATTCATCTGCAATGGGACCAAGTATAGTAAAACACTGTGGTGCTAAAGCCGATCTATAGGTTGGCAGCAGCTTTACCTTTACCTCACAGAAGGTGTATTTGAGATGGTTAGAAATAATTTCTACGTGATGCACAATCGCTGTAACCATCCCGCATCTAACGTCTTACTTCCTTACGTATAACTAAGAACACAAGCGTACCACTGGTCGGAGCTAGGAGATCTGTGCTACGGGGAAGGGTGGAGCAAAGGAAGCAGAATTTTGTTACAAAATAGTACTGACCTAAGGACTGTTTGTTAAACACGAAACATGCTCCATAATTGGAAGAAAGTACCAAGACGGTACTCTACTGAGAAACTATAATTTGTATCATATTTGTGCCTACTGATCTGCTGTGAGGGAAAAATGTATGCCCGTAATATCTAAAACCCAATTCATAACACTTTTTGAGGTTGACTGGAAACACAAGGAAAAAGGTCGCTAACTGAAGGTAGAGCGCTATTAGAATCTTTTAGAACCATGAGTTTATCTTCAATTACAGGGAGAACAGCGGTGAACAAGGGAACACATTTTAGATTTTAACAGAAATGCATACGAGTACAATAGTATGCACCATGGCTCTTGAATTCTTTAAACTGATGCTAAACCGATACGTCCACGAGTGTGGCACTGCAGGTTGCGCGTTTGTTTTGCGAAAAATACTATTTTTCTGTCAGGAAGAGTGGTTCAAATAAACGGCTCCGAGCACTATGGGACTTAACATCTGTGCTCATCAGTCCCATAGATCGTAGAACTACTTAAACCTAACTAACCTAAGGTCTTCACACACATCCATGCCCGGGGCAGGATTCGAACCGGCGACCGTAGCGGTCACGCGGTTCCAGACTGAAGCGCCTAGAACCGCACGGCCACACCAGCCGACCAGGAAGTTTGGATGGGGAGAGAAGGGGAATACGATCTTAATTATGGGAGGGTGGTACGAAGCGGATGGTGATGGTGTTACGGAATCTCATTGATGATGCAGTCACAATTCATTGTAAAGGAAAATAAAATGCTAAACGATGTGACCAGCTCACATTCACTTAACAATAAATAGTCTTCATTCCGCTAGATGAAGAAAACTACGTTTTAATACAAGGGGTATTAATTTATTTATGTAATTTTTTCAAATATTTCTTCCTATAACATGTGATGAGCATGCTACAATGGTTTTATCCGAACTCTTTATAAACCAAACATTCTCGCACTAAATGCACCGAAAGCTAATGTTACTCTCTTGACGCAGAGTCAACCTACAACTGCTTTCTAAGTTGTCAAAGGCAAACTTCAGCACGAGGGTGACCCCCTGCTGCATTTCATTATGCAGATCAGATTACTGCGGGAGATATGTATTGCAGACACGCAGATGTGAAACGATTAACGCAAGGTAGAAGTAGATTTGGGACGTTTTCGATCTAGTCGAGAAATGGACGACTGAAAAGAATGTCATTACATTTATCTCAATTCTGTTTACTTTCCTCAAGAATTGTTTGCTACGTAGGTCGCCTATTCGATTTAACAGTTGCAGTAAGTCCTTCTTCTGTAAGCCAGTAACACAATCTCATTTTGTAATGTCAGCATTTATTTGTGTACCTTGTAATTTCATGCCTATAGCACAAAATACGGAAAATTCAACCACGCAGATCCTTTATCATCGATAATGCTGTTTCACGTAACACTATTTCGTTGCCTCTGGTATCTTTGTGAGATAAATGGAACAGGACTTCAGGTTTGAACTATAGCCCGTAAGTCTGTGCGATGAAATGTTAACACAGGGCCAGGTAAACACTGCGAGGGAATGCGAATAGCCCATGTTAACGTCACCACCTTTGACAGTGGGTGCGAGATAATTGCCGGCTGGAACGAGGTGATCGTCTTTGAGTGGCGCCAGAACTGTCCTGTGGTGGGTCGTTTAATTCTCCACTTCACAGACCACACTCTACGCCGCTCGACTCCAACGAACGGAGGTTCGTTTCACGCCGTGCTGCGGAAATTATGAATGCCACAGACGAGTATTTTATGTGAGCTTACTGCTAGTTAGTGGCTATCCGCTACTGCCTAGCCTGGATGGAAGAATTACTAGTCTGATGAGCTGCTCACAGCTGCCTTTGATAAGCAAAGTGGAAAAGTTACCGTCGGACGGCTCACAGAGGAACCGTGAAACTTCTAGTTTGACACTTTTCAGAGAATTACCTTGGATGACGAGAAAGAAGCGTTACGGAACTATTGCTAGATACAGGCGATAAAAGAACCAAGTCCGACTCAGACCTTGTGTTACTATCATAATCTAGAGCACGCGAACAGGGCCATTACCGCAAAGGCAAGGCAAATCTAGTAGCTCATTGCCATAAAGTGAGCAGAGCCGTAGCAAGGAGCGTAAAAAATGCTGTACGACAGTACCCAGAACGTCTATCTGCAAATTCTACAACAAGGAATAATAACATGACACATCCATGCTCCGCCACTCCAAAGTGTTCTAGTACTGATGAGAAATGCAGAAGCATGGGAAACCGTCCGTAATTGAGATACCACGATTGATACGTTTTTCTGTACTATAACGATAAAAGGTGCAATGCAAGTGGCTGTGGAGTGGAAGGGAGAACCCATAAACGTACAGGGGCAGCAGCATTCATAGTTATACGCTCTTTATTTAAGCCCAGAAATCGATTAACAATCAAGCAATTTAACTGGTTGTAATGATTACAACAAATAACAGATTTAATATAGTAATCAATGAGAATTTCAACAACTGATATCATGCATCAGAAAAAGTAAAGACGAGTACTCATCAGCCTCTTTATTGCCAAAAATTACTGTACGTTGCATCTCTTAGACGATATTAAATTGAAATTGCAATGAAAATGTACAGGAAAACGATAGTTACGCTGAGATTGCACTTAAACACAGGGGCTCAAATAATGAATGTTGTCTCTGTAGAAATAATTAAAGTTCATAAAAGTCCTCAGAAAATTTAAAAACAAATATATGACCGAACAATAAAATGATTAATAAAAAAGGAAATAATTAATGAATAACCAAATTACTGAAAGATTCAGTGTGAAAGTGAATTAGCTACAGAGTGGTATCCAGACATATTAATTTTCCCTTTCAGGCTTCAATTCCTGCTGTTGAATTTTTAGAAAATTACAGCAAAATATCAGAAGATATACAGATTTCAAGCTTTGGCGGGTACCTAAGAAAATCCAGGGCAGGAGCGGACACAGGCGTTAGCGAGGGCAGCCACGCGGCAACCAGCGGCGCAAACAACTAGCAGGCACTAATGACACGAATACACAAACCCAGCGCAGTGACGCAACAGTGCGAGCAAATAAATCGTGGAGGCCGTTATAACAGATACAGGAAACATATCAGAGCCACTGGCCAGACAACTCACGTATCTAACCCAAAGCCCGATTTCGAAAATGTATGGTAAATTTCAGATTAAAAGATTGAAATACACTCTTGGCATTTAAAGAACAAAAGTTTAGGGTAAAACAACCACAGATCTGATATGAATTCATCACGCATGACACCGATTTAAATGTGCATGAACAGTAACAATGATGCCCCCTGTTAAACCCGCTGGACAGGACAGAGAGCTGGAATTGTGGAAAGGGGCCTAAATGAGCGGCTGTCACTTCCACTCGAACACATATAACTTTATTTATTTGACCAAACATTGCAGTAGAAATTCTTGAACTTATTTATGGACTGAATACTCCATACCACCTTATGCCTTAAGGGCACAACCACTTTAATTTAAAAACACGGCTAAAAGCCACTAGCTCAAAATTCAGACGCCAAAAGAAATGTTTAGAAGGCAGAAGGCCTCACGTTAAATAATTTCTATAATTTGCTGAAGGCACAAAATCTAACACTTGAAAAGCAACAACCTTAATTTACAGATGGCTGAAGGACGATGATTTAAGACTCGAGGTAAAATTAAATAAAGAAACACAAGGCAGAAGGCCTTATCTTCAATTATGCTGAAGGTTCCAAACAGTCTGATGCACGAAAGACAAAGATCCTTAATTTAAAAACGGCTGAAGGCCCCATGACTTAAAATAGAAGGTAAAATAAATTTAAACAACAAAGCATTATCTTATATTAGGCTGAAGGCCCAAAAAAACTAACAATTGACAAGCAAGGAACTTTAATTTTAAAATGGCTGATGGCCCATGACCTAAAACACAACTAAAATAATTTTTAGCAGGCAGAAGGCCCAAGGATTTATCTTTAAGCAATATATTACTCAGGCTGAAGGCCCAAACAGTCTAACACTGGAAAATCAAGGAACTTTAATTTCAAAGAGGCTGAAGGCCCAACAGAACATAAGAAATGGCATTGCAGCTGACGGCGCTCAGAAGTTACGCGGGTCGGCTAGCTCTTCAAATACTAACGTTCACTTAGGTGGGACAGGCAGTCGGCCAAACCATTCTCGACCCGACGACAACCCAACCAACAGACAATCAACGGATCCACCGACAAGGTAACTTGCGCTCCACTCGACCAGCACACAACTGGGAGTTCAGTGCAAACGTAAAAGGCATGGACGCCCACAACCAAGCATACATTAAGCTGTCGAACTGAACGCCGTGCTGTACGGCGACAACACGCTGAGGAAAGGACAATGCCTAAATTTACGTCAACGGCCAGGGCAGGTTACCGGGACGTTAACGGCCACAAGGCAGAAAATTCCGCTGGTGCACTTCAATTGCAAATAACCAAATACAGTTGTGGCTAAATCTTCGCCAATTAGAACAGACACGTTGTTGCTCGCGGGAATGTCCCAACAGCCAACAACGAGAACAAGACGGCACAATGTGAACAGTATTGACTTGCTGATAAGTTAAATCCAACCTCAACTTTCGTGTCCAGGGTCAGTGAGCCACGGACCTCGTAGCAATGGGAACAACCCCCAACACTCCGACACTGCGTAGACCGCCAGCAGGCCCCGCCAAAAGCATGCCCCGCAGATACTTCCTCGCTGCTCCACGCCAACCAACTGACTGCCACACATGAGCACGGAGACAGCACTGAAATAACTGAGCATTATACATCACAAGCTACACACCGTTTCATGAACACTTGCACAAAGTACTAGACAATACTAACAGCAGCGGCTGTGGTATAACAAGGATGAATCACGAATTGGCACACGCAAACAACTCATAAGCGATCGCCGGCCGACATACACATCGTCCTATAAGACGACCGACCGACGACCAACCAAGGTGGTACACACTCAAGTGATATGTATTGGCAACCGTCGGGCGAGTCATGGCTGTCCGGACCTCACTGCAGCCGCACCCCGACTGAAATTCTGCCACGTCCTTGGTCAAACACTGCCAGGTCCGAACTGCTCTGCTAGCGCTTCCCAACTCACTGGCAGATCCGAACTAACTGCGAACACACGACAACCAGGAAGTAATGGCAGTCAGCAAAGATAATACTCCAGGGCTTATATCGATAAGCGCCGCTGCTGCCACTAATGGACAGGCAAAGCGGCAACTCATTGACACCAGTAATTGTAATTAATATAACGAGGTGGTAGTACAGTAAAAACAGGATGTTAAATGAGATATGGCAAGAACACGAGCCACGCATAGCTCAAACAAGTCTTTAGTTTATCAAACACTCTTTAATTGCGGAATATACTCTCAGTAGTGTTGCCTATCCTGACCCTTTTATAACTGCTAGAAACTTTAATTCATTCATAGAACAGACACACAGTAACGTAGCCAATCAGGAGCAGCCATTAATTAAGAAAGTGCTGTACGGTGGAACGCTCTAGCTGCTTCCCAGCGAAGACAGGAGCAGGTCCTGCTCCACGTCCACAGCTTAGCTGCGGCGTTACGGTCCCACGAGAACACCAGCTCCCATTGTACGCGCTGCCAACTTGTCCCGAAGCCAGCCCAGACATCGCACCAAGCAGGAGACGTCTACTGTTAACTAGTGTCCGTTCCTAACTGTACGCAGCTAGGAGGCACATCTCCGAGCTGCGCGAAAATGGCCAACAGGCGGCACTGCAGTCCATACCTAACGCCCAGTGGAACGTGACACTAATTGGCGAATTGCTATGTCACTCGCGAGCCCCACAGCTCAACGATGTGTACAGGGCCCCAGACGCCTTGCCCAAACGAGGGTGAAAGGCCAGTTAACCCACTACATTGATGTACTGCCTGGCTTTAAATACCCTTGTTTCAGACATCTCATCCTCAGTGTCTGGTCATTCCATCCGCATGACCAATCCTAACTGAAAGCCTCTCCAGTTTGAGGTTGACTCTGCCTGTTCGAAGACTTCCAACTAAGAAACTTCAGGCAGCCGGCTGTGGTTGGATTCACAACTCTATGCCATAACTACCCGCGAGTGACAGCCATGACTGCTATAAGTTGCAGAGCTACTGGGACATACTTTTGAAGGGTCGTAGACTGTCTGCAAGCTGCCACTTGCTGAATATGCACCTGAATGCCACCTTCCAGGTTGTACCGCCAGGCTGTGCGCTCCATCTGCGAAGGGGGTCCTGGGCTTCTGCATTCATGACAACTGCCATGCAGATGCTATGGTGACAGGTCTGAGCACACATCCATCTTTGAAAGCGGTGAGGATCATTGTACGTGGGCCATTCGGAAAGTAAGGAACGATCGGTGGCGAAATGGAAAATATAGTGAATGTCTGATGAAGCTTTGCACAGATGCGTTGGTCACTGTGTCTAGTACCCCAGTCGATCTCATCGTCTTGTTTCCAGTTTTGAGCTCACAGTGAGAACGTAAGGGAGGCTAGAAATTAGCGTCTCCCGCCAAGTATGAGGGCCTGGCGAAATATGTCGCCTGAAGCTATATCCATGTAACATAACTGTCATGCAGTTCGTTCTACACGCCAATTCTCGGCCGCACTCTGCAGGGGCAATGAAAATGTTCCTGCAGCGTTTTCGATGGGAAGTGTTTGATCACACACAATGCAGCCCGTAATTGGCTACCCCTGAGGTTCATCTGTGCTCAGATGAACCGCTGGATATGAAGACAATATTTTGACAAACAACGAGCGGCAGTCCAGAGTAGAAAATTGTCGAAAAGCACTGGCGGCTGTCTTCTATGACAAGGGAACTGAATAGTTGGTACAACGCTACGACAGATGTTTAAGTCTGAGCGGCGACTGTGTAGAGAAGTAGCTGGAAGGTGTAACTAACCGTTGCAAATAAAACAGTTTTAATTTTCACTCTGGTTTCCATTTCGCGACCTATCGTTCTTTACTTTGAGAATAGCCTTCGTAATCACAAAGGAGCGAGCGAGTGCCGCCTCGCTGGCCCCCACTGCTGCAACTCGCACCGCCTTCCTGTATGGCAGTGAGCCTGACCTTGCCGCGAACTCCGTGAACTGCCAGAGTGCGGTGTCCAGCATTCCTCACAAGCGCCTGAGCGAGAAGCCGAGCCCGTTTCCTAGGCGCCGGAGAAGACAACAATCATAGTAGTAATTACATTAATAAAATGTACAGATATCGGCTGTTTCACTGACGCGGTTTGGTGTAAGACTGGAGCACTAGAAAGCTCTCCGGGCTCAGCTTCCGACACTTGTAACGTCACTGCCCCACCTGTCCAGTCTCTAGGTCCACTGACCTTCTAACCTGAGGGGTCGAAGTGTGCCCATTACAGGGGTAACGCACGTCTACATGATAGATCGAAAGCTTGCGCACCAACTGAAGGAGCTGGTAGAGGATTCGAAATACACTAACTTTGGAACGGTAACTTACGTTCTTGGAACTAATCCCGAGCGAGTTAATGCTTGCAGTGTCAGGAATAACAAGGACAGTCAGTGCACATGCAGATCATTTTCATCAAATGTTATTTGCATGTATGGTTGGACGTACCTAGGGGATCACCTCGTTCACTTGATATAATGCCACTTGATCTTTCTTTGTTGCAGCTAATAAAAAGCTTCATGCTCCTGAACTGGTTTCCGATGAATAAATGCTTCTTGCCAGGATATTTGTAACGTCTAAAGCGGTTCGTGCAATGCCTGGAGTGCAGTGTGCCAGAGTTTTCTATGAAGGTGTCATTTCTATGTTGACTTTCCCCATTTAGAGCTTCTTCTGTAAGGTACAACACTGTAAACAACACATTAGCTTTACTGAAATTAAGGCCCACCTGCATTCACTGTCCCTGTTGCTGCTCCCATTCCAAAGTTACACTTGCCGAGAATCACTTTGAAGACAATAAGTTCCTGTTTCAAACTTGTTGTGTTTCGACTCCTCTATAAGCTCCTTCAGTTTGTGCTAAGCCTTTGAATGATCCTGTATTCTCTCTTTGTAAACTGAAGAGCGGGCAGCGCATGTGGTGGGGAAAGTGACATTTCCCAGGAAAACGCTGACAACAGTACCGGATAATTAAGAATCATTTTCTCACCTAGCACTGCAGTGCAGCGTGCGGGGATTTACATTAGACACTGTTCATGTTTTTTCTTTCCACTTATATTAGTGCACTAATTCTACACAACGTGTAGCGTTAACAAATTCAGTGCAAAATAAAAATTCCTAGGATGTGTCTGTGCGATGCGCTGCCACTGTTTCAACAAACGCACTACGAGGTGTTGCTAAAACTTTGTTCAACAAACTTTAATTTTTCCTAGTGACTTAGTTGGGGAAGGAGAGTGGGAACTCGCCTACAGTCTACAGTAATGCTCATGTATTCTTTATTATTTGGGGCTTCTTATTCCTGACATACAGGATTAGCTTGAGTTCACCAATAAACACAATTTCGAAATGGTCAACAATGTTCTTTTCATTTTAGAACAGTACAGGTTCGTTGGAGTTACCTAGGAATACAATCCAAATTACACAGTGAATGCAAAACGAACAATTACCAAAACAGGTTTCAGCCTTGTGAAATATGGAGATTGGAAAATAAGATAGTTATGGTAAACACAATTGTATTTAATATAGGCCACTAAACTGATGAAGTTGGAGAACACCTGCGTCATAGTGACGATGGTTTTGACAGGAAAAGTTTAGAACGATGATTCCCAAGATTTTTTTGTTCTCGGCGCTCTTAATGCTCAGAAATTTTTCACCTTGCCCTAAGTCGGAACACTGACCTCTCTAAGGCAATCGAAGTGTGCAATTGAAGCAGCAAGGTTTCTTTAATAGTAAAATAATAAATACAATAAGTGTTTTAAACTCACAAACAATTTATTGAATTGCTTTGTCATTGATGTAAGTAATGAACAGAAGGAACTTGTTGTTTACTACACCACTTCTTACATGTAGGCCGCTTGACCTGCTACATTGACGTGCTGCCTGCCATTAAATACTCCTGTTTCAGACATATCGTTCTCATTGTGTCATTCTATTACCATGAACAATCCTGACAGAGTGACAGCCTCTCTAGTGGATACAGCTACCCTCATTTCCTGTTCCCATAGACTTCCGCAAATTTAATCTTTATTATGACGACCGCTGAAGACGGCGCTTCACACTAGTACCGTGTTGTACATGGAATCAATGTTTATCTTTACCCTGACTGCCGACATTTCCTTTTTACTCATGTCCGAAACAAACGAAGTTGGATAATGGCAAATTATGTCTTTAATATTCTTCCGTAAGACATCTCAGTGAAATTTCTTATTCTAAAGAGGTAAATTAAAATGGTACTACAGGAGACTCGAATCTATGCTAATTTGGCATGTGAATTACTCGATATGAAGAGTTAGGTAGTCATCGAAAACAGATTCTATATAGCAAGGTAATTTAGCAAGAAATAAGAAACTGGTGAGAAACCATTACTGATTTTTCCCATAAAAGATTAAATTCTCTCGATTAATTTTTAAGTTGAATATTGTCCCATTCCAGAGCGATATTTATAGTATTTCTACTTTACATATAAGCACACCACTTTAAACAAATAATGCGTTTCCATATACTTGTTTATATGCACTCTTTTGATCAGGGTGTTTAGAAGCAGTGAACTACGGAAACTGCTCTTTAGCCATACTATGAAGCAATTGTATTTTTCCTGTTATTCCAGCTATGCAGAGACTGGGAGGGGGAGGGATGGGAACCAAGTGTTTCATCCACTCTTCGACCATTCTGCTGTTCAGCTCATACATAACACTTAAAAATTATAATCCTCACTCAACTTCACGGCTGGTTGATTGATACAGAAACGTATTTTCATAGCTATGTTGACAATAAACAGTCACGGTTGCAAATTTATTTTTATTTAAAAATTACGCGTCTCGCCGTGGTTAGGTACCAGGAAATTATGTAAAATTGTCCGATGAGTTCATTGTGCCGCCTATCAAAGCTCTACGTCAACCACATATATATAAAACGGTACGTATGAAAATCCGGGCGTCATAATAACTAAAAGGAACTGTGGGGGCGTTTAAAATAACTTTTCATCCGTGACTGATTTATTTTCAATAGAAACATAAAAATAATACCACGGAAAACGGTGTTACGACGAAGTGATGTTATATGGCCGTTTTTAAGATGGTACTTGACGACTTTGCTTAAAAGCTATTGACTTCTCGTCGATTCCCGTCGTACAAATAGATGATAATACCATAACAGATAGAACATCGTCAATGTGCTGTTGACAGTTATACTGACACCCAAGGTTTGCAGTAATCAAGTCGTATGCCATCCTTGGTTGTGAGCCCGCGAAGGGCAGGTGCAGCCTCCAGAATTAGAAGGATGTTTTCTAACCCTCGTACTCGTAGGCACCTTACCTTCACGAAGTGTAAGCACTGCATATTCGTTAGGTGTGAATGACTGTACTTACTGTGTGTGTGATGATGAGGGGATGGAGAGGCTGAAACCCGATGCCTACACAAGGCCAACTCTGTGCAAAGAGCGCCAAGGGGAACGCAGAACTCAGTCTCCATTCGACGGACGGATCAACATCAAAAATGTCACATGTTCTCACTTCATTCGAACCAAGGGCAGTTTTGGAAATCAGCCCAGGACAATGGTGCAAAGAATGAGGGTCAGAGAATGAGATTTTCACTCTGCAGCGGAGTGTGCGCTGATATGAAACTTCTTGGCAAATTAAAACTGTGTGCCGGACCGAGACTCGAACTCGGGACCTTTGCCTTTCACGGGCAAGTGCTCTACCATCTGAGCTACCCATACACGACTCACATCCCGTCCTCATAGCTTTACTTCTGGCAGTACCTTGTCTACTACCTTCCAAACCTTACAGAAGCTCTCCTGCGAACCTGCAGAACTAGTACTCCTGAAAGAATACGCACACACCGCTGCAGAGTGAAAATCTCATTCTGGAAACATCCCCCAGGCTGTGGCTAAGCCATGTCTCCACTGTATCCTTTCTTTCAGGAGTGCTAGGTCTGCAGCGTTCGCAGAAGTGCTTCTGTAAAGTTTGGAAGGTAGGAGACGAGGTACTGGCAGAATTAAAGCTGTGAGGACAGGGCGTGAGTCGTGCTTGGGTAGCTCAGATGGTAGAGCACTTGTCCGAGTTCGAGTCTCGGTCCGGCACACAGTTTTAATGTGCCAGGATTTACGCCACCACTCCAACTGCCCCACCATTGTAAAAATCGCGAGCAGCATGCGGGATGCGCAGACGGTCACCCACCCCAGTTCTGACCACAGCCAGTCTGGTGAATTCTGGTGTACTCCCTGCATTAGGGCCATTGACGGTGGAGTATACGTGGATTTATTTTACCGTTGTAATATATTTGTGGCTGGTATGTTGCCAATCCTGAAAACATAGAAAAAAATTAGGACTTTAGTGAAGGACTATGTGAAGCGCATAGGTATCGGAAATGGTTAAGTGCAGTAGGAGTGAAAAAAATGAGGGAGAGATATCGTAGTTGGAGTGTAGGAAATGTGTAAAACGGTGATGAGAAACGACGTGCAAATCATGAAACTGCATGGATAATGCCTGTATTGATGATCAGAAGTTGCTACGAGGTAGAACAGGGTGTTCTGGTTAAAGGATAAGGTCAGAACATTCTCCAGGGAAAAGGGGAAAAGTGAGAAGTTGATGAAATTGTACATGGCCCTAATTGGTGAGGAAAACAGTATACAGGCTCTTAAGTGAGTTGTGTGACTCTCCAATATTTCTACGGTTATCTAAACCTTTGAATGGGCAGAGATCTCTTGCAGAACTGGCATAGGTAAGGACTAGCTGGATATAATACATACAGCTGTAAATGTCGATGGTCGGAGATCCAAGTTGTGCACAAATATAAGTTCTGGATATTTGTTGGTTGGTCAGGTGTTGGGTACATCAAATTAGTTTTCTGTCTGGTGTAAGTCCCACACACATAACAACGCTAGTGTAACAAAGAAATTGTGAAATTATGAATGGAAAGATCGGGACGACTGTACAGATGAGTGGTGCGGTAAATATGGTGGCTTGGCTTGCTGTGGAACACTTTAACGTCAGCACATCAGTAGAACCTGTGCATAGGATACACAGAACGAGGCAGTTAAAACATGTACCCCAAATGAAATGACACACAGCATAGAACTGTAAATGGTAAGGTGCTGGGTTAAATTTGCTCACAAAACTAATTTATTTGCCGCATTTATTCACCTCAGCGGCATTCAGAGATTATTGACAATAGTGGATTTTTGAAATTCTAAAACGATAATATTAAGGCCTCCTTAAAATTTTTAACAAACCTTTTGAATACTTAAGAAAATTTAAAAAAACTTATGCTCACAAACACTGAGTGACTCAGTATTAACAAATTTCATATGTTAAGCAACAATTTTCCATTATTTAATAAAGGATATAATAAACAGCATTGAATAACAATTTAAGGAGCTGAAAACAAATACATTTTGTCAATAATCAGACGTTGGTATAAAGTAACTAACTTGAGTTTAGCCCAGACATGGCCCAGTCCCTTCATTCAGCTCAGAATAGTGCTCTAAAACATACGTAGGGTAAAATTTAAAACCACGTGGCCACAAGATAACAGCCACAGAAGTGAGGTACAGATTACATGCCAAAGGACTCATAAGGTCCTTTCAGGCTTTAACTGTGAGCGGTATAAGTTTTTATATTTCTGCCCTGTAGTCTCTGATAATGTAACATATGAGTGTGAATGGACTGTACAGAAACGGGAGGCGTAGACGTCAAAACTTACAGGACTAGCGAATGCTAGTGTAAATAAGCCCTCTGATATTTTCTTTTATAGTAAATTATTTAGGACCGCCACCCAACGAAGTATGGAACAAATTAATTAAAATTAATTGAAATTATTAACTTGTCGCACAGTAACCATTAAGGTGTCATTACCCCATCAAATGAACACAGAAATTAATTTACTCAAAAGCGTAATCATAGTGAATGAAAGAAGTTAGTTATTAAAATATAATTCTTTAAAATCTAATTAAAATTCAGAATTTGGGCATGCAAAAATACCGCCCTTTGGTAACGACAGGTTGGATGTACTAAGATCGATTTCGGAAGGGGTGGCTGCGTCGATGGACACTCATGATGTATAAACACAATTTATTTTAAAAAAAAAGACAAGTTAAACAGATTGTAATAACGCTTGCCGTTGCCTGAGTTAAATTTAACATTGTTTTAAATGGTTGAATGCTGACGGACCACATGAAGGGGAATGTAATTATGGGAAGAGTTTAGGATAATGCACGTAGCTACGCAAGATCCATACTAAAGAACTAAGCTCAAGACATATTACGCCTTCACCAAAGAGTCAGGGAAAGAGATCCGTGGTCAACGAAGCAGTAACCTTTCGACAAATGCAATTACTTAAAATACTCTCATATCAATAAAACCGATGCAAGGGAAGGGGGGGGGGAGACCTTGTGGCTACTAGATTAAAAGATAGTTAGCACATTTACCAGGTGCCTGAATATTTTCATAAAGCGGTTAAATTAGATGCGCGACGCGCAACGAGATATAAAATCAACCTGAAGAAATTTATGCCTATATGGACTCAGAGAGGTGAGGACTCAACTGGCTCGTCCAAGCACCTAGTTCAGACTAACAAAGCAAGTACGCTATTTGAAATTGCATACGCTAAAATACACTTATCTCCATTAATTACACAGAACAAAACCTAAATTCACTCAAAGGAACATGATTGATTACCGCTGAACAACACAAAATGCAAGTTCGGGCCATGTGGTGCGATGCAAAAAGTCAAATTTATCAAATCACAAATTAAACCGAAAGAATTCAAACTGCAGTAATAAATGAAAACATTCACATGAGAATGTACTCATCGACTGCCCAGCGTCAAGCACTTAAGCACCCCCGAGAGCAACTAATCTCCGCAGGTAGCCAGAACAGACCAAAGAGGTCGTTGTGGTACCAACCTAGCCACTGTCGATAAAGACGACTTGGAAGGCACGAACCTCTTTGCTTTGGTTGAACACCCAAAGTTGGCAAGACTGACCACAGCAGACAGCAAGTTTCATACTACTAGCTACCTATGGAAACACGAAAAATATATTCGCATGCACTTTCACACAGACGGCAATGAAATGCATGGAAATCTAAGACCATAAAATATATTCATTGTAAAACTACTTGAGGGCTGTGAACAGTTAGATAATTTAAGTACTTTTACAGCGATGCAGTACACACAGACCTTTCAAGTGTTTGAAAGGAGATAAGCGCTTTAAAAGAATAATTTTTCCCAACAGTTTTAAAACAGTAGAATTTTTAAGAAAAGACACGATTTTCACGTCAAACCATGATTGTACGAAAATAGAAAAAGACTTCAAATTTGGCAAAATATTGCTTTTAAATGTTGTCCAAAAATAACTCAGGTATGTACTGACAACTCGAAAAAGTGATCTGCGATGAGGACTAAGACAAAAAATCCCTATTCAAAGCTATACCGAGTTATGTAAGGTGCTAATTTTGACTGAAATTTTGACGTTTAAATATCTCGAAAACTGCTGATCGGATCAAAAAATTATATAATCCCAATTATATAGTCTCGGAGGTGGACATCCAATGAGACCACTCTCGACCCCCCACCACACCCCGTGCGTGAGTGGCGAGGCTAACTCCGAAATCTTCAATAAGATACCCCTTTTTTTATTGTAGATTATGACTGTACTGCAAAATCTACATGCGCTTTGTGCGAAGCATTTTCTTCGCTTCGCCACAGGTGGCGCTGTAATCGGAGGAATAGAAGTGTGTACACAATCGTAATATGCAACATGTTACTCAATGGCTCTTCAATATCCAATGGCACATGGGACCGCAACTGCATGTTGCGAGGGTAGGACTGCCCAGTACTTCATAACTTCTAATTGAAACCCCATTCGCAACATTGTATTCCTCCGGAATATCGAACAGGGGACTACTCAGCGCACCACTGTGGCTGTGGCTCGAGGCGAAAGCTACTCTACTTTTTCAGTTAGAGTAAATGTTCAAACGTAGTAAAGCCAACTTCAAAATACTTAGCAATCCGCTTTCCAAACGACCGTTCACAGGATGGAAGCATATTTGCGGGAATGTCAGCAGAGGCGTTTCCGAAGCGGTCGACCATTCTTCACTGCCTCTTGGAAAGTGCTGATACAGCTTATCTTTTAAATTTTCGCACATGAAGAAATCCGGCGACGTAAAATCCGGGAACCTGGCGTCTAATTAATAGGGCCACCTCTGCCGATCCACCGACCAATATAAACACGACCTAATACCTTTGATTCTTCAATAGCATAATGCACAGGGCAACCGTCATGCTAAAACCACATTCGATTTCGAACGTGCAGGGAAACATCCTGCAGTAGTACCGTAGTTCCTGTTCCAAAAAGGTTCGATATTTCCCGTCCATTTAACATGCGGTGGATAAAATACGGACCAATGAGTTGGCTCCGATTGATGCCACACCATAAGTTAACCAACCAAGGACGTTGATGCTCATATCGCCGTAATCAGTTGGGATTGTCTACACTCCTGTAAAGCATGTTCTGCCGGTTAACGCTAGCATGGTTTGTAAACGTACACTCATCGTAAAATAGTACTTCTGGAAAGAACGTGTGGGTTGTTTGCATTTGCTGACGTCCCCATCGCAAAACATTCCCCGGGAATGGAAATCGGCGTCCTGAAGTTCTTGATGCCGTGACGCGTGGTATGGATGATACTTATGACGACGCAGTATTGTGATAATACTACCTAAGGATATTTCGGAAACGCAGTGTAATAGCCGAGAGCTATCCGTGGGTTGCCGTGCACTGCCGCTGGTACAGCTGTTTTAGTAGCTTTTTCTGCAGCACGTTTGCTTCGCTTGCTGTTGACGGTCTGTACACTGCCACTAAGCATAAAGACGTTCACAACGTTGTAAAATAGTGAGCCATAGTTAGTGTCCTCTGGAAAACGTTCGGCATACAAGGAGCAGCTGATTCGACATTTCTCAACACTCTCCGTAAATCAGGATCGTTTCAGTGTTTTCTTCCTTGGTTGCAACATCCTTTGTCCACTTGCACGTCTGTTCATATGACAGGCAGATGTGCAGGCAATAAACACTGCAACAGTATGGTAATGCTTAGAACCACTATGTATTCTACATCTTCACGATACGTGAACTCCAGTCGTTGTGTACTGCCTGCCACGGTGGCACGTGCAGTAGTCCCCTGTTCGATATGTCGGAGGAATACAACGTTGCGGATTGGGTTTCCAATTAGAAGTTACGAAATACTGGCCTGTGTTACCCTCGCAGCATGCAGGTTAGGTCCCATTTGGCATTGGATATTCAAGGACACTAAGTAGCATGTCGTAAATTTCGAATGTGTACCCATTTCCATTGCTCCGATTATAGCGCCATCTGTGGCGAAACGAAGAAATTACTTCAGACAGAACGTATGTAGATTTCGCCGTAGAATAGTAATCTGCTATAAAAGTGGGTTATCCATTGAAGATTTCAACGTGCACCCCGCCACCCACGCATGTGGTGGGGTGGCGGGTCGAGTATGGTACAGTTGGATGCCCCTCTCAGACACAAAAGGAATTACAATCATAACTTTTCTGATTCTATGTGTAGTTTTCGTCATAGTTCTATGTCTTCAGTTAAAAGGAACGTCCTATATGTTAGAACTTAAAATTCCGTAGCAAAATCTGGCATTAAGAACAGGGGTTTTGGCGAATCACACCAAGTACTTTAGTCAATGTAAAAAAAAAAAAAAAAAAAAATGCTTAACGTTCTCTTCCTACAGTGGTCTACGGTTGTATAGTAAATACTGGCAGGTGAGCATCCAAATGAAACTATTGTAAATAAAAAATAACAAAAGAAACTTGCCGACACTGAAGACGCAAAACCGCAAACAGAAAAGAATAGGGCACGTCTGCGATAATGCACCTTCATTTAAACAAGGCTCATGTGTTTGTGATTATGACATCCATGTCAAGTGCAAAAATTCTTGACAATGAAGCTTGATACATTTTCTAATCGATTCTGGAGCAACGCTTTTGCATGTTTAATTTAACCTGAATTTTTCGCAATGGAAATTCGTGATAAATCGCATTTTATATGTTTCGGAGTCGTCAGTGCTCTTTGTAGATCTTTTTTTGCAGCATTCCACACAGATAACAGTCCAGAGATGTTCACTCTGGTGAACGTTCCGACAGTAGGGAAGTGGCCGTCAACCCGAAAGTGGTGTGGTGATTCAACAACGAGACTGATTAGGGAATTACAAATTATTACAAAGGAATATGCGACTAACTTTTATACTCTTCAACACCCTCTGAACAGACGTGCATTTCAAACCACCGCTTCCTACCGGGAAGGTGAGAAGGTTCCGGATGGAATTCGCCCTGCTGTTTAACGGAAGGGTTGGTGTGCCGGCCAGCCCGAATGCGGGTATGACGCCGTTTCCCATACCCCACGCCGGCCGAAGTGGCCGTGCGGTTAAAGGCGCTGCAGTCTGGAACCGCAAGGCCGCTACGGTCGCAGGTTCGAATCCTGCCTCCGGCATGGATGTTTGTGATGTCCTTAGGTTAGTTAGGTTTAACTAGTTCTAAGTTCTAGGGGACTGATGACCTCAGCAGTTGAGTCCCATAGTGCTCAGAGCCATTTGACCCATTTTGAACCCATACCCCACGAGGTGAATATCAGGCTGGCCACCGAGTACCACCTCAAGTTACACGATCCGGAAAAAACTTAGAGAAAATTTCTCTCAGTTTCACATGAATAACATTACATGCAGACAATTGGGGTTCATGTATTCCGTCCTGGACGGGAAGAGGCGGGGAGAAAGATAGAGGTTGGGAAACGATGACAGGAAGGTGGTGTTAGGAAGGCATTTAGTCATCCTTTATATTAACCATGCCAAATCTGTTAATGACAGTGCCGAATCAGTGCCGATGAGGGGCAAATGCACAAGAAAAATAAACACATCCTCTTCATCAAATTCGTCTCCCATATTTAGAAACTGCTACATACGTAACGTCCATTATTCCGGGGAGTCCTGTAATTCGTCCGTTGTCATCCTTCATCCGGAACTCTGTATTTTTATTTTTATTTTTTCTAGCGACTGAAAATGTATTCCCTTCAGTTCTCCTTTCTCTTTCAAGGGCTGGTAAAAAGCATGTCGTGCGCGATCGGCCGACTGAAGCGGATGCTGGAGAAAGGATTCCATTTGTCCTCTTGAAAGTGCTTCAGAAATAGAACAATGTGAGGATTTACACTCGTCTGGCCCAAAAATCGTGACTTTTCCTCCGCGAAACTACTCACTTTTCCTTACTCTTTATGGTACATCTCATCAACAGTGTGCGTACATTCACTCACGGCAACACCCTCAATTTTGAGGAAAGATCAGCAATATCTTGTAAAATTTCAGTAAGGTTTGGGGTCTTACATTTGATCAGCGGCTCATGTGATCATCGTGCCTCAAGAATATTGAGACCAGTGGCTTAACGACAGTGAATATTTTGAAATAACTCAGCCACAGGTTATGGGGAGCGGACTGAACATGACGGCTACGGTTTTACAAGGAGTTTGTACAATCACGCCCCGCATTCCATACCGTTTCTCTCCCTGCCATGGAGCGACTACTCAGAAATAGACCACGAGCAACAAATTTATTCGAGATTCGCGTGACTGTTAATGCGGTTCATCCAGGTAGGAGTCATTCGCCAACCTTGTTAATAACCCAGAGTTGTTTTATCACTGTATAAAAAAAAATTTACTGCAGTTCCATCGGCTGCTCTGTGTTATTTCCTGAAGGTGGTCTCATATGACGATGAATTCACAATGTATGACCATGAATTTTATGCGATCTTGAGGACGGCGGAGCAGATGCGGTTTCTTCCTGCGGTCAGTCTCGTCAGCACCGACTCCCCAAGTGCCCCTCAGACTATCTGTGACATGTATCCAGTAAAAAAGTGTTTTCAGTTGATACACGATATCCTTTTCCACATATAGAGGCAGGGAGGTGCCATTCTGCTGGGTACCAGGCCACGTGGGCATTCAGGGTAACGAAGCAGCGGCAGAAGCAGTTAAGAATGGCAGCTGAGGAAATACAGTTTCTGCATGTACTGACCCAGTAAATGCAGTTACCTCGATACTGCGGTACAGGATCATGCGTGTGCGGGAGGAAAAGTAGTTAGGGTTGCGGAACAACAAGCTGCTTTCGGTGAAACTAAAGACATGGCTGTGGTGTTCCCCCTCTGGGCCGCTGCAGCGGACGGAAGCACACTTAAGATGTCCTCTGGCTCGCGGATTCCTCCTCTCGCTGGAGGATCCACTAGTAGGTATTACTAGTGTTGTACATGAGTGGTGCAACCTTCTTACCAGCTAAACTGTCCTCTATTTTAGGAGACGAGAAATGGAATGTGATCCATCTTTTAAGTCTCTGTGTGATATCTGATATTTCCAATAGCAGCTTAGGTAGAAGATTTCAGTGCGTTGCCTGGGTTGTGAGTGTGAAGGAGAGAGCATGTACCATGGAGGATGAAGATTACATTTAATATTTTTACAAGTTGGTGTATACATTTCCCAAAGCAAAACCGCCTTTGTGGTGATCTTCCGGTGGATTGATTGATGCCTTGCTTGCGGGTCATACTGGCAAATACATATTCCATCACCTATTGACACTGGTTCTCCTGTGAATTATTTTATGATTCAGAGAAAAATATTCTTCCGATCGTCTTTCGTCGTTTTCTTTCTGAGTTTTTCGCATGGATATCTGCACAAATTTTTCTCTGGTTTAATTCATCATGCTAAATTTTGTCTTACAGCGTCTTTGTTAATTTTTATCATGTCGGCGATCATTAGCAAGAAGTACACCATTTCAATGATGTTCTGAACATTTCATTCAATTCTTGCATTTATACATCTTCTTTGACCTCCAATTAATAGCGCGTGCCACTAAAAGACTCATACATGTGGGATGGCACTTATGCACAAAAGGTTCTCCACAAGCAAGAATGGAAAGCGAAATAAAGTAGACATAAAGATGAAACGACTGTTGGCAGCTGCGAATGTTTCCGGGTCAGCTGCATACATTACAATACCAACTTTGTGCCATATGGCTGCATATTACTGTTATTTAATTTTAACAGCTCTTATTGAATTGCCCAACCCACCCACATATAGGAGGACCTACGCTTTGACGTGAACACGAAAACGATGGCGTTACGTACTCTCTGCCTCTCAAAAAGCACAATAGAACCGCCTAGTGTCATATTGCTATCCTTTGGACGCACAACCACCAAGAGACACTATGGGTAATGATTTGGTTACGGAGAATGGTGCAGCGTCTGGCGTCAGGGGCCTTACGCCGCCACTTCTGCTTCTGTCGTATCCAAATACTGATGACATTTGTCTAAGTCTACTTCTTCAACAACACATGTTTTATTGAACACCTGTTAAGTACAAATAAATCACATTTCCTGACTCTTTTTGAAGTAAACAGAAAGACACTTCTGCAGGTAGGTACTTCTTGGACATTGAAGTAATATGGAGATTTACCGAATACCTGAAACGGAAGTGTTGAAAAAGACTAAGTTTTCTCTGTCTCTTATACGGAAACTTAACATTTTTCAAAACTCGTTAGTCTATTGGCTGCGCTTCTGACGTTAACTTAGACGATAGAAATTTCACTTTGCTGCTGTGACTAACCAGTTCTCTTACACTCAGATCTGAGGGAGCGCTATAAACCATGACTATGGCCTTCACATGCAATCTTTTTTGTTACACTTGACACTGAAATTTAAAAAAAAAAAAAGTTTTTGAAAAGCATTGTACATCCACGCATTGTTTTGTGACTGTAGAAAAGTCCAGATTCGTCGGCGTTATAAACTTGATCTGGAGACCTTTTGCGTAAAGAAACAATATTATCGAATAATTTTTTCTTTTTTTAAAAAAAACAGCTGCTGTATTTCTTGAGATGCTGGCATCAATTCCTGTCATCAGCTGACGTGTTCCATGTCTGTCTTTCGATCTTCGGATCTAACCCTATCTTCTTGTGCAGTTAAAACCTTGTTTAAACTCATCGCATTTACTGCAACGTCGTGTCTGAAATCGAAACGCAACTCATTCTTTTTGCACTGAGGCACACAAAAGGGCGTCATCCAGCGATCCATCCTTTGCGACCCGCTAATCTATACTCAGTGAACATTTTGAAACAGACATTTGCGATTTCTTTTCCATTATTCTTCCAGTTTGATTCTGTTGAAATTCCACCAGCCAAATACATCACCAATATTCTCAACAATTTTTCTTTATGCATCCTATGCGACAGATCTAACTTATCGTCCATGGTCACTTGCAAGCTTGTCTTTGATGTTGCTTTTTTTTTTTTTACCCGCATCAAATGAGCTAAATACGGTATTGTACACCTCGATGTCACTCGCACCGTATCATGATCCGTGTATGGTGCATAGCTCATAATGATGCCGTCGTCTGTTGCTGCCGTCATTACTCCCGAAGTGTTAGATATTACACGTTACATACACACACATTTTCGGGAGAACCAGAGTTGCCGATTACTAAGATCTGAGTAAACGAGATCACACTGTAACTGTGAAACAAATGAATGTCGGATGGGGCAGTTACGCATAGAAGAGTACAGGGGAAGAAAATGTGTAAAACAGCATCAAACCTGTAGAATAACTTACGGCTAAAAGGAAAATGACAATCAGTTCATCTCGGAATAGCCTCCAGAAGGCTAGGATGGGGAAGGGCCGGGCGGGATTAGCCGAGCGGTCCAAGGCGCTGCAGTCATGGACTGTGTGGCTGATCCCGGCGGAGGTTCGAGTCCTTCCTCGGGCATGTGTGTTTGTCCTTAGGATAATTTAGGTTACGTAGTGTGTAAGCTTAGGGACTGATGACCTTTGCAGTTAAGTCCCATAAGATTTCACACTCATTTGAACTTTTTTTATGGGGAAGGGAGGCGATAGAAGGGCAGCCTTCGGCATTTACAGGTTACTGATGTTGTGACTGGATAGTGTCGACTTTGTATACGCAGTGAAGTCAGTATCCGTCTCAGACGCCCAACTCACTATCCCATGTCTGTATAGTGTCGATCGACCCGAAAATAAGGCGATTTGAATCCTGCTGGTTGAAAATTTTCACTTCCAGTATTCCAAACCTCATTCCAATGTCCCATGAAGTGAAGACATGTGACACTGTTGATAGTGATCCTTATGTGGGATGGGGACGTTAGGCTTGGCAGTAGCCTCGCTGGTGTTGGTGAGGGGTAGGTTACGTTCTGGCATCAGGTTTCACCCTCTTTATTCTGTCACCACACACACACACACACACACACACACACACACACACACACACAATTTATACCCACCCGCACGAAACAGATATACACTCTGCACTCCGTAACAGGTCCCAGGAAGATGATGGCAAAACACCTTCAGTTGGAGTTTGCCACGAGTGGCGGTGCACGACTCTTGCATCTGCTCCCCTACTCTCATTTCCCGATTATTAGCTACTTTGACTGTGGCCTATGCAGAACCACCGGCTCATGTCTTCGACGGTGGGAAATTTGAGGGAATGTCGATGAACGTCACTCGGTCGAACAGTCAAACTGTCAGTCCTCGTGTACTCGCAATTCGCAGGTGTGTACGACGTTTCATACGTCACGAGTAGCACGTTGTAGACGTCATACTAGCAAGAGGTCGTAATAATGTTGCACGTCAGGGTACCGATACTGCGAAGTGGGGCCTGTTAGGCCAGCCGCACGCCTCACACAGTAGAGCCAGTGGAGAGAAGGCGTGGCTATTGTAAAGCGCGGCCTCCATTGAGGCACTGCACACTGCAGGCAGCCGACGCGCCGAGCAGAACGTTAACTGCGGTATTCCCAGAGTCATTGTCCGAGCCACACATTATCCTCCACCTGCGAACGGATATATGAAAACTGATCCCAGTGAAATTTGCAACTAACCAGAATTGTCCGAAATTTGTGCCCAGCTTACCTGGAAGCTACCTGCTCATTACGTCACAGCTTACCTGCACGCCAAGTCCTCGCTCGCTCGCACCCCCCCCCCCCCCTCCTGTCCCCTCCTTCGTCGGCAGTAAGGTGGTGCCATGCAAAAGACCAACTTGAACAAAATATCCTACTGATGGAAGAAGAGCAAGAGCGCCACCAATTGTCTACATAATGCTCTACGATATGACACTGGGTTCTATTTCTCTTAACGCTCACATCCTACTTTTCCTTCTTTTATCTTGCATTTCCATCTACACTTACATCCACATGACTGTTCTGCAGTTTGAAAGTTAAGTGCCTGGCAGAGGACTCATCGTACCACTTTCGCCGGCCGCTGTGGCCGAACGGTTCTAGACGCTTCAGTCCGGAACCACGCTGCTGCTACGGACGCAGGTTCGAATCTTGCCTCGGGCATGGATGTGTGTGATGTCCTTTGGTTAGTTAGGTTTAAGTAGTTCTAAGTCTAGGAGACTGATGACCTCAGAGGTTAGGTCCCATAGTGCTTAGAGCCATTTGAACAACTTGAACCACTTTCACATTATTTTTCTATCGTTCCACTCCGGAATAGCGCGCGGGAATACCGAACACGTTGAAAGTCTACCCCTTGTTTGTTAAGCTGATTAATTTTCATGTAAGAAGTATCTCCATTTATTTTAAGCAGACGCAGTGCTCCATGGTTCCCATTTCTACCACTATGTATCTAATTCTTTCAATTAGGCCCGATAAACTTAGGTATGGGTAATCAAACCCGCTGGAAAAGATAGTATTCTAATTTAAAAATGAAGCAACGGATAACGCAAGATTGGTGAATGGCCATGGAACAATACGTGCACATTAGGGACGGTAAGACTTTTTCTGATACTATGAATTCAGTTAGTCGCATGAAGTGTATAATGCATACAATAGACAAACCTGGAATGAAAATTCATAGAATATAGTCATTATCTCAGTGGTATGGATGAAGGATACTAAATAACGCTAAGAGAGAATTCCAATAATCATTCTGATTTATTTCTATAATATTTAAGAAAACTATTACTCCTTGTGACAAAACATACATGAAATCTATTATATTTAAGAAAACTACCACTCTCAGTGACAAAACCTACATGAAGCACTCACTATCTCTTGCATCTCGTCATACCGGAAACATAGACAATATTTCGTTGCCAGTTACATCTACTAATGATTAAAATGGGTAAAAATGAATGTTACTGAATGGTGGCCTCTTAACACGATTTTCTTATTGTCACACCTATTTAACTCGCGGAGAAGGGAAGGATATTACCTTTCACTCTCTCAAACATTACTTGGATTACTACACATGCAGTACCATGCGGTTAAGTTCATGCTGAAACCGCGTGTTATGCAACCTCAATGCAACGTGAACAGACCAGCCCAGGCTTCATAACTCCACATTATTCATGTTATGATTAACGAAAGGCAAATCCAGTGACCACCGCTATGAATTCTGGCAACACGTGGCCAAGTTCGACAACAAAGAAACGAGTGAAATAAGCCGTTGAATCACGAAAAATTGATATTGCATACATCCAGAACAAAACTATGCAACAAATGAAACATTAATGAACCTATCCGCTATTGACCTAAGAACACGAACCGTTGGTTCATGCCCTCAATCACCTCGCACCTAAATCCGCTAGTTGAAACATATTAATCTGAAAAATTTCTACAAAGAAAATATCGCTGAAAGTTTCCCGGTAGTAATTCACACCCGAACATGCTTCGTAATCGATGTTACCCCATAAAACGTATATTATGGATAACTTTTCTCACCATCAATGACGAGCGCCACACCCCTGCGTCCGTCTCGTTCAATCGGCGGCCCCAGAGTATCCTAACATGGCGCGTTACAGGACCAACCGCCAACCGTTCAAAAAACTGGTGCTGGGGGGTAGGACGTCAGTGAGAATCAACCTCACAAACTCTGTCCTGCTCATCCTCACTATCTTTGGAATCACGAACTCTCTGCCGAATTTGCTCACGTTGTTATGTTGGTGCTAAACTACCCTACTGCTACCATCTTTGACTAACCCAGATTATTATATATTCTATGCATAATTACATTTGTCCATGCACATGTATCACGGGATGAAAGGATGAGAGAGGGGGTGTGACACCACAGAAAAAAAATATACACGGAAGCATTCTTGAATCCAGAGGTTAATTAGCTAGACGAAACATTGAAAGGACGCTCTTGGCGTTAAATGAATTATTAAACATGTCGAAATTAATCACTCAGTTAAATGAAGCGTAAACTGTGATTTTTAACGTAAAAAAGTCCTGAATTATAATGAAGTGGGGCCACACCGCAGAGCGGAGCTGTTCTTCGGGCAGTTGCCGCACTGCTGCTTCGCGTACTGGAACAGTGGAGGAGGTGGGCAGGCTTGCTGCACTGCATGGACGAGAAACGCGCAAGCCAGCCAATCTGGAAGTTTAAAGAAACTACTCGGTGAAAAATATTGAATCTTGCGCACCTCATAACTTTACTCATCAGCTTCATAATGAACTCTCTCGTTGATGGTCGTAGTTGTTGTGATATCAGACCAGTTGTGTGATTGCATTGAAGAGTTCCTAGGTAACAGAACGCAGCATGTCATTCTCAATGGAGAGAAGTCTTCCGAAGTAAGAGTGATTTCAGGTGTGCCGCAGGGGAGTGTCATAGGACCATTGCTATTCACAATATACATAAATGACCTTGTGGATGACATCGGAAGTTCACTGAGGCTTTTTACAGAAGATGCTGTGATGTATCGAGAGGTTGTAGCAATGGAAAATTGTACTGAAATGCAGGAGGATCTGCAGCGAATTGACGCATGGTGCAGGGAATGGCAATTGAATCTCAATGTAGACAAGTGTAATGTTCTGCGAATACATAGAAAGATAGATCCCTTAACATTTAGCTACAAAATTGCAGGTCAGCAACTGGAAGCAGTTAATTCCATAAATTATCTGGGAGTACGCATTAAGAGTGATTTAAAATGGAATGATCATATAAATTTGATCGTTGGCAAAGCAGATCCCAGACTGAGATTCATTGGAAGAATCCTAAGGAAATGCAATCCGAAAACAAAGGAAGTGGGTTACAGTACGCTTGTTCGCCCACTGCTTGAATACTGCTCAGCAGTGTGGGATCCGTACCAGATAGGGTTGATAGAAGAGATAGAGAAGATCCAACGGGGAGCAGCGCGCTTCGTTACAGGATCATTTGGTAATCGCGAAAGCGTTACGGAGATGATAGATAAACTCCAGTGGAAGACTTTGCAGGAGAGACGCTCAGTAGCTCGGTACGGGCTTTTGTTAAAGTTTCGAGAACATACCTTCACCGAAGAGTCAAGCAGAATATTGCTCCCTCCTACGTATATCTCGTGAAGAGACCATGAGGATAAAATCAGAGAGATTAGAGCCCACACAGAAGCATACCGACAATCCTTCTCCACGAACAATACGAGACTGGAATAGAAGGGAGAACCGATAGAGGTACTCAAGGTACCCTCCGCCACACACCGTCAGGTGGCTTGCGGAGTATGGATGTAGATGTAGATGTAGATGTAGATTTCAAACATAAGATAACTTATACAGGAATTTCGAAGAGTTTGCATTGAAAAGTACGGGTCGCTATTAATTTGCGTTTCACGCTTGTTAGATCATATGCTTTTGGTATGAAATATAGGTAACATACTGAACTATACTTTAAACTTGTAAGGATATCGCTATCACGTACCAATTCCGAGAAAATTTATCGTATGTAGAGCGCTTCGTCCCGAACTCAGGTGACAGCGAAAAAGCCAGAATGAAAATTTGTAACATTCTTCAAATTTCATGAACGGTTTGAGATATCGGAACAAGACTTCAGCAAATGACAGTAAGCAAAGACGAGAACATTTTGCCACATAATTATTAGAGAAAACTTACATATCTAACCGATATTCAATGCACAACAAATATTTCCAATGAAATAATATCATTTTGAAGGATCATTGACAGCTGATGAAACGAGAATTGTTACAGATGCCTAGAATAGGTCAGATGTCTTATTAAAATGGCTCTAATTTCACAACAGGATTCACAACCGTCGTAAGTATTTTGGAGTCAATTATCAAAACGCAGTATTGCTTTCAGCAACATCACATGCGAGTGGCTTTTTCCAATTACTGTAAATGATTTATGTGGTGTCACCGCCAGACACCACACTTGCTAGGTGGTAGCCTTGAAATCGGCCGCAGTCCGTTAGTATACGTAGGACCCACGTGTCGCCACTATCAGTGATTGCAGACCGAGCGCCGCCACACGGCTGGTCTGGAGAGACTTCCTAGCACTCGCCCCAGTTGTACAGCCGACTTCGCTAGCGATGGTTCACTGACAAATTATGCTCAGATTTGCCGAGACGATAGTTAGCATAGCCTTCAGCTACGTCATTTGCTACGACCTAGCAAGGCGCCATGTTCAGTTACTATTGATATTGTAAATAATGTACAGACAAGAGCTACGTTCAACATTAATGGATTAAAGTTAAGTATTCCACCAGTTACCTCCTTTTTTCTGAAGTCTAAATTCCTTGTCCTGTTCCAGACCTCACGCCAGCCTGCGTGAGCTTAAACGCGTGCCTTTCGGCTTCCTCTCAATTTAGTGGGTTGGTCTCCTGCCAATCCACAACAATTTATGTAACGTACAGGACTTCCCACCTGCAGTCGGTGATGCTGAGAGAAATCACATTTGTCTAAAATGAGCAGAAAATTCTGGGAAGATGTTTTATAGTTACAAAAATTTACATGTTTACACACTATAAGCAGTTGCAGATTCTCAGGGGAAATTCATTACTATCGATATTAGGGGACATGGGAAGGAAAGGGAAGGTGGCAGATTTTATTTTTCTTGTATATTTTGCTTGATGCGTAAAGTGGAGCTTAATATACCGCCAGACTCTCCACTACTAAATACACCAACTGAACTGCCTTTTGCATTATAGGAGATTCGGCATACCCACTGTTGAGGCATTTTATAATATATTACAGTCAATGTGTTTCAGATCCATAGAATGAATATTATATCTCAACACTATAACAAAAGAAACACTAGCGTCAGCAACAGTACTGACGCTGCTATCCGCGGCGACAGTCGAATACTGCCGACGTTGCCCGAACGCAGCCGTAGTCTCTCGAACGCTGTGGTCAACGTGCTCAGAAACAAACATGTTTGGTCAGTACCCCTAGACTAAAAGGCCAAACAATTGCGGAAACTCTAAGTTGTGACGTCGGAGAGAAGCGGCCCAAGGCAACAGCTGTCTTGTGTTATATCAACATTGTGTTGGACGTACAAAAATATTCTTTGTGCTATTTTCTCGTTACGAGATAGTTGTTTTAGTAAACAGAATTCATATTGAGTGTTAGTAAGTTGTCTCAGTGTGAGTTTAACACAAATATTACAGTATACGTTTGTGCAGTTTTATCCTCATCAGGATTATGAAGTGTTGCGTATCAAAAGGTAATGTAAGTTACATGGCAGGAAACAAATTTCGTATGTTTACGTTTCTAAAGACAGTGTAATGAGACAGAAATGGCTCCATTCAACTCTGAGGCAGGATGTCGCAGATACTAATTATTCAGTGATAAGTTTTGAACGTAATTTAGTAACGCATGTTTTGGATTACGTTATTATATCACTTGCCGGATCATTTGACTTGAATAAATAAGGAAGATGTATTTCACTGCTCATTTTTAGGTGTGTCTAAGGAATTTCAAAGCTATTGCTATTGTGTGGGAAGTATCTCTTTCACATGGAGAAACCATAACTGCTACACTTCCGGAGCCACAGCTTGATTCAAACGCCGTGCCTCACATTTTACTCATCTGTTCAGCTTACCTATCTGCAGCCGCATGACCATTCAGAGAGGGATTAGGAAAAGCGTATTGGAGGCAGCAGGATTGCGGGAAAGCATTAGTGTAGCAGCCGTAATCAGTATTTTTTTTAAAGTACATATAACAGTAATCATGGGCTGAACTATAAAGTTAACGTAATATTTTAACATAAAAACTGCCTGAAAATAGTGAAAGAAAAATGTATTATTTGTCTGTGGATCGATCTATCTGTGCAGTCCCATTACTTAGTGTATATTGTTATTATGACCATTTGAAAGTGGAGATATATACAAAATTAGTATCATTAAACCAAATTCTAGTCACTGAATTTCTTCTTGAAGTAGCATTGGTAATAGAAAATCATGTGTATACAACCGACAGTGAAGTTACTATATGGAAATTTGTGAATGTTTTACTAAATAACTACAGTACATTGAAAATGTCCCAGATATTCCTAACATTCACATTGCCTAAAACAACGCATTTTTAAAAGAAGTTTGCAGGTTTATTTCCACCATGTGAAACACAACTCGGAGTTTTTTCACATGACATCATGAGAGACATGAATCAAGGCAGTCAAGAAGATACAGTATTTCTCCACTTCCGAAAAGCATTTGACATCACAACAAATCCAAACATACTATCAAATTTGCGATCGTATGGGGTATCAGGCGAAAATTGTGTCTGGAATGTGGATTTCTCCGTAAGGTGGACACAGAATGTGGTCTTGGATGAAGAGTCATTGTCAGATGCAGAGTAACTTCGACTGTAAGAGAGCTGGAACCGTTGTTGTTAATGTGCAGTAATAACTGTGCAGACAATATTTTATTAACCTCAGACTTCTCGCAGATGATATAGTTCAAATGATGGAGGTACTACTGAAAAAAAAGCTAGGTAATGTTCAGTTTGGTTTTTATTACGATTTCGAAGTGGTGAGAAACTTGACATCTTGCTTTAAATGTTCTGAAACGTAAAGTGGTATGTGTCACAATGGAACCGGTCAGCTCATACGAATACCTGCGTCAACAATTTGCAGGGATATGAAGTGGAACGATCATATAAGTTCAATCGTAGGTAAATCAGGGGCGGTTCATTGGTAGGTTGCTAGAGATATGCAATCACGGTACAAACGAGACTACATACAAAACACTCGCGCGACCCACCCTAGAATACTGCTCGAGAGTGCGGGTTGCGTACGAAACAGTACTTACAGTGTGTACTTAACGTGATGAAGATAGGCAGCACTAGAGGTCAGAGGTTTGTTTGACCATTGGGAGAGTATCACGGAAATGCAGATGAAACTCAACTTGCAGACACTTGAAGATGGAGGCAAACTATTCCGAGAAAGCCTACTTACTAAATTTCAAGAACCAGCTTTAATTGATGAATTTAGGAATATATTAAAACATATTGGTCCCATAGGGATCTCGCGGACAAGTTTAGAATATTTACAGCGCTCACATCATTGTTTCAGTGCTTCTTATCTAAATGGAACGAAAAGAAACCCTAATACGTGGTAGAGTGGGAAGTTTCCTCTGTCATGCACTTCCGAGTGATTATCACGACACGGATGTATATGCAGTCTGGTATCGCGCGCCGCGGAATTTGAATCCGCGCCAGACGTCATGGACGTCGAAGACCCATAGATGGTTCAAATGGCTCTGAGCACTATGGGACTTAACATCTTAGGTCATCAGTCCCCTAGAACTTAGAACTACTTAAACCTAACTAACCTAAGGACATCACACAACACCCAGCCATCACGAGGCAGAGAAAATCCCTGACCCCGCCGGGAATCGAACCCGGGAACCCGGGCGTGGGAAGCGAGAACGCTACCGCACGACCACGAGATGCGGGCGAAGACCCATAGAGGTCTCTGCTCAATCGCGCCGTAACTTGTGGCGGCGGGCGCCTCTTGGCCCGCTTTTCGTGTGAGGGCGGCACACTGAAACACGTGGTCCCAGCGGCCGACAGCGGCGCCCCCGATAGCATACTTAAGCGCCTGCCTCGCGCTTAGCCAGCCCCAACCCCTCCCGCCCCGCCCCCCCTCCAGTACACCTCTTGCAATATGCTGATGACACCGCATTCCTCGCCCTCGCTCCTACCCTCCAACGGTGACAATGCCTTCTTCAGAATCACCTTTTTGCCGCATGGTGTAACCAGTGGCTCCTGAAAATCAATCTTTCCAAGACCCAGTCAACCATCGTAGGTCGTACCACTCGCTCCTTCCGGCTCCTGGCTCTAAATAAAATGGGACTTAACATCTGTGGTCATCAATCCCCTCGAACGTAGAACTACATAAACCTAACTAACCTAAGGACATCACACATATCCATGTCCGGGGCAGGGTTCGAACCTGCGACCGTAGCAGTCACGTGATTCCACCGGCTCCTAGATCTCTCCCTTACCTGTCTGCACCTATCCTGTCCACCTCTCCCCAACCCTCACCTACCTTAGCCTCACCATTGACCGTCACCTCACCTGGATCCCTCATCTCCACTCCATCCAATCCAAAGCCCACAACCGCCTCCAACTCCTCAAACTCCTCTCTGGCCGGACATGGGGGTTGCACCCCTCTACCATCCTCCACACCTACAAATCCTTAATCCGTTCCATCCTCTGTTATGGCAGTCCCACCTGGATCTCTGCCTCCCCCCCCCAAATTCTATAAGTCCCTCCATATCCTTGAGCGTCATGCACTCCACCTCGCCTTCCATATATGCCTCCCGTCCCCCACGCAGATCCTCGCAGATCCTCTATGACCTCATTCCTTTCTCCCATCTGCACCTATTCCTCGAACATATCCGCATTACACCTCCCGCCGCCATGACCCCACTCACCCCCTGGTGGCTCGTCTCCTCTCCTGTCCCTGCCCCCTGCCACACCATCACTGTTGTGTCCCCGCTACACTCCATCTCTACACCATCTCATTTCCCAAGGTGGCTTCTATCAACTCGCCCTCCCGGATGATGTCCTCTCTCCCTCCATGTATCCCTCCTATCAACTCTGATCCTCACTCCCTCCTCTGTCCTTTCTCTGGGAACCCTCTACTCCCCCATCCATGCTGTTTTCTCCTCGCCAAACCTCTCCCTACCTCCCTTCTCCCCCCTGAGTGCTTTTGTATTCCCCTCCTCTGCCTTCCCCACTCCCTGTCGCATCTGCTCAGCACCCCCCACCCCTATTATGGGTCCTCATCCTCCGTCGGCCCCTTTCACCCCTACCCCCCTTCGTTTTTCCTCTCCTTCCACCCATTCTTATTTTCCCATCATCTGTCCAGTTTCCCCCCACCTGCTCTCGGCTGTGGTATGTCACATTTGCCAACTTTTTAGTGCAGTGTTCCAGTGAATGTTCAGTGTTGTTCGTCTTTCTAGTGTTGCGAACAGAAACCATGCTGTCGTTGGGTGTGAATTTTACGTCTGTCTATTATTTTACCTGTCTGCTTCGTATGTATTTTATTAGCATCATCATCCCTTTGTTCTATGTTTTAAGTTCCACGATTTTTTCGCCATGTTACTATTTAAGTCTCCGATTTTATCGCCTGTTTTTATTATTTATTCTCTTCATCATTTTAAAACAATGTCTGTAGGCTGAAGAGTGGCATACTAAGCTGCTGCCAGCCCGCCCCCTTCGGGGGAAATCGAAATTCAATAACGAAAAAAAAAAAAAAGAAAAAGGAAAGCTTAGTCAGCAGTCTAACATCGCATTGCATCTCAGTACGTATCGTATCAGGCAGCCTACTGACTTCATACTTCTATTCCAGTGGATGTGGTTGTCTTGTTTTGGTTCGTACTCGGTTGTCTGTTGTTGTGTCGTAAGGTCCTCCGTTGGTCGTGTCCATCCTCTCCCGTTGTGTTGTTGTTCGCGGGCCGCTCCGTGGGTCCCGCCGCATTTCCGTCACTATTACCAGTTACAACATGCAGAATTATCGTTACTAAGGGAAACGTTTTAATTTTTAAGTCACATATAGAGGACATGCACACGTAGATCTAGGAGTGGTAGAACATACAACTCTTGCCACCTATACAGGCTGAAGCAAAAGTCCACCGACAAAATTACGCAGTTTCTTCAGCGGTATATTCTATTTTGTTATAGTGCTCCGTAGTCTCCAGTGGCTCATTACAATGTCATAATGTAATTTTGACTTAATAGGCTTCATTATAAGGATTATCTTTGTTTCTGTGAAAAGCTTTCACAGCAATAGAAAACGGTGTGATACGCAATCACCAAAACCTCATAACACTAAAGGATGCAATATGTGTGCCTATGTACACATGCAAAACTACTGTCAAAACTCAGTCTATGTGATTGCCGTAAGCTTAGTGACAACAGTGCATCCCAATTTAAGTAATACAATATAGCACTGAAGATGGTCACTCAGTGACAGAAAATCGATTTTGCAATATTAAAAAATATACGACCAATGCTGTCTCTTTTTTCAAGTATACCTGTTATCTGGTCGTAGTGCACAAGACAACATGGAGTCGCCAATCAATCACATTAAGTACTAACACAGCAGAAAAAACCAACCCGAGACTGGGCCGAGCGGTACTGAATGCAAACTTGAGAACCAAGCTTAAAGTAGGCCATTTTGCTCTCAACAGCAAATGCCTTGAGTGAATGTGACATGTTTTCTCCAAGCAAAACACACAACGCATAACGTCGGCATTTTTATTGTTATACAGATATTTTCAGTGCAATACTGGTAGAGCGAATAAGAAATCAAATAAAATGTAATTACCCTGTAATGAATCACTAAAGACCACGCATCCCTCCCTGTATACCGAAATACTCGGAAAATATTCCTGGACAACCTCCTAAATTTTGTCGGTGCAGTTGTGGTTCTCCCTATATACATGCAAAATGACCTGTCCGTTAGAATGACAACGAATCTGATGCATATGACATGTTCCATATGCTGATCCACGAGAACAGACAATATTATATTTTGCTTTGTCGAGTAGAAGAGATACTATTTTTCAAAGCCATGTTTTTCATTCTATTCATTCCATGTTTTTCATTGTAATTTCTGAAGATGTCGTCGTAAGTAAAATAAAATATTTATTATGACAGGAAATGAAAAACATAAGTGTATAATCACTTCCGACTGTGAAAATTTAGTCGTTTAAGTTCTTGGTCGAGTATCTCCAGTCCTGTTCACCAGCGCACCACGCAAGGGCGGTCCGCGGTGGGCCCTCGTCCCTTCCGCCTGCCGAGCAAGTCGCGGAGTCAGTACGGGGCATTAGTGGACCCTTTCTCGACGTTTTCTGTGTGAAAATTTCTCTGAGTGCAGTTTACAGGACGCTCTGTGCCCGTCGGCGTCGTCCCCTTCGGACCTAGCAGCCTCGCTCCACAGCTTGAACGGCAAAGCGCTCAAGCCGGCCAGTTTGAAAACTTTCTCAAACGACTGTAAACAAACTGTTGCTGAAAAAATGATTCTCACACAGTTCATAGCTTAATTCGTCAGCTACATGAGGAACTGGCAATCATTTCCTTATCATGGTATTAGTTACTGTGATATTTCCAGATTAGGTAAAATACTGGAAGAAATTCAAGAAATTTGCATTGAAAAGTAGGAATCGCTATGAATTTGCATTTGGTTCATTTGAAATCATATGTTGGTGCATATGAACTGTAGCTAACACATTGAATTATGATTGAAACTAGTAACGATATCGCCATCTGTCCCCAGTCTCGAGAAAATGGGTTGTATGTGAAGCGCTCTATCCTGTACGTTCGTACAAGTGAAACAGCCACAATGAAGTATTCATAGCTACCTCATACTTAGAATTTCATATTACATATAAAACTAAAAAAAAATGGTTTGTAGCGATAGCTGAAGCACTGTCTTTACGGACTTTACAACTGCAGCACCACAGCATAGCATACTAAAATACTTTTTTAACTAGAAATTTTTATCAGTGAAATCCAGGGCCTTTCCGTGTTGTATAAATATGGATGCAGAGTAATTCAAGTTGAAAAAGAGAGGGAAAGAGCGAGTGATATATACTAAAGAGCCAAAGAAACTGGTACACCTGCTTAATATCATGTAGGTTCTGCGTGAGCGCGCAGGAGTGGCGCAACACGACGTGGCATGGACTCAGCTAATGTTTGAAGTAGTGCTGGAGGGAGCTGACACCATGAATCCTTCAGAGCTAAACCTGTACAGGGGGCTGGAGATCTCTTCCGAACAGTCGCTGCAAGACATCCCAGATATGCTCAGTAATGTTAATGTCTGGGGAGTTTTGAGGCCAGCGGATATGTTAGCGTCAGAAGAATGTTCCTGAAGCCGCTCTGCAGCAATTCTGGACATGTGGAGTGTCCGAATGTCGTGCTAGATTTGCCCAAGTCCTTCGGAATTCACAATGGGCATGAATGGATGCAGGTGATCAGACAGGTTGCTTAAGTGCATGTCACCTGACAGAGTGCTGTCTAGACGTATCACTCAAACTGCACGCGCCCAACAGCATTAAGAGTGTCCACTAACTTGAACAGTCCTCTGCTGACATACAGGGTCCATGGATTCCTGTGGATGTCTCCATACCCGTATACGTCCATCCACTCAATGTAATTTGAAACGAGGCTCATCCGACTAGACAACATGTTTCCAGTCATCTACAGTCCATTGTCAGTGCTGACGGTCCCAGGAGAGGAATAAAGCTTTGTGTCGTGCAATCATCAAAGGCACACGAATAGGCCTTCGGTCCCGAAAGCCCATATCGATGATATTTGGTTGAATGGTTTGCACGCTGACACTTCTTGAAGGCCCAGCATAGAGATCTGCAGCAATTTGAGGAAGGGTGGCATTTCTGTCACGTTGAACGACTTTTGAGTCGTAGTTGATACCGTTCCTGCCGGTTCTGTTCCCGGCCGTAGTGGTGTTGGAGATTTGATGTTTTACCGGACTGCTGATATTCACGTTACTCTTCTGAAATGGTCGTACGGGAAAAATCCCACTTCATCGCTACCTCGGAAATGCTGTGTCTCATCGCTCGTGAGCCGATTATAATACCACGTTCAAACTCAAACCTTGATAAGCTGTCATTGTAGCAGCAGTAAGCAACAACTGCTCCAGCCACTTGTTATATTACGTAGGCGTTACTGACAGCATAACCGTATACTTCCTGTTTATGTATCTCTATATTTGAATAAGCATGCCTACACCAGTTTCTTTAGCGCTTCAGTGTGTATCACAAATGCTTTGAGGGAAAGCGGTCTGCGTGGCGCCACCTAGGGGAGGTGTGTTGCCTTCCGTAACTGGGTTGAAACCACCAGGAGACCCTCTGATTCCCAGAAATCTTCGGACATGTCCCGAAGTGCTCTTGTGGCTCAGAGGAACCTGAGTGGGGCGGGGACTGCAACGCCCTATCCCGTGGCCTTGACGCGGCCCTGTCGCTCAGTAGACCCTTTGGTGGGGTGAAGCTAACACGGAAGGGGCCGTCCATGCATGACGTTAAAAGGCTAGCCCTTAACTTGGTGCAATCCTCACTGGTCCACACTGGCCCACCGTGAATTATTAAAAGCGGCGGGTGCGACATGGTCGGTCATGATCGCCCAGTTCGTGTGAAGGCCCTCTGGGGAACGTAACTCGGGTTTGAGTGCCACACCGTCTCAGTGATGTCAATCACAACATAAGACCCAGGCCATAACATCATAGCATCATCACAACATCATAACATCTCGGGGTTGCGTCGAACGGTGAGGGTTGTCGTTGTGTCAAGGATGGACGTACAACTCCAATCATGGGAGGATGTTAAACACACCCAACCCGAGGCGAAAGCAAAGGGTGCGTGGCACAGGGGAAGCTGCGTTAGGAGAGACACACCATTTGTCTCTCCTGAGTTGAGCGTGGCGGTCGGACGAGGGTATAAGGGTAAGTCTAATGACGATCCTGGAACCCTGTGGTCTGGCTGCTGCAGTTCCTCACGTACTGGACGACGTTAAAACTCTTCCAACCCAAAGCGAAAGCAAAGGATGCATGGCGCAGGGGGAGCTGCGCAAAAGAGACACAACATCTGTCCCTTCTGGGTTCTGGGTTGAGCGGCGGTGTAGGGCCAGTGCGGTGCGTTGCTGGCCTTGGCTGCGACATGCTGCGCTTGCCCGGCGCTGCTGCTCCCCAGAAGGCAGGGACACGCCACCACCTGTGTCTCTGAACCGGTGGCATAGTTTGCGGTCGTGGGATCTTGTCCCAAGTCAGCAAGAGTGCCTCGCAGTGCCTCTTGGTCTTCCGAGGTGTGTTCCGCCAAGCCCAGGAGGTGGTAACACAGCCTAGGTTAGGTTAGATGAGTGCAGACCTCGAACGACTGGGTGACTGGGCCTCCACCTGAGTAGCAGTGGGTCCTTGGCCGCAAGGTGGAAGCTAGGCTGGTAGGGGGCGAAGGGCGAGATGTGCATCCACCTCCTCGGAGAGCAGGGTGCACTTTCCGATCCAGGACGAGTGAAATCGGTGGTGACCAGGTACTGAAGGGGACCAGTGCGCTGGCAACGGCGCGTTGAACCCGGTAGCTCTAGGGGCGAGGCCGGTGGGCAAGCTGCAGTTAGTCCCGCCCCCCATGCCAGAGGAGCCAGTCCGGGATAAGAGATGTGGCTCCCAATTCTTTCACTTGTCAATGAATGATGGCTACTGAAGAGACAAGCGAACTTGGTGTCCCCATAAGGGCTTCAATGCTAGCTGATCCCTCTCCACAAGGTGGCCTGTCTCAGGCGACGGAGGATAGCATAATGGATAGGTACACGAGGATAGCCCAGTTCCTTGATCAAAATATTAAAAATTGGAAAATCAGACAGGCTGCAGTCCAGGCGGCATGGTCAATTGCCAATGACAAGTTAGAAGGCAGAATCGAGGAGCTAGAAGAGGAGAACGAAAGGCTTAGGAAACCACCGGTCAAAAAATGAGCTGGCGTGGCTGCACTGGCAGCACCAAAGGCCCAGTCAATGCTAAGGTCTCCAAACGGCCGGACATGGCGGTCTTTTTAAGACCAATGCCGAACCAAGTTGTTAAGAAAGTCCAGGAGATATTCGCACCATAGTAAACCTGGCCAGGGAAAAAGTTAAAATAAATAAAAGCAACTAAAGACGTTGTCATAGTAGACGTTGCCACAGAGGAGGACTAAAAAAAGTTATTAACTAATCAGAAACTGTGCAAGGCAGTTAAGTGTGAGCCACCCCGGAAACGGAACCCACTCGTTATTTTCTACGATGTTGCCACCACACTAACGAATGAAGATTTATGTGAAACACTTCACCAACAAAAATTTGATAATATGGACATAAAAGAAAGAAAGATTTTAAGCTAATGTTCAGGACGGGACCTAGAGACCGAGACATAGTCTACCATGTCGCGGAGGGCTCCGGAGCCATATGGAAAAAACTGACATCTATGGGTGGAGTCTGTATAGGATTCCATGCCATAGATGATAAAGATTATCTAGTGGTACCTCGTTGCCACAATTGCGGGGACGTAGACCATATACACAAATACTGTAGCAAGAAGCCGACCTGCTCCAAGTGCGGTGCTGAGGACCACCTAAGGAAAAATTTTAATAGACCAAGCGTCTGCATATGCACGCGTGGGGGAAAAAGACCTGCGGAATTGCCCAACGTACAAAATGCTGGAACAGAGATTAATTTCCAGTATAGACTATGGCTGATGCTGTCTCTGAGACCAGTATCAACAAGAAAAGAAAGTACCGGAGAAGGGATGCAGAGAGAGCACGCAAACTTTCTGTAGTTTTTACCAGAGACGGGAGAACCAAGTATAACAATGGTTGATATATGTATTAAGACCGAGCCAGCAGCTCAGGCTCCTTTGTTTCCTCCTCCCTCAACCGGGGTCGTGGTCAAACAGAGGAAGCAGAAAGATTTGTTGAACGACCAGCAGCAGTGTACCGACCAAGGCGGCCAAGTATCATACAACAGCTCGCGTGCTAGTACAGTAAACAGCGTCATATCCGTAAAAGGAGGACTTTCAAAACTAATACTGCCGGACATCATAGTTACCAGCACAATACAACTACAGGTAGCACAAAGAACTTTGGAAGCAGACCCGAGAGGGCTGTACCCAATCTTAGAATTTGCTATGCAGCTATCGTGCTTGGAGCAGCCGGCTGTCTCAACAAATGCTCTCAGACACGTCGTACGCGTAGGACACAAACATGGTAGAAAGACCACCTTATCGATAATGGAGGCTGTAGACAGAACATCTCGCAAGTCGGTGAATCTCCCCACTGACATCGGTGCCCTGCATGAACTCCTCATGAAGGTTTTAGAAAGACGAGGGGAAAGTTTTGAATGGGAGGAAATTTACACACAGTCTGTCCTAGCAAACGGACGCGTTGCTTTAGATTGGAAAAAGACCTGGGCTATTGTAATGTTCACACTTACTTTCCATAATGTTAAGTGAAATAATGATTGGACAGATCAATACACACAATAGTCGTCTAGTAATGCAGGAGCTGCGAAGGGTAGTGGAGAAGTGGAGGCTGGATGTAATCTACCTACAGGAGCCATACTCCCAAGCTGGGCAAATTTTTCTTATGGCTGCCACTTGGCAGGTAATTTCCACTGGAGAAGAGCCAAAGGCAGTCCTAATTATAGCAAATAAGGTCCTACGGGCCATTACCAAAACACAGTTATCAAATAGCCACTGCAGCATCGTGGAATGACCATCACCCGTTGGACCTATGTACATCATCAACATGTACTTCCATTATGGAGAAAATTTTGAAGAATTCTCGGACCATCTCACTCGAGTCACCACGGCATTGCGAGGGCGAAAGATCATCATCACAGCTGACATAAACGCCAAATGCCCCCTATGGTACAACGGCACTGGAGACGCAAATGGGGAGAAGGCTGAAGATTTAATCGTCGCCTCCCAGCTAGTTGTAGCAAATAGACCAGGGTACCCCACCACCTGCAGAGGTGAAGGCGGATCTGGAACAAACATAGATGTTACAACACCCATTGCCATCAGCAACATCAAGAACTGGTGAGTTTTGGATCAAGTCACAACAAGTGACCGTAATCTAATTCTTAATTGCGTTAGTGATGAAGAGTGCCGCTGGGACGTGGAGTGGGAGATCCAATACAACTTCAACAAGACGGATTGGGAATGCCTAGTTTGGGAGTATGACGTTCCTCCGTTGCTGGAGGGTGACGTAGACGTGGATAGGTATGCTGTAGAACTGGTGGGGTCAGTAGTTAGAGCGGTGAAAGCTGCCGTGCCAACCAGGAGGAGAGCCGTTGCGGCATCCCCATCACCATGGACTGCCGACCTCGAACGTATGCGCCAGTCTGTGAGACGGGCGAGGAAGTACTACCAGCGAAGTGTCGTCTGGCAAGAGAAATAGTTGTGGCGGCAGCGATACCGAGAAGCCAAAGACATTTACCAAAAAGAACTGAAGGAAGTGGGGGTTAGAAGCTGGGAGAGATATGTGCTGTACCAACTAGTCACTAACTCTGAGCAAGTCCCCTATAAGCTGGTCAGAGAAAGAATAATATCTACTGCGGTCCTTTCGACGATGACCGAATGACAGAGTCCTGTCAGGATACTGCTGAGGTCCTCCGGCGGACTCTGTTACCAGATAATGAGGAAAGTGGGGACAATGAAATCCAACACCAGATCTGGAGGGAATATCATGAAGAGTACACCAACGACACTCTGGTGTACCCGTTTTCGGAGGAAGAAGTGGCGGTGCATATCAGATTCCTCAAGAGGGGGAAGGCTCCAGGGCCAGACAGCATAGCAGCGGAGATCGTAAAATTCCTCGCCCCTCACCTAATAGCGCCTCGCACAGGGTTCCTTAATGAATGCCTAAGACTTGGTAAATTTCCGAAAATCTGGAAGAGAGCAAAAGTCGTGATAATAAAGAAAGGGAAAGACAAAGACCCTACGGAAGTCCTACAGGCCAATATATCTCCTGGATACCTTGGGAAAATTACTAGAGCAGCTATTGGCTGACAGACTGACGGCACACAGGATACGGCGTGGGATGAGCGACAGGCAGTTCGGCTTTCAGCCGGGGCGATCGGTTTCTAACGCAGTTGCTCTGGTGGCCTAGGTCTGCAGCTCATCCCAGCACAAGTATGTGGTAGGCATGATGGTAGACATCAATGGCGCCTTCGACAACCTGTGGTGGGATTCGCTTTTCTCCGGCTTGCTTGTGTTAACCGTAAGAATCGAGGGAGCACCAGTTCTTCGACGCCGCGTGGCAAGATATCTAGGAGTTTTAATTGATGAAATGTGGAATTACACATCACACATAGATACCATATCGCACCGAGTCTTAGAAAGTCTCATTAACATAGGTCATAAAAGATTCCATCTGCCAGCTAATCTCATCAAACTCTAACACAAAAGCATCTTAACGTCAATAGCAGGATACAGAAGTGGGGTCTGGGCCCACAGACTCACGAGGGTGATGCCTACCATGACTATAAGAACGGTGCAGTGGAATATGTTGCTACGATCTGTTGGGACACATCGAACTACTCCTGTAGGGGAGGGGGTGCTTTATTGGTGTTAATTGGGCTGTGTCCATTAGACATTAAGATACGGGAACAGGCAGCATGGTATGGGATAACTAAAGGGAAAATTGAAAACAGGGAAATTATGGGAATACAGGTAGGTGACAAAATTGCTGTTAGAAGAAGGGGGGAGGAGCTATGGCAAGAATCATTGGAAAATGAAGAAACGGGGAGAGGGTTATTTCAACTGCTGCCTAATATCAAGATAAGGTAGGTTACTTTGAGCCAGGTAGGCGTCTGCTGCATTTCCTTACAGGATATGGACCATATCCGACATACCTATGTCTGTTTGGTAAACGGGATACACCAGCGTGTAACTGTGGCGCTCAAGATGGCACACCCGAACACATCATCTATGACTGCCCATTATATGATGACGTGGCGAATGAATTGAGAATTCAACTACCTAACAGCGACACCTATTTCTTAATACGACGTGGTGACACCTATCATATCCTAAATAGTCTGGCAAACGAAGTATCACATAATATTATGAGGGATTTTATTTAAGAACTACAACGTTTAGTAAATAAAAATCGATGAAGCTCCGATCGGAGTCACGACCGAGATCTGCCGCGACTTGTGATCAGGCAGGCAGGTGTATCAAAATTCATCAACAGTAATAGCACCTCCAGTTAGATAGTAGGTATTAGTAATATGAGGTAGAACGTAGCCAACCTAACAATACTAACAAGATTAGGGACTGCAACGACTTTACGTAATTCGGCCAGTACAGTGCCAGGGGCACGCCTACTGGGATTAGTTCGGTGTGCAGTCGATAAAGAGTAGGTTTGTAGCCCAACTGGCACACCTGTAACACTGCAGAATAGATAAGTATTAGTGCAGTTTAACAGAATAGAATAACCTTGTCCATAGGGTTATGCCGGTCACCAATTAAGAAGAAGCTGCAATTGTTATTTTATTAATTAAAATGGTTCAAATGGCTCTGAGCACTATGGGACTTAACATCTGTGGTCATCAGTCCCCTAGATTTTAGAACTACTTAAACCTAACTAACCTAGGGACATCACACACATCCATGCCCGAGGCAGGATTCGAACCTACGACCGTTGCGGTCACGCGGTTCCAAACTGAAGCGCCTAGAACCGCACGGCCACACCAGCCGGCTATGAATTAAAGACCCTCTACTTAGATTAGGTGGTGGGTTATTTTGTATGATTATTGATGTGTCAGCAGCTGGGCCAACACCTTGTAGATCGAGATGGCTGAAAATGCACGCTAGACTAACGCAGACGGGCGTGAAGTACTGGAACAGGCTACGTAATTAATGTTATGAAGAAAAGTACGTAGCTGGATTAATACTTATCTTTAATCAATCATTGTGGTACATCGCTCTTGACGATACACAGGAGACTTTAATTACAATCACTGTAAGGCTAATGGCGCCTTGCTAGTTCGTAGCCATTAGCTGAAGGCTATTCTGTCTCTCGGCTAATGAGAGAGAAAGGCTTCGTACATCTAGTCGCTAGCTAGGTCGTCCGTACAACTGGGGCGAGTGCTCTGTCGTATCTCGAGACCTGCCTTATGGTGGCGCTAGGTCTGCGATCACTCAGTGGCGACACGCGGGTCCGACATGTACTAAATGGACCGCAGCCGATTTAATCTACCACCTAGCAAGTGTGGTGTCTGGCGGTGACACCACAATTATTATTGTGTTGCATTAATAAAGATTTTAAAAAACTAATTAAAATGGTTTGAGGCACAAAAATAAGATTTTGGCAAATGATGGCACACAAGGACGAGGTATTTTGCCATGTGATTAAAACGTGGAAACTCCTTATCTTCCGCATTATTCAAGCAAGTACAGATTTTTTTTAATGCAATAATAAAGAAAAAAATTGGACCAAGGTTGCAAAGGAATTACGTTAGCCTACGTCAATCGTAAGTTTTATTTATTATTTAATTAATTAATTTATTTCATATGTATCTTCATAATAAACGTTTGATATTAACGAAGTAAGTTCTTCACTTTGGTAATGGTGCGTTTTGTAGATGCATACTGCCATTGAACAGAACTTTCTGATGAATTAAAACACTTGTTAGATCTATTTACTATCAAAAACAGTCTTGATCACAAATTATTTATTCCGGTGACCGGTTTCGACCACAGCCGTGGTCATCTTCAGACCAACGAGTAAGAACCTCCTACTGGTGGTAAATCACTACTTTCAGTAGTAACCCTCTAAAAGTCTTGTAATTTCCCAATACCTGACTTGGCAATAAATTAATTACGTTTGAATACATTATGGGAGTGAACAGTTGTCAATGGTGTTACAAATATTTACTAACAAAAACAGTCTTGATCACAAATTATTTACTCCTGTGACCAGTTTCGACCACAGCTGTTGTCATCTTCAGACCAATGAGTAAAAACCTAAAAAAATGATTCAAATGGCTCTGAGCACTATGCGACTTAACTTCTGAGGTCATCAGTCGCCTAGAACTTAGAACTAATTAAACCAAACTAACCTAAGGACATCACACACATCCACGCCCGAGACAGGATTCGAACCTGCGACCGTTGCGGTTGCTCGGCTCCAGAGTGTAGCGCCTAGAACCGCACGGTCATTAAAATCCTCCTTCTGGTGATAAATCACCACATGAGTAGTGATTTACTTGGAGCAGGCGACAAAACCTGGTTGGTATTCAGTGGTTCCAATTCCTCCTCCTTGGCGACGTAGTGTTTCCAGTCGTCAAGTAATAGTGCGTGACAAATTTAACCTTCCAATTCTACCCACAGTCTCCTGTTTACGCTCAAACGGGCGCATAAACACATGATATTTCGAACTGAATACGTCGAAAGCACACTCCACAGTTTGGCGAGCAAGAGGAAAACTGTAGTTACAAGGTTTGTTTTCGTATTTAGCAGTAATTCTGCATTTTGAGGAGGATCGCATTAAATCTTTTAATAATGGAAATGACTCATCGCCTAGCAAAACGTAAAGGGTGCCTGAGCTGCGAATCATTGTTGGAACTAAGTCTAACGGCGTAGAGAGACATACAATGGACAATGCAGGGCGCTCTGTGCTTAGCGAGCGCTGGGCCATTTCTGATTTCTGATGAGATGAACACGGCACAGTGTCACAACAGAATTTCCCACTATCTTCGCTTAGTGGAAGAGGACTCAGAATAAGCGAACACGTGTCTCGGCTTATCCGCAGATGCTCTACCTTTTCTGAGAAATCACCGACCAATTTTTTGATGTAATTCAGATGCCTTTAGGCCGCGCTAATCTCAATACATGGCTGGCGTCTTGACTTTTAACTTTTTCGCACTTTGTTAGAAACGTGGCATAGTTGTATTTATTTTATTTAGTTTAATTTTTTCGTTCGCCTACACATGCCCGTAGAAAGTTGCTGCAAGAATGTTTCATTTCATTACAGGTGATATATGGGTGTTATATTAATTGTAAATTTACAAACAGTATTGACAGTAAGTGTCATACATTTACTGTATAATATGTGTGTCTACTGAATTTTGAAAGACAGTGTTTTTAAATTCCCGTATTTTTATATTTTTTCTTCTATCAATTCTTATATTAATTCTCACATTTTATTCTTATGTTTATTCTTCAGGAAGATTTGGTGCGTAGCTTTGGATGATATCGATCGTAGAAACATTCGCAACATAGAAATTCCGAACACCACGAGCATCGTGCAAAAGCAGGTTTGCTACAGCGACATTTCTTCGAATGAGTCTCACTCGATAATTAAACGTCGTTAACAGTGCTGAAAATTTCACGTGTTGCTGATACCTTCACCGTAAACCATACATAACAGATAACTTTACCAAAAAGTGGAGCTTTCGATTAATACGAATCGAGATACAGTACTTGAGTTTCACCAAAAACGATTACGAATAGTTTTCTCATTCATTCATTGCTCTTTTTAACAAAGTTAATTCACCATTCAAACAACTAGTAGACGGTTAAGGCTACTGAATTTCAATATTCATTGGAAAATATTCGTGCAGTAATCTTCTACAGACATGGGTACATGAATGAAAAACAAAAAGGGAAGTAATGGTTCAAATGGCTCTGAGCTCTATGGGACTTAACATATCAGGTCATCAGTCCCCTAGAACCTAGAACTACTTAAACCTAACTAACCTAAGGACATCACACACATCCATGCCCGAGGCAGGATTCGAACCTGCGTCCGTAGCGGTCGCGCGGTTCCAGACTGAAGCACCTAGAACCACTCGGTCACGCCGTTCGGCAGAGAAGTTATAATAGAGTTTCAAACACGGGGCCCAAAACTGTGAAACGCCGACGTTATCCACTGTGCCACCACTTTGCCTGAATGATTTACCTGCGAAAAGTGACATAAAGTACCTCGAACACTTTGACTGTCGTTTTCTCAGAAACTGCCGAATACCTACGGATACGTTGAGACACATCTAGGCTTGTATTGTGTACATAGTTCTGCGTAGTCAGCGCGTACACAACTTTCCCACTAGAGCGCACCCCGCTAAGCACAATAGCGCAGACGCAGCGCTCGTCTGTCTCCACACTATGAGATGGCGCTGCCATAGAGACGGACCAAATTCTGCTTCTGCGCATCCACGTATTAATATGTAACGCAGCCAATGAGATTGCTGCTAACGTAGAACCTTTTCTCCTCACGGATCCCACTTGTGCAGTGATACATGAATGTGTGAGGTATTATAACGAGCGTACAGACCTCCGATTAGTCAGTCTTCATCAGTCTGCAGTTGTCAGTACCAGTCAAGTTTCAGTCTGCGCCTAAAAAGATTACCATATTCCTGTACATAGCCATGAAGATAAATGTATAGACACTTTTGTCAAGTATCAGAGATATATGTGAGAATAAGATTAACATACCAATATCAGAGGAACTTCAGATTGTCAATTGTAAATAGCATCCAGAACCAAGTTAAGTAATTTGCATGCTTGTTATAATTTTAATAAATGTGTTTGAAAATTAATCAAGTTCTGTTTAAAGTTGGTCACTGTCAATCTGCTACTCTAAACGTGCAAGTGGCATTTCTATCGTCTGACCTATCAGCAGAAGATAAACACGCCACGATAAGACCACGAGACATATTGCAGACACTCGCCTACTTCGTTAGAGCGACAAGTCAAATAATCTGGTGGTGTGTGTACTGAAGGTCTTACAGTACGCACACCACAGCTTGTGTATTGTGTATTGAACCAGGGACCCAGAGACGATGGAGAGGCTTCGTCCCACCATAGCCCTGAGTGGTTCACAACCCCACAACAGGCCAGAGCAGTAAATCTACCCCAGCGCCGTCCCACACCGAACCCAGTGTTATTGTGCCGTTCAGCCCCCAGTGGAACCCCCTCTCCCTCCCCCTGAAACGTCTCATACCAGACTAGTGTAACCCCACTTGTTTGCCTCGTAAAGTAATTAACGTGTACGCGTACATTGAGGCAGTGTTTGCATAGCAATCGCCGACATAGTGTAACTGAGGCGGAATAAGGGGAACCAGTCCGCAGTCCGCATTCGCCAAGGCAGGTGAAAAACCGCCTTAAAAACTATCCGCGGTCTGGCTGTCACACCGGACCACGACATTAACCCGCCGGGAGGATTCGTGCCGGGGACCGGCACTCCTTCCCGCTCGGGTAGCAGCGCGTTAGATCGCGTCGATAGCCGGGCGGGCTCGGCTTACTCCTCTTCCTCCGAGCGCAGTTTCAAGGATATCGGTTTATGGCGATTGCCGTGTTCTCCTCGCGAGCTCTGCCACGCCTGTGCTGCAGGCAGTGTGCGCTGACCTGCAGACGCTCGGTTACTCTGCTAGGCCGCGGCTCCGCCTCTGCTGCAGTGTGCGGCATGCCTTACAGGCGTGGAGGATGGTGTCAGTGGATGACAACTCGATGGGTAGCTTCGACACCCAGAGACGGCTGCTGTTGGAGCGGAGAGCGCGGCGGTGTTCCCCAGAGGCCCGCTGCCGTTATCAGTGACGCCAGCGGACGAACAATGGTTCACGGCTGTAATCCGCCGCCCGGCTCCGAGCCAGCCTAATCCACGCGCAGTCATTAGCGAAATTCCCAGCCGCCGCCACCACAACAACACGCGGCGCCGCAGCGGGCGTCGAAGCGCTCTCTGCCACGCACACACACACACACACACACACACACACACACACACACACACACACCAACGGCGACCCGCGGCCCGCCGAAAACAAACGCCAAGCGCTGGCCGGTCCGCCCGGATTCTCTCTGGCAAATTAGTTCCTGCCGGTCTCTGTGTCTGCCTGCCGCTGTGCTCTCCCGTTCCCGAGCGCCCGCCGCCGCTTTTCCCGGGATTATTGAATTAAACAATGGCTAGCGGCCACGGATCCACCACCATTGTGGCCGCTGCTGATAGTCCGCCGCGCGGCGTCGGGTCGCGCCCCGCTCTGTTGGTAGGCCTGCGAATCGGGCGGGAAGCGCCCATTACGTTTGGCGTCGGGGATTCCCCTTAACAGTCTGCACCAACAGCGACTTGTACATACAAATGTAGATGAGACGATAAAAAAAGCACGAATCTACGAAACGATATAAGTGTACATTACAGGACTCGCATGTTCCTCTCTGTGTAATCAAGTTCTCGTCAAGGCATTGTTTCACAATTGGAGAAAAAATTTGTAATACCTGTGTAAACGCATTTTTACTGGCATCTGATGATTAGCGACAAGTAAACCGGATATTTTGCATAATACTTTAAGGCGGATTTTTTGGCAGGTCCATAGCAGATGAACTGGTCGTATTCTGTTACAGCATTTCTCGTGCAGAACAGCGGTGGTTTTTAGTAATTTAAAATGAACGTAAGCAGTCCCTACCACAAGGAAATCTTCATTTGTGGTTACCGGTTTATATCAGTTACTGCCCATCTTCAGATCTTATAAGATGTTAGTAGACAGTAGCGGTGAACTGAACAGGCGTTACGAAATCCACGAAAGTTAACTGCCCAATTTGTGACAACTTGAGACAGTGTTTAAAGAGGTCAGCTATACGTTTTGCAAAAATACCTATCAACTGTAGCATCGGTTCATTAAGAGGGACCACAGAAAACAGCGAAGTTGTCTTCAGGAAAAGGAGAGAAAGCCTGAGGCAGAGAAATGTGCCTTTGACAACGTGCTAGCGCCCATTAAATAAAAACCATAAAGGACGCAAAGACCGGCAGTGAATGCCTACGTTGGGGTCCCAGCTCTACGATATTTCTGAACCGGGGCAAAACTAGGTAGTGGCGCCGCCCCCTCCACCCCCCTCCCCAACCTCACGCCACCATCACGAATGCTCCTCTAGCGTTTGAGATAGGACGTCAAAAATGTTACAAAATATGTTAATCTGTAGAACACATCTTTCTGAAGAGTTTGATGTATAAAACATATATGTTGGAGGAAACGTTAGACATGTTACTGGGGCTAAAGTGTGCTAAAGTACACTGCCACACCTCTTCACCCAGCATTCTTCTGTCACACGTCATCGCTCTATGGAATTCAAACACGTGTATTTAGTAATGGAAGGAATCAAACCTATGTTCAGAACAATGGAAATTGAAGTGCAATTTGGAACTTCTCCTACTCCCAGTTGGCCGGTTAGACATCCTAACCCCTTACAAAAACTCACAGTTAATACGGGGTGTAATTATTTGTGACTGGGGGAATAAGAACTCTTCAGAAAAGTTGCACTCTTTATTGTTTATTAGCTAATAACTTTCGCTTTTGTGTGACATAAAATTAAATATAGGAGACATAAAACTAGTAAAGACAAGAGGCAAGCTAGACAGTACACATTTCATCAATCCTTAGGTCCCAGCATTATTTCCTTGCAATTTGATACAGCTTTACATGGTGTACTTTCCTTTCTGCGAAAGAATGTATTGCTTTAACGGAGTTCGAGAAGCGTATCGCAACATAAAAATCAAAATGTTGTTATCTAATACTGGGAAAAGCTGTTAATACGAATATTACTCAGGAGCGGTGTGGTTACTCTATTTGATTACGTCAATTTCTTTTTTAACTGTCTGCGAGATAAAACGAAACACGCCTTTCTAATATTCCAGCAATTGTAACACATGCCAAATAAACAAGATTGTTTGGGCACCAATGATTATTTTTATCATCTTCATTTTCATAAATAACACAACAGAATATAATTCACGAAGTACCAGTATCAAATGCCTATTATGCCTATCACAAGCAAAAAATAGGAAATAGTTTCACGTTTCATTCATATGCTCCAGTTTCTCAAGAGTGAGATCGAAACTAGTAGTAGTACAAAATTTTTACGTAAATTTGGGATCGTCATATTCTTTACTTTCTTGTCCTTTCTCGTTCTAACAAACAATCCTGTCACCACTAATAATGTACTGTACCTGCCAGTATCAAAACTTATTCCCTGTTTAACTTCACTAACCCTGTCAGAATCACTGGTTTAGTTACCCCCGCGTTTATTCTCGGGTTAGGCGTTATTGTGTGTCCATAGAAAGCGTTTCGCGCGCTATTCCAAGAACAGAACTTAGCAGCTACTAGCTGTGTGCTGACCCCTAGTAGATTAGAGATCTGGCATACATTCTGTACCAAAAGTCCATTTTCTTCGATACACCGAGAAAGTAATATGTAATCTTTCTTTACCTGTTATACCTACTAGTCGTTTATTTCCACTCAGATAATTTGAATTTACGGACTTAGCTAGTAAGTATAACAATACTTTCCAGAATGAGATTTTCACTCTGCAGCGGAGTTTGCGCTGATATGAAACTTCCTGGCAGATTAAAACTGTGCGCCCGACCGAGACTCGAACTCCTTTGCCTTTCGCGGGCAAGTGCTCTACCAACTGAGCTAGCGAAGCACGACTCACGCCCGGTACTCACAGCTTTACTTCTGCCAGTATCTCGTCTCCTACCTTCCAAACTTTACAGAAGCTCTCCTGCGAACCTTGCAGAACTAGCACTCCTGAAAGAAAGGATATAGCGGAGACATGGCTTAGCCACAGCCTGGGGGATGTTTCCAGAATGAGATTTTCACTCTGCAGCGGAGTGTGTTCTGATATGAAACTTCCTGGCAGATTAAAACTGTGTGCCCGACCGAGACTCGAACTCCTTTGCCTTTCGCGGGCAAGTGCTCTACCAACTGAGCTACCGAAGCACGACTCACGCCCGGTACTCACAGCTTTACTTCTGTCAGTATCTCGTCTCCTACCTTCCAAACTTTACAGAAGCTCTCCTGCGAACCTTGCAGAACTCGCACTCCTGAAAGAAAGAATATAGCGGAGACATGGCTTAGCCACGGCCTGGGGGATGTTTCCAGAATGAGATTTTCACTCTGCAGCGGAGTGTGCGCTGATATGAAACTTCCTGGCAGATTAAAACTGTGTGCCCGACCGAGATTCGAACTCGGGACCTTTGCCTTTCGCGGGCAAGTGCTCTACCAAATGAACTGGGAGCTGGAAGGTAGGAGACGAGATACAGGTACAAGTAAAGCTGTGAGTAGCGGGCGTGAGCCGTGCTTCGGTAGCTCAGTTGGTAGAGCACTTGCCCGCGAAAGGCAAAGGTTCCCAGTTCGAGTCTCGGTCCGGCACACAGTTTTAATCTGCCAGGAAATTTTATAACAGTACTTATCAACCACGCACCCTTCGGGTTTATTCGTCTCAGGTCGTATAGCCGTGTCCCCTTTTGTCTGCCGGAAATTTTTTTATTTCTTGAAGCGATGGGGATTCCCCTAGCAGAAACATCAAGTACATTATGTACGAATTCAAAAATCAACCCATGGTTCGTTCAGAGATCAACTTAGGATGTGTTCAAAAATGTTCAAAAAGCAACAGGGATGCGTTTCAAAATCTTGAATAATCAATAGACCAACGTGCCCTAGATGCTAGGCGCTTTGTGAAACAAGGTTTTTTTCTTCAAGAATTTGAATTTGGCGCCCCTGAAATTGCCACCCTGGGCGGATACCATAATTTGCACCCCCTGCAAATCTGCTGTACGAATGCGTTATTGGCCAATATTTTCTTAAAGTTAAATACATGTCAGTTTCATAGTAACAGTCATTCAGAGCATGTGTTTTGCCACACCGGTTGTCCTGTGCACAGCTGTCATATCGCTCTGCTAGCTTACAGGGTGTTTCAAAAATGACCGGTATATTTGAAACGGCAATACAAACTAAACGAGCAGCGATAGAAATACACCGTTTGTTGCAATATGCTTGGGACAACAGTACATTTTCAGGCGGACAAACTTTCGAAATTACAGTAGTTACAATTTCCAACAACAGACGGCGCTGCAAGTGATGTGAAAGATATAGAAGACAACGCAGTCTGTTGGTGCGCCATTCTGTATGTCGTCTTTCTGCTGTAAGCGTGTGCTGTTCACAACGTGCAAGTGTGCTGTAGACAACATGGTTTATTCCTTAGAACAGAGGATTTTTCTGCTGTTGGAATTCCACCGCCTAGAACACAGTGTTGTTGCAACAAGACGAAGTTTTCAACGGAGGTTTAATGTAGCCAAAGGACCGAAAAGCGATACAATAAAGGATCTGTTTGAAAAATTTCAACGGACTGGGAACGTGACGGATGAACGTGCTGGAAAAGTAGGGCGACCGCGTACGGCAACCACAGAGGGCAACGCGCAGCTAGTGCAGCAGGTGATCCAACAGCGGCCTCAGGTTTCCGTTCGCCGTGTTGCAGCTGCGGTCCAAATGACGCCAACGTCCACGTATCGTCTCATGCGCCAGAGTTTACACCTCTATCCATACAAAATTCAAACGCGGCAACCCCTCAGCGCCGCTGCCATTGCTGCACAAGAGACATTCGCTAACGATATAGTACACAGGATTGATGACGGCGATATGCATGTGGGCAGCATTTGGTTTACTGACGAAGCTTATTTTTACCTGGACGGCTTCGTCAATAAACAGAACTGGTGCATATGGGGAACCGAAAAGCCCATTGTTGCAGTCCCATCGTCCCTGCATCCTCAAAAAGTACTGGTCTGGGACACCATTTCTTCCAAAGGAATCATTGGCCCATTTTTCAGATCCGAAACGATTACTGCATCACATTCTTCGTGAATTTGTGGCGGTACAAACTGCCTTAGACGAGACTGCGAACACCTCATGGTTTATGCAAGATGGTGCCCAGCCACATCGCACGGCCGACGTCTTTAATTTCCTGAATGAATATTTCGATGATCGTATGATTGCTTTGGGCTATCCGAAACATACAGGAGACGGCGTGGATTGGCCTCCCTATTCGCCAGACATGAACCCCTGTGACTTGAAAGACCAGGTGTACCGCCAGAATCCAGAAACAATTGAACAGCTGAAGCAGTACATCTCATCTGCATGTGAAGCCATTCCGCCAGACACGTTGTCAAAGGTTTCGTGTAATTTCATTCAGAGACTACGCCATATTATTGCTACGCATGGTGGATATGTGGAAAATATCGTACTATAGAGTTTCCCAGACCGCAGCGCCTTCTGTTGTTGAAAATTGTAACTACTGTAATTTCGAAAGTTTGTCTGCCTGAAAATGTACTGTTGTCCCAAGCATATTGCAACAAACGGTGTATTTATATCGCTGCTCGTTTAGTTTTTATTGCCGTTTCAAATATACCGGTCATTTTTGAAACACCCTGTAGCTGCCAGTTGCCAGTGAGGTGACAATTGCGACGTGTTGTTGAATTTTTGCCTCGTCAGTCCTAAAAGATTTGAGACTGGAGTAGAAGTAAGCGATAGAGGTTTTTCGTCTATATAGACGTGGCTAGGGAAACAGCTGTTGTCGACTGCTTTTACTGCACCGCCGGGGGGGTAACTTTTAAAACACTCGCATTCAGATTTGTTGTACAGCACGGCGAAGTGACTTGTGTGTTAACATCAGAGGAACCACAACTAGAATTTTTTTTAACTTGTCAAGCTTCATTGCTTCCTTCAATGTTCTGTCAGTGCGGACTGGCTCCAGTTGTGTTCGGTTATAATGACTATATCTCCCCTCCTAGTGTGTTCATAATTTGTTTATCACTGTCTCTGGATTAAAGAGGTGTTTGATGTAGGCCTATGTTTGGGTGCCCTAAGTACAGTGTTATTGCAGTTTTAGTTTGGATCTGACATTAATTAATGCCTATCCTATGGTTATAAAAAATTACGGTCATTTTGCTTAACATTGTCAAATATTCGTAGATATTTATATAGATACGTGAAATTTTTGCTGTGTATATGCTGTATCCATAATCTGAAATTCTCTGTTATTAATGTGTATATTTTATCCATTGCCGTGTTTAATATGACTTTTTTAAGTGTTGTAGTTACTATATACGGCGAGTATAATAACCGAAGGTTTTCCAAGTCACATTTTACCAGGCTACCAGGCGTTCCGCACCTCCACTACAGGTTACTAAGACCAGTTCTTTATTGTAGATTGGCTACAGTAACGCACGTTGTTTTAAACTCTTTAAGTGTAAGTGTGGTACATGATTAATTCCTTGTCTCTGTAGGTAAGACTCACGACACTGAACTTTTATGTATTTAATAGTTTTTGTGTGACACTGGCTTCAAAATTAAATAATTAGGTTTTTTTCTGTAAATGTAGTATTTGGTATGGCAGCATTCACTTCCAGCCCCTCGCTCCCCAGCTACGCCACTTGAATTTCCGTTATGTTGTGAAAGCGTTGAAGCGTTGAACCTTCGTGTGCGTTTGTACACTTCGTCTTTTCGTGGTGGGTTCGTCGTGATAACAAATCTCGACGCGAGCGATAATTTTTGCAGAAAGGAATTGTCCGTGTTGTGCTTTTCCATCGAGTTACGGTAGAAGTCCTTGAATGATTGGTTTCGTTCGAGAGTGAAGATGTGCGGGAAAAACTTAGCACGCACTTTGCTCCTTGTCAAAACATTCTGGTGAATGTCCTGAGCATTTGTTTCAGAGATGTTGCTCCACGGCGATATGTGAAATAACAACGTTGTGTTCGCACGTCCAATGTCTGTTCACAAATGACTTATCGAATGTACATCTATTGTTTACAGTTTACAGTTGTTCCTTAAAGCTGCCACCGTAAGTACCTCGTTGATGTCAATTATAAAGTGAGTCTCGCAACTTTTCCCACGGACAATGTAGTTGCTATCTTTATCGTGCAGTATCTTTCTCATTTTCTTTTTTTTTTTTTTTTTTTTTTTTACGGGATACGTGAAACTATCGGTGAAATTCCTTAGAAAAGTGATAAAGTCATTAAAGTCCTGCAAAATGAATTTCGTTATGTATGTAAATGGTTACTCAGTACGGAACCGCTCGACTGCTTGTAACAGCGAACGGGCAAAATCAACCCTTTCCACGTTAATCATTTCGTTATTTTGATTTAGGTATAGAGTTCCTTTTCGATAGCTCTATTCTCCAGAGAACCACTCACAAATCCCAGTTGATCATCCACCCTATGTTCAAACTGACAGAAGTCACAATTTTTCGCACCGGACAAGTGTTATTAAATGGCTGTTATATTTTCTTTCCAACTGTACAAACATCAATTCTTGTAGTTCATATCTTCATATAAAATAGAGAGTAATCCACCCCGTATCTGGGCGTTAAATTGTGGGTTTGAAGGAGACAAAGGTGGTAGTTTAAGAAGTTTTAATTTACTTCATTGGGTGATTAACACAAATTTGCTAGTCTCACTCTCACCGAACCACACTTCAAGAGACATAGTGACCGAAAAACGTTGTTATTATGTCGAAAAGCATTAGATCTTTCAGATATGAAATGCTTTTATTTCGTACTCAGAAATCTGAGAGTCACTAATGACATGAAAGACGAACTGACGAGTGAAAACCGTATGTATACAACGTAAGTGGTCTAGCGCATATGAAATATGGACATATCTTTTAACTGCAAACGTGGTTCAACTATTGTTGTTCCTCATCGGTTACTACCTGAAACAAAATACGCACAGGTATTCGCACGTAGAATTCCCTTTCTCATGCAGCCTATCAAAGCTGTAAACAGAATTAGCCACAAAAATAACAACTGCATTAAAATATGTATCAGAGTGCACAAATCACACACCAGCAGTTAACGAACAAAATCGTTTCAGATCTGCCATAAGAGGAATTATCACCACAAGTGTCAAGCCAACTAACACAGAGGCTTTCCGATAAACTTGAACTGTGATACATGTTCTGTCATGTATGCTCAATCTTCGTATTCCTGTGCTGAAACGGCCTTCTTTGTAGTGAATCTCCCCTCTAGCAAATAAAGCCCTTCTGTACGTTCAAAACTTGGCCTAGCTATAGACATGTTTATCACAGTGTATGGAAGCAGACGACAAAGCATAATGTAAGAAACTTAGCTGCCCGACTAGTGTTGTGGGTACCAAATAAAGATTTCCAAAAGGTCGCCAAAGATTTTCAAGAGGTTACCTGAAACATCAAGGCATAGAAAAGAAAGCAAAAACCATTTGAGAGAACTGTGTAAGAGAAAAGTAATAGTTATGAGATTGTTGAGACAAATAAAAACGGAAAGTTAACTGATTAGAATACAAGACCAGACCACAACGACTTGTAATCCACATTTAAAAATATTTACGAAGGGGAACAACAGAACAAGCTACATCAAATGTCATTTTAGAAGGACACTGGATCCATAATTACAAACAACATTTTGCCTTTGCACAGTAACAACAATTGCATAGGTCAGAAGGTCGAGAGACATTTGTAGACGGGGAGAATGAAGCCTAAATTCCAACTAATGAAATAATTAAATTACATCTGGAACTATGGAGATTCACTAAAATCATTAATATACACACGAAATATATAGTAACGGAGAAACAAGTGTCAAAATTTCATTATTAAATTCTATCTACACTACTTGCCATTAAAAATGCTACACCACGAAGATGACGTGCTACAGACGCGAAATTTAACCGACAGGAAGAAGATGCTGTGATATGCAAATGATTAGGTTTTCAGAGCATTCACACAAGGCTGGCGCCGGTGGCGACACCTACAACGTGCTGACATGAGGAAAGTTTCCAACCGATTTCTCATACACAAACAGCAGTTGACCGGCGTTGCCTGGCGAAACGTTGTTGTGATGCCTCGTGTAAGGAGGAGAAATGCGTACCATCACGTTTCCGACTTTGACAAAGGTCGGATTGTAGCCTATCGCGATTGCAGTTTATCGTATCGCGACACTGCTGCTCGCGTTTGTCGAGATCCAATGACTGTTAGCAGAATATGGAATCGGTGCGTCCAGGAGGGTAATACAGAACGCCATGCTGCATCCCAACGGCCTCGTATCACTAGGTCGAGATGACAGGTATCTTATCCACATGGCTGTAACGGATCGTGCATCCACGTCCTGAACCTTAAGTCATCAGATGGGGACGTTTGCAAGACAACAACCATCTGCACTAACAGTTCGACGACGTTTGCAGTAGCACGGACTATAAGCTCGGAGACCATGGTTCCGGTTACCCTTGATGCTGCATCACAGACAGGAGCGCCGGCCGGTGTGGCCGTGCGGTTAAAGGCGATTCAGTCTGGAACCGCGTGACCGCTACGGTCGTAGGTTCGAATCCTGCCTCGGGCATGGATGTGTGTGATGTCCTTAGGTTAGTTAGGTTTAAGTAGTTCTAAGTTCTAGGGGACTTATGACCACAGATGTTGAGTCCCATAGTGCTCAGAGCCATTTGAACCATTTTGAACAGACAGGAGCGCCTGCCATGGTGTACTCAATGACGAACCTGGATGCACAATGGCGTAATTTTTTCGGATGAATCCTGGTTCTCTTTACAGCATCATGATGGACGCATCCGTGTTTGGCGACATTGCGGTGAACGCTGGTTGGAAGCGTGTATTCGTTATCGTCATACTGGCGTATCACCCGGCGTGATGGTAGGAGGTGCCATTGCTTACACGTCTCGGTCACCTCTTGTTCGCATTGACTGCACTCTGAACAGTGGACGTTACATTTCAGATGTGTTACGACCCGTGGTTGTGCCCTTCATTCGATTCCTGCGATCCTGCCTCGGCCATGGATGTGTGAGATGTCCTTAGGTAATTTAGGTTTAAGTAGTTCTAAGTTCTAGGGGACTGATGACCTCCGATGTTAAGTTCCATAGGGCTCAGAGCTATTTGAAATATTTTTTGATCCCTACGAAGTCCTACATTTCAGCAGGATAATGCACGACCGCATGTTGTAGGTCTTGTACGGGCCTTTGTGGATACAGCAGCCCTGGCCAGCACATTCTTCAGATCTCACACTAACTGAAAACGTCTGGTCATTGGTAGCCGAGCAACTGACTCGTCACAATACGCCATTGTCGAAGCTGCAAGGGCAGCTGTACCTGTACACGCCATCCAAGGTCTGTTTGACTCAATGCCCAGGCGTATCAAGGCCGTTATTAAGGCCAGAGGTGGTTGTTCTGGGTATTGATTTCTCAGGATCTATTTGGCCAAATGGCGTGAAAGTGTAATCACATGTTGGTTCTAGTATAATATTTTTGTCCAATGAATAGCCGTTTATCATCTGCATTTCTTCTTGGTGTAGCAATTTTAATGGGCAGTAGTGTAAAAACTGTTTGCATTGACAATGAATTCAAATAGCTGGAAATGTACTGTTGGAAGACCAAGGTGGAATCAGAAAATGAAGGTGCATCACTCATGCGGCGTCAGAAAAGGCCTCGGAAGGCCCAACGGTACAGACCGACCGCCGTGTCTTCATGATCCGACTGGCGTTATCACTTGTGGATATGGAGGGTCGTGGTGCCAGCACAACGCTGTGCCTGCTGTTGTCAGTTTTCGTGACATGGAACCGTTACTACTCGATTAAGTAGCTCATAAGTTGGTATCACGAAGCTGAATGTTCCCCAGCGGCGCAGCAGAGCATGGCAGCTCGGATGGTCAGCAGCCCACGTGCCAACGTCTCCCGGCATTGGTTAAATTCGATGTCCTGGCACGAGCTGGTGTGTCCTCCGATGGCACTTCCTTTGACAATACGTTATGTGTCATCAATAAGTAATACAATGAAACAGAGACTATTTTTTTGCTCTGCGTGGTAGCCATACCTCTGGGTTAACAGACAAAATCTGTTTGGAATATAACAGCAAATCGGCATTTGAAGTAACTTTATAAGTACCTCAGATGAGTTCAATTAACACCGTAATAACCATTAACAATAACTTTAAAGAAACGTAATCACGAATTTACACTGAAATGTCGATTTTATGCTCTAATTTAAGATTTTTGTATCGATAAAATCAGCTGCAAGAAAACGCAATGAAATGAAGCAAAAACCAAAATACTGCGATATGAAAATTTCATTTTTTGAAACCAGTCCCTGAAAGTAATTGAAAGAAAGAAAAAAACCGTTACAGTTATTATAGACCATAAAAAAATAGAATTCCATTATTCGGCATGCGAAATATCAGCTTACTCGTACTACAAAGGTTCAGATACAAATCTCAAGAAATACAGGCGGATAAATGGGTAGATGTAGTGGATGCAGGAGAAAATGAAGTTTCTGATTCCTGTGATAGGTGTATGCTTAGGAAATCGAATCAAAAGTGTTGTCCCATGAAAATCACTTGTAGCTATAAATAAAACTCGAGAACATATGAAACAGTACCAGTCAGATTGCTGTTACACTTAACTAGAACGCACACTGAGGGGCAATCACTGTAAGAATTACGCTACACTCCAACAAGATGATTACATTAGGTATGCTCGCTGATATAATGAGGAAAACAGTTCTTCCTTTGACAGGTCCCTCGTCTTGAAGAAAATGTTCTAAAAAGTACCAAGTGGTCATAATTAAAGTGCAATCACTCACGAACGTCCAGTGTGGGCTGTAATTATCGTGTGTCAGCGAAACTTGGTAGATATTCTGATGAATTAGGGCGGAAGCAGTATACGCTGAAAAAAAGAGTTCCAATATTGGCAACTAGGTGCAAATCTAGCACTGTGCAAGAAAGAGGTGCAGAAACATTTAAATTTGTAATGTATTAGGAACAGATAGTGGATCAGGAACGAGACATTGACAGATAAGGTCAATCAAGTAAAAGGTATAACGTTGAGTTTATTATTAAACGCCGCTTACACAATTTGCTCCATATAAGCATCAGAGGCGTCGAAGAGATGCTGCATCCGTTAAACGGCATGCTGCTCGCAGCAGTTCCGATCGAATTCGAGCAGTGTGTTCCTGTATTCTGTACTCACATCAGACAGAGACCGAAAGTCCCCTTGGTAAAAGAATTCTTACAGATATCCCCAGAGCCAAATGTCACGTGGGTTCAGATTAGATGATCTGGCAGGCCCTACATCTGGAAAACCTCTGGAGGTAAGACGTTCCTGCAAGGTTACACTGAGCAGATATTTCACTGGGCGAGTGACGAGATGTTACCACATCTCGCATGAAATAACAGTGGTTTCCACGCGGTTGCTTTCTTCCAAAGCATGAATCACATGCTGTACAAGGAGGCCTCGCTAGCATGCAGACGTCATAGTACACCTGACAACCCTCTGGGTGTTTCCCTTTCAAAGAAGAACAGAACGAGAATAAAGATACTTATGAGTCCTCACAACACCGTCAGTTATCTTCGTGCACAACACGATGTTTAACAGTATCGCAGATTTGGCAGTTCTGCGTATTCACTTCCCCCTGCAGTGTAAAATGTGCCTCGACATTTCGTAGAACATTGCCCGGCCACATGTCATCCATATCAATTCGTGGCAGAAACCAAAGACCAAATTCAGGACGTGGCCTGCTGATGATGCAGTTTCAGTTGCTGCACTATCAGGATTTTGTACGGGTTCCGGAGTAATACAGACTGCAAAACTTTCTTTACTGTTGACTATGGGATGGACAATCCTCGTGACACTGCACGATCACCAGCACTACCTGGGGCACACCATGTATGGTCAGTTACAGCAACAGCAACCTCGGCAATAACATCCACCGGGATAAGACGCCTTCCTCTTCCAAGCTCACCTGTCTTTTTGAATTTCGTTATCACCACTGAATGATGTAGGGGCTCTCCGCAGACTTCTCAGTCGGCGATACTCTATACTGCAGCAGTGTAACTGCAGCCATTCACATAAGACAATTTCACTAACAGCACACCGTCTCTGTTCTCAGCAACCATACAGTTCACTCACATTATGGCTTGTCAAATGAAGTGCGGATGTCACACGGTTAATATAAGCAGTGGACAACGCCAGACTTGCATCTGGTTGCCACAATTGAAATTTATTTATTGTCTAGTACAAATCAGTTCCTCATCAACGCAACAGCATCTCTACGACGTTTCACTACCATAGGATAATTACAGCCCATTCTGGGCTTCAGTGAATCGCTGCACTTCAATCAACCATGGTGGCGGTCAGCTTAAACAACACTTACGTTGAAACTATAATTTATAGTTTATTTCTTGTATACTACACTTTATAAGAGGGAAATATTACAATAAGCTTCACTTGTAGTGGTTTGGTACTGCGAACAAATTATATTTGAAGTTACCGTGTATGTGCTATCGAAACGATATAAGAGTTCAAGGAGCCTGCAGTCATGAAATTGTCTGTCTAATATGGGGCACGTATGCATTCTGACAACAGAGAGGAACGATAACCGCTCTTGAATCTGTGGGAAATCAGAACTGGAGATGGAAACCGTAACCCACAACTCCGTATGAGACATTTGACCCGCAATATTCTCAAAAATTACGACACGGACTGACATGCTGTGATTACAGAGGTAAAAGTCACTTAAAATTTACCACTGAGCAATAAAACAGTAACCCTTCGACACTGCTAATCGGATTGAGGATCATGAGTCTGAAACTTGGTTTATTAGCAAGACACAGGATTTTTCTTTAGCAAAGAACTGACATCACTTTCCTGAAATTTAATATCGAATGTATTTCATTTCCAGGTAGAATGACACGAGCTTACGCTATGTCACTGTAATTGAACGTCTGTTGATTACTGAAATGCCAGAGTGGATGAATTGTAAATCAGCATCACCTCTTTTGTTTGTAAAGGGAATTGTTTGCACTGGGATTGCAATGTTAATGAAAGCTAAATAACCTAATCCGCAGTTTCCGTAGTAATGTCAATGTACATTCACAACTCATCTTCGAATGGAACCAATTTACATAAGAAACCACAAACGAATGAACAGTTTATGGCAGATGCCATATAACCCGTCGATATCGTTTTAGTTCCTTGTTAGTGCATTGTAAATGGTGCATGAGATGAAAGACGGTTGGAAAAAACTTGGTACAGGACCTAATCCTCGTATTTTACAAGGTAAAATATTGTGAAAAATACATGCAATGGAATTTTTTTTACCATCCTTCACTAATACGAACTTGCGTTCCATCACTTACTGACATCTTCGTGGACGGAAAGTCAAACAGCAATTCTCAGTTTATTATTTCTGTGTCTCCTTTGTTAATTCTTTTATGTGACGCCTCCATATTGACGATCAACACTCACGAAACCGTAGAATATGTTTTAAAGCGGCCACCTTATTGTTCTTGGACTGAGGTCTGCTTTCCTAAGTACAACATCTGTTTGGTGATTCTATCTTAAATCGTTCCTAATGTATGGCGTTTGATATCTTAGGCCTGTGACTCATTTAATCAATCGTTACGCGTCAACTGTCGCCCAGCCCCACGCCCTCACACTCATACATACACAAATGCATGCACATACGCAGGCACGAGCGAGTGCGAGCAAGCACGGGTGCTGTGTGTGTGTGTGTGTGTGTGTGTGTGTATACGTAAAGTCGCTTAGAGCGCTGTTCTGTTTCAAGTTTTCTGAGACAGTACAGTAACTGCCGGCCGGGGTGGCCATGCGGTTCAAGGCGCTACAGTCTGGAACCGCGCGACCTCTACGGTCGCAAGTTCGAATCCTGCCTCGGGTATGTATGTGTGTGATGTCCTTAGGTTAGTTAGGTTTAAGTAGTTCTAAGTTCTAGGGGACTGATGACCTTAGAAGTTGAGTCCCATAGTGATCAGAGCCATTTGAACCATTTAGTACAATATCTTACATACTTGGTGTAGTATGTCATGACATTTCTGGAACATCCTATATATTACTCGACGGTGTTGCAGAGCTGTATGTAACGCTCTGAGAAGGTTACAAGCGCAGCAATCGGACACCGCCTGTCAGCCTTTTCGACTTACATAAGCACGTACTAAATTTCCGTCAATTGGCGCTAACGAAATCCCCTTTTAATGTTACATTACACGGATTTGCTCTTTACAACGACGGTACTGCACGAGCTAAGCATGTAGGCCATGAAACTAGCACAAACGTACGTTACAGGGTGTGGGTGTGTAGGTGTACGCAACTGTCGTCCAATCCTTCTTAGAGCCCGGAAACATCTTTTCATTAGCAGAGACAGGCGACGTTCAGTTGCTACAGACACGAAAGAATCAACAATATCAGGGACTAGTTCACATATAGCAAATGAACTCTAAATGCTTTCTCTCAAAAGATTTAATACAAATAACACGAAAGCTTAGGCATTATGGAATTATATTAGATTTAATATACCGCAACAAGCGGAATGACACCCTTCAGGATGCCTACATTTAAACTAACAAAAGTTATTGTGAGACAGTTGCAGTGATAGTGTTTATTGAAGTACAAACGACAACTAAAACCGGTAGAAAGCCTACGTTTAAACGTAGTAGTTTTGTATCTAAAGAAGAAATCGAAACCTTTCCATCTATGTGTGAGCATGAAGAGGAACTGGCGCTCACATTCGACGAATAGTTGACTTACAATTACCTACTAGAACAGTTGGTATGAGATGGCTGCACCATGAATACAGTGTCTGTAAAGAAGCTTCTAAATAAACAGCGACTACTTCACAGTAGATTTAAAACGAAAATGTAATAAACAGAGAGATGTTAAACGGAAGGCGTTTGATGCTTTCAAAACTATGATTGCAGAATTTTATCAAAACACCACTCAAAAGCCGAAAAGAAATGCTAGTCATTCTAGTCGTATGTAAAGACTGTCAGTGGATCCAAAGTTAGTGTCAAGACACTCTTGGATAACACAATAACTGAAACAGCAGAGCACTGAATACCAAAGTAAAAGCGTTCAACCTTGTTATATTTTGACTAAAGTTCAGTCTTGATCACGTCATGTGTGTTTTAATGATACAGGTAACCGGTTTCGGTTCTGCACAACATAAAAAAAAAAAATTATTAAATTGACATCGATTATTATAAAAACTATTAGATCGATGATTTAAAAAAAAATTAATCAGTAGTCTCATCAGTTATTCAGATATACATAATGTGGAACGTACTCTTGGCTGCTACCCTACTGCTATAAAGAATATTGCTATAAAAACTACTGTTAAAATAAGACGATTCTGCAGCATCTAACAAAGATGCAATTGTGATGTAGGCGACTCGGTATAATCGATATATACCACAACGCCACGGATTTTCACATCTTTGATGTAACTGGCACTGTAATAGTATTAAGGTTGCCCATAGAGGGCACAACTGTTACACATCATAGTTCACTGTTTTTCTCCAAAATATAAATAAGCTGTAGACATACTAACTATCTGTTAATCAGACATTTAAATGAATCAATTTTATGTTATTAGTATATTTCCAACTTTTATACTTTGACGATGGCGTCATATTATGAACGCCGATTGGCAGTTGTGAAGTAGTGTGACAGGAAGTAGGCGGAGCCTCTGCATATTTAAGCTCGTGCTCAGCACTCATAACCATCAGTTGACTGCGTAGCAGCGAGGAGAACTCTGCCTACTATCCTAAGGGAGCCGTGGGTATAATTAATTTTATTTTATCTTGTTAAATTTTGACATCATTAGACACTTTCATCTTATTTAAAGATTGGTATCTAGTATTTCTTAAAATTTATCCACAGGTCTGATGATGGTTTTGTAGAAAGAACCGAAACCGGTTACCTGTATCATTAAAACATACATGACGTGATCAAGACTGAACTTTAGTCAAAATATAACAATTAATTGATCACTGCTTTCCAAAAATGTTTACCAAAATCGTTCAACCTTGGTTTCAATCAATCCTATACAAATGAAATAACTGGAGCACCACCTCATTGTAATTTTAGCACACCTGCATAGATAGCCGACCGAAGTGGCCGAGCGGTTCTAGGTGTGTAAGTCTGGAACAGCGCGAACGCTACGGCGTTACGGTCGCAGGTTCGAATCCTGCCTGGGGCAGGGATGTTAGGTTAGTTAGGCTTAAGTAGTTCTAAGTTCTAGGGGACTGATGACCTCAGAAGTTAAGTCCCATTGTGCTCAGAGCCGTTTGAACCATTTGCAAAGATGACTAATATGAATATTAGTTCTACTGGTTCAAAATGGTTCAAATGGCTCCGAGCACTAGGGACTTAACTGCTAAGGTCATCAGTCCCCTAGAACTTAGAACTACTTAAACCCAACTAACCTAAGGACATCACACTCATCCATGCCCGAGGCAGGATTCGAACCTGCGACCGTAGCGGTCACGCGGTTCCAGACCGTATCGCATAGAACCGCACGGCCACCGCGGCCGGCGTTGCACTGGTGACGAGAAACACGTGAAATCTATAAATCAGGACAAAGCACGAGGGCCAGTTGGTCTGTGTGTAAGATTCTGTATAGAATTTCCGTCTGAAATAGCCTCTCTTTTTAACCATCGAACTAAACGCTGTACTTAGTAGCTGAAAGATAGCACAGGACCCACCTATCAACAGAAAGAGTAGCATAAGTGACGTGCAGAACTACTGTGCATTACGAGTGACATCCATTATTACTGATATCTGTTATCACGGGTGTCTTCCATGTTAACTAGCATCGATTCTGGAATCATGGGTCTTTCAAACCCAAGTCGCGCTTTCGTCGCGTCACTTCCTGGAAGACTCTGGGAAAGCCACAAGGAAGATGCAGTATTTTTCCACTTCCGAAACCAGTACTACGACAATGCTTATTGAGAAAGGCACTATCGTATGGTACATGAAACATAATTTGTGAGTGAAAGAAGATTTTCTTTTGGAAGGAAGAATGAATCATCTTCTTATGGACTGTGAGTCATCGACTTACGTTCAAGTAACTTCACGCCTTACATACGGAATTTTGTTCGGACTCTTTCTCTTCACATTCTATAATAATAGGGTGACCGACAGTTTTAATACTAGCCTCTTACTGTTTATCTGCCTATCTGGTAGATTACTCTCTAACGAACGCTGGTCTGGTATTCTTTGTGTGGTTGATAAGATTTCAAACTGTAGCATAAACTGGGAACTTACTTTAAATGATCCGAAATTTAGAAAAACTGTATACTTCTCAGAACACAATAACTAGCCATCAGTGGAAATGAAACTGGGATGAACTGATAACGAAAACGACAATGAGAAACGCGAACTGGCACTCGCATTCAAGCTGAAGATGGTTGCATTTGATTATAATTGTATTCTATAAGCACTCATTGTCAGTCCGTTCCCATGTAGGTTTCGAAATCCCACTGACTGTGGACAGAATGATGGGGCTCCTAACAACAATAGCTGTGTGCATTTTGTCGCTATTTTTAGCCCGACCTCGTACCGACAAGGGGAATGGGAAGGGGAAGAGACGAGGGAGCATGTTTCACTTAAGCCTAGTTTCCGTTGTTCGTATGCTGGAAGAACGAGTTACCGAAGCGAGGTTACAGCGTGAAGTCATTGTAATTTCTGTGTTTCAATACGGCTCGCAAATTCATAAACAGCGCCGAAAATTTTTGCCACAATTTTTGACAGGCTACACTTAAATCGCAAAGGAGGCCAATAACGCCGTATAATAGGAAGACGTACAGACTATACACTGGCTGTGAAATCGAGGGGCAGGACATGCTCTGGGCTCGTCCAAGGATGTAGCCAGTGTTTTGTCAAAGAGAGTCAAATTTATTAAAGACGGCATAAAGAAGGCCTATGATTTTTATTTTTTTCTGGAAACACATATATTAATTTATTAATTTTATGTGCCTAAGCTATTTTCGGCAAACCTTCATGCATCTTACTTGGGGTTCAACGATTAAGCAAGAAAATCCTGACGTAAAAAGTATTACATATGTTCTCAACAGATGATACATACAGGGTGAGTCAAAAAGGAATTTATAACTTTGGAATTATATAGAAATTTATTGAAATAGCTCACGGAATTGGTAGATGTGTAGATTGAGGTTGTGCATCAGTACCCCAGTCCACCACCAGGAGCTACCCACAATTAAAATGGCAACTTTCACTGGTGCGTAGTCTGTTCTCTGTGTGTTTTCGTTTAATGAAACGAACTCTGCGACAGCTGTTCGGTACAGTGCCGCATCGAATACGCTGAGAACCTTCAACCAGGCCTACAATTTATTGTTGACGCGAGAACTTTGTTGAGACGGGTTGTTCATTGCGACATTATAAAGCACCAGGTCGCCCGTGTGTTGAAGATTATGTCGAACGTGACTGGCATTCCACAAAAGACTGGCGAATACTGCGCCGATGTTTACGCCAGAGACTGTAGAGATTCACAACGGCAAAGCCAATCGCATGGCCACCTCGCTCCCCAGACTTGACACCACTAGATTTCTCACTCTGGGATTTCATTAGAGACCTACCAAACGCATTAGCCACTCTCAAAAATGGAATCCACTCAGCGGCTGCGGCCTTGCCGCGGTGGTTACACAGGTTCCCGTGAGGTCACCGAAGTTAAGCGTTGTCGGCCGTGGTCGGCACTTGGATGGGTGACCATCCAGACCGCCATCCGCTGTTGCCATTTTTCGGGGTGCACTCAGCGTCGTGATGGAAACTGAGGAGCTACTCGACTGATGAGTAGTGGTTTCGGTCAACAATACCACCATAACCACCGGGAGAGTTGTGTGCTGAACCCACGCCCCTCCTATCCGCATACTCCTCTGAGGATAACACGGCGGTCGGATAGTCACGGTAGGCCACTCGTGGCCAGAAGACGGAGTGCTATATATATATATATATATATATATATATGGAAAAACTACAAAGAACGAAACTTGTCTAGCATGAAGAGGGAAACCAGATGACGCTATGGTTGGCGCGCTAGTGGCGCTGCCGTGGATCAAACGGATATCAACTGCGTTTCTTTTTTTAAATAGGAACCCCCATTTTTATTACATATGCGTGTAGTACGTAAAGAAATATGAATGTTTTGGTTGGACCACATTTGTCGCTTTGTGATACATGGCGCTGTAATAGTCACAAACATATGGCTCACAATTTTAGATGAACAGCTGGTAACAGGTACGTTTTCTAAATTAAATTACAGAACGTAGGTACGTTTGAACATTTTGTTTCGGTTGTTCCAATGTGATACATTTACCTTTGTGAACTTATCATTTCTGAGAACGCATGCTGTTACAACGTGATCACCTGTAAATACCACATTAATGCAATAAATGCTCAAAATGATGTCCGTCAACCTCAATGCATTTGGAAATACGTGTAATGACATTCCTCACAACAGCAAGTAGTTCGCCTTCCGTAATGCTCGCACATGCATTGACAATGCGTTGACGCATGTTGTCAGGCGTTGTCGGTGGATCACAATAGCAAATATCCTTCAATTTTGCCCACAGAAAGAAATTCGGGGACGTCAGATCCGGTGAACGTGCGGGCCGTGGAATGGTGCTTCGACGACCAATCCACCTGTCATGAAATATTCTATTCGGTGCCGCTTCAACCGCAAGCGAGGTTTGTGACGGACATCCATCATGTTGGAAGCACATCGCCATTCTGTCATGCAGTGAAACATCTTGTAGTAACATCGGTAGAACATTGCGTAGGAAATCAGCATATATTGCACCATTTAGATTGGCATCGATAAAATTGGGGCCAATTATCCTTCCTCCCATAATGCCGCACCATACATTAACCAGCCAAGGACACTGATGTTCCACTTGTCGCAGCTGTCGTGGATTTCCCGTTGCCCAGAAGTGCATATTATACCGGTTTACGTTACGTTACCGCTGTTGGTGAATGACGCTTCATCGATAAATAGAACGCGTGCAAAAAATCTGTCATCGTTCCGTAATTTCTCTTGTGCCCAGAGGCAGAGCTGTACGCGTCGTTCAAAGTCGTCGCCATGCAATTCCTAGTGCATAGAAATATGGTACGGGTGCTATCGATGTTGATGTAACATTCTCAACACCGACGTTTTTGAGATTCCCGATTCTCGTGCAGTTTCTCCGCTACTGATCTGCGGGTAACCGCGACAGCAGCTGAAACACCTACATGGGCATCATCATTTGTTGCTGGTCGTGGCTGACGTTTCACATGTGGCTGAACACTTCCTGTTTCCTTAAATAACGTAACGAGCCGGCGGACGGTCCGGACACTTGGATGATGTCGTCCATGATACCGAGCAGCATACATAGCACACGCCCGTTGGGCATTTTGATCGCAATAGCCATACAGCAACACGATATCGACCTTCCCCGCAATTGGTAAACAGTCCATTTTAACACGGGTAATGTATCACGAAGCAAATACCGTCCGTACTGGCCGAATGTTATGTGATACCACGTACTTATACGTTTGTAACTATTACAGCGCCATCTATCAAAAAGCCAAAAAAGTGGTCCAACTAAAACACTGATATTTCTTTACGTACTACACGAATATCTAATACAAAATGGGGGTTCCTATTTAAAAAAAAAAAACGCTGTTGATATCCGTTTGACCTATGGTAGCGCCACCTAGCGTGCCAACCCTAGCGCCATCTGGTTTCCCCCTTCAAGCTAGACGAGTTTCGTTCTTTGTAGTTTTTTCGTTTGACGTTTATTTCGTGAGATATTTGGCCCAGTCACTATCAATGGACCGCCCTGTATATGACTTTTGTTTAGAAATGTAGCGTTTGAATTCACTGTTCCGACGATATTATGGAAAATACCCTTCGTAGTAGAACATCTTTCCTGTAGTAAATCTTCATGACATGATGCACAAATGAATCATCTTTATGCACAGACACATAGTAGAAAACGACAGTTGCTACCCGCCTTTCAGTATCAGTATGGCTTGTAATGCCAGATGTCTTCGAAGAGATGTTCGGCAGGCTTTCGGTGCAGCTAGTTTCATTTAAGCAGAAAGGCTGCATCTTTAGGGGAACGCAATCTTGCAGGAAAGAAAGGAGTTTGGGAGGAGTTGGCTGTGCGTACAGCAAGGGACCACTCGCAGCATTTGCGTAAAATGAAAATGGGAAAGTACCGGAAACTATTTTCAACTTTGCCGGAGGATGGATTCGAACCACCTCGCCTCCCATATCCGGGAACTGCAATGCAAGCACCTCAAGGCGCTGCGCTATTCCGCTCGATGGAGAATTTGAAAAAACTGGTTGCAGTACATGGTTTCCAAATAAAATAAACTGCATCACAAAAAAAAGATGGAATTCAGATGTTGGAAGTTTTTCCATTAATTCTTGATGTTTAGTTACCGAACAGTGAATGAATGCATGCATCTTTTAAGAATTAATTGTGCAGGCAGTTCGTGACTTCAGTTCGTATAGCATTAAAAAGGCCGCAATACATTATGGACGCAAGGATGGGGAATGAAGGACATCGTCGAGTCTAACAATCTCAAGCAGCCCTTCAGAAAAAATCTTTTAGGAACGAACGAACTGTACAATGTGCTGTCATCACATTGTAAGTAGGCTGTTTATTGGCAACGTTACGTAGCGCTCTGTATGAAAATCACTGGCTGTGCTGTGTGCAGTCTGTGGCTAGTTTGCATTGTTGTCTGCCGTTGTAGTGTTGGGCAGCTATGTGAACAGCACATAGCGTTGCGCAGTTGGAGGTGAGCCGCCAGCAGTGGTGGATGTGGGGAGAGAGATGGCGGAGTTTTGAAATCTGTAAGACTAGATGTCACGAACTGCTATACATATTATGACTATTAAGGTAAATACATTGTTTTTTCTCTATCAAAATCTTTCATTTGCTAACTATGCCTATCAGTAGTTAGTGCCTTCAGTAGTTTGAATCTTTTATTTAGCTGGCAGTAGTGGCGCTCGCTGTATTGCAGTAGCTTGAGTAACGAAGATTTTTGTGAGGTAAGTGATTTGTGAAAGGTATAGTTTAATGTTAGTCCGGGCCATTCTTTTGTAGGGATTATTGAAAGTCAGATTGCGTTGCGCAAAAAATATTGTGTGTCAGTATAAGCACAGTCTTGTATAATTGTTCAAAGGGGACGTTCCAACATACCCCTTCCGCTGTCCACAAAACTGCTCCCCGCTGTTCTGTTTAGGAACTGATTTTCATAAACGAGCACCACCCGCGTAACCATTTTGGACGATATTTTGTCATTTGTGGTAATAATGACAAAATTTTGAGCAAATTTTTTAATTAAATGCAACCATCGGCCTTTGGGCGATATTTTTGTTGATGAACGCGATTTTTGAGAACACAGAAAGTCCAAGTGTATATTTTTGGACTGGTTTCAATTTAATGTTATTTGTAACAACGTTTAACGCTCGGCTCCCTTGTGAGACACTGAAATATATTGCAACCCCAGACTTCTACTCGTCTCCATACAACGACTCCAGTGCTAACATTAAACTCCTCTAGGGAAGTAATTACATTATCGTAGTAGCGCATACATGTTTTTAACTTACCATGACACAAGCGGAGGAATCAGAATCGGTTTTCGTCTTGTTTTTCGTTACGAACTTAAACCATAATTAGCACACAGTGCAAAACAATAAACGGCAGCACTTGCAGAACTGATTAACAAAACAAAAGCTGAACCCAAGTAAGGCCAACAGTGTAGTATTGTTGTACTTTGCTAAAGTATGGATACGTGATATCCGATAGTGCTATCGATTGTTTAAGTATGTGGATGGCCTTTTAGAATACTGATAGTGCGTATCGTTTTTTCGTCGTATGATCGGAAATCAAAATATAAGCTGTGATCAAAAAATTTCACTTCGGTGGCCCATAGTCCAGGATTATGCAGAATTAGTATGCTGCTTAGGCAAACTGAACGTGGGCGTTGAGGAAATCATCCCCTCGACGCACCAGGTTGATGACACTCGATTCGTAAAATACCGTGTGCTGCTGTGTCTACATCTACATCTACATCGTAACTCTGCGATTCACACTTAAGTGCCTGGCAGAGGATACATCCAACTATTTTCATACTACTTCTGTACCATTCCAGTCCGCAGCTCGTGGTCGTGCGGTATCGTTCTCGCTTCCCGCGCCCGGGTTCGATTACCGGTGGGGTCAGATATTTTCTCTGCCTCGTGATGACTGGGTGTTGTGTGATGTCCTTAGGTTAGTTAGGTTTAAGTAGTTCTAAGTTCTAGGGGACTGATGACCATAGATGTTAAGTCCCATAGTGCTCAGAACCATTTGTACCATTGCACTCTCGAATGGCGCGAGGGAAAAAGGAACACTTAAATATCTTCGTTCGAGCTCTTATTTCTCTTATTGTATTATGATGATCATTTGTCCCTACGTAGGTGGTTGTCAACAAAATATTTTCCCACTCGGAAGAGAAAGTTGGTGATTGAAATTTCGTAAATAGATTTCGCCGCAAAGAAAACCGCCTTTGTTTCAGTGACTCCACGCCAACTCGCGTGTCTTATGAGTGACACTCTCACCACTATTGTGCGACAACACCAAACGGGCTGCCCTTCTTTTCACTTTTTCGATGTCCTCCGTCAATCCTGCCTCTTAAGCATCCCACACCTCGCAACAATATTCCAGCAGAGGACGGACAAGTGTAATGTAGGCTGTCTCTTTAGTGGGTTTGTCGCATCTTCGAAGCGCAGTCTTTGTTTCTCCTTCTCCACAATATTATCTATGTGGTCTTTCCAATTTAAGTTGCTCGTAATTGTAATTCCTAGGTATTGAGTCACATTGACAGCCCATAGATTTGTGTGATTTATCGTATACCCAAAATTTATCGGATTTCTTATAGTACCCAGGTGGATGACGTCTCACTTTTCTTTGTTTAGTGCCAATTGCCACTGTTCGCACCATACAGAAACTCTCTAGATCATTTTGTAATTGGAATTGATTATCTGATGATTTTACTAGACGGTAAATTACAACATCTGCAAACAATCTAAGGGGACTGCTCAGATTATCACCTAGACCATTTACGTATATCAGGAACAGCAGGGGGCCTATGACACTACCTTGCGGAACTACAGATATCACTTCCGTTCTACTCGATGATTTAACGTCTATCACTACGAACTGCGACCTCTCTCAGAGGGAATCTAGTCACACAACTTAGACGATAGTCCGTATGCACGCAATTTCATTAGTAGTCGCTTGTGAGGGACGGTATAAAAAGCCGTCTGGAAATCTAGGATAATGGAATCGACTTGAGATCCCCTGCCGACAGCACTCATTGTGAGAAAGTCCGTAACTGCATGCTGCTCATCCTCGTCCGACAGGAACAGTCGAACCTTCAAGGCCCTTTTTTTAAGGAACCGAAGGCGTGGCAATCGCGTGTGGATACGTGATGACTATACGGCAAGTGCTCGAGTGTTTCTCACTTGAGTTGGCGTAACGTCTGCATTACGATATTTGTGATATGGGGACGTGTTTTGTCATGAAGCAGCAACCATTCCACGACGCTTGCTTTCGACAGACACGCTGCCCCACACACGTACTTCGTTTTCCGATGGATGTCTGCCATTGTTTATTCTTCGGCAGCCAAGAAAACAATAATGGTACCTTGGTCCTGTTTGGGAGCATTTGGTAATAACGTCACCATTGTTTCCGCGTCCAAATTTATTGTCGTGTCGGGAAGACACGAACACCACACTGATCTCCTGCTTACCTATCGGTGCTTACGAGGGTGAGTCAAATGAAAACATTAAATTTTTTTGAAATATTATTTACTGTGCAGAAATGGTACAAAGCTGTATCACCTTTCAACACAATCTCCCCCACGCTCAATGCAAGTCCTCCAGCGCTTACAAAGTGCATAAATTCCTGTAGAAAAAAATTCTTTTGGTAGTCCGCGCAACCACTCATGCACCGCGTGGCGTATCTCTTCATCAGAACGGAACTTCTTTCCTCCCATTGCGTCTTTGAGTGGTCCAAACATATGGTAATCACTTGGGGCAAGGTCTGGAGGGTATGGTGGATGAGGGCAGTGTGGGGCCTTGCGCAGTCTTGTTGCAAAAGGACACCTGCTGACAGCAATGCACATCGCTTTGATTTGATTGCAGGCCGGAGATGAGTTTTTAGGAGATCTGTGTATGATGCACTGCTGACAGTGGTCCCTCTATGTGTATAATGCTCCAAAATGACGCCTTTTTCGTCCCAAAAGAGAGTCAACATAACCTTCCCTGCTGATGGTTCTGTTCGATACTCATTTTGTTAAGGTAATGAGGAATGGCGCCATTCCTTGCTCGCTCTCTTCGTTGGTGGAAGTGAACCAAGGTGTCGTCCCTATTCTTGCAAGGAAGCCGTCACCTTCTCGGTCAAAGCGCCGAAGACGTTCTTCACAAGCATCGACACCTCGTTCTCACATTTCAGGAGTCAGCTACCGTGGCATCCATCTTGCAGAGACACAATGTGGTGTGGTGACCCATGACTAATGTGTAAACATGCTGCAATGTCATTCAGTGTCACTCGGCGGTTTTCCTTCACTATGGCTTCAGCTGCTGCAATTTTCTGTGGAGTCACCACTCGTTGTGCCTGACCTGGACGAGGAGCATCTTCCACTGAAGTCACAACATTTGCGAACTTCCTACTCTATTCGTAGACTTACTGTTGTGACAAACATTCATCACCGTCCTGAACCTTCATTCGTCGATGAATTTCAATATGTTTCACACCTTCACTACGCAAAAACCGAATAATAGAACTCTGTTCTTCCCTGGTGCAAGTCGCAAGTGGGGAAACCATCTTTATACTGATACACTGCGACGGTATGTGTGCATCTGCACCATGCTGCCACCTACAGGCCATTCTGCACACTGTTTGTAGTACGCTTACCAACTTACAGGATAACGGCGGGAAATTTCGATTTGTTATTACAAATTTAAAGTTTTCATTTGACTCACCCTCGTGTATGGAAGCATCGGAGTCACGCTATGCTGCATATACGCTTCAGCAACGCCCTCAAACGGAAACTTTTGATGGGCCCTTTCATCTTTCAGTTTCAGTACACTGCAACAAGTTAGTGTGTCATCAAAATATCCACGGGTGTGTCCAACGGGCACTATAGACCGGCAGCACACTCGTGGATATTTTGATTATCAAATACGCCGGGAGAAACTCAAGAATCACAGTTAGTGTGTCATTTTATGGAGGTGATATGACACGAATTGCATGTTCCTGCCGCACCAGATTGTGATAGTGACGAGGGCGATAGTGAAACTAGTGCTGCACCATCACCTGCAAAACCCAGTTCTTAGAAAAATCCTGATGGTGTGTGTAACAGCGAGTGTACAGAGATGTACAAAATAGCACTGTGAGAACTTAATGACCTAGTGAGAGATCTGGAATTGTAGTAAGACGAAGGTGAACTGTTGGCGTCAAGACTACAGCAGAGGAATTTCGCGATAACACGATACATGTGATCGCGTTCCGTAATCGACGTACACCTTTCCTTTCATTTCTAGAAAGTGAGAAGAACTTACAGGGTCTAATGGCAGCTACGGGCACTGACTGTAGAAGCGATCGGTGGAGGTTGTTTAGTGGAGATTGTTTATCGATTCCTCCAAAGTAAGTCTTAAGTGTGAGATACAGAATAATAGAAACCATCGAATCCGACTGCGCGTGCATCTTACATTAAAGAAACATATGATAACATGAAACAGTTATTATTGCATTTGAACTATGGCGAGTTTAAACGGCACATTTCCGTGGATCCTGAAGTCATTGCCACGCTGAGTGGCTGCCCCGTTTGGGGTGCCATGTCACGGACTGTGTGGCCCCTCCCGGCGGAGGTTCGAGTCCTCCCTCGGGAACTGGTGTGTGTGTTGTTCGTAAGTTAGTTTAAGTAGTGCGTAAGTCTAGGGACCGATGACCTCAGCAGTTTGGTCCCTTAGGAATTCACTCACGTTTGAACATTTGGAAGTCATAGGCGTATTACTTGAGCTACAACACGGCTACATCAAATACTGTTGCTTCTTGTGCCTCTGGGATAGCCGCACTGATGCACTTCATTGTAAGAGTGAAAGATTGATCCAAGTGTCAGTCACTCGAACGAGGATCTCACTGTCATACACATAGCCACTGCCGAGTCCAAAAATATAGTTCTTCATACAAAACTGGGCCTAATGAAAAACTTCCTTAAGGTCCTGATCCAAATTGAGGAAGCATTTCCTCATTTTCCTTTCCTAGGGGGGCGTAAATAAAAGAGGGGACTATCCTGAGTCCACAGATACGCAAACTATACAAAGTTTAGCATTTCAACACTATACTGACAGGTGACGAAAAGTTAGTTTGGGATGTCTTTGTTCAAATGTAAACAAAGTTTCCAGGAAATAAGTAGGTAGAAAACTGTAAGGATCTTGTACCAAATCTGCTGCACTGCCACAGTAGACTGGGGTGCAACATATCCTTAAAATTGCATTTTCTAGATTCCAACTTTGACTTGTTTCCTGACAGCTGTGTTGTTGAAACCGACGAGCGTGGAGAACGATTCCACCAGCAAATTTCACATATTGAAATGAGATACGGTTCAAAGTTAAATGCGTCAGTGTTAGCAGATAACTGCTGGACACTAATCAGGGCATCACCAGCAGAAAAACTAGAAACACTAGGCAAATCGGTTGCGTCTTTAGTAACTTTTTTCCGTGTAACAGCCCCAAAGTTAATACATCCATAAGCTTGTACAGGCCATAACGTGAAGCTACGATCACCTCACAATGAGAAATAATCTTTCATTTTCATTAACAATTGCGTTATCAGCACATCAGAAATCATAAGTAAAATTTGGTTGGCTAGTGATACCAACTGGGTGCAATTGAAATTACTAATTTCATACACCAGGGTATAATCATTTGAGGAGTTATTAAATAAATCAGTGGTATAGCCTCAGTCGTAGGTAAAGCAGGTTGCGGATTTCTGGATTATTGGTAGGAAACTGTATAAATGCAGCCCGTCAACAGAGGTCAATGCATACAAACCCCTTTCCTAAACTTTCCTAGAATATTTTTCAAGCATTGAGATCCATTCCAAATACGTCTAACAGGGGATGCTGAACGTGGGGAATAAGTACAGGACGACTGGTGACATGATTAGTTTCATGGAAATGGTGTAAAATCTGAGCTGAAGATTGAAGCCAACCATCCTATGCAAATCTACTTACAAATTTTCCAGAACTTGTAGTAAGTGAGGAGTCTACAGATATACAACATCCCCCTATGTATCAACAAGATCATACTGTAATAGGATGCCTGGAGTGGGTGACGTGGTCGAGGTTGTAGATCGTGGCTGGGTAGAAGAAGGTGGCTATTTTTAGCCATCTTCCTCTTTATTGTTGGTTCTCCCAATATATTTTCCGGTAGCTCAGCCCCACTGTTCATGTCATGGTGGAGATGAGCTGATGCACACAGTCCGGGGAACGCGACGCTGTGCTCGGTCAGCGGCTGCGCAGGCTGCAGGAAGTTAGCAGCACGAGGCGCAGCCCACCTCGCAGATGCAGCGGCTCGTGACGACGCCGGGAGTCGCCGGTGCAGCACCGGGCAGCGGCCCCCGCCGAACGCTCCTAGGGGACAGCGTCACTGATGACGACGACGTAACAGCGACCGAATGTCCGGTGGGTCGAACCGAATGCCCATGCCCACCTCTGATGCCCTTAAATAGTGCAGGCCGCTGCTGAATCCGCCGGTTACACGGCGGCGTGTTTATTAGAAGGTTCTCGATGAGTTGGCTAACGCAATCGCGCCACACACGGCCCGCGCTTGCGTAATTCTGCTAGTGCTGCGTTCTGATGGCTGCCACGCACGTACACACATACCGACACTCATTGCAAATATGTGTCACCTGCATAACGCGCGGGCCGGCCTTTGTCCGGCGTTTGCCGTGAGGCTGGCTCGCACTGAAACACACTAAATCACAATTTCGCACCATATTTCCTAAAAATAACCCCTTGTCCTCTACAATACTATGAATAACTACTGGGCACGCAGTAGACTCTAAGCAATTAGTCTTCCAGTGCTTCAGACGAAAATCGAACGGCACAAAACGCTAATAAGTGGTACAATGGTCTTACCCTACGCCAAGTCCTTCATGGTTGTTGGCAGAGTATGGTTGTGTACATAGATAGTACGAGTACAAAATCAATAACGGGTGCTTCAGCGGGTCAGTGTCTCGTCCAATGAGTGGGTGTAGTTACCTTCCCATTCCACTACAATTTATGTATCTCTCTTCCGTTTTATTATCCGAACTGCTTGAGAGAAATTTTTCGTTTCGCTTTTTGGTCATCTCTTTCTGGCTGGTTTGACACTGCCAACCACGATTTCCTCGGACAGAACAACATTACTGCAATATTTACGAGCTTCGATTTTGTGTACGGATACTAGATCTCTGATGTTCTGTTTCGGAACTAATGTCATGAACTTAAGACTGATTTGATGAGTTAACCTTTGGCGTGACATTAATTACGCTTTCCTAGTCAGCGTTTGTCTTCCAACTAACAGCATGAAATAATACGGAAGTAGTTTCGCATTGGATGGCATAAATGTGCCAATTTGACAATAAGACACGTAATTCTTTTTATTTAATTTAAATGTACTCCGAATACATCGTCCGTAATGGCAGCGTTAGATATGAGTGGAACATTTATACGGATATTAATTACATTGTTACATGTATAGCTGTAAGCCCACTGTTACTGTATCTGAACTACATAGTATCGACGACTCTATAAGGACTGTGTCATATTACACAAGAAACGTAAAACGATACAATACATCAGAAATCTTCTTCAGTATATGCTGTATTTGCTTATTCGCTGAGCACTCATCAATGTGGACACGGACAAATCTTGAAAATACACACCCATGAAAGAGTGATCTGCATTGCAGTTATAAAAAACGTCTTTCTGAGCATATTTTTGTTTCTTTAATACCTTATATTTCTGCAGTATTTTCTAAAACATCGTAGGAAAACAGCGACCAGTTTCACAAATGTACTTAGAAAAACGGTCTAGATTGCAACAAATCACATTTATTGGTGACCAGATTCATTCGAAAGGCGGACCACCTTCAGACCGTACTTTGACATATAGAGTACTATAAATATGGAAGAAAATACCGTTAAAATAGAAACAATGCATTAAAAATAAAACGAAGTTATAACCGGAGTTGATGTGTGGACACGGATCCACGGAGTAGGAACTGCAGAAGTCTCCAGCATCTAAAAGTTGTCACACGTCACCCGTCACCAGTAGAATGAATGCTTATCGAATGCATGACGAAAAGCTTTAGTTACTAAATTAACCACTAACTACCCTCTTTAAATTATTGCTGTAAGACGAACCACTACTACATTTGTACTGTAAAGAACTAAAACATAAAATTGTATACAATCAAAATCCGATGACTTTCACTGCCCTCTAGGGGACAATATGTGCGTATAAGGCTCAGTGGTCAGTTAGCAACGTGTATAACGTGTCCAGATAATTTTTGTCACTAGTTTGCTTACGTTATCTTATTCTAACGTCTGCTTGTTTCTTTTAAGTGTACACTGTGAGATATAACATATTAAAACGAAAAAAGAACATCTATATGTACTGGACACTGTTGCTTACTTAACAACGTGCAGCACATTGATAACCGTAAAAAAAGTTACGATGTAATTAATTACGCCTAGCTGGTTGCTCTGAAGTATTGTTTGTAAGTTAACTGACACTTAGAAATAATTGTGAAAATTTAGGAGAGGGAAGAAGACCCGAAAATTGCCGTTTATTACATGAGGATGTTGGTCGGGTTCGAGACATGCCATGCTGTAAGAACTAAATTTTGTAAGGGAAAAAAAAAGAAAACATGAATCTCAGACAATTGATGGTTACCCACTAACAAAACACAGTATTCCAGATTCCAAGGATGGGAGAGGACAAATGCCCTCTCTCATCTTCTCTTGCAGATGTCTAAGGAGGAAGCTGTTCACGAGGTGTGCACAACGTGCAATTGAATTATAATTTTGAAACAGGAACCCGTACCCGAAATGCTGACCGTAGTGGCGGATAATTGTTTGAAGAATCTTGCCACGATACTGCGAAGGTTTCAAATTACCCTCGTCAGAAATGAGAGACGATCAATATCTCGGTAGTTGGTGCCAACCCGAAATATAATTCATCTACCTGTCTTCTAAACCCATAAGACTGCATTCCTAACACATGCGTTGGGACATGCCAGTCTCCACACTTTTCTACAACCATCATGTTGTTTCAAACACACCCTGCTCTTGTCTTCGAGGAGAACGCGTCCTCACATATTCTGGTTCACTTCCAGGTGTTCCCATTCGCTCCTTCTTCTCACAGGACAGTGTTTGATGGTTTTCGTGTTGTTGTTCGCAAACGATGCCTCGAAGTCAAACTGATCATTTTCAGACAGTGGTATACTGTCAGCGTCGACAAAACCATACCGCTTGGCTGAAAGATGTAGCCAACATTTTTGTTGCAATCTCGTCGGGTTACCTTCAATTTAGATTCATCTCTCTTACGGCAGATATCGACTGAATACTCTCCAATTTCGTCTGTCCTGTGGCGGTGGTAAGTTACTCTGGGACCAAACTGCTGAGGTCATCGATCCCTAGCCGTAAACACTACTTAATCTGACTTAAACTAACTTACGCTAAGGACAACACATACACTCATGCTCGAGGGAGCACCCAGACCACGCGGCTACCCGACGCGCCTTCTGTCCTGTGCTCCTTCCATAATCTACCGATTACTTCATCCTTTAATAATGTTATCCAGCATTCCAAAACTTGCCCTTCGACTTCGTGTATTCCCCGTTAAATTTCTTTCAGTGCCGCTTAGCTTCAGACAATTTCTGCGCATACAATGTTTCAATGAAGGTTTTCTCCTCATCCTGATCATTTCGATGAGTTTGCACGCCTCTCCTTCTCCATTCATCTTTCTGTCATGCAATTTAGCTATCTATATTTTTCTCCGCAACCTCGTCGCATTGTATAAGGTAGTATCAGAAAGTTTCCGTTTGCGGGCATTTTTGCAGCTTATATGCAACGTAGCACTACACCGACGCAGCTGTGTAAGCACAGATCCATGGGCAATGGCATAGTGTGACACTTGTGTCTTTCCGACATGCTTACGGGAAATACGGAAACGTGGTGACTTTATTATCAAATACGCTCAACCAGTACTAAAATGGTGTTATTCTTTTCTTGGCTGCCGAAGATTTAACACCGGTAGAAATGCACGGGAGAATGTGTATGGGACAACATGTCTGTCAAATGTGGAATGGTGCGCTAAAGGGCGCCGCGGCGCCGCTGCTTCATGATAAAGCACATCGCTATATCGCGAATGTGGTCACGCAGAAGTTACTTCAGCCCAAGTGAGAGACAATGGAGAAACCGCCCTATCATCCTGTTCTCTCCGCATGCGTTTACCACGCCTTTGGTCCCTTAAAAACTGCCTTTGAGTGTCGACGATTCCCGTAGGACAAGGATGTGAAGCAGGCAGTTACGGACTTCTTCAAGCAGAAGGACACGGTGTTCTAGCAAACGGGTACCTTCAACTTGATGCGTCTGTGGGATAGTTACCTCAGTGCTCACGTGGATTTTGCATGATTAGCATACCAATGCAAGACTGTAGGGCATTTGAACGGAAACTTTTTGGGCCCCTTATAACATGTAGCTAGCATTCATTACGAAGTGTGACAGTGATATATCATTTCCATACCTACGGTCATTACCGAAAGTAGTACAACGTAATGACACAAGTTAAGTAAACAAAATATTGCTGTTTACGTGGCTTGAAAATATGAAGTTGAAAGTTTTGGGTTATTGCGATCTACATATACATCGACTGAAACTTTGTAGATAGCGGAACAGCAGAACTGAAGTGCATGTAATATGTTTGCTATTGTCCTGGAAGGTATGGGGAGAAGAGGGCTGATGACATTGGTGCGGGTGAAAGATGTATCACGTGATATTGGCAACTAGGTTTTCCGAACCTACCACAACGTTTCTATGTCGATACGCTTGAAAGAAAAACAAAGTAAGACGCAATTTGATTGAAAGGGTATCTATTGGGACCAGAATAAAGGTCACGCTCAGGTCCCTCTAGTGTGAATGATGCGAAATAGTGTACGAGTATATATGTTGTCTGGATGATACATAGAAAAATTCCCATAATAGCTGATCTGAGTGAGAATAAACTTTCGTCACAGTCTATGACAGCAAAAAATATTTTGTTTTTTCTGAGTAAGAAAATCAAAGTGTCAGACATTATAGGAGGGGGAAGATTTACTTACAGGGTAGCTGTCCCTTGTCTTGGCCAGATCGTGGCAAGTGTCGCCGAGGGCTGTTCGTGTGGCCGGTAGTGGTCGATCCTAGTGGTGCCAACTGATATAACCGCCTAACAAAAAGAATGAAACACACAATTGTGGAGGAAGAAGCGAAATGTAACTTCACAGGTTAGTAGGGTATGCGATGTTATTGCAGTAATTACAAAATCGAGTCAAATTGGCGAAGAACTTCGCAGTAAGAACCCACTCGTCAGTTTCCATAGGCAACGTGGCCGACAAGTTTTGCAACTGGTAGTTGATATCCTGGATGCTAACACTGGAACTGAGCTGAAGGGGACAGATCTGTGAATCTTGGTGGCCACGGGAGTACCTCACCATCATGCAGACAGTTCAGTGACAGGGGTCATTGTCAAGTGTTGTCCTGTTGAAATATGGGAACACATTACTCTCGCACGAGAAGTAACATAGGCGGATACGGATGCTTGTGACGTGTCGTCGTGCCGTGATACCCGACGCCTTCCCACACCGTGATTCTAGGAGTAACACGGACCTGCTTCTCCAAAACATTGTACGAATGGAACTTCTCACCAGGTTTCCGCCATACTTGTCGATGATGCTCATCCAAAGAAGTGCAGAACCGCGAATCATCGCTAAACACGATACAATGCCCTTAATCAGGAGTTCGTACTTCTCAGTCAACGAACTACTCTTAACGCAGGATAGGGACTGAGGAATCGATCAAATGGCTCTGAGCACAATGGGACTTAATGCTGTGGTCATCAGTCCCCTAGAACTTAGAACTACTTAAACCTAACTAATCTAAGAACATCACACACATCCATGCCCGAGGCAGGATTCGAACCTGCGACCGTAGCAGTCGCGCGGTTCCGGACTGAGCGCCTAGAGCCACTAGACCACCGCGGCCGGCAGAGACTCTGAGCCGTATGGTCTCATAAGATGTTACCACAAACTTCCAAATTTCTTAACGCATCCGTTTGTGGTGGGTGTTAACGGTACAGTAGTTTCCTACCCTGGCTGCTGTTAGTCTTCGACTATTGGTACGAATGACACAGTGTTGCTGTGAATCCGTTTCTTATAGTACGGCAGGAACAGATGTGAAGAAGTTACGATGTGCTTGGTGCACAACAGGACGATATGGCGATCCTCCATTCCCATGATCAGTTATGGTCGACCGGAACCTCAAAGAGGGTATTCTTTACCTCAAATTCCCTTGTAGTCGAACATCGGGACGCTATCATATTCTAACACCCCAAAAATTCTGGATACTGTACGATTCGACAAGCTGGCCAAATGAGGACTGTTGTGTACATAGTTCCGCGTAGTCAGCGCATAGACAACTTTCCCACTAGTGGGCGCCCCGCTAAGCACAACAGCGCAGGCGCATCGCTCGTCCGTCTCCGCACTATGAGATGGCGCTGCCTTAGAGACGGAACAAATTCTGCTTCCGCCGATCCGCGTATTAATATGTAACGCAGCCAATGAGATTGCTGCTAGCGTAGAATCTTTTCTCCTCGCGGATCACACCCGCGCCGTGATACATGAACGTGTGAGGTATTATAATGAGTGTACAGACCTCCAATGACCGGTCTGCATTTGTCTGCACCACTCTGTACTAGTCTGCATTTCTCTGCACCAGTCTACAGTCAAGTTCCAGTCTGCGCCTAATAAGATTATCATATTCTTGTACATAGCCATGAAGAGAAATGTATAGACACTTTGTCAAGAATCAGAGATATGTGAGAATAAGATTAACGTAAACCAGCTAAGTAATTTTATGCTTGTTATTATTTTAATAAATGTGTGTGAAAGTTAATCAAGTTCTGTTTAAAGTTGGTCACCATCAATCTACTACTGTAAGCGTGCAAGTGGCATTTCTATCGTCTGACCTAACGGCAGAAGATAAACACGCCTTGATAAGACCACGAGATATATTGCTGACACTTGCCTACTTCGTTAGAGCGACAAGTCAAATAATCTGATGGTGTGTGTACCGAAGGTCTTACAGCACGCACTCCACAAGTACCGACAGTGACAACCCTACGTAACAACGTCAAACGCCGATTACGCTGTCTCACAGGAGTACGCGGTGTTTCCATGTCGTTCACAATGATCACTCAATATCTGACTTTTCAGGCCATTGCTATTGGGTAAACCCGAATTGCAAAGACAAAGTTTGGGAGGTTGTTCAGGAATATTTTCTGAGTATTTTGGTATAATGAACTCATAGTCTCCTGTGGCTAGTTACAGAGTAATGATGCAATTAGGATTCATTCAGTTTTTCTCACCATTTATATTTTTTAATGTAAAGATACCTTGAACACGGTGTAGAAGTCAGTAATACATCAACAGAAAAAGGAAAACGTTGCAAAACCCTCAAACAGATGCAAAAGGTGTGTAATGGGGATACCGTCGATTTGAGAACATGGCAGCATAGCGTATTTGTACTGCTCTTCCTTTGTTTCTGGGAATCAATGAATGAGTTGCACTTCTGCAAATCTCCGTCAGAAAACTCCATCCATACTGCCGTGTATCACTGATAACAGACACGTAATTCAATCGAAAAAATTAACCATACAGGTTCGTGCAGTACTGAATGAAATCTTGATGCCGAAGAATAAAGTGTGCCTTACTGCTGTCAACAACAAATGGTATAAGTGAATGTATCATATTTTCGAACAAGATACAGTGCATACTGTCGACATGCATAGTGTTATGCAGATGTAATGAATTCTAGTGGCCGTTCTGCCTTTCAGAGCGAATTACTACTATACTCTTTAACTCTTTTTCGTACCCGTCAATTACGTGTATGTCTACAAAGTTACATTGACGTCTGACAGTCTCTTCCTGGCACTTCTCTTTGTTTATCAGGCCGTGTATATAAAGTCACATAGGAAGTAACTCGAAATAGTGAACATACGTTTTGTGTTTAATGGTGACTGTAATTACAACGTAACTATATAGAAATGAATACGGCTTATTCCGCTTAACTGTGTCATTGGTCTCCATTGTCATGTAGGGCTATGTTGTCCTGCTACGCATCATCACTACATTATTTAGATAGTGACAAATGGCTTCGTGGTCGCGACTGAGAGGGTAAACGTGATGGTAGTGGTGAATACTTCGGGGGATTTTTCAGCATCGTGGCGTTTAATGAGTAAAGTGTCGTGTGGCACAATATTTTAGCAGGCTTGTTACATGAGACTGAATAATCCTAGCTCGTCTGTTTATCTCCCCGGGGTGTTACAAGTTCGTAGTGAGTACGTTGTGAAGACGATTAATCTGGAATTACTGCCTCTCGTGAAGGCTCCATGAATTTCGGTGTTAGGCACATATACTTTGATTTTCATGATTACACCAGCTTAATTGGAGGACACAGGACCTCCCTAAAATAGCCTGACCACAAGACTGGGATTTATTCGATGGCCAATCCACCTCTTCCCTGGACTGTTAAAAATGGTTCAAATGGCTCTGAGCACTATGGGACTTAACTTCTGAGGTCATCAGTCCCCTAGAACTTAAAACTACTTAAACCCAACTAACCTAAGGACATCACACACATCCATGCCCAAGGCAGGATTAGAACCTGTGACCATAACGGTCGCGCAGTTCCAGACTGTAGCGCCTAGAACCACTCGGCCACTCCTGCCGGCCCTGGACTGTTGTGTAATTCACAGAATGCGAATGTGTTACCAGAACGACCACAACGTCGGAGAAGCTTGTACAGTGAAAGTGAAGTAGGGGAGTTTCAAAGGATGCATTGTCGTTGTACTCGCAGACTCTTCTAACAAAACAAATGAGGACTAGTCAGAGTGTAGTTTTAAGGGCTCCTATCTGTCATTCCAGAGAGCCCTTTTTCTACAGAGAGTTCGAACACTGTCGAGTCACATTAATGCCAGCACCTACCAAAAGCCTGAGTAACCACCTGTATCGCGGACAGCTGCAAAACATGCGCGAAGTGAGTCAGAGAGGCTTTGAAGGCACCACCAGGGATGTGGAGCCATACCAATTCCAGTGACGTAGCCAGATGCGCTAGGTTTCTCGTTCGACGATCCATAGCGCAAACTGTCCGAACAAGATGGTCCCACAGATTCTCAATAGGATTGAAATCCAGTGAGTTTAGTGGCCAGAAGAGTACGGTAAACTCATCCTTCTGCTGTTTGAGTTACGCACCTACATCGTGTGCTGTTTGACACGTAGCATTGTCCTGCTGGTAGGTGCCATAGTGAAGAGAAAACACAAACTGCATGTGGGGGTGGACTTGGTCCCCAAGAACAGATGCACACTTGTGTTGATCCATTGCGAATTCCAGAATGGAAAGGTCACCCAGGGAGTGGCACGAATACATTCCCGAGTTGACAACGCTCCCTCCTGCGACCCGGACTCGTGCGACGATTGTTGCAGGGTGTACGCTTTCAGATGCTTCACACCGTACACGCCAACAGCCATAAGTCCGATGGAGTATAAAACGTGATTCATCTAAAAAGACTACCTGTCGAAACTCAGTGGAAGTCCACTTGCCGTACTGGTGTGCAAATTCCAACCATCGTCGCCAGTGAACAGCAGTCGCCTGCTGCTGAAGGCTATACGCAGCAACGTTCGCTGAACGGCCGTTGACGAGAGACTGTTGCTAGCCTCTAGGTTCATCTGGGACGATCGTTGCTCAACATTTACACCATTGTTCACTCCTGTTACAATGGCCCGTGGTACGCTACAGTTGACTCGATGCCTGTTGTATATAACGTCAATTTGCAGTACGTGGTACAATTTAACCACTGCGGCACTCAAACAGCTTATAAATTTAGTCGTCACGTAAATGCTTCTACTCTTGCTATAAAAATCAATGATCATTCCCCTTCTGAACTGAGGAGAATTCCCATTACCACAAAGATTGCCATGTTTTTCGTGTTCCGCCCGACACAGTTACTATACCTCCCACTCCCCCCTCCCGCACTGCTGATGCTGCCACCTGCCGTGAGTCATTACTGCACGTCGACGTCGAACATAGACGATGATCACATTGACGTATCTGGACCGAGCGTACGTATCTTTAACGTTTTACACACTGTTACAAGCTACTGCTAGGAGATGGATCTCTCATGTTTTGAGTCTGACTGTGTCCGTTAAATATTAAAATGGCATCACTGTGATGTACGCCAATTCGACAGTTACATTTTCTTGCTGATGATTCTTATTGCCGCATAGCACGCATGACCAAAGCGTAGAATGACTTTCTAGGCACGCTCACAGACTCATATACTCATCCCTCATTTTCTCGTTCACGCTTGGAGATGAAATGAAGTCTGCTGAAATGTGTCGGAGCGTATGTTTACATCTACCTCAGTTGAATTAGTAAAAGCACGTAGCAATTAGGCGTGGTCAAGAAAATAACCAGAAAGGGGATCCTGATCGAAGGAACCAAATCTGTTGCAGGCACGGCTGTGGTGAAATACTTTTTTGAGCTGTTTATAGTACACCAAACTTTGTTTTAGGATTAATACACTCAGGTGACAAAAGTCATGGGATACTTCGAAAAGCCGGCCGGTGTGGCTGAGCGGTTCTAGGCGCTACGGTCGCAGGTCCGAATCCAGCCTCGGCCATAGATGTGTGTGATATCCTTAGGTTAATTAGGTTTAAGTAGGTCTAAGTTCTAGGGGACTCATGACCTCAGATCTTAATCCCCATAGTGCTCAGAGCCATTTTTTGATTCATATAAATCATGTCGGATCTCCTTTTCCCTGGCGTAATATAGCAATTCAACGTGGCACGGACTCAACAAGACGTTGGAAGTCCCTGCAGAAATAATGAGTCTTAGTGTCTATATAGCCGTCCTTAAAACCGGAAGTGTTGCCGGTACAGGATTTTGTACATTAACTGACCTCTCCATTTTTATCCCATAAATGTTTGATAGGATTCATGATCTGAGTGGCCAGTTCATTCGCTTGAATTGTTCAAAATGTTCACACCAGTCCCGGTCAATTTTGGCCCATTGTCATCCACAAAACATCCACCGTTGTTTGACAACATGAAGTCCATGGATGGTTGCAAATGGTCTCCAAATAGCCTAACATAGTCATTTCCTGTCAATGATCGGTTCACTTAGATCAGAACACAAAGTTCATTCTACGTAAACACAGACTACATCATTATGTAACCACCACCAGCTTGCACACTGCCCTGCTGACAACTTGCAACTTCGTGAGGTCTGCGCCACACTCCAAATTTACCATCAGCTCTTAGCAACTGAGATAGGGGCTCACATCACCATGTTGTAAGGAGCCCAGGAGAGGAGCAGACGACATCGCTTTGTTAGCAAAGGCAATCGCATCTAACGTCTGATGCCATAGTCCGTTAATGCCAAATTTCGCAGATCTGTCCTTCGTGTACGTTCCTTATTGCTTTCTGATGTTATTTCTCGCAGTGTTGCATGTCTGTTGGGCAATGACCACTCTACGCAGACGCCGCAACTCTCGGTCGTTGACTGAAGGACGTAGGCCACTATGTTGTCCTTGGTGGGAGATAATACCTGAAATGTGGTATTCTCGGCACACTGTTGAGAATGAGGATCTCAGAATACTGAATTTCGAAACGATTTTCGAAATGGAATGTCCCATGTGTCCAGATCCAACGGCGTTCCACGATCAAAGTCTGTCAATTTCCGTCTTGCATTGATAAGCATGTCGGAAACCGTTTAGCACGAATTCCGTGAGCAAGAACGACAGTTCCACTAACGAACTGCCCCTCCATACTGCACGCGATACTACTATCCCATCACTTTTGTTATCTTAGTGTGCACTGCACTGCACTCTGTAGAACCCTTGCAGATTGGGAAGTACGTAAGTCGACGCACGTATCTCTCCCTACTGCCCTGTTTAATGTTGGTAGCCACCATTGCATTGCCGCCATATTCTGCGGAGTTGGAGTGGCCTGCTTGGCACCGCAACAGGCACCGATGCTCTAGAACTGCCCTAGCGTGGTCCAGTGATGAGTTTGCAGCAAGCTGTGCCGTTGCAAGTGTTGTTCCTAGCCAGGGCCCTAACTAATAGCGCTGCGCGTAGGGATTAATCGCGGACGTAATGGATGGCGGTATTGGCTGGAATAATGGACGCTGCTGCCCCGCTGTTGCTGCTCCGGCGGGGCAGAGCTGCGCACCGTTCATTATGCAGCTGCTTTATTTATACGCAAAGCGCTCGCCAGCGGCCAAAGTCGAATTTACTCCTTCGGGGTCGATGTATGCTCTTCAGATGTACTCATCCCGCCCTATCCGCCATCATGTTGCCTCCTGATTTTTCTGCACGTTCTGTGGAATTAAACTCAGTAATTTGAATTTACTCTGAATTGCCAACAACACATAATTTTCATTCCCTTTGATTATATGGGAAAACATTGTGGGTATTTCAGCGAGCTTTCTCGATTCGCAGATTTCACTGATTATCTCTTCCACTTACTATTGCATTGTTCAAACGGAATGCACTGTCCACTTTTATTTCACTGCATAGATATCAGACTAATCTTCTTGCAAACAAGACAGCGTCTTATATTTCACAGCTGTTGTGTGTAAGAGTCTACTCTACTCTGGAAAATTTAATCAGGCGTAATTTTTACTGGATGTGCATGGAAGTCCGCAGAACTGTATCCAAGATTGTAGAAATTTTTTAAGTTGCATTTCTTATGTAACTGACTTCGTAAATAAGAAAAACGTGCCAACGGTCTTGCAGGAATGTTATCACCGGTTCCCGTCAGATCACTGAAGTTCAGCGCTGTCGGGATGGGATAGCACTTGGATAGGTGACCATATGGGTCTGTCGAACGCTGTGGGCGAATGGGATGCACTCAGCTCTTGTTTGAGAAGTAGTGGTTCTGGTCACGAAAACTGACAGCACCTGGGAGAGCAGTGTGCTGACCGCATGCCCTTCACATCCAAATCCAATGAACCTATCGGCTGAGGATGGCATGGCGGTCAGTCGGTACTGATGGGACTTCGGTGACCTGTTTACACGGAATTTAAATAACAACATGTATCGAGTTTCAAAAATTAATTTGGACAGGTGGTTCTTTTAACGTACCTTATCCTAAACGTTTGACGGTTATCCACTCAATAGACAGTACCTGATTAAAAAAAGTGAAGCAGTCATAAGACGTGGCCCAATGTCAGTCTAAATGACAGTGTAACATAATCTGTATCTAAGTGATCAGAGTTGTAATTCTCTGTGAGTGGCAGAATGACCACCAGAGTGAATTAGTGTTGCTTGTGTCCAGTTTTGTTACCAGACCTGGCAGGCTATTTAAGGGCCGTCAGTAGCACCAAATGTTGGAGGATCACTGTGAAGAAGACGGAGATGCCGCAGACCCTTGTGAGAGGGCCTTATTAGAACTGAGCGAGTTGAAAAATACACTCATTGTGCGTCTCCATTTGACCTAATGCAGGAATCGTCCAGTACTAAGACTTGGGTTGCATTTGGACGTGACATTGGCTTGCTGTTGGACTGCATGGGAAAGTGAAGACAAGAATAACCGTCGTCAACGTTCCGGAACGTGAAGGGAGACACAGCCATCGTCAGTGTTCTGGTCGAAAGCGTCTGACCACCGCAAATGAGGATCGCCGTATTGTGCACCAAGAACATCGTTACCCTTGACATCAGAGCCTGCAATTCGGAAGCGAGTAATTGACTCTCTGCAACATTCTGTCATCTCCCCCTCACTGGTTGGAGTTTGTCAGCAGTCGGACTAGGGAATTACCGACTCATCAATAGGTTGTCGTTAACACCACAGCACAAATGCTATGACCGGTAAACATAGACTGGTGACGTATATCGTTGCATTGCCTTCAGGAATGAATCATGGTCAGCACTACCTCGGATTACCATCATTAGAGAATATGGCGGTGAAAGAAGAATGGTCCCATTCTTCAAATGTTTCGGACGGACACGTCACTATGTGGGGTGGCGTCGGATATAACTTCAAGTCACAGCCGGTAGTCACCGAGGGAACACAACGATACGGATATTCTGTTCCTCTTGTGTTCATGTGTTATCCGCGCAATTTGACGCGTCTTGTCTCGGTGAGTGCGGCTGTCCCCGTCGGAGGTTCGAGTCCTCCCTCGAGCATGGGTGTTGTGTGTCGTCCTTAGCGTAAGATAGTTTAAGTTACATTAAGTACTGTGTAAGCTTAGGGACCGATGATGTAATCAGATTGGTCCCATAAGATCTTACCACATTTTACAATTTACTTTCATGCAGTAGTAACATAGTTCAATTTTTCAAGTGGAAAGTCTCATCCATACAGGGCAGAAGACCCTATGAATGGTCTGCATGATTTTGAGACTACGGTGGCCGTCAAGATCCCCAGAACTGTCTCCGACAGAAAATATGTCGGACTAGCTTGGACTTCAGCTCCGTCCTAATACCGATATCCAGGAGAACATGGAACAGTTATAACTGTTGTTAGCAAACATACCTCAGGATGGGATATAACTGCCTACGTCACTCCTCCCAACTGAATATAGGCTTGTTTGTATGTGGGTCCACGCCATGCTGATAAGTGGGTTCATCATACTACGTTCTTTGTAAATTTAACTCGATTTTGTAATTTCATTAATAACATCATTGTTTCATCTAGTTTCCTCCTCCACTTATATGTGCCTCACATTTTTTTGTCAGTAAATATTGCAAGGTTACTGTTGTTGTGGTCTTCAGTCCTGAGACTAGTTTGATGCAGCTCTCCATGCGACTCTATCCTGTGCTAGCTTCTTCATCTCCCAGTACCTCCTGCAATCCACATCCTTCTGAATCTGCTTAGTGTATTCATCTCTTGGTCTCCCTCTACGATTTTTACCCTCCACGCTGCCCCCCAATACTAAATTGGTGATCCCTTGATGCCTTAGAACATGTCCTACCAACTGCTCCCGTCTTATGGTCAAGTTGTGCCATAAACTTCTCTTCTCCCCAATCCTATTCAATACTTCCTCATTAGTTATGTGATCTACCCATCTAATCTTCAGCATTATTCTCTAGCACCACATTTCGAAAGCTTCAATTCTCTTCTTGTCCAAACTATTTATCGTCCATGTTTCACTTCCATACATGGCTACACTCCATACAAATACTTTCAGAAATGACTTCCTGACACTTAAATCTATACTCGATGTTAACAAATTTCTCTTCTTCAGAAACGCTTTCCTTGCCATTGCCAGTCTACATTTTATATCCTCTCTACTTCACCATCATCAGTTATTTTGCTCCCCAAATAGCAAAACTCCTTCACTACTTTAAGTATCTCATTTCCTAATCTAATTCCCTCGGTATCACCCGACTTAATTCGACTACATTCCATTAACCTCGTTTTGCTTTGGTTGATGTTCATCTTATATCCTCTCTTCAAGACACTGTCCATTCCATTCAACTGCTCTTCCAAGTCCTTTGCTGTCTCTGACAGAATTACAATGTCATCGGCGAACCTCAAAGCTTTTATTTCTTCTCCATGGATTTTAATACCTACTCCGAATTTTTCTTTTGTTTCCTTTACTGCTTGCTCAATATACAGATTGAACAACATCAGGGAGAGGCTACAACCCGGTCTTATTCCCTACCCAACCACTGCTTCCCTTTCATGTCCCTCGAATCTTATAACTGCCATCTTACTGTATAAAACGTATAAAACATCAAATGAAAAACACATTTTTTATAAATATTCTACTCGAATAACATTCTCACATGACAGAACAAAACATATCGAACGAGTTAGAAAATGTACTTAGAAAATATTCAACAAAGATATTACTACTCTTAGATTAATAATGTTGACTTGCGTTAAAAACTGAAAAATGAGCAGTAGAATGAAATGAACATTAAAAAATACTGTAGGATGTCAATAAAAATATCGATCAAAAATACACTGCACTAAATCTTTCCAGAGTGGAAGAACAGATAAGAAAGCGTAATAAACGCCTATGTACTGAGGTAACAAAGATCATGGGATACCTCTTAACATCGTGTCGGACCTCCTTTCGTCCAGCACAGTGCAGCAGCACAACGTGGCATGCATTCAGTAAGCTGTTGAAAGAATATGCAGAAATACTGAGTCATGCTGCGTCTACAGACGTCAGTAACTGCGGAAGTGTTGCCTGCGGAGCATTTATTCACGTCGGCCGGTCCGGGTGGCCAAATCATTCGCTCGAACTGGTCAGATCATTTATTGAGAATATGAAGTCCACGAATGTCTGAAAATAGTCTCCAAGTAGCCGAACACAAACTTTTCCAGTCAATGATCGGTTCAGATGCATCAGAGAACTCACTCCGTTCCATATAAACACATACGACACTGTTATAAAGCCACCACCAGCTTGAATAGTGCCTTGTTGACAACATTGGTCCATGGCTTCGTTGGCTCTGCGCTACACTCGGACCCTATCGTCACCTCTTGGCAACTGAAATCGGCACTCATACGAAAGGCCACGGTTTCCTGGACGTCTAGCGTCCAACCAATATTGTCAACCCAGGAGAGGCCCTGCAGGCAATGCCGTGGTATTAGCAAACACACTCGCGTCAGTCATCTGCTGCCATAGCACACTAACGTCAAATTTCACCGCACTCCCCTAACGAATGCGTCCTTTGTACGTCCCACATTGATTACTGCTGGTAATTCATGCAGTGTTTCTTGTGGGCTAGGACTGGCAACTCTATACCAATGCCGCTGCACTCTGTTATCACATGAAGGGCCGTCAGCTGTTGCATTGTCCATGGTGAATTTTGTATATTGAGCTACACCTTGACACTGTGGATTTCAGCATATTGAATACCTTGATGATTTCCGAATGGAAGGTCCCTTGCCTCTAGCTCCAACCACTATTTCGCGTTCGAAGTGTGTTAATTCCCATTGTGCGACCATAATATTGTCGAATACCTTTTCACATGAACCACCTGACTACAAATGATAGCTCCGCCACTGCAGTGCCATTTTATACCTTGTGTACGCGATACCACCGCCGTCTGAAAAAGTACGAATCACTCTCTCATGACGTGGCTCACATCAAGGTGCAATTTTAAGTACAAACGGTAACTGTACGAATCGTATTTGTTTATTATTTCCGTTGGTGTGACTGGCATAGGTTATCACAACCATGAGCAGAGCAAAACTATGGAAATACGATAGTAAAACTTGAGTTGTAGTGCTTGTGGAGATATTATCAGCTAGAGTCAGATGCACAAAGATATTTTAGTAAGAAACGTATCACACACATTCCCAAGACAACATGAGGAGGGGGTGTTCAGAACTGCCTTGTAATACAGAACACTTCTGTGAAGCCGAGACATAACCAGATACTGGCCTATGCTCTACAAGAATCATAAAAGTTAAGACCATGCGCGCTAAGTTGGAATTTCCATATCTTCTCACTGTCTTATGCCACCAGTTTATTCGGCTATTCTGTTAGCATTATTAACTTAAGCTTTCCTCTGAGGGTAATTAAAGAACTGATATTTCTGAAAACATTTACTATTCGAGCTAATATAATTCTCAAAATTACAGTGGTTGCATAGAAAACATGCCGGATAAACTAAACATTTAATTACTGTTTTTATATTCTTAAGGTTTCGTGAAGTAAAATTTATGCAAACGTCAATTACACATTTTACAAGAGCAACAAAGGGGTTTTTAATATTCGAGGAAAGGTGTCAAGCAAATAAAACACCTTAAATACCGAAACAATTTCAGTTAAATCGATACCTCACGCGACATAGTTACATGAAAATGTACGATTTTTATTGATCTGCAGGGATCGAATGAAGAGTAGAGTCACGGGTCGCAACACATCTGAAATGTAACGTCCAATGTTCAAAGTGCCGCCAATGTGAACAAGAGGTGACCGAGACGTGTAGCCAATGGCGCCCCATACCATCACGCCGGGTGATACGCCAGTATGCCTGATGTGGCTTACCAACAGAAGTACAAGGATAACGTACCAATAGGGACTAGAAAGGAGGCATGAAGGGCGCCAAAAACAGAAATAACAATCATCCATTTATTGCACCATTACGCATGCACATCATGATATATGAGACATTATAATTGCCATACTCAAATCTACTACGACAAACAATATGCATCACGAAGGGCACACACAATGGAGTTTAAGAAATTACATTGGCAGATCAACTCCGCTGTGACAAACAGTGTGGATAATGAAGGCCGCACAATTTTACCAATGTAAGAAATTAAAATAATACTAGCATAAAATTAACTAAAATGCCTTGAAGGAAATGTGACACGTAAGGCACGCAAGTACTCTCTCCGTTGCGGTTCAGCGCGTTCCACCCAAGTAAAAGCTACCTGAAACATTTTATTACTTGGAACAGTACACTAGTGATCACCAAATATTAAAAAAAAACAGTAACATTACATAAAAGTACAATAATTTAAGAAAATCACATCATCTGATTATGAGCTTAAGGTCTTTAGGTAATTAACAGATTACTAAACAGGTAAAGGGGCATGTGCCACTATTAAATCTTCCGTAATTACACTACTAAATTTCTCAGTACCCAAGTTGCAATTAGCGCAACAAGAATTAAATCATTTAAGTGATAATGTTAATTTAAAATAATGATAAAATCATTTCATACAGCAGTGGACCAATAATGGCCCGATCAAATACACCCCAGTGAAGCAGTTCACACAAATGGTAGTCCACGGCTCCGAGCACACAGCCCCATACAAAATGCAACACAACCACAGCGACCCGGCGTACTACCAGAACCACCAGGCAGTAAACCAAAATCGTACTAAGCCAAAACAAGGACCGACTTTTAAAATAACGAGACCTAGCCGTAGGTTAGTTAGGTTTAAGTAGTTCTAAGTTCTAGGGGACTGATGACCTCAGCAGTTAAGTCCCATAGTGCTCAGAGCCGTTTTTGGAGACCACTTAGTAAAATACAGTCCACACAATCCAAGAAATATCAGACGAAGATAAAATATGCTTATCAACTCATGCTTCTTAGTTCGCGATATAAATTCTACAAAGAAGAATGCCAAAGAAATTTGGGAAATCGGTTTGATTTTGAAAAAAGTGAAGGCGCCGGGGAAGTAGTTGTCGCGTTGCGCTTGACACTGAAGGTGGCCTGTAAATTATGTTCGATAAAGTAATACGTCTAAATACACTCCCGCAGGAAAGTAGGTATCCGCTATTGGGAAAAACGAGTGATATATAGTATGTACAAGAACCAATAGGAAACAGTGAGAATGGAAGAGTAACAGAGAAGAACTTGAGTTAAAAATTCTGTAAGATGATATTGCAGTCTCCTTCACCTACTTATGAACCAGAACAACGAATAAACAATGGCCAAATAATAGAAATATGCATGAGTGATAGCAAAATTGAGGGTGAGTGGACATCATTTATAAGATTAGCTGGCGCAATCGAATGGATAGTTAAATGAGCGAATAATAAAATCAAAGAAGTACAAAAGTAATATGGAGTAGGAGAAACGAGATTAGCGATAAACTTCGGATCAAAATTTTGGACGACGCATTCGAAGATTTTGCGAAGTCTCAAGCCATTCCTCAGTTGATACTCCACATTTTTAATAACCAAATTCAACTAAACTTCGATTAAAATTTTGTTTAGGACGATCAGATTTTTAATTCAAGTTACATGAATAACTATAATGATTGCAAAAGTAAGCCATCTTTTAACCTTCTTCTCTGTGCACTAATTGGTTTCTATGCATGCAATGGTAGATTTTTCGCCTTTGTTAGTTGAGGTTTCGGAAAGCCAGCGCTTAGGCAGACCACAGGACAGGATCCTAGGTGCTCAGCTGTGTTACACTCTAAGGACCACGAGCGGATTATGAAAAACTCGTAGACCGGAGTGATGGAAGTGTTGACCACAGCCGGACGTGTTAGATACCCTGCCGTACCGTATAGTTTTGCTCGTCGTCACTCCGGCCCTGTATGAAAAGTTTTCCTGGCCCTGAAGAAAACTGTGCACCATGTGTGAGTCAGCAGAACACTAAAAGCGGACATCATGAACACTCATCCCAGATAATAAACGTCCGTTTTATAGCTTGGCCCTCCTGCCACAGGAGCTTTATGCTGTGAGCATTGTACCTAGCACAGTGAGTTCTCAGAAGGTAGATGAAAGAAGGACCCATTTGAACAGATCCCTATCTCTCTGTCTCGTCTGAAACCAGCCAAACCATTCAGACGCGTTTCCTGTGCTCTTCACCGCTTGGTAAAAACCGCTTGCGACAAACGCATCCAGTGATCGTGTGGGATTTGACGTTTTTTTTTCGAGCCATGTACCATAAAGAAATACGTTCGGCATTTTTATAAACAGCTGGAGTGTATGTTCGGGTGCAGTTTTCTGAATTTTTGTGCATGAAAATACTGTGCGCTGGTGGAGTAAGGAAGCGAGATTATGATGTAAGCTCGCGAATCCCAAATTTTTTGAACAACATAGGTGAAACGGCGGCCGACTGGAATTTGATTTTTACAGTTTTTGGTTGGAGAAAAACAGTAATACGACAATGATGCCATTGATTAAAGCTGAGCGAAGTTATTCTCATTGGTGTGCGGCCTTTAGACGCGAACTCTAAACGGAGCAGCCACAGGACACGCATTGTAACTTGGCATACAAGGGATCAGTTCCAGGTGTAAATAAACAGTCTTGATGAAACTTGGCGGGTTTTTAGAGGGTTCAAAATAATGCAATACCTTTTTTTTGTTTTTGCACAGTTTCACTTCAAAGTGCTGAAACACACCCCGAAAGGTAAATTGTCATAGTATGTTTAGAGGGAATATCTTAGAAACCATGACAAATAAAAAATATATGTTCCATATTAAAGTTGAAAAGTAATTACAGTAGAATATCTGTTGAATTATTTTGGCTGCTATACATATCTGCCAGGTTAAATGAAGATCGATTATAGATACCTGGGAATGTTGCCTTGTTAGTGACAGAAAGCGCAAGAATAACCTATTTCATTTGCACTTCTTGCAGCTTGTGAGCAGTACGAAGTAGCATGCGATTTCTGGTGGCATCCATCTACCAGTCCACACTCAGCACTATTAAGGTGAGAATGACTAGTGGCACCGGCTAGTTAGGTTGAAACGAAGTGTATTCCATGAACAACTTACTTACGCTCATGCGCGACCAGTCGGACAGCCATAGTAGTGTGGTTAGTTTCATTTCTCTTTCCAGTAAGATTGCACAATTACTGTTACCCACCCACGGTTAAATTGTGTTGAATTAATATATTATCACTGACACCATTCCCTTTTTCGATAGGCTGTTCGTTTATACAGGTCCGATCGAAAGTCAAGTGGAAAGCACAGTGAAAATCCGATGAAGCTGTACACAAATGTCTTTCGTAGTGTGCAGGGTTAGCGTCTTTGATTAGTAATCAAAACGTTCTCGTTCCCGGGTTCGAAGCCAGAAACCGCTTAAGGTTTGATTAATAATCAGCACTGGCGGCCGAAGACTTCCGTCATAAGAAGTCACCCTCATTCTGCCAACGGCCTTGTCAAACAGGGCGTAGGAGCGGACAGTACTTCAGGGCACTGTCTTGTTCATGGTGTGGGAAACTAAACCTAAAGGCGGAAAAATCAGCAATGATCAACGGTACGACGATGCAGAAGGTAATGGAAACTGCCGCATTCAAGGCACATAATGTGTATCCTCAGATCTGTAATTGAAAACTGTTGTGATCGTATCTCCATTGGCAAAAGATTCGTATCTTCAGGAGGGGACGGGCAAGGGGGAGGTGACCATGAGAAGAAGATTGAATAACCAACGAAAAGATGATGTTCTACAAGTCATTGTGCGAAATGTCAGAAGCTTGAACGTGGTAGGAAAGCTACAAAATCTGAAAATGGAAATGTAAAGGCTCAATTTAGATAGAGTATGTGTCAGAGAACTGAAATGGAAAAACGACGAGGACTTCCGGGCAGTTGAGTACAGAGTAATGTCAACAGCAGAAGAAAGTTGTATAACGGAAGTAAAATTCGTTATGAATAGGAAGGTAACGGAGAGAGTGTGTTACTTTGAGCATTTCAATACTAGGGTGTTTCTTTGACAGCAAACCAACACTGACAACATAGTTAGGGTACACATGCTGAGGTCGCAAAATGAAGGTGAAGAGAAAGAGAAAGTAAATGAGGATATTGAGAGGGAAATACAGTATGTAAAGCCAAATGAAATCTAATACTCATTGGGGAATGGAACGCAGTTGTAGTGGAAGGAGAAGAAGAAATGGTTACAGAAAAATATGGGCTTGGCATAAGAAATGAGTGAGGAGAAAGACTAATTTTCTGTAATACATTTCAGCTAGAAACAGCTAATACACGGTTCAAGAATCACGGTGGAGGTGTACTTGTAGGTGATAAAGAAAGATTTAGATTAAATCGTGGTATACAGAGATTGCGAAATCAGATTCTGGATTTTAAGGCTACCCCGTAGCAGAGCTCGACTCTGATCACAATGTAGTAGTGATGAAGAGCAGCGTTAACCTTAAGAGATTAGTCAGCAAGAGTCAATGCGCAAAGAAACTGGATATAGAAGCCCAAAGCAAAGAGCACATACGCTTTCTAAGGCTACAGATACAGCAAAAAGGAGTAGCTCATTAGGCAATACAGTTGAAGAGGAATGGACAACTCTAAAAAGGGCAGTCACACAAGTTGGAAAGAAAAAAATAGGCACAATGAAGTTAACTGCGAAGAAACTATGGGTAAAGAAGAAATACTGCAGTTGATCGATCGAAGAAAGAAGCAAAAGGGGTTCAGGAAAATTCAGGAACACAGAAATACAAGTCACTGAAGAATGAAATGAAGAGGAAGAGCAGGTACGGTAAGACGAAATTGTTTCATGAAACATTTCACATGAATCAAAGACAAAAATGACTGTCGGAGCGACTGACTCAGCATATAGGAAAGACAAAACAACATTCTGTGAAATTAAAAGCAAGCGTGGCAACCTTAAGAATGCAACGGGAATTCCAGTGTTAAATGCGGAGGAGAGAGCAGATAGATGGAAAGAGTACACTGAAGCTATCTATGAAGGGAAAGATTTGTCTGATGTGATAGAGAAAGCAACGGTAGTCGATTTAGAAGAGATAGGGGATCCAGGAGCAGAATCAGAATTTAAAAGAAGTTTGGAGGACCTAAAAATTAAATAAGGCTGAATGAATAGAAAACATTCCATCAGAATTTCTATAACCATTGGGAGAAGTGGCAACAAAACGATTACTCACGTCGGTTTGGAGAATCTGTGAGTCTGATGACATACCATTTGACTTTCGGTAAAATATCATCCACACATTTCCGAAAAGTACAAGAGCTGACAATAGCGAAAATTATTGCACAATTAGCATGACAGCTTATGCGTTCATGTTCCTGACAAGAAAAATATATAGGAGAATGGGAAAGAAAATTGTGGATCTGTTAGATGACGATCAGTATGGCTTTAGGAGAGGTAAAGCCACCAGAGAGGCAATTCTGACGCTGCGGTTGATAATGGAAGCAAGACTAAAGAAAAATCAGGACACGTTCATAGAATTTGTCGTCCTGGAAAAAGCGTTCGACAATGTAAATTTGTGCATGACGTTCGGAGTTCTGAGTGAAATAGGGATAAGTTTCAGGGAGAGATGGGTAGCACACAATATGTACAAGAGCCAGTAGGGAAGAATAAGAGTGGACGACCAAGAACAAAGTGCACGGGTTAAAAAGGGTATAAGACAGGGATGTAGTCTTTCACACCTACGGTTCAATCCGTACATCAAAGAGGCAGTGATAGAAATAAAAGAAAAGTTTAGGAGTGGGATTAAAATTCAAAGTGAAAGGATATCAATGATACGATTCGCTGATGGCATTGCAAACCTGAGTGAAAGGGAAGAAGAATTACATGATCTGCTGAATGGAATGATGAGCGTAATGAGTGCAAAATATGGGTTGAGAGTAAATAAAAAAAAGACGAAAGTAATGAGAAGCAGCAGAAATGAGAACAGCGAGAATCTTAACATCAGAGGAAGTAGATGAAATTGAGAAATCCTACTACCTATACAGAAAAATAACCAAAGATGAATGTAGCAAGAAGGACATAAAAAGCAGACTAACACTAGCAAAAAAGGTATTCCTGGCAAAGAGAAATCAACTAGTATCAATCATAAGCCTTAATTTGAGGAAGAAATTTCTGAGACTGTACGTTTGGGGCCCAGTATTGTATGATAGTGAAATATGGACTGTGGATAAGACGGAACATAAGAGAGTCTAAACATTTCAGACTTGCTGCTGAGGACGAATGTAGAAAATTAGATGTCCTGGTAAGGCAACGAGTGAGGAGGTTCTGCACAGAACTGGAGAGGGAGGGAATATGTGGAAAACACTGACAAGCAGAAGGGACAGGTTGATAGACGAAGACATAGATTGGTATACATCCAAAAATAATGGAGGGTGTAGGTTGCAGGTGCTACTCGGAGATAGGCTGGCACAGGAGGCGAATTCGTGGTGGGTCACATCAGACCAGTCAGAAGACTGATGAACCAAAACAAAATCGTTTCTAGTGTCCTAGTATCACCATCTGTCGCGTGATATCACACTTTTCAGTTCCCAGAGCATCATGAGCACGTAGAAACGCTTTGAAAATAATGTCTCCCGCCGTTATGAGTGCCCACTGAGATATTTCGCCTGATTTCATTCAGCCCACATAACGTAACTGTCTCTCATTTCCTCCTCCTTGACATTCGTCAACCGTATACGGTGGGGGAACGAAGATGCTTGTGTGGTGTTTCCCCCCTGTACACCCTTGACTTGGCTCTGCTCACATAAACCGCTGGCCATAAGGGCAACTATTGACATACACAGCGAGCTAATGGCCAGCATAGAGATTGGTGGAAATTGCAGATGGCTGTGTCATTTGAGGAGTGTATTGGAAAGTTGTAAAATAATACTACACGTGTATGTGTAGTCACGGTGACTACGTAGAGTGAAGTATTCCTCACTAGGAATATTTCCACATGATTATAAATAGATATAATTAAACTTTGTTTATTAATACAAGTAAACTTCGAACATAAACAGTCTGTTGTTTCTGATGCTGTACAACAAAAGAAAATGAACGTTCTCCGGAACTTCTTGAGAGCGTATATTACGTTCTCTTGACCAGTGAAAAGTCTATCTTGAAAACAAATTACGTATTGAAACTTCTGTCCCACGAGCAGGACGACTCGTCCACAACACAGAACACCAAGGATCGGAGCGCAAATCACGAGAGCACTGCCGTCCTGGCAGCGAAGGCGACGTCTGCTGCGAGCGGCTGAAAGTTGTGATTTTCCTATTGAGCATCGAAGTTGCAACTGATGGAGCAAGAGGTGCGTGTCTGGAGCGATCCATGTTGCTATCTTCTGCATTCTCTGGCTGGTTACGGGATGGCTCTGTCGAGGCTGGGGCTGATATCGCGGAAACTAGCCTGAACACCGGGATTGAGTTGACGATAACACTCTAAGCGTACATGCGTGGCGGGTTGGCGGCTTTGAAGGCGAAGTAGAGAGAGATGGCATAGACAAGTAGCTGGAAGACACAGTTAACTGTTGCTAATAAGACAGTTTTCATTTGTGCAGTAGTTTCCATTTTGTTGCCGATCAGGCCTTAATAGTTTCGTGTTTCAGCTTTTCTTTGTCGTGCGCTCAGCTACAGCCTGTATAATGTATTTATTAATTTCTGCGCATTCAACATTTCGTAGTAAATTTGGGTTCCCTTGCACTTTTTGATTAGTTAGTTAGAGACTCCCTTTTCCCTGCGAAATAATGTTGAATTACGGGATTGTCAATATCCAAGACTCAGTGCTACAGCTACTTTTAAAATAGAGTTAAGCTAAATCCGGCACGTAACATTTTAATTCAGTATTTGATTTCTTTGGGGAGCTGTCTGCCTCTCATCAGGCCAGCTGATGCAAATCATTGTACAGATCCAGAAGGTAAGTTACATTCGATTGGCACTTCGCAACTTGAAGAACTCTGCTACCTTAAAAATAAATTAATGCATGACTGAAGAAGTAAGGAGACTGTAAGAAGTAGACGATAACATGCAAAATTCGTATTCCTCAGAAAATTAAGTATCAAACGTAGCTTTTAATTTGAGGACCAGCTTTCTAGGAACGTACTTCTTGGGCACAACACTGTATGGAGGTGTACCATTAACTGCAGCCGGTCGGAGTGGCCGAGCGGTTCTAGGAGCTACAGTCTGGAACCGCGAAACTGCTACGGTCGCAGGTTCGAATCCTGCCTCGGGCATGGATGTGTGTGATGTCCTTATGTTAGTCAGGTTTAAGTAGTTCTAAGTTCTAGGGGTCTGATGACATCAGAAGTTGAGTCCCATAGTGCTCAGTGCCATTTGAACCATTTGAACCATTAACTGCAGGAAACGTGGAAAGGAAGGGAATAAAAGCTAAACATTGTTTGCTTATAAGGTGTTCCTCCGCAAAGTAGGCAACGAATGGAATACGTGGGGAACACTGACCAGAAGAAAGGACAGCATAACGGGGTGGGTACTGAAGCACCATGGGATAACTTCCATGGTTCTAGAGAGAGAAATAGAGGGAAATATCCATAGGGATAGATGGCGATTGGAATATGTTCAAAAACTTACCGAAGATGTTGAGTGTGTATGCCACTAATAAGTGGAGAGTTTTCCACTAAAAAGAAATCGTGGCAAACGGCATCACACATGACTAAAGACTGACGAGCCAGGAAAAAAAAGAGAAAGTGCGCTTTAGTCCTAGGTACACAGCGCTTCGCAGAATTTAGATGTGTATGTAGAAAGATGGTTTTAGCACCGAGAATGGTAGCAGAGTGTTCGAGGCAGCGGAAATTCATTCAGAACTTGCAGGACGTAAGTCGCCTCCCGTACCAGCATAGAGTTATGGATGAGTCACATGACAGTCGCTGAACTCAATGACAAGTGACAAGTTCCAAAAGTAAAGAAATTTCGCCGTCACACATGCTATCAAATTCACATCGTTTGCTCTTGTTTAGATCTTCCGCCATTGAAAAGCGACGTGGCAATTGTTGCGCCTTGATTGGCTGATGGTTTCTTATGTTGATGGCGGACCGTTACTGGTGTGTATTTCGAAATGAAGTAATTTTCCAGCACATGGTTTTGTAATACACATCTAGTGTAAGAAATAAGCGTGGAAAGCACCGGTAAGCGAACAAAGAGGGAAAAAGAACACATTCATAAACATACTCCTATGATTTACGTGTAGTGAGACTACTCGTATACGACTTCATTTGCGATAGCAAGAAAAGAAGTGATATAATTCCACTGAATTATCCGAACATATAGTCAATCTGCTGTCGGTTAAAAGCTCTCGCTCTTGATCTAATTGATTACTTCAGATGAAAAGTAGTGTATAACCTAAGGTCTCACGTAATAAAAGTTGGTTCTGACGTAACATAAAATAAACTACTTTTTTCATGATTTTTTTTTTCTTGTGTATTCTGTTCTGGCGTATACTCTTTTTATAATAATCCACCAGAGTCATTTCTACGTTTTGCACAATGTTAGAATAAAAAAATAGCTACATTGACGGATTATTATTAAATCAGCATGAGTTACTTCAACTGAAGCAAGACACCAAAATAAGGCTATATGAAGTTTCTCTTAAAATATAATGTTTTAATTGCTATTACTTAAATGAAACTACATGGCTCCAGAGGCTTTTTCAAGTCTCAAACATCTGTGATGTTTATTTGCAGACTGAAGCCATGAATGAAAATTTGTACCAAAACTGGGCTCGAATCCGGTCTTGGTATAAATTTTCGTTCGTAGCTTTAGTCTACATAAGTACATGATAATTCTTAATTAAGATAAATATACATAGATTTGAAAGTTATCCTCTTTTCGAAGTAGTTTTACATCCAAACTGTACATTTACGGGCAAGAGATCACTAACAAATCTGTATCTAGTAAGTTCCCCCTCCTCCCACTCCCATTCATGTACAGGTTTTAGAAACCCGTAACAGGAATTGCATACACCCTGTATAGTATTACTGTGTGTTTTTATTTCCATTCCGTAATTTTCCTTAGCTTCCTTCAATGGTTCTTCCATGTAGAAGTAAAGAATGACGATTATCGCTGAAATAACAAGCTCGCGGCTGGATCGGTTTATTTTCCCAGTAAACAAGACCGTTAAAACTGATCGGAAATAATAAATTTTCGGTTTCTTATTCCTATTATTTTCTGTAACAAATGTAGAAATCGAACGGCGATTGAAAAATTTTGGCTGTCCCATTTTCAAGGTACGTAGAATCAACATATTAATTTGAATAGGCAAATAAAAGAAAACTTATTCCATCCACTGTTCACTGCTTTTCTCGAAAAATGGTAAGTGGTTGAATCTTCATAAATCACCTGTATTCTCCTACTGATTCTCAATTTTTGAAACTCTGCTCAAAAACCATGTTTTGACCGTGAATCATATCAAAATTTTGGCATTGCGAACAATCAGCGCTGACGGGTAATATCTGAGGTTGAAGAGTTCTGTTTTCGCGTTAATTTGTCCGTCTTCAAGGCCTACAAGCAGATAAAGGCATATTATGTAGAGGAAGGCAACTTCCTATTTTTATTGTGCACTATGAATGAATTGTTGTTAAGTCTTTAATTTAATACCGTCACCATATTTTCCTTGTAATTTCAAAGGAATGGCAGACAACTCTTTAAGCATTTAACCCTGCTGTTCTGTTCGGGTCTATATGACCCGAAACGAATATGAACGTTATTTTACATTATGTAAATACCAATATATATTTATGAAACTTTGTGACTTTGTCTGAAAATGGATGAGCAGCATGTGTTTTAAAAGGTTTTAAAAAAGTTTAAGAAGTTTGGGCTTCAACTGTAATAGTTGCATATGTAATGTTCGGGTCATAATGACCCGACACAAATATGTTTAGTGTAACTCGTATTTATTTCTAAAATCTGGAAATGGCGAAAATTATTTTTGTTGTGTTGTGTGGGAATAGTGACTGCATCATTCCAACTTACTCTCAACAATCACCTAAAGCTCCATGCGTTCACAACAATGGGCTTGTTTGTTGCTTTCCCCAGGAAATAATAATTGGCAGTTCTCAATAATTGGAATGCTTTGTTTCTGCCCAGTTTGACTTGTGACACCATGGCGATGAGACCATTGAATGATCGTGAGTTGGAAGAAATAGTAAATGCCTCACCAGATGAAGGATCACTTTCTGAGTTTGAAGATCACATCAGCAATGCATCTGAAAGCGAGTGTTCCGATGACAGTTACGACAGTCCACAGCCCATACAAAATAGTGTAGAGACTTTTCTTTCTAAAAATGGGAATATAGAATGGCAGTTGCATCCACCAGCACAACATGGTCGCCTACCAGCTTCGAACATCATCAAGAGTACCCCAGGAGTTACCAGGTATGCAGTCAGCAGAATATCTGATGTAAAATGTTCATTTGAAGCAGTATTTCACACAGCGCTTCAAAATGAAATAATAGAGATGACAAATATTGAAGGGCAGCGAGTTTATGGTGAACAGTGGACAGATATTGATGGTTCTGTTTTCCATGCATACTTAGGACTCTTACTCCTAGCGGGTGTATATCGATCTCATGGGGAGTCTACAAAAAGTTTGTGGGATAAAGATACTGGGCGAAACATATTTCGAGCAACCATGTCTCATGAAACATTCTGTAAGATATCACGTGTCCTGCGATTTGACAAGAAATCTACTAGAGAGGAAAGACGACGTACTGACAAACTTGCCGCAATTCGTAGTATTTGGGAGAAGTGGGTAGAGGTCCTTCCTAAACTGTATAATCCAGGAGAAAATGTTACTGTTGACGAGCAGTTAGTAGCATTTAGAGGTCGCTGTCCATTCAAGCAGTATATCCCAAGTAAACCGGCAAAATATGGGATCAAAATATGGACCATGTGTGACAGCAAAACTTCATACGTACTGAAAGCCCAAATTTATACAGGAAAGGTGAGTGGAGCGGCACCAGAAAGAAATCAGGGAATGAGGGTGGTATCTGATCTCACTTCTGAGTTACGTGGTCAGAATATCACGTGTGACAACTTTTTTACGTCGTACAATTTGGGGCAGCTGCTTCTGAAAAGGAAATTGACTATGTTGGGAACTATACGGAAAAATAAGCCGGAGCTTCCACACAAAATGACCAACAAGGAGGTACACAGCTCTTCATTTTACTTCACAAATGACACTACTGTGGTTAATTATATTCCTAAGAGACACAAGAATGTTGTACTTATGAGCACTCTCCACCATGATGCGGAAATCAGTGACAGGGCTGATAAGAAGCCAAAAATGATTTTGGACTATAATTCAACCAAAGGTGCTGTAGACACGCTTGATCAGTTATTAGGTACATATACATGCAAACGAAAAAGTAATAGGTGGCCAATGATAGTTTTCTACAATATTCTTGATGTTTCTGCTTATAATGCATACGTTTTGTGGATTTCGGTTGACCCTAATTGGAATGCAAGCAAATTGACTAGAAGGAGAATATTCTTGGAGGAACTTGGAAAGTCACTGATAAAAGAACATATTGCATCAAGAACGCATTTCCCAAGAACAGAAGATTCTTTGAGAATGGTCACAAGCATCCAAAACCCGAATGATGTGGGTGGTGTGTCAGAATCGGTAACAACAAGAAAATCTACAAAACGTGCACGCTGTAAGTTCTGTCCATCAAGTAATGACAATAAAACAAACATGGTGTGTGGAAAATGTAGTAAACATATTTGCAAGAAACATGTAACCTACTTGTGTCCACAGTGCAAGCAGTAAGAAAAGAACTGTAGTATTTTATAAGATGATTGTATTGAAAATTCTGTTGTTTCAAATTTATGTGAATACTTGTGCCTAAACTACAATCAGTAAGAAGAGAGGATTCTAAAGTTGTAGTGCTTTCTATGTTGGAATGTAATAAAAAAACTGTAGTGTGTTCTGTACTGTAGTGTGCTCTAAGATGAATATCTGTAATGACAACTGTCTGTTGTTAGAAAATGTCAATACTTACGTCTAAACTGTCAACAATAAGAATAGAAGTATGGAAAAACTGTAGTGCTTTCTAAGTTGAATGCCTGTAATGGAAACTGTCTGTTGTTTCAAATTTATGTGCATATTTAAATGAAAAATATCCCTCAATAAAGTTGTATGCATTGTTATTATTATTATTATTACCATTATTATTATTATTATTATTATTATTATTATTACTAACAAGGTACTGGAATAGAACAACAATGTCGATAGCTAAAACTGTACCAAAATTTATGTTTCTAAAGCATTTTGATATGTCGGGTCATATTGACCCGAACAGTATATATGTCAAGTAAAAGTGAACAGAACAGCAGGGTTAAAGCAAGTGAAACGTTGTACTTAATTGCTACGTCACTTCCTAAAAATATGTGCCATTCTGTAATACAACGGATGTTCGGAGACGACAGCGGGAAACTACGGTATAGACCACGTGGGGGAATGTCCTGCACACTCCACATACGTGACACTGTAACAGTATCTCCTATTTGGGAGGTGCTGACCTTAAGCCACGACACACAGGAATAGGGACAATAATGTTTCAGCAATACTGTACTAATCCTTATGCCATGTGTTTGTTGCTCGTTTGTGTAGGAATGGTTATTAAAGTAGCACTGATCGGTTCTCTCGTTTTCTATCATAACGCAGGATTTGAAACCGATGCGAATTTAAATAGTAAAAATTAATCATCTTTTGAAAGAGTTTCATTTTAAAAGCGAAAAAATTTAGCACTGCTGCTGTGGCAAATTGATATTCTCGTTTTTTTCTCGGTTGCTAGTAAAAAATGAGAAACACCTGTTATAACCGATACCAAACAAATAACGAAAAATACCAGTCATTCAGAACTAAAATACTGTTATCTGTTTTAAGTGGTCGGTTTTTCCCATCCCTCGTACAAGTAGAGCGATAGTGATGATTTCATTCCTGTCTTGCTTACTTCTCAGCATGCCCTTGTCGTACCTGAGCTGCCACTGTTATTACTCGTCATTGCGGCCATAAAAATAATTAATGAATATGTTAATGACTTAATGTGAACTCCGAGCACATCCCTTTAAAAATACAGTAGTTGACAGCGTTGCCTATCATTCATCGATCTGAGTTTGCACGTCCTTTCTAATTACCTCATCATCGGCATGACATTTAAACTTAATGTCCTAAATTTCTTAAATAACGAAAAATGCTCGCCTTTTGCTAAGTCAGCTTCGAATTGGTTTCAAATTTCGAAGGGAATTATTGCGTCCGCTCCACTGGAAGTTCCATTTAGCAACGCAGGTTACACGGGTCAGTCTACAAGCCAGACGGAACGAGAATGCTAGTAATTTGAGCGGTCTACAGTAGTCGTCGGCAGGGTAAATGGGAGCATGTTCCATGGAAGCAACCATGTGAGACAAATAGTGCGCACTTTTATATCAGTGGGGGGGGGGGGGGGGGGGGGGGAAGGGGGAGAGGGTCCAGATTAGAATCAACTTTCCGTGGCTTAACGGGCAGCTCTAGTTCCACGGAGCTAAGTAGTTCTGCCGCAGATCGTTTCCTGAGATGCTTCGACCTTCACCGAAGGAATCGCCACGCACGCCAACGACGAGTCCAATAGCTCATCCACGACGGACGACATGGCTTGAATTATTCCCTACTCCGGGAAGGTGGTAGCCGTATTCACTGATTTGCACCTACTCTCTGAACGGGACACTGACATACTATAGGACTATTTGTGTCACGATCACATGAGACTTGAGTATATGTATTACCGAATAAATCAGAGTTTTGGATATAGCTATTTGTAGTTATTTCAGTAGATGTAATATTTATTTGTGTGCTTGCCTGATAGTGTTTATTGGGTGTAAAGTATCTCTTTGTACTTCAAGTCAGCGACATTTCTTAGGCTATTGTCAACGTACGTAATTCACAGTAGCCACGTCGATCGAAAACGAAGTGAAGTTACGAAAGAAGAAAATGTAATTTACAGGCTTCAGAGAGGTTGGCGGGTTTTATTAACACCATCTGCAGATCTCGAATGGCTCCACGATTTGTCATGAGGCCACTGCCTTCCGATGAAACTTTAACACTGGTCCACAAAACGGAAATGCAAAATTCCACAACGATGCACAGGAGAGCTCTTTAAAATTTTTGTAGGCTCTCTGTATTGGAAGAAATCACTTCGTTGCTAACCTAGAATGACCACCTACCGACTTCAGAAATCGTGAACACTTTGAAGTACAAGGCGCCCCTAGCTGTTCCTCAAAAGCTCTCAATTTACTTCATATACAAGGAAGCACTTGTGCCATACTCGTAGGCTCCACGAACTACAGGCGCTGCCAGAAACTCCTGAAACATTACCGTCTCCCACCCAGTCAGCTCTTCACGGGGGCGAATGCACTCACTCGTTCTCAGAAGAAATTTCCTCCTCCACTAACGGCACTTCTCTAGATTGTACTGATTTCTCCAATGTGCTAAGGAAGGACGGAGGACTGAGGTTTAGCGTCGTCAGTTAGTTCGCTGAAGAAGGAGCAAAGATTAAGCCAGTGAAGGAACGGAGAAGGAACGGTACAGGCATTTGTACCAAGCAAGGTAGGGAAAACAAACCTAAATGTCAATGGCCGGACGGGGATGTGAACCTGCGATCTTCCGAATTCGATTCACTCTTACAACTGCGACACCTCGGTCTCTGGCACTTGCTGAAGGTATTAATGTGTGCTGAAACCGAAACAAATGGTGCACAGCATCCATTACCTTAATGTGTGAAAGAGCCCAATGCAGCAGAGATCACCTACTGTCACGAGAAGCAGTCGCGTTAGGCACTTTACTATACCGTCTAAGATCTAGTACTTTCACCGAAAACCCCACAGACCCGTCTTGCGGTATTGTTGGTGGCAATGGATGGGACGCGCGCAGACACTAGTCGCTCTGGCTCCCTCTGCTGTTTGCGAGGCGTAAGGGGCCGCACCGCCGTCGCCAATCTCCGTATGCTAATCGCACATTTTCGGCGCTTATACGCGGGGACGTATGCGCACAGATTTGCATTCTGGTGGCTGTCTCACCTCCCATCTGTGTCCTACGGAAAAATGACCTACTCAGATTGCAGATCAAAGAACATTGTGCCTGAGACCGTTTGCCCAGCGAAGGAATATATTAATGTACTTCAGTTCTTCTCTTTATACCGGTTCCCCCCACCTCCATACACTTTATTTTACTAGGTCTCTTACCCATCCCCAAGACTGGAACCGAAGAAGTGAGACATTTCGTGCGGGGTCGTATATTTCTGTCGACTGTTCCATGAATAATAAGAAGTATCAGGTGCGACTACATAATTTCTCCCGTATAATTTCATGTTTAAAAGATCCTTCCTTCTTTGATTGCCGCGCTGGCACCGTGTAAGAAGAAACTGGGCTGGAAATTTATTCGGGGAAACTTCACAGGAAGACATCTGTGACGGAACGAACTCTGAGAGACTGGAGGAATTTTATGCGACGTTTCAAAGTGGGTTCGTCTCTTTATGGTTCTACAAAGTCTGTTTCGCATAATGAGAAGGGAGACACGTGTGTCACATCACGTGGAGCAAGTGGAGCATAAGTCTACATTAACTATCTGTGAGTGCTTTTAGAGCCATTTTATTATTGAGACAGCCTTAACTGTGTCTAATTTGTCAGCGAAGGACTTCATCATCATGAGAACAGTTAAATCATTTTTGTAGCTGAAGAAATAAGTGGCGATATATAGACATGTCATACATAGCTAAAATGCGTTAGCACAAGAAAACTGGTAACCAAACTTTTTAACATTAGGCTCTTATACTTTCAGTTTTAAATTGACTATATGTTTTTCAATATTGTGCTGTAAAGTATATTAAACAACCAAGTTCCAACAACTACACCAGTCAGATATCGATGCATATAGTTTAATAAAGCCACATTTTAACACACATAAAATCTTTGTGAAAACGACATTTTTCTTAAATGCGAAGATAAGAGTGTAAGTAACATCTCATGCATAGTGAACAGCGTATACAACAACACCAGCAACGAGTATCTGATTGATTCTAATTTTTCTATAATTACAAATTAATCTTGTTTAATTTCCTCCTTTAACCTTAGCGGCGCTGTTACTGACGAAATTCCTTTCGCCAGCAAAATGCGAAAGATAACTAGAATTTCAAGTGGATTGCTGCTGCGAGAAATCGTATCTTGTCCTCACTAATACCAGGAATGTAGCTTTGTAACTGTCCAGCTAATGATAATATCAAATAAACTAATAAGACACAGGTGAGTTGCTCCGTGGTAAGCAAAACTAGTCAGAACTGTTTTATAGGAACAACGAAAAAACCATACCAAACTTAAAAAAACGCAAAATCTTCCAATTGGGGTTGTTTCACTGATACTCGAAATTTATTGCGGACATTAAAGCGGTATGTTTTTAATAGTATCCACAGCGAAACTCTCTCTCGATATCTGTCAGAAAAACCAAAGAGGTTCTGGTCGCTTGTACAGTACATAAACAAGAAAACACAATCACTACCTTCACTGCGCGATAGGAATGGTAACGTTATCGATGATCGGAGTTATTAAACAGTCAAACGAAATTCTTTCACCGAGGAAGACGTAATAAATATTCTAAAATTTTGATCAAGATCAGTTGTGCATTAAACAAACATTGAAATTGATATCCTCGTTGTGGCGAAGCATCTTAAATGACTTAATAAAGAAAAGCATTTCAGTTCAGATTGTATACCGAGTAGCTTTCCCACAGAGTATGATGGTATAATATCTTCATTAATGCAAATATACTTCTCGGATGTGCCGCCGGATAGTATTGTGCAAATCCAACAATATCTTAACAAGGCTATACGATTGTTCGACATCTTCAGGTGGTGGTAATTTCTGTTGTCACTGCTGCAAGACTCGACTGATCAGTGCACAGTATTAAATGAGTGAAATGGCTCTAAGCACTATGGGACTTAACATCTGAGGTCATCAGTCTCCTAGAGTTAGAACTACTTAAACCTAACTAACCTAAGGACATCAAAAACATCCATGCCCGAGGCAGGATTCGAACCTGCGACCGTAGCAGCAGCGCGGTTCCGGACTGAAGCACGTAGAACCACTCGGCCGTAGCGGACGGACCTGCACAATATTATCCGGTGGCAAATTCTAGATGTGTATTTGCAACAGGTTCGTCGGGAAAGCCTCAAAATTAATAGCTCCGTACTTAACAATCATATACAACCGCTCTCTTGACGTTAAGTCCGTATCTAAAGTTTGAAAGTTCCACAGGCCACATCAGTGCTCAAGACATAAGAGAAATCCGATGAATTAAAGACCCATATCACTAACACCGATTCACAGTAGGATTTTAGAGCGTATTTTGTGGTCGAATATTGGGGATTACCTGCAAGAAAACGATCTATTGACACGTAATCATTACGGATTCAGGAATTATCGTTCTTGTGAAATGCGGCTTGCTCTTTATTCACACGAGACAGTGAGTGCCAACGACAGGGGATCTCAAATTTTTTCCACATTTCTAGATATCTAGAAGGCTTTTCACACCGTTCCTCACAATCGGCTTGTAATCGTATTGCCTACTTACGGAGCATCGTCTAAGTTTTGCTACTGGGTTCATGACATTCTGTTAGAAATGTCACATTTCATAGTGATTACGAAGGCTTTCTCGGCGGAGTAATTGATTATACTCTTCTCGGGTGTGCAACCGGATCATAACGTCATCTTGACACAATATTGCAGCGGTCCAACTGGCCGCCATCTTCAGGTGAGTGTGCTGGTACACGATCTCGCCTGAACTGACTTCTCATCGCAAGCGGCGGCCCCTATATAGGCCGCAGAAGGCCCACAACGCGTGTGTGAGAAAGTGCCGTAACTGCCTTCTAGAGCAAGTAAACATACCGCGCCGCCAGTGGTGTAAGCAGGCAAAATCGAGATATCACTATCAAAAATTGAAAATTATTCCGACGATCGAAACACAAGCCGTTGTTTTTTAATGTCTGATAACACCGGTTTCCAAGTCTTACTTAAAGGTAACCCTTGTCTCTATTAATAAGATTATCAGATTAACGAATCTCTATGAATTCTTTTACAACACAGTCCCAATAGCGAGATGTAGATTTGTGTCTCGTCATACAGCATTCTATGTTCCTCGATGAGACAGTGCTCCGCCACTGCAGATTTTTATGGGTGAATCAACCGTGTATGCCACTGGTCTTCAACAAATCGTTCCTGAATGGTCCGGATTGTCTGACCAATATAGGCCTTCCCACAGTGGGATGGGATCTTGTACACACCGGGCTTCCCCTTAACAGAGCCAAGAAGCGCTCTCGTCTTGGCTGGCGCACGAAAAATACTTTTGATATGATATCTTTTTGTAATTCTTCCTATCTTCGAGGAAATGCTCCCAGCATAATGTAGAAAAGCCACCGCTTTACAGGTATCTTCTGGTGGTTCAGGCGAAGGTCCAAAGTCGAAAGCACGATGGATTTATCTGTATAGCCATTCTGCTTGAACAGAACCTTAAGATGGTCCAATTCATGTGTCCAGATTTCTCCGTCTGAAATGGCATAAGCTCTTCTGGCCAACGTCCGCAGGACCCCCGTACGCTGGAAAGAGGGATGACAGTTGGTTCAAATGGCTCTGAGCACTATGGGACTTAACATCTATGGTCATCAGACCCCTAGAACTTAGAACTACTTAAACCTAATTAACCTAAGGACATCACCCAGTCATTACGAGGCAGAGAAAATCCCTGACCCCGCCGGGAATCGAACCCGGGAACCCGAGCGCGGGAAGCGAGAACGCTACCGCACGACCACGAGCTGCGGACGACGACAGCTGGAAGCATGTAGGTAACGGTCCGTGTGCGTAGGCTTTCGATAGACACTGTGTCCCAGAGCTGAAGACGGCGTCTTTAAAACGAACCTGCTTCTGGAGGTATGTCGACGATACGTTTATGGTGTGGCCCCATGGGAGAGAAGCTCTTGACCGGCTCTTAGATCATTTTAATTCCCTGCATCCTAGCATCAAGTTTACCATGGAGGTGGAAAGTGATGGTAAGCTTCCGTTTCTGGATGTTCTGGTGTGTAGAAAGAATGATGGGACACATGCGCATATGCCTTCAGCCACACGATCTTCGGTGACATGTTGGAAGGCAGCCCGGTCAGGCGGAACTCCTTAGACACCTCTTCAGCGAGTGCAGCACGGTGGAAGTTCTCTGCTGTTTTGGGGTCGCATTACGTGAGGCCGTCGTGTACCGCTAGTGGTCATGGAAGGCACCGCAACGGTTGCACGATACGTGAATGCCATCCTCCTACCGATAATGTAACCATATCGACAGCATATTGGCGAGGCATTTTTCTTCATGGACGACAATTCGCACCCTCATCGTGCACATCTTGTGCTTGAATTCCCTCAGGATAATGACATCGCTCAAAAAAAGTGGCCAGCATGTTCTTCAGACATGCATGCCATCAAAGGAAAGGCTGTTTATGGATAACGTGGCCGACCAAACACTCTGAGGGATCTACGCCGAATCGGCGTTGAGGAGTGGGAAAATCTGGACCAACCACCACCTATGGAGGTCGCTCTGGATGGTGGTACAACAAGCAATGTCTGGTTCATGAGCAATAAAAAGGGCGGATATGATGTTTATGTTGATGTCAGTTCCAGTTTTCAGTACAGGTTCCGAAACTCTCGGAACCGAGGTGATGCGAAACCTTTTTTGATGTGTGTATTTCTCAAAGGTAATAGTGGCAACCAGACCTCGTTTAAAGACGTATGTATCAGGGAGACCTGGTAGAGCTTAAATTCACATTGATGAAATTACACTTTTGATGCCAGTGAATAAAGTATTGTACAACTATTGAAGCGAAACATAATGGAAACGAAAATTTTTCTGGTCTTACGGTGATTCAAAGTCTTGTCCTCTGGAATTGACAGTGTGATATCTTGTAAGCTTTCATGAGAGATAAGGTAATTTCGTCTTTGCCGGCTGACAATGGCTGATCGCTTCCTGTACCGGATACGTCATGATTCACAGGCATGTGCGAACTGCAATTTGTGACGTAGTTATGAGTGTATAGGTTTCATCATTCTTCCGGGAAACCGCCACTGCAAAAACACTACCGCTAGTTTGAAGAATGGTAGCCTATGGTTATTTTGCCTAACGATGATTGAATCATTAGCATCAGTGCACTGCAGTATAACAATTATTATGTTTGTTTATATTGTTGTATGAATTTTCGGGTAGATTGCACTGATGGTGCAATTAGTTTTGAAAAGAAAACAATTAATCTTGAATAAATCATGACTTCAAGCTAATGGAGAATACCATAATCTGTGTCTACTGCTCTACCCTGGAAAAGTTTGCGTCGTGAAGAAGCAAAAACTCTCTTGCTAATGCTTGAAAGTCTCAATTACTGGCGGCCGCGGTGGTCTAGCGGTTCTAGGCGCGCAGTCCGGAACCGTGCGACTGCTACGGTCGCGGGTTCGAATCCTGCCTCGGGCATAGATGTGTGTGATGTCCTTAGGTTAGTTAGCTTTAAGTAGTTCTAAGTTCTAGGGGACTGATGTCCTCAGAAGTTAAGTCTCATAGTGCTCAGAGCCATTTGAACCATTTCTCAATTACTAGAGCACGAATTACTGTTCTCATTGTACCTCAAAAGTGTTACAGAACATGGCCATATATAGCTCAGTCTTCGTCAAAAAAGTCCAGAGATAAGATATAACCTAGAAAGAATGTTAAATCTGTGGTGGTGAAATCTAGTTGATTTCGTAGACCAGAAGCAACTGCTAATATCTTCCGGTCGCCTGTTAAGCTTTTACTGATCATAGTTAGGAACTTGTACAGGATCCTCAGATACTGATTATGTATGGATCAGTCCACATTTGGTTATATAATGCGTAACCGTTCGCAGATTCCTATGAATAGCAGGAAACGCTTCTAAATTTCCTTGACCGTTCTTGCAGATGCACCAACAGATATCATCAACCAAACGTCCCATGTTCCTGTAGAAACTTAGGACAATTTACTTCCTCAAAATTCACTTCAGAAAATCAATGAGATTGACTAAATTACCTTTTATAGAATTTCCATATCTTCTCGCATAGATTAACAATAATAAAATCTCAGATTTCTCTCTCTATACAACTGTGTACGATCTAATTTTTTACGAAATGGTCCTTAACAATCGACAATTAAGCGCGTCTGAGTTCCATAGGTCCATTCATTAACACTTTTCTATAGTCAGTCACCGTGATCTAGGGGCAGTCGGCACGGTGGCTTAGCGTATTTGGTCAGAGGGTTAGCTGCCCTTTGTAATAAAAAAACTGAGTTAATGGATCAATAACGAACTTCAACGGATGTCTTACGACGTCCGCCCCGAGCAGCTGCAACGAACAAAAGCGAACAAAATGACATTAAAAAAATGGGGGTAGCGTCTTTGATTCATAATCAAAACGTCTTCGGTCCCGGGTTCGATCCCCGCCACTGCCTAAATTTTGATAAATAATCAGCATTGACGGCCGAAGACTTCCGGTATAAGAAGTCAGCCTCATTCTGCCAACGACCTTGTCAAAGAGGGCGGAGGAGCGGATAGAGGTTCAGGGCACTCTCTTGTCCTAGGGGTAGGAAATTGCCCTAAAGGCGGAAGAATCAGCAATGATCAACGACATGAGGATGCAGAAGGCAATGGAAACCACTGCATTAAAGACACGTAACGTGTATCCACAGGACATGTGGCCTGTAACTGAAGAAGTGTCATGATGATCTCTCCATTGGCAAAAGATTCCGAAATAGTCTCCCATTCGGATCACCGGGAGGGGACTGCCAAGGGGGAGGTTAACATGAGAAAAAGGCTGAATAATCAACGAAAGGATAACGTTCTACGAGTCGGGGCGTGGAATGTCAGAAGCTTGAACGTGGTAGGGAAACTAGAAAATTTTAAAGGGAAATGCAAAGGCTTAATCTAGATATAGTAGGGGTCAGTGAAGTGAAGTGGAAGGAAGACAAGGATTTCTAGTCAGATGAGTATCGGGTAGTGTCAACAGCAGCAGAAAATGGTATAACAGGTGTAGGATTCGTTATGAATGGGAAGGTAGGGCAGAGGGTGTTTTACTATGAACAGTTCAGTGACCGGGTTGTTCTAATCAGAATCGACAGCAGACCAACACAGACAACGATAGTTCAGGTATACAGGCCGACGTCGCAAGCTGAAGATGAACAGATAGAGAAAGTGTATAAGGATATTGAAAGGGTAATGCAGTATGAAAAGGGGACGAAAATCTAATAGTCATGGGCGACTGGAATGCAGTTGTAGGTGGAGTAGAAGAAAAGGTTACAGGAGAATATGGGCTTGGGACAAGGAATGAAAGAGGAGAAAGACTAATTGAGTTCTGTAACAAGTTTCAGCTAGTAATAGCGAATACCTTGTTCAAGAATCACAAGAGGAGGAGGTATACTTGGAAAAGGCCTGGAGATACGGGAAGATTTCAATTAGATTACATCATGGTCAGACAGAGATTCAGAAATCAGATACTGGATTGTAAGGCGTACCCTGGAGCACATATAGACTCTGATCACAATATAGTGGTGATGAAGAGTAGGCTGAAGTTCAAGACATTAGTCAGGATGAATCAATACGCAAAGAAGTGGGATACGGAAGTACTAAGGAATGACGAGATACATTTGAAGTTCTCTAACGCTATAGATACAGCAATAAGGAATAGCGCAGTAGGCACTACAGTTGAAGAGGAATGGACTTCTCTAAAAAGGGCTATCACAGAAGTTGAGAAGGAAAACATAGGTACAAAGAAGGTAGCTGCGAAGAAACCATGGGTAACAGAAGAAATACTTCAGTTGATCGATGAAAGGAGGAAGTACAAACATGTTCCGGGAAAATCAGGAATACAAAAATACAAGTCGCTGAGGAACGAAATAAATAGGAAGTGCAGAGAAGCTAAGACGAAATCGCTGCAGGAAAAATGTGAAGACATCGAAAAAGATATGATTGTCGGAAGAACAGACTCAGCATACAGGAAAGTCAAAACAACCTTTGGTGACTTTAAAAGCAACTGTGGTAACATTAAGAGTGCAACGGGAATTCCACTGTTAAATGCAGAGGAGAGAGCAGATAATGGAAAGAATACATTGAAAGCCTCTATGAGGGTGAAGATTTGTCTGATGTGATAGAAGAAGAAAAAGGAGTCGATTTAGTAGAGATAGGGGATCCAGTATTAGAATCGGAATTTAAAAGAGCTTTGGAGGACTTACGGTCAAATAAGGCAGAAGGGATAGATAAAAAAAAAAATAACGAGTAATTTTTCCGGTCGCAAAATTTTTACTATAGGCGACTGCATGCTACGGAGCACCTCTCGGGGTGAACGCATCCCTCCCGCAGTTGAAATGCACTAACTCGACGTATTTTGTCAGTTTTAGCTTTAAGAAGTGAAGGTGCATTGTCCTGTCAACTGATCTAACCAGCTTTAAAACGATAGACGATCAAATATCTCGGACTAAACCAGATACGGTCTGAATATTATATGGGACTCGTGCTGGTCGAACTATTATTTACAACTTTTCAGGAACCCACGCTGCACAAGCGTATCGCTTGCTGTGAACAGCAGTATAAGGAAATTAGCATTAGTAAGGGGATGCTCTCGTCAAGAGTAGCAGGCATCTTACTTAATTTGTAGTACTACATTCTACGCTACCTTTCCTGTGAGGTTGGACTGTAACTACCAAACACCTTTTACAAATTCCGAGTGGTATATTTACGGTATTGCTGGATTTTTGACCTTCCCATGCGGGCTAAAACTCGGAGGAAAACCATAGAATACTATGAGCAAGGCCATCCAACCTGAAATTCGTTCACACTTCATCAGTGATTAATCATTTTCAATAATCATTAGATGTTACAAAAGCATAAAAATTTAATCCTTAAATATTACAGCCCAATATAGCTCGTAATTCCTCATCACAGTTGTTACAGTATTTTCAGTCTCTTGAACCATGATCTTATCCTTGCAGGGTAGCTGGATGATGTAGGCTCTGGGCAGTATCGATGGATGGCTGTTCCCTTCAGCACTGCGACTTGGGTTGCGTCGTCGATGGGTCAAGAGTTGGTTGGCTTGTGCGTTGGACCAGGAGGTATGAAGGCATCAAGAACGGCGTGTAGTGGACACGAAAAAAAAAGGTATAAGCATTTTGACCCCTTACACAATTTTCTCCTTGCCCCTGAAATGAATAGGGTTAGTGGATTGTTGTGTTAACACGTTTCTGCACTAACATGGTAAGTTCGCATCGACATTCATTGAATATCACCTGGTAGGTTTGTGTCACTCATGGAACTCTTGTTTTATGCCACAAACAGGTTCGCCTTCGATTCCGTTTCCAGTTACTAATATCTATTGTGTCGTGTTGTTGTTGCGGTCTTCAGTCCGGAGACTGGTTTGATGCAGCTCTCCATGCTACTCTACCCTATGCAAGCTTCTTCATCTCCCAGTACCTACTGCAACCTACATCCCTCTGAATCTGCTTAGTGTATTCATCTCTTGGTCCCTCTACGATTTTACCCTCAACGCTGCCCTCCAATACTAAATTGGTGATCCCTTGATGCCTCAGAACATGTCCTACCAACCGATCCCTTCTTCAAGTTCTGCCACAAACTCCTCTTCTCCCCAACCCTGTTCAATACCTCCTCATTAGTTATGTGATCTACCCATCTAATCTTCAGCATTCTGCTGTAGCACCACATTTCGAAAGCTTCTATTCTCTTCTTGTCCAAACTATTTGTCGTCCATGTTTCACTTCCATACATGGCTACACTCCATACAAATACTTTCAGAAACGACTTCCTGACGATTAAATCTATACTCGATGTTAACAAATTTCTCTTCTTCTGAAACGCATTCCTTGCCATTGCCAGTCTATACTTTATATCCTCTCTACTTCGACCATCATCAGTTATTTTGCTCCCAAAATAGCAAAACTCCTATACTACTTTAAGTGTCTCATTTCCTAATCTAATTCTCTCAGCATCACCCGACTTAATTCGACTACATTCCATTATCCTCGTTTTGCTTTTGTTGATGTTCATCTTGTATCCTCCCTTCAAGACACTGTTCATTCCGTTCAACTGCTCTTCCAAGTCCTTTGCTGTCTCTGACAGAATCACAATGTCATCGGCGAACCTCAAAGTTTTTATTCCTTCTCCATAGATTTTAATACCTACTCTGAATTTTTCTTTTGTTTCCTTTACTGCTTGCTCAATATACAGATTGAATAACATCGGGGAGAGGCTACAATCTTGTCTCACTCCCTTCCCAACCACTGCTTTCCTTTCATGTCCCTCGACTCTTATAACAGCAATCTGGTTTCTGTACAAATTGTACATAGCCTTTCGCTCCCTGTATTTTACCCCTGCCACCTTCAGAATTTGAAAGAGAGTATTCCAGTCAACATTGTCAAAAGCTTTCTCCAAGTCTACAAATGCTAGAAATGTAGGTTTGCCTTTTCTTAATCTAGCTTTTAAGATAAGTCGTAGGGTCAGTATTGCCTAATGCGTTCCCATATTTCTACGGTATCAAAACTGGTCTTCCCCGAGGTCGGCTTCTACCAGTTTTTCCATTCGTCTGTAAAGAATTCGCGTTAGTATTTTTCAGCTGTGACTTATTAAACTGATAGTTCGGTAATTTTCACATCTGTCAACGCCTGCTTTCTTTGGGATTAGAATAATTATATTTTTCTTGGAGGGTATTTCGCCTGTCTCATACATCTTGCTCACCAGATGGTAGAGTTTTGTCAGGACTGGCGGTCCCAAGGCTGTCAGTAGTTCTAATGGAATGTTGTCTACTCCCGGGGCGTTGTTTCGACTTAGGTCTTTCAGTGCTCTATCAAACTCTTCACGCAGTATCGTATCTCCCATTTCATCTTCATCTACATCCTCTTCTCTTTCTATGACATTGACATTGTGTATTAATCCTAAAATGACTTAACTACTATAAACTTTTCTTCAGTAATTCATATTTGTCGTTGCCTCTCAGCAGTCACGGATTGTCCTTGGGCGCTTACAAATACACTTCAGTTTTTTTCAGGAAAGGTTACGTTCACATATACTTATTTCACTTGTCCATTTCGAAATTGTTGCATTGCCAATTAATTCGCGGGCTTTTGTCGAAGTCCATTCGCTAAAGTAATTTAGCATTTCTAGTTCCATAATCGTTTTGATCCTGCATCCAAATCTAACATAACACAGGTCAGCAACTGTAGTTTATCAAATTACATTACATGAAAAGTTTGAGCCCACCTATTAAAAGTCATGCCAACCACAAGAATATTACTTGAACTCCGTTGGTCTGTGGTACATTATCCAGCAATAAAATTAACTAGCATAATTGCTTATCTTATAATTCCATAAATAACTATATCAATATTATTGCCTTGTAGACCATGGTCATATGATGTGGTCGAAAATTAATTGCAGAAAAGAAAACCTGTAACTTCTACAGACATAGTTTTAACTGGACTGTCAGTGGTCTGTCCACGATTAATTTCTGAAAAGAGTCACTACATTACATAATAACACTACCATGTTCTACTACTGAAGAAAATCAGATTAATTAAATTTACGACACTTACGACTTAAACTTAATTTGATTTAGTTACACATTCTACTAAAGTCTTTAAAACAACTAACGCACGTAGTGGATCAAGTTTTTTCTCAGTCTCTTTGTATAACACTACCTTTTGTGTTCGTGGGGATACTTTCTCTGTATATCACCTAGTAGGTGAATCAAGTTCTTTCTCTTTCTCTCTCTATAACATTTCCTTATGTGTTCGTGAGGATAGAGTCGCTTCACCTTCTTCGTTCCTGGGTATGCTAACAAGTTCGCGCGAGGATGAGGAAATCTTATAATCTTAAATGGACGTACAAACAACTCCTGCCATTTCTTATTGTATTCCTTCAACAGGAATCCTGTGGGTGGGTCTGTAAGAGCACCCTATCTCTCAAGGTGTGCACTCTTCTCAAACTACTGCTATGCTTCTCATCTCCCAGGCCTCTGCGGCCATGATAAGTAAGGTCATTTGTATTTTTCCTTCCCAACTCGGTTGTGCATTTTGTAATTTCGGTAAACAACTGACTCATTCATCGTTTCCTTCTGTCCTAAACATCAATTCCACTGGTGTAAATCTTATTGAGATAAGGGGTAGATTATTCACAGTTTCTTCAAAATCTGGTAAGTAATCTACCCACTTCACCTGGCGATTTGCACAGTATGTCCTCATAAATCTGTTGAGCTCTTGAAATAACCTCGCAATCGGACTTGCCTGAGAGGGGTGTCTGGATGTCAATATTGACTTAATTTCGGTTTGGACTAACGGTTTCGTCGAAGTATAAGAGGTGAAGTTACTAACATTATCTGACAAAATCGCTTGTAGCCTGCCCTCTTGCGGTATGTACCCCTACACTAGCTTCAGAAGAGTGGGTTTACTCGTGTCTGTTTCCAATGGATATAACTTTACATGTTTTGTAAATACATGAAGGAAACATAAGATAAATCTACATCCACCTCTTGTTCTTGACAATGGCCTGGATACATCAGCAGATACCATAGCTAATGACTTCTCTGGCAAAATTGAATGGAGTGACGCCAAGCTCCCTCTGTTATTTCGTATAGTTATCTGACATATTGTGCATAATCTGCGTATTCTCCATTCCTTCTGCCGCTAGCTGGGGAAATAGCAGTATGTCTGTAGTTTATTAGCACACTTAAGCACTCCGAAATGGCGCCACGCCAGATGTGTATACTGTAACAGTTTGTTTTCGTAGCTTTCAGTAATGTATACACACCAATTATCACTTTCGGTACGCCGTCTGTGGAATAATGCTTTGTTTGCTACCTTAAAATATTGCTTTAAGTCTTAATACTCGGGTTATCCCACCTTCTGTCTTATACCACGCCAACGTAAACCGTTATAACGATGAAACATCCTGACATAGTTTTAAGTAATATATTCGTGCTGTTTGCTCCTTCATAAAAAACGTTGGAAATTTTCCATGTCTGTCGTCCAAAATTTCTTCTTGTTCTTATCCCTGAGAAACTCTAGACATGATGTCTGCGATTTTATTCGCCTTTCCCTTGCTATATTGTATTTTAAATCTATACTCCTGCAGCGCCATTGTCCATTTTAATAGCCTCCGTGTAAATAGCTTGCAAAACTGCTTGAATATCACAGTATGTCACTGTCTGCGTTCCATATAAATAATAATGGACCTTCATAAAGGCACAAACAATTCCTAAAGCCTCAAGTTCAGTAGTCGTATATGCCCTTTCACAACTTCATAACAACCTGTCTGCAAAGGTTATAGGACAGAATGTTGGTTGTCCCTAAATAGTTTTAATATGAAACAGACCTGCTCCCAACGTTACATTCGAGGAATCGGACATCAGTTGAAATTCGAGCTCCCTATCGAGATGATATAGTAATTTTGCGATTGCCAAAACATATTTAATCACCTCAAATGCATTCTGGCATTCAGTTGTCCATTATGAAGAAACATTCTTTCTCAAAAGACTTGTTAACGGCTCTGCATTCGTAAATTGGTGTTCCAGAAAGCGACGGAGAAACGAAGCTAAGACTAAAAATCCTTTGAGCTGTTTCTTATTCCTGGATGTGGAAGAATTCTTACTAACACTCACCTTCGTGCTGTAAGGCAAAAATCCTTTATCGTCTATAATGCGGCCCAAAAATGTCATCCATTTCTTTCCAAAAGCGATTTTTGTAAATTAGTTGTACTCCTCATCTTCGAAAAGTTTCCGACAGCCAGATTAACACGTTCACATGCTGTACCCATGTCACCGTAGCTACTTCTACATCATCTACAAACAGTATTAGCTGACTTCTCAGTTCTGGCCCCAAAACCGCATCCAATGCCATTATAAACATCTCCGCACTTAGGTTCAGCTCGAAGGGCATCACTTTAAACTGATAATTACTTCTGGCACATATGTAAGCTGTATGTTTCCATGATTTTAGGTCTAAAGTTATGTGTAAGTGAGGCTCACTTGTGAAAGAAATACTTTGTCCTATGAAACTTTGTATCAGCTCGTCGGTATTCTCGGGGTGGGTTCTCACTAGTACAAATACTGTATTTATGACCCGTGCTTCTAATACAAACCTTACTTTGCCTCCTGACTCGAGTACAGCTAATAATGGACTACAGAAAGGGCCCATGGATGATCTGATCATGTCCCCATCTCTCATTCTATTCTTCCTCTACTGATTTCTTCTGCTTAGAGTTTCCACAGAATTGGATATTATTTGTTAAAGTATTTCTTGTGTGGAAGCACTTCTAAATGGAATGTAAATTCACGGGTAATTCTAAGTCTTTCTTCAAAAACCAGAATTTATTTTTCCGGAATTGTTGACAGCTGTACCCTTCGTTTGGTCTCTGTCCCCTTTACCTTCTCTTCTACCTTCTCATATATCCGTTATTTTTCTTCCCTTTCCTTCCTCTGGACACTTCCGAAGCCTTTCCCCTCCAGTAAGTTTATTTCCACACCCAGTACAGTGCTTTCCTTGACTTCATTCCTCCCAGATAAGATCCACTTGTGCAACTTTGACCTGATCGCAACAACTGACTTTACCCTCTGAGAAGTCTATTTTCAAGCCCTTCTGTCTCATTTTCTCCTGTCCAATGATACAATCTTCAATTAATTTGTGAATCACCAGGAATGTGCACAAAATCACTGTATTTCTGATTTTCATTTCTAATATGGTCTGTATCTGGACAGCTTGTGAGCGGGAACCTAAGGTTCCATTGATAATACAGTTCTGTACTCGAAATCTCTGGGATAATCTTTTGAACAAATTATGAGATTTGGCTTTTATTGAAGCACCTGTATGCAGTATTACTCTAATAGGGATCTCCAAGATTCCTGCACATATAGCTGAGACCGGTACTGCATGAGAAACTGCCTGACACGAATTCACATCCTCGGTTAACTCTTCTAGAATAGTCATACCACTGTTGTACCTAAAACAGTTTACAAGTTGTTGTTCATCCTCACAACTTCTTTATCGACCGAATACCTGGGCTGTGACCTGGTCGCATTCAGTTTAAATTTATGTGCCTTTTTGGGTCATTGTCATCTTCTGCTTCGGTAAATATTATAGTGGTTTGCTCCTTCATTGATTTGTTGGTCTTGCTTCTGGCAAATTTTGGTTACGTTGTGCCAGACTATCGTTAGCATTATATATATGATTATATCTCCTATCGTATCTTCTCTGTCTGTTGCTATTCTATCTGAAACTGTTGTTGTCACCGCGCAGCTTTCGGCCGTTATTCAGTCCAGTAGCACAACCAATATCACTGTTGGTCCTATTACCGACATTTAGTCCATTCCGTTGTTTGTTTCATTAGCACCATTATAACTGACTCACCTATTCTCTTTTGGGGGAAGTCATTATAATTTATCCTCCCTCTTTGGTCCTCTCACAACAAATCTATTGAATCCACCGCCAACATAAAGTCTTCCATGTCGTCATCAGATGTATAAAATAACTTCTCAAGTATTTCCATCAGAAGCTTGGACTTATGATTATTATGACACTTTTGTCATCAATCCGTTCGTCCCAGTATCGTGCCTTTTTCAAATATTTTTCAAAATATGTTCTTAGGTTGACATTTTTATACGATCGTGGCTTTGGATTATCAACTTACTTTTTCAGCCTCTTGACCAATTACGATTTAAGAATGCCTTCTGAAATTCGTCATATATTTGACACTTTCTTATCTATGACGTCCGTTACCCAACGAAACATTTAAGTTTGAAATGTGGCTCTGCACGGAACTTCTCTGACTGCCAGAATGTAAACTGTCAATAACTTTAAACCAAACCCAAACCTCATGAATTTACGTAACAAATCTGAATCTGATGCAACACTATTGATATGAAACTGGTTCTGGTAACAAAACAGAACTTGGTCAGTTTGAAAATAATGGTCCCATTGTTAATGAATGCTATCCCTGACACAATAAAATTTCTTAATTTATCTGCGCAATCGTAACGCTCTTCGCAATGATCTCTGTTAGTACTTTGAATTTTATAGTTAGCAAGGAGCTGCTGTGCAAGGTTGTCGCTTATCATATATTTAAATCAAACCGAATACGACTGAGACAATAATTTCTTTCGAAAAATAGTTAAACAAAAACAACATGGATCTGGTATAGACTTGTGGTAAGTAACAATACGGCACTAACTTTAAAACTTGTATTTTGACTCTATGAAAATTTATAATTGCTCACAATAACACACACAATAAACTGATTATACGTTAACAATTAGCTGTACGAAATCGTTGGATGCGAGTGCTACACATTGCATCAATCATCAATTATGAATATGCTTATTGCTTTAGGAACAAAACAACTTGCCTAACATTAACTATTTCCAGCACAGTGTCATGCAAATAAACAATCATTACTGCCCATATCGAGTAAGTATATATCCAGCACACATCAGATACAACAGATCTTTACACGTAAGAGTCCTCCATACATCTCTCTATCTAAAATTACTCTAACTCATTACCCATAACACATGGAACCAGCGATCGCAATTGAGCAGCGATGCTATTACACATTCGATGCTACATTTAACCATCTCTGGTTCAGTATAAAATTTTCTTACAAAATATTACCACGCATATATATACATCATAACCCTGCTGCCTCCATCTGAAGAATCTGAATGGGTTGTCCTGACAATTGGAAATAATAATACAACAAATACTTAACATTACATAATTATAGGCTGTTAAAATTTCGGAAATGTATCATAAAAGAGATAATTAATAAAGAAATGCAAATCTTTGTGAGCAGATGGGTTGAGTAACATATAATTATCGTGATTAACTTGTGAAGCATTTTCTTTAACTATTTAACATCTGTGGTGAGGAATCATGAATGTACAGATAGGCATGATATTATTCATGTGCACTATGAAACTTTTAAATGTATCCTATTATCTAAGAAAAACTCAGTACTGTGAGCAACTCTCTCTTTACAAAGTACATGGGATTTAAAATAACCTGAGTTATACAAAACAGTGTTATAGGAAAACATCACTACATATTTACTAACTTGTTAATAAATGTAGTGCATATGTGCATTAGTTTCTGAGGTCAAGTGTCCATTTATAACGCTCATTGGCACAGTTATGACTAATTACAGGCATTGTTACACAAGGCACAGTGTTGCTATGTCATGAGTATACAATATAAAGCAATAAGTGAAAAAGGCAAGGATGTAGTCATGGTTGAGGTAAAATTACAGTCTGGATAGTCTACAAATCGAGAATCCATAGACATTGGCTCATATTTCTTCATCAGAGAATGATATTTTTAATTGTTAACTTGAGTATTTTTTGAACATCACTAGGTATGTCTGAATAGTGAGATTTGGCACTGAGCAGAATCATAGGTGGCAGCACTGGGTATGGTACCCAATGACAACTCAGCCAATTCTATATTAAGTACTGTCTGGTACAGTCGTGAGCACAATCAATGGCGTCATAAGAGCTCTCTCTTTTGTAGTGTATTATCGTCGACATCAGTAAGCTTGCGCATATTTACCTTGTTGTTGATGATTAAACAAACTCATAAGAAATATCAGTATAGTAGAATATCTCTACAGTACTTGAATTTTGAAAATGGTATTTGTTGCAAATAAAGACTATACATAAGAAATATATCTCGTACAGAGAAGTGAAAATAAAATAATGATAGAAGATGTAAGGAATGTACACAACTACTGGTAAAAGTGGGAATAAGGCGAAGGAACGTACACTTCTGCTGCAAATGAAAATCATTATCATCCATAGTAGTCAAATTGGTCAGTCAAAATAAAGCAATATAAGAAAGTGTGATCGCATGACTATTCCAAGCATAGACGTGAAAATGTTAAAGAAACCAGAATGACTTAACAACCAGAAGCATAGATTGCAAAGCATACAAAGAAAGAAATGGGATTTAAGAAGTGGAACATGCATGATTACTCTACCATTCAGAAGCAAATCTTACAACGAGTATTATGTTTGTGTACTAAGTAATGTCATATTCTTCTACAATCGTTAAATTAATAATATATCTATCTCCATTAATCCATTATTGTGTTTTCATTAACTTCAAATTTTCATAAAATGTTTCTAATTACAACAGTGTGTCGTCTGTGTCATCACTTTTCTTTGTTTTATCATTCACATATAATCATTATTATCATTAGTAGAACTTTTTGTGTCTTCATTACTACCACTTCATAAAATATTACCATAATCAAATTCTAAATAATATCTAGCATACATAGAAAATCGTTAGTACATATCATTCTTGGTGTTGCTATAAGATTTTGATTAGTGAAAGCATACAAATAAGTTTATACCATACAGATGTTATTCATAAGTTTCTAATTTGTTATTTCCTGAAAAACCTGCAAGACAAAAAATTAGTTGTTATATGACGAAGGATGGCCTTTGTTGCAATTGTTTCGTTCATTTTACATTAAAGTGTTACATATCCCCGATGCTTCAAAATGTATATATGTATACCCCTTTTTATTTTACTTTACATGGTAACAACTTGTTCTGAAACAGTGAATGAGCACGATGAGTAAATAGTAATTACAGTCTACAGTAAGCATATGAGATCTTGTCTCTATTCAAAAGGTGCAATCTGTAAAAAGAAAGTAGTGAATAAAATAATACTAATTTATACGAAAAATATCAAATACATTGCGCATAGTGGGAATAAAGGTAGTAAAGCTAAAGGAAAATGCAAAAGGAATTAAAATATCGTTTCCATCAGGAAAGAATGGGTACATTCAATGAAATATTTTGTGTTACTAATATTATGGTTCCCTCGTGGCGTTTTTGCACGTAAAGTTTCTTCGTGAACAACACTGGATGCGGAATATGTCTTTTTCTGTAGCGACTACTCCACAGCAACTCGAACTCCTGATCCATTTTGTAGGTATGGGTAAGCATTCATTTACTACATTCTCCACGGCTTCTTTGATTCCTTTTTCTACATAAAGTAAAACTTGCTGCTTCTTGTTTGACGCTGTATCCTAATTGTTGATTTAATTTTTTGTTTTGCGCTTGGATCTTTTGTTTCATTAGCCCTTCGCCTCCAGAAGCTATCTTCTTCACAATTAAGGAGACATTCTGCACTTCTGCCTCCATAGTCTGTTGTCTTCCCTGTGTGGTTTCGAATTCCTTGTTTATCCTGTTCATCTCTATAGGAAAAGTTCTTGAGTTTGCTCTAAGCTCCTTATCCTCCACTTCATTTCCACTTGTTCATAGGCCAGAGTACTAACTCCATCTAAATATTTGACTAGATATTCCTTCGTAGGCAGCCCGTCTACCTACTTTAAGAAATTCTTTACATTGTTAGACAACTCTGCTTCTTCTAATAGCAAATTATCCACCGTGGTTGATATAGTCATCATTGCCGCCCCAATGTTCGTTTGCTCCTTCGCTATCTTGTTCAACGTTACTATCACATTGGTCTGGTTATTGGATAATTTGTCTTAGTTGTCGAAATATTTGCCTGTGTAGCTGCCTTATTCAACTGTTCCTCGGCTAAATTTGTTACCGTTTTCAAATATTTGTCTGTGTAGCTGACATACTCGATTGTTCCGTAGCTAAGTTTGTCAGCGTAGCCCTTAAAAGTTTTACCTGCTTTAATAATTCCGACAAAGGATCAATGCCCTCTCCCTGTCTCGTCCATACTGCTTGCCCTAAGTTGGGTTCTTCACCTGTAATATGACCGTTAGCTTCTCGTTGCCTCTGAACTTTGGAATATGATCTAGTCTTCGCTATAAGACGTAGAAGTCCCCTCAGTATTCACCAGTGTAAACCTCAGATTCAACAAAACCCTCTTTTATCGCAAAAAATACCACTGACGCAAAGTTTCCTACATACATCACAATTATCCGTTTCCCAATAACTAATATCTAAAAACTATATCTACATATAACACCTTTACAACTGATTTTTAAAAGCGTAAATTCCAATCTAGTTTAAGTCCTGGAAAAAATTCTCTACAAAGACCAGATTTGCGTAGGCAATGAGTTAGCGTGTCATTCTTGTGCTTGCCTTAACACCAGACTTCACCAGTGTATAATTCGTAAGTGATGAACCTTCGTCGTCGTGGCTAACTGTACGACTTGGATGCAAGTTAACACAGACTGAGACCTGCATCATTTATACACAAAATTGTACAAAGACAAGTATCAAAACATACGCTATGCATTCATAATATACTAACCATAACAATGTGCAACAAATATTATGATATTACAAAAAGTAAAATAATTATGAATCTGAAAATAGACTTCCGCTGTTTCGAGTACTGTCACGCCTAAGCCACACACAGTATATCCCTTATTATGTTGTATGAATGATTGTATGTAGATCCGGATATATAGTACTGAGGGCGCAATTAATCGTAAAAAGAAAACAAGTAAACTTGATGTAATTATAACTTGAAGGTAATACAGATGCAACGACCGATCGAGGTGGCGCCGTGGCTAGCACACTGGACTCGCATTCGGGATGTCAATGGTTCAATACCGCCTCCGGCCATCCTCATTTAGGTTTCCCGTGTTTTCATTAAAACGATCCAGGCGAGTGCCGGGATGGCTCCTCTGAAATGGCATGCCGACTTCCTTCCCCATCCTTCCCTAATCCGATGAGACTGATGACCTCGCTGTGTGGTCTCCTCCCCCAAAAAACCCAACCCAACAGATTCAACAATGTCTGAATCTGTGTCTACTGCTCTACGCTGAGAAAGTTTGTGTCGCGAATATGCAAAAATACTCTCTTGCTAATACGGGATACTCTCAGTTACTGGAGCACGTGCTACTGTTCTTATTGTACGACCAGACCTCTTACAGAACATAGGCTTATATCGTTCAGTCTTCGTCAAAAATGTCTGGTGACAACATTTTAACCTAGAGTGAACGTTAAATCTGTACTGGGGAAGTCTCGTTGATCTCGTAGAGAAGAAGCAAATGCCGATATCCTCCTGTCGCTTGTAAAACTTTTAATGTTCCTAAAAAGGAACTTCTATAGTATCCTCGAATACTGATTCTGCATGACTCAGTCGACATTTGCTTATATGATGCGCAACCGTTCGCAGATTTCTGTTAATAACAGGAAATACTCCTAAATTCCCTTGACCGTGGTTGCAGATCCACCAGCAAACATCATCACCCAAACGTCTGATGTTTCTATAGATGCTTAACACGATTTGCTTTCTCAAAATTCACAACAGAAAATAACTGAGACCGATTAAATTACCTTTTATAGGACATACATTTATTCTCTCATAGGTTTACAGTGATAAAATCTCAGATCTCTCTGTCTCGTTCTTTATACAACTATCAGTTTATACTTTAAAGAATGAATCGACAAATATGCACATTTGAGTCCCATAGGTCCATACATTAACACTTTTCTGTAGCGAATCTTTTTTCCGGTTGCAAAAATTTTACTGCAGCCAACCGAGCAGCATGGATCACCTCTATTTCTCGGAATAGACGCTTCCCTGCAGCAGGCGTAATGCGCTGGCTCGAAATATTTTCTTAATTTCATCTTTAACAATGGCAGGTTCATTCATTTATCAACTGATCGACACAGCTTCATAAAGATGAACGAATAAAATAGAGCTGCCTAGTGCAGATTTGACCTGGATATTAGACCATAAAAATTTATTCTAAATTTATGATAGTCGCACAGAGATTTGCTCTCTTCTTCTCTTGGGCTCGAACCACGAAAAACATTAGCTTAAATAGCCTCTAATAACATCAGGCTACCTGATACTTGTGCGTATGACAGGAGCGACAAACACAAGTTCAGCATGTTACTTCATAGCGACCGTGAGTAGCTGTCTCTTGCAACTTTACCCAGTCTCACGTTTGAAGTTGCCGCAAAAAATGTATACTTAGCTGAAATAGTTGCGGAATGTCTTCCAACATTTAAATTCACAAATTAACTACCGTTTCAGTTATGGTTATTGTCGCTGTCCATCGGTTCGTTTCGTGCAACGTCTGCAACGCTACTTTTAATCCTGGTAAGGCTGCAGTAAACATTCGGAGAAATGCAACCTGTTTTATTTCACTTTTCACATTGGATCGAACTTTCTTTTATTCTGTACTCCATGAGTGAGTGTTATTGGATGATAACTGCGTGACTGAGAAAGAAAACGTAAAAGGTGACAGAGAGAGGAATACGCCCTAATAAGAACTGAAGTTTTCGACACTGGACGAGAGAGTCGGGTGGGAATTTTTAACTCAAATCTCTTCCCAGTACTCTTTCATGCAGATCACCCGTTTCTCTAGCGGAGGCATTTTTCAGACACTTCTTTGGCTGGCTTGTTAAGCGGACAGCCACGCCTCTCGGAGCACTTCGTCTGGTCTTGATAGAGAGGTATCAGATGGTGTTTAGTTTGTTGTATATTTTTTTCAGTTTCTTTATTTTAGATTAATTACGATAGGAAAGTATTTGATGTTATTTGTTCCATTTTTTACGGAGTTTTAGCGTTATTAGGAAGATTCAGTGAGGTGAACTCTGATCATCACAGTAGTCGTCTATAAAGTGGGTAACTCTCTTGTAGTTAGTCTGATATCCCTCATTGCAGCTTCTGGTAACATTAACCTATTTTGCACATTAAATGCCGTAGGCTTCTTTCCTTTCAGTGGGTTGTCTCCAGTTGGTTGTAAGGCGTTTCTGCGTTAGCGACAGTAAGCAGTGTATGTTAGTGATGCTACTAGTTACAGTCACATTGCTGTGCATCGATCACGGGGTATCTAATCGAATGAGTACCTATATGCTGGGATGACTTCGGTATAACGGTGATTTTCGGAATTATTAAGTTTCGTGGAATCGCAGGTGTACCTCACTCCCCACTGTATCCACTCTGCTACCACAGTATCACCGTGCTGAACTTAAACGATAGAATAACATACTTATCTTACGTATCTTAAATGAATACGAGATAACAAGACTCCATTCCTTTTCCTCAAGTGATTACCTCAGTCCTTTGGCGATAAGGAAGAAGGAAGAAAGATTAGGATTTAGCGTCCATTCGATATCGATGTTGTTCGAGACGAAGCACAAGCACGGAATATTTCCATGATGGGGAAGGAAATCGTCTTTGACATTTCAAAGCAACCATACCGGCATTCGCATGTCGATGTTTAGGTAGGTTATTTTCCATTGTTCGTTAGGGAACCACTTGATGACACTATAAGTGTTACGACATTAAATGCAAAGGCTTGTTGAACCACTTTTCCTTGCTTTTATGAAGATAAATAAAAATTTATTATTCAAAATTACAGAGGCATTTCATCGTTCACGCAGAAACGTCCCGAGCGTTCCCGAGGTTTACCGCATACCATAGCCTATCTAATACGAAAGAGTAAGAGATGTGATGCAGAACATGTTATGAGGAATGCGACGCTAGATGAAGGAGAAACAGGAATTAAAATAGCTGGAATAAATGTAAACAACCTCAGGTACGCGGATGATACGATCCTGTTGGCAGAAAGTGAAGAAGAATTGAGAACACTCTTACTGAAGGTGAAAGACGAAAGTGAAAAGGTCGGTCTTATGCTTAATGTGAAGAAAACGAAAATTATGGCAACTACATTCAGTTATCTCGGTTCCCAGATCTCTGCTGATGGCGACTGCAGCCATGAAATCCGGGGACGCCTGTTGCTCGGTAGACAGGCGATCTCAAACCATGACAAGGTTATAAGGTCCAGAGATATAACACTAGCAACAAAGATCCGTATTGTGAGGGCTATGGTCTTTCCAGTTGTGATGTATGGATGTGAGACTGGACCATTAGAAAGGCTGAACAGCGAAGAATTGACTCCTTCGAATTGTGGTGTTGGAGGAAACTTCTTAGAGTTACATGGACTGCAAAGAGAACCAACAGATGAATATTGGAGCAAATAAAACCAGATTTCTCCCTGGAAGGTCTAATGTTAAAACAAAAGCTGACCTACTTTGGACACACAATGTGAAGGCATGCATCGCTGGAAAAAAAATTAATGCTAGGGAAGATTGAAGGACCTAGAAGAAGAGGACGTCAGAGGATGAGATGGATCGATGGCATCACAGAAGCAATGTGTTCGAACCTGGAAGGTCTACGGGAGAAAGTGCAAGACAGGAAAAAGTGGCGTGATTTGGTTCATGGGGTCACGAAGAGTCGGAACCGACTAAACGAATAGAGAGAGAGAGAGAAAGAGAGAGAGAGAAGAGATGTATTGACCTTTTGGTACACAGTCACATAGAAATTGAATGCGTTCTGCTAAGACACTTTCTGTCACATGTTTGCTTATAAGCTGTTTCCCCATTGTGCAAAATTAGGTTAACGACTTTTGGACGGTGTTTAGTTGTTGTTTTATCAAATTCACTAACGTAACAGGCAAGGCAGCTAACGTGAAAGACCAAAGCAATGATAGCTCAGTAAGAGAAGGATAATCTTTCAGCTGTTATTCAGTTAATTTTCCTAAACTGAAGACGTCAGGTTAGCTATGGTTTCAGCATTGATGAATTTCCGCCTTGTCTCTAGCTGATAACGGTCTACCGCCTTTTTCGATGTTCGAGTGGCTTTGGGGAAACGTAATTCAGCCCGGAAAAGGCTCCGCTTTATCGCACTTGCAGTTGGTCCAAGTGCTCTTCTTGTAATTTGCTCATTACTGTTAGAAGACTTGCTCTTCCACCCGTTGACTTGTAAAGCTCCCCCGTGTACTTTCCGGAAGACGGTTCCTTCCTGTTTTAACCCCCAAGTCTAGGTAGTTCCACTGACAATGGTAGCTCTTGATACTGATGAGAATATTACGGGAAACAATTTCTGTTCCGTTGGTAGTGGGGAACAACCTGTTAACATCACGTTGAGCTCACGGCTAAACAGTACAAAAGAGGCAACAACGTAACGCTATAAAAGAGGGGCCCACGACGAAAAAGACCAATTTTAGTCCACTCAGAGTTTGACTATCATGAATACTGAGAACTGCAGCTCGAAGTTTTACATGTTCACGATAGCAAAGTCACCGTCACTCGTTTTTCCGCTGTTAAGCTGTATCAAACGCGTAACTCGGAATTCTCCGTGTCACGTAAATGGATAAAGATTTTGATTAACGGTTCTCAGCAAGTGATAGTAACCAAGCAGGAAGATATTCTGTTTCATAGTAGAGTCTACTTTATCTTTTGTGAGATGGACGCATTCTACGATCTTTTTCCACTTCTTGTGCAACATTGTATCTTGTTTTAAAGGCATTCAGTAGCACATGAAAAGACGAATGCAGTGCTATAAAGTATGTGGGATAAGTAATGCCTTCGAATTTCTTATTTGAAAACTCTTAAAAGGTTTTTAAATAAAACAATATTTATTAACAATTGACATGTTTATTCTTCATGTCTACATATTTATTTCTGAACGTAGTCGCCCTGGCGACGAACACATTTCTCCCTACGAGAGGCCGGTTTGTTGATCCCTTCACTGTAGCATGTGTGCCTTCTTTTACGGAGACACACCCTCACCTCTGCTTGCACCGCGTCATTATTATCAAATTGAAGTCCTCGAAAGTTTTTTTAAATTTTGGAGGCTGATGAAACTTTGATGTGGCCAAGGCGGGACTATAAACAGGGTGATTCACGAAGATATTCAAATATTTTAATAAGTTATTCTACAAGTAAAACTGAAAAAAAAAGTTCATATAAAGATAGGTCCTCAAGTTTTTAGTTACGGAGTAGCGGCTAGTAAAAGATTTTGCCTGAAATTCTGCAACTTCGCTAATATGAAGCCATTACAAAAATGTAGGTCTAATAGGTTCAAGTAAAGCATGATTTCGATTTATTTTGTTGTTATTGATCTGGCGAATATAATAAAACATGATCCAGACGTAGTTTTCCAGAAGCAAAGAAGTAATTTCGTAAAATTTTTAATTTATTAACTACTTGGCCCAATTTGTCTTTCAAATTCCAGACAACTGCACAAAGTTTTCAACAGAAGTTGTAAAAAATTTAATTTTGGAAAAGTGATGGTAATAACGTAAACTGTAACTGTTTGAATGTGTCAAATAATCTGCTTTTATTAATACCATATCACACGTGAATTCATGTTAAACTGGACAAAGCAAAGCTCAGTGTTAAGGAAGTTGTACAGTCTGCATGCAATATCCCAATACAGTCACAATAAATGTTCAAAAATGTCTCCACCGCGTTCAATGCATTTAGTTGCACGTGTGTGAACAGATTTTCTTGCTTGTTTCAGTTTAACGGGGTTATTCTCTGTTGTTATTACTTTCTTTCATTGAACAATACAGAAAACTAACTCGTTTCAAGGTTAGGACACGTCTGAAACAACTCACTAACAGTTGCCAACAATGACATAAACGTTTCCACGTTCTTAATGAAAAGTAAACAAATTTGCTTGTATACTAATCTTTGATTATCTGTTTGTTTTGGAAAACTACTGCATGTACACGTCTGTTACATGTTTTATTGGATTCAGCAGACCAATAACAACAAAATAAATTGAAATCGTGCTTTACTTTAACCTCGTAGACCTATTGTCTTATGATGGCTTCATATTAGCGAAGTCGCTAAATATGAGGCAAAATCTTTTATTAGCCGTAACTCCGTAACTAGACGTTTTCTGACCTATGTTTATATAAACTTTTTCCTTTAGTTTTACTTGTATAATAACAAATTAATATATTTGCATATCTTCGTGAATCACCCTGTAGAGGACGATCGATGACAGTGAATCCAAGGCGTCGGTTTGTTGCCGGTACTGCAGCACTTGTGTGTGGTCTGACACCGTCTTACTGAAGGAGAGGGCTCCACATTTGTGGACGAACTCTTTGGATTCATGCTTTCAGATTTCTGAGAGTCTCAATAACTTTCAGAGTTTATGTTTGCGCACTTAGGCATAAATTCAAAATGCACCACCCACTGAACACGCAGATTTTGTCACATCCGGGAGAGTGCGCAAAATCTGGAGCAATATGTTTACCATTTGCCAAAACGTATCATAAATGAAAAGGGGAAAACGACGAGGGTAGCACTGATCTTGGGAAGTACGCGGTTTGTAAAAACAGACACGGTCCAACAACTGGAGTAATTAATGTCCTCGCTCTAAACGCCCCAAGCAATCAATGCGAATACCGTCGGAGTCTGTCGGTTCATGTCAAAGGTTCGCGATCTCATTACCGCCACAAATCACGGTCACAGGGGACCGGAATATAATTTCGATTTACGGTTTAATTAAACTTATACTGGGAGAATTAACCATACTTTCACCGACAGCATTCGTATGTTGAAGAAAATTCCCCAGCAACGCGAATCGGCTTCCACTACGGAAAATGTGTCGCAGAAATATCCAATTACGGTTTTATTTGATTCTTTATTTAACTTGTCAAGGACAAGTGCGTGGTAACGTACAGGAAAGCAATTAATTTTAAATGAAACAGGAAATGGAAAGTATGTTTGATGAGTTTTCGTAATACTTCATTATAAACAGGCCGCTACGAGGTTTAGAGTCGGTAGCGCGTAGCAGACCTTGATGGGGAGAAGAGAGAGAGAGTGGGAGAGAGAGGGAGCAACGATGGGAGGGGTACAAGGGGTTGGGGGGGGGGGGGGGAGTAAGAGGTAGCGCGGAATACGAGGGCAAACATTGCAACATAGGTTTCTAAAGCATTGCCTCCCTGCACTACACTAAAAATTGTAAGGTATATGTAAAACAATGTGTGAGACGAAGCGACTCAGTTCCTAATAGTAGTCACTGAATTCTAGATTCCCGAATTTCAGTTTAAAAACTTCTGCCCACTATTTATTATTATGTGGATGTGGATGATAAAGCCCTCAGATCAATGTATTATGGACTTGTCTTCCCACATTTCTCTTATTCAGTTCATATATGGCGAAGTGCACAAGCTGGTTACTTAAAAAGAGTATTCACAATTCAGAAAAGGGCAGTGAGATGCCTTGCAAAAATACCACCTAGACAGACCTGTAGGCAAGCTTTTGTACACTATAATATTATGACAGTATATTCACTGTACATATACCAAAGCATAAGGGCAGTAAGGTCAAGCTATAAACACCTCCTAGATAAAGATGTACACAAACATGGTACAAAAGGAAATGAAAATTACTGCATAATAAACACAAATCTAAAACTGTCTATGACTGCCCCTGAAGAAGCAGGCAAAAGGTTTTTTAATAAACTCCCCAAAATCATTAAAAAAGAAACAGACCTAAAATGTTTTAAAAATCATTTGAAACTATATCTCACAGAGAAATGTATATACAGTTTGAGTGAATACTAAGATGGTGTTTAAATATGTTATATCATTACTGAAATGTACCTTTAAAAATTATCATGTCTGTATGTTGTTTGGATTAGTGTTTATATATAATGTGAAACATGTAATACCTTTGTATGCTTATAGACTATTTCTGTTTAATTATTTGTTTCATTTATATATAATCAAATCAAGTTTTATGTTAATAGCCTATTGTATGACGCAACCAATACTCTCAGCTGGATTTTCAGCTGGAGTCCATGGGCAAAGAATAAATAAATAAATAAATAAAATGTTCCTTCCCAGTACATCGGACAGTGCTTTGCTAATTACACTATTAAAAAGAAAAATGAAATACTTTCCTCGCGTTTCTGGAGATATGAATTGTAATTACTATGAAATTCAGTGAGCTGAATTCAAATCTGTTTTTAGATTTGCTCTATCAGGCCCACTTTTTGAGTATTTGCGAATTTAGCTTCTTTACCGTTAGTTTACTGTATTACAAAGACATTAAAGTAAAGTGTTGCTAAACGTTTTTGAGGACATATTTCAACTAATAAAGGAAGTATTCAATACATCTACCATTGCACGTAGAGCTTAAAAATTTTTAATCGTGATCAAAACATGTATATTTTCCCACCATCATACTTTATACGTTATGCATTATACATTTACACATTTATTTGTTCCTATTTTGCCGAATGCCCTTGAAGTCTCGAGGTATACTCCAGCAGTAATCAGCCAGCATGGTAGGTATCCATCTCCCTTCGTACCAAAGTTCTAAAATCGTGATGTTCTTAGAGAACGAGCTCCATGTTCATCAGACACGTCGCTGCAGTTTTATGGGAAATGATACAAATGATAGTACATAAAACGCACTTTTAAGGGACATTGCAACCCAATTTTTGGTATGGAACAATAGTCTAATTTACCAATTCTTTCTAATTACAGACTCTTCGTTTTCTTATAAAGGTGTTTTTGATATTCTTAAAATATATCTATGCTGGTTTTTCTTCTGTCATCTGAATTTCATCGAAATTCTGATCCTACTGAATTTGTCTAATCTGGTGGCCAACAAACACACCTTCGTTTATCTTTGCTGGAGTAAGACGAGGAAATTTATTGGAGAGGTACAAAAATCTTCTTTCACTTTTATGCCGTGCCTTAACAAAATGCTTCATGAGGCGTGAAGTGGAGGAAGAAGCGTATCTTCAGTAGCTACCAGTCTCTTTTTCCTCGCAGTTTCCATTTTCGTAGAGGCCATATTTTCACATAATCAGAATTTCTGTCTTGAGTGTGCCACTCACATATGAAACACCAACATTTAGTGTAGCCTTGCTGCATACCTAGTATCATGGCTATAATTTTGAAGTCCCCACATATTTTTCATTTATGTTTATTGAATTTCAAACATGTGAACATGCATTCAAAAATTTCGTATGACTCTTTAACCACAGTGATATAGGCAACTGGCATGGAAGGAATTATGTTCCCATTGTGGAGTAGAACAGCTTCTAACTAGTTTTGGAGGCATCCACAAAGAGTCTCCAGTCCTGGGCATTGTATTTAAAGTCCAGAGCTCTCATTATGGCACATACATCATTACTGATTATCAGTTTGTCATCATTTGAAATATGGAAGAAAAGTGCTTTCTCTATTCCTATGAAAAGTTACATTTCTACATCGTCTTAAAAGATTACTTTCTTGTAACGTAGATGCTAGTAGTCTACCTCTCGCTTGCTTAGGCTCAATTCACGGACTAGATTATTTCGCAATGTCTGAGTTATGAAACCCGGATCCGATCACTCATTTCCTGATATGATGTACCACTTCCTTCAGCTAGAGGATGGCACATTATGACCTACACTTTCTTCTTCACTATATGTGTCCTAAACATTAAGTGGTTTTGAAGACACTGGATCGCTGTCAGAATGTGGCACTAGCCTGATGGCTGAAAGCAAATTAGGGTAAGCTATGTGTCTCTTTGACTTTTTACTTGTAAAGTCTACAACATTTGTGAGACAAAAGTAACAGTTGTTACATGATCTTTCTGTTCCCTCCCAGGCATGAGTGCTGCAAACAACATGGAATTTTTACCCTTCCACTAATTTGTTTGTTTTTACATAACGACACGCACAACACATGTGTTCTGCCCAGTCCTTGTCCTGGTCTCCAAGTTCCATTCTAAAGTAATTCTTGTAAGCCTTTCTTATGACGGGCCATATTTTCTACCTGTGCGTTTCAAATGTGTAATCTCTGGAGACGAAACAGAAGGATTCTCGATTATTCTGACACGTTTGACAATTATACTTTATATGAATAAGTGCAGTAAAAATAACCACCAAGATATTTCTAAGTACAAAAGACAATGGGACATTTCATTTCCGCAAGAAGGAAAAAAAAGAAAGAAAACATACTTTATGGAACAGAAGATTCAGAAAGACTTAATAGGAACCTGAAGGCCGCCTTGAACAGTTATGATGATGAGGCTCAGACAAAATGAGATACTACACTACCTTGGACCAATTTCGCCTTTAATTCTTTGCAGCATTGGAGCTCTAGAACAGTTCCGACGGCAGTTATATTTGCTTACATTCGTAGTCCATCCTGCCAACTTGTGGAGTATGAATGATAAAAAAAAATGGCTCTGAGCACTATGGGAGACTGATGACCTCAGATGTTAAGTCCCATAGTACTTAGAGCCGTTTCAACCATTTGATCTTACACAACGAACTTTAACAAATCTTTTACTTCAAGGACAATTTAGCCAGACGCCATGCTTTTTTTTTTTTCACTGACCTCAACATCTTAGGTCATCAGTCCCCTAGAACTTAGAACTACTTAAAGCTACCTAACGTAAGGACATCACACACATCCATGCCCGAGGCAGGATTCGAGCCTGTGACCGTAGCAGTCCCTCGGTTCCGGACTGCAGCGCCTAGAACCGCACGGCCACCGCGGCCGGCTATGAATGATCTCTTAGCTGAGTGTATTACCTCAGAAGTTATTAAATGGAATTGGGACATGGCGAGGAAGAGTACTGAATTAGCCCATAGTCTTCAGGAGAGACGCTATAATCAGGGAAGGCAACAGTTCCGAGGCATTTTGGGGGGATAATGTTTTCATCCGAAATTTCAATGCGAGTGATGGATAACATAGTGGAATTACAGTAAAACTTGCTCCACTATTTATTGGCCCTTGTTCTATTGTTAGGGTCTTGAATACAGTAAATTTACTGTTTCATAAACTCACTACAGTTAAAACCATTAAGGTTCATGTTAGACAGGTGAAGCAGGCTAGAGCGGCTCTAGGCGCTTCAGTCTGGAACCGCGCGACCGCTACGGTTCGAATCCTGCTCAGGCATGGATGTGTGTGATTTCCTTAGATTAGTTAGGTTTAAGTATTTCTAAGTTCTAGGGGACTGATGACCTCAGATGTTAAGTCCCATAGTGCTCAGAGCCACTTGAACCATTTTGAAACAGGCTAGTTAGTTCCTCCCTTGGTAAGGAAAGGAAGGGACGGGGTTCTTTTGGTTTGAATGGTGAAGGTTGAGCGGTGGTGGCTTCATTTCATCTTTTCTTCCCCCTTATTTGCTGTTGCCCTGTTACGAGCCAACAACTAACCTTAGCTTCTTGTGTGTTACAGCTGGCGCAGAGTCTTGAATAATACGCCAGAGGGTGTCGTGAAGAGAGTGGGTACGTGGAGAGAGAGCATCACGGACATGCTCAGCCCGTAGGCTGTTTGGGTCGCTGGCTCTGTTTGTGCCGAGACCAGTCGGTTGTGGGTGGCTGCAGCGAAGTTATCACAACGCCCTTCAGTGGGCTTCAGCTGAATTGCGTTCCCTTATATCCATGTTGTGCACTTTTAGATGCTGATGTTTTCCTGCTGGGTTAAAATTATGGAACAGCGACTTCTTGGCGTAGCAATGGTTCATATCTCTCACGCTGAGATATTTCCGCCTATGTGACTCTCGCTTTATGAACCACAAAAAATTCTTCACCTGTTGTAATTAGCGCCAACCAAAACTAATATGAGTCTGATCCATTTAATGGTTAGTGCTTGTCCTGCATATGTAACAGTGGCTGCTTGCCATTGTAAGTCCTACTTGAAGTTTTGCCATACTGTTACTTGTTTAAACCAAAAGCTGTCTGGTACCTTACATCTGGTGGATTTCAAATTAGTGTTATTTTCCTCTGAGCCAGCAGGGCGCTTCTGTTTAATAAAACACTCTAGTGTTTAATGAAATTCGATATTTATGTTTTAGACTGTCATAAGCTGTCATAAACTGTCATGCCTGCCAGAGATTTCTCCGTAGTGGCAAGACTGCTGCGGCACTTACCCTCGGTATGCCAGAGGGGAGGTTACCATGAGAAAAAGATTGAATTATCAACGAAAGGATAACGTTCTACGAGTCGGGGCGTGGAATGTCAGAAGCTTGAACGTGGTAGGGAAACTAGAAAATCTGAAAAGGGAAATGCAACGGCTCAATCTAGATATAGTAGGGGTCAGTGAAGTGAAGTGGAAGGAAGACAAGGATTTCTGGTCAGATGAGTACCGGGTAATATCAACAGCAGCAGAAAATGGTATATCAGGTGTAGGACTCGTTATGAATAGGACGGTAGGGCAGAGGGTGTGTTATTGTGAACAGTTCAGTGACCGGGTTGTTCTAATCAGAAGCGACAGCAGACCAACACCGACAACGATAGTTCAGGTATACAGGCCGACGTCGCAAGCTGAAGATGAACAGATAGAGAAAGTGTATGAGGATATTGAAACGGTAATGCAGTATGTAAAGGGGGACGAAAATCCAATAGTCATGGGCGACTGGAATGCAGTTGTAGGGGAAGGTGTAGAAGAAAAGGTTACACGAGAATATGGGCTTGGGAAAAGGAATGAAAGAGGAGAAAGACTAATTGAGTTCTGTAACAAGTTTCAGCTAGTAATAGCGAATACCCTGTTCAAGAATCCCAAGAGGAAGAGGTACACTTGGAAAAGGCCGGGAGATACGAGAAGATGTTAATTAGATTACATCATGGCCAGACAGAGATTCCTAAATCAGATACTGGATTGTAAGGCGTACCCAGGAGCAGATATAGACTCACATCATAATATAGTAGCTCAGTACGCAAAGAAGTGGGATACGGAAGTACTAAGGAATGACGAAATACGTTTGAAGTTCTCTAACGCTATAGATACAGCAATAAGGAATAGCGCAGTAGGCACTACAGTTGAAGAGGAATGGACATCTCTAAAAAGGCCCATCACAGAAGTTGGGAAGGAAAACATAGGTACAAAGAAGGTAGCTGCGAAGAAACCATGGGTAACAGAAGAAATACTTCAGTTGATTGATGAAAGCAGCAAGTACAAACATGTTCCGGGAAAATCAGGAATACAGAAATACAAGTCGCTGAGGAATGAAATAAATAGTAAGTGCACGGAAGCTAAGACGACATGGCTGCAGGAAAAATGTGAAGACATCGAAAAAGATATGAATGTCTGAAGGACAGGAAAGTCAAAACAACCTGTGGTGACATTAAAAGCAACGGTGGTAACATTAAGAGTGCAACGGGAATTCCACTGTTAAATGGAGAAGAGAGAGCAGATAGAAAACGTTGAAAGCCTCTATGAGGGTGAAGATTTGTCTGATGTGATACAAGAAGAAACAGAAGTCGATTTAGAAGAGATAGGGGATCCAATATTAGAATGGGAATTTAAAAGAGCTTTGGAGGACTTACGGTCAAATAAGGCAGAAGGGATAGTTAACATTCCATCAGAATTTCTAAAATCATTGGGGGAAGTGGCAACAAAACGTCTATTCACGTTGTTGTGTAGAATATATGAGTCTGGCGACATACCATCTGACTTTCGGAAAAGCATCATCCACACCATTCCGAAGACGGCAAGAGCTGAGAAGTGCGAGAATAATCGCACAATCAGCTTTACAGCTCATGCATCGAAGCTGCTTACAAGAATAATATACAGAAGAATGGAAAAGAAAATTGAGAATGCGCTAGGTGACGATCAGTTTGGCTTTAGGAAAAGTAAAGGGACGAGAGAGGCAATTCTGACGTTACGGCTAATAATGGAAGCAAGGCTAAAGAAAAATCAAGACACTTTAATAGGATTTGTCGACCTAGAAAAAGCGTTCGACAATATAAAATGGTGCAAGCTGTTCGAGATTCAGAAAAAGTAGGGGTAAGCTATAGGGAGAGACGGGTCATATACAATATGTACAACAACCAAGATGGAATAATAAGAGTGGACGATCAAGAACGAAGTGCTCGTTTTAAGAAGGGTGTAAGACAAGACTGTAGCCTTTGGCCCCTACTCTTCAATCTGTACATCGAAGAAGCAATGATGGAAATAAAAGAACGGTTCAGGAGTGGAATTAAAATACAAGGTGAAAGGATATCAACGATACGATTCGCTGATGACATTGCTATCCTGAGTGAAAGTGAAGAAGAATTAAATGATCTGCTGAACGGAATGAAGAGTCTAATGAGTACACAGTTTGGTTTGAGAGTAAATCAGAGAAAGACGAAGGTAATGAGAAGTAGTAGAAATGAGAACAGCGAGAAACTTAACATCAGGATTGATGGTCACGAAGTCAATGAATTTACGGAATTCTGCTACCTAGGCAGTAAAATAACCAATGACGGACGGAGCAAGGAGGACATCAAAAGCAGACTCGCTATGACAAAAAAGGCATTTGTGGCCAAAAGTAGTCTACTAATATCAAATACCGGCCTTAATTTGAGGAAGAAATTTCTGAGCATGTACGTCTGGAGTACAGCATTGTATGGTAGTGAAACATGGACTGTGGGAAAATGGGAACAGAAGAGAATCGAAGCATTTGAGATGTGGTGCTATGGAAGAATGTTGAAAATTAGGTGGACTGATAAGGTAAGGAACTAGGAGGTTCTACGCAGAATCGGCGAGGAAAGGAATATGTGGAAAACACTGATAAGGAGAAGGGAGAGGATGATAGGACATCTGGTAAGACATGAGGGAATGACTTCCATGGTACTAGAGGGAACTGTAGAGGGCGAAAACTGTAGAGGAAGACAGAGATTGGAATACGTCAAGCAAATAATTGAGGACGTAGGTTGCAAGTGCTACTCTGAGATGAAGAGGTTAGCACAGGAAAGGAATTCGTGGCGGGCCGCATCAAACCAGTCAGTAGACTGATGACCAAAAAAAAAAAAAAGTGCCAACCGAGGAGCTACTTGAGTGAGAGCTAGCGTCTCCAAGGTATGAAAAACCGACAGCTGCCGGGCAGTCCTATGCTCACCCATACCTCACTCATAAGACACCATAGGCTTTGGATTACGTGGTGGTCGGTCAGGGCCGATTGACAAATCTGAGACCTCAACGGGGTATAAAATACTCGTATGATCATACCTCTCTGGTTTACATCTTTAAAAACCAGAAGATTTTTCTTAATGAAATTTCTAAGTGAGGTGTCTACAAGATATTCTGAGATAAGAAAACCTCCTGGGATACCGATATGCACATACACAGATCACAGTAGCATTGCCTGCACAAAGTACAAAAGGCTGGTGCATTTGTGAAGCTGTCATTGGTGCTCAGGTTTCCAATATGATTACGGGTGCCAGATGGGAACTGACGGATTTTGACCACGGGAAGGTAGCTGGAGATAGGCGCGTGGGAGAATCCCTTTCTGAAATCGTTAGGGTCTTGAATATTCCATGATAGACAGTATGGTAAGAATAATGATTTTCAGGCGTTACCTCTCATCACGGACAACTAAGTGGGCGATGGCCTTCACTTAACGACCGAGAGTGGAGTCGTTTGCGCAGAGTTGTCAGTACTAACAGTTAACCAACACGGCGGGAAATAAGAGCGGAAATCACTGTGGGACGTATGACGAACGTACCCAATAGGACAGTGCGGTGAAATTTGGTTTTAGCGGGCTGTGGCAACAGACGACAGATGCGAGTGTCTATGCTAACGGCATATTGCCTGTAGCTCATATCCCGGACTCGTGACCATGGTGGGAACCTTGATTACTGGAAAACCGTGGCCTTGTCAGATGAGTCTCGATTTCATTTGGTAAGAGCTGATAGAAGGTTCGAGTGTGGCACAGACCCCACGAATGCATGCACTCAAGTTGTTAACGAGACACTTTCAAGCTGGTGGTGGTTCCATATGGGCTTACATGGTCCAACTGAACCCATCATTAATGGGAAATGGCTATTTCTGACTACTTGGAGACAATTTGCAGCCATTCGTGGAAGTCACGTTTTCAAACAAACATGCATCCTGTCATTGGGCCACTGGTTCACGACTGGTTTGGATTACATTGCGGACAGTTCGATGGAATTATTTGACCATCCAAATACGCCGACAGGATCTCATAGAATATAAATGGAACATACTCGAGATGTGAGTTCGTGCACAAAATCATGCACTGGCACACTTCTGGAATCATTAATTGATATGGAAGCAGCATTGTCGAATATTTCTGCTGGGGACTTCCAACGGATTGTGGAGTCCATAGCACATCGAGTTATTGCACCACACAGGGCAAAAGGAGGCCAGACGAGATATCAGGACTTGTCCCACGCCTTCTATCACCTCAGTGTAAATGTACTCTAATAAAGACTTCCTCTCGTTTCAGAGGATTAGTATAATTTTAGATCGAAACTGATTACAGAAAGTAGATTCAAATGGAGGTGACAGTACTTATACAACGATGAAAAAGCCAGTATAGAACATCTTGGAAAGCTGCATCAAAGCTTTTGTGGGTGGTAGGAGGAGGCAGAGGTGAGTTATAAGCTACATTAGGAACACTCTGTCTTCTTCGTCGGACATCATATGGTCCCAACGGGCAGCGACGTCACCCACAATCCATCTCGGGACCTGGCCGTATGTGATGACCTAGACAGTGATTGCCGCTGCGTACCGGAAGTAGTTGCAGGAGCTCGGCTGTTGCCGTGTCAGCCGCAGAAGGTCTGCTGCATGCAAGATATGAACTGGTGATAAGCCCTGGATACGAGCGTTCCTGTAAGCTGATGAAACAGCATGCAGCCCTTCTTCTTGCAGCAGTGACACCTTTGATCATTTGTGTTTCGAATGTACACACAAAGCACTTATATTTTGCCGTCAAGGGCTGGGTGAAAATGAGCAGTAAATGTTTGTCGAATGCAATTGTTTCTGATATGGCGTGTTTCATTAATACCCTCTACTCGTATTGTTCGAAACGAAGGTGACAGGAGCGCCTTACGTGGAGTATACGTTTTTAAGCACAGGTAGTAGTGGCTCGTAATGTGGTATTCTAAAGTGACCTGTAAACTGCATCCAGTGAAGTTTGCCCCATAAAATATCGAGGAGATGTCCAGTTAATCCCTTCGCCCCGTCCCCCCTCCACAACTTGCTCCACAGGTAAAAGGGCGCTCCGCGACGAGCCTTTACGTGGTATGCTGATGCAGCCGACTGGGGATGCTCGAACACTAAATGTAATACCTAAATTTTTACAATTGGAAGTGATTATATACTTTTTATTTTCTGTAGGGCCCAATTCTTTCTTTCTTTCTTTCGCTTACGCCACAGTCGCGCAGCGATCGCAGGGTTGGCGCGGTTAGAACGGATTTGGCGATTTTAGTTTTAGGGGTTGTCGGATGCCCTTCGTGCCGCCACCCCATACCTCCAGGGAAGGAATCAGTGTACCCCAGCAGTCTGCATCTAGTGTTAATCGTGAAATAGTGCGAACGTGTTTCAAATGTCTGCGACGCGTGTAACTGAGGCGGAACGTGGGGACCAGCCCGGTATTTACCTAGCGGGATGTGGGAAACGGCCTAAAACCACATCCAGGCTGACCGGCACACCGGCTCTCGTCGTTAATCCGCCGGGCGGATTCGATCCGGGGCCGGCGGGCCTACCCGAGTCCAGGAAGCAGCGCGTTAGCGCTCTCGGCTACCCTGACGGCTTGTAGGGCCCAATAATACTCGTAATTTTATTTAGTTACGACAATATCTTCAGAAAATGCAACGAAAAATATTACAACCTAATTAAAAACGCGGATTTTAAAAAGCATATCTCTTCTACACTGAAGCGTCAAAGAAACTGGTATAGGCATGCGTACTTAAATATAGTGATATGCAAAGTGGCAGAATACGACGCTGCGGTCATAACCGGATATACGAGTATAAGGCAAAAAGTGTCTAGCGCAGTTGCTAGATCAGTTACTGCTGCTGCAAAGTAGGTTCTCAAGATTTGAGTGAGTTTGAACGTGGCGCACGAGCGATGGGACACAGCATTTCCGAGGTAGCGATGAAGTGGGGATTTTCCCGTACGACCATTCCATGAGTGTACCGTGCATATCAGGAATCCGGTGAAACATCTAATCTCCGACATCGCTGCGGCCGGAAGATCCTTCAAGAGCGGGACCAACGACGACTGAAGAGAATTGTTCAACGTAACAGAAGTGCATCCCTTCCGCAAATTGCTTCAGATTTCAATGCTGGGACATCAACAAGTGTCAGCCTGCGAACCATTCAACGAAACATCATCGATATGGGCTTTCAGAGCCGAAAGCTCACTCATGTACTCTCGGTGACCGCACGACACAAAGCCTTAAGTCTCGCCTGGGCCCATCAACACCGACTTTGAACTGTTGATGACTGGAAACATGTTGGCAGGTCGGACGAGTCTCGTTTCAAATTGTATCGAGGGGATGGACGTGTACGGATACGGAGACAACCTCATAAATTCATGGACGCTGCATGTCAGTAAGGGACTGTTCAAGCTGATGGAGGAACCGTAATGGTGTGGGGCGTGTGCAGTTGGAGTGATGTGGGCCCCGTGATACGTCTAGATACGACTCTGACAGGTGACACGTAGGTAAGCATCCTGTCTGATCACCTGCATCCCTTCGTGTCCATTGTGCATTCCGACTGACTTGGCAATAGCAATAGGACAATGCGACACCTGGCACGCCTAGAATTCCTACAGAGTGGCTCCAGAATCACTCTTCTGAGTTTGAACACTTCCGCTGTCCATATGAACATTACTGAACATATCCGACGTGCCTTGATAACGTGCCGTTCAGAATAGATCTCCAACCCTCGTACTCTTACGGGTTTATGGATAGCCCTGCAGGATTCGTGGTGTCAGTTCCATCCAGCACTACTTGAGACATTAGTCGGGTCCATGTTACATCGTGTTATGGCACTTCTGCGTGCTCGCGGTTGTCCTACACGATATTAGGCAAGCGCAACAGTGTCTTTGGCTCCTCAGTATACATGACAGAACATACTACAAAATGTGGCCTATACGCTTGAATCAGCCTACTTCACATGTGCATGAAATCCGTTATACTTCACGCTAAAAGGTCATTTTGTACGTATATTTCACTGAGAAAATTTCAGTTGTTGTCCAGCGGGGTCTGGTATAAAGGATATGTGGTCTCCATCAGTTTGTGACAGAGTAATTGTATTTAGTTTGATTTATTATCCCTTGTATCTTTATTGCATTGAAAACGTCTGCACAACAGTAAACATGTCGACTATATGCACTGTTTGCCTTTGTTCCAAACATACTTGGTCACTGACTTAACGTACCTGCTGCTGATATCACTAAGTCCTACTTTGCTCATGGACCTCAAGCTTGCAGTCAGTACTGGTCGCTCCCGTTGGTTTTATGAGCAGTGTTAGTTGTGCGTCAACATTGATACGCAACAGACTGGATAGATTTAAGTGGTGAAGAATCGGTCGCAGTGGTAAACGGAACGGATCGAAGCTCTGCTGCACCCTCAACATCGGCAGCTCCACAACAGCCATTTTGCATCTGTACATAGGCGTCAAGAAATGACTTGATACTTTGGTTTTATTGCGTTTTGGTGATTGCATATTACAGCCTTTTTCCCTGTTGTGAAACTGTTTTCGAAGAAACAAAGAGAATTCTCGTAACAAAGCCTATTAAACCATAATTTATAAGGAGCCACCGAAGGCACGGATCTTTATACCAAAATACTCAGAAACTGTACCTGAACAGACTCAGGATAGTTTGCCTCTATCTTCAAGCGCCTGTCAGTTCAGTTTCATCACCATCTCAGTGACGGTGTCCCCCTGGTCAAACAAACCTGACACCGTTAGTGCTGCCTTCCTCTTTTTCGTTAAATATCCGCTTCTAGTCCTGTCTGCTACGGCTCCCACATACTTGAGAAATATTCGAGGATGGGTCGCACCCGAGTGTCTCGTATGCAGTTTCATTCGTATCCTGTTAGCATTTCGCTAGCATTCCACCAATGAACCACCATCTGCCCCCTTCTAACCTACGACTGATCCTATGCGATCATTCCATTTCAAATCCCTGAGGTGTGTTACACCCAGGTAGTATGAGCTGACAGATTATATCCATGAATCGTTGATATTATACTCGTTGGATGCCACGTTGTTCTCGTTGTTTGAAGCACACAACTTTAAATGTATCTTATCAAGAGCTAATTGAATATTTGTTCAGTTTTTTGCTGATAGTTCCTATACATAGAGAACTATATCATCTGCAAAATGTCCGAAGTTATTGGAATATTGTCCGAAAAATCATTACTACATTAACAACAACTGTCCGAGCACACTTACCTCGGACAAACTCGAAGCTACTTCTACATCCGCCGATAATGACTCTCCATGCAAGATAACTTACTGCGTCATTCCTGTAAGAAAATCCTCGATCCACTCATAAATTTCGCTTTATACTCCATACGATAGTACTTTTGGCAGAGATGATTTTTGAACAGGAGAAATACTGTATGTACCTGGTGGCCTAGATCCAAGGCTTTCAATATGCACACTGATCAACGAGAACATTATGGCCACTTCCCTAATGGCCGGTATGTTGGCACGTATAACAGTGGCGACGCATCGTGGCATGGGAGCAATGAGGCCTTGGCAGGCTGCTGCAGGACGGAGGTTTCACGGCACCGCAAATGCATACACAAGTCTCCTAGTTCTCGTAAATAGCGGGGAGGGGAGCCATGAGCTCTGACGCATTTTCATTCACATCCGAGATGTCATCGATCCGGTTATGGCCTGACGAGTGGGGGTGGGGGGGGGGGGGGGGAGGGAGGGACAGCACATCAACTGAAACTGGCGATTGTGTTCTTCGAACTCCATCATAGTGTACGATCCTTCTTAGCCGCCAAGGTGCTTTGCACGAGCTCTACTGGATCCATGGAGGTCCGTGTGAATGTTCCCGAGAGCGTACTGTAGCCGCCGACAGCTTGTCTCCATCCCGCAATGCAGGTGTCAAGCACTCGTTCAGCTGGAAGGCAACGAATTCGAGCCGTCCCATGGGTATGATGATGAAGGTATCGACATTCATCAGACGATGCAGCGCTGTGCCACGTTGCCAGCTTCCGTTTTGGATGGTCCAAAAATGGCTCTGAGCACTATGCGACTTAACTTCTGAGGTCATCAGTCACCTTGAACTTAGAACTAATTAAACCTAACTAACCTAAGGACATCACACACATCCATGCCCGAGACAGGGTTCGAACCTGCGACCGTAGCTGTCGCTCGGCTCCAGACTGTAGCGCCTAGAACCGCACGGCCACTCCGGCCCGGCTTGGATGGTCCCTTGCCCATTTCAGTCGAAGTTTCCGATATAGTGGTGTTAACATTGTCAGATACATGGACCTTCGGCTGCGGAGGCTCATCGCTAGGAGTATTCGGTGGCGATGACGTCTGACATCTGTAATGAGTGTCTGCCCAAACCCAGGAAGTGTGAACGTAGTTTCTCCTTGATGAAACACCCGGTAAGTAGTGCAATTTCCGAAATGCTCGTACCGAGCCTCTGGGCGATTACAATCTGCCCTCGGTCAAACTGGGATAGGTTGCGCTCCTTCCCCATTCTACAAACAGACCACACGCTCACTGATGCTACGTGAAATGTGCGTGTGTCGACTAGGAGTCATTCCTCGTCACGTGACTCTGCTGCTGATTGGACAAGTTTATATCGATAGTAGGCTGGTGGTTATAATATTCCGGCTGATCTGTGTGTGTGAAAAACAGCAAGTATGGGGTCAGACGGTCGATGATCGAAGTGCTTGCAATCAATGCTGTTTGGCGTGGAGGAATATGTCATAAGATTCTACAACAAATGGATCTCATGAATATTGAATGTTAGTTTTATGGTTCAGTTTTGATACGCTTCTTGTACCTATGTATGACCTGTGCCTTGTTCCAATCACTGGGCACCGTTTTTTGTCTAGGGCTCTATGACAGATTACGGTTAAAAGGGTACTGACTGAGACGGAAATCTGCTCTAGGACCTGATTGAGATTATATGAGGTGCTGAAGCTTTGTTAAATTTCTCAGCACCACTGGGACCAATTTGTGTGTCACTTCTCTTTGCAGTGGTGCGAAATTATGTGGGAGCAATGCTCCTGGATGGTTGTGCACATCATTGTCATTACTGATAAGTGGGAGACACATGGTCATTATGAAACTGGATAGGAAATAAGATAAAGGAACACAGTATTCATCACAACTTACATAACTTCATAACTTACGTAACTAAAGACAATCTTTTTTTCGGTGACTGCGCATTACGATTTTTCATACTAGGACAGAGAGCGCATATAATGTTCCCGATAAGGGTGCCACTAAAGGAGATATACGAAATCCGGTTTTCCGAAATTCCTTCACCAAATCAGGCGAAGTAAACAGTCCATAATCTGAATGAAGAACTGCTGCCGACATAGGTAACTTTGGAGAAGATGTCGTCGGTGTTGCGAGAAAACTGAGATTACTTAATTAAGGCAAGACTTCCGATCGTGTACCAATTAGGTTGCTTTCAGAGTATTCCGATGTAATAGCTCCATATTTAATTAAGTTGCATAAGTCACACCAATCCTCAAGAAAGGAAACAGGAATAATCCGTTGGTTTACAGACCCATGTCATGTACGACGATTTGCTGTAGGATTTGTTAACGTAACTATGCTCTTTTCGAACATTACGAATTACCTCCAAGAAACGATCCATTGACAGTCAGCACGGATTCAGTATATACGTTCTTGTGAAAGACATGTAGCTCTCTATTGTCATGAAGTAATGAGTGCTGTCGACATTGGATCTCAAGCTGATCCCATATTTCCAGATTTACAGAAGACTTTTCATACTGCTCCGCGCAGAAGAATTCCAATGATATTGTATGCCCATGGAGTATCGTCTCATTTGTGTGACTAGATTAGTGACCTCCTGCCACAAAGATCACAGTTTGTAGTAAATGATGGAGAATCATCGAATAAAGCAGTAGTGATATCTGGCGCCCCACAAGGAAGTGTTATAGGTGCTTTGCTGTTCCTCATCTATATAAATCACTTAGGAGGCAATTTGAGCATCCCTCTTAGATTTTTTGAAAATGGTGCTGTTATTTATCATCATCAGATATCAAACCCAGCTGCAGAATAACTTAGACGAAATAACGGTATGATACGAAATGTGCAATTGTGGCCCTAAATAATGAAAAGGGTGAGTCATCATCAGGTGTATTAAAAGGAATTCGTTAACTTTCAGTTACACGATAAATCGCACAAATACAACTAAGTCCCTAGGAATAACATACGAACAACTTTAAGTGGAACGATCACATAGATAATGTTATGAGGAAGGCGTACCAAAGACTGCGTTTTATTGGCAGAAAAGAAGATGCAACACGTCAAGTAAAGAATCGCTCTACATTCGTTCTTCATTGCGGCGAGATCTTTTCACGGACTTTCAATCTCCTACTTTCTCTCCCGATTACGAAAATATTAGTTTTGATGCCCGCCTAGATATGAAGAAATCATCGTAATTAAAATAAAAGAAATAAGAAGACATACGGAAAGACTTAGCTCTTTCCCGCACGTTGTTCGACAGTGGAACGATACAGAATTACTGTGGAAGCGGCTCAATGAATTCTAAGCCAGATACTTCAGTGTGAATTGCAGGGCAGTCATGTAGATGTAGGTATCCATCATACAGGAAGGAACAGTAAGATACAAACATTAAAGCAAGTAGAACCAGTGTCATATGTTTATGTAAGAAGGGATAAATTACAGCTTATGTAAGCATTTTCCGGCGTTTTTGCCCTCCTTCCGTCAGTATTCTATTTTGATGATGTTAGTCTTTTGCATGGTGGCGTCGACGCCGCTCTACTGCGGCCGGAGGGAGTGGGCGAGTGAGGACTCGGGTGGAAGTAGACAGTGACGTAATGAGCAGATGGTTTCTAGGTAAACTTAATTCAAATTTCACGGATTTCTGGTTGGGTGCGAATTTCACTGGGTGCAGTTTTCATATACCTGTTTTTGAGTCAACTACATAGGGAAATTTGGAGAGTGCGTCGATGACCACTAGCCACATTTCCCCGATGAAGGGTTCGGTGTAGCCGATTTGGACGTGTTCCCACGGCAACTGCGGGTACAACGAAAACGTTTGTGGCAGTGTCGCCTCGGTGGTGATAAAGGAAGTGTTGTCCAGGACAGTGTGGTCTGTATACGGCGGCAGGGATAGCCATCCCAGACAAACAGCTGGGTGTGATGTTTAAAGCTTTCCCGGCGCACTGATTGTTCCATAAAAACACGGGAGAACTGCCGGATATCAGTAACTTCCTGCCACGATATTTCGGTGCAGAGTCTTCTCGCCATCTTCAGGTGAATGCCACTGTAGTGGTACTAGCGAGTACGCGCTCAGCTCTGCTATTTAAAGCCTTCTGAGGTGACAAACAATGGGCGTTCTCAAAACCTTGGTCCACCGTGCCCATACTATCTCTGACGCCGACAGTCTTCAAGCGGAACTGGAACACCTGCAAAAAGTATTTTTGAAGAATGGCTTTTCACCTAGGCAAGTGAACAGAGTGATGAAGACCTACAAACGACGGAGCAAGGAAGAGGAAGAAGCCTTCAGGTCGACTGTTTATCTACCATTTATTGGAAATATTTCTTCACAGATAGGCAGAATATTGAGAAAGTATCAAGTGAGAGTCATCTATCGCCCTCCTTCCAAAATTTCATCACTAGTGGGATCCGTTAAAGACGACCTGGGCCTCCGTAAACCACGTGTTTACAAAATTCCGTGTGAATGCGGCAAATCATATATAGTGCAAACAACACGAACTGTGCAGGAACGCATTGTGGAACACCAACGGCATACTCGCCTTCTCCAATCCACCAACTCCGCAATCGCCGAACATTGTGTTTCCACAGACCATTCCATGAATTACAACGACACAAAAATTTTGGCCCATACATCAAACTTTTGGAGCTCGATTATCAATGAATCTGTGGAAATAAGATTGTCTGACAACGAGACTCTCATCAATCGAGATAGCTGTTATCAGCTAAACTCTGCTTGGAATCCTGTTATAGAGAAACTTCGTAGTCGACGTAGTTATCTGCATAAAGATGGAAATCCACGTGATACCGATACGCCAGGCTTTCACAGTGGAGGGCGCGAGGCGCAGCGCGCGGAGCCGTTATGAACGCGCACGCTGAGCGGCGCATGCGCAATGTCAGCTCAGAAGGCTTTAAATAGCGGAGCTCAGCGCGTACTCGACAGTACTACTACAGTGGCATTCACCTGAAGATGGCCAGAAGACTCTACGCCGAAATATCGTGGCAGGAAGTTACTGATATCCGGCAGTTCTCCCCTGTTTTTATGGAACAAACAGCTGGGTGTGCGCCTTTCCACGATGTTTCGCTTACAGAAGCTGCATGATGCGGGGGGCGAAATAGCTTATGGATAACGATATAAAATAGAGAAAGACGTCCGGTGTGGTTTATAGCTGATATAGCGAGTACATTGTTGGAAGCCAGACAGCTGCGTTGTTGGTCATGTGTTTGAAGCAGAGAACCTGCCTGAAGATTTAACCTCAACTGTCACTTGCGTGTTCTCTGGTGCTATTGTTGTGAATCCGTCGAAAACATTCAGTAACTCAGCATAAATAGCAAAACACCTCAGCTCCTGTTGATTAAAGTATGGATCAGGAGCGATGGGGACTCGGTAAAGTGCATTCACATACGACTGCTTTGAGGTGACTCATTAGTGGGTCTGTAATTGGTAATTGCTCAGGAATACGGTCCACTCTTTGTAATTGCTGAACATTTTTGTCCAGAAAATGGGTCCGCAGCTCGTGGTCGTGCGGTAGCGTTCTCACTTCGCGCGCCCGGGTTCCCGGGTTCGATTCCCGGCGGGGTCAGGGATTTTCTCTGCCTCGTGATGACTGGGTGTTGTGTGATGTTCTAAGGTTAGTCAGGGGACTGAAGACCATAGATGTTAAGTCCCATAGTGCTCAGAGCCATTTTGAACCAGAAAATGGCTGTGAGGACCAAAGAGGGCAACCACAAGTTTTGGTCAAGAATTAGATGGGATTTAGTTCAATATGAATCACTGCGCTCTTTTCTGCTTGGCTATTGTTGAGTTGAGCGGCGTTCAGTGTTTTCGAGGCGCATGTAAAGGGATGTTCCGTCTCATCAGGACCGTTATGTGATAAAGACGACAATTGTTCACACAGCCTATCAAGATCATAAAATGACACAGCAACTGAAGTCACGTTTATTGAATCGTCAGTATGGAAGCAACATGCGTGAAAAGAGGCGAGATGAAAAATGTTATATCCTAGCCAGTAATGCCACCCGAGCCCGCTGCCAAAAGGTTGGCAGCATCAAAGTCCGGACGCCGTCCGCATAAGCAGCGCCAGCGAGACAGGAAATCGCCGCAAGTCTGCGCGCGCCACCGCTGGCGTCTGGTTTCTTAAGCGCTGGAGTCGCGAGCACTAGGACAGTTCTGTATTCGCCGCTCAGTTGAATACTCGCCACTGAATTGTGTACTTGCTAGTCAGTTGTGTGTTCATCGCAGCAGAGTTGTTGTTTGTCGTCAGCCGACGCTGACCTAGCCGCCCCGACTCGAACTAGACAGATTTCTGTAGACACGGAGTTCACTACGGTGTTTCTGTATCTTCGTTAATAAAGATAAGTACCGACTTTTATTTAATCAGAGTGTTTGGGTTTTCATCTTTCTGTTCACTGTTCCAGCGGACCGGTCGGCCCGCTATTAAAAGTGTGGCGGTGACTTCGTAAGCCGTTTCTACAGCGAATTGTTTGTCGCTACGAACGCCGCCACAAAAAAAAAATCTTGAGTACAACATGCAGCAATGAGGTATTATATTAATTTTCCTTAGAATTTTTGCAGTAAGCATTCACTTTGAGCGACTAGAAAGAGGGATGCGCATACGGCTGTAGTTCACTAGGTGTATATAGGCCGGAAACAATTGGACACATACAATTTGACCGTAGTTGTTCTCATTTGTGAGAGACATAGTAGCTGCTGTATCCACGTAAAACTTTTACATCGCACTCAAAAATAGGGAGTCTGATCCACATTCTCTACAGCTGCGCTACGAAGGGGTCTATCTCAGGTAATGTGACAAAATTATTTTTCGTGGCGACGATGTGGCGGAGGAGGTTGTGTGTAGCATTTACAGACTGCGGCGTGTGGCGAAGCTTGTGACATTCTGACCAATGTGTGTGGTAGTGGGGACGCTGGTGTCAGATGCGAGTGCGACAGCAATGTTGGCAGCTTTGCAGGGGACCGCTGGTGGGCAGTCTGAATTCTGGTTAACTCATTAACTGTTTTTGAGGCGAATTTGCTTCCTGCAATCTCTGCTGAGATGTTTCGAACCGTGGTTCCTTGATTTGGTATGAAAAGGAAGGTAACATTGAACGGAAAGACGCAGAGCTAGCACCACCAGAAATTGAGCAGTCTTAGTCTCTGTTCCACAATTTTTTTGTGACAACTGGATGGAGTGTCGATAGAAGGCTCGTCTTATTCGTCGAATGAGTTCTGAGCCTGGCTTGAAACTTCATGAGTCATAGCAAGTTCGAGAACCTTTCCTAGAGTTTTAATGCCCCATTATAGTGCTTGTAAACACCAGTACTAGTCTGGAGCGAACCAAATGATTACATCTCTCAAAAGAAGATCTGCGTATAATGATTGGAATTCGAGCTAGTAAAAGTTCAGCTGTCTTTACGGCATATGATCGCCTAAAACGTTTGCGACACTCATAAGTTCTATTCTGGCCCCTACTACGTGAACATTTGTTCATATTATGAAAAAGTATCAGGGCTGATCACTCTCCTCTGTATTGCTCAAGGGATGTATGCAGAGGACTACAGAAAAAGCTAGGGAGAAATTAGAACATACAGGAGGAACTAAAATTCATGGTAAGAAAATAGAACTGCTAAGAATTTCTGATGATATCGCAGTGCTACGAGAAGATGCAGAACAATTAGAAGCGATGGTGGCCCAGATGGAAACCACTCTCGGCTCTTCCTATAATATGAAAAATAATGATGAGAAAACAAAAGCTTACTGGTGAGCACATAAAACACCGTTGCCCAATGCTCACAATGAGCGAGTGGATACCGTCAAATTCTTGACTACCTCGAGAGTAAAATTACATCAGATGGAAGGTCAAGGAAGGAAACTACAAGCCGAATCTCACAGGCAAAAGTTTTATTTTCGCAACCGACAGAGTAGACAAACATCTCAGTAAAAACCTCATAGAGACATCTGTTTGGAGTGTGCTGATATACGGAAGTCAAAAATGTACACTCGGAGAAGCAGAAAAACATAAAATAACTCTTTCCGACATGTGGTGCTACGGCTGAATGCCCAAGATTTCCTGGCTAGACAAGATGTCAACCGAAGAGGTGCTCCACAGAGTGGCGGATGGGAAGCCCTGTCTTCTGAAGCTCAGCAAAACCAGGAGGAACACATGGATCGGTCATCAGCTGAGACATGATGTTACCATCAAAAGTTTCGTTGATGGAAGAATAGAAGGGAAAAATACAAGAGCAAGTCCGAGACCAGAATACATCAACCAGATCATGAAGGATACCAGCTGCACCACCTATAGTGCTGTCAAGAGGAAGTCCAAAGACAGGAATGCATGGCGCACTGCTGCTAACAAGCCTGATGGTTGAAGACCTGAGAAGAAGAAGAAGAAGAAGAAGAAGAAGAAGAAGAAGGAACAAATTTCTCAACCTTCGGTGTCTACAAAGGGCACAACTTTGGGAAGCGAACTATACAGTTTAGGATTAGTTGAGAGAAGACACGGATATTGCAACTCCGTATCGAAAATACTACATGCCTGAACGTGCAGGAAGAGATGCTGAGTATAATTACACCATTCATCAGCGACCGGTTGAGAAAGTGTGGAAGGTGGCGGCTGATGTAACCGTCTCCTCTGTTCATAGCAGGAGTTGCCATGTCACCTTGGTATTGACTCCGTCCACTGCTCCAAGCAAGACTCTTGATGTTGATATTATTGCGGTGGATGTTGTTCCAGTTGCAATTCCAGCTGCTACTGCCTAAATTTAAGACACTACGGGTCCATATTTGCTTCCATTGAAGGCACACTGGCTTCGAGTCCTGTGACCTTTTACTGAGGTCAGAATCCTCGTCGCCGCTTTTATAAATGGTCACGTGATTGCTGTGTACAAGCGTGCACAGATTCCATTACTTCGCTGTGAAACAATCATAGAACAAACTGAAGTTTGCAAAAATCTTAGCGAGCTGGGTTCGCTTGAACAACGTAACTTACTGGTGAAAGGATGATACCAGAAAGTTCGCACTTTTTCAATATCTGTCATAACAGCTGCAGCTGCAATTTCTTGCCTAAGATAATTAGTTTCTATCACTTAATAATGACTTTCGTATATTATTAATCACATATTGTAAAAAGTCACCGCGTGACCGCTACGGTCGCAGGTTCGAGTCCTGCCTCGCCCATGGATGTGTGTGATGTCCTTAGGTTAGTTGGGTTTAAGTAGTTCTAAGTTCTAGGGGACTGATGACCACATCCGTAAAGTCCCATAGTGCTCAGAGCCATTTGAACCATTTTTTGAACCAAAAAGTCACTTTAAAATAAAAAAGTCAAAAGCTGTAATTTTAAGCAGGAGCACTACGGTACACTTGTAGCAACATTCAACGACAAAATTATGGAGGTCACAGAATGTTGGCTCAAGTAATAGAGTGCTATTCTTCTTATTCTGCAACTTATGGCTGTTTGTTCACAATTCGTGATTAATCCGTTCTCAAGATAATAATCAAGTGGCGTAATCTAGTTATATTGTCTAATTGCAGCTGAGACTGTTACAGTGAATATTTTAAAGATTTCTACAGTGCGGTATCTCTCATGGCAATACGTCACCGATTATCAAGTCTGTAAGTCCTCGGAAAGTCGTTAGCAGCACAGTAGTAAAATTCGTATAGAAAACAGTATCCCAGTTCAGTAGCAGGCAGACAAGTTCCGATACCACCTTATGAGGATGGTGTGTGCAGTCTTCAAGCGGCAGACGCCGTGTCAGTGGAGCTCTTGGCGGTTGCTTATAAAGGCCAAGCGACGCTTATACCAAGAGCCAGCAACCTCTTTGACTCAATACTCTCTATATATTCCTTGGAAGAATGAATATAGTTATCTGAGCGAGATTCAAGGGAACGAGACTTCGCTCTGAAGATCACAACAAAAAACTATTTCTAATGTTGTATGCCACTTGTCTGTCTCTATACTTTTACACAATCGTAAAAAGAATTGCCGACATTTTATTCCATTTTATGTCGTGAAACGTTTTTCCTTGAGCAATACGTGCTATGAGGCGCTTTAATTTTCCTTAAATAGTGTTCCACAAATGGCGTCTCTTGTAATGGACATTGCTTCCGATGTAGTGCTTTTTCAGTTAGTCTTCAGAATCTCATTCCGGCCCAAGATGCCGGAATTGGCGCTCGTTACTGTGTGAGGTGTGCTTGCTTTTGTGTGTGTGTGTGTGTGTGTGTGTGTGTGTGTGTGTGTGTGAATGGTGTGCGTGTCTTTCTTTTACTGACGAAGACCGTGGCCGAAAGCTGTATGTGAGTATCTTATAATTGCGCCTGTCTGCAACTTGACGAGCCTTCTTTACGGTACGTAGCAATCTCTCTTGCCCTACACTGCTGATCTTCATAATAACTATTTACAAACAGCTGAAATCAGGACGATCTTCCAATAAACTTTCATATTTTCCTTCTCGACTAAATTATGGTTTTCTAATGGTACTGTGTTTACTGAAACGATGAGAGATAATGGTCCAGTTAAATATCTTTCTGACAGCAGGTAAAGTAGACTTCTAATTACTACACCTCCCATAGTAGTTCATGCATTTGCTATTCTTGCCGGTAGCATGGTGTGTTTCTGTAACTGGTTGGATCAGGTTGATAGATAGTTCAGAGAACCTAACATGCAGGAACTTGTTTGAGGAGCGGGATTCCAGCAACGTATAGTCATCAAAATGTAGCATGTCCACTGCTTTCCTAACTCGATTAAGCTGAAGTTCGGGATGTTTCTTTCGAATACTCCAGGGTCAGTTCCCTTACCTGCCTGCCACCTGTGGTGGTGCTTCACTGTTAATGACCTGGCTCTGTCGACGGGACGTTAAACCACTCTCCATCTACCCTCAGTACATATTGTAGCTCGTCCTGTGTTTGTTATTTGAGTCTTTGTTGCCTTCCTCTGTTATTCTGCTGAAGTAATCTTAAACGGTTCACTTAGTCCATAAGTTAAAAAAAAGGCATTTCCCATTTGTCACAGCCTGTCCATAGTTTATAGTATCCCATTTAGTGGTGTACTATTTCCTCATACTCTGTTGAATTTCAACATTTTTTTTCTGCTACGATATATTCTGAAACTAAGTCCAACATTTCTTTTCTAAATGACTCATATAGAATCATGACTTCTTATCTTGTCTCCTTCTCTCTCTCGCTTTGCCCCCTCCCCCCCCCACATCTCACTCCATCTATCTACCTATCTATATCTTCGCAGTTTTCAGTGAAGGATTTTGTGCGGCGCCCCAGCTACACTTGTCGCATCGTCGAACAGAAGCGCCTGGCTAAATTTATCGCCAGTGAAACCAATACCAGCCGCACGGCGGCAACGAAATGGCTGCGGGCCAACTACTGGCGATGCTCATACGCTGGCGGCAGTACACTGGAAGCACCTTTTACAAGAACTGACTCTCCCTAGGGTAGGCAAGGTTGTGCTTTACGTCGGCCGGCAACGAGAGCATCAGCGATGCAGCCTAATCTCCGACATCAGACAGCATACATGCAAGGCCCCACCTTATCCAACACACTGACTTTTCGATTCAAATAAAACTTTAAGCAATTCGGCGTTCACGCCAATCTAAGTACATGGTAATGAATATGTGTCTGTTGAATTTCGTTTCCTAGGGTCCACAACTCTGCCATATTTTAGAAATAACGTTCCCACTTAGAATGTTGTAAGACGAACAGGGCTATTCATAGGTACCCCCAGTTCCACAGAAGTCGACTGTAGTGAACTACAAGACGTACAGAATAAAAGCGTATACATGTGCAACACCAATATCGGTATTACTTATCTCACATAGCTTCTTTGTTATCTTAATGTTTAATGTGACTTTCGTATCTCAGTAATCTGTATAAAAGTCTTATTCATTTTTTTTTGTTCATTTATGTCAACGTAAATAGTTTATGGATGTAATTTTAAAAGTAGCGTTCTGTAAGAGAATGGAAATGTTTAAACTTTACTTATAACACTAGTTTATGAGTAGGGCACTTAGGTTTGTAGTCATATAAAACATGGAGAGAAGGTCCCCTGCAATAGAACTAACTTGGTGGGTACAGAAGAGCTGATTCTGGCGGTCGAACTGAAAGGCTCCTTTGTGGCAAGAGCAAGTTGGTGGCCAGAATGCAAAGTATTCGCGTCTTGTATGGCGAAAGAGGCGAGAAAAGCAGCAAGGTTATTTAATATAGCCTCAGAAGTACACAGAAATTTAGCTCATTATTCGTGGCATACGTTGCCCGGCTCTGCACTATGAAGATGCGACGCCAAGAAGAGAATTTTCAGAATTTGGATCCATATTTTGTCCTCAGTCATTTACGAAGAGAGCGTCCTATTCCAAGTGCTGCGGTATTATATTCCCGAGTGTGCTATGTCAATGGAAGGAAAAGTAATTTTTTTATAGGACACCATTTAATAACTTTTATGGCGTTGTAGATTTCCTTACCATTCAGTTAGATTTTTTCTAAAATAGTCCACGTATTTTTCACAAAAGCATAGTGAAAGTTTCACTGAGGTGTAATTACTCTAAAGCGCTTGGTTGAATTCATTGTTATTGAAGTATCAGTACAATATCAAAATTACCTGCGTAGAACTGTACTGTTTGGTGAACTTGAAGATTCAGCTTAAGGAATAATTAATTTACAAATTTGTAATAATTTGTATATTTCACGTGTTTGCAGTTAATAGTGTTTTTGATACTGTATTCTAACGAAACTACTCATACATGATCTTAGTCGCTACGGATTGGTTACTGTCGTGCCATACAAATTCCTGAGACGGCTTTGCTTACCAGATTACTCGCAGCAGGTATAACAGATAGTCAGTTATTACAAAAACATGTTAATAATGCCTCTGTGATGTTGATGACAAGCCATTGGTGTACTGATTGCTAAAGCATACTGCTGTCTCGTGTCCTAAAGTATGTGTATTGCGTACACAAGCTAAAAATGAGAAGTGCATTGGCAAAGCTGTCATTTGTATTCAGGTAATCCATGTGAAAAGTTTTTCGACGTCATTATGGCCGTACGACGGGAATTACCAAACTTACAACGAAGAATGGTAGCAGGATCTAGACGTCTGGGACATTCCATTTCTGAAATCATTAGGAAATTCAGTATTCCGTCATCCGCAATGTCAAGAGTGTATCACGAATACAAAAGTTAAATTTAAGACATTACCTCTAACCACGGACAAATCAGTGTCCGAGTTCTTCACTCGACAACCGGAAACAGCGGCGTTTGCATTGAGTTGTGTAAACACACAATGAACATTGCTTGAAATAACCGCAGAAATCAATGTGGGACGTACGATGAACGTATCCGTAGGGGCAACGCGGCGAAATTTGGCGTTCGTGGGCTATGGTAGCAGACTACCGACGCGAGTGTCTTTGCTAAGAGCACGACATAGACAGCAACGCCTCTGCCGAGCTCGTGCCCATATCGATTTGGACCCTAGGCGACTGGAAAGCCGTGAACTGGTTGGATGAGTCCGATGCTGATGGTAGGGTTCGAGTGTAAAACAGATCCCACGAAGCCGTGGATCCAAGTTGCCAACGAGGTACGGTACAAGCTAGTTGTGGCTCCATAATGGTGTAGACTGTATGGTATGAACAAGGTCCTCAGCTTCACTGTAATAATCGGCTATTTGAAAACCATTCGCAGCTAACCATGGGCTTCATATTCCCAAATAACGATGGAATTCTTATGGACAACAGTGCTCCATACCAAAAGTCCACAATTTTTTGTGACTGGTTTGATGGAGATTTTGTGCAGCTCGAGGGAATGAGCTGGCCAGCCAAATAGGACGACTTGGACCACATCGAGCGAATGTGGGACGTAATCGAGACGTCAGTTAGTGCACAAAGTGATGTACCGGCAACACTTCCGAAGTTATGGACGGCAGCATGCCTCAATATTTCTGCAGGGGACTTCCAAAAACTTGGCGAGACCATGCCACGTCGAGCAACTGCACTACGCTGGACAGAAGACGCCAGACACAGTATCAAGAGGAAACCCATGATGTTTTTCGCCTCAGTGACTTCAGGAGGTAACCCATGATATTTGTCACTTCTGTGTGAGGCAAATATCAGTAGTTGACTTTCTTTACGGACGGTGCTAGTAATGGTACATCTTTACCTAATTCGGCTAGTGGCTGTTTGTTTTAGCGTAACTGCAGTTTACTTTATCACTAATAGAACCTTGGTTCGATTCCCGTTTGTTCTACCACCTCTCCTCTCAATAGATATATCGAGACAAACGAAAAATAGTTCAGTACCTCAACCATTGTTACATGCTCTCGGTAAGATCTAATTATTCCTTTCACAGGAGTAATATTATTGGTTATTGCTTAACTGGTAGTAGTTGCTATTGTTATAACTGGACAGTGCATCTCTCCAAGTTTGGATTCGCAATACGCGTCGTAGCTTCGTTGCACTACAGGGAGGTCATGTTAGAACCTGTAGACGAATTACTATCGTTTCCGAATTGTTACACCGAATTAGTTGATCCCGAGGAATACATTTTGAAAATGGCCTGTTTCCCAGGCAATCCGCGTCAGCCACTTAAGAGATCTAAAGAACATATTGCCATGTGACACGTCACAAATGGTGCCCATATTGAGCACCTATGATATGAGTTAAAAATATGAGAGGATGGTCTGTCCATTGATATCTGTTTACTTCGGCATGTATTTTAGTTATGACGTAATCATCTTTTAAAATACCATAGGTACTCATAAATAATTTGGTCTTCATCCACGATTGCTATTTTGGCTACAAAGCCATTCGAAAGTGAGAGCCCACTTCCAAATGATTCTGTGCATAGGGCACCTATTGTTTTTTTTTAAGTACGTTCACCGCATGTGAAGAATGTGTGTCGAATACGTAAGCATCACTGAAACAAGTAGAGTGATATGGTAAGATACTGACACAGTTCATAGCGAGCTGTCACTTGAGAGTGGTTCAGTAGTCGAAACAACGGCCGTGATTAAATGTCAAAGCGAAAAATATTTTTGTGTGTGGTTGTGTGAGCGTGTGTGTGTGGTTGTGTGTGTGTGTTATGTGCGTCCGCGTCCTCCCACCGGAGGTTCGAATCCTGCCTGGGGCATGTGTGTGTGTGTGTGTGTGTGTGTGTGTGTGTGTGTGTGTGACCTAGCTTTCGTGTTTGTAACGGTACAAATTATCAAATGTGTGTGAATTACTAAGGGAACAAACTGCTGAGGTCATCGGTCCCTAGACTTACACCCTACTTCGCCGGCCGGAGTGGCCGTGCGGTTCTAGGCGCTACAGTCCGGAACCGCGTGACCGCTACGGTCGCAGGTTCGAATGCTGCCTCGGGCATGGATGTGTGTGACGTCCTTAGGTTAGTTAGGTTTAAGTAGTTCTAAGTCCTAGGGGACTGATGACCACAGCAGTTAAGTCCCATAGTGCTCAGAGCCTTTGAACTATTTTTACACCCTACTTAAGGGGCTCCGGAACGCCGTATACTTGCAATGTTAAAATAACGCTTATAAATTACATCTTCCCTCACTAAGTATTTGAGGTAGGAAGTTGAACTTTTTACAGATTATTTATTGGAATATGGGCTACAACTTAACACAGGGATTTTACAAAATTTTAGTTCAGTTATTAAAGATGATTTTTTTTCAATTGTAATGAAAATTCACAACATTTTTTTGCAATTTTTTATTTATATATTCAAAAATATACAGTTTTTTGGAAAAAGGCTGTGTTAAATTATGCAGAAGGTACTGTGTAACATTTACTGAAAGTTTGAAACAAATATGTTTGGAAGATCCTTAGAAAACATGTAATTAGTATGAGAAAATAAAAGTTTTGGGAATCGAGCGACAAAGATTGGATTAACTTTTTAGTGCATTCCAGGTCCATAGGATGGACTATCTTCATCCTCTGCAAACTCCTCCTCCAGCTTCCTATTGTTCCACCTCCTGTTTACTCTTGCTTGTATTTCTAGGCTCTTTACAGCCCTGTCTGCAGCCCGAAGGCGTTCCTTGTCTAAAGCAAGCATCGCTCGTTGTTGTGTTCGTAGATTTTGCTACCATTTTCTTCAGTTGCAGTTACTGCAACACTGTTGCAAAAGGTGCTCATATATGAACACTTATCACATTTCAGTTGTATTTCACTAGCAAGTCCTACGTGGTTTATTATGGAGAGTTCCAGACCAACTTCACTACAATGAATACATCTTACACAGTTTGAAAAAATTCCTTTGAGAATCGACATATCAAATATTTCATTCACATCCGATTCGCCCATAAAACATTCATAGTTTTCACTCATTGAAGCAAGCTTCTTCTGTGAAGTATTTTCTTTCCCACTTTGACTGCTATGGGCAGGTGTACTTGAGAGGTTAGGTTCACTCACTTGGTTATCGTCTTTATTGTTTACAGTAATAACACATACCTTTGGCTTTCCAACATTTCTCCTTTTCTTAAAAGCCTTCAGAGGATTTCTAATAACTTTACTTTTACTCATTATTATACTTCAACAAAACAAAGACTCAAGAAACAGAATTAATTACGAATATTTTCGAGATAACGACAGAGTAAATAAACATGAAACAATCGACAATCACACCAGCGATATATATTGAACCATCACAGGTTAGCCACAACACATACTTTATCTCACATCACTAAAATGTACCTGATGAACACGGACGTTAATAATAACACCATTTGACAGCAGTCTAACAGCGCCACAGTCACAGGTTAGCCACAACACATACTTTATCTCACATCACTAAAATGTACCTGATGAACACGGACGTTAATAATAACACCATTTGACAGCAGTCTAACAGCGCCACAGTGGGTCACGCCCATGTAGAACACATATCAAAAAAAATTTAAAAATAGTTGTAGTCTTGGGAATTGAATAAATTATATATCTATTAAAAGGTAATAGTCTGCAGATTCAGAAAACGCAAAAAAGTAAAAACTGAACTTCTCATGATTTTGAGCCTTTCCGGAGCCCCTTAAACTAACTTACCCTAAGGACAACACACACACACACACACACACACACACACACACACACACACACACACATATGCCCCAGGCAGGATTCGAACCTCCGGCGGGAGGGGCCGCGCGATTCGTGACATTGCGCCTCTAAGCGCGCAGCCACTCTGCGCGGCTATAACGGTACTATAGGGATGCTTCCCATTCCCTGCCCTGAGCTAGCCAGGGTAGAACATGAAAAATACTTCTCGGCTTGTCTTTGCGTACGAGCCTGTGATTAAACATGTAACAAAATCACCGACAGCTTGAAAAGATGCTGGAGGACAGAAGCAGTGTGGTTCTCACATAACGAACTTTGAAGTACTTGTAAGTAAACAATGCAAACGACAATTATAGTGAAAGACACAGTAGATAGGTAGCTGGGTGGGTGAAGGAAGCCTCGTGGTTAATCGCTTTACATTGACCTTCTAGGGAGACGGAGAAGGACCGTTTCGAATTGCAGGAGCGATTTGTTGGCTTGCTGACCTGATTCGAGAAGGCACGCATCAGACTGACGATAAGGCATGAAGTATAGCCCGTCACTTGGCCTATTTTGCGAGTCAAGAGTGACAGGCTACCTTGATGATGTATTTTCATTAAAAGCCTTGATATTTTAATAGATATCGCCTTTTGAGATCTTCAGTACATCGTGCTTTTGTTCTAAGAGCATCTTTGCTCTACACTCGTCATTATTTATGTAATGTGCAACTGTTTGTGCAACGAGTATCCAATTAAACGTATGTACCCATTTTGGGAGTAGTACCCGTGGTCTAGGGGTAGCGTCTTTGATTCATCATCAAAACGTCTTCGGTCCCGGGTTCGTTCCCCGCCACTGCTTAAATTTTGATAAATAGTCAGCATTGGCGGCCGAAGACTTCCGGCATAAGAAGTCAGCCTCATTCTGCCAACGGCCTTGTCAAAGAGGGCGGAGGAGCGGATAGAGGTTCAGGGCACTCTCTTGTCCTAGGGGTTGGAAATTGCCCCTAAAGGCGGAAGAATCAACAATGATCAACGACATGAGGATGCAGAAGGCAATGAAAACCACTGCATTAAAAACACGTAACGTGTATCCACAGGACATGTGACCGGTAATTGAAGAAGTTTCGTGATGATCTCTCCATTGGCAAAAGATTCCGGAATAGTCCCCCATTCGGATCTCCGGTAGGGAACTGCCAAGGGGGAGGTTACCATGAGAAAAAGATTGAATAATCAACGAAAGGATAACGTTCTACGAGTCGGGGCGTGGAATGTCAGAAGCTTGAACGTGATAGGGAGACTAGAAAATCTGAAAAGGGAAATGCTAAGGCTCAATCTAGATATAGTAGGGGTCAGTGAAGTGGAAGGAAAACAAGGATATCTGGTCAGTTGAGTATCGGGTAATATCAACAGCAGCAGAAAACGCCATAACAGGTGTAGGATTCGTTATGAATAGGAAGGTAGGGCAGAGGGTGTGTTACTGTGAACAGTTCAGTGACCGGGTTGTTCTATTCAGAATCGACAGCAGACCAACACCGACAACGATAGTTCAGGTATACATGGCGACGTCGCAAGCTGAAGATGAACAGATAGAGAAAGTGAATGAGGATATTGAAAGGGTAATGCAGTATGTAAAGGGGGACGAAAATCTAATAGTCATGGGCGACTGGAATGCAGTTGTAGGGGAAGGAGTGGAAGAAAAGTTTACAGGGGAATATGGGCTTGAGACAAGGAATGAAAGAGGAGAAAGACTAATTGAGTTCTGTAACAAGTTTCAGCTAGTAATAGCGAATACCCTGTTCAAGAATCACAAGAGGAGGATGTTCAAGACATTAGTCAGGAAGAATCAATACGCAAAGAAGTGGGATACGGAAGTATTAAGGAATGACGAGATACGTTTGAAGTTCTCTAACGCTATAGATACAGCAATAAGGAATAGCGCAGTAGGCAGTACAGTTGAAGAGGAATGGACATCTCTAAAAAGGGCCATCACCGAAGTTGGGAAGAAAAACATAGGTACAAAGAAAGTAGCTGCGAAGAAACCATCGGTAACAGAAGAAATACTTCAGTTGATTGATGAAAGGAGGAAGTACAAACATGTTCCGGGAAAATCAGGAATACAGAAATACAAGTCGTTGAGGAATGAAATAAATAGGAAGTGCAGGGAAGCTAAGACGAAATGGCTGCAGGAAAAATGTGAAGACATCGAAAAAGATATGATTGTCGAAAGGACAGACACAGCATACAGGAAAGTCAAAACAACCTTTGGTGACATTAAAAGCAACGGTGGTAACATCAAGAGTGCAACGGGAATTCCACTGTTAAATGCAGAGGAGAGAGCAAATAGGTGGAAAGAATACATTGAAAGCCTCTATGAGGGTGACGATTTGTCTGATGTGATACAACAAGAAACGGGAGTCGATTTAGAAGAGATAGGGGATCCAGTATTAGAATCGGAATTTAAAAGAGCTTTGGAGGACTTACGGTCAAATAAGGCAGAAGGGATAGATAACATTCCATCAGAATTTCTAAAATCACTGGGGGAAGTGGCAACAAAACGTCTATTCACGTTGGTGTGTAGAATATATGAGTCTGGCGACATACCATCTGACTTTCGGAAAAGCATCATCCACACAATTCCGAAGACGGCAAGAGCTGAGAAGTGCGAGAATAATCGCACAATCAGCTTAACAGCTCATGCATCGAAGCTGCTTACAAGAATAATATGCAGAAGAATGGAAAAGGAAATTTAGAATGCGCTAGGTGACGATCAGTTTGGCTTTAGGAAAAGTAAAGGGACGAGAGAGGCAATTATGACGTTACGGCTAATAATGGAAGCAAGACTAAAGAAAAATCAGGACACTTTCATGGGATTTGTCGACCCGGAAAAAGCGTTCGACAATATAAAATGGTGTAAGCTGTTCGAGATTCAGAAAAAAGTAGTGGTAAGCTATAGTGAGAGACGGGTCATATACAATATGTGCAACAACCAAGAGCGAATAATAAGAGTGGACGATCAAGAACGAAGTGCTCGTAATAAGAAGGGTGTAAGACAAGGCTGTAGCCTTTCACCCCTACTCCTCAATCTGTACATCGAGGAAGCAGTGATGGAAATAAAAGAAAGGTTCAGGAGTGGAATTAAAATACAAGGTGAAAGGATATCAATGATACGATTCGCTGATGACATTGGTATCCGGAGTGAAAGTGAAGAAGAATTAAATGATCTGCTGAACGGAATGAACAGTCTAATGAGTACACAGTATGGTTTGAGAGTAAATTGGAGAAAGACGAAGGTAATGAGAAGTAGTAGAAATGCGAACAGCGAGAAACTTAACATCAGGATTGATGGTCACGAAGTGAAAGAAGTTAAGGAATTCTGCTACCTAGGCAGTAAAATAACCAATGACGGACGGAGCAAGGAGGACATCAAAAGCAGACTCACTATGGCAAAAAAGGCATTTCTAGCCAAGAGAAGTCTACTAATATCAAATACAGGCCTTAATTTGAGGAAGAAATTTCTGAGGATGTACGTCTGGAGTACAGCATTGTATGGTAGTGAAACATGGACTGTGGGAAAACCGGAACAGAAGAGAATCGAAGCATTTGAGATGTGGGGCTATGGACAAATGTTGAAAATTAGGTGGACTGATAGCGTAAGGAATGAGGAGGTTCTACGCAGAATCGGCGAGGAAAGGAATATGTGGAAAACACTGATAAGGAGAAGGCAGAGGATGATAGGACATCTGGTAAGACATGAGGGAATGACTTCCATGGTACTAGAGGGAACTGTAGAGGGCAAAAACTGTAGAGGAAGACAGAGATTGGAATACGTCAAGCAAATAATTGAGGATGTAGGTTGCAAGTGCTACACTGAGATGAAGAAGTTAGCACAGGAAAGAAATTCGCGGCGGGCCGCATCAAACCAGTCAGTAGACTGATGACCGAAAAAAAAAACATTTTGGGAATTATCCTACAGCAAGCTCTTGCTACGGACGTAATTTCATAGATTAAATTGTTTCCGAGCTGTTTCTCTTCGAAACCCTCTGATGACGTGCCCAGACCCTCTCCCTATGACATTATAACAAGGACTACTCACGACCTTGCGGATTCAGAATTGACACTTATTTTATTACAAGTCATTGACGCACCAGTGCCTCCATGACTGTAAACTGTGTGTAAAAGCTATACCACTTAATGCAGATGTATTCAAAAGACTGCAGTTTCCAGTAAGGACTGCGTTCTATATCATGGTGAATAAATCACAACAGTAGTATACTAAGTGAAGTGCAGCGAATTTGGAGTCTCCATGTTTCTTTCCCATGAAATTTTACGTTTTTTACTCAAAAATATACACAAATTTCTCATTTTTCCTGATGGAAGGGGAGAATTAAAAGTATTGTTTATAATGAAGTTCTATGTTAAATTATTATCAGAGACGTTTTGTGAAACATTTTACTTCATAATTAACACACAGTATTTACTCTTTTAGAAACAGACAAAGAAGCGAAATCTGTTTCTTTTCAATTTATCTGATGCAGAGACAACACCATGACTGTGTACCAAATAAAACTACAAATAGTTCGAAGGAATGGTTTATGCAATATATCTTCATGGACTAGTTTTTGAGCCTTTCAGGCACATTTCAGATTAGACATGAAGACGTTTATGCAGGGTGTTACAAAATGACATCGACAAAATTCGACAGGCCGTGAAGGGCATCTTGAGGAGCAAATTTTACAAAGTGACATCGACAAACATCGATGGCCCACGGAGGGCATTTTGAGGAGCAAATTGAGGGTAAGTACCTGTGTCTGCAAATATTCCCTAACCACGCCATAGAATGTCGAAGCTGTAGGCGCCGCTCCTGCCGCTAGGCCACTCCATAGGCAGCAAACGTGACCATGTATGCTGACGGTCTGCAGGCAGAACATCTCTCAGTACGTTTGGGTTATTTGTTCGTCAGACATCGTGTCTGACTGCTACGATCGCCAGTGGGAAGGATGGAGCTAGCTGATCCTTAGGCAAGCCTTGTTTCCCATGAGTGCGACGGTTTGAACATGGGTTTGCATCTGAAGATAATTTTTCTCCTGGAACCTTCCAAAAATAGGAGGTGACAGAGAGATATGACAGCTTCTAAATGACATTATCTAATGTACATAGCAACTATCACCGTCTGCTCTGTTGGAGTTTTCAGCAATCTCTTACATTCAGTGAATAACGCCAGAGGTTTCGAGAATTTGGCACTTTTATTTAATATAAAGGGAAGAAAATGTGAACACAAAGAGAGAAGGGAAGAGAAGGAAACAAAGGAGTATTCACTGTGGTATACAACAAAAACCGCCGGCCGGTGTGGCCGAGCGGTTCTAGGCGCTACAGTCTGGAACAGCGGGACCGCTACGGTCGCAGGTTCGAATCCTGCATCGGGCATGGATGTGTGTAATATCCTTAGGTTAGTTAGGTTTAATTAGTTCTAAGTTCTAGGGGACTGATGACCTCAGATGTTAAGTCCCATAGTGCTCAGAGCTATTTGCAGCAAAAATCATGTTTGAAGGAGTGAATATTACTCTGTATTCTGTTGTTAAATGAAATTCATTAACATAAGGAAAAGTGTGCAAAATGCCCACCTCCAGCATGGCAGCGTACCTCACATTTACGTACAATTGAATGAAGCACTCGCTGAAAGATGTTGGTCATGGTGCTAACATCTTTACACACTGTATGTACCCTTGCAAACTAATTCTCTCCACTGACTCCACTGAGGATTAATATACCACATTTTTCAGATGACTGAACAAGAAAAAGTCTAGCAGTCTAGGTCAGGCGAATGAGGCGGTAACTTACAGGACCATCTCGAACAATTGACTGATATCCAGACATCTGTCCGATCTTGGTTCTGACAGCTAGACTGTGGTGTGTGGGCGCCCCAAAGTGCTGGAACTATATACATCGATAGGTTGCATGTGGCACATCCTCCAGGAATTTTGACAGCCTTTCTCGACGAACGTAGCTTAGCTATGATCTGTGAGTTGATAAAGATGTAGCGGCCAACCAAGCAATCATGTACCATGCCAGCCCAAAAATGTATGGAAAATGCTTCTTGATTACTTCGTTCGTGGGTGGCCTGGGGTGTCTCTTATACCCAAAAATGACAATTCTGAATGTATTGTCGTGGTTGAAGGACGCCTCGCCCGTGAGCAAAACATATGACTGCTTTGAGCAAAGCAGCAAAAACTACGGAACTACGGAGAAAACTCCACACATGATGCAAAATCATGGGCTTCAGAGCCCGTGCCCTCTGGAAATGGCACGGATGCTTTCCTTCCTCATGCGTCACGCTCCAAACCCCTATGTGGTCGCTTTGCAATGCATGTGCCATAGCGTGAGTGTTTGTTTATGGGTGTCAAATATCAGAATGCATCAACTCGTTGTGTGCACATGTTTCGCACACCACCTACACAGTTTTGAGATCCTTTGGAATCATCTGATTCACCCAGACGCCGATGAACAGCCTCACAGGTGTGATAGCGTACCGAAGAAATTTTAATGTGAAAACTCTTAAAGCTTCTTAAATAAAAGTAACGTTATTAACTTTCTACATCTTTCTTCTCAATGTTTACATGTCTGCAGCCCTCTGCAACTATGGGACTCCTAGTTGTAGCGTGTGATGTTACGGTGTATAACATAACTGCGTCAGTGTGTGAGAAACAGCGTGCTGTAATCGATTCTACTTCAGCACAACAATGTCACAAAACAAACGAGTGGGGTGACATCTGAAAGAATGTGAGGCACTGGGTTCTCTGTCATTGATCATCCTCCATACACTTCCAATCGGGTCCCATCCAATTTTCATGTCTTTCCAAAACTTAACATCTTCCAGGACTTCACTTCCCCAGGGACGAAGCATTGAAAGCAGGGGTGTAGTTGTGGCTCCGTCAAAACCGTCAACATTCTACATTGACACTATCAATAAACTGGTCTCTTGTCGAGAGAAATGTGTTCGTCACCAGAACGACAATGAAGAGAAATAAATATGGAGACATGACATAAAGGTGTAGAGTGGTAATAACGTTTGTTATAGAGAAAAAGCTTCAAGAGTTTTCACATAAAAATTCGGAGGCAATGCTTTCTCACATTTCCTTGTAGATCGGTGTGGCTGATTACTATTCAGATATCTTAGCCTGCAGATGCGTAAAGCTACGTGATCATTTCCCATCCCCTTGCCATAAACAGAATGCGTGTCTTGCTGTCCACACTAAGTCAAGCTGTTCTCCACATCACAACCGCATAAGACAAAGTACAATTGAATATTAAGTTTCTATTGCATATGTTTCTATTTTTCCTCTGCTACCACTGCCGTTTACCGAGCGAGGTAGGGCAGTGGTTAGCACACTGGACTCGCATTCGGGAGGACGACGGTTCAATCCCGTCTCCGGCCATCCTGATTTAGGTTTTCCGTGATTTCCCTAAATCGTTTCAGGCAAATGCCGGGATGGTTCCTTTGAAAGGGCACCGCCGATTTCCTTCCCAATCCTTCCCTAACCCGAGCTTGCGCTCCGTCTCTAATGACCTCGTTGTCGACTGGACGTTAAACACTACCCACTACCACCACCACAACTGCCGTTAACGGGCTGTACTGTATTGTTGTGCGAGGCGTGGACGCATTCGGCGCCGTCTAACGTCTAGAATGCTGTCAGATCTATTGCAAGACATTCTGTCTACAGTCCATCGAAGTACAGGGTCACGTTTGCTGTCGTAGGCGTGCCCTATCGGCAGACGCCGACGCCTATAAATTTGACGCTCAATAGTGGCGTTGTATGACGTTTCCCTTCACATATTGCTTTCATCAATTTGTTCCTCATGACACCCTCCATAACCCCTCGAAGTTTGTCGGTATCGTATAGTAACAAAATGTTCAATCACATCAGTATCATGATGATGGCACTGGAGGCTGTATCTCTGACATGAATATAAAAACACTTATATGTATTACCTTGCATGGCAGCTATTTAGCAAGATATGTCCAAATATTAAAATATTTAGTTAGTGTGACCATTTGAACAGCATTGAGGCAGTAACGGATATTACCACTAGTAGGAAGTTATGTGACATTGCAGAAGGACTTTTGGAGGACTTAACAAAGAAACGGAGAGAGACAGTCCTGGTTTTTACAATACAGAAGATACCATTAGAGGAGACTATGAAATAATAAAGGTACAGATTTCAGAAATAGTTTTGAGAATTATTTATTTAATGGTACCAGATTTACATACCAGCTTTACTACAGGAAATGCTTTGGTTATACCATACAGATGTCACAGATTAAGAGGAGGATAGTTTTAACACAAAAGTAAAAGGTACAGTGAATAAGATAAAGTTTGTGAATAGTATTATCAGCCCTGGCAAGATGGTACCAAAGCTATGCTTTGTGAAAATCATGAGTGAACATTTACAATGGGAAACTTTTAGCAATGAGCGTCCCTCACAGAAAAAAGAGGACTAAAAGACATATAGAAACTTAAGTGCCAGACAGTGAAATAAAGGATAAAGAGAAGACTTACATAAAGAAGCAAAAATGTAAAAGGTGCATAAAAGAATATTTTTGACAAGTGTTAACAAACATAGATTTAATGAAAATGAGGATAAATCATCCAATACTGATGACGAGATAGATGATTTTTACAACACCTTTTAAGTTTAGTGTGTAGTGAATAGCGTATCTCACCAAAATGCATTAGAAGTATCAGATCCCACGCACTGGTCAACAAAGGTATTTTGCAACGTTGCAGATGCCAAGAGATTCTGTAGTAATCAACAGATTAAAAGTATCAGATCCTAAGCACTGGTCAACAAAGGTATTCTGTAACGTTGGAGATGCCAAGAGATTTCGTAGTAATTAACAGAAGACAGTTTGGCCAAGGTAAACTTGTATACAACGTAATGGAACAAACGGCTCTTTTATGGAACTGCTAGAAGGCAGAGTGTTAAGTAAATCTGGGTGTCGATTCGTAAGTAATGGACTCTAAATCAATAAATGAAGTGAAATTTGTTAAGAAGATATTCAATGTAAATAAAGTTTGTTTTACTAAATTTTAATCAATCTACAAGGGTCTACAAGCACTTATTGTACATCTCATGGAAGATGAATGAAGCACAGTATGAACTAGAGTGACATTTAAAGGTCAGCAGACAGTGAGGTGTCTTGTGGCTAATCACCTTTTGAGAAGTACCAGTCAGGTGTTCGAGCTAATTTGTACAAGGTTTTCATGTTGTCATAAACATGGGCTCATCACAAAATGACATATTTTTAAATATAATGTGTAAATATTGACTTTATCAAGGTATGAGTTGATATTTATATAAGAAGCTGAAGAATATAATTTTATAAAAAGCTGAAGAATATTATGTTATATCAAACGAACATAAATTCCATGACAAATTTTTTGGGAAGTTTAATAACACATACAGGCTACTTGGGTGAGAAAAGCTTATTTACATTTACTACGCAAAATATAAAAATGTTTTGTGTGCTCTGTATAAAATATGTTGTCTTTGTTACATGTAAGCTTGACATGACCTACTTTGACAAAACCTTAATGGAGTCATGGGAAATGTTTAAATTCATAGCGACCATTTTAGAGGGCCTCACGTGAAAAAATCTTAGAACCCTACTTACTACAAAAATAGATGTGGTTGGAGGCTTCGTTGTGATGACAGGCAACACTGACTCATGTGGAACCAGAATACGAAGTTTCACCATATTCAATGAAAGAATGGTTTAAAAGAAAAACTTTTAGTGGAACATGTTCTAAAATAACGACCACATAGCCTTAAGAGCTTAATGAAAGAGTTGTGATGAACAACAATGAGTGATAATTAGCTGAAAATGGAAGTAAATATTCCATGACATTTTCTGTATGTGTTTGAAAAGCTATGAGTAAACATTAATCACTGGTATTGTTTGTTTGTGTGATGGGACACTAGATATTGCTCATATGAATTAATGTCAGAAGGTACAAAGACCATCGAAAATGTGTCTGTAATGATTTAGCTTCCATCTGAAGAGGAGTGTAAAAGCTGAAATTTTAGTTATAATTGCATCAAAACATTATTTAGTGAGAATAATTGAAATTTTGTGTAATGTGCAGACTAAGAAGGAATTTATTACCAATTATTAACTGGTTATCCTACATAGAAAGAGCACTTATCTTTTATAAAAAGTTTTGTCTTAAAAGACGGATTTAAAGTTAGTAGGCGTTTGCATATTTCTGTAATCATGTAAAGATAGATATTTTTGCAGTAAGACTCCACAGAAATAAGTTAATGAAGAATTTTTGTTTAGTAACATTAGCGGTGACATACACTACTTAATTTATAGAGATAAATAAGAAATCAACAAATTTCATTGAAATCACGTTTTTGATACATAGTAAGTGTAGAAGTTTACTGCATTGAGAAAAATAACAAACTATAAACGCTGTTCTTGTATACTACAGCATCACGACCCTCTCTATTTTCAAAATAGTAATTTTGTTTTAAGTCCCAAATTTTGAAAAGAAATCACTGAAGGAGATATATGACGTTCCACTTAATTTGGGTAGTATTTTATTTGCTAATTTTAACGCTGTGTTGAGATGCTGTACTTAAAAGAAGTAGTTTGCTTACAAGAGCAGGTCGTACAATGCTATAGTGACAGTTAAGAAACGATTCCCATGTTTGGGAAGCGAGAATGGCCAAGCCATATTGTATTTAAGAACGGCAATAGTTGAAACCAAACATGAACATGATACATGTTATGGGGGATTGTCATTGAAACATTGCTACTACCATGTTACTATGTGGTAAACCATTTATACCAGGAAACAACTAAAAATTATTATTTTGCCAACAAAGTACAAACAGTTCCGAAGTTATACGATGTGCACTAAAGGTTTCTGTTGCGTAGCAACTTCTTCAGTTGGCTTTAGGATGCAATTCAGATCTGGTCTGTGAGAAACCATGGTTTCAGTTTTCTGTAATTTTGAAGTTATGTGGGTTTAACTCTGTCATTGTTACTGTTTTATGGTGTTCGTCAATTAAAATGAAATGCCACCAACTAATTTATTCAAAGTGGAGTATACATCACGCTTTTTCACTTACAGCTATGTAGATAGGCTGTTTACATCTCCAAATGATTCCAATGCGCTACGAGAGCTGCTTTAAGGGCTACATCAGCAAGAGCAATAAACATACCAACTACGATGTAGTTCTCAGCATCGATTGACTAAGATGATCCATGAAAGCTTTAACTTAATTTTTGCTGTCTCGAGTGGGAAGGAATGGCCAGTTGTATTGTACTGCTTTCCACGGACTCGTGAAGAGTCTGACAAATGTCTATTGAGGTTTAGTACCACAGGAGACTCTTGCAGCGGCATTGATGGTTAAAATCAAAATGATTCCATTACCATTGCTTTTCAGTTACATTATTGTGGTGTGCGTACTGTAAGACCTTCAGTGCACACATCATCAGATTATTTGACTTGTCCCTCTAACGAAGTAGGCGAGTGTCAGTAATATGTCTTGTGGTCTTATCATGGCGTGTTTATCTTCTGCCATTAGGTCAGACCATAGAAATGCCACTTACACGCTTAGAGTAGCAGATTGACGGTGACCAACTTTAAACAGAGCTTGATTAATTTTCACACACATTTATTAAAATAATAACAAGCATAAAAATGACTTAACTTGGTTCTGGATGCTATTTACAATTGACAATCTGAAGTTCCTTTGGTATTGGTACGTTAATTTTATTCTCTAATATATCTCTGATACTTGACAAAAGTATCTATACATTTATCTTCATGGCTATGTACAGACATATGGTAATCTTATTAGGCGCAGACTGAAACCTGACTATAGACTGGTACAGACTAATGCAGACTGGTACAGACTGATGCAGACTGACTAATCAGAGGTCTGTACACTCATTATAATACCTCATGCATTCATGTATCACTGCACGAGTGTGATCAGCGAGGAGAAAAGGTTCTACTTTAGCAGCAATCTCATTGGCTGCGTTACATATTAATACACGGATCGACGGAAGCAGAATTTGGTCCGTCTCTATGGTAGCGCCATCTCGTAGTGCGGAGACGGACGAGCGTTGCGCCTGCGCTGTTGTGCTTAGTGGGTAAGTTGTGTACGCGCTGACTACGAGGAACTATGTACACAACAATTATTAAGTGGTATTCAGCATTATTAAATACATGTGACTGTTATTTGTGTAGCACTGCGCGCCCCCAGAAACTGAAAACCTTTCCAGCCTGTGCTCTCTAGCTGAAGTATAGTACAAAGGTTTTCAACCAAAGATTATGGGTTTGTAAACACTTCTTTGGCTTTGTATGCATAATACACAGTCCATCACATTAACGCAATCAGGCCTACGTTTGTTGTCAACGTGCAATGACCACTGACAGATAGATGCCAAGCGACAGCAGAAGGCTGTGGAAGCTATTAAAAGCATGTAGGCGAGACACGGAAGACGGAAGACATTGCAGTCATTCTCGTGATGCGGAAACGGAGCGATTTATCTGACGTGCTGTATGCCATGTTCATTGACTTTTGGGCCTAGGGCGGAAGCATTTGAGAAACTTTATAAACCGTTCGCGTGCCACTGTGGTTAAAGTATACCATGCGTGGTAAAATGGTGCTATCCAAAACTGGCGCTGAGGCAACATGGGCCATAAAAGTACATGACGGTGCCGGACGAGGATGAAGAGATGTGTACGGGCAAACAGACGAGAAATTGTTAAACAACTAACCGCCCACAAGATACCAGGGGAATCCATTGTACTAGAGGGAGCTGTAGAGCTGGGTTGTTTTGGGGTCTCGTCGGATTAGCGAGGGACGGAGGTCTCCCGTTCCCTTTTCAAAGGACCCATCCTGGCATTTGCCTGGAGCGATTTAGGGAAATCACGGAAAACCTAAATCAGGATGGCCGGACGAGGGATTGAACCGTCGTCCTCCAGTGTGCTAGCCACTGCGCCACTCGTTCGGTAGTATAAAAACTATAGAAGAAGATGGACATATGCATCCAGCAAGTAACTGAGTACGTAGGTTGCAACTATTACTCAGAGATGAAAAGTGCTAGAGGAATTCATGGTCGGCTGCATCTGACATTTCTCAGAAAAAAAAAAGAAACTGTGCCTCCAAATTGTTTCTGTACTTATGTGGGTAGCTCTGGTTCTTTGTATGTCCTGAGGGAACACTCACTTGAATGAACCTGTTTGCCATCTTGTTTGCTTATCAGTGTCGACAATATTATCACAGATTCGTCATCTCATATATCTCCTATTTCGGAATACCGACCATTATCTGATGGCGGATCACGTGAAGAGCCACAAAGAAGAGGAGATGTTAGTTTGAAGCATTTGAGGCTAGCTAACGTTAACGAAGAAGAACAAGAGCCACTTCAAAGAGCAAGTAAAGATTGACTTACAGTTGTGCAGTCCCTTAAAGAACAGAATTTAGAAGGAATGGAAGAAACACCTCCAATAACGAACAACGCTAGAAAAAAATTAAAACTTCTAGATCAGTGGGATACAAACGTTTCCAAATCAGGCGGCCTCATGGAGGATCGTACATTTCATCCACTTCACGATTGTTCGCAGCACTTTTCGAACGGTGGATCAGAGAATATTCACCCGTCGAGTCGCAGCTCTTACACTTATTCAAGATCGCGCATCACGTCCAGCATTCTCAGCCATGGCTGAAAACTTGTGCGCATTTGGCTATTGAGCTCTCCCAGAAGCAGTTCCGAAACCGCCAGTTAATTCGATTTTCTGAAATTACGTTCTTCAACACCGGTGCCGAAAGAGAACATCTCCGTATTCCTTTAATGGGACAATACACATGAAGAGGAATAGAACTATTATTATTTTCGTAAAATATCTTTACGAATAGATACCTGCTCCCCTTGTCCTGAACCATATTGACTGTCTGCTGCTGTAATGTAGACTGATACTTTTGTTTCATCTTTAGATCACCATACCGGTACGAGTATCAGTGACGGCGCCTAACGGCAATTTACGACACTACCTTTACTAACAACGCAGATCCTACAGCACAGTCCGTTCAGCATTCTATATAGTTTGGAACCCACACGGTGAACAGTTTTCCGTCTGTACTAGCTAAAATAGCGAAAACTAGTTGTAACTATTCTGTTCCATCTGAGTCGCCACACGACTGTCACAAAAGAAGTTAAGAACGGCAAGTCAGTCGCATGGCTGAGGAAGTGCCGGCTAAGCTTCACATAACAGCATATCTTTGAAAGGGATTTAAAGAAATGTTTGACGAGGGCTTTAGAGCTCTGGACTGCAACAAGAAAACAAGAAAAATCAATAAAATTTTGTGGCTACAAATCTTTGTACATGTGCGTTCAAACATTTTTAGGATGTTTCAAGTGGAAGAAGCGAATGAATTACAGTGTATTTCAGAACATTCGGCATTTTGGTGTATGGTTGAAACAATTCTTTCATATATTACAACAATACAATATATTTCCTCGCAAATAAGTGTATCTTTGATAGCAGTTGGCTTATTTTGGGAATCACAAATAGGTAAATCTTTATGTGGACCAGTGCCACAGGTTTGTATCTCTATTTTTAGTAACAAGAAATTAATTTTGAAAGGAAAATCAGAACAACCTAAAAGTACCGTAAATCACGTATATGTTGACCTATATCCAGATTAAAATGTGGTTGTCGTGACAGTTTTGTAATATTTATAGTAGTGAACATATAATACATTTTCTAAAATCCAGAGAAGGCAAAGAAAAAATTGTAGGTGGTCAAAGTTAGTATGGATTTAGAGATATATTAACTGGCTTATACTTCAACTGTCAACAACCATTCCATTTGTGGTCAATATTTCAAAAACATAATGAAACTCCGAATTCCCAGAAATAAATACACTGTTCTAAACTTTTCTTTAAAAGAAAACACCCTGTAAGGTACATAAATCAAAGAGAGTGATCCATAATCGAAATTATGAATATAATAAAAGGTGGTAGGAGGGAGTGCCACACACATTGCTCTAAATTTAATTAGGCATAATACCTTCTGTTTCATCCATATTATCCCAAAATCATCGTGTCAAAACATGTGATTCATTTAGAACTACGGTTATCTGTTCTTCATTTATCGAGTCATTATCTGGCACTTGCGCCAAAACATACGACATTCTTTGTTTCCGGAGGTATTTGATATTGTTATACATGCATCATAGCATGCAACTGCTTGCAATTAGACCAATATATGACTGGCCTTTGTTTTTCATAGTTGTACGCAGATTAACTGTTGCAAATGACCCTTCGTCTGTATACTGATGGTTAATGTTTGTATTCCTTAGTTTCACGCTGTAATTGGTATCAACAGTGTTTAATAAATCGTGTATGCATAATCCTGGGGTAGAACAAAAAAGTAATCAGTGGTCGTTTCTGAGAACTAATTGAACAACATACAGGAGATAGGCAAAACAATGTGAACACTTCTACTTAATTGGGAATGGTTTATTAATGTGTTGAACTTCATTTACCAGTAATACAGCTGCCATTCTTCTTGTAATACTAACATATAATGACTGCATAGTCTCCAGTGGAATTTTATGCCACTCTTCGATCAGAACCTCTTCTAACCACTGTAGTGAAGAGGGAAGCGGAAATCTGCTTCGGAGTTTGCGCTCCAGTACCGCTCACAAAGGTCCGATATTGTTCAGGACCGGGACTGTGCTGGCCAGTGTAGACACTGCATTTCAGTCGCATGCTCTTTATACTATGATTGTACAGACATGGCTGTGTGAATGGGTGCAGTGTTGGGGAACAACATTTGAATCATGCAGTACACCTGTTCAACTACAATGTTCACATAATCGTTGGCTGTAACACAGCCTTTGAAAGTAATACTGGACCAGCAGAATACAATCATATAGCTGCTCACTCCATCACGCTTCCATCTCCATGCTTAACCGTTGTAATCAAGCAATCAGGAACGTAGGCTTATTTTGTCGTTCTCCAGATGTAAGCCCAGCCGGATGTTGGCAATAACGAAAATATTGAAACTTCCTGGCAGATTAAAACTGTGTGCCGGACCGACACTCGGATTCGGGACCTTTGCCTTTCGCGGGCAAGTGCTCTACCATCTATCCAAGCACAACTGACGCCCCGTCCTCACAGCTTTACTTCTGCCAGTACCTCGTCTCCTACTTTCCGAACTTCACAGGAGCTCTCCTGCGAACCTTGCAGAACTAGCACTCCTGGAAGAAAGGATACTGCGGAGACATAGCTTAACCACAGCCTGGGGGATGTTTCCAGAATAAGATTCTCATTCTGGAACGAAAACATTGACTCGTTGGACTATATGACGTGTTTCCACTGATCAGCCGTCCATAATTTATGCTCCTGACACTATTTTTTACCTTTCTTTGCGCTGGTTGTAGTCACTATTGTTTCCGGTATAGCAGCTCGTCCGCGAATATTCGCTTTATGGAGTTCTCCGCGGACAGTGTCGATAGATGCGGGGTTTCGAAGATGGCATTTGAACTCTGTACTCACTTCAGCCGCCGTAGTTTTTTATTGTTTTGACACCATTCGTGTTAGTGCACGACAATCTCTGTCATTTAATTTTTATTTGCTCACACTATTACTTTATACGATGATCTCTTTCCTTGTTTTGTGTAGGCTGTCATTACTGTTGAAACAGATGGTCTTGAAACATTCAATAAGATGGCTGCCTTGGTTACTGATGCTCCAGCTAGTCGGGCCCCCAAAATCTGCTCTCTTAGGAACTCTGTTAGGTCTCCCATTGCACGTCGACTTCGGCCTCTGAATGCAAATGTGAAGTGTGCACTACTCGTAAACAACCTACACGAATGCCTAGTCCGTATTGATCTCGCACACTCCAGTGCAACACTTGCCTTGCCTGTGTTGTTGACCGTCAAACACAACTATTCCACTGCTACTACTGTTCACATTATTTTGTCTATCCACTGTATGTGATATGGTTTAAAACACCGATGGCTTCTCAGGTAAATGATATTAGCGGCTTTTACAAAACCAGTTTTTAACACATTTCTTCGTACACTATTATAAATCTCAACAGGTTCGCCAGCTGTTGGGGAATAAAATCGGCACTACGTGGTACCATCTAGTATATATTGATGGAACTTTACCACCAAACAGAACATGTTAAACGTTCAACTGAGAGCCAACAGAGAGGTGTACAACTTTTGGTGCGTAGGTGGTCAGAGTAAGCACTGCTGTCAAAGTAGAAAAGGTTTACGGTAATGACCTTTTCAAACTAAACGAACGGATGGCATCAGAATTATTTGAAACACTTTGTGCTCAGTGAAGGTTTGACTCCGAGGTATTTTCAAAAGCGTTTCTTTACCTAGCTGTTGCACTAAAGTGACGATATATGAGTGTGACAACACAGAAACGTTTCGATACAAAATTAGGTCATTGTCAGACGCGCGTAGTGACGGAACTGTGAACGGGCGGCAAAATGTTTTGCGCAGCAGGAAGCGGCCTCCCTCCTCGGACGTTTTTGGGGACAGTCGAGCGCGCGGCGGGGCGCAAGAAGGCGCGGTATCTGCGCGGCTGTGCCCCCATTGTGCGCGCGCCGCATTGTGCCCATTGTGCGGCGGATTAAGACGACACCCGCCGGCCGCGCCGCTGCCAGCCGCAGCCAGGTGTGGGTGGGTGCGGCCTCATCAGGCATCTGCAGTGGCGGTGCTTCCCACGCGTCAGGGCTGCCAACAGGCTAGCGCTGAAGTATCAGACGCTGTGAGGTGGTCACCGCTACAATGGCCCACAGCTTACACCGTCCAACAGTAAAAATGTAAGCCGCGTGAAACTATGTCTTTCCATTAGCACTGTGTTGACAACGATTATTACAAGAAAAATAGAAACTTAGCTCTTGCTTCTTGTTTACAAAAGTTTTCGTTCGCAAGGTAAATTTTAAATAAAATATTTGTTTTGTAAATAAAAATCGTCTGTTTTTGCAGCACTGTATTTAATGTCTTTCAGACGTGTTTCGAATTTTTACATTAAGGCATCTTCAATGGGACCTAGAACGATACTGTTTTGTTTTTCAATGTGTTTGTAGATTGTAAAACGGTTCACATCTTGTTTTTTATCTAAATAAGTGATTGTGTTTTTGGTAGGCATGTGCTTATTCTCTCATCTGGTCACATACTCGAGGTCGCACAGTAACTTCTTTTACGAAACATAAGCACGTTTCTCTGTTTCTTACTTTTTAAAAATTTTGAATTGTTTGTCCTTATTGTTGCCGAAAACTTGCTTATGTTTCGGAAATGAAATTATTGTGTGACCTCCAGCAAGTGACCAGATGAGAGGAAATGCAGATACTAATCAAAAACAGAAAAAACTGTAAGTTCTTTGCATAAGAAGGGGACGCGAGTTCTTTTACAATCTACAAATAACACATATCAAAACAAAACTCTGTCATTCTAGATCCTGGTAAAGAGGCCTTAAGGTAAGGCGAAACGCGTCTGGCACAAATAAAATACTGTGAAACAAGAAAAGACGGTTTTTATTTACAAAACGAATATTTCTGTGCGTGCTGCAGAGGGTGGCCTCGAAAACAAACGTTTTTTAAATTAAATGTTGCCAACGTACATATACTAACGGTTAAAAAAATCACAACACCAAGAAGGAGTTGTGCGACATAAACGAATGTTGATAGGAATGTTTCTACAGCTGAAATATGATGCCCATTCAAATTTCGTACCCGTCGCCTAAGGCCGTGTCCTACGTGAGTGACAGAAGCGAGCGACAGCGAGCGTCTTCTGGATACGCGACACTCCAGCGACAAGCAGCAGCATCAGGCGAAAAGCTTGGGTGTCCTGCGTGCATGCGACTATGTCGCGCTACAAGATGGCTGCTTAGAGCCAACCAGCTGTTTCAATGAAGCGGCGTCCTTAACTTGTAGAATACTGTAGCTGGAGAGTAAGGCTACAGAATCAGGTTTACTTAAGAAAGTAAAGTGAAAGGAATGCAGTACATGAAATTGAAAAAGGGAGCAATCTCCATTGAGAATTTCATAAATATCAACTGTGAAGATCACCACACAAATTCTTTGAACACGCGTGAATGAGCAGAGGAGCATTCGACAATTTCATAAATAAATTAAATACGATTTTTTTTAGATAATCAAGAAATTTTAACAATCAATAATTGTGGAGGAATGGCCACTGCATGTCTAACTACGCTAAATAAAAATAATAGTATGACACTTGAAAACAACTAACAGTGGTGTAGGGGTAGCGTTTACAGTTCGTGGTTATGTGCTAGGGAAAGGTCCTAGATTCGATACCAGATCGTTTTTAATTTTTTACTGACTAAGTTACAATTCTGCATACTAAGTTTTATGTATGCTGTTTAAATTGCAACGCTAAGTATATTTTTAAGGTCTTGCCAAAGACCTTGAATTTCACACGTATCCCAGTATATCACACTCATTTAATTCCTAATAAATTACAAATAACCTTAAAATTTTACAGATTTTGATGTTGTGAACGTAATTTATGAGCAGTCAGTGTTAAGGCAAATGAATACATAGTCTATGAAGGTAAAGCTTACAAAATTTTTGAAAAGAAAGTCAAATGTATTGTGTAATGATTTATCAAAAAGTATGAAATAAAAAATTTAAAGAAACGTTTGGTGCACCTCATTTTCTGTTCATGATTTCGAGCATCATTCAAAAGCTCGTAGAACGTTCCTCTGATCTAATTATTTATTTACACAAATCATTTCATAAAATATTTGACTGACTTCTATCATCTTTCAATTTCCAGTTTTATTCAGACAGCATGATTTTACTGACTCCTCGTTTGCCTTCCTACCGTACTTGATTCGAAGGAAGCCTTTTTGACATTCAAATACCGAACCAATGTATCTTTTTATGCGCAAAATAGCTAGGTCTTGATAAGATGAAATTTTTGACATTTCATTTACATAGCTTGGCAGCAGATTTTCGTGAAATATTTCAATTTTTCCTCAGCTTATTAATTAAGTTTTCGTTAATTACCTTATTACTTTCAAGCAGTTAAATATTTTCATGCCAAATTAGACCTCATGCTGGTCACTTTGATACCCCGTTTACCTGTTTCTCTCCCTTTGTTTGACTGTGGAAATTTGGACAAAACCTCGTGGTGTAAGTTATAGAGAGTGTTGTTTTGCTCTGCTCACGCGTTTACAAAAACGTGTCGAGTGTTAATCATATGATGAAATAGTCGTTTCTGCGTGCTGTTATTTCCAAAATTCGTCGTTTCGATATCTTGAACCGTTTATGAGATACGACGATTTTTACGATCACTTGATTCTCGAAGTGCAGGAAAGGTTGAGAGGAGCAGCGTGTGACCTGTTCGGGGATATAACAACCAATATCTGAAGAATGAAAAGAGATATTATACCGGTCTCAACTTTAAATACAATTTAGACATATTGGTTACATTTCATACGCAATAATGTATGGCCTTAAATGAACTATATGGAAAGTCTACGCAGTGTGATTTTACCTTTGCAAATTCTTAAAAATTTCGTGCAGCCATGTACTCAAGTTCGTGCTGTACAATAACTATCTCGAATAACGAAAATAAATTCAGACCTTTATCGTTTAAATATATCAAGCCATAAGATGCGGAAGAATCAAATTTTTTTACCGAATAGTTTTCTTAAAATCGGATCTTAAGTAATTCATAGTGGCCGTCGCGTCTGCTCCACTGTTTTCCCGAGAAGACACGTGGCTGTCGCTCTCTGTCGTGCGTGCTTCAGCGACAAGATTCAATCAGGTTTGAATCCAAACGTCGGCAGTTGTGGCGGGAGATAGGCAGCGACACGGATGTCCCTCACATAGGACACTTCCGTAACTACACCTGTTGTTATGTTATGTCGCTTGAAGCTGTCGCTCACTTCTGTCACTCACGTAGGACACGGCATAAGAGTGGCGCTTGTAGCGCCACTATGAGGATGCATATAAGGTTTACTCTAAATAAGCGCTGAAGGGCTCGTGAGTGCTGGTTACCTACGAGACTGGACGTGGTGACTTGATGTCATTCAAGAATGCCTTTAAAGGCAACAAAGACTCCATTATCAACACCTCATTGGGTTTAAACGGGGTCGTGCAATAGGGATACGACTAGCTGGACGTTTCTTCTGTGATATTGTAGAAAGACTGGGCAGGAATGTATCCACTGTACACTGCCACTGTCATACAGCTATCAGCAAAAACTAGGTGCCAATGAAAGAAATCTCAAGTATTTATCAGTTTTTTTAATAACAACATTTTGCAGATATGTTTTACTGAGACACTATTCTGTAATTAAATTTTTTAATCGTTCTTTAATATTATAGAGAGCAAAACAATTTTATTCGATTAACTGTTCGAAAATTGTTCTATTAACTACTTTTAAATACGGCAGCATCTGTTTCAGATCCGTTCTGTTTCCAGCTGGCAAGTTATTTTTGCATTGTTGTGACATCAAAACAAAGTTATTTATTATGTCAGTGGTAACCCCTTTCTTTAAGATATTTTAAGTGCTCCATCTACAAATTCGTTAAACACTGCTCTCGTCTTTATGACAGCACGTGCATTATTTTTACTTGAATTCAACTATATTTTGAAACATTTACTATCTTTGTGTTAGTATGTGTATCGGTTGCTATATTAAAACCAAAAAAAGTCTCCAGTTGGACTGTAGAAACTACAAATGATTTGTTAAGAGTAGCATTCTCTATAAGTTACACAAGGTCCTTAGCTTCTCAACATTCTTCCAGCCTCTTACATTTTTCAATCTGGGAAAAATCTCTGTCACGTGACATAAATGAATGGCCAGAGACGGAATGTTTGAGGTTTATCTCATCAGACTTGAGTAAAATCATCAGATAAATCCCAACGAAAATCATCTTTTTATTCTTATTTTGACCAGTGCAGTTACCAGACCAGACGATAAGTTTTCATTTCCTACGACATTCAGGTCTAATGAACGCTTTAAGGAGAGATCAAGTGATGTCATTGCTGCCAATTCAAGTAAGGTTTCCGCTCCACTTGTAAGACGCTTGCTTTCATCATGAACTGATTCTCTCTTCTTTATTTTTCTGGTCGTGTCACTTTGTAAATCCATCGTTTTTAAAAAGTACTTCCGTGAAGTTAACAAACGAAACGAAAAACAGGATGTGGCTGCACAGTATTGTCGCAGACAACGGTCGCAAACATTTACAAAGCTTTGTGGCGCTTAACACGCTTTAGCCTCACCAGTGGACTGGCACGTATTTCAGGCCTTATATGCACTACAATAAAAGATCGTAGAGCTTAGCCAGCTTTTCAGCGTGTTAGCAATGGTTCTTAGCTTGGTTTTTCGGGTCTAACTTTAAGAAATTTGTTTTGGAACTTAGCGTGTTATTGACTTCCAGTCTACATTTTACGACTTCTTTCACTGAACTACAGTAAACTGAGGGAGTGGCTGTTCTCCCAGGCCGAGGTGAAGCGCATTTTGTCGTTTTCTGGGAAGGTTCTTGTAAAACCGCCATCAGATAGACCAGTAAAACATGTCACTGTAATGGGCAAACAGGGCGACACTGTATGAGGGCCCAGAGCAGATGGAGCTTTGGCTTTTCTCTATGGTCACATAGATGCACGCCGCTGTTACCCGTGTGCACAAAATATTAATGTGTTGATTGGGATGATCGTGACATCAGACAATGTGACAGCAAATCCTGTTTGATGCCTTCAGATGTGCTACGTTTGGAGGAACAGTTTTTCTCGTCTTATGACAGGCGGCCCCAGAGCACACGAAAGTGATAGGTGATTCGCGTGTAAGTGCGTTTATGGCACAAACTCCACGTGGAGCTTTCGGTGGACTTGGATATAATGTGTGGGAGCTTGAGGTCAGAATGTGAACCGTAGTAGTCGATTCAGACTTGGAAAAGAGATTTGGTTTTGGTATCGGAGCTTGGGTGAGAATAAGAGGATGATGTGGTGGTCTGGCATTGAACAAGCTCTCAGGCTCACTGGGCACCACATCTCCAAATTTCTACATGTGCATGATGAGCATTTTGGAGGCCTGGCATTAGGAATCTTCAAAGTAAATTTATCGAACTTCATCATGTGTACACAGCAGTGGCACTCTCTGACCAATTTAAATACGCTGTGGGTGCGGTGTACAGTTCACAATTGCTGTCATTCGTAGTGACTAGTCAGAGCGGGTTATAATTTTCTTTATCTCAGAATTAGAGTCAAGTCACCACCCTTTTTTCAACTTTTTCAACCGACTATCAGAACACGTCACCTTAAGAATACGAGGAAGAGTATAATCTTTGTGTTATGTTGACTATGTTTCATTTAATTCATATCTTTCAGAAATAAATCTGTCATGATATTGAATTCTGTCTGTTATTCAAGTAGACAAGATTCCTCGATCTTTATTAATTTTAGGTGGGTAATAATAGGAGTAGTCTTTGAATAAAAATACAATTGGTCATCTTCAGTTTCAATACACAGGGTCACATTTCTTGCTATTCGCCGCCTACATCTTCATCTACGTGATGACGCTGCTATTCACAATAAAGTGCCTGGCAGAAGGTTCAATGAACGACCTTCAAGCTGTCTCTCTACTGTTCCACTCTCGAACGGCGCGCGGGGAAACCGAAGACTTACATTTTTCTGTGTGAGCCCTGATTTATTTTATCGTGATGATCATTTCTCCCTATGTGGATGGTTGCCAACAGAATGTTTCCGCAATCGGAGGCGAAAAATGGTGATTGAAACGTGATGAGAATGTCCCGTTGCAACGAAAAACGCCTTTGTTTTAATGATTACCACTCCAATCCACGTATAGTGTCTGCGGCCCTACTTCGCGGTACTACAAAACGAGCTGCCCTTCTTTGAACTTTTACGATTTCATATGTCAGTCCCACTTGATGCGGATCCCACACCGCACAGCAGTATTCCAGAATAGCGTGGACAAGCGTGGTGTAAGCAGTCTCTTTAGTAGATCTGCTGCACTTTTTAAGATTCTGCCAATGAATCGCAGTCTTTGATTTACTCTTCCCACAACATTACCCATGTGATCGTTCCAATTTAGGTTATTTGTAATTGTAATCCCTAGGTATTTAGTTGAATTTACAGCCCTCAGATTTGTGTGACTTAACGCATAATCGAAAATTAGCTGATTTGTTTTAGTACTCATGTGAATAACTACGCACTTGTCTTTATTCAGGCTCAATTGCCACTTTTCACACCATACCGATATCATATCTAAATCATTTAGCAATTAGTTTTGGTCACCTGATGACTTCACAAGACGGTAAATGACAACATTAGCTGCAAACAATCTGCGACGTTTCCTCAGGTCGTCTCCTATGTCGTTAACATAAATCACGATCAATAGAGGCCCTATAACACTTCCTTGGGGAACGCCGGACATTACTTCTGTTTTACTTGATGACTTTGCGTTGCTAATAATATTCACTGTAGTGTCACTGAAGGGGTGGCTCTGAGCACTATGGGACTTAATTTCTGAGGTCATCAGTCCCCTAGAACTTAGAACTACTTAAACCTAACTAACCTAAGGACAAGACACACATCCATGCCCAAGGCAGGATTCGAACCTGTGACTGTAGCGGTCGCTCGGTTCCAGACTGTAGCGCCCAGAACCGCTCGGCCACGCTGAAGGGGTGGTTGTGTGTCTTAGAGTTACTGAGAGGGAGAAGTGACAGCACAGTTACTCACCAGAAAGACATTTTATAATGTCAGCAACGTATTAAAAATATGTTTGATATTTTTACGGTACACCCCAGTCATCTAATCCTAATATTATTGTGCGGTTCTGATGCTACTACGTATTTGGCCACGTACCCTTCTGTCATTAGGGACATTTTTTCCTTTGCCAAAACGAGTTTCCTAAAGCCCCTGTTGCATTGAATTTAGTAATGGTCCCTTTATGCTTTCAGACAATCAGAAAAAAGCCTCATTAGAAATGGAAGTGTAAAATCTCTTCATTACTCAACAAGATATCCGTTATTACAAGGCATTATTATACTGCGAGTATATTTCTTTTTATAAAAAATCCTTTTTTGTGCGTCTAATACTGACGGAGCTGTTATTGTGGACGGGAAGCGTTCCCGTGTAAGGCCCTTTGTGAGCGGCAGGTGCCGCCCGCCCGCCACTGCACGTAATGAGCACCGCCTGCTCGGCCGCGCAGCCGGTCTCTGGCAAAGTCCCTAGCCGCGCCGCGCCGCGCCGCCCCGGCCTGCTCGCGGCCGTCATTAAAATCGCGCCACTCCCAATACGCCCAGTGGCGGTACGTCTCGTCCGGCGAAGTGACTAACGAACAGGCGGATGTGGAGCAAATTTTACGTAATACTGGATTCAGAGGTATCCCAACTCTGCCTCCAGGTTTTTACGCACTGTAGAAGTAACATACAAAGAAAAAAATGGTAAAATAATTGAAATATCGGTCTCCTGTGTAACAGTCAGAAGCACTGGGCGGCAGCGTGGTGTTTTCGATAACGCCAGTTTCTCAACTGCTACTAATTTTGACCTGACCCTTAACTCCATGTAACTGTAGCCCATATTTGTTTCTGCATTAGACCTACAATCTGAATAACAAAGTTAAACTATTGAGTATAAATAACCGAACAAATTCATTTCTTTTCACTCATATTACTGGCGGTATAGCGCTTCAAAAATTAATAACCACATAGACCCAAAGGACGCCTTTATGCTCTCATAGGGATCTGTAGATTCTAATTGTACGAATAACACCATATTTATTATATTTTTTATAACCTGTTTCCACCAGCACATGCCATCTTCATATCCACAAAGGAACGTTATAAAATTTTAAATACGAATAATATATCTTCCCAAAAAATAAACTAATGAAAATGGATTATAACTGAATGTACGTGGCTATCTAAAAACCAATCGCAGCAACTGCGTGTCGTTAACGGGCTGTCAACAATATCTGAATGACCACATAAGTGTGAAAATGCTGGAAAAGACACTCGTAAACTGCCAAATTATGTCTATATTACGACGGGCTTTTAATAACTAGTGTAGTATATTTTTGCTGAAAGCAGGTTAGTTTTATTCAGGATTCCAATACACCATATTATTCCACACAATTTCAGCTAAAATTTTCAAAGTTATCTCCATTCACTGCGACTGCATTAACCCACCTTTCTGGGAGGGCTTGCGTGCCCGCATGGTACCACGCTACTGGTCGACGCCTTGCTGTAACGGTAACCTCCCCATTCCCCCAAATACTGCTTCTCGTAGAGTGCATCTTTCACTGGGTGAAATAGATGGAAGTGGAAAGGATCGAGATCCGGGCTGTGGTGTGGATCAGGAAGAACAGTCCAGCCTGAAGATTTGTGAGCTCCTCTCGGCTGCGCCAACTTGTGTGAGGCCTTGCGTTTTCGAGGAGAAGGAAAAGTTTGTCTGTGTTTATGTGTCGACGAACGTGCTGGTCATTTCTTCTGTTTCTTGAGGGTAGCACAATGCTCTTCAGAATTGATCATGTCAACAAGGTGGACGAGTATGTCGGCACTACCAATAGAGACGTCCAGTTCAACAGCGGGATGTTTGATTGTGATCCATCGATAATTTCGAATGAGAGTGTCCGCACGTTCCAACAATTCAGCAGGCATATTTATGAGCGGATGTTCTGCAGACGAGAGATCGGACAGCTTTGCGTGAGCTTCTTGCGATGATGAAAGACACCTTGCTTAACGACTCACCGCGCTTTTGTTGGAATCAACATATTCGTAGACATTCTGCAAGCACCTATGCGATTCACTAATTTTCCGCCAAAAGGAACTCAGTAACAGAGCTCTGCTTGGAATGCACCGATTTCACAGACGCCGTCTTGAAGGCTACATATATCTCCAGCACCTATCAGAACTTCATGAAACTGTAGGGGCTGAAGTAGGATTATTCCACGATGTCCCACTACAAGCTCCCCATTTTGCCGGCCGAAGTGGCCGTGCGGTTAAAGGCGCTGCAGTCTGGAACCGCAAGACCGCTACGGTCGCAGGTTCGAATCCTGCCTCGGGCATGGATGTTTGTGATGTTCTTAGGTTAATAAGGTTTAACTAGTTCCAAGTTCTAGGGGACTGATGACCTCAGCAGTTGAGTCCCATAGTGCTCGGAGCCATTTTTGAACTCCCCATTTTTAAACCTAGATCGGCTGAGTACACAAAGTGATGCATTACTTATTTAACGCCCGTCGTACAATTTGTCCAAAGTGCCTTCATTACAATACTGAAAGTAAGATGGTTGAAATGTTAAATGCCTATATCCATACAAATTTAAGTATAATTCTTGTATTTGACATGGTATGCAGAGTCAGTAACACATTTTATATTTAATAAACTCTTAGGTATTTTAAATATTCCAAGTAGATTCTCGCAGTACTGTGTTTGGACAATGGCAGGGATTGGCACGACACCATCCCAAGTAAGATGGATGAATTGTAAATTGTTTTCCATATGTTGTAGCGGCGTTCAGACTGGTTTAATGCATCTCTCCATGCAAGTCTGTCATGTGCCGGCGTCTTCATCTCCGAACTGCAACCTACATCCATTTGAACCGAGGTTATACCTTTAGTCTCTCTGTATTGTTTTAACTCAGCACACTTCCCTCTAGTAGCAAACAGACGATTCCTTGAAGTCCCAGAAAGTGTCCTATCAATCAATTCCTTCATTTAGTCAAGTTGTGCCATAAATTTGTTTCCTCACCTCAGTAGGTCCTCGTTAGTTGCGCGATGTAACCATACAATCTCCAACATTCTTCTAAAGCACCTCACTTTAAAAGATTCATATGCGCCTTGCCTCAACTACTTATTGTTTAACTTCCGTGCAAGGCTACACTCCAAACAAATACTGCCAGAAGAAACTTCCTACCACCTAATTTTACACCGTAGATAAAGAAACTTATCTTTGTCAAAAATACCTTGCTTGCTATAGACAGTCTGCATTTTACTGCCCAAATAGTCGAACTCATCTGCTACGGTACATTTCGTGTTTCATTCCCTAATCTAGTTTTCTTAGCATCACCTGATTTTACTTGACTACGTTCAATTAGCATTGCTTTATTTTTGTTGAGACTCTTGTTATACACTAAAATGGCTCTGAGCACTATGGGACTCAACTGCTGAGGTCATTAGTCTCCTAGAACTTAGAACTAGTTAAACCTAACTAACCTAAGGACATCACAAACATCCATGCCCGAGGCAGGATTCGAACCTGCGACCGTAGCAGTCTTGCGGTTCCAGACTACAGCGCCTTTAACCGCACGGCCACTTCGGCCTATACACTAAAGCACCAAAGAAACTGATGTGGGCATGCGTATTCAAATACAGGGTGTAACGCCCTAAGGACAGAAAACCCCAATTAACAAACTTTGTGGAAACTTACAGTAGGGAAGTGTCATCTTGACAGTGACGGCAACAATTGAAAATAAAATACAAACTGGTAATATTTTGATTAACACCTATATTATTCAAATACTGAGAATTGCATACAAAAAGAGGAGATAAAAGGAAAGGATTATTATAGATTCTTTATCAAACATCTATAGAATAAATTTAAAATCATATGAACGAAGGTTAAATCCAAGAAAGTAATTCAGTCAAAGAGAGCATATACCATTGTAGAGAGTTGTAGCCACATCGAAAAGGAAATTCAATGCGACTACAATGCAAATAGGATATGGAAATGTTGAATTGGTTAGTTGCTCTTGAGTCGCACTAGAGTACTTTTAAGATAGTTTTCTGGACTCAAACGCTACTGCATTGTTTCAGTTTTGGAAGTTTGATAATTAGTGAGGTAGAGACTGAAGTGTTCCTCAGTCATTCGACTGATGAAAGTTTATCTTTACCGTTCTCAACGCGACGGTATAGTAAGACGAGTGTTAGACTTCAATTAAGTGATATTGGTGTATCGGACTTAGCCTTCGTACTGATGATCAGTTACAAACCTTAAGAGCAATGGATCAACTACAGAAAAACAAGTCGTAGTGTTGAGTGGGACACAATAAAACGGACACAAGAAGAAAGACAAGTACGCCGATTAGTCAAAAGTTGTCGTCAGCGTCACGATTACAGAACTGAACAGAATTTGATCTTGAATGACATATCGGTGTGCATGTGTTGTAGGGACATCTTATGTGTCACCTAACTCATTAAACGGACAATACAAAGTGTATTAATGTCCGTTGACTGACTCTGTAAACATTTGAAGTGACTAAATAAATACATGAATAATGGACAGTGGAGACTGATTAGTTTAAACCAGTACTACGGCGTATTACAAAAAAAATACTCCTACATGATTTTAAACATAGTTGCACAACAGCAGTGATTCCACGTAATAAAATTATAAACAGCCGACCAGTTGCAATGGATAAAGAAATCTTTACCTAGGTTTCAACAAATTTAAATTTGTCTTCTTCAGAAGATGGCAATTTTACATTAGTATGGACTGATGTATCATCGCCGTTTTTACAAATGTCTGCATAGATCCAGTTGTCCAAATTAAAATATAGCCCTGAAAATAGGGTTTGTCATGTAAATGTAAATTAGTACATGGATGTTGCAGAGCTCACAAGCGACTGAGTGTAATCGGCCAGCGTAGTTACACTGCGGCCAGGGCAGGTGGCGCTCATGGCGCGAACCATGTACCGATTGGCGTACAAAAGCAACGTGTAAATTATGTATTAATAGCGTCCTTAGATAAAGTAACAATGAAAAGCTATACGCGTCTCAATTTGCGCCTAGCCTCAGTGTGTGTCTGTCGTTCAGAGTGCTAGAATGTCTGTCGTTTGGATCAAACTTTAAAGCCGGCAAAATGAGAGTCTTGCCACTCCGCCAATAACAGAACTCAGCTAGAGGTCGCCCAGTCGGGGCTCAGTTCCTGCATCTGAGTCTGCGCGTTAGGCCGCCAGTCTGCTCGAGTTGCTCAGGCAACGGTCATTGGCGGTTGGATCGATCGGTTGGTCGGTCGCGCACTGAGACACAAGATGACTTCTGTCGGCGCATGTGAGGTCGCCACGTCAGTCCAGTGGGCCGCGGCGTATAGCGAGGGGTAGTGGCTTCGCGGCCGGCACGAGAGCAACAGGAGTCAACCCACGACATCGGTCTGGCCGGAGCGAACTGCAACGCCGTGAGACGGGAGATCGACGCGCCTTCCTGCGTCCGTTGCAGCGGCTGGCAGCGGACGGTTCGGGAGAGCGTTGGGGGGTGCTGCGGCAGGTCTTCGCCAGAAATCGCAGTTTATTAGAAGTTAAGTGATTGGAGATGTGTTGTTTCATTAACTTGTTAAATTCTACTTGTTTTCATGGTGAGGTCACCAGCTGCTTTGTTTTGGGGTCGTCCCACCATTCTTCTCCGCTTGCCTACTCGCGGGAAGGTGGTTATTTATGAAGTGGGCGGTCCGTTTTTCGCTTGTGGAGTAGGAGCGGGTTAGAGCAACCTGCGGTTCGAGTTGTTCGGTAATCTCCCTGTCAATCTGCCATACGGTTACAGCTGCCTCTGTCATGTTTTTCTGATTCGGTGTTAACGAATTTATTGCTTGAAGTGTAACGGCCGAATTCCTGAAATATGTTTTTATCTTGCCTATCATAATGAGTGGCGGTACATGTGTAATGTAGAGCAAGTTTGGCCAACTTACATATTTTATGTAAGACTGCATTTCATGGGTTTTTATTTAAATTGTCATTTTAGTATATACAGTTGCCACCCTTCCACCGTAAGAGTTTATTTTTAGAAAAAATCAAGTTGCACCTTCGCTGGCAAGTTAATCTACATCTACATCTACATTACTACTCCGCAATTCACATTTAAGTGCTTGGCAGAGGGTTCGTCGAACCACAATCATACTATCTCTCTACCATTACACTCCCGAACACCGCGCGGGAAAAACGAACACCTAAACCTTTCTGTACGAGCTCTGATTTCTCTTATTTTATTTTGATTATCATTCCTACCTATGTAGGTTGGGCTCAACAAAATATTTTCGCATTCGGAAGAGAAAGTTGGTGACTGAAATTTCGTAAATAGATCTCGCCGCGACGAAAAACGTCTTTGCTGTAATGACTTCCATCCCAATTCGCGTATCATATCTGCCACACTCTCTCCCCTACTACGTGATAATACAAAACGAGCTGCCCTTTTTTGCACCCTTTCGATGTCCTCCGTCAATCCCACCTGGTAAGGATCCCACACCGCGCAGCAATATTCTAACAGAGGACGAACGAGTGTAGTGTAAGCTGTCTCTTTAGTGGACTTGTTGCATCTTCTAAGTGTCCTGCCAATGAAACGCAACCTTTGGCTCGCCTTCCCCACAATATTATCTATGTGGTCTTTCCAACTGAAGTTGTTCGTAATTTTAACACCCAGGTACTTCGTTGAGTTGACAGCCTTGAGAATTGTGCTATTTATGAAGTAATCGAATTCCAACGGATTTCTTTTGGAACTCATGTGGATCAACTCACACTTTTCGTTATTTAGCCTCAACTGCCACCTGCCACACCATACAGCAATCTTTTCTAAATCGCTTTGCAACTGATACCGGTCTTCGGATGACGTTACTGGACGGTAAATTACAGATCTGCGAACAACCTAAAAGAACTGCTCAGATTCTCACCCAGCTCATTTATATAGATCAGGAACAGCAGAGGTCCCAGGACGCTTCCCTGGGGAACACCTGATATCACTTCAGTTTTACTCGATGATTTGCCGTCTATTACTACGAACTGCGACCTTCCTGACAGGAAATCACGAATCCAGTCGCACAACTGAGACGATACCCCATAGGCCCGCAGCTTGATTAGAAGTCGCTTGTGAGGAACGGTGTCAAAAGCTTTCCGGAAATCTGGAAATACGGAATCAACTTGAGATCCCCTGTCGACAGCGGCCATTACTTCGTGCGAATAAAGAGCTAGCTGCGTTGCACAAGAACGATGTTTTCTGAAACCATGCTGATTACGTATCAATAGATCGTTCCCTTCGAGGTGATTCACAATGTTTGAATACAGTATACGCTCCAAAACCCTACTGCAAACCGACGTCAATGATATAGGTCTGTAGTTAGATGGATTACTCCTACTGCCCTTCTTAAACACTGGTGTGACCTGCGCAATTTTCCAATCTGTAGGTACAGATCTATCGGTGAGCGAGCGGTTGTATATGAGTGCTAAGTTGGGAGCTATTGTATCAGCGTAATCTGAAAGGAACCTAATCGGTATACAATCTGGACCTGAAGACTTGCCCGTATCAAGCGATTTGAGTTGCTTCGCAACCCCTAAAGTATCTACTTCTAAGAAACTCATGCTAGCAGCTGTTCGTGTTTCAAATTCTGGAATATTCCATTCATCTTCCCTGGTGAAGGAATTTCGGAAAACTGCGTTCAATAACTCCGCTTTAGCGGCACAGTCGTCGGTAACAGTACCATCGGCACTGCGCAGCGAAGGTATTGACTGCGTCTTGCCGCTTGTGTACTTTAAATACAACCAGAGTTTCTTCGGATTTTCTACCAAATTTCGAGACAATGTTTCGTTGTGGAACCTATTAAAGGCATCTCGCATTGAAGTCCGTGCCAAATTTCGCGCGTCTGTAAATTTTAGCCAATCTTCGGGATTTCGCGTTCTTCTGAACATCGCATGCTTTTTCCGTTGCCTCTGCAACAGAGTTCGGACCTGTTTTGTGTACCACGGGGGATCAGTTCCATCTCTTACCAATTTATGAGGTATGAATCTCTCAATTGCTGTTGCTACTATATCTTTGAATTTGAGCCACATCTCGTCTACACTTGCATAGTCAGTTCGGAAGGAATGGAGATTGTCTCTTAGGAAGGCTTCTAGTGACACTTTATCCGCTTTTTAAAATAAAATTATTTTGCGTTTGTTTCTGGTGGATTTGGAAGAAACGGCATTGAGCCTAGCTATAACGACCTTGTGATCACTAATCCCTGTATCAGTCATGATGCTCTCTATCAGCTCTGGATTGTTTGTGTCTAAGAGGTCAAGTGTGTTTTCGCAACCATTTACAATTTGCGTGCGTTCGTGGACTAACTGCTCGAAATAATTTTCAGAGAAAGCATTTAGGACAATCTCGGAAGATCTTTTCTGCCTACCACCGGTTTTGAACAGGCATTTTTGCCAACATATCGAGGGAAGCTTGAAGTCCCCACCAACTATAACCGTATGAGTGGGGTATTTATTTGTTACGAGACTCAAATTTTCTTTGAACTGTTCCGCAACTATATCATCAGAGTCTGGGGGTCGGTAGAAGAAGCCAATTATTAACTTAGTTCGGATGTTAAGTGTAACCTCCACCCATACCAATTCGCACGGAGTATCTACTTCGACTTCACTACAAGATAAACCACTACTGACAGACACAAACACTCCACCACCAATTCTGCCTACTCTATCTTTCCTGAACACCGTCTGAGACTTCGTAAAAATTTCTGCAGAGCTTATTTCAGGCTTTAGCCAGCTTTCTGTACCTATAACGATTTCAGCTTCTGTGCTTTCTATTAGCGCTTGAAACTCAGGGACTTTCCCAGCACAACTACAGCAATTTACAACTACGATTCCGACTGTTCCTTGATCCAAGCACGTCCTGTATTTGCCATGCACCCTTTGAGATTGCAGCCCACCCCGTACTTTCCCGAGGCCTTCTAACCTAAAAAACCGCCCAGTCCACGCCACACAGCCTCCGCTACCCGTGTACCCGCCAGCTGAGTGTAGTGAACTCCTGACCTATTCAGCGGAAAACAAAACCCCACCACCCTATGGCGCAAGTCAAGGAATCTGCAGCCAACACGGTCGCAAAACCGTCTGAGCCTCTGATTCAGACCCTCCACCCGGCTCTGCACCAAAGGTCCGCAGTCGGTTCTGTCAACGATGCTGCAGATGGTGAGCTCTGCCTTCATCTCGTAAGCAAGACCGGCAGCCTTCACCAAATCAGATAGCCGCTGGAATCCAGAGAGAATTTCCTCAGATCCAAAGCGACACACGTCATTTGTGCCGACATGTGCCACCACCTGCAGCTGGCTGCACCCTGTGCTCTTCATGGCATCCGGAAGGACCCTTTCCACATCAGGAATGACTCCACCCGGAATGCACACGGAGTGCACACTGGATTTCTTCCCCTCCTTAGCCACCATATCCCTAAGGGGCCCCATTACGCGCCTAACATTGGAGCTCCCAACTACCAATAAGCCCACCCTCTGTGATTGCCCGGACCTTGAATCTTGTAATGTTAGTGTTTTGTAACATTTTCATCCCTCCTACGGGGTGCATAGTTTATATGCTTGAGTGAGTTGTTTAAAGTTTTAATTTAAAGTAGTCAGGTGTGTTGAAGATTTGCACCAGTGTAGTCTTTCAGAGGTTGTTGTGAGCGCTCGTGATTACGGCCGTATCAAAAGGGAGCCGCAAGATTCTCAGCCCGAAAGCTCATACAGTCAATTGTTCTTTCTACCTCTGAATAAATTGTAACTTGATATTTAGAGGGTGCTTTCTGATTATAATTTTAAATCTGTTTAAAAAAAAAAAAAGCTTTCAGGAATTAAATTTCCATTTGTTGAAAGAAATTTGATTTGTTTTCATCAGTTACCCACTGGCAACTACTTCCACGCTCACATTGTGTGATTAAATGTGGTAATTTTCTTGGTGAATCACTAGTAAATAAAGTAAATTCTTAAGCTTTGGAAAGTAAATTCACGGTTCAGTGTTGTGGACAGTTAACAGAATATTTCTAAACAACGCGAGGGGTTGTGTTCTTAGGAGAGTTACAGGTGCTGTTCCAGGTCACACAGAACATCGTTACGAGCCGCGTCTCCTCCCGGCGAGTGAAGAAGGTGGGAAGGGTTGTCACATCTGTTGGCAACTACAACGCAGGGCTTTACGACACCGAGCGACACATCGTTCGCCTACAGCGCGAGGCCTGACAACGCCGGACTACACATCGTTTGGCGCTTCACATGGATGACGCCAGCAGAGACAACGTTCTATAAGTGCCACGTGAGGGTCAACGCTTGGCGACTAAGAGATATCTGCAGACGGAGCGACGTAACGCGTCGGAGAACTGTTAGAGAGCAGAACGTGGATCGAGCCAGCGACATCAGCTGCCGGCAGGGACGTGGGGGAAGCTGCAACAACCCCAGATAGACGATAAACAGTAAGCACTAATCAAAATAAGTGATTATTCAGGTACCGTAGATTCCATTATTTTACCATATTGGTAATAGCGAGATTTTCATTGTGCTTGTGTCAAGTAGGAGTAAATGTAGTGTCGTTTGAATATTGTAATTGTAGTAAACCGTAGTTAACAAGATTATCCATCATGTCAAAGCGAAGTAGGAGATTATGTAGCGATTTTGAGAAAAACATTCCAGAATCTGAAACTTCCTGGCAGATTGAAACTGTGTGCCCGACCGAGACTCGAACTCGGGACCTTTGCCTTTGCCTTTGGCCCGCGAAAGGCAAAGGTTCCGAGTTCGAGCCTCGATCGGGCACACAGTTTTAATCTACCAGGAAGTTTCATATCAGCGCACACTCCGCTGCAGAGTGAAAATCTCATTCTGGAAACATCCCCCAGGCTGTGGCTAAGCCATGTCTCCGCAGTATCCTTTCTTTCAGGAGTGCTAGTTCTGCATGGTTCGCAGGAGAGCTTCTGCAAAGTTTGGAAGGCAGGAGACGAGGTACTGGCAGAAGAAGTACAGCTATGAGTACCGGCCGTGAGTCGTGCTTCGGTAGCTCAGCTGGTAGAGCACTAGCCCGCGAAAGGCAAAGGTCCCGAGTTCGAGTCTCGGTCGGGCACACAGTTTTAATCTGCCAGGAAGTTTCATATCAGCGCACACTCCGCTGCAGAGTGAAAATCTCATTCTGGATTCCAGAATCTGATGATGAACTAAGTGAATTATCTGAACATGAGGAGATTAACGGAACAATCTTTAACTTAGCAGGTGAAACGTTTACAGAGTCGAACAAAATTATTACTCCTAGTGTATCTGGTTCTTGAATGGAAAGTAAGGTTATGGAACTAGACAATAAGGTTTTCGATTCCAAGGAGAAAGCAGACAATGAATGAATGATGAATGTTGCAAAAAACTGGTTCAGGAAAACCGATGTACTTAGTGCTATGCTATCAAAGCTAAATATGTTGGGTGATTTAAACACTAAGCTAGCTGAACAACAAGTGATACTAAATGCTAAATTTTCTGATGTAGCTGAACAACAAGCAAATTTAAATACTAAATTCTCTGAAAAGCGGGAGATGTTAGAAAATAGATTATCTAATATCGATGCTAGGCTAATGGAGCACCAAGCATCTATTGATGCCAAATTTAGGGATCAAGAACAGGCCTTAGAAAATAAATTTGCAGAACAACAGGCTATAATGATCGCTGCTTGGGAGGACAAGTTTATTCAACAGCAGGTTAACGTTGATATTATTTTTGTTGATACTCGTGTTATACACTGAAAAACCAAAGAAACTGGTACAGGCATGCGTATTCAAATACAAAAGTATGTAAACAGGCAGAGCGGGGAACTGCGTTCGGCAACGTCTATATAAGACAACAAGTGTCTGGCGCAGTTGTTAGACCGGTGCCTGCTGCTACAATGCCATGTTATCTAAGATTTATGTGAGTTTGTACGTGGTGTTATAATCAGTGCACGAGCGATGGGACACAGCATCTCCGAGGTAGCGATGAAGTGGGGATTTTCCCTTACGACTATTTCACGAGTGTGCCGTAAATATCAGGAATCTGATAAAGCGTGAGATCTCCAACGTCGCTGCGGCCGGAAAAAGATCCTGCAAGAACGGGACCAACGACGGCTGATCAGAATCGTTTAAAGAGATAGAAGTGCAACCTCTCCGAAAACTGCTTCAGATATCAGTGATAGACTGTGCAGAAGAGATTCTCCGCCCCGTCGTACTCTTACGGATTTATGGGAAACCCTGCAGGATTCATGGCGTCAATTCCCTCCAGCACTGTTTCAGACATTAGTCGAGTCCACGCCACAATGTTGACTGGAATACTCTCTTTCAAATTCTAAAGGTGGCAGGGGTAAAATACAGGGAGTGAAAAGCTATGTACAATTTGTACAGAAACCTGATGGCAGTTACAAGAGTCGAGGGACATGAAAGGGAAGCAGTGGTTGGGAAGGGAGTGAGACAGGGTTGTAGCCTCTCCCCGATGTTAACAATCCGTATATTGAGCAAGCAGTGAGGGAAACAAAAGAAAAATTCGGCGTAGGTATTAAAATCCATGGAGAAGAAATAAAAACTTTGAGGTTCGCTGATGACATTGTAATTCTGGCAGAGACAGCAAAGGACTTGGAAGAGCAGTTGAACGGAATGGATAGTGTCTTGAAAGGAGGATATAAGATGAACATCGACAAAAGCAAAACGAGGATAATGGAATGTAGTCGAATTAAGTCGGGTGATGCTCAGGGAATTAGATTAGGAAATGAGACACTTAAAGTAGTAAAGGAGTTTTGCTATTTGGGGAGCAAAATAACTGATGATGGTCGAAGTAGAGAGAATATAAAATGTAGACTGGCAATGGCAAGGAAAGCATTTCTGAAGAAGAGAAATTTGTTAACATTGAGTATAGATTTAAGTGTCAGGAAGTCGTTTCTGAAAGTATTTGTATGGAGTGTAGCCATGTATGGAAGTGAAACATGGACGATAAAGTTTTTGGACAAGAAGAGAATAGAATGTTTCGAAATGTGGTGCTACAGAATAATACTGAATATTAGATGGGTAGATCACATAACTAATGAGGAAGTGTTGAATAGGATTGGGGAGAACAGAAGTTTCTGGCACAACTTGACTAGAAGAAGGGATCGGTTGGTAGGACATGTTCTGAGGCATCAAGGGATCACCAGTTTAGTATTTGAGGGCAGCGTGGAGGGTAAAAGTCGGGAGACCAAGAGATGAATACACTAAGCAGATTCAGAAGGATGTAGGTTGCAGTAGGTACTGGGAGATGAAGAAGCTTGCACAGGATAGAGTAGCATGGAGAGCTGCATCAAACCAGTCTCAGGACTGAAGACCACAACAACAACAACAACAGCGCCATGTTGCGACACTTCTGCGTGCTTACGTGGACCCTACACGATATTTTTTTTTTTATTTATTTATTTATTTAACCTGATCAGATTAGGGCCATCAGGCCCTCTCTTACATCGGACCAGTGTTTCACACATGCAGCATTTCACACATCAGAGTTACATCATGAACATAGTTTAAATGAGAAAATTAGCTTACTCTAGTGACAATATGAATAAAGAGTAGTGACTAAGACCTAATAAAGTAAATGCGGAAGTATTTTTACAACAGTTGCTATACATACAGATTATGACAAAAGCAATAATAATAACAGTAAAACAAAAAATCAAATAATAATGATGAATATGACTAAGACCTAATAAAGTAAATGCTGGCAGTATTTTTACATCAGGTGCTATACATACAGTTTATGGTGAAAGCAATAATAATAACAGTAAAAAAAAAATCAAATAATAATGACAAACATGAGAAAGAGTGGCAATAATAATGAAGGTTTGTGCAGATGTACATTAATATATTGGTGTGTAAAGTAGATGTTTACTAGCAGCCAGGACAATTTTGCATATGCTGGTGAAATGTGATCAAAAAGTCGAACGTCACAGATATATCGGACGCAGGCATTCGTGACCAGTTCTAGACGTCGGGAATTTTCCTGAGAGAGGCCTTGTAGGATAATATCGCTGTAGTCAATGATTGGGAGTATAAGCGTTTGTACTAATTTCTTTTTCAGATCGAAAGGGAAGAGTTTTTTATATTTTTGTAGGACATGAAGGGATGCCGATGCTTTTTTGCACACTGCAGTTACGTGCTCTGTCCAATTTAGATTTTCATCAATTATTACTCCCAAACTCTTTGCTGATGGCGAGAAGTTAATATTTGTTCCATTTAGGATTAGAGGTGGTATGGATTCCCGATGTTTTGGGCTAATGAGCTTAGAGTGACCAACAAGTACCGCTTGGGTTTTAGATGGGTTTAGTTTTAGACCTATGTCCTGTGCCCAGTTTGACAGCGCATCGAGGTCAGTATTGAAATTTTCAATAGCTTTCTTGAGATTGCTTGGTTTCGCACTTAGATACAACTGAAGGTCATCAGCATACATATGGTATTTGCAATAGGTCAGGACCGATGACACATCATTGACATAAAGAGAGAAGAGTATAGGACCTAATACTGAGCCTTGGGGAACGCCTGACACTACCTGCCGCCATTGTGATTTTATATCCCCAGACAGGACGCGTTGCTGACGAGACATCATGTATGAGCGAAACCATTGCATTGCGCTTTGTGAGAAATTTAGACCGCTAAGTTTGGCTAGTAAGATGTCGAAGTCGACAGTATCAAATGCTTTGCTGAAATCTAAGAAGCAAATAATAGTCGCTTCTTGTCTGTCCATGGCAAGTTTCAGGTCATCTGTCACCTTTATCAGAGCGGATGTTGTGCTTCGATGTTTACGGAAACCTGATTGGTATTCGTCTAGTAGGTTGTTAGTAGTTAGGTAGTTGGTGAGCTGGTCATGAACTATATATTCTAAGGCCTTTGATAGTGCAGGAAGAAGGCAGATGGGGCGGTAGTCAGAGGCTGCTGTGGCGATGTCCTTTTTAGGCAGTGGCTTAATTTGTCCCAGTTTCCAGGCCTCAGGGAAAACACTTGTGATTAATGAATCGTTGAAAATGTCTGTTATAGAGGGCAGTAGTTGGTCAATAATAAGTTTTACCATCTGGATAGTGATACCATCATGTCCAGTAGATGCTGATCTAATCCGCATTATGGCTTTCTTGACAGTACTGCAAGTGACGTGCTGTAGATAGAATTTTTCTTTGCTACAGTCGTTCATCCCAATGAAGTAATCAATGATTCTCTGTTTTTTTTGCGGATCAATTTTGGTTGCAGGTAATGTGAAGAATCGGTTTAGTTCTTCAGCTGGGACCATGGGATTTTCTGCAACTTTTATTTTGCCTAAACCGAGACTACGGAGATTTTTCCACAGGATAGCTGGTCTACATCTATTGTCAGCTAATGTACGGGCATGTCTGAGCTTAGCGTTTCTCACCGCTTGACTGACTTTGTTTCGTTTCTGCTTGTATACAGCGTGATTTTCAGGTGTAGGGTGTATCTTGTATGCTCGATGTGCAGCATCTCTGAGATTCATGAGCTGTTTTAGTTCATCAGTCAGCCAAGGTGCAGGTTGCCTTTTTACTTTTCTGGTCTTTATTGGAGCATATTTGTCATATAGCTGAGTAATTTTGTTAGTGAAATCGTGGAGTTTGTCGTTTATGTCCATGAGGGGAGTAGAGGTCATCCCCCAAACTATTTTTTGTGCCTCAGTTTCGAGTTCAGGCAAATTTATGCGTTTGAGGTCTCGGTATGTAGACAGTTTTTGTTTCTTTCTAGGACATTCTAGTGAATACGTCATGGAAATGATGTCATGGGCAGACATGCCAGGCGCAGATATTTGAGAGGTGCGGATTATTCTGTTCGGAGATTTCGTTGCGAATATATCTATGAACGTGTGACTGGTAGTCGTGTGATGAGTAGGTGCCAGCTGAAGTAGCGTCATATTTGAGGAAGAAAGCATCCTCTTAAATTTCCCAGTGGAAGGACTATTGCACAGAAAATTAATGTTAGTGTCACCAGCTATAATTACATGTTCATATGACGATTCGAGACTAGAGAGGGCAGTTTCGAAGCAGGCGAACCCACCTACTTTAGGAGGTTTGTAAAGGACACATATTAAGCACTTTCTGTTAAGTGATTTGATCTCTATGAACATATATTCCACTTGTTTATCTACATTGTTGTCGGATGTGTGTAGTACTGTAGGTGACAAATCAGAGCGTATGTACGCCCCTACTCCGCCCCCTCGTCTGTTGCATCTGTCGTGCCTGAGAAAGATATAGCCATCTAGGTTTACGGAAGTTGTAGGAATACTTGGTTTGAGCCAAGTTTCTGACAAAAGTATTACGTGTATATCAGCAGTTTGAAATATATATTTGAACTCGTCGAAGTGAGCTGGCAGAGACTGGACATTTGCATGTGCAATATGCAGCTTGGTGCGTTCGGGTGTTGATTGCCCGAGGAGGCTGCCGACCGATGTTTGCGGGTCGTGGTTGGCGGTGACAAGAGGGTCTGGCATGAGGAATACGGGAGGCGTGTGAAGGAGAGGGGGGTGAGGGAGTGTCCTCCCAGTTCTGTGCAGTAGGGAGGGGGTAGGTCCCCGGGGAGACAACGGGATCTGCGGCCAAGGTCAGCGAGGTCTGCAACGGTTATGGAAGTAGCAGTGGGCTGGCAGGGGAAGGAATTTCGCTAAATACAACGGGAGTAATCTGCACGTTATGAAATAGTGTGATATTAATTGCACTTATGAGGATAACAAATAAAGTATGATGGTGGGTTGCTAATTAAGGATGGAAATGAGACTACCTAATGCAATAATTAACAAAATTACATGAGAAAAACAATTAAAAAATGAAAATAGTTATGTGGAGAAACGAAGAGTTGATAATACAAATAATAACAAATATTACACGAGAAAAAATAATTAGAGATAAAAAAAATAGTTATTTAGAGAAACGAACAATTTGATGATACATTAGTTACGATATGGTTGACAGTGTAAACAATATAAACATACAGGTTAGTGGCAGCAAGATTAGACATGATTTAGCTTCTAAAGCACAGGCTTTCGAGTTCATTAACACTGCAAATTGTTTTCTTTCCGTTTTCGGTCTTAACCATTATCCTGCCGTCATTTGTCCATACGTTATGTAGCCCAAATTTCGAAATCGCGCTCTTCAAAATGTTTAGTCTTTCAGAGGTCAGATCCTCGCGTACTGTCAGACCCGACTTCGCGAGATTCTTCTTTGCTCTGAAGATTTCAGATCTCTTCCTATACGACATAAATTTCACAATTATAGGCCTTGGTTTTGTAGAACCTGGCGACCTACGACCCACTCTATGACTTCTGTCAATGTCACTCAGAGTCACCTGCACGCCTAGCTTTTCTTGGACAAGGTTTATCACAAGCTCATCTGTGTTCTCTCTGCTGCTCTCTGGAATGCCGAACAGTCTGAGATTATTGCGTCTCTGATATTGTTCGAGCTCGTCCGTCTTCTCGATCAATTTCTGTTCGAGCAGTCGTGCTTTCTCCTCACTTGCTTTTAAAGATGTGTCCAGTGCACGGATCTCGCTCGCATTCGCCTCCAGAGTTTTCTGTATTTTGTCCGTCACTGCTGCAGTGACAGCATCAGTGATGGTTTGAACAACGAGCCCGAGCGTCTCCTTAGCCTGCAGCGCGGCACTCACCTCAGCCTTCACGAGTGCGGCGATGTCAGCGATCCCGGGCGGAGCGGCCGCAGCTCCCGGTGTAGACTCCACGCCTGCGCTGTCGCCGGCCTGGCCGTTGGCTGCACTGCGCGTTGTTCGGCGATTTTCCATTTTTAGTACGATTCCGTGTAATTGGTGCTCAGTATGTGATGTAAAATACGACACTCGGCAGTAGATATACGGCTTTAGTATATGTAGACTAGCCTAACTGCTTAAAACACCTCCAGATTTCACGTAAACTTGCGAGCCAAGCTAACGCACGTCAGGTTCTTCCGCTTTTCAGCCTAAGTTCTTCACAAGACACTTCTGTTCTACGTTTCTTACATGTCCTCTCCTGACTGGCACAATTACAATGCCATCGTCAAACGTGAGTGTTTTCATTTCTTCTCGCTGAACGTTAATTTGTTCTCGAACTTTTACTTTGATTTCCTTTCCTGCTTTTGTCGGGGATAGGCTACAATCCTGTCTGAATTCTTTCTCAACTTCCACCACCATTTCATGTTCCCTTCATTTTTTATAATTGCAGTCATTTTTTGTAGAAGCTGTATATAAATTTTGCTCTCTGTCTTTTATCGTTTCTGGCTTCAGAATTTCAAAAAATGCATTCCAGTCAACATTACCAAAATCTTTATTTATAAAAGTGCTGTAATAGTTGACTGGTCCTTCTTTAATCTATTCTCTACGATAAGTCGTATAGTTAGAATTGCCTCGCATGTTCCTTCATTTCTCTGTAACGCAAAGTGATCTTCCCCAGGTCAGCTTTAGCCAGTTTCTCCATTGTTATGTAAATAATTCGTCCTGTATTTAGCAAGCAAGATGTATTAAAGTGATAGTTCGGTAATATTCACACCTTTCAGCATCTATTAGTTTGGAATTGGAGTTACTATGTGTTCTTAAAGTCTGAAGGTATTTCGCGGTCTCTTATATCTTCACACCATGTGGCATAGTTTGGCCATAGCTGGCTTTCCCATGCCTTAACAACTGAGTGAGAGTTCCGTCTACTCCAGGGTTCTTGTTCCGTCATAGGTTTTTTAGTGCTCTGTCAGATTCTTCTTGCAGTATCACATCTCTGACCTCATGCTCCATCTTCCCTTACTACAACACTGTCTTCGTGTATATTTCTTTTTGAGAAGCCCCATCAATAATTCCTTCCACTGCATTCTTTGCGTAGTACTACCTTGATACCGCAGCCCTTAATATTCATAAAGTTGCTCCTTTTTTCTCTTTTTATAGGTGGCGTCTACACTTCCAGTAGTTATACTTGTTTATACAGCCTTTCATTTGTTCTCTGTCCGTTATTGCCTATGCATTTGGCACTACCAACCAATATACATACAAATCAGAACTGCACCACAAACCTTCAGGGATACGTTCTGAATATTTTAGTATAAAAACCCACGCAATCCGGCGGCTCGTTACTCAGTTCTCGCGTTTCAATTGGTTTCTTGCCAACAGAAATTTTGATAGTACAAGCTTTGTGTCCTGTTTGCATTCGCTCACGGTATCTGCTCTTGACAACAGGAACGTCCTCCCGAAGTTGTTGCCTTCAAGTTTGCCTTCAGAAAGGAAGGGATTTGTGTTTAACATCCCTTCGACAACACGATCAATAGAGACGGAGCATGAGCTCTGATTACGAAAGGGTGCTGAAGGAATCAATCACGCCGTTTTCATACGAACTATACCAGCATTTTCCGAGAGAGAGTTAGTGAAACCACGTACAACCTAAATATGGTGCTGTGCACGACGTTATACATAACGGCAAGTGGAGGTTGGCTATAGAGTAGTGCAGCAACTGTCAGCGTAGGAAATCTGGCAGGAGCAGAAATGATTAGTGAACAAGTAGCACAGCAGGCAGAACATTTACTGAACTTGGTTTTCACCAAATTTATGAAGACTCATTACAAAAGATGCAGCAAAGAATAGAGTTCAGTTAGTACAATAGCAACAAACATGATGCCGGTACCGCGGCTATGCAGCCTCTATCGCAGTGACTCAAATGCGTATGGCCCGAGCCGCTGCCGCTGGCCCTCCTACATTGCGGCAGCCTGGGGCAGTCGCGGTACTGAGCCACTGAAAATGCGGTTCAGTGAGCGTGCTCCATTGGATCCTGCACAACAGCTATGGTCATCTCACAGAAACCTGCAATTCCATTGCTGTGACACTTGGGGTTGGAAATTTGTGATAAGATCTTATGGGACCAAACTGCTAAGGTCATCGGTCCCTAAGCTTACACGCTACTTAATCTAACTTAAACTAACTTACACTAAGGACAACACATACACCCATGCCCGAGGGAGGACTCGAACCTCCGACGGAGGGAGCCGCGCGTCGTGGGGTTGTATCGATATGTAATACCACATGTGGATGGCCAGATGGCGAATCTCAACCACCATTTTCCTGCATTCTAGTCCAGTGTGCTAACCGCTTCGCCGTTCTCTGGGTTTTTACATTCAGTGTTGCTCGGATCTGTTTAGTGTTTTGTCTTCTGCCTGTGTTACTTGTACATTAACAGTGATACACAGCAGTACTTTGAATACGTTTGCTGATTTAAGACTTGGCTGATATGCACCTCGTCGATGCGCTCAGTGAATGCAGTTTAAGTTCGGCACAGTGATGCTAGGTGAGCTGTACCTTTGCATCTGTACATAGGCAATAACAAGAAACTGGATCCTTTCCTCGTACAATAGAAGATATTGGATGAGTGAAGGATGCTGAAGCACCCAGTACGGATGAGAATATGTCACACATGATTGGTGACGATCCTGCCTCCAGGAGTCGTTTGAGCGAGCTGTGAACGCACATGTTGATGTCCATAAAAATGAGCGTTTCAATAGAGTTTAGATTCGTATTTATATGCTGGATCTTGACAAGGAGAATGATTGGTGACGATCCTGCCTCCAGGAGTCGTTTGAGCGAGCTGTGAACGCACATGTTGATGTCCATAAAAATGAGCGTTTCAATAGAGTTTAGATTCGTATTTATATGCTGGATCTTGACAAGGAGAAATTCAGTGCAGATGATTTGGTGCATATTTGAATATACAACACTTCATTAGATACATCTTACTGGTCAAAGGAGATATTTACAGTTCCCAAAATGCAATGAAAATACCCGAGAACATGCATCAAAGGACAGTGAAGATGAAGAAATTGCTTCGAGCTTGTACACATAAAAATTACAGAGAAGCTTTGAATCAGATGTGTTTCTTGTAGACCATATCATTAGACACTGAGGGAGTAAAGTTCTAATGAAATGGCTCGGTTTTCCACATTCACACAACAGTTAGTTGAATGTTCACGACCTGGAATTTAACAGGATGTCCAAACCTCATACAGTGCAGTAGCGTAGGTTGCGTGCTAGGAACTGCATCGGAGTTCACGGTGGTATTGTCAATAAGCTAGTATTTGAATGTCATAACTGTTAATGTATCTCGACCTGTAATGAAGCTGAAATATTCTCTATCTCTTGGCAACAAAGGGTTAATCTACCACATGTGGTCTGCTAGGATCTTGACTTGAAATATGCTGCAAATCAACGTTTGGCAGAACGTCATACTGCCGATCAAATATTAACTTATAAAAGCAAGGGAAGTATGTATAAAAGCAAACAAAGTATGTCGAAGAAAGAACTGGACAACATATTCCGGAATTCACAGTTGATAAAACAGTGCTTGCCAAACTTAATTTGGGTGCTGTGCTAAATTTCCGACAAATTATGAATTCACCTCATTGTATGCTAAATAAGCAAAAGAAAATATGTGTAGGATGTTTAAAAAATTGGATCCAGTCAACAGTGTCACTGGAAAAACTGCCTTGATGCTGAAAGGAGTAAGAAACACATAAAGACGTGTTAAAACACCTAATGCTTTCCCAATACCTAAGAGGTCTTGTAAAATTACACCGCTTCTAATAACAGTGGTTGTGGGATTATCAGAAATTCGATCAGTAGCAGGTGGGAAGCTGCGATAGCCTGACTATAAAGAATGCACAAAATACAGAGAGACCATTATAGACGGCTACAAGGGATAATGGGATGATGCAGGATATCACTATTGGTTAACGGCTGTATGTAAATCCGTGCGAGAGAGGACTTGGACTGTTTACTATAACGAAAGTCCCCTTATTATAGTACCAGGACCACCACTAACAAGTCTACTTAAATTCATAACAACTTAAAATCGATCTCAAACTTCCGTGCAGCTTTTATGAAATATAATTTGGCAAAGATGACATGAAAATCAGGAGAACGTGTAATCGTAAGTTGTGGAAGTAAACGGAAAATTCTCGGTTCCATATGTTAATAAGACCTCAATAACATGTTCTGATTTGACTACTACGTATGTATGTTTAAACCACTTGACGAACAGCCGTTTTCTGCTTATTGGTTCTCCTGGAAACTATAAAAACGAGCAGCATGAACATGACTGTGTCAATTGAGATTTAGATGCGATGTGTACACACTGACTTTAAGGCAACGGCCATCAGTGTGAAGTGTGAATTGCTCCTTCACAAAGATGTAAGCAAGAGAAAATGGAGTACTGCATTGATCGATCTGGAAGCGGACAACCACAATCCTGGTATCACCAACGAGAAAAATGAATTGCAAAGTTGACAAAATCCCTCTTGGATCATACGATAATAATGATTTAAATGCAATTATAAAATAATCTGTAAAAGTGTTTCACTTACAGGCAAACTTTAATGCATTTAAAACAGCAAAACGAACAATGGACGTTAACCACGAAGAGTGAATCACTTCAGTGGGATCAAAAATGGGTTTCGTGGGGAGCCAAGGTTTGGAGAGTAACATGGATAAAAGCTGCGAATCGGCTCAACCAGCGGATATACTACCTATTAGCATACTCCATGTCAAGCGGAATATGACAGCGGCAAAGTTCTTGAGATGCTGAGTAGTAAAAATGGTTATTCGTCACCTCAGGCTAACAACTGTCCCCTTTTTGGTACCACCGCTATGTATTTAAGACGATTGTTTTCGTGTGTGTATGTGTGTGCATTAGCTCGTGTTAATTTCTTCTTCTTTTGTTGTGGATGGGAGTGTGCCATTACTTCTATAACAATTTGGCAAAGATAGATACTCTCTCTCCCTGTTCCTCCCCCCCCCAACCCCTCTTTTCAGTGTGTGTGTGTGTGTGTGTGTGTGTGTGTGCGTGTGTGTGTGAAGAATGTACTTGTCTAATATAATGCTGTTTTTGTTTCTAGCAGGATTTTTCAATTATAATGCAGGTATGGGAATCAATGAGTTGCACCCCAGCCCAAACCAATATTACACAGTCCACACCACAGTCAATAATTGAAACTGAATCAATCTCTAGTCTGTTTGCACTGGAGGTTGAAGCAATTGAGTCAGCTTGTTTCTCCAGAATTAGCTCGTGGAGACTTTGCCTGTTGTCGAGGAACAAGTATGTCACACACTTGCATACATTTCTTATGAGATTTTTTTGTTTGCTTCATTTTAGATGCCCTCGGTGACGATGTGGTTATTGGAGGATAGTTTCATATAGCATCTGTTGATATTCGACTAAATAATGCATCTCAGCCAATGGTACCATTTTCCTGTGTTAGCTCATGGGGACTCACACCTATCATCAAGCAGCAGACACATAACATAGTACTTCACTCTTTTCCCCCTTTACAAGAACGATGTTCCTTATATCCATAAACTTGCATGTATTTCTTATGGTATCGTTTTTGTTTGTTTCTAGGTTCATTTAACGATAATATGGCGGTAAGTCAGATAAATATAGGTCCACAAGAAGACGTGGATAAAACATTAGTGTGTTTTAAGGCAAATAATGACGGCGATGTGATAAAATCCCAGTAGAATGTCTCAGACTCTGATAATTTAATACATAAGTACTTCTACACATTATTGTTATAGACGTCTGCATATATCTTTTCTTACTGATAATGCTTTTCCTTGCTTTGCAGATGTGATGGCTATGTTTGGAGCCGGGTTTGTGGCTACAATAACTCCTAGACTGGACGCAGCGATGATGTGTTCATCACCCCAGCTGTGCCTATTGGTGATGATGAATTCGTCAGCTCAACTGGACCTGGTGTCAATGCATGCACTGTGAGTCGGTCCATAGATGGTGCATTCCCCTAAGCGCAGTCCACCAACATGCTGACATGGAACATCAACACTAATATGGTCCAGACCACACTCCGTACGCCCTGGACCATTTTGGAATCAGGAATCAGCTTGAAATGGCCCTAGACCATACTGGCGTCACCTTGGACCTAGTAGTAGCAGTCTGACAACCTGCTCTGTTGTGGATCACCGAGTAAATCATGCATCTGCATTGGACTAATCTGTGGATGCTGGCATTCTTAGGGACAGGGTCACAGAAGTTCACGTGGGCAACACTAATGTGGGGTACTGAAGTAGCTCCCGTCAAACTAATTTCGAAAGATTCCTCAGCGACCTGCAGTATCCCACCACTAAGAACAATGAAGTTATATGCTGTGAACTCACGCATCCCCTGAAAGAAGGTAGTGCTGCTGGTGAGGAGATGCACATGGTTATCTGAGGGTGAAATAATGCAATACTGCAGAATGAGTCAACTGCAGGACGGTTCATAACTTTTACTAAGAATGGAGTGATGGGCCATTTTTCCGAAATATAGGAAATAGGGACTGCTAAGGCACTCAGCCATGTACTCTCCCTCGACGTATACTCGTATATTTTTGATCCACTTCATGGGGGTTTGGATTCCTCCTCCTTCTGAAGGATATTGCCACTAAAGAGGCATGCATTAATGTACAGGATCAGGCTGTGGAAGATGTATCCAGCTTTGTACCGTCACTTCTGGACTACAGTAGAAATCACCTGAAATGTGCAGTGAATACGAAAACATACAAAAAAATCTAACGTTTGCAAGCTTAATAACTTCAAGGGCAATTAATTCCCCATTAAAATCCAAGACCTACCAAAATCGAGAGGCAGAACTCTGACCAGTCATTTCACTTTTACGACCTTGATATTCATAATTGCAAGCACACTGTATTGTAGATGTAAAGCGTAAACTAGTTGGACCAAAGTACTTCACCAAAGTAGCTAGTCAGCGCCTAGACAATAGATTTATTGCTATTCACTGAGAGTGAAATGCAGCACTATGTCAGAATCAAAAACATGTCCTAATTAGTCTCCTGCCAACTGAATAAAGGGAAATATACGTGGCATTTTTGTTACAAACACCTCAATTCCTTTACTAAAAGTGGATATTCAGGAAGATACCTGATTAACTGCTTTAGCCAGAAACTATTGTAGGTGGAGATGCTTACCACAGCAAACAAATTCCTGAATTTTAGGCATACCCAACAGTTTCTCCATCTTATACTCTGACTTCGAGTGCCTTCTAGATCTTGCGGCGCATTGTGAACGTCACCACACTGCCTCTCATACTACCTCCACAGAATGGCATGTAAATTATGCAGCTGCACATCAAGTTATATGATTGAATGACTCTAATAATCTCAACCATTTTGACCGGTAATGTGAGGTGTATACTGAGCTGTTTTGATTAGGCCTAAGATGCTATAAGTCCGATCCCCGGTGACATACAGGAAATGGAAGGCCTTCATATTAAAATGCTAATTTAAGAGAAACAATGTCACACAATGACAATGTCACACAATGACATATGAAGAAAAGCTATGGGTTGGCCCAATTTAGCATGAAAGTACGGGTGCCACATTTCACACAGATATATTGATGAAGGAGCTGGAACTTTTAACTATTTGTTGTGTGAACGTCGTAAGTCTTTCCTTGATTGATACAGGTTTTTTATCTTCAGATATCATCAATTCTTTAGCCATTACCAGTTGCTAATACCAATTTAACTGATAATCAATAGTTATACAAGTACTAAATATTAATTCAATATAGGTAAACTCCTACAACCTCCTAAATATTATCGGTTATAGGTTGTACTAGAACATAGCTACTGTCATACGGAATACTTACAATCTTACAGGGATCCCTGTATAAAAGTTGCCAGTTGCAGTTTTTCTTTCAAAGACTTGACGAATTCAGGTGAGTTTTCAGCAAAATATAATCTCCTACATAGTACTTCTGTGCTCAACATTATCTTCTATTATAATATATCTTCCTTAGGTGTGCTTGTTAAGCAAATGAGACTTAACTCTCCTTACCTTACCTTCCCAGCAACACACACCTTCACATATTCAAGGAACAGGATCGACCCTTACATTAGTGCTCTTCACATTACATACACTTTGTCTGACGCAATTCGTGTATTGTCGAATGGCCAATTATTCAACACCTGCTCCAAAAGACCTGAATATCTATTCAACTTAATCACTATGTGACTAAATTTTAATAAGTTGGCTAAACTCTTGAAAAATATGGTCAGTTTGATTTGTTTAAGAATGGAAGCATAATGTAAGTGTTCGTTTAGTGTCATTTTCTCCTTGAATGTTTTCCATTTGTGGTACGCAAAATTTGTAGCATAACCTGACAGAAAAACAGCAGTTTTGCTAACTATTGGAATATAACTGTCTACTATTCCTTTGATTATAGGTCATACTAGAGTGGATTGGATAGTGTAGTTCTGTATGATGGCACTTGTTTGTGTGTTTAGGTTTTTGACATATAAGGCATATTTTGAAGTATTACTGGATACATCTCTCCATGTTTGGGAAGCGGCAGTATGTGCTGAATGTATTAAAGCGTTGGAATGCACCATACTGACCTCGCACACTACGGGTATACCAGAGTCATGCATTCTTGCATTAAGTTGAAACACAAAGGCACCATATATTAGATCTTGGATCACACCTGGATATATTGTAAGCAGTCTTTTAACCTTATGCCAATAGAAGCCCCCTCCCCCCTCGGATATAGGTATGTGTGTCGTTCTTAGCATAAGTTACTTTAAGTAATATGTAAGTCTAGGGACCGTTGACGACTGCAGTTTGGTCCCTTAGGAATTCACTCACCTTTGAATGGAAGTCAGTATACAGTAGTTCTGGCAAGCTATTGCAAAAAAAATAGTTATATTGTCTTCAATTAATACATTTCATGAGTAGAATACAGTAATTGTGTTATTGTACAATAAGTTCTGTGTAATCTGGAAGTCCCTGAGGTAACTGTCACATGGTGTTAGCGTTATCTTTACTAGAATTATGAATGGTCTCATAACTTCAATCCTGTAGAAACAACTGAAATCAAATGAGCATAAAGCATCGTTGACCGGGAGACCCCAACAGGGGAAGTTCAGCCGCCAAGTGCAAGTCTTACCTCATTCGACGCCACATTGGGCGACTTGCGCGCCGGTTGTAGGAACAACGATCAGCGTAATAAGCACGGATGAAGTAACCTGCTATACAATAAAATGCTTAACGCTTGAAAATCACAGTAAACTTTATTTCCTTTCCACAAACGTAATAATTTAAACATGCCCACGCTATTGCTGTGTCTGAGTATCTATGTTTACATTCTGATACAATTTGGCTTACAAAAGTAATAACAGATATTCTGATTTCCACCTTCACTACTCACTTGAAATAGAGAAGCTCCTATATAAGAAAACGATGCATCAGAGAATAGATAAAACCCTTTATTCGTGTCAGGGTGGTGTAGTATGTTTGAGTTAAACAAGGCTTTTTTCGTGGGATCAAAATATTTTTTATCCTCATTGGTTCACACTCATGTCGCGTTGTTCTTCTACAGATCAAAAATAGCAGTACCATTAAAATTTAATTTTGTACACTACAGTCACCCTTTGAGGATGAACAGACTTCTCGATCGCAAAGTGCGGATTCTCAGTCCCCATATGCGCCAATCTTGCTTATTTTGAAGTGCATACGGCCGACAACAACATGGTGCCTACGCATACGCATACTAATTCCCATAATGCCCAGCGGCCAACAGTGTAGTTTGAACGTCCTAAATTATGACGATTTCAATTCATATAGTTCAATAATTGTCACCCTGTATATTATATGAAGTCTTTTTAAAGAAGTTCTGTCTACGAACCGCCATTGTAGTTCGCCCTACAGAAAGTACAGAGTAGGTTAAGTGTTTTTGAATTTTTATGAACTGAGAAAATTGCTGATGTAGTATCGCTCTGAATCTTAACTACTGGGAAGGTCGGACGAGCCGCAATGAGCTCGCCGGTAATTAAATATGAAAAACAGGAATGAGTAGAGTAATAACAATGTATTACCGCTTCTACTATACTACGAACGATCTGTTACAACTAATTGGGTTACGTGCATTACTGGTTGTCTGCCACCGAATGTTTGCTGGCGAACAGACAATTCCTGTAACGGCGGGCAGTGGTAGTATTAGTTACAAATCAACAAATAATTTTGCATTACGTTGAAAAACATGAATCGGAATGCCTATAATAAATGTATATTACAAGGCTTCGACTTTTCTATTGTGTGCAAATCTGCCTGTAATGGTGTGTGGGTGATGCACAAATCGACACCTAACGAACCTGATCTCCGTACAACGCCAATTACACTGAGACAGAGTCACTAGTGAGAGAAAAATCTTGCAACACTGACCTTCAAAAGAAACACGGATAAACGTAGTAATTATGGTTATTACTGTTACCAATATTCTTAGGCGTAGTTACAAGTATGCTCAAATACAAAGCTGCTGCAAGAGAGAGAACCTGAAGTGGCAGTGACTAGAGATAGACGACAAATAGTGCCTATTTTTTACAAAGGATCATCTGAGGCTGACTTTGATATCGAAATACTTGCTTACACAACTCATCTAACTATAAGGGGAGATCAAATGTTTTCCATGAGGGTATTGCTGTAGTGTATATGAACACAGCGCGACTCCAACGGGGGTATATCAACACTGTCATACACTGAGGTGGTAAAAGGCGTGATACACCTCCTATAATCGTATCGTACCATCTTTGCCTGGCATAGTGCAGCGTTTCGACGTGGCATGGACTTAACAAGTCGCTGGAAGTCCTCTGAAGAAATATGGCCGTTCATAATTGCGAAGCTGTTACCGGTGCAGGATTTTGTGCTCGTAGTGAAATCTCGATTGCGTCTCATAAATTTTCGAAGGCATTCATGTCATGCGATCTCGGTGGCCAAACCATTCGATCCAATTGTTCAAACTGTTCTTCAAATAAATCGCGAATAATTGTGGCACTATTATGTAACGCATTGTCATATATAAGAATTCCATCATTGTTGGGGACATGATGTCCACGAACTGCTGCAGGTGGCCTCCAAGTAGACGAATCGAAACATTTCCTGTCAATGAACGGCTCAGGTGCACCCCAGGGTCCCGTCCACTCCGTGCACACACAGCCCACACCGTTATGGAGCCACCACCATCTTGCACGGTGCTTCGTTGACAACTTGAATCTATGGATTCGTGGGGATTGCGCCTCAGTCGAACATTACTATTAGGTGTTACCAACTGAAATCGTGACTTAACTAACCAGGTCACGGTTTCCCAGTCGTCTAGCGTCCAGCCGATATGTTTACGAGCCTAGGAGAGGTGATACAGTTGGTGTCATGCTGTTAACAAAGGCACTCGGCTGCTGCCATAGTCCATTAACGCCAATTTTCGCCTTGCTACCCTAACGGATAAGTTGGTCGTCCGTTCCAAATTTATGTCTGCGGTTATTTCACGCAGTGTTGCTTGTCTGATAGCACTGATAAGTCTACGCAAACACTGCTGGTCTCAGGCGTTGAGGAAAGTTGTTGGCCACTGCATTACCAGTGGTGAGACGTAATGCCCAAAAATTTGGTATTCTCGATCACTCTTGGCACTGAGGATGTCGGGATATTAAATTCCCTTTTCCGCGCTCGAAGTTAGTTTCCATCGTGTGGCCATAATCATATTGGAAACCGCTTCACATGAATCACCTGAGTGCAAATCACTGTTCCGACAACGTACTGCCATTTAATACCTCGTGTACGCGATACTGCCGCATATATATATACGAGGGCAGTTCAATAAGTAATGCAACACTTTTTTTTTCTCGGCCAATTTTGGTTGAAAAAACCGGAAATTTCTTGTGGAATTTTTCCAAACATTCCCGCTTCGTCTCGTATAGTTTCATTGACTTCCGACAGGTGGCAGCGCTGTACGGAGCTGTTAAAATGGCGTCTGTAACGGATGTGCGTTGCAAACAACGGGCAGTGATCGAGTTTCTTTTGGCGGAAAACCAGGGCATCTCAGATATTCATAGGTGCTTGCAGAATGTCTACGGTGATCTGGCAGTGGACAAAAGCACGGTGAGTCGTTGGGCAAAGCGTGTGTCATCATCGCCGCAAGGTCAAGCAAGACTGTCTGATCTCCCGCGTGCGGGCCGGCCGTGCACAGCTGTGACTCCTGCAATGGCGGAGCGTGCGAACACACTCGTTCGAGATGATCGACGGATCACCATCAAACAACTCAGTGCTCAACTTGACATCTCTGTTGGTAGTGCTGTCACAATTGTTCACCAGTTGGGATATTCAAAGGTTTGTTCCCGCTGGGTCCCTCGTTGTCTAACCGAACACCATAAAGAGCAAAGGAGAACCATCTGTGCGGAATTGCTTGCTCGTCATGTGGCTGAGGGTGACAATTTCTTGTCAAAGATTGTTACAGGCGATGAAACATGGGTTCATCACTTCGAACCTGAAACAAAACGGCAATCAATGGAGTGGCGCCACACCCTACCAAGAAAAAGTTTAAAGCCATACCCTCAGCCGGTAAAGTCATGGTTACAGTCTTCTGGGACGCTAAAGGGGTTACTCTGTTCGATGTCCTTCCCCATGGTCAAACGATCAACTCTGAAGTGTATTGTGCTACTCTTCAGAAATTGAAGAAACGACTTCAGCGTGTTCGTAGGCACAAAAATCTGAACGAACTTGTCCGTCTTCATGACAACGCAAGACCTCACACAAGTCTTCGCACCCGAGAGGAGCTCACAAAACTTCAGTGGACTGTTCTTCCTCATGCACCCTACAGCCCCGATCTCGCACCGTCGGATTTCCGTATGTTTGGCCCAATGAAGGACGCAATCCGTGGGAGGCACTACGCGGATGATGAAGAAGTTATTGATGCAGTACGACGTTGGCTCCGACATCGACCAGTGGAATGGTACCGTGCAGGCATACAGGCCCTCATTTCAAGGTGGCGTAAGGCCGTAGCATTGAATGGAGATTACGTTGAAAAATAGTGTTGTGTAGATAAAAGATTGGGGAATAACCTGGTGTATTTCAATGCTGAATAAAACAACCCCTGTTTCAGAAAAAAAATGTGTTGCATTACTTATTGAACTGCCCTCGTATATATATATATATATATATATATATATTTGCATATTGCTATACTATGACTTTTTTCACGCTTTGGTATACGCAAATGTTTATGTTACTTCGAGTGGAAACACTTTGATCACCTCTTACGTAAACTAGCGATCACCATTTGCTTTATTACCGGAAGACATCAGACGAAAGCTTTACACATTGAATCAAGCATGTAACCACCTAATAAGCGGACAAAAGATTGTAATTATGAAACATAGCCTTGACACAGGTGGATGGACACATAAAAGCATAACGTGAAACTACACACATCAAAATAGTTCTGCATCACCTCGGTTCCCTAAACTCCTGAAGATAGGCGTTGACTGTGAATATTGTATCCAGACACAGTCCCTTTGACTATTTAGAGGTATCACTAAGTCCGCCCAAATACGTAAACAACCAAGCATGAGCAGCGTCTGTTGGACGGAGGGGTCCAACAGCCGATCAGTTCCAGTCATTCCACCAGGAAGCAGGTACACAGCTCGTGTTGTCTGTAGTTCAACCATGCCTAAACGGTCAATACCGCGGTTCAATCGCATTCGCATTGTTACTCCGTGCCAGCAAGGGGTCTCAACAAGAGAGGTGTCCAGGGATCTCGAAGTGAACCAAAGCGAAGCTGTTCGGACAGGGAGGATATAGGATCTGTCGATGACATGCCTCGCTCAGGCCCCTCAAAGTCTACTGCTGCAGTGGATGACCACTACCTACGGATAATGACTCGGAGGAACCCTGACAGCAACGCCACCATGTTGAATAATGCTTTTCTTGGAGCCACAGGACGTCGTGTAACCACTCAAACTGTGCGCAATAAGCTGTATGATGTGCGACTTCTCTCCCGACGTCATGGTTAACGTCTTTCTTTGCAACCACGACACCATGCAGCGCGGTACAGATTGTCCCAACAACACGCCGAATGGGCCGCTCAAGACAGGCATCAGGTTCTCTTTAACGATGAGTGTCGCATATGCCTTCAACCAGACCGTCGTCGGGGACGTGTTTGGAAGCAACCCGGTTAGGCTGAACGCCTTAGACACACTGTTCAGCTAGTGCAGCAAGGTGGAGCTTCCCTGCTGTTTTGGGTTGGCATTATGTGGGGCCGACTTATGCCGCTGGTGGTTATGGAAGGCGTCGAAACGGCTCTACGATACGAGTATGCCATCCTCCGACCGATAGTGCAACCATTGTTGTAGTTGTGGTCTTCAGACTTGAGACTGGTTTGATGCAGCTCTCCATGCTACTCTTTCCTGTGCAAGCTTCTTCATCTCCCAGTACCTACTGCACCTACATCCTTCTGAATCTGCTTGTATTTATCTCTTCGTCTCCCTCTACGATTTTAGCTCCCCACGCTGCCCTCCAATGCTAAATTGGTGATCCCTTGATGCCTCAGAACATGTCCTACCAATCGATCCCTTCTTCTAGTCAAGTTGTGCCACATACTCCTCACCAATTCTACTCAATACCTCCTCATTAGTTATGTGATCTACCCATCTCATCTTCAGCATTCTTCTTTAGTACCACATTTCTAAAGCTTCTATTCTCTTCTTCTCCAAACTAATTATCGTCCATGTTTCCCTTCCATACATGACTACGCTCCATACAAATACTTTCAGAAATGACTTCCTGACACTTAAATCTATACTCGATATTAACAAATACCTCTTTTTCAGAAATGCTTTCCTTGCTATTGCCAGTCTACATTTTATATCCTCTATAGCGAAACTCCTTTACTACTTTAAGTGTCTCATTTCCTAATCTAATACCGTCAGCATCTCCCGACTTAGTTCGACTACATTCCATGATCCTCGTTTTGCTTTTGTTGATGTTCATCTTATATCCTCCTTTCAAGATGCTATCATTCCGTTCAACTGCTCTTCCAAGTCCTTTTCTGTCTCTGACAGAATTACAATGTCATCGACGAACCTCAAGGATTTTATTTATTCTCCGAGGATTTTAATACCTACTCCAAATGTTTATTTTGTTTCCTTCACTGCTTGCTCAATATAAAGAATGAATAACATCGGGGAGAGGCTACAGCCCTGTCTCACTCCCTTCCCAACCACTGCTTCCCTTTCATGTCCCTCAACTCGTATAACTGCCATTTCGTTGCTGTACAAAATTTAAATAGCTTTTCGCTCGCTGTATTTTACCCCTGCCACCCTCAGAATCTGAAAGAGAGTATTCCAGTCAACATTGTCGAAAGCTTTCTCTAAGTCTACAAATGTCAGAAACGTAGATTTGCCTCTCCTTAATCTAGCTTCCAAGATAAGTCGTAGGGTCAGTATTGCCTCACGTGTTCCAATATTTCTAAGGAATCCAAACTGATCTTCCCCGAGGTCGGCTTCTACTAGTTTTTCCATTCGTCTGTGAAGAATTCGCGTTGGTATTTTGCATCTTTGACTTATTAAACTGATAGTTCGGTAATTTTCACATCTGTCAACAACTGCTTTCTTTGGGATTGGAAATATTATATTCTTTCTGAAATCTGAGGATATTTCGCCTGTCTCATACATCTTGCTCACCAGATAGCAGATCCTCTGCTGCCTTCACCACTTCATCCCTCAATGCTACCTATTCTTCTTCTACTGTATTTCTTTCCCCCATTCCTGTCAATTGTTCCCTTATGCTCTCCCTGAAACTCTGTACAACCTCTGGTTCTTTCAGTTTATCCAGGTCCCATCTCCTTAAATTCCCACATTTTTGCAGTTTTTTCAGTTTTAATCTGCAGTTCATAACCAATAGATTGTGGTCAGAGTCCACATCTGCCCCTGGAAATGTCTCACAATGTAAAACCTGGTTCCTAAATCTCTGTCTTACCATTATATAATCTATCTGAAATCTGTCAGTATCTCCAGGGTTCTTCCATGTATACGCTCTTCTTTTATGATTCTTGAACCAAGTGTTAGCTATGATTAAGTTGTGCTCTGTGCAAAATTCTTCGAGGCGGCTTCCTCTTTCAGTTCTTACCCCCAATCCATATTCACCTACTACGTTTCCTTCTCTCCATTTTCCTACTACCGAATTCCAGTCACCCATGACTATTAAATTTTTGTCTCCCTTCACTATCTGAACCATATCAGCAGCATATTGGAGAGGCTTTCATCTTCATGGGCGACAATTCGCGCTCCCATCGTGCACGTCTTCTGAATGACCTCATTCAGGATAACGACCTTGCTCAACTAGAGTGGCCAGCATGTTTTCCAGACATGAACCCTGCCGAACATGACGGGGATGGATTGAAAAGGACTGTTCATGGGTGACGTGACCCATTAACCACTCTGAGATATTTACGCCGAATAGTCGTTGAGCAGTGGGACAATCTGGACCTACAGTGCCTTGATGAACTTGTGGACAGTATGCCACGAGGAATACAGTCATGCATCAATGCAAGAGGACTTGCTGCTGGGTATTAGAGGTACCGGTGTGCACAGCAATCTGGACTACTAGCTCTGAACGTCTCGCTGTGTGGTGGTACACCATGCAATGTGTGGTCCGGACAGCCGCGTGCCGTATCATGCGGCTTTCGGCATTGGGAAAGATGCGTCTGCCCCGGATCGAATCCATCTGGCGGATTAACGACGTGCGCTGGCTTTCTGACCATGCTGGACGAGATTTTAAAGCGAATACGAAGCTGGCACACAGGTATCGCCTCAGTTACACGACTGCCAAATTCAGATTAACATGCCACGTGAAGAGAATAACACCAGGAGAAAAAAATCAGAAGATATGCGTTCAGCGCTTAAACAATCCAATTAATTATTTCGTTTAACCTCCTGTCTACGTACCATTTTATTTCTTAAACAAGCCACTCGACGTTAAATTTTAATGTGTTTGAGTTTATGTCAATTCCAGGGGATGTATGTCTGAAGTTATAGCTTTACATTCACGACGAGAAATATACTGGACAGTATCGGGTTGCAGTAGAGTTTCTAGAACTAAAGTTCAGGGTCCCATTTCCCACTTGTTGACAGCAGTAGCTTTCACCTCTCTCATTACCGCTGGAATGAAAGGCAAGAACAGACTAATCTCTATCCAACAATCCGCCTGCTTAGCTGAGTGGTAACGTGTTTGCCTACCATGCAGTGGCCCCGGTTTCGATTCCCTGCCGGGTTAGAGACTTCGCCCGTTCGTGGACTGGGTGTTGTGCTGTCCTCATCATCATCCCATCATCACCGACACGCAAGTAACCCAATGTGGTATCACCTGAAATAAGACCTTCAACTCGGTGCTCGAACATCCCTGGATGGGGTCTCTCTGCCAATAACGCCACATCATCATTTCATTTCATTTCTTCACAGTAACTGGAAGCTATACTGCTCTGGCCATCGGCTCATCTGTGTAGCATGATCAGAAGGGTACTTAATATCTCTCGTCGATTTTGAAGCGATATGGCATCAGTACATCATTGTCATACGTTATGGCAGTGAAATGGTGTGTATGTGATACTCGGTTGTATAGGTTTAGTACAGTAAGACTGGCCGTCGTGCAGACGTGTCAGAAATACAGATATAGGTTATTGTTGTCATGTACTCATGCTCAAACTGTGTCGTCTATTATTTTTAAGGTAAACTGGCCCGGTATCTGATATTATTTAATTACTCTTCCTACAAAATAATGAATTATGGATCCTATACTGGTGAACTTCTAGTTAAACCTCTAAATTTATTCATAAAACGATTGACAAAAAATGACAATATTAATATCATACATACGTTGATGAGCCAAAACGTTATGACCACTGCCTATCACGAGCTTGAATGTCTCCTGGTGGAGTTGCGTGCACTTGAAGTAGAAAGGAAAGAATGTAAGCGGAAGAGAGACGAAAGAGCAATCATTAAAACGAAGATACGGACGGCAGATGAGAAAGTCCACTGGTATAACCTATTTTGACGAAGAGCACATTGTTGTGGCGCTGCGGCTGGAAACATCTCAAACGTCTCTGAAACGGCGAAGTTGGTTGCCTGTCGTGAGCACCTACGGAAAGTGGCTCAAGGATGGTTAAATAACGAGTAGGCCGTTTGGTATTGGACGACCACGTTACACCCAAAACCTAGTGGTTGGAGGATCCTCCACTGTATAATTCAAGAGTGGCAGCGATATGTGGCAGATATGACTAAAGACTACAATTCAGATGCAGGGACAAGTGTTATCAAGCACATCGTTCAAAGACCTTTGTTGAATATGGAGCTCCACATCACGCGACCCCCACGTGTTCCTGTGTTGACCCGACGATATCGTCACTTATGATTGCAGAGGACACAGTATCACTAAGTTTTCACCGTGCATCAACAGCAACGTGTCGTCTGTCTAATGAATCGCATTGATTTTTACACGAGGTCGATGTTTGAACCCTTTCACTCCGTCATCCAAGTGAATGGCTGCACGAAACAGGCACTGCACCAGAGATGCAGGCCGATGATGGTAGAATCATGCTTTGGGGTACAATAAGATGAGCTTCCATGGAGTAGGTTGTGGTAATCGAGAGCATCACGGCAGCAGAGAAGTATGTGAACATTATTGCGGATCACCTGCGTTGATCCATGCTAGAAGTCTCCCCCTATGATGATTACATCATCCAACATCATAAATGTCGGTATTGCTTGGTCAGGAACGTGCTACAGTGATTTGAGGGGCATCGTAGTAAACTCACGATGATGTCTTGGCAAGAAAATGTGCCTGATGTGTACCTATTTGGTGCCACATACTTCTGCAATCCTGTTTAGGACTTGTGAAATCCTTACCTGCTGTATAGTGTTTGCACAGTTGATCAACACGCTATTAAACAGATGGTCATAATGTTTTGGCTCGCCGGTGTGCAACCTACGTACATCTGGCAAAGAGGTCAGGGGAAATTTCACAAAATACTGCAAATGAAATATTACAGTCATGAAGCTGCCCCGTAATTGGCATGATTTCAATTGAGAGGCAGATATTAAAAGAGAAGGGATTATGTTGCACGCTTGGTTCGAGTTGAATGCAGACTGTTCACGAAATTTAAATGCAAGTGTACAGAGTGAAGCTGGAAGTGATCGAAACGCTTTAAAATAACTTTAATTTTCTTACACATCGTCTCACAGTAGCGGCTCGATCTCACCACAATAAATTTTGTTGGAAGGTGAAATGTTTGCGGAACCAACGATCCTTGCCAATAGCAAACTACAAATCAATCTGAAATATCCCTTAAGTGCCTCGATACATCAGCTCTATTGGCGGCAGACAACTAGTGGTGCTATTAAGCGATGAAGCTCCCAAAGATGAGCGTGAAGTCTGGTGAGGAAGTAACGAACGAAAGAACGTGAGGAAGTAATGAAGTGGTTTGTGATCGAATGTTTACTTAAAGGAAACCTGAAACTGCTGCATTATCCATCTCTTACTGCATTAAGATTGGCTGAACTTTAAAGCTTCCAAACGCCAACCAGTAAAAAATAATCCATAGAACACACTAGTCCCCACCACTGGGCTATCTTCTTCTCGGATAGTCAGAAACATGCGTTCTACCATTTTACAGAAAAAAATTTATCACCTTTTTTTCCATCTCTCTCTGTGATCAGTGAAGTGGTTCTTTATTGGCACAGGAGGCTCTGAATCAAGCTTCTTTGTCTAACGTCTTGTTTATTCATGTCAGCCAATTTCTTGTGATTCTTATATCATATAAACATGTGGTTTTTGTGTATTCAAACATCTTGCGACATCTCGTACTTTCAAAGGTCCTACGTACTTTTTGACCCAATCCAGTTTCGAAATGTTTATCTCTGGCTTTCTGTGCCTTCGATAGAAAAACTCAAGTTTCTACTTCTGTGCACAATAGTTCCCTCTACTAAAATTCTTCCTCCTCCTTCCACTGCTTTGCTGTAAGTGGTCATAACGGGGGCTTGCGCAACAAGAGATGCTATCTGTATTAGTCCACGATACTCCAGCGCCCCAGTGAAGCAATTCAGAAGGCTCTCCAGCGACTCTTGCAGGTTATTGACATGTGCATCCTTCTTCAAAGTGACTCCTAGGGTTTGAACCGACTTTGTTGGCAGCCCGGATGCTTCTGCACCATCCAAAATCTGCTTTCAGTGTGCTGTCATTTATGAAAGGCATGGAAATTCAAATAAAGAGAACATGAAGTGTAAGTTTACATTGGTCAAATACCGACAGTCAATTTTTTTTTGTTTGGTCATCAGTCCTCTGACGATGCCGCCCACAACGAATTCCTCTCCTGTGCTAACCTCTTCATCTCAGAGTAGCACTTGCAACCTACGTCCTCAATTATTTTCTGGATGTATTCCAATCTCGGTCTTCCTCTACAATCTCTAGATTGTTATTTACCATATACCTCAGCGTCAATACAATATTCCAGTTAAATGGGTCTGTTTCAAGAAAAACAATCGCATATCAGCCCTGTCTTCTGGTTTTTAAATTTACGCCAATGCAGTTGTTAAAGCACCATTGTGGACGTAGTCAACATGACTCCACCGCCTGGCCCCCTCCCCCACTAATGGGCGTTTCAGCCTTCATGGTAGGCAGCAGGTGGCACGAAATTAGAAACTTTTTCATTAGCTTTCCATAGAATTTCGATGTGAAGTGTTTGGTAAGTAACTTTTATTATTTGCTTTAAGTTCCAGTAGCTCTGGATCATAAACTTTATAATACACAGTTACTTCCCTATTTTATAAATCAAAATTTCTGTGCAACTGGTGGGCGGTTAGAAAATTTTACTTCTAACAGAGATAAGAAAGTGGTCTCCAGGTGGAAAAGGTTCACTATTCTTGCGCTAGTCCATCAAAGAAATTTTGGGCCTGCGTACGTCAGGACTCTGTGCTCAGTTGAGACACTGTTGAGGATATGGATGTTGCCAAGGCAACACTTCTCATATTTTATTACTTCTTTGCTACTTAACTTATCAACCCATCACTCATTCATCTATCAAATTTTGCTGATGGAAATTGAACCTTTGTCTTGTATTATGGTTCCAGCTTATACTCATTTATACTGCTTCAAAATTTACTTTCCAGTAAATCCTTCATTAATACAGATGTGCACCACAAGTCTTTATTAACAATATGAGATCATATTATTTACTGTCACATAACGACAGTTTGAAGACACATACATCAATTCCATTTTTTAAACCTTCAGACGGTAAAAAATGCACGAAAGTCCAAGCATAAATCAACATAAAGTAATTCATAATTATCAACACATGTACTGGACAATATTTTCATTCTGTTAAAAATCTTTAGAAAATCACACTTGTGTAAAATAAAATTCATTCAAGTACAAAATATCAAATCATTGGTCTATATGCAAAACACACTTGTGTCGCAGTGTGAGAGTGAACGTATAGGTCGATAAATATCATTTCATTTAGTACTGGTAGAATTTTTATATTCCACACGTTAGTCTTCCAAAAAAAGTGATCATTACATAAATTAAAAATTCCAAAGTTATCAATTCATTACTAATATTCATGTTTCAACAATAACTTCATACCATATACTCAAAATGAAAGTATCATCACTGAAAAATCATTATAGAAAAATCAACTAGTATTGTTTTCAGGCATGACGAATTTCTGACATGAGAATCAAAGTATCATATTCTCTATGAACACAGAAACTCTAAGGTACAGGTAATAAAAAGAATTTAACAAAGTCTTTTGATATAAAAGGGTCAATGTCTTCTTGTACACCGCATTACGTACTTATACCAGTGTCGATATACAAGAAGTGGTTAGACCTCTGCTCTGAAACAACAACAGTTTATAAGTTAAATGATGTGACATCACAAAGTCGTATTGTTTTTGCAGCATGAAATGCTGTCTCGTAAGTTCTGGGTAACAAGTAGTAGTTAGTGAAAAGGCAACTTGTTTCTCATGTTATCAAAAACACTGCGCGTGTAAATGACACCACTGTCACTCGCTTGTTTGTTTCGTGACGATGTGGTAAGGCTCTCCCTTGTGAAGATGTCAAACCAACGTTGTGCGGCGAAGCGGCTGGCGTTCTGGGCTCCCGCTCTCTTGTCGTCGGCTTAAGCCGCCAGCACGTGGGCCTCCTGTAGGTAGCGGTTCCAAGTAACGTATCATGATTCCAGGCGCGTGCCACAGCTGTGCGGCCTGCTGACGCAGTTTTTGAGAGCTCTTTTGACGATCTCATTAATGCCCCCATGAAACTTTCAAATTCCCACTGCTCTGTTTCAGTCCACTACCGTGTTCCGTTCTTTCCCATCAGTCATCACAGATTTGGTGTGATTTACTATGTCCTTTACGAATTGTGTGTAGAAATTTATGAGTTCTAGCCCTTAACTCACGAGGTGTGGTGTTTCAGACCGCGCGGTAATTTTAGATCGCGCTGTGCAAGGTCAATTGTGGCGGAATGCTTGTACACTCCACCTACCCTCCTTAAATTGCCAAACATACCTTGTGATCAAAAAGTCAGTATAAATTTCAAAACTTAATGTAGATAGAGAGGTAAAAATTTACACACATGCTTGGAATGACATGGGGTTTTATTAGAACAAAAAAAAAAAAAAAATCAAAGTTCTCAATATGTCCGACAGATGACGCTGGACAGCAAAACGTCACTGACTGCGCGTGACAATTGTGTATAAAAGGAGCTGTAATGAGAGAGAGAATCAGATGCGCCAGCAGTCGCAGCATGTTGACGTTACCTGAAAAGGCGCTTTTAGTGAAGCTGTATTATCAGAATGGGGAATGTGCTAGTTTAGCGTTACGATCCTATCGCCATAGGAAGGGGATTCGAACGCATAAAGGTCCGTTGAGAAATGCAGCTGTAGTGACAATGATTTCGAAGTTCGAAGCCACGAGTTGTTTAGAAGATAGACCCCCCAGTGGCCGAAGGACCACAAGGCGTAATGCTGCTGAGACAGTTCAGGAAGAAATGGAGACTGTAGCGGGTTCGTCTATGCACGGGGAAGTCGGCGTTCGTGCAGTCGCACGTCGCACCGGCATTCAATACACTACTGTTTGGTTGGCGCTTAGGCGTACCCTCCGATGCTATCCGTACAAAATCCATCGGCATCATGAACTGTTACCTGGCGATTTAGTGAAGCGCAGGTCATTTGCGGTGTGGGCGTTTCAAAAGATGGCGGAAGATGCCGATTGGTTGAGCAACGTGTTGTGGACCGACGAAGCTCATTTCACGCTCCGAGGGTCCGTCAACGCCCACAACTACAGAATTTGGGCTACCAAAAATCCTAGAACTGTCGTGGAAACTCCATTGCATGACGAGAAAGTCACGAGATGGGTTGGATTTACCACATCTACCGTTTCTTCGAGGAAATGCGTGATTCTGGTTTTGTAACAGCTACCGTGACGGGTGAGAGGTACGCCGATATCTTACAGAATCGCATCATCCCCAGCCTGGCGGATAAACACCTGCTGGAACGTACGATGTTTATGCAGGAGGACGCTCCACCCCATATTGCTACACGCGTGAAGGATATCTTGCGCTCGTCGTTTGGTGATGATCGAGTGCTCAGCCGCCACTTTCGTCATGCTTGGCCTCCCAGGTCCCCAGACCTCAGTCCGTGCGGTTATTGGCTTTGGGGGTACCTGAAGTCGCAAGTGTATCGTGATCGACCGACATCTCTAGGGATGCTGAAAGACAACATCCGATGCCAATGCTTCACCATAACTCCGGACATGCTTTACAGTGCTGCTCACAACATTATTCCTCGCTTACAGCTATAGTTGAGGAATGATGGTGGACATATTGAGCGTTTCCTGTAAAGAACGTCATCTTTGCTTTGTCTTACTTTGTTATGCTGATTATAGCTATTCTGATCAGACGAAGCGCCATCTGTTGGACATTTTTTGAACGTTTGTATTTTTTTGGTTCTAATAAAACCCCATGTCATTCCAAGCATGTGTGTCAATTTGTACCTCTCTATCTACATTATTCCGTGATTTATTCAGTTTTCAAATTTATACTGACTTTTTGATCACCCGGTACAACGTTTTGCTGTCGGTTGCGTTACAGTCTTCTGTGTTTGTTGTTGACATGTGTCTCGTAAACCGTGCCTCGTGAACTATGTTCCTGGTTTCTTCACTACGGTAACGTATAATACAAAACGTGTCCTCAGGAACCTGTCGGTTTTAACTTTCCCGAGTTTGATGATATTGTTATTCGGTGGATGGAGGATGATGTTAGTGATATAGACCAAGAAATAGACATTTTTACAATACCCACTGATCATAGTTCCACGATCATACAAGGCCACCATCCAGAGGAAGATCGTTAGGACCATTGTAATGGAGACCTATTTGTTTCCCAAATAAAATACTTGAATTCATAGATAAAATCAAATGCGTTCTGTGTGGTGATAAGAAAAATGTAGATCACAACAATGAATGTTAATTTTGCAGACAAACTTTTTGTACATATTGAGTGGAATTTTTATGTGCAAATTTAAACCCTGGAAGTCAGTTTTGTGTGGAAACCTAATTGTTACATTGACGATATAATTTTTCAGAATGTAAAATTTAGTTCCCTAACGATCCACTTATGTGTACTATTTAAAAAACCACACAGAAGTCTATGATTTTGTGTGATACATAGTAAAATGCTTCATGCTATATTTAGTGCAATAAAATAAACAAGGAGTATTTAAATAACATTTGTGAAAATAAATGTTATATAACGTAAATTAAAAAATTCAAATAGTTTGTGCCGAAATCTCAGTTTAAATATAGGCGTCCCAGAGACGCCACATCGTAGTGTACGTCACAGGAAAGTCCCCTCGTGAGTTTAGGGCTAGAAATGCACATACCTGTACTTCTCGCTTGGACCTAGAGTACTGAATATTTCTCAATAGCCTCTAATTACTTTTGATCTGGAAGGACCCATATTGTAAGTCCCCAAAAATTTACCTCCTTGCATCCAAATTCTGACTCTTCTACACTGATGGTGATTCCATGTTTCCTAAAAGCTTTCAGTAACCGACCGCAAAATTTCATCGTGTTCATCCCAAATTTTCCCGGTAATCAGTATATCGTAAAAATACCATGTCACCTCGTCCTTCTGTGATTTCGTGATTACACGTCCTAGACTTCTAACAAACACTCGCGACAAAACGTTCAGCCTGAATAGCAACTTGTGAAATTGGAAGCAGCGTCCGTAACACGAGAACGCTGTGTCCTACCGATAATCCTGGAGCAGTTCCATGTGTCAATATCTCGTCCTCAAATCAATCGATTTCAAGAGGTGCACTCTATGGAAACGCTGCAGTAGTTCTTCTAACGTCTGTGGTATATGCTTCTCTTATTCTGTGATGGTATTTATGAGCCATGAGTCAAGCACAAGTTACGCGAATCCGTCCTTTTCCTTGATTACACCACAGCGGGTTGTTGTAAGGACTGTCTCTTCTATGACTCCTTCCTTTAACATCGTCTTTACCTCATTCCGTATCTCTTACTTATAAATGAGTGGCTGTTGGTGAAGCTCAACAAAACTGGTAATGTTTTTTAATCTTGAATTTGTATAAGAAGGTTCAGAGTGTTAACGTTGCGTGTTAAAGCACTCATGCATACGACTTTAAAGTATGCTACAGTCCTGTACTTTAATCTTCGGATTTCATATGCCGAATGTTTGCAGTTACCTCGAAAAGTGCCTCGACGTCGTCCTTGAGGGTTTCTGTTTGTCTCAGTCCAACAACTCGTGGTTTGTACCATTTTCCACATAAGTAATGAAAGACCAAAGCATGATTTTATCTGCTACCTTTGCATTGGAAAATCTTTCTCCCAAGAGCACAACCACATTTTACTCTCTTAAGAAAACAAGTCCTAAAACCATCTCCACTGCCAGTCCCTGAATCGCCATAAAATCAGCGTTGAACTCATGATTTTGAACTTAATATCAACTAGCACCTGCTCCTTTATTTCTGCACTCTTGCTACTCTTGTTTCTCTTAATCTTTACTTTCGGCGTCTTGAACACTGTCTCTACTTCTTGTCACATACATCATAAAAGCTCTTATCGAAGACAAAAAGTGGGTTTACTGTATCGAGTACATAATAGAGTAACCTACAAGTAATATCTAAATTTACAACATAGTTTTCATAAATTTCAAACTTTTCTTCCACTCGTAATTCGCTAATCCTAAGTTATTCAAAATCTGTATGCAAGGCTCCCGCTGTCCTGCTACGTAGAACTGTACATTATGGAGTGAATATCTCCAGTACATTCCGTGCATCGTTCCTCTGCTCCTTATTGCTGGAGTTTTGTCAGGTGTCAAGTCGTCTAACTTCAATGACCTCCACTCTTCCCTACCACATCTCCTGTCATTACTTCGTCTGTCGTCATATATCCAATTGTTACTACAGTTATATGTCGGATAGAGATGTCCCCAAAGATGGTTATCATTTTGCGTCTCACATCCCTTTCCTCTCGGTGAATGTATTACTCCCCAGTTCTGTCTATTTACTAGTTAGTATACTGGCGAAAACTTTGCTTGAACAAAATGCATGGGCGTCCTCTCTTCAATACTTCTGACATATCCTGATTCGTGCAGCAGATGGAATTCATTAACATCATGCATGTTTCTGCCAGAGATCCTTGTCTCCTTAAGAATTTGACGCGAAAGCTTCTTCAAGCAACTTTGTGTGATTTCATACGTTTCGTGCAGCACGTCTAAAATTAGGTTCTACCATAACATAGATATGAAAGACGGCAATGGATCCGGCCACCCCAATTCCACATTATTTTCTCTCTTAATGATTCCCAGTTTTACTTCTTCTCGACTACCCTTTGAGCAATATTCTTACAAAAAGGCACACATAAATTCATCTTACTTATTGCTCTGGCCCGCAATTTCTCGTGTTATCTTCCATGCTTCCTCTCTGAAGTGAGAACATGTGACCTGATTTTCAAAATATGCTTCCTAGATTTCGGAACATCTCAAGGAGTTGATCTAACCGTAATTTTGGATGTAGTAGGTTCGTTGCGTCCAGAAAGAGTGAAATCTTCTTTACCGATAGGAACTGCTTCCTGAATTCATCCTCGTCCATGTCGTTTGAAACTGTTGTCAGCCACGGTGCTAGTTACTGGCGGATCAGAACGTGACGTTTCTCCAGTAATGCAGCATAATCTTCCTGTTAGTCGTAAATCTCATTTTCTTCATGGATTCATTCTTCTTCGATCTGAATCATCATGTTTTCTCTTCCGTTATTGC